>NC_030818.1:26825000-28025000 GCF_001704415.2 Capra hircus | reverse complement strand
GTAGGTGATGCAAGGAATCCAAGAACCGTCACATGTGTAATCGCTTGTTCACACATCACCTCCAGGACACAGCCACGTCCCACAGAAGCTACCCCAGGCCCAGGGGTGAGACTCAAGTCAACTAGTGGCTGGTCCCCCAGTTCCAACCACAGAGAAGCCTCAGCATGACCTCATTACATACCACCCTCCAGTTCTACATAACTTAACCTTGCATTTGTAATCAATTAACTGGGGAATAAACAAACCCTTTCATACTTTCGAGCAACTGTTAAATGTTTAAGAGCTAATGATGATACAGAAGAGACCAAAAAAAAAAAAAAAAGAGAGAGAGAGAGAGAGAGGGAGAGAGAAAGAAACAGCAAGGACCATGAGCGAGACAGAATAAAACAAGCAGGGCAGGAAGCTTCTTCAGGGGGCTGGAGAGTGAGGAGCTAACAGAACACACAGAACCTGGTTCAGGACACAGGGGGCCTCCAAAGGGCATCTTCCTGAAGCTTTCCATCTCATGGGGAAAGAAGAAGGTGCACCGAAAACACTGCACCAAAAGGCTGAGCCCCCTGGGCCACCTGCAGATGGTGGTCCCCACAGGCACTCCTATACATCTACTCCCACATAGATACAGTGGAGCGACGGCCAGGCAGGGACAAAAGAAAATCGGGGTCTCGCTTTGCAGAGAGAGAGCGTGACCATGCAGGACCTACAGAGCTCTGAGTCTCATCCAACCCAGCCCCTGTTTCCACAGGCAGTCGTGATCTGAACTGACCTGTGGTTCCCAGGGATTTACTTCATACAACACGCTCTTACCTTGACATTGGTATCCCTGCTTTCCTATGACACCCCTGAAAAGAAGAAAACAGCTCTTTAAGAAAATGAATTCCAGGAGGTCAAAAGCCACACAAAGCCACCCCATTCTGGCCACTGCCTACAGCGTACCAAATGCTGAGTGGAGTCCACTCAGCAGTGGGGTAGTAATCTCGCTCCCACTTGAAGGGTGCCTTAAAATGACTCCTTCTGAAGGCCATCAAGAACAGCCCCAGTGCTTGGAATGGGTGCAAGGTTTGGTCAGTGTTAGGGCTCAGTTTCCTATACAAACAGCCACTCCAGGGGCCCAGCTGTGTTCTGGAAAGCCCCAGAGACCCTGCTTGTTCTCCATGGGCCTCAAGTCATTGAGTGTGCCCTTCTTTGCAGACAGTTGTGGAGAAAGGTTCTCACTGGCAAGCATATTCCCTGAGCATTCCAGGAGTAGTCAAGATTTATGGGGCAGAGTGTGGCCAGGACTGGGATTTCAATCTACCATTGGGGTAAAGGCCAACATCACAGATTCCTTCCATCGCCAGCATGGGTCCCCTAGGGCAGGTTTAGGGTCAGCCTGGACACAGGACAATCCAGCCAGCCTGGCCTGAGCCCTGTGCTCAGGACACCACCACCAACTGGTCAGCTCTTTGCAGTGCCCAGTCCAGTGAGAGGAGCCAGAAGTCACTGGGGCTACAGCTAAGGGAACCCAGAGTTCGGTCATACTGGCCATGGGCTTAGAGGAGACCTGAATCTCTAAGGCTAAGCTTTCAGAACCTGTCCCCCAATTCTTGACCAAAATACAGAGATACAGGTCAGACGGCTGTCAGCCCCAGGAATAAGACGTGTCTGTGGATGGAGCTGGGTGTTATTTCTGCTTTAATCAGATTGACTTTGCTCTAAACTGTGTCACCTTGGATGTCCATGCCAACCTCTGTGACTAGTTCCAGAACACCACAAGGATGAGATGAGGTGTTCCTGGACACCATGGGAATCCAGGGGGTCCTCAGAGTGCAATTTGAGTATTCCCCTTCTGCATTCATACTGCAGTATGGCCTTGCTCACTCTCCTCCATGGGACTGCCAACATGCGAACTCCACAACAGTTCCAGCGAGCTAAGAGAGGTGGCTAGGGAGGCTGAGCATGAGCTATTAGTTGTGCTCACCAGGGTGGAATCAGGTCTCTGACACATCCTAGCTGCAGGGCCATAGGCTGGTCTCATTTCTGAGCCTCAGTATTGTTGTTAGTGGAATGGTGTTCATAATATATAGCTCATAGGAGGCTGGGAAGATTTAGAGATTTCCAGAGCCAAAGAGAAACCCTGACACAAGGTAGGTATTCATCAAAAGTTCCCCTCTAATCCCCAAGGCCAGTATTCCTTGTCTTTCTCCACCTCCCCAAAAGGCCTGCTACTTACCTGTTTCTGCCTATCAAAATCCTAGTCATCATAAAAAGAGAATTGCCACCTCCTCCAGGAAGCCTTCCCTGAGTACTCCAGCCAATGTTTCTCTCTTTTCTGAAATCTCAGCATCCTATCAGCACCAGTGTTGTGACAGTTACTAAGAACTGCTTTGTATTATAAATATTGGCAATGAAATATTTTTAAGCTTTCTATGCAAACATTTAAATGTATAAAAAAATAGAGAGATGAATATAGTAGACCCTCAGGTATCTATGAGTAGCTCCAACAATGATAAGTTCATGGCCAGCCTTGTTTCATCTCTACCCCTAGCCCCTCAACCCTCCTTCCAGTTATTTTTTTAAAACAAATCTAAGAAATCCATCATTATGTTGGTAAATAATTCAGATTCCCTCTTTAAAAGTTAAGAGTTCTTTTAAAAAAAACCCACAAACCACAATGCCATCATTGGTTATAAAATCTTAACTCCTCAAATATGAGATATGATATGATCCTACATATCTCCATATGTAGGAACCAGGAATCATAGTTTCTTCTTCCCATCTAGCCCCCCAAGCACCACTCAGCCTTGCAGAAAAGTCTTCTGTAGTCAAAGAATTAAAGCACATAAGCATTTTTTACATAAAGTGTCCAATCTCCTGACCCATTCCTCCCACCTCTTGCTGCCGAAAAGTCTAACTGAGAGGTTTCCAGAAAAGAGGACCTTACCAGATAAAATCTCGGCAGTGGGAACAGTAGGTGGGCTGCCGAAGGTAGGTGGCCATGAACTTGTGGCCGTTGACCTGGTGGACCCTGCGCCTGACAGCCCCCTGCCGCTTCCTGGGCCGCATGCGCTCCCGAAACACACGTTCTTCATTGTCTTTAGGGGCTGAGGAGGGACAAGAGCACAGAAGAAAATACAGTTTGGGTTAGCATCCCTTGAAAATAAGCTTCTGTGGGAGAGTTACTCCGGCCTGGCAGATCTGGAGGTTGTGGGGGGGCAGCCTCCACTGGTGGCTGCTGATTCAGGGGTCTAAAGAGCCTCACTACTTAGCTCCAGCGAGTACGCACCATGTGACTGCAAGGCCCAGACTGTGCACTTTCCTACAACAGCTGCACTCAGCATCCATCCCAAGCCTACTTCTGAGCCAGGTGTGGCCGCTTCACTCCTCCCCACACCAGCTACATGGTGCGAGGGTGTGGGGTCAGAGGCTTAGGTTCAAATCTTACCGAAACTTCTGAGGAGTGACCTAGCACTGCCTGTGCTCCTCATCTGGAGCCTCTGCAGGCCTTGTCCTCTGTCAGGGGGATGATGGTGATGGCCCTAAGGGGTGTGGCTTGGAATCAATGGTGTGACTTCCCTCCCCACCCAGACGCCAAGCTCAGAGAAGTAGCTGCCGAATAAACTTGACTTTTCTTCCTCTTCCCTCTTACCTAGAGTAAAGCAAAAAAGAGCCTTTCCCTAAAGGTTAAAAGGAGAGGGAAATAGAACACTGTGAAGGCAGATAGTTTCTAAAAGGTTCAAGACCCACCACCACGGGCTTTAAGACCTACTGGAGACAGAAAGATCTTCCCCACTTCTTCCTTCCCTCCCTTTCAAAGACTGTCCCAAACCCAAGAACACCCTGCAAAGGGACAATAAAAACAATAATGACCAGTAAGTACTGAATGTGCCACCACACATCCCAATACATACATCAATGCCCTAATCCCCAGTGTGATAGTTGGGGGGGCCATTAGGAGGTAATAAAGATTAAATGTAGGCATGAGGGTGTACCCGCATAATGGGATTAGTGCTCTTATAAGAAAAGGAAAAGACCTGAGCCCGCCTGCTCTCTGCGATGAGAGGATACAACGAGAAAGGCGTTGTAAGCCAGCCAAGCAGAAATCCTCACCAGAACACAAAGATCTTGATTTCAAACTTTCAGCCTCCAGAACTGTGAAAAGTAACTTTCTGCTGTCTAAGCCTGTAGTCTATGGTATTCTGTTAAAGCCTGAGCAGACCTACACAGTGACAATGCTAGCTAACGGCTGGCAAGGGCTTACACTCTGGTAAGTGTTAGTCGCTCACTTGGGTCCAACTCTTTGTGACCCCACAGACTGTAGCCCACCAGCCTCCTTAGCCCATGGGATTCTCCAGGCAAGAACACTGGAGGGGGTTGCTATTTCCTTCTCCAGGGGATCTTCCTGACCCAGGGATCGAACCTGGGTTTCCCGCACTGCAGGCAGATTCTTTACCATCTGAGCCACCTTAGCTATGCACTCTGGTAGGTGCCATGCTAAATGCATTATGTGTGATAACTCATTGAAGAATCACAACCCCAGCTGAAGGGTACCGCTATTACCCCCATTTCTTGGATTTGCAAACTGAAGAATGCAGTGTTCAAGTAACCTTTTCTGTTAATACAGCTATCTAGTGGTAGAGCCCTAGAGAGGGGAATGGCAATCCACTCCAGTGGTCTTGCCTGGAGAATTCCATGGACAGAGAAGCCTGGCAGGCTATAGTTCGTGGAGTTGCAAAGAGTCGGACATTACTGAGTGACTAACATACACACAGTGGTAGAGCCCAGATTCCATACCAGAGAGGGAGAGAGAGGGCCCTGTTCCACTGGCCACCTGCTGCTCTGAGGGACAGCCCACTCTCCCTACAGCAAGTCTCCAAAGCTCTCACCTGGTGGCTCTCATTAGGGAAGAGCTGGGCTGCCTGAGGCTTCCCCTAGCACAGAGAAGGCAGGCTATGGGTCTCCTGCCAGGCTCTTGACACTCTCAAGCAGCCCTGGAAGGTGGGTAAAAATACGCTGGGAAGGCTACATCTCCCCCACAGCCCTCTTGCACCAGCCAGTGCCCATCACCCCAGCCTAACAGTGTCGGTCCTGAGGGGAATAAGCTTTGCCCCTCATGGACCTCTCTGAACACAAGGTTCTCTGCAGTGGTGGTCATGTGTGTCGGTCAAACATCTGTTTAATCCAAGAGCATCTTGTCAGTCCAGAGAGGGTAGGGGTGGAAAGAACATCAAACTGAAGGAGGAAAAGAACAACGGGGAGCAAACGTCCAGCATGTGCTTTGAGAGGGAAGCAGCCTCCAAGCAAATGTGCAGAACTGCTGACTGGAGGCGGCTCGCTGGGCTCCCAGGCTGTGTTCTCAGGACTGCCCCTTAATGACCCAGAAGGGGTCCTGCCTGTGGACCTCCTGCTTCATACCCCACAACCTGCAGGGGTTTCCTGTTTAACTGGTGCCTATTGTTTCACAAAGTCTCTGACACCAATTACCTTCTGGGTATAGAAAGCCCACACCATCTCCTACTTTCTACAACCTAGGGGGTAAGACCCAGCAGAGCAAATTCACAAGGAAAGGTCCTGCTTCTAACTAGAGATGTCTACATATGCACACGCATGCATAAATTCGACAATCATCACTCAGTTGTGAAATTAGAGGTGACTTTCATTTCTGCTTCATACTTTTCAGTATATTTAGAAAATTCTATTTTTATAAGCTGGAAAAATGTGGTATTTTAAAAAACAAATATTTTCAATAGCGCTTAGTTGCTACAAAACTGATTGACAAAAAATCCAACCCCCTCAAACTCAGCCTTGGGGTAGCTCAGGCCAGGGGATGGGAATTCTCTTTGTACAAAAGCATCCATCAAATTCTTTCACAGAAGGTGTTACCATGGAATATATATCAACAGTACGCTCTAATGCATTTAAAATGCAATTTGATTTACAAATTCCTCAGATTTTCTAGTCATCTTGATTCTGGAAATTGTGTTTTCAGTCAAAATGGTGAGGAGTTTAATCCAGTTTTCTCAAAGAAGTGCTGCCATATGGGGGATTATAGGGGTCCCCGAGGGCCTTATTTCTCAACTTTTTATAGAAATGACCACAGTAACCAAACTGGACTTTCTAACCTGTGTTTAACTGATTTAATAGATAAATGCAGCAGCCAGTTAATTTAACTTCACTTGCTTTTTAAAAATTTACTTATTCTTTAATTGAAGAATAATTGCTTTACAGAATTATGTTGGTTTCTGCCAAACCCCACTTACTTTCGAAAACCTGTTTGTGGGGTGCACTGATGCTGTGAGAAAAGCTGTATAAAATTTGTAGGGGGTGGGAGGTGGGGGGGATGGGAGGGTCTTGGGTGCAGGTTAGAAGGAGAGCCAAGGATAACCCCATGCTAAGGCGGGGGTCTGTCTGATCTAACTTCTCTAAAACGTTCTGTTATCCTGCCCCAGGGCACATTGTGCATGGCCTAAAGTCAGCTTCTATGTTCAATATGTGGGGAGACTAAAGGCAACAGAAAGAACAGGCAAATAAACTTCGTGTTCCAAGGAGGTTTGCACACGAGGCTGCAGGAGAAAGGGGATGGGACTCCTGGCTGATGATAACACCTGCCTTTCACACCCCTCTGGACAGGGGAGCCACGGGGCTCCTCAGGCCCATAGAATCTCCTCGTTGGACCTAGAGAAACTGCTAGAAATGGATCACCTTCAGCATTTCCCCTGGTGTGAAGGGTCTCTCTCTATTAAAATGCAGCTTCCATGGGGCAGGGGCTAATGCATGGCGCATGCCTGCAGGAGCACAGACACCTGTATGGGTAAGAGAGGGTGCACGGTGTGACAGTGAAAGAATAGGCTATAAATGCAAGCATATGTGTACAAGCATGTGTGCAATATAATAGCAATATATATCAAATATCACACATAATTCATTATACATTCATATATAATGCAGCATGATATATTAGTGTCATTTACATAATTATATTATGACATAATTATGTTATAATTATATTCATAGCAATATATTATTATATAAGATGAATATATGATTTCTAGTTTTTCTGAACTGTCTGAAGCAATGCTTCACCCCTAAATACTTCTGGGTTTATCTCCTAAGAATAAAAACATTCTCTGACATAATCACAATATCAAAGTCAAGAAATTAAACATTGCTATAACTATCCAATAGACAGTTCATATTTAAATCTCCCTGATTGTCCCCTGTACGTGTGTGTGCTAAGTCGCTTCAGTTGTGTCCAACTCTTTGCAACCCTCTGGACTGTAAGCTGCCAGGCTCCTCTGGCCATGGGACTCTCCAGGCAAGAATACTGGAGTGGGTTGCCATGCCCTCCTCCAGGGGGTCTTCCAGACCCAAGGATCGAACCCATGTCTCATATCTCCTGCATTGGCAGGTGTGTTCTTTACCACTAGCGCCACCTGGAAAACCCAATTGTCCCCTAAATGTCCTTTATCATTGCTATTGTTTTTAAATGTTTAATCCAGGAGCTAGTTAGAGCTCAAGGAAGTTATCTGCTTGCCATGTCTCTTTAATCTCCTAATAAAGAACAATTTTCTTGACTTATATCATTCTTATGACAAAGTTATGGAAAATATAGCATGTTGTCTTATGGAACATTCTACAGCCTGGATTTGTTTGTTCCCATTTGATTAGTTTCCAATCCAATGGCAAACATACCATGGAGGTGTACATATCAGTAAATCTTTAGCTATAGATAAGTGTATAAATGAAATAAATATAAAATTTATAGGAGGAGAAATATAAAATATTCATTCTTACTAGGAATTCTTAAAATACAGAGCTCTCTTGACCTATCATTGACATACCATTTAACGCCTAATAAAGAAACAAATTTGTTTTAAAATGGTATTATCAGCTGTTTGGAAGGCTGCTATTAAACTGATTTATTCATTCACTGCTAGAGGCAATGTTGCATATTTTCAGAAGCAATATTACAGTACATGGCAAACATCACAAAGAGATTCATATCCTCTGATTAGGCAATTCCTTAGTAAGTAACTCTAAGTCAATAATTCAACATAACTAAAAGTTATACACTTATACATGTTCCCCAAGGCATGTCTAATCAGCCTTCAAACAGAAGTACCTTGATAGTCTCACATTAGTAGAATGGTCTAATGAGTTATACTACATCTATATCAATTTTAAAATGTTGAGAGAAGACTATGTAGGAACATGGGGAAACATGATCTAAAACTGTGAAAACAGGAGGCACAGAAACACAAAACATATCTACAGGCTGAAGGTAACATAAAAGAATTATTGTGTTAAACTAGGATGATGGGATTATGTATTTGTATATTTGAAAAATGTTCTCTAATGCTTGCTGAGTGCCGAAGAATTGATGCTTTTGAACTGTGGTGCTGGAGAAGACTCTTGAGAGTCCCTTGGACTGCAAGGAGATCCAACCAGTCCATTCTAAAGGAGATCAGTCCTGGGTGTTTTTTGGAAGGAATGATGCTAAAGCTGAAAATCCAGTACTTTGGCTACCTCATGAGAAGAGTTGACTCATTGGAAAAGACTCTGATGCTGGGAGGGATTGGGGGCAGGAGGAAAGGGGGAATGACAGAAGATGAGATGTCTGGATGGCATCACCGACTCGATGGACGTGAGTTTGAGTGAACTCTGGCAGTTGGTGACGGGCAGGGAGGCCTGGCATGCTGCAATTCATGGGGTCGCAAAGAGTCTGACATGACTTAGCCACTGAACTGACTGAATGCTCTTTAATGACATTTTTTAACACATTGTTTCTTTTTGGCTGCATCGCACAGCATACTGGATCTTAGTTCCCCGATCAGGGATCAAACCACACCCCCTATATCGGAAGCTTGGAGTCTTAACAACTAGACTCCCAGAGAAGTCCTTTAATGATTTTTAATAGCAGTTCTTTCCACCTAAAGCATTAGGCAATGGAAGGGTCACTCATTTGCAGGAGTGGGGGACTATACGGCATGAATGAGGAGGAAAGGGCACCAGATGTTGGCCTGGAGATCAGGAGAGACAAGATACATTTTATCAGCTTCCCCAGTCGCCTGTGGTTCTGAGCTGGGTCACCCCACTTGCCCTGACATCTGTGACTTGCTCTGAAGCATGCTCTTCACATCACTTCACTGGATGTACTCAGCCACGCCCACCTAGGCTGATGGCTCATTTGCCACAGCCCACAAGGCAAAACCAGTGCTGGTTTTCCTTTCTTTCCTTCCTTTCCTTTCCTTTCCGCCTACACATATCTTTTGCTTTATGGCTGCATCTACCACACAGCAGAAGGGATGACCCAAGTCAGGGAGAGGCCAACACAAAGTTGGATAACTCTTGTGAAACTTTCATTGTAAATGAAGATCTTGGCTGCCCGGATATAACAACAAGAATTCACAAAGGCATGAAGCTAAGGAGACACCCTGTGAAGCAGCTATGAGATCTTCAGTAACCTTAATCTCTAACAAGAATGTTTTCTGCTGGCTTTGATTTGCCTATAATCTCAAATTCCTAGGGTCTTCTATACCAATGAGTATCTTACAGCCCCAAAGCTCAGAAGAATCTCTGACAGGCTGCAGGCAAGGGGCAGAAGAAGCACAAAGAACCCACACCTCACAGTTCTTGCTTTGTTGATCAGCCTCACCTGGCCCCTTTTCCTGGGGCTGAGACTTCTCAGTCTAGGCCAGAAGGACACTCACAATCACAGGGAGAGGCAGCCCCTGGCACCAAACCCTCTGTTACCTCTTCGGGTCTGTCGATTATTGAAGGTCCCATTGCTTCATCAGCACCTCCCTCACCTCATCTCATGTTCTCCTGCATAAAAATGGGGCTCAAATGACAGGACTGAACTGGCATCCTTAAACTCAGTGCTCTTTGAATGCCTCTCAGTGAAAGAATATCTAGCAGGGAATTCCTAATAGGCTGATGGTTATGAATCCCCATATGCTGGCACTTCCTTCGAGGGCATGTGTAATAAGGACTGCCAAGCCCAAAGTTCCACCTTGCCCAAGACCCCTGACCTTGGAGCCTGGACCAGTCAGAAGGACCAATATGCCCGACTGGCCACCTCTGGGCACCACTGTCATTCCTCACTGCAGGTGACCTCTCAATCACTTACTTACTCTTGATTTTGAGTGCACATAGGGCAGGGGTCTTCTCCACAAGCAAGTGTGCCATGGGTGGTCTTCTAGATCTCTTCTCACCTCCTTCTTTTGACCTTCTCTTTCTACCACCATGGTTGAACTAGGTGCTGGGAGACTGGACAAATGTTGCCTTTACCTCAGACTTGCGTTATAACCTAGAACAAGTCATTTAATCTCTTCAGGCGTCTGTTTTCTTATCCATCAGGAATAGCACTGCAATGGCTCTGTCTAAACACTAGGCTGGCATGTTCTCTGCCCCAGGTGCCAACGTGACATCTCCTGATTGAGGGAAAGTGGAATACTCTCATCCACTCCACTACAAAACCTCCCCTGGCTGGGGTCCGACTGCCTCCAGATAGTTCAGCCCTGCCACTGTGAATAAAAGGGGTCGGCTCCATCTTCTCCCACCCCATGCATCAGCGGCTTCAGAGGAGCACACTCCACCTCCAGAGTGGAGTAGTCCTGGGAAAACTGGGCTGGGTAAAAACACTGACTCAGCTCTGGGACAAGACCAGTAAGAAATGTGACCAGTTTGAGAAAAGGCTGGGAACGTCCTCAGAAGGCTTGTCTGGGAAGCCAAGCAAAGAGTGAATCCAGTTTTCAAGGCAGATTATTTCACAACACAAAGAAAACAACTCAAACATCCTGATAATTTTATCTAAATAACTGTCAAATCTTGGATGATTCAGAAGCTGAAAAATAACAGCTACCATGTATGGGCCCCTGTCATGTGGTGAGCACCATTCTAAGTATTTTGTATCCATGAGGGGCTACTTTATGTGTAAGATACTGTTACACATCCATAAAGCGCAATTAAAAATACATGAGGTATTATTACATATACACAAGATACTGTAAGCAACTTACATCTAACATCATGAGGTGCTACTATCCTCAGCTTACAAATGAAGAAACCAAGGGCTCAAGAGGTTAAGTAATTTGTTCAAGGTCACATAGCTAACAGTGAGTGTCAAGTTCAAGAATTCCCACCCTGACCCATCCACCCATATTTTACAAGGAGGGCAGAATAGCTTGTGTCCCCAGTACCCAACTTTGTGTATGGAAGTCTCTTGCTGGCTGCTGCCCATTCACCTCTCCACACACGCATCCTGCTTTCAACTAGACACTTAGAAAGTCAAAAGGGACTGATTAATTCACAGGCACACACATAATGGAATTTAATGCAGTGGCTTCAAAAAGCAGACACGCCAAGTCCCACCAAGAAACAATATGTAGAAAAAGAGAACTAAGAAACATGTCTATAGTTTATATTGATATACAATGAGAAAGAGAAAAGGATAAATATCCTCAAACAACATAAACAGAAAAACACATCGAGACTTTCTAAAGGGTTAAAAATTGCACATTCTCAAAAATGTTTATTAGGTGGATATTGGATGCCAGGTAGTATTCTTGGCACAGACTCTTAGCCATAATGGATGGTCCATAGCCACTCTCTAAATTATTCTTCTCAGATATTTTGGATTTGATCCTTAATAGGTGGGTCTCCACAAACAAAGCAAGGAATTGCCGTCACTGTCCAGACAACAGTGGTTATGACTGGGGGTGGGGAATGCCCCTGAAGAGACTAGATGGAATTTTTCCCACTCAGGATCTGAGGAGTTTACTCAATAAATCTCTGGCTTAACTTTATGGACTTAATGTGAAAATGCAAGACCAACGGAAACAAAACAAAATGAAAAAAACCTAGGCACTGAAAATCAAAGGAGCAGTGCCTTTCCAATTTATTTTCCATGAGGAAAATAGCTTATAATATTTTCAAGTTGAAATAAATGCTACATGACAGTGAGTTTTAACGATTAAGTAAATATTTATGTGATACCAAAGGCTATGTTCTACATGTTGTACTCACACAATACATTAAAGAAAATTTCTGTTCAAAACAGGAAAGAGGAAACAGCAATTAATTCCCCAAGAGAGATTAGCCTGAACTATCTATGTCTTCCCAGAGAGCCACACGATGTGAAGCAGAAACGTGTAGGAGGAGAGGTTTGGAATTGTCCACATGTGTTATTCTTTGCCTAATCTAATCAGAAGAGCACTGGTGGCATTTCAAGATTAGCATCTCAAATTTACTACAAATCATGTTCTTCTTTCTCATCTTTCCTTTCCGAATGACCTATTCTGTATTCATGGCAGGGCATAAGCTCTTGTCCACTTAATCAAACTAAAGCTTAAGCTAGTTTGTGCTTTGTTAGGCAAAAAAAAAAAAGTGAAACATTTGGACACTTGACAGGGTAGAGAGAGTAGCATTAGGGTGAACTGAGGTCAAACACAGTGGTGGTAGGACAACTGGACGGTTACTGAGGGAAGGCGCCTCAGGGAGCAAAGGGGGCAGCCCCCCAGTCCCACCACCCGGGCTCTGGTGTACATGGGGACATGGAGGACCACTGGAGAACGATGATCATCCTTAAGTAGGAAGTCTCCTCGCTTCCTGCCTGTCAGCATTTATTCATTCCCTCCCTCCTCCATCCATTCAAAATTAAACACTGGAGTTACACTGGAACTACCACATGCTTCTGGGACCCAGGAAAAGTCACTGCTTGCCAGGAGAAAAACCGCAGAGCAAAATCCCTTCAGGCAGACCTGCTAAATGCTCAAAGAGCCTTCTCATCCCGGGAAATCAGCCAAGTGGGGCACCAGCCAAGGGTGGGGCCAGAGTCCTCGCTGGTGCCAGTGATGGTCCTGTGATTCATATCACAGGAAACTGAGCTGTTGCTGAATTACTGGGCATCTGAGCCCAGAGGACCTCATGTCCATGATGTCATGTCCATGGTTCGTGTTTCTAAAATGCTCTATTAACAAACGCCTGTGGGGGAGCAGTGGCAGAAGTCTTAGCAGGACGTCTGTCCATTCCCAGCATGAAGTGGGGGAGTGCCAGTGCTGAGTGAAGGGTGGCAACCCCCTTTCCAGATACAGGCCTCTTAATGCCAAGGCAGGCAGGCCAAAAGGGTTATGGGATTATTTACTGAAAAACCCACATCCATCAGTACTGTTGCTATTAGCTGTTCCACAATATCCAGTCAGTGGCAGGCAGGATTCAGAAAGGTTCAAGAAGAGTGAGCTAGAAATCACACCCTTTAATATCAAGTGGTCCCTTTACCATCTCATCCCAGCCTCTGCAGACCTCCTCCCAGCCTCCATAGACCTCCTCAAAACTAAGTATGTGCACAGTCACCCAAATTACCACGACAGACTCACCTGTTTATTTCCCCAAAACTCCTCTGTTTGCTAAGGTACTTCCATACTGTTGCTAATACTTTAAAGTTAAAATTAAAAAGAAAAACCATAGCCTTTCCCAGAGAGATCTTAAGTCCTGAGCAGGATTCCAAGAAAGATGGCCAGGTGGGTCTTTATCAGACTACCTGAGAAAGAAGTCAAGTTTCAGGGAGTCAGAAGATAAAAGCAAAAAAAAATAACAGGCAATGAAAGACTTGTTAAGACAAAGGAGCTGGTGAAAGAAGATAAAAAGAAGTAAGGATGATTATTAAGTCATGAAGTCCAGGCTGGTGATTGGCCAAATGAACCCCATACCTTCCCAGAAAGCAGATGAGTTTGTCTTACTCTCTGCATCCCTTCCTCCACACTGACCTTCCTTCTACCCTCCTTCCCAGCTAGTTTCCAGAGCAGGGTATTGGGGGGATGGACCTTCCTTAGGAAGCTTAGCAGAGGTTAAAAAAAAAACCTAGATCATCCTATAGAAACAGCTATCAGGGCTATCAGGCCTTGGGAAGCCACAAGATCAAACCAATCAATCCTAAATAAAATCAACTCTGAATAGTCATTGAAAGGGCTGATGCTGAAGCTGAAGCTCCAATACTTTGGCCACCTGATGCAAAGAGCTAACTCACTGGAAAAACCCTCATGCTGCAAAAGATTGAGGGCAGGAGGAGAAGGGGATGACAGAGGATAAGATGGTTGGATGGCATCATTGACTCAATGGACATGAGTTTGAGAAAACTCCAGGAGATAGTGAAGGGCAGGGAAGCCTGGCGTTCTGCAGTCCATGGGGTTGCAGAGTCAGACACGACTTAGCGAGTGAACAACAATCAAGAGCATAGTGCCCGTAGAACTTATATCTTCCCCTTGGCTTCAAAAACTTGCTTAAACTTTTTCTGACAAGTTTTATGTTCCACTGAGATAGTGATCACAACTCTGTATGTAGAAAGAAGGATAAGGAGGTCAAAAACAATAATGCTTTTAATAACTGAAAACAAAGCCAGAAACCAGCCCTGTGCCCCTTCAAAGCTCACAGACTCTGATTACACACACACACACGGTGTGATCCACCCCTTGCTGCTGGCATCTCTTTCAATACAGGGGACACTGCAGCCTGGAAAAACCAATGACATTCCCAGGATTGCTTCTTAGGGCCTCGGAAACTCCTGTCTCTCCATAATTTGTCATCCATAGTGATAGGAGAACGTTGTGGAAAGAACAGCCACTATGTGAGAAAGAAAATGTATTTCTAATAGCCCTACAAAACAAAAGAGACATCTGCTAAATTTGGAATCTCATATCCAGAAACTCCTATACACAGAAAATTAAAACCATCAAAAATAAAAGATGGGGGTAGGGGCAAGGGAAATTTTTTTTTAATTTCCAGTTTAATGAGACTAAGGAAATATTCTAAGGCCTCAAATGCTTAAGGGAGATCCAGTCAGCTTGGGTCTTAGTGCTAACAAAGTACAAGAGGAGATCAAATTCCCCAAGTGAGTAAGTTTTCTCTGTCCAGAGGGAAAATATTACCAGTCACAGACCCTGCCTTGAATCTCAGCAAGCTTCTTGCAGATATACATTCTTGGTCACCAGGACTCTAGGGAAGAAGGATTGATACTTACAGCTACTATAAATCAATTTCTCTCTGAAAAACCCAGCTCCCATCCTAGACCTTACGAACTCAGGGCAGCCCAGAGCCATGTCTTTACTTACAAAAGAGGGCACTTTCCTAATCTGGAAATCTGGGCCCTGAACACAGTGTAGTCACCTGCCTGCCCTTTCAGGAGGTCTTGGTTTAAGCGTTAACAGGGCTAGTCAACAAAGGTTAAGCTAAGGTTAAGATCTACCACAGTCTTAAGAGTCTCAAGAATCCCGAGTAGTGGATGAGCACTGCTCCAGCCAAAGCACACCTCTGCCACATCTTAGCAGTGCTTGTGAGACTGGCTATCACTAGCAGGTGTGAGATGTCCAAGGGAAGAGAAGTGAAATGCTTCTAGAGGAAAGATTTGAAACTTCATTTTCTGGGAGAAAAAAAAAAGAAAGGACTGAATGAGAGGCGTGGTGGCCAATCTCCAAGATAACCCTCAGGGATCCGTGCCTCCTGGGATTCACACCTCTGTGCAGGCCCCTCCTACAATGACTAGAGTTGCCCTGCTGACTCGTGGAACCAAAGAGACTTTGCAGAAATGACAAAGGGGACTGCTGAAGCTAGATCATGAAAGACACTGCAGCTTCCACCTTGCTCACTCTTGGCTCTCTTTTGGAAAGCCAGTTTCTGTGTCCTGGCACACAAGCAGCCTTGTGCAGAGGTCCATTTTGGTGGAAACTGACTGGGAGAGACCTCCTCTGTCAGTCAACACTGACTCATGAGCCATGAGTGTCAGCTATCTTGGAACTGGATCCTCCAGCCCCAGTTGAGCTTTTTTGGTCAGCCAGAGCCCTAGCCAACAATCCTGACTGCAACCTCACAAGAGACTATGGGTTAGAACCATCCAGCTAAAGCTGCTCCTAAATTCCTAACCCACAGAACAGTATCGGATAATACTCTTTCTTATTGTCTTTAGCTGATAAATTTATGATAATTTGTTACTCAGCAATAGATACCTATAATTCAGGAGGTAATTGATAAGCCAAGCAGGAAGAGACTTAGGTTAACATTGGAAGAAAAATGTTTTCACTGTGACAATTGTTCATTCACTTAGCCAATATTTACTGAGCACCTCCAGGGTGCTAGGTACCAGGCCTCTGAATTATACATTTGTCCCTCCTCTGGACAGGGACAAAGGAAAACAAACACTGGTTATATTAAAAGCATGATCACAGGGATCCCAGTGCCTATGAAAAAGTGAGTTAGGCTGACCTGGCTCCTGAGAGCTGGGAATTCAGACATAGTGGCGTCCTAAAAAGCAAATGATCCCTGTTACTTTGAGCTCCACTGTGTCAGCTTTTATCTTAAGCTTGAGGCTTTAAGCCCTGTTAAAACACAGATCCTCTGGGAGGGCCATTATGAGTTTAGTGTGGCTGAATTTCAGATTCTTTTTTAGAGGTTGTACTGGGAAGGTAGAAAAAAATTATGTAGAACCTGCAGGGAGAGTGGTGTTAGGAGATAAATTTTGGAAATTTTACATTCTAAAGGAAGAGACAAATTCCATTTGTAAACAAATCTAGTAATAGAAATAATAAGTACCATTTACCATACAGTGTGTGATTAAAACATATCTTTGTTTCTTGAAGAGAGCCTACAAGATCGGTATTATTCTCCCCATTATGCAAATGAGGAAACTGGGGCTAAATAAATCTAGGTGACTCACCCAGGGATACACCTTACTAAGTGGTAGAACCTGATTTTGTACAAGGATTGTCTTCCTCCAAAGTTCACTGCTTCCCGACCATACTACATAAGTTAAAGAACACAAAATGACCATTTTCAACCCTTTTCTTCCTATGTAGAAACTGGAAAAAAAAAACACTCAAGAAATTCAAGCATGCTGTTTCTATTATTCTAACAAGTAGTTTATAGATTTTCTAAAAAATGAACTTTGCTCCTCTAATGCTGTAAATGAAAAAACTTGTGTGAAAAAATTAATAGCAGACTGGAAGGAGAGAGGCCCATTTCTTTCACGTGAATGTAGCGTTTGATGAGAAGTTCTGAAAGTTGTTCTGGAAACCAGACGTCTGGCAAAGCAGCGGAAGATGAAAACTCATAGAGATGGGGCGCTCTCATCACACAGCACACACGCGGGGGGGAGCTCAGGGAAGAGGCAGAAATGCGACTGTAACCCACACTTTGCTGGTGTGCACCACTTCCAGGCATTTCCTACAGAACGGCAGGAGGAGACATGAGGTATGATGCGGCAACAGATATATCCATCACATAGGCCACAACCTCCCAGAACAAAAAGTTTCTATCTGCGCAAGCCAAGCAGGGAAGAAAGCTTCAGGTCAAGGTGTTCCCTAAACCTGCCCCAAGCCAGCTTGTGGTCGTCGGCAGGAACACTGGGCCTTGAAGGAAAAGTCACTTTTTCCTCTTCTTCAGGTCAGTCCCCTCTTCACTCCTAAAGCTACAAAGATGAAAGTTAATGCTGCTGTTTTTTTTTTAAATAAACATTATCCTCTGTCTCCAAAGAGATCAATCAGTAAGCAAAGGCCCAGACCAAACCTAGAAAATTCGAAGTGAGAAGCTAAAATAGTGTGTGTGTTTAAGGTAGAAGGATTAAAATGATGCTAGAACATTATACCTTTGGCTCCTTCAAATCACCTTCCTGAGAAAAAAAGACTGCAGTGTTGAAGAGACAAGGCAGCCTTCCTTTATTCTGGAGCTACTCTGGCCTCGCTGCTGAGCAGCCTGGCCCAGATAATTTATTGAAAAGGAGAGCTCTTATCGCATCTACTGCTGAATGGGTAGAACAGGACAACAATTTTCTTCTGGTACTTGGGAAACTTGGGGCTTCTTATAAGCTCTTACAATATCCTCCCCTGCCCCTTATTTACAGCTCAAGAGGATAGCCATTCGATTTCTGGGTGACAGTGACCCAGAAATTCCCTTCTGCAGGGATTTACCCAGTGGTAAATCATTAACTAGAACTTCTGGTTGATTCTCAGCCTATCAACCTGAATTGTACACCTATTAGACTCCTGACTTGGCTCTTTCTCACGTTGATGCTCTGCTTGAAATCCTCTCTGTGCTTAGTCACTCAGTTGTGTCCAACTCTTTACAAACCCACCAGGTTCCTCTGTCCATGGGGATTCTCCAGACAAGAATACTGGAGTAGGTTGCTATCCCTCCTCCAGGGGATCTTCCCAACTCAAGGATCGAACCCAGGTCTCCCATATTGCAGGTGGATTCTTTACCATCTAAGCCACCTAGAAAGCCCATGAATACTGGAGTAGGTAGCCTATCCCTTCTCCAGGGGATCTTTCTGACTCAGGAATTGAACAGGAGTCTTGTGCATGGCAGGTGGATTATTTACCAGCTGAGCTACCAGAGAAGGCTCTCTAGGTATCAGAAATGGTTTCTCACTCCTCAAGGGGAGGAGTATGATGTTGGAGTATGATGGCAAAGGAGTTCAGAAAAATGTTTTAAAGGCCAGAATAAATGGAAAAAAGGTCCTTCTCTCTTTCAGATAAGAGCCAGTCAATGGTCAGTCGGAAAATAGCCACAGTTTCTTATCAAATCTGAATTAGAAAACAGAAGACCCTAAATTAAGTTCATTAACACAATTCCATCACTATTTTCTTCTAAACAACCGAAATGTTGAAGTCTTCACCTTTGCATAGTCTCAAACTCCACCTTACACCAGAAATGTTTGGAGGGCTTGATGAAACATACACTACTGGACCCATTTCCGGTTTCTAATTCAGCAAGTTTGGAGAGGGGCTGAGAATTTCATTTCTAACAAGTTCACAGGTGATCCTAATGTTGCTGATCCAGGACCAAATTCTGAGAACAGTCTGGACCACATTATCCCTTATCTGAATCAACTAAGAGTGATACACTTATTTTTTCAAAATAAATTAGGGCCTGGCTTAGGATGTAGAAAAAATTAGAAAGACCATCACTTTCACCATTACAACAAAAAAACAGACAACTAGATCAATGGACCAGAACAGAATCCAGAAATCAGCCCACTTATATATCTAAAATTGATTTTCAACAAGGGAGAAAGGCAATTCAAAGGAAAAATTATAGTCTTTTCAACACGTGATGCTGGAAAAATTGAATATCCATACACAAAAAATAAGTTTGGGGCTTCCCAGGTGGCTCAGATGGTAAAGAATGTGCCTGCAATGCAGGAGACCCAAGTTTGGTCTCTGGGTTGGGAAGATCCCCTGCAGAAGGGAATGGCTACCCACTCCAGTTTTCTTGCCTAGAGAATTCCATGGACAGAGGAGTCTGGTGGGCTATAGTCCATGGAGTCTCAAAGAGTCGGACACAACTTAGTGACTTAACACACTTCATACCTTGCATCTTGTACAAAAATTACCTCGGAATAGGTAATAGAAAAACATGTGAAACCTAAACATTGGAGAAAGTTTTCATGACCTCGAAGTTAGAGCTTTATTGGCTACGACTGAAAGTACAATTCATAAAAGATGGATAAATTGAACATCAAGATTAATAACTGCTATTTAAAAGACATTGCTAATAGAATAAAAAGATAAGACAAAAAATGAGGGAAAATATTTGCAAAATACATAGCTGGTAAAGCACTAATATTTAGAATTTATAGAACTCTCAAAACTCATTTATAAGGAAACAAAACAATTTTTTAAAATGAGCTAAATATTTGAAAGACAGCTCACCAAAAAAAGATATATGGATAGTAATTATGCATGAAAAGATGCTGAACATTAGTTTTAGGAAAATGGAAATTAAAACCACAGTGAAACCACGATATTCCTGTTAGAATGACAAAACATTAAAATAACAGCAACAATAAACATAAAACTTGAAAGTATCAAGAGCTGCTGAGGATGCAAACTAACTGGAACTTTCATTACTGGTGTGAAAACAAAATAGATTCTCCACTTCGGAAAACACTTCAGTTTCTTATAAAATCAAATATATGCTTACCATGCACGATCCAGCGGTCCCATCCCTAGGTATCTACTCAAATGAAATGAAAACTTACACTCACACAAAAACCTATATTCAAATATCTTAGCAGCTTTATCTGTAAGCATCAAAAACTGGAAATAATCCATAAGTACTTGAACTGGGGGACGAATAAACAAATTGGTTTACATCCATACAGCGGAATTCTATTCCGCAAAGGAAGGAGTTACTGATGCACTCATCAACATGAATGAATGTCAAACGTAACACACTAAAGGCAAAAAAAAAGTCAAGCCCAAAAGGCTAAATACTGTATGTTCCATCCAAATGACATTCCAGAAAGGGCAAAACTATATGTGCTAAAAAGGGATTAGTGGTTGCCAGGTGCTGTGGGGGGTGGGGGGTGGGCAGGGTGGTGAGCAAAAAGTTTCACTATGAAATGGAAAGATAATGTGAGAACTTTGAAAGGTGGTGAAACCGTTCTATATTTTGATCACAGTAGAGGTTAGCCAACTTATGTATTTGTCAAAACCCACAAAACTATACACTAGAACAAGCAAATTTTACTGTACATAATGGCAACCCACTCCAGTATTTCTGCCTGGAAAATCCCACGGACAGAGGATACTGGCAGGGTCGAGTCCAAGGGGTCGCAAATAGTCGGACATGACTGAAGCGACTTAGCACATACCCATGCAATACCTTAATTTATAAAAAGAGTGGCGGGGAAGAGGGGAGTAATTAGGAAAGATCTATGGAAGCTTCAGCCCTGTGTCAACAGCTACTAGAGCTACAGAGAACTGCCTTGAGGATGGTTTAGTGCACATCTGCTTGAAGCATTTAACCAGCCTTTACAACTGAGACCTCAAGGGAGCAGAACAGATTGCAAACCTGAGTCTAAAGAAAGCTGGGGGGTCAAGTACAAACCAGGTCCTCTCTGTCTCTGCCTTCCCTGCTCTGACTACGCGAACCAGGTGGATCTCCTGACTGCCCCCCACAGAAGTCACACTTATTCCTTCCAAGCTTCTAATTTCATCAGCCCTCCTGCCTAGGACAGAGCTTTCTCCCCTCTTCTAATCTCAATCTTTCCCACCCTTATAGACCTAAATCTTCCATGAAACTTTCCTTGCCAGAGCAGCATCTTAGGACTTGGGGTTTTTACCATTCAATTTGATATTCATCCATTAAACATTTAATTACACACTTTGAGTGTTTGATGTAGTGTTTTCATTGTTCCCTCAACTACCTTGCTAGCTACTTTAGAAGTAGAAGCTCTTAAGATTTCTCTTGAATTCATCTCCCCAACCATCACCTCCTATAATACCTCTACTGCCTAGTTCAAACTATCATTAATTGAATGAAATGCTGAGGTATCAACCACAGCAGGCAAGAGAAGCGATGTGGTATTAAACACATTGCAATTCATCTGCTCATAGCTCAAAATCCTTGTAAATTCTTCCTTTGCATACAAGGTGATTAAAATGTCTTTTCATAAAATAAAATCCATCCCTGGTTCTAGACAATTTAACAATCCCTAAAGGATCCACAATAGCACAGTAAGTACCTGCATTTCCTGATGTGTAACTGTTTCCACTGTACTCAATTCCTTTCATAACAGCACATTAAAATGAGAATTGCATTCTTTTCATTTTTTTTGACAATAATGAAATGAATTCGATACATTGTTTTCTTCTAGAAGTCTTTGGCCAAGCATCTTGAGTTAATAGACACCCTCCACAGATGTTTCCAGTTTTCATGCATGCTTGTGTTTAAATTAGATAGGGCAATTTAATTAGTCTTTTAGTCCTGCAGAACAGTGATGCAAGAAGAACACCATGCTGGGTTACTGCCATCATATTCCGAGTCTCAAGTTACATTTCATTATTTGTTCTTTGCTTAGTTTATGGTAAACCACAAATGGAAAATGCAATATTGATAAGAAAATTATTTTTTTCTTCAGAAATATTCCAACCGACATTTAAATTCTTTTGACTCTGTTTTGAATTTTTAGTGATAAGGACACCATCAGCCTTCATTTCATTTGGATATATAGACTCTATTCAATAATATCACAGTTATGTGTGTGGGTGAGTTGAAGAATTGTTTTCGTCCCTGCCCAGAATCACTGGGGCTGCAGGAAGACCCTGTGACCCTCTGAGGCCCCCTTCAAAGTGAAGGGAGCATTGAAAAGTTTCAGAAAGTTGACAAGATCATCATCCAAGCTCATGATTTTGCCCAAGTCCAGCCCTTTCTAGTTATAGCCTAAAGGTACACGTTTAGGTATTATGCGCCCGTAGACAAAATAAAATAGACACATGAATGCTACTATACCAGTGAATATAAAACAAAACCACTAGGCCAGTGGTTCTCAAGCTATAGCCTGCCTCAGAATTCTTGGAGGTTTGTTAAAGCACAGGTTTCTGGGCCCCACCTGGGTTGCTATTCAGGAGCTCTGGGTTGAGACCTGAGACCATGCATTTCTAACAAACTCCCAGTTGACGCTGATGCTGCTGGGCCATCAGGAGAGGGCACTTTAAGAATCAAAGACTACCTGAATCTATCTATGGTTCTGTGAGTCACCAGAATCGGCAGAGAATTCTGGACTGAGACACAGGAAATAGCCCCAGAGAAAAGAGGAGCAACAGAGACTTCTTTAATCCATCAGTGCTCTGAACCATCCTTTCATCAAGACAGCCTCAGGTGGCTCCAGGGAGGGAGGCTCCCAAGGCGATTTTGTAATTGAAGTATTATTGATTTACAATGTTAGTTTCAGGTATGCAGCATAGTGATTTTAGGGGGCAGATTATATTCCACTATAGGCAACTACAAGATACTGAGTATAATTCCCCGTGCTGTAGAGTAAATCCTTGTTGTCTACTTACATGATGTAGTTTGTATCTTTTAAATCCATCCTCCTAATTTCTCCTTCCCTCTCCCCTAAGCATAAGTTTGGTTTCTACGTCTGAGTCTGTCTCTGTTTTGTATATAGGTTCAATTGTGTTATTTTTTTGATTCCACCTATAAGTAATATCTCAGAATGGCCATCAAAAAGTCCACAAATAATAAATGCCAAGGCGTTCTCATAAGCTATCTTTAGAGTGTTCCCAGAAGTCTGCAGCCTTCACATCTCCTGGAGCTCTGATAGAAAGTTTTAAGGGCAGAACCACTGGGTCAGCATGGAAGTATCTCCTGTGAGTAGGTGACTAACACTAGGGATGAGACTGGCCAATGAGTAAATGGAGGGTGAATGGTAATGCGAAGGATGTAAATTCAAAAGGGAGAATGGCACCGCAATTCCACATCCGCCCGTGGAACACCCACTGTGCCAAGGACCGAGCCCTGCTCTTCCAGGAGCTGAAGGAAGGGCTGTGGGCAATGCAGCTCACCCCCAGGAGAGGGCGCTGAAGACCTCGGAGAAGCCCTCATGTACGACTGTCTGTTAGTTGCTCAGGTGAGTCCAACTCTTCCCGACCCCACGGACTGTAGCCCACTAGGCTCCTCTGTCCATGGAATTCTCCAGGCAAGAATATTGGAGTGAGTTGCCACTTCCTTTGCCAGGGGATCTTCCTGACCCACAGATTGAACCTGGGTCTCCTGCATTACACGCAGATTCTTTACCATCTGAGATACAGGGAAGTCCATGTGATTAGCTTCTTCCTATATTCCTCCAGAGAGAGACCCTGGGGCCCTTCACCTTTAAAACACAGAGAGGCCTTGGCCCCACCCTCAGAGACTCCCATCTAAATGGGGACTGGCACTCCACAGGGGATTTTTTTTTTAAGTTTCCTAGGTGATCATAACTGGGAATCAAAGCTGAGAACCACTGGTGAACCAGATCTGGGCTTCTTGGCCCAAAGGAAGCCTGTGTTATTCCTTTCCTTGACCTGCAACTGGTGATGAGAGCATTTCCACAACCAAGAGATTTGTTTTATTCCCCAAACCAAAAGTTACAGAAAATGGCATTTCCATACGTCCCTTTCAATTTTCCAAAAAGGCAAAGGGCACTAGGTAAGATTGCAAGGGAGGAGGGGTACAACTTCTGTGCCCTATTAGGAAAGTAGAAAGCTACGGGGAATCCATTCACCTACCTAAATATGCTGTTCCCACATCGGCTGGCAAATAACGGTCAGCAGGTACACAAAAATAACTAGACCTAATCCTGAATGACACGTACCCTCAGACTCACCCGGAGAGGCCTGAGATTTGCTGGTGCTCACAGCTTACCCCAGACAACTGATTCACAATCTCTGCGGGTGGGGCCCAGGCACTGGCACTTTAAAGCCACCAGGGGATTCTAATGTGCAGCCAGAGTGAAGAAGCACTGATAGTAAGGGGAGGTGGTGGGGCCATGAAAAATCAGGGGAGGCCCAGGGGGACATGGCACTGATCAAGCCAGAGGCATGTGACTCAGCAGCTGCCAGTGACACTGAATGAGTGTTTGGGGTCAATGTTTGTTTTGGGGCCATGACTCAGAATTGGATATTGAAGGGAGGTATTCCAAGAGGAAGAGAGAGGGCAGGGGAGGGAGGGAGAGGGGAAGATGTTACACCCTAATTGAAAAGTGCCCTGAACTGAAAGCCTGGCAGA
This sequence comes from Capra hircus, assembly GCF_001704415.2. NCBI lineage: Eukaryota > Metazoa > Chordata > Mammalia > Artiodactyla > Bovidae > Capra > Capra hircus. Next base: position 28,000,487 of record NC_030818.1, on the reverse strand, counting down.
CGGAGGATAAAGTCTTGGTGCTGGGGACTTTCCTGGTGGCCAGTGGCTAAGACTCCATGCTCCAAACGCAGGGGGCCCGGGTTTGATCTTTGGTCAAGAAACTAGATCCTGCATGCCACAACCAAGTGTTGGCATGCCACAACAAAGACTGGAGCTCCAGCATGCCACAACTAAGACCTGGCACAGCCAAGTAAAAATAAATAATAAAAAAATAAAGTCTTCGTTCTGACACTAAACATATACGTGACCCCAGGTGAGTCATTTCACTAGCCTTGGCCTCAGATTCTCCCATGTTACATGGATAGCTGTGTGTTTTCAGGTCCCTTCAGCTTCTGAGATTTTTCCAGGTGTTGTAACATCACCTGAGTGTTCAATAGACATGAGGTTGGACCCCATGGCAAAGGGGAAAAAGAGGCATCAGAGCTGAGTCTCTCCCAGGCAACTGAACGCAAATATTTAAGTTTGAGAAGAGGTGGCGGAGGGTTATTTTGGAGTCCTCAATTATTTGAGAATTTCATCCTCTCAAACATCACTCAGAGATGTCAAAAAAAAAAAAAAAAAAAAAAAGGCAGCTGACTTGATCTTCCTGTCCAGTTTTCAGGGTGAACTCAGCTTCCCAAGTAAAACAAATGCTCATCCTGAAATCTACAGGTTTATTTGGCTACTGTGTTTTGCCCTGTCAGTTTATAAGCTCCTTGAAGCAGGAACTGGTTATCTAACAGAACCTTCATGTTGAGGGGCATGGCTTAAGCAAAGCACTTTCAGTGTTCTTACTTTTTCTACAACAGTTATGTTCCTGGAAAGCTGTGTATCAGTGGAATTTCCATCAATCAAACCCAATTTTAAATGTACATTAAGTACATTAAGTGGTGAGTGCCTTTGAAGAGTGACTTAATTTCCTGGGTAATGCTAATAATTGTACTTAATTCAACTGTTTGGTAAAGCTAAATTTTAACATAGCAACTTTGATATAAAATAGAGGTTGTTTTATGTACCCTTAATCTGAACCCTTAAGGGGTTTGGGGTGTGTTATAATAAATTCTGCTGTAGCCTATACTCCTTCAGAATACGTGCAGCAAAAGGAGGGGTGTTATATTGGTTTAACCTTGACTTCGCTTCTGTGTGTTGAGCCACTTGCCTACTCAGAACAGAACAGTGATGACTTGCCTGTGCTTACAAAGGCCCAGGAGCTGCACGGTGCCATGAAATGAGGAGAATCACTGTGGGCTGGGCACTGAGGTCCTTCCTTCTGCTCACCACCAGCCAGCTGTGTGCCATTGATAGAGTCTCTTTCCTTTTCTGGGCTTTAGCTTGCTTATTGCTATGTCAGAAATATTGGACTAGCTGGTTTCTAAAGTTCTCTTCAGCTCTGGCATTTTAGGATTTGGGGCTTCTTTGAAGAGTCTGGGGCATCTGAGGTTATCAAATTTTAAGGTCTTAGAACCACTCAGGTAGTGCTTTGATTCAGCTTGGCACAAACGTGGAGGATGGGCTGCAGGAGAGCCAAGCGCACTGTGTGCCGTCACGCAGGCTGTAGACTACACAAAGTGTTCGGCCTTGGCTGCACCTGCCCCCAGCACAGGGTTGTGTTACCCCAGCCGCCTCCCCAACCCCACTGTGTTAGGTGCTGCACGGTCTAGCCTGGCCTTTTAAACCTAAGGGCAAGAAAGCACAAATCTTGTGGTTAAAATCAAAGTCGGGGCGGGGCGGGGGTGGTGGCGTCCCATGACCAAAAGGCTATCTACCCTTCTGGGCCCACGGGAGGTGTGGCTCAAGTGTGGAGATCATATGCACATACATATCACCCAGTTTCAGCGAGGAAGTCAGGGTAAGGGAGGATTTATGGAAGCCCAAAGACTTGCAAGGCAGAGGGACATATGTGGTTGACTAAAACATTCTTTCGGGTTTTTCCATAAGAGGTTATGGAAAAATCCGAATGAAAGTTCCGGCCAACCCAATATCTAAAGAGATGACTGTGACTGGAAACATTAGTTACTGATCAGTCTTCATGAAACTGTTTCCTAGATGACCTGGTTCCTCCCTAGAGTCCTGTGCTAAAGTTACAAAGAGGAGTAGTTCTCCAAACCTGGATGCTTATTAGAGTGACCTGTGAAGCTGGTACAGCCCTAGAATCCTGAACCACTCCCCAGTCCCACTGAGTGACGCTTACAAACTTGTAATTTCAGTCAGCTCTCTGGTGAATCTAGCACCACCGGCACAGCACAGACAACGTGACCGTGTTTGGAGAACACAGGTGAGAGCCGTTGTCTGAGTATTAGTTGAGGAAGGATTGGAGAGTAATTTACAATCATGATCAAGGGTAGATGATACCAGAAGAAGAGCAGGAACACCATTTAGGGCCTTCTGTCATGGTGGCCAAGTGAACATGGTCCCAGGCAGACAATCTGGGCCACCCAGTGGGCAAAGACAGCCCAAAAAAATTAGCCCGGTAGTCTGAGGACATTTAATCGAGGGAACTGGGTTCTCAAGAGGCATTTACGGAATGCCAGTCCTCTCACTTCCCCTTCAGCTGCTACTCATCTCTGACCACCTGACACCTTGAGGCCAACAGGAGTGTGAGCCATGCAGAGGGGGCAGACACTGTGCTGATCTGCACCCCGCCCCTCAGCATGCATCTCTCTCGGCCCTCCATGCGCTTGCAGTACTCTTCCTTACTCCATTGCTCATCAGACACTTGGCCTGGGGCGTCATCAAATCAGGCATCTGGTGGTCCCTGGAGAAACTGGGGCAGAGTCCAGAGGAAAGCCTGATGATGACTTTGAAAGCTATTTCCCACTTACCCAGCCGGAGTTCCTATCCCCAGAGAATGATCACAGTCTGAACCTAGGTCTGTGTGTGCTAAGTTGCCTCAGTCATGTCCAGCTCTTTGCAACCCCATGGACTGTAGCCTGCAAGGCTCCTCTGTCCATGGGATTCCCCAGGCATAATTCCTGGAGTGGCTTGCCATCTCCTTCTCTAGTGGAGCTTCATGATCCAGGGATCGATGTTTTATTTTTAAAATAGGGACTTCCTATAGGTGGTCCAGTGGCTAAGACTTCATACCTCCAATGCAGGGGACCTGGATTCCATCCCTGGTCATGTAGCTAGGTCCCTCAATGCAACTAAAGATCCTGAGTGCCACAACTAAGGCCCAGCACAGCCAAATATATATATGTGTGTGTGTGTGTATACACACACACACACACACGTATATTTTAATCTTAAAACATAGGAAAATATTTCTGTCATTTAGATAGAGAAGGATTTATTCATAATGCAAAAAGCACAAACTTATGATAAAAATATAATCATATTAAAACATAAAACTGCAAGAAGACACCAGAAATAAATTATAATGACAAGCTAGAGACTCGTTGAGAAGATATTTGCCACACAGAATAGACTCAGATTTGGTAGTTGAGTATGCATCAGAAACTTCTACCATCAAAAAAAAGATGACCAACAGTCAGAAAAAAATAATAGCAAAGGATATGAATAGTTTCTTCTCAGGAGACATACAGCTGTGCATTACAGAATCCTTAAGTAAGTAAGTAAAGTTGCTCAGTCGTGTCCGACTCTTTGCGACCCCATGGACTGTAGCCTACCATGCTCCTCCATCCATGGGATTTTCCAGGCAAGGGTACTGGAGTGGGTTGCCATTTCCTTCTCCAAAAGATCTTCCCAACCCAGGGATCAAACCCAGGTCTCCCTCACTGTAGGCAGACGCTTTACCATCTGAGCCACTAGGGAAGTCTGTACAGAACACTTAACCTTACAGATAATCAGGGAAATTCAGATAAAACAACAATGAGGTACCAAGTTTTATTTATTGGTTGGCTAAAATTAAAAATCTGACATTCCTAAGTTTTGAAGACGAGGTAAAGAAGCAAACTCTTATATACTGTCCCAAGGTGGTGCAAATTAATATAACCATGTTGAAGAATCATCTGGCAATAATGAGCTAAGCTGATGATATACATATCCTACAACTCAGCAATTCTTTCCTAAGTACATGTGTGTGCTCAGTCATGTCCAGCTCTTTGTGACCCCATGGACTGCAGTCCACCAGGCTCCTCTGTCCATGGGATTTTTCAAGGAAGAATACTAGAGTGGGTTGCCATTCCGTTCTCCAGGGGATCTTCATGATCCAGGGATCAAATCTGTGTCTCCTGCATCAGCAGGTAGGTTCTTTACCACTGAGCCACCTAGGAAGCCAAAGTATATACCCCTAGGGAAATTTGCACACATATATCAAAGAAATTCACACAAAGATGGTCACTGGAACAGTGTGGTAGTTAAAAAAAAAACCACAACTAAAAACAGCTTGAATATCTTACTAGTAAGTGAATGAATAAAAACGTTGATACTGTCATACAAGAACTATCATCTGGTAGTTAAAATGAGTGAACTAGATATGTTAACACAAATATTGAAAACATATTCCCTTAAAAATATTACAAAAGAAAATGTACAGAATGATACCATTTATATAAAATCAAATTTACAAAAATTTATGGACACACACATGAATGGGCTACACACCAACTTCATCCCAGTGGTTACCTCTGGGAAAGAGGAGGAGCAGAAATCTCTTCTCAAGGGAATTCCAACTGTATCTCTTGTCTCTAACAGGGAAAAAGATCTGAAGAAAATATTACATTTTTATACTTGCAAACTAGAGGTAGTAAGGTTGCCACTAAATTATTCCTGCTTTTTCATGTGTGATTGAAGTATCTCCAATATCTGTAAAGGTTCTGTGTGCCCTTGTGCCAGCAAGCATTCATTCTGAACGTGACATTATCATACCTCAAGGACTTGAACTCAGTCCACTGAATTTGGAGATGTAACACAGGAACGCTTGTGACTGTCCTGCACAGCGCAAATTTAAACCAGATACAATTGACAGATGAACTGTTGCCCAAGCTGGAGTTACTAGCCTGGGATTAGGATGCACACAACAGACACTGACATGCGAGCAATGCCTGAACGGTGTCTAGGATGGGAGTGGGAAAGGGAGTTTCATTACTGCTCGGAGAGAACACCGCTGACCTCACCTGTCCACCATGCTCTGACTTTCCCCTGCTTCTCAGCCATTTCTATATCTCCAAGTTTTATTGGGTAAAACAGACTAGAAAAGGAACAGAAATCTCATTGAAAGGAATGTTGACTGAATAGTCCATCTCCAAAGAAATAATCCTAAAGACATTTTTAGCTCTACAGAAACACTATCACAATCACTACTGCCACAACAACTCTAGAATTATGAATGCCACCACTGCCACAACAAATCTAGAAACATAAATGCCTACCAACTGGAAAATAATTAAATGAGATTTCAATAGAATAGAATGCAAATAATAATTGATAGAATGCAAATAATAATTATAAAGACTACGTAATAAAATGGACAAATGTTTGCTAAAAAGAACATGGAAAAAGTACACTGAAGCTATAATCACATAAAAAGATGTTTTCAAGCAGCTGAAGAAGCAGATAGATAAAAATTAAAATGGCTATGCTAGCATTGTATTATCAACATTACTTTAACCTTTTAATATTTATTCCTTACCTATCTTTTTCGGAAACAGCTTTATGGGGACAGAATGTCTCCATATTGTGGGTCACTATTCGCTGAAACTCCAGTACTTTGGCCACCTCATGGAAAGAGTTAACTCATTGGAAAAGACTCTGATGCTGGGAGGGACTGGGGGCAGGAGGAGAAGGGGACGACAGAGGATGAGATGGCTGGATGGCATCACGGACTCGATGGATGTGAGTCTGAGTGAACTCTGGGAGTTGGTGATGGACAGAGAAGCCTGGCGTGCTGCGATTCATGGGGTCGCAAAGAGTTGGACACGACTGAGCGACTGAACTAAACTGATACCACTGACCTACTTGGAGCAGGTCATCAGTGGTCTTTAGTATATTCACAGGTGTGCTACCATCTCTACAGATAATCTTAGGACATTCTCATCATGACAAAAAGAAACCCCATGTGATAATGTCACATTCAGAATGAATGCTTGCTGGCACACAGGTACACAGAACCTTTATAGACATTGAAGGGTAAACCATATCCTTTAGCAGGCATTCTGCATTCCCCTCCCTCTTCCCCTGGCAATCACTAATGACATTTCTGTCCCTATGGATTTGCCTCTTCTGGACATGTCATATAAATGGAATCATACTATATGTGGCCTTTTGTGTCTGGGTGCTTTCACTTAGCATAATATTTTTAAGGTTCATCCATATCATAGCATGTATCGGTACCTTATTTCTTTTTATTGCCAAATAATTTTCCATTGAATGGATATACCATACTTTATTTCTGTGGTCCTATCTTTACAATACCCTGGAGGAGAGCATGGCAACCCACTCCAGTATTCTTGCCTGGAGAATCTCATGGACAGAGGAGCCTGGCGGGCTACAGTCCATGGGGTCACAAAGAGTCAGACACGACTGAAGTGACTCAGCAGGCATACACATCTTTACAATAAGAACAATGGAGAGAGATTTGCAGAGTCTTCCTTCTACCCTATTCTAACATGAATTACTTTGGGGGCTGATTGATGACCTTGGGGGAAGTGAATGTCTTATAGAGTCTAGGTCTCCTGGGTTATAACTGGGACTTGGCTGTTGGGTAGGACAGGCCAGACTGGAGGTCTGGATCCAGGGACCAGAGTCTCTAGAGGGGAGAGCTGACATCTGGTGCAATCTGGGAAAAGAGAAAAGGAAGTGGGGTGGGGGGCAGGGGGGCAAGGAGGGAGGGGCTTAGCATAGGTAGGAGGTGCTGGACAGGAGGAAGTTAGGAAGGAGATTGCAGGACAGAGGACAGGCAGAGGGGCTTACAGGCAACCAGCTTCCCAAGGAAGATCCAGCCACAGGAGGAGTGGCCCAAGCACAGGCCTAGGCTCGAGGGCAGGTCTGGGTACATGGAAAGTCCTGGGACGCTGGGCAGGAGGCCAGACCACGGACTTGACTATGGAGTCAGAGTAGCTCTCTGCTGCAGAAAGCCCAGTCAAGGTAGAGCTGGGGCTACTCAACCAGGAATTTGAGGCCAGAGAAGGACAGGGAGAAGCAGAACTAAGAGGATGCTGTCCCTTGGATCCTATAGACTGAATCTGACTTAGGGACTACAGAAGTCAGGCAATGCAAATAGCTAGGAGGAAGGAAATAATACAGTCATCGTCATAAGAGCAGGCACCGTCGATTATGCACCAAGCATGGCGATAGGTGGTTGTGTATATTATCAGTAATCCTCGCAACCACTTACAAGGAAAGTACCACTACTACCCCAATTTTCAGATGAGAAGACCAAAACTTATAGAGGTACAACCATGATACAACAGAAAGTGACAAAGCAGGCTGAGAACCCAAGTCTGATTCCAAAGCCTACCTCTCCAGTTCTGAGGGTGGCACTGACTATTTGCTGAATCCACAGCAGAGAAAAGGTCCTGGAGCACTTGGCCACCGCATAATCGACACAAGTTCACTTTGTCATCCATGGTGTATGGATGTTGCCCCCGGAGGGTGGTGAGAGCCAAGGTGTGCCCGGGGCAGCATTCTGAACTACTCAAGAGGGTGGTCACACACCCTCCTGCATTTGGACTTTCTCTCCTGGGAAATTTCATGCAGCAAGCAAAGGAGGATGAATCCCACAAATCACTCTGGTACCTTTATCACAGACTGTTCTACTGACCTTTAATTCATCATCTCCTCCACAGCACTCCAGTAAGAACCTCTTACAACTATGACTGGTTATTTCCCAGGGCACTGGCGTGGATCTCAAAAAGATTAAGGGGCGGGCAGTGAGCTCGCAAGATGACTCCCCCTTCTTTCAGCATTGTTGACCTCCTTCTTTTAACAAGAGCTTGAGGCTGCTGTTTCTGGGATTAGACAGCTCTGTTCTCCAATCCCTCGCCTTCTCTCTGCTCAAGTGAACAGACGTCACAGCTGTCCCTGCAAACCTTGTGAAGAGCTGAGCCAGCATGTCCCAGGGTTCTGAGTTGGGTAACTCACAATTCAATTTATTTCCATAAAATTTAAATGGAAAATAGATTCAGGTAAAGCGAGCCAGAAGACAACTAGGCCAAGTGGGCTTACTGCATGGTCAGCCGCAGAGTGACTGTGTATGACTCATAGCCAGAGATGATCTGATCAAGGGTCCTGAGGGTGTGGAGCCCAGGGGTGGGCAAGGATGTGAGAGACACAGGGCTCCTTGGGGCTCCTTTTCAGAAGGGTTCTGCAAACTCTGGTCACTTTGGTTGATATTCAGTCCACATCCTATACTCCAGGAGGGCCTCTGTCAACTTCACAATCCATCTTGGCCGTGCAGATGGGGGGTTAACAGCAGCCCTAGTTGTTTTGTGTTTATTGGTGACTTACATGTGCAGAGTACTAAATTCAGCTCATTTCTGGGCTTATCATCACTGCCATCCAGTTGGCCACACTCATAGGTATAAGTGGCCATTCATGCGGTCTCCTTGAAGAAGAAAAAGCCCTTCATCATATCAGTACCTTATGATCTACTGTGAGCAAGTCATTCTTTTGAGCTCAAGGCCTGGCACACAGTACATGCTGAACCAGTGACAGGTGTGCAGTGTGGGCCTCTCAGGTCCTCCTCTGGGACTACAGTTCTCCCAGAACACACCCTACACTTAGGGCTCTGGTGTGGTAGTCATTTCCCTGCCCAATGGGACTAACTTAGGGCAGCTGGAACTCCATGGGTGTGGTAGTCATTTCCCTGCCCGATGGGACCAACCTAGGGCAGCTGGAGGCCCATGGGAAATATATAGGGGGTTGGAAGTGCAGCAGGAAATGGAAAAACCATTCCTGGAGAGGGAAAGGGCAATGAGAGGGATGACTGGAAGCAGAAGACCAGCACCCTCACTTTACCGAGTGCCACTTCTGTATCCACCCCAAAGTGGCTTCATAGGCAGAATTTACCCACCTAATATCCAAGGATTTACAAGTGAAGTCATTTGAGTGGCTTTTTTCTTTTGTAATTAACTATTCATTTACATAAAGTAGAATGCAGAGATCCTAAGTGTCAAGTCAGCGAGTTCTTACAAACTTATGCACCAGTGCAGCCACCACCCCGAGCTGAGCTGTCTTTTCTGTACTGGTTGCAAGGAGTCCCGCACACAGCTCACACATCAGGAATGCCCACTGGGGAGACATGTCCTTCCCCTACAGCCTGATGCCTGTGGCCATCCATAAGATAAAAATAAAATAGCGACCAAGAAGCCTAAAGGGAGTAAATGGAACTAGAACAGTGAGGCAGAATGGGGGTGGGTAGAACGGAATCACCAACTCAGTGATTCAATTCTAAAGGCTGTGGTGTCAATGAATCTGGGCAAGAATCTACAAGCAACGGCCCTCTGAGGGGGTGGGGGGGTGGTGCGGGTCACAGCCACTGAGCCTTGGAACTGACTCATGACACCTAGGTTCTTCCCACACTCGAGACTCAGTTTTCTCCCACCATCTCACTGCCTTGGAGTAAATCACATCACTGCTCCATGCCTGAGTCTCCAAACTCTGTAAAATGATGCACTTGTGGACTGAATGCTCTTTTACGTCTTTTCTGGCTCCAGCAACTTAGTTCTGTGTCAGTGATCTAGACAGGGCAGTTTCATTGCACGGGGACTCCAAATTCTCCCTTGCTGACTTAACACAGACACAGCCTCTTGGGCAGCTATCTGGTGCCCTCTGCAAACAGGGACTCTTCATGAAGAGGACCCAGAAAAGCAGGTGTGGAGGCTGGGTCTATGCCGAGAGAGTGCAACTCAGCTGACACATTTTCATACTCTTGTCATCTGATGAGAACTTTATCTTCCTGGGTCCTCCTCAAGAGTGTTTGGGACAGTGGAACTCAAAAGCATGTAAGAAAAAAAAAGAACTCTGGGAAGAAGAAATTCTGGTCTGTGCAACTTCACAGATTTCCAGTTTTTATAGGAAAACTAGTTCTCATCTTGTATGTCTCAGTTGTAACTCATCTGCAAGCCCCAGGTCAAATGCCACGTCCTCCTGGGAAACCCCTGGCTAGCAGGGTCCGCGGACAATTCCTGCGACTTCTACTCACAGCCCTCTTAATGCCCATATACCCTGTTATATATATATATATATATATATATATAGATGATTATGGTCCTTTTAATCCTTCATAGGCTGGTTAAGTACTTTCTACATGGTAAGTGCAAAAATTCTCTTTTTTTTTAAAAAATGAAGGAATAAATAAAGGAGCGTAAAATTTAGGAGAAACTGAATGATGTCCTTTAACAAAGGAATTGTCCTCCTATAATAAAAGTAGACAAGTAGAAAATTACCTACAATGAGCTCTTAAATCCTCCTGAATCTTCATTGCTGTGTCCTAGCTCATGGGATGCACTTATTCTCTTTGGCTAAAATGATTTGTCAATTTACAAAATACTACAAAAGGTGAAAGATTATCTGAAATAAATCATTGCAAGTATTTGTGTAGCACTTTGATCACTACCTACTCCAGTATTCTTGCCTGGAGAATTCCGTGGACAGAGGAACCTGGTGGGCTACAGTCCATGGGGTCATAAAGAATTAGACATGACCGACATCTATAAAAAAAAGAAAGGGAGAGCAGCAGGCTTCCAGGGAGGGGAACTGAGAGGTCAGGCACCTCTTATTTCACTCTCTAAAGCATTCCTCCATATTATTCAGTCTTTTCCTATAAGCACATGCAGTATTTATTATTTAAATAATGTTTAATCAAGACTGAAGTTGACAGAGAGTTTTGACATCAATACACTCATTTAATTATGTGTGTATTATAATACATACAATGCATTTTATTGTCAAAAAATTGAATCTCAAGGAGATTGAATGACTAGCCCAAGAATTAATTGTAGAATCAGAAAACAGCGTGCTTCTGTAACAAAGCACAGGGAAGGAGGGAATTCATAACCTACTCACGTTCTAAGCCTTTCTACGAGGACCTCATCATCAGGCCAATATAATTTACTAAGCGCATGGCCTGTGCCAGTCCCCATCAGTCCCCTCCTGAGACTGTATCAGGAGCTTTCACATCACAAAGGCTGCCTGTTCCTCCGTTTACGACATATACATAAAATGTACATAAGACCCATTCAGTTACAGCACCTAAATGGATTCTAAGAAGGAAATGTTGCCTAAGTTGTTACTTTTATTCTCACCTGTACAATTTGGAAACCATCAACCAAATGATGTTATCATGGTTATCATCCCACCACATGTTGGTCTTTTCCAGGCATCTCAGGATATGCTCAGATAGGCAATGTCTTTGGCCAAATGTTTCTTTAATTGGTGTCTTTGGAACTTAACTAACACAACGATTCATTCTGTCAATGTTTAACAGATAGAAATAGAATCCTTACTGGATTTGCCTCAGATGAAAAGAAAAAGTAAAAAATATTTGTTTTTAATGCCTGGCTTCTATATTTCTCTCTAAGCAAGAATGCTCACACTCCACGGACTAAGCTAGGGTGTCATGCCACAAGAAGAAGTGACAAATTCAAAACAGCAATTAGGTTTGGTTTCTAAGAGTTTGCTTTGATAGCTATTTGGAAAGACAGACCCCACTGAGCCAGAACTTCCAGCTAACCACAGCAGCCTCTTGCCTGAACCTCTTGTTTTAATCACTGTAGAAGAGGTTTCAACCCCTCCAGCAATGGGGGGATCTTTCATCCCCAAGAATAATCTCCCCATAATCAGTAAATTTATCACTTTCTTAGCCAGAGTGTGCCAGGAAAGGCTGTCATATCATAAAGGCCCAGGGCTCAAGTGAATCTTAAAGTTGTCTAGCTCAGTAACTTTCCATCACTTGAAATCCCTCTAGGCTCCCCCAGTGCATGCTTGAACTGCCTGATGACCAGGGGGCTACTCCAGAATAAGTGACTTAATCTCCCCTGATCCTCAGCCCCTTACAGACAGAACTGTGCTGGCTGAATCTTCCCTTCTCTCTCCCTTTTTAATTCAACCACCCTTCAAGGCCCAGCAGAAGTCCTACTTCTTCCTCAAACTCCTCCCACTGACCTCTGTCCCTCCGTTCCCTCAAATGCTGCTTCGTGACAAACACCTGTCAGTGCCTAGTTGACAAAGGTCTGTATTATCTCCCAATCCAGATATTAAGTGTCTCAAGGCTGGAGACCATGTCTTTGCCTCTCACCTGCCCTCATGTCACCTGATCTGCAGATGACTACACTGATGGTGTTGAGTGTGCAGAAGATATCCTGGTCACAAAGTTTCAGTGTGTACACACTGGACACTAACTTCCTAACGTTCAGTTCTGATGCCAGCCATCAAAAGGGGTTAAGTTAGACAGCAAGTGGCCAGTAGTGCATTTTCAAGGGATGAATCATGCTACTGCTTCCCCTTGGGAATAGGTGTCTATTGAGTTTATTAGTCAAAAGGTGCGTTGTGTTTGAGACCATGTGGTGTGTTTGTATGTGCATGTGAGTTGGGGGGAAGCATGGGAGTGTCTGTGTTTCTGAATGAATGCAATTGGTAGTGAGTGTGTGCAGAAGTGAGCAGTAAGTGAAGGTACATGTGTGTGTATGATATGCATGTGGTATGTTGGTGTAGTAAATATGAGTAATGTGTGTGTTGATACAATCAGGTGTCAGGTGAGTGTGATTACATGTGTGAGTGTACACAGGTACACTATGTGTATATCTTGGGTGAGTGCATGAGTGTGCATGCACAAGTGTTTGTACATGGCCCTAGACACAAGTAACCACCTTCACTTTTGCTCTGATTAACATGCTCTCTGCTTCTTCCATTCCTTGGATCTATGTGGATCGACTAAGCCAAAGGTTTCCAAGTATTTCTGACTGTAAGTATAGGTAAAAACTTTCTGACATATAGGCTTATTTTCTTATAGATTAGGAACATGTAGTACTGGCAGTCTATATGCTGAGTATTAAAATGCAATCATTCTTTTGTTTCTTAGGTAAGAAAATAGATGCAAATGGAAGTGCTCTTGTTTATTTCCTATTTCCTAGCGGCGCACGTGGTCCGAGTGTGAGCTGTAAGCAGGTTCTACTTCAGATGCCGCGCCCCTAAACCATATGACCCCTCGTCCGACTTCTCACCTCTCCCCTAGATACACACACATACACGCACACACTCACACTCTCACATACCTCCTGATGAGGGTTACCATTGGATTATTGAAAGCAAATGCCAGGAGATGGGCTGGAAATGGAGTCTAAGTTCATCTGCACATGGAGACAGTCTCCAATTTGCACTGCTGATGCCAGTTTCTAGGAGCCATTACGAGAGGGACAAAAGGCAGCAGCCAGGAAGATGCAGAGGTGAGCTCTCGAGCAGGAAATCAACTGAGCAAGAAGACTCTTTGAGGTTATACGGGGGCAAGTGGGTGTGCGGGTGCCTGTTTTCTGAATGTACTTGCCAGCCCAGCATGGTGAGGGGATGCGTTACACCCACATTTCAGAAATGACAGCGGATTCCCACAACAATTTACAGCAGGCATGACTTAACAGTGCATTAGCTAACGGCTGCTGGAATCACTTAAGTAAAACACTTTTTTTTTTTAAGTCAATGCATTTTTCTCTTAATGACACAGAGTTGGAAATGTCTCTGAAAGCCTTAGTAATCTAATGAAAGAGTGCTCAGATGCTAGTCTCCAGGACAGTAGGGTATAAAATGATGACAGAGCAGCAAAAATGTCAGCTCCAGGGCCTGACCACCTGATAATAGGGCTGCTTATGAGGGAATGTAAACGGTGAGTCCTGAGGAAGGCAGTGGTGCTGGCTTTAACGAGCCTGTCTCCTGTCTGTCACTACTGGGGTGCTACCAAGATAAACCTTAGGATGTTTAATAATAACATTTCACATTTCCATCAAATTGCTCTTTCTTCAGACTAATAGTCATTTCTTTTACTAAGGACCCACAGTGACCGTAAGAAGGAGGCTCAGAGGAGTATGATGTATAGAGGGCTGTTTTCGCTTGCTTTCTTTATCTTTTTTTGACATTTTCCAGGAGAAGAAATCATTTGGTAAGTGACAGGCTGGCACCTCCTCTGCCCTGGCAGGATGCTCTGGGCTGGATCTCCCTGGGGTTGGATGAGGTTGGAGCCAGCGGGGAATTAGCCTGCTGCGCTGGATTCCTGAGTGCTGACTCAGCCACAGAACTCCAGGAGCAGAGCTACAAGCAGCGGTCCACGCAGCGCCCACCACGCCTAGCTGGAAAGAGGACCAGCCTCTGCCCTGGAGGTTTACAACATCATATATCATGCATGTGGCTGATGTTTCTGAGACAGTCAACGAGAAAGAAAAGTGTCATGATTATATATACACATTTAAGCAGTTTAAGCAAATGTGTACATTTGTTCTTTTTGTTCCAAAAGTTGCTGAATAAAGCATGGCACAATGAATTTATGCTCAAATAATCAAGAAACGGCCAAGTTTAGGCAAAAGAGAAGGGGGTCCTAAGTTAGAAAAAAACGAAAACTGAAGGCCAGAAAGAGTTTGCTCCCTGAATAAATGGCTTTTGTAAGGATTAACAACGGTGAGAGGGGTAGGTACCAAAATATTAAAAAGAGATGCAGAGGTCAGTCATAAAAACATGGGAAACTCAGGAGAGGTATATGGAGCAGAAAGGGAGAACACAGGTTCCACTTCACCCACGAGAGTCCTGGAATTTGCCTGTTTTTCCAGAGTCATTGTGAATCGCACCACCTCTCACTCTCAACTGTGTCCTTTCTTGGAGGATAAACTACCCATCCTGGTTCTCAAGAGCCCACAGGATGCACTGAATTGCCAGACAGCACCTTCTTTGGCCAAGCCACCTGGTGGTTTGGTGTCTACCTTTGTAATCCTCTCCAAGGGGCTGAAAATCTCCCTTGCAGCCTGCCCTGGGGTAGGCAAAGCTCCTGTTTCCTTCTGAGCAGATGGTTATCATAAGAGGTTCCAACTCTTCACTCCTGGGGCCACACTGGCTCCTGATGACACTAGAGGAATAGGGCAGAGATGGGGGGAGGGAGGTGAGGAGGAGAGAGAGTAGAGGTGAGAAGGGATGGAGACAGTGAGAATCTGGGGGCTGGAGCCCTAGGAGGGACATGGCTGGAGCTCACTGTCACCATGGGGAAGCCGGCAAGGGCTGGGGGAGGACAGGGCCCAGTGAGACCTGTTTTCTGCTCCAGATCCTGCAGCCTTTTGCTAAGGCTGTCTTCTCATCTCCAAGTAAGAGTTAGTAACATCTATTTCCAAAGTCCATGTGACCTTTACAAAATAATCATTTTAAAGCATCAGGCACACAGTAGGCACTCAAGGAATGAGGTGTACCTAAGAGCATTTTTCCTAAAATCAAACCACCTAAAACAGGGGACCATCGAGTGTTAGCCCCTATTCCATAAGACTGTGGCTTAGATCACCTCAGGCAGAGACATGTGGGATGTTTCTGGGTATTCTGCAGATGACCTCAGTGGTGGACCAAAGAATAGGGCTGTGCTGGGGCACCAAGAGCATCTACTGCCCACCCCCAGCTATTTTTATTGAATTACTACTATAAACTTATACACAAAAAGAAAAAAAAATTAAGGCAGATTTTAAAAAGTGAATGGAATTTGGATGTTTTCTTCCCAAAGGGAATCATCCCTTAGGGCATCAGTCCCCAACCTTTTTGGCACCAGGGATCAATTTCATGGAAGACAATTTTTCCACGGACTGGGGGCAGGACGGAGTAGGGTGGCTGATGGTTTCAGGATGATTCAAGTGCATTACATTTATTGAGCACTTTATTTCTATTATTATTCCATCAGCTCCACCTCAGATATTAGATCCTGGGGGTTGGAGAACCCTGCTGTAGGAAGCACATCTCCTCTTTCGTATCACTGCCCAAAGGATCCATAAAAGAAAGTCCAAGCACCTGTAGGACTCAAAATATAAGCACCAGAAGCCTTGTACCTGTACTAGGCCCTGGCCTCCATACTGGAGATTCGCTAGCTCAGCCCCACTGATTGATTAATAGCCTGAAAGTAGAAAAAGGACAGTCAGAGCTATAGCTTTCGTTTCTATTCCTTTTGATAAAAACATGTACCAGTAAGAGGCTGTGAGTTGGAGGAAGTCTCCAAGAACTGATCACACCTGCAGAAAATCTGTGGGCTCCATAAACCATGCCTTGTAACTTGAGTTGAATAAGACCACAGGATGTTTAACTGTTAATAACAGCAATAAAAATGACGTTTAAAAATAACAACAATAGTAGCCTGAAACTAACACAACATTGTAAATCAACTATACTTCAATTAAAAAGCTCTAAAAAACAAAGCTCACCTTGACAATACTATGACCAAGTCATGATTATAATAAAATCACATAATTTTCCACAAGAATCGACATGTTCACCAAATTAACTACAAATAGTTTTTTGAAAAAAATAACAGAAATAAACAGTTGAAGATTATGGAAAATATTTGTTTCAAGGTGGATCAGAGGCTGCCTGCTGCCTTCTCTGGCCTTGGGCAAAGGAAAATCTGGTCGCATTTTTCCAACCGCCCACCATAGCCACACGGGGGCGCGCGAGTCAACGAATGATCTGGGCTTCCCACAGGCTTCCTCTCCGGAAAGAAACAACGTTGGAGGAGGAGGACATCGGTGAGCAGAGAAGCCTACTGGCTAATTCCTTGCTGGGCCCACTTCCGCCATGGCAGTGACTCAGGCTGATTGCCCCCGGGTGGTTCAGAACCGTGTGGGTGCCTACACAAAAGGTTTCCCCGTCTTCAAGGCACTTTCCCAGCACCGTGGCCTGGGGCACTGGTTATTGTTGTTACACCCCAGGAGTGGGTTGGGGTGAGAAGGATTGAATTAATAAATGAAATCCACTCATAAAATAACCACCTGACGGGCCACCGGAGGGAGTAGATGAATACCCGCAAAGCAGAGTCTTTGGGGTGGAGGGCGCTGGGGTGGGAGTGGGGGTGTGGAACAACAGACTGTCAATATGAACTGAGAATCTTTTTAAAGCTTTATTATCTGTCCCTTTCCCCACTTCAGGATCCTACTGTTTTTCCCTCCCACGCATAATTCAACAGATTTTATTAGCGATTTATCTTCAGTGACTCTTTCCAAAACATTCAACTTAGTTTTCATAGAAACGTTTTCTTTTCATGCTCTAATTTCATTAGATTAACTGTGATTGGATCAAAATTAGGTAATTAGAAGAAAAACCACAAACACAAGTGACTTTTGATAAGTATACAACTGAAAGGATGGAGACAGGCCCCTGAGCCACCAATGAGAGTCTTCAAGTGTGCTCTTGGGTGTCAGAAGGAATGGGAAGCAGAAAGAGTTTGGCAAGTCTGTAGAGGGGAAGCGGTTTAAGAGAATACCTCCTAACCTTTGGTGAAAAGATCTGAAAAGCTGCAGACTCGGCATTTATAACATGGCCAAATTTGCTAGACAGACATGCAACACTTCAGAAGCACATCTGATGTCCAAGCAAGGAATACCATCACCAGTGTAGGCTTTTATCAGTCACTGAGCTGGCTACCACTTGCCCAGGTTAATTCAGTTTCACTACAGTGCTGCCCACATCCTAGGAGTACTCGCAAATCCTTGTTTCTCTAGGACTGAAAATTACTACTAACTGAAAAGCCAGACACATTACATGAAAAGGAAAACAATAAGGTTTTTGGAAGAAAACAAAGATGGCTATACCATAATCTTCAGGTAGACAGCAGCTTCTTGAATGGAACACACACAAAAACGTGTTACCCATAAAGAAAAAGAAAAACCAAGAAAAAATATTGGACAAATTGGACTGCCTCATTGAGGGCTTCTATTCACCAAAATATATCCCTAAGGACTGAAAAGGCAAGCAACAGATTAGAAGAAGGGACTTGGAATTCATACATTCAACAAAGAGTCAGCTCTGGAATATATAGAGATCTCCCACAAATTAAAAAGAAAAAGGCTGACAATCCAATAGAAAAATGGGCAAAAGACTTGAGTAGGTACTTCTAAAGGAGGATATCCAGACAGCTACTGATCATATAAAAGGTGCTCAAGAGAAACACAAAATTGTAAGAAATATAAGCTAAAATCAGAATAAAGTCAAAAGATGAATGGATCAACAGATAAGGTACATATATACAGTGGAATACCATTCAAGTCTTAAAAATAAAGGGATTTCTGACACATGCTATAACGTGGATGAGCTTGAGAACATTATGCAAGTAAAATATACCTGTCACAGAAGGATAAATATTATACAATTTCACTTACATGAGGTACTTAGAGTAGTCAGATTCAGAGAGAGAGAATGGTGTTTGTCAGCCGTGAAGGCCCGGGAAATGAAGACTTGGTGTTTAACGGGTACAAAGTGCCAATCTGTAAAACGAGGGAAGTTCTGGAGTTGAATAGTGGTGATGATTGCACAAAAGCATAAATGTTCTTAATGCTGATGAACTGTACACTATAAAATGGTCAAAAATGGTAAATCTGAATATGACGTATGTATGTTTTACCACAATAAAAAAAAGAAGAAAAATTACAATGAAACACATCCACCAGAAGTGCTGAAAGTGGATTAGGGATGTGTTAACAATACCAACTTTTGGCAGTCATGGAGCAACTGGAACTCTTCATACACTGTTGGTGGGAGAGTAAGTTGGTACAGCCATCTGGGGACACTGACAGTGGCCACCTCATGACTCAAAAAGCCTACTCCTAGGTATGCGTGCAACACCACTGTGTACATTTGCTCACCGAAAGATGCAAACTAGAATGTTCACAGCAACATTATTTATATTGCTTCTAAACTGGAAATGACCACGTGCCCATCAATGGTAGAACAGACAGCTATTCCCGCAATTTCATGGCAATGGAAATGAACAAACTACACACAACAGATGAACCACAAAGAAGGCTGAGCACTGAAGAACTGATACTTTTGAACTGCGGTGCTAGAGAATACTTTTGAGAGACCCTTGGGCTGCAAGAGATCAAACCAGTCAATCCTGAGGGAAATCAACCCTGAATATTCATTGGTAGGACTGATGCTGAAGCTTCAATGCTTTGGCCACCTGATGTGAAGAGCCGACTTATTGGAAAAGATCCTGATGCTCAGAAAGATTGAAGGCAAAAGGGGAAGAGGGCGGCAGAGGATGAGATGGTTAGGCAGCATCACCGACTCAATGGACATGAGTTTGAGCAAACTCAGGGAGACAGGAAAGGACAGGGAAGCCTAGCGTGCTGCAATCCATGGGTTGTAAAGAGTCAGACACAACTTCATGACTAAACAACAATACACAACAGCAGGGATGCATCTCATAAACAGAATGTTGAATGAGAGAAACCAGATACAAGAGTGTACAGTCATCATTTGGTATCAGCAGAGGTGATTGTTCCAGGACCAAGGCAGATACCAGAACCTGAGGATGCTCAAAACCTTCTGTTATCCATGGTTCCATATTCACAAGTTTAACCAACTGTAGATCAGTGAAAGTGAAAGTTGCTCAGTTGTGTCCGACTCTTTGTGACCCCGTGGACTATACAGTATAATACTGGAGTATTAATACTATAATACTATACTATAATACTGGAGTGGGTAGTCTTTCCTTTCTCCAGAGGATCTTCCTTACCCAGGAATCAAACCCGGGTCTCCTGCACTGCAGGCTAATTCTTTACCAGCTGAGCTACCAGGGAAGCCCAGTAGATCAGTAGTACTGTAGTATTTATTGGAAAAAAATAAAAAACACATATAAGTGGACCCATGAAGTACAAAACCATGTTGTTCAAGGGTTAACTTCATATCATATGAATCCACCTTTTTAAAGTTCAAAACCAAGTAAAATTATTCTATGCCCTTGGAAGTCTAGATGGGGGGAGAAGGGGGACAATGACAGGAAGAGGCATTGGGAGGCTGGTCATATTCTGTTTCTTCATCTGGATGCTGATCACTTGGTGTATTCACTTTGTGAAAATTCACTGAGCTGTACACTTATGTGCTAGGCATTTTTCTGTGTGTATTTGTCACTTTAAAAATTGACATAAAATAACAAAATCAGACACATGTAGCATTGCATATAATGAAGCACTCAATTCAAATCCTAAAAGATGGGGCTGTTAAAGTGCTGCACTCAATATGCCAGCAAATTTGGAAAACTCAGCAGTGGCCACAGGACTAGAAAAGTTCAGTTTTCCTTCCAATCCCAAAGAAAAGCAATGCCAAAGGATGTTCAAACTACAGCACAATTGCATTCATCTCACATGCTAGCAAAGTAATGCTCAAAATTCTCCAAGCCAGGTTTCAACAGTACATGAACCGTGAACTTCCAGATGTTCAAGTTGGATTTAGAAAAGGCAGAGGAGCCAGAAATCAAATTGCCAACATCCGCTGGATCATAGAAAAAGCAAGAGAGTTCCAGAAAAAACACCTACTTTTGCTTCATTGACTATGCCAAACCTTTGACTGTGTGGACGACAACAAACTGTGGAAAATTCTTAAAGAGATGGGAATACCAGACCACCTGACCTGCCTCCTGAGAAACCTGTATGCAGGTCAACAAGCAACAGTTAGAACAGGACATAGAACAACAGACTGGTTCCAAATTGGGAAAGGAATACGTCAGGGTTGTATATTGTCACCCTACTTATTTAACTTCTATGCAGAGTACATCATGCGAAATGCTGGGCTGGATGAAACACAAGCTGGAATCAAGATTGCCGGGAGAAATATCAATAACCTCAGATATGCAGATGACACCATCCTTAATGCAGAAAGTGAAGAACTAAAGAGCCTCTTGATGAAAATGAAAGAGAAGAGTAAAAATGTTGGCTTACAACATTCAAAACACGAAGATCATGGCATCTGGTCCCATCACTTCATGGCCAATAGATAGGGTAACAGTGGAAACAGTGACAGACTTTTATTTTCTTGGGCTCCCAAATCACTACAGATGGTGATTACAGCCATGAAATTAAAAGATTCTTGCTCCTTGGAAGAAAAGCTATGACTAACCTAGACAGCATATTAAAAAGCATAGACATTATTTTGCTGACAAAGGTCCATCTAGTCAAAGCTATGATTTTTCCAGTAGTCAAGTATGGATGTGAGAGTTGGACTGTAAAGAAAGCTGAGCACCAAAGAACTGATGCTTTTGAACTGTAGTGTTAGAGAAGACTCTTGAGAGTCCCTTGGACTGCAAGGAGAGCAAACCAGTCCATCCTAAAGGAAATCAGTCCTGAATATTCGTTGGAAGGACTGATGCTGAAGCTGAAACTCCAATACTTCGGCCACCTGATGTGAAGAACTGACTCACTGGAAAAGACCCTGATATTGGGAAAGACTGAAGGCAGGAGGAGAAGGGGACGACAGAGGATGAGATGGTTGGATGGCATCACGGAGTCGATGCTGCAGTCCATGGGGTTGCAAAGAGTCGGACACGACTAAGTGACTGAACTGAAAGTATTCAATTATGGAATATTTAGGACACAAGAACATGGGAAAGTCGAGACCTAATGGAACACTGGTGGAGCAAAATAATGTACCGGGCTTCAACTAGAATGCAATTCACCATCAGGGAGTCATTCAGGAGCAGGGAAAATTTAGGTCAACAAGCTGATGGCACCAGAAGGTGCTGTTAGGGCGCTTACCACCCGTGTCATTCATCCTAGCATCTAATCACATGGCGTCTCATTTTGTTATGCAAAGGTCTGGTGAGTGTTCACCTTAACTATAAGCTCCCTGAAAGCAGAGACTCTGGTGCTGTTTGTCTAAAATAAATCAGAACCTAGCACAGGGTTAGGCATCCCACAAGAATGAAGACCACTATGTTCAGTATTAATATACAACACTAGAATTATGTAACAATGATATAATAAATTAAATGTGTTGTCTGCTAATGCAGGGAACTAGAAATGTTAGATTATCTATCCAGGGGCAACTTCATAATAAACAAAGAGCTTTGGCTTTGAAGCATGACAGATCTTGGGCAGGTTTATATAATATCCTTGACCTCTGCTTTGCAACCTCCAAGTGAGGAGAGTTGTGCCCTTATAATGTTGGTATAAGGATGAGATAAATTATATGAGATAAAGCTGAGGAAGTGGGGGATCTAGGACACAATTATGTGCCTAGCAGCACACACGCAAGTACGGTAGTTGTCTTCTCCCAAAGTCTGTGTAGACTTCTGATCCTAAGCAGAAAAGAAAGTGGAATCTGGATCCTTCCTCATCCTAAATTTCCTCACATCTTCCAGAAGGTGGCTCCTGGGGTAGGGGCACTCTTTATCACACCTTTCTGACCTATCTCCAGGAATCCCTTTTGCAGCTACACTTTTTTTTTTTTTTTATGAATCAGATGCCACTTTTATGATTTTACACTTCCAGTCTTGATGAAGGCCCATGAAAAGTGAAAGTGAAGTTGCTCAGTCATGTCCGACTCTTTGCGACCCCATGGACTGTAACCTATCAGGCTCCTCTGTCCATGGGATTTTCCAGGCAATAGTACTGGAGTGGATTGCCATTTCCTTCTCCAGGGGATCTTCCCGACCCAGGGATCGAACCCACGTCTCCTGCATTGTAGACAGACGCTTTACTGTCTGAGCCACCAGGGAAGTCGCAAGGCCCATAACTCATGAATAATTTGATACACTAGTTAGGGCAGGGGTTGGTTACAAAAAGCCTTACAAATTTCTGAGTACAAACGTACTGATGCCACACTTAGTGTTATCTTTTTCCCAGGTCTCCCTCCATCAGGCTCTTTCCTTTTCCGGACCCAGCACCCACTGAGAGCCCCCTACTGTTGGAGGAGCAGGTGCTGGGATCCCACAGAGGTGGACACCGTGGACTGGGGCGTGGGGAGTCCAGGGACAAAGATCCTATCCAGTCTCTGCCATCCTCTGCCTGTGAGATGGGGAGACCACCGAGCTCCCCTCTTTGGACCTCAGTTCTCCTACCTAAAAAGTGAAAAAGGAACTGGATACCCTGCTTCCTTCCTGCTCCAATACTGGATCAGTTCAGGTTCTTTCGTTCACAAGTAACAGAGACTAAAAGAAGCTGCTTCTGCACAAAGGGGAATTTATTGGGAAGACCCTGGACGATCTCACAGACTCCAAGGAGGACCTGAATCCCAAGCCATAGGATGAAGAAAGCAGGCTGCCCAGGACACCCCAACAATGGGAGTCTATGGGGTTGCCCTCTCAACATGACTCAGACCTAGGCAGGAACAAATTTTTGAATCAACCAAAGATAGATGAAGTAGATTCTAGGTGGGATAAATTAGGTGAGTGATGGTGATTGGCTCCCAATGACAAGGCAGCAGAGTTCATTACAGAGTAACTTGTGTGGCCTCTGCAGAGAGAAGACAGGCATTCAGATTGGAAGGTGGGCAGCGAGAGTCTTCCCTGGATCTGCCTGTGTAGTGGGGAGGCCGCTGGGCATGTGGTTCAATCAATGTTCCCGTTCTCCCCAGTAAGGGGCATGGTGGTGTCTGGGGAAGGAGTTGAAATCAGGTTCTAAAGACTAACTCTATGCTTATTTGTAAGATTTATTGAGCATCCAACATGAGCCAGCAGGCACTGGCCTGGATCTGCCACTCACAAACTGTGTTCTTTTGGCCAAATTTTCTGAACTCACTAAGCCTCCATTCCCTCATTTTAAAACTGATGAGTAGTACCCGGTCACCTCCACATCTTTTATCAACCATGTGCTCTCTAAACACTACATCTTACTCAGCTATCTTTAGAGTCCTCATGTCCTCACTG
Source organism: Capra hircus (assembly GCF_001704415.2). Classification (NCBI taxonomy): domain Eukaryota; kingdom Metazoa; phylum Chordata; class Mammalia; order Artiodactyla; family Bovidae; genus Capra; species Capra hircus. The sequence continues at coordinate 27,976,750 of NC_030818.1, read as the reverse complement.
TGGAGTGTCACACAGAACAGTCATGAGGTGACTGATGAGCTGCAGAGAAGTGTAGTCTGACTGCCAAAGAGACCATTATCAGACCAGAATAGGAAGAGCAGGGTTCATAGCTTTCGCATGGTACTTTTCAGAAACTGTAACATGTCTCCTTTGGTTTGCCCATTCATTGATCCACTGAATGACTGATTTACTCAACAAATTACTTGGTGCTCACTTTGGACCAGACTTAGAGCTCAGTTCAGTTGCTCAGTCGTGTCCGACTCTTTGTGACCCCATGAACCGTAACACACCAGACCTCCCTGTCCATCACCAACTCCTGGAGTCCACCCAAACCCAGGCATGGGTTAGACCAAGACCCTTCCCTCAGGGTGCTTGTGCTCTATATGAAATGCGCAGCCTAATCACTAATCACACACATAATGAAAGTGAAAGTGAAGGTTGCTCAGTCTTGCCCAACTCTTTGCAATCCCATGGACTGAACAGCCCGTGGAATTCTCCAGGCCAGAACACTGGAGTGGGTAGCCTTTCCCTTCTCCAGGAGATCTTCCCAACCCAGGAATTGAACGGAGGTTTCCTGCATTGCAGGCAGATTCTTTACCAGCTGGGCTGCCAGAGAAGCCCCAGTCACACACACAACAAGGCACGATAAGGGAGAACAGAGCGTATTGTAGGTAGAGGGGAAGAAGCCAAGAGAAAAAGCAAAGAACATTGCAAGAGAAAGAGGAGATAACTGACAGAGGACCTGGAGGCTAGGGGGAGGCAGATGAGGATGGAGCTGGAAGAAAGCAGTATTTTCTTCAGTTCTAGAAAAATCACTAATGTTAAACAATTTTCAGGGCAGAAAGAACCCTTTGATAAGATGAGTCTTCTGTTTGGTTTTAGAAGCAGTCAGAAGTGGGAGCTCTACTTACCATCTTAACATCTGGCCACACCCCCAGACACCACCTCCTTCTGCTCTGCAGGGGAAGAAGCTCTCTGTATCTTTTTTTTTTTTGGCTTGATGCTCCCTTAGTCTTGGTATCACCTGCCCGAATTTAGTTCCATGGGGGTATGAGTGGGAATTGAACATGGTTGAAAAACCGCAAGGAGAGTATGTATGCACAGAGTAAAAAGGTTTCTATATGTGCATCTTCTGCTGGGAGAAACTGCTTCCCCATCACTCTGGTGTCTCAGACTCAGGCACGACTCATTTTTCACTTTTCCATTCCAATTAGCTGCATATTTTTAGCACGTGTTATATAAGTCTCATCTGCCCGAATTCGTTGGCTCAGGGCCTCTCCTTCCTTTCATTTCACTGGTGGATTGACCCGCGTGGTGGGATGACAAGTCTGTAAATAGCCTGCCCGAGGAGGGGTGGACGGAAAGAGCTCTGGAGATGAAGTGAGGGTTTGTATTTGGCATGCCAGGGCTAAATCCAGCCCTTCTAAAAGGGGAAGCAGCAAGAACGCACAATTCTGAACTAAACGGCAACACGTTAGAAAGGGCTGCTCCGCCTACAACAAGCATGAAGAAGCCTGGCTCAGACAGATGGGGCCAGGATCTCACAGACAGGTCTCCTCGACTGCCTCTAAACCAGGCTTAGAGGAGGCCGGCCGCAGGTCCGGAGTGCACCGAGGGCTCTGTCCGAATAATAATATGCAGAATAATCCTCTATAATTCTATGCATGGCTTGCAGGCCTTTCTAGGAAAAATAAAAGCTCATCAGCACTGTCAGTGGGTGGCAGGCAAAAGCATGAAGTGGGCCTGAGAAAACCCTGCCCTCGACTCTTGTCATTCTAGGGAAGGTGCTTCACCTCTCTTGGGGTCAGGATCAGGTGCTAAAAATATCCACATCACTTTTATACACGAGGTTATGGAAGGACTAAAATGGAACAATGAACATGTACAGAAAAGTAAAAGGTTACATTCAAACGTAAAGCATTATTGCTATGAGTCTGACATGTAACCCATGATTACACACACTGAGTTAAATTTGCAGAAGGCACTAGGGCTAAGCCGTCTCCTCCCAGGGATCACAGTATAGGACAAGCTCCTCTAGAAACCAGAGCCTGGAGAGGAGAAGAGAGGATACCCTAGAAGTCAAGGGGTGTGGTGCTGGGGTATGACTTTAGTGTCCCCAGAGAACACAGAAAAGCTAGACAGGTCCTGGCTCAAAGGTAAGTCTCCACGTCCACTGAGATCTTTCAGCTCATCCATCCATCCTCCTCCTTCAGGACATGCAGTGGGCGATAGGTATCATGAAAGTCGCACATCTGAATGAAGCCTTGGATCAAAGACTTTCCAGAGTCACTATACAGAAGTCTCCCCAGAGCTAAAGAAAAGTAAAGCTGTGTTCTTCCTCAGCCTACACCAACAGTTGGCAGTTATATATTTACCTATTTAATGAGAAGATATTACATAGGTAAACATATAAATATTCAAATCCAATGCAGGAAAGAATATCAGCATCTGTGAAAAACAAGTGACCTCCTGCTGATTCGAGGTTCTGGAAATGAAACCCCTTCTTCCAATGCCCCTCAGTCTGGAGTGTAGAATCAGTAACATACCTTTGGACCAGCAGCTACACACCATGTAGAAAGTTAGGATCCTTGGGTCAGAGAGGTCTGAATTCATGTGGCTTTTCTTGGTGACATTGGGGAAAGTATTTATTTTGTTTACCCATCAGTTTTCAATGTGTAAAATGGAAACAATATCTGCTTCACATGAGGATTAAATTTAAATAATGTATATAAAAGAAACACATTTTTGAAAAGACAGATTAAACCTTGGGGCCTGGCACACTGAACAGCAGTCAATGAATATGAACTTCTTTCTCTTCTCCAGGTTCCAATCCCAGAGAAATCCAACAAGACTTGTTAGCTCAACCAATTATATCTTTACTCTCTAATCTCCTTTTTCTTGGATGTATACACTCACATGTACACATATAAACTTTGTAACACCTATGACTCTCCTGTGTCCTACTTTTCAGCTGAAACTTCTAAGTTCAAATTCTGTTTTCAGTAACCCTTTCTAGTGGCTCTGGCGAACAGAACACCTTCTTTAACACTTCTGTCTGTAACTGTCAACACGACTCATTGACACTCATTGGAAAGAGACATAGTGACGTAAAACAGACAAAACAACCCTGACTTTAAAAAACTCTCTGAATCCCAGCCTGGGTCTTTCAACTGGTACAACAACACCTGCTCTGCCTACCTCACAGCTTTGCCTTAGGCTCAAGGAGAAGGAAATGGCAACCCACTCCAGTGTTCTTGCCTGGAGAATCCCAGGGATGGGGGAGCCTGGTGGGCTGCCATCTATGGGGTCGCACAGAGTCAGACACGACTGAAGTGACTTAGCAGCAGCCAGCAAAATTACCTGTACAAAAGAGCTATCTAATCTGCCATAACTATGTAAGTACAAGGTTTCCACCTCTTCATCCCCAGGACTGTCACCACCTCTCCAACAACTACTGTCATAAGCATTACCACCAGCATGACTATCACCATCCCCAGCATCGCCATCACCAGCGCCATCATCATTACTATCATTATCACCACCGTCATCATCATCACTCCTACCATGATCACCATCATCACCACATTACTGCTCTCGCCATCACTACCACCGTTATCACCACTGCCATCACCATCATGACCACCACTGCCAACATCACCACGGCTCCCATCACCATCATCATGACACGCAAACGATCCTTAGGATGTAGGTACTCATTTAACTCGTTGAATTCACTAACTCCTTCCTGACTTAATATGCAGTAGAAATGTATGTCAGGCTCTGAAGAAAGTGGTTCTGTACATCAGTTGCCCTGAAACAAGGAGAAACACTTCTTCCCCACATATCCTTGGCCAGGGCTCTGGAGAAAGGAGAATTCAAAATTAGCCACCTGGGTTCCCATGCATATCATTGCAAGCCCCAGCAACTTAGTCGGCTGCTTGCTGAGCAGTCGACTGAAAATTCATGCCTGTCAACCCTGACATTTCTCACAATTTCTGAGTTATTTATACTGTACCAGTCTGTGAGATTCAGGTCCCTAGATTCTTGGGGTGTAGGTGTGCCCAGTTGCTCAGTTGTGTCCGACTCTCTGTGACTCTTTGGACTATGGCCTGCAAGGCTCCTTTGTCCACGGGATTTTTTCAAGCAAGAACACCAGAGTGGGTTGCCATTTTCTTCTCCAAGGATCTTCCCAACCCAGGGGTTGAACCCACATCTCCTGTGTCTCTTCCATTGCAGGCGGATTCTTTACCCACTGAGTCATCAGGGAAGCCCCTGGGATGTAGGAGAAACTGGTAAAATGCTCTTCTAGAAATTTCCAACCCAAAGTGGATGGCAATGAGGTATCTAATATTCCGCCCACTGAATTCTCCTAATCTGATCCTACTCACTTAAATTAGCCTTGACTACCCTCCCCACTGAACCCCACTCTCACGGTACCCCTACTTGGGGGTCAAGAATGTCTACCCCATCATTCTGTCTGCTTATGAAGACCCTGACATCCATGCTGAAGTCCCATCTTGGCTGGAAGTTGGCACAGGTTTTTCCAGTCCTCAACGATTGACAGCAGCTTTCTCTCATCAACATCACAGATCTTAGCTCTTGAGAAAACTAACCTCAGACTAAGTGATCCTTGACCAGCCTGTGAGTTCCCTGAGCTTGTGCTCCAGAATTATTCCTTGGGTTCATTGCTGAGCTGGCTGTATCTAAGGAACACAGTGAATACTTGCTGATAATAACTGATGATAGAAAGGTAGGATGCTTAACAAGTGAAGTGAAGTGAAAGTCGCTCAGTCATGTCCACCTCTTGCGACCCCATGGACAGTAGCCTGCCAGGCTCCTCTGTCTACACCCCAGGAATCGAACCCAGATCTCCTACATTTCAGGCAGAGTCTTTACCAACTGAGCTCCAGGGGAGGCCCCATGTTTAACAAGGTCAGGTGAAATAAGTTAGCAGGACAATTTGTCTACAAGAAAGGATAAAAACCCCATCCTTCAGTACAAGTCAGATGTCTCGAAAATGAGAAACTGGACATCTTAAAGAATAGCCCTGAGGTCCTGGTTGCCTGATATCAGGCTCCAGATAGTCTTTTGTCCTTCAGGATTTTAGCAAGCTTACCCTTGAGGCAAGGTTGCACACCCTAGAGACATCCTGCCCAGCATTGTCTGTCTTAATCCTCTTCAGTGTTCCCAGTTTCAGTTTACTGGGCAACCCAAGAACTCTGGCTGCTCAGCCCTGGCTGCCATGGGCCCTCAGGTTGGTTCTTTACCCTCTGTGCTCAGAGCTGTCTACACCCCAGCTGGCTCTGCTGGTTTCTGCACAGCCCACGCCAGGCCTGGCTTTGGTCACTCTGCATTCAGCCTCCCATCTCCCATCAATCAATTTCTGTGGAACTCTTTGCTGCAACTGATACAGAATGAAACACCCATTTTTCTCAGTGCTGTGTTTGAGGTCAGTAATAAAATGGCATTTCTAACTAACATTTACTTGAGTGCATACTATTTGCCAAGCACGCATCCCAACACTCCATATGTGTGTTCAACCCTGTATTACAACTACTCTATGAAGGGGGTTGGGGTGAATACTAGCATTTTTCCCTAGTGAGTTAAACAACCAGCCCAAGGTCCCCTGATGCTGGGAAGTGGCACAGCCCAGTCCAATCTGGGCGGGAGGCTGCACTCCCAGCCTTCTCTGCCATTCTGTCTCTATAGAACACCCATTACAGGGAAGAATGCTTCCTTCCAACTGACCCCAGCAATCATGGTTTCCTTAATGTCTCCCCTGCTTTCAGTCCTTCCTACTCAAAAACAATTGGTCTGGTGAAGAAAACCTCAAATTTGGCATGAGGATGTCTTTCTTCTGGCAGTGGACATATTTGCTTTAGCTCTCCCCAAACAGAAGTACATTTGTTTTCCTTTTGCTACAATGATCAAGAAACCAATTACTTACCACCTAAATGACCAGGCATGAAAGTCAACTCCACTGCCTTTTTCCACCTACAAGGAGAGGCTCCATGGAAGTTTCTGTAGACTTAAGTCCCAGGAGAGAAGGGAGAATGCGGTCCAGTGGGTTAAGTCCCTTTGTTTATCGGGAATCAAGGCTTGTGGAGGGAATGTTCACACCCCCCTCAGCATCTCCAAGGAGCCAGGATGTAGCAAACTCATGTTTACATGTTAATTTATTCATACTACTCTTCTCGATGCTTCCAGTAACCCCCCCTCCCACTGCCATTAGAACATTCAGCTCAGGTGAGCTAGTTCCCACACATCCCTACCTCATTCCAAGCTCATTCCAACCACTGTACCTTTGATTACCAGGTTCCTCCTGCCTGGAATTTCCTCCCTCATTCCCCTCTGATCATACAAATCCATCCTTCGTGGCCAGCTCCCATGTCTCACGGAGCCTCCTGAACCCCTCAAATCCTGAGGGTGAGCTCCCTGCTCTGTGCTCCTACCTCATAAAGTCTATGCTCTGAAAGTCAGTGCTTAACTACGCCATCACGGGGTATTTCACATGTCTTCTCAACTAGTCTGGGAGCAGAAAGCACGTGTCTTGTGCTCCTACATCTACCACTGACTCTGAAATGGGGCTGGGAATACACACTGGAGATGAACACACTTGGCTGGCTGATGAAAACTGCATGAGGGGGCTTCCCTGGTGGCTCAGTGGTAAAGAATTGGCCTGCCAATGCAGGAGACACGGGTTCCATCCCTGGTTTGGGAAGATCCCACATGCCGAGGATGTGGGACAACCTTGGCACAACCAAGCCCTTGTGCCACAACTGCTGAAGCCCATGAGCCCTGGAGCCCGTGCTCCACAACAAGAGAAGCCACTGCAGTGAGACGCCTGAGCACCACAACTGAAAGAGTAGCCCCTGCTCGCCACAACTAGAGAAAAGCTGCAGGAGCAATGAAGATCCAGTGCAGCTCAAAACAAAACAGAGCTGGAGGAGGCTCTGGGCTTCAGCTGCTCTACCTCCAAGGCCAGTGACAAAAATGACTAATTGCAGGCCAGAGTCGTAGATCCTACCGACCCCCGCTGCCCCATGGCATCTTCTCCCCAGACCTCCAGAGACGCCATGCTGCAAGCCTGGGGTGGGGTGGAGGGCTCTTAGTGGCTCCTCCTGGCCACTGTTCTGGGCACATGCACACACTACAGGTTAAATCCTCCCAATTCATCCAGCACTCCTATCTCCGAATCTGAACACTGAAAAAAAAACCTCAAGAGGTAAACTGTGTCATACCATCAGTCCAGGGATCCAGGCACCTATAATCTCTGCGTTTCCTAAAAAACTTTAGTGCCAAAGTCTCTCCCCCAGGGACTTTCTGAAATGGTCTCCTCTCAGCAAGGCCTACTCCGCCAATTATTGCTCCCCATACAAATAAAAGGGAAAGTTCAAAAACACCGTCCCCCCCCCCCATTATAAACAAGGGCTCAGGTCTGTTCCTTCTCTTTATCCCGCTTTATAGAAGGTGTGTGGTACTTTCCCGCCTCTTGCATCCTAAAGAATTGCCAATCCCTATAAACTGGGGATATCAGAGCATGATCATCTGTGTGCTTATTATTTCCATAACTAACACGTGAAGGATGTAGCCTCAAGTTCCAGAGACTCAATGTAAAATCAGAGTTGCAAAAGAAAGGATTGGTGTTTCTTAGGTGCCCAAGAACATCCTAGTGCAGAATGAGACACACATTTCCACTGCGCGGTCTTGGCTCCATGATAATCTCCAGGCAACCAAAAGTCAGCTGCTTTGCGACACAAGCAAGAGGATCAGCCTGCACGTCTCTATTAAAGAGCGGCTATGGCCTGGTGGGAAGCACGGATATGAGCTGGAGTCACCCTGGGCAGCCAGCTGTCAGGGAGAGACCAGCCACATGGGCTTGGCGTGAGGGCAGCCCAGGAGGAAGGAGTTTAATGAAGATGGTTGATGAGAGGGGAGTTGGCGGCAGGGTGTCCAGACATAAGAGGGGCAATTAAAAATGAGGCACAGGGAGGGCAGTTAACCCCCTGGGTGGTGGGGGGCTGAAGCATCCTATTTTCCTCTCTAGATGCTATGCCCCTTAAGGGTCTGAGAGGGCTTGGCATCAGAAAGGTTCATGGTCAGCTAGTAGCTCAGCCAATACAAAGAATTTGGGGACCTCTAGCCCAGCTCTTTTCCACTGAATCACACTAAATGTAATAGGCAAGCTAACAGGGATTCTTAAAATCATGATTTGACAGGTTTTTATGGAGCTTGAGCTCTACCAGATGCTCTGAGGGACAGAAATAAGCATCCAGGATCAGAGAACATGTGGTAATTTCAGACCTAGATACATGGGCTGGTGAGCTGTTCTACCACTAACCAACTCAAGAACAGGAAAAAAATAAATAAATAAAGTGCTTCACAAGCCTCAGCCATAAAAGAGGGATAATTGTACTTGCCCTGCTTATCCTTGGGCTGTTGTGAACAACAGATGAGAAAATTGTATGTCTGGAGGAATTTTTGCCATTCCAAGGGGCCAGTATATTAATACAGCTATCCTGGGAAGGTGCTACACTGGACAGAGAGAGAGGTCAATATATCAAACAACACAAAGCAGTATGCAGGTGCAGGGAAGCTGCAAGGCAAGGGAACTGACAGGTGAGACTCTCTTTCTCTTCTTGCCCAGTCTACTCACCTCCGGCCTGAAAGCTGGGCAATGGAAAGGACAGGAAAAGCAATTCACACTGATCCGAGGGTTCCTCAGGGACAGCAGCTTTGCAGTAGGTCGTAACTGGTCTGCGTCCTGAAGCAATTCCATGGATTTTTATTATTCAGGCCACAGCAATCCCCCAGGATCAGACACAACCTCAAACTGATGTCAACAGAGAGACACTCATGCCATCTCCACCCCAGATCTTTCAACTTGACCTCCCAAAGGAACATCAGCTCATTAGCAACCGCATTCACACCATGGGGTACCCTGAAGAAAATCAAGTCCCAAAGAGGAAGAAGTCCCCGATGTAGAAACAGTTTGTTTTAGAGATCTCAGAGCAACTTCCCACCTCCTTATGATAATTCTATGCCCACTACCAAACCAAATATCAAAACAATACAGACATAAGTTAACTGCTCCATTTATTATATATGCAAATTAACTCATTCCCCAGGCAATAAATATGTGTCAAGTGCTTTCTGTAAGCCTGTGGACATCACACCAGGAGAAGATATCAGGATGAAGACAACGCTAGGTCTCCCCACAAAGGTCTCACAGAAGGGCTGTGGCCTGGTGGTGTTCTGTCCTCCTTTCTTATAGAACGAGGTGTGTGAAAAGTGATATCTGGTCAGCACACAGAGGTAACTGAATGGAGCTGCTCACAATGGGTCCAGGGGTTCTGGCCACTAGGACTACTGTGGCAATTTCCCCCTTAACCCTCCCCACCTCTATCCCAGGCAACCACCAGTCTGTTTTCTGTATCTATAGACCTCCTTACTCAGGACATTCCATGTGAGCAAAATCACGTAGCATATGGTCTTCTGTGTCTGGTTTCTTTTACTTACACACATTATTTTCAAGGTTCATCCATGGTGTTGCGTGTATCAGTACTTCATTCCTTGTTACAGTTCCATAATATTCCCTCGGATGACTATTTCACATTTTATTTCTCTATTCAGTTGTTGGAACATTTGAGTAATCTGTTGTTTTTCTTTTCTTTTCTTACTATTATGAAGAATGTTACTGTGAAGTTTTTATGTGAATGTACATTCTCATTTCTCTTGGGATTATACCTAGGAGTGGAACTGCTGGGTCACATGGTAACTCTACGTATAATCGTTTTGAGAATGTTTTCCAAAACAGCTGCACCGTTTTACATTCCCCTCTTTGGTTAATTATTAAACAGTTAGAAAGTCTCAAGCTGAGGCCTTAGTGTATACTCATCTTCTAAACGTTTAGCCTCAAACGAATGTCACTTCACTCTCCTCCATGAGATCTCAGGAGCAAAGTTTTTCTCTTGTCAAAGAGAACTTGACTGTGAGGTTGCTCTGTCCTGCTTGACCATTAAAGAGTAAAGCTGTGTCCTTACCTTCCAGGGGAACTACTAGTTCTTGTCCTAGCAGCCTCAGGGCTGCAGGAGATTAACATGGCAGGGTTGTATCTGCACTGGCTGGGTCCACTGTGCCTGCACCTGGAAACAAAGACACAGGAGATGCACCGGCCAGCCCGAGGCCACTTGGCACCCAGCAGGGTCAGGATGCACAGAGCCAGGTCCTGAGTCTGAGTCCTTCCTCTTCCACTGCACAGGGTCCTCCCTTCGCCTCCTTTCCACATCTACTGGGAGCACTTATGCTCGCCTGAGCAGTGAGAACTCCACACATGTGTTTGTTTACCTCATTTGGAGAAGTTCTCTCATTTATTTCCCCTGCTTTCCTTTGTCAGAAGGCCCCCACGCATGCTGAGACAAATGTCTGCAGTCTGTTTACTGTGAGCTTTTCTCCCCACACTAGTCTCAGAAGGCCTGGATTTGGAAAAACAAAGGTGGCTCCTGACAACAGCCTACATTCACTTGAGCTGCCTCCTTACTTTTCCATGGCCTGTGTCTCCTCGTGGCCTTGCCCACCCCAGATTTTCCCAGCATTATCCAAAGCATGAACCCGACCTCACTGAGTACCCCTGGGTGCCGGCTTACCCAGCAATCAGGGACAGAAGGAGAGGCGTGGGCTCCCCAGAGGAGGAGGGTCCCCCATTTTAAGCCAGAAATGGGGCATCCATACACACTTCAGTGGAAAAGTATCAAATCAAGTGAGACAGGAGGGTAGAGGCAAACACCTTCACAAACATGGGCTTTCCTGTGGTCTCCATGGCCATGTAATGTGCAGATCATGAGCTTTGGAAAGGAAGGGGATCTCTCAGGCCAAGCCAGGCCTGAAGGATCCAGCTCAGCCTGCCCCCTACCTGGACCTCTCAGCTTAACTGATGCTGACACCTGTCCACCTGCCTTCACTCCCTGGTCAGGCTGCCTGCCTGCACCGCCTCATCCCATGGGCCCAACTCATCCTCTCTCTGTCCACCCACCTCCCCTCTTGTCTCCCCACCCTTGATGTCCTCTTGTTTTCCATTAAACTAAAGTGAAACCAGCTGTTTCCGTGTAACAACCTTGATTTACATAAACTGCCTTATCAAGCCAAAATGGGCTGGCTCCAGGCCTAACTGTTCCGACACGCTTTTTGGGTGGCTGTCCAGCCCAGCTGTGACACTCTGGCCACTGCCATATCCTGCAGTTCTGCCTGGGTGGGCACCTCCACACCGCTGAAGCAGCTCTGCTCTCTGCCCTCCACACTTTCTGCCCAGCCTGCACTTCTATGCACAGCTGCCTCCCAGTAACCTTGGTCCACACACTGTCCATGTCACCTCCCCTGGCATTTGTTTTCATCTGTTGTGACATCTCTTGAATAGCTACCTTTTAATATTCTTTTCATCATAAACACTATAAAAGATTATTAAAGAAAATCTAGCAAATTGAACCGGAATGAAAGAAAAATTATTCAAAACTCCACCATCCAAACAGAACACTATGTATTCTGAAGTACTTCCTCTGGTGGGTGGGGTGGGGGTGTGTGTGTGCTCATATCATACATCTTGCTTTGTTGTTCAGCTTTTCAGCTCTGCCTCCCCCACCATATTCTCATTTAAATGGGAAACCCCTTGAAGACAATGACTGACAAGAAAAGGGAACATAACTTGAGCCATAAAATGAGTTGTGAAAACTTCAACCTCCAAGATGTTTAGTATGACAGTCTGCAAAACACAGATGAGCTCATGGCCAGGCTCTGAGGTCTTGGCTTCTCCTCTCCTGCCCCCTTGTCAACCTCAGCCCCTGCCACCCTCCTGTGCTCACCTCTCCCCGCAGTTTCCCCTGCCCACCACAAAGCACTCGAGCTGGCAATAAGCCTGGTCCATGGAAAATGATTCCTGCAAGTACTGTGACTTTCCAGCTGGTGGACAGATTGGTTTACTATACACTGCCATGAAAGCTTTAGGGATTTGAGCTGAATTTGAATCATCTGGTTTTAAAGGAACTATAGAAACCTTAAAATGATATATATGGTGACTTTTCCCTCCTCCAATTGCATTTATTGTCTGAGCCCTTTGCTGGTCTTTAATCCTACGTGGTCTTTTATGACTGTCATCCAAGTCTGAGTTTTGCAAGCATAAGCCTTAATAACATCAACAATAACAGTTACCTTGACCTTGACCCTTATGTTTCGGTGCTTCTCAATTCTGGTCCTATTTTCTTCCACTGTCCTTGAAAAATGTTAGTTGAATAGTAGAGACTTAACCTCAAAAGTGTGTTGTTGATAATCACTGATACAAAGATCAAAGTTTAACTAAAAATAAATGAGTTATAATTTTGAAAAAGTTAAGAGTAAAGCCCTGTTAGAGACTAGACATTCAGAGATAAATCTAAAGCCACCTTCAGAAACTTTCCACTCATGATAGAGAAGGAGATGCACCACCTACCCCTTTTACATCTAGCATGTGAAATTTTTCTGTAATATTAAGTCAATTTATGAATAATGGACACTTTTTAATGAGGTTTTACTGTGTTTGAATATAAAGTTTCTTTAAGAGAATAGAGCATCTAAGATTCTCTATTTGGCTAAAAGAATCCTCAGTGTGAGAGGATGTGAAAATTGCCCCAATAAAACAATATTCCTCCAGACTTACCTTTCTAAAGTAGGAAATTTCTTCAATACAAAGGAATCTATTGCTCTCTCTTGTCCTAAGAACTCTACACCCTAGACAACTTGAAGGGAAAAATAAGTATCGATAGCCAAGACCAACACAACAACCGCCTGATCCCACGTTGGTCCTTGACATCTGCAGAGCTCCTTCTCAACATAACCATGTCCTCTCACATAAGTCCCAGAACTATGCCTTCCAAATTCTTCCCTCTTCGCTGTAAGCGGTAAGCTTGCGCAGACAAATTCAGAAATTGTCCCTGCTTCTTCCTGGCTGATGACAATTCTGTTTAAGGGGGTTTAGACGCTATAGAAGTCACCATGGTGGGTGGGGTGTGGTGGCCATACCCTCTGGGTGCTCTCAGATTTCTGTAGTCCACTCACATCTCTTGTCATTTCCTATTGAGACCAAGGTCAGACAGAACTGAGTCACACCAAGACAAAGCCACTACTTGCTAATCTCCAAACTCAGAAAAGATTATATGGGTTTGGTGAAACTTCAGGGAGGTTTGAAAGTCTATATCCATCCCTAGGAGGCTCAAATGCCTTTCGTTTGCCCTTTGTTCACTCTTCAGGTGGCAAGTACTTGCTCCTAGAAAGGCCCCCTGGGAACCTCACTCTCTAATGACAAGAAGCCAAGTTCTTCAGGGTTCACTGGCGCTTTAGTGAATTCTAAAATGCTCATACAAAAGAGCCAATTCCCAATCTTATTAATATTTAAAACCTTCCTTCTTGCAAATTCATGCCATGGATCCCTAAGATGTGCTTAGAGGCCAACAACAACAGATGCTCTAGCTGGACATTTAAAAAAAAAAAATCTAATTATTAAAAAAAAAAAAAATGAAGACTCTAGGCTGAAAGGACAAGCTGCCCAACTCCTCCGGTACTTTAAATTATTTTGCCCAAAACTTTGGGGCAAGGAAAAGACAATAATCTCTTCAGTCTAAAGCACACTATGGCAAATTCTAGCAAAAGGATACTTTTTCAGGGGTTGATAATAAGGGAAAATAGAAATTTGAGGTGGGAAGCCCAAGACAGGGTTCTCTGTTGGGTATACATGTGTAATCCCCAAGAGCTGGGTGCTTCTGGAGAGAAATGCATGGTATTCATTCCTTTCCATATATCCCAAGCCAATAAAAGCAACACACAATTAATTCACCATCAATGAGAGACTGTACGGATTCTCAAAAGATTTCTTATCAGATTATGGCTCGTCAACTTCAATGTGAAATGAGCATTGTATTTGTTGTTGAGAGCCGCGTGCTCTCCTCCCAGTTCTTCCCAGTGCAGGCTACAACCAGAACTTTAGAAAGTGGGTCATTTAATCAAGCAGCCTCACTAGACAAACAAGAAACCCAGGACTGGAGAGGCGACATGGCTTGCCCAGGGTCATGTCACTGGTTCTCAGAGCAGTGGAACTCCTGGCTCACAGCGCTGTTTACACTGTGTTCAGTGAACTGTGTTCTCCTTTCGACAAAAGAGTAGTTCAGAGATACTAAAGTTGGATGAGGAACAGAGTTGCCACCATAACTGACAAAGGACACTTTAAGACCCTGGAATTGCTTCGTTTGAGAGAAAGAAGTTGTAGAAGAAAGTAAAAGCTGCTCTTTCATCTCTGAAGGCTGTCAGTGTGGAGGACATGACAGATGTGCTCTGCAGAGCTCCAGGGGATTGACCAAAGCCGGCAAGGGTGAAAGCTGTGCACAAGCAGGGTCTGGGTCCGCTTCCAGGAGACACTTCTTATGAGAAGCCAAATCCCACAAGGCCTGGGCTACGTGCTATTCTGTGGGGAGGTGTGCTCACAAACGAAGGTCCTCATACATATGATTGGTGTGAAAAGGGCACCCAGAGGTTTGGGTATCACCTTCCAGAAATAATATTAATGGGAATCCTCCTTGGGGTGGGAGTTTGAACCAGGCCAGCAGATCTAAAATATTGTTGACGGTTGCAATCTCTAAAAATGCTTTCAAATAAAGATTCCTGAAATCAATGGGTGGAAACAGGCTTGGAAATGGGTAATTGAAAAAACATTCTATGTTTCAGTGATTCTCTAAATAGGGAACCACTGAAATGGATCAGTGGCTCTCATACCTTTCAACCATAACTCATAGTATGGAAGTCATCTTTGCACAGAAACTGTGGATATGCACATTTGCATAACGAAAACAAGTTTCACAAACAATTGTTGCCCCTATTACACAGGAGGCACTTTGATATTTTCTATCTCATTTTGTATATTTTTGTAAAATGTGGGTTAAGATTCGCCTAATTCATTTTATGATCAACTCAAGAAAACACTATATAGCTTTCAAGAAACAGAAAGCAAAGGTGAGAAAAAGAAAGTGTGCCCACAGGAAGAAGAAAACATGGGTTTAGATTCTCTTGGTATTTGGCATGTGGTTTGGTTGTTTTAGGTACAGATGAGGAGGGACCAAAGAGAACCTTGAAGGCAGCACTCATTCAAAAACAAGTAGTCAAAGAGGTGGTTACTGTAATTAAAACACATCACAGGTAGGCAGTTACCGAATCCTTGAGAAGCAAAAACATCTGAGCAAATCTCCATGTACATGAGTTATCTTCCCTTGGAGAGCTTTGGAGAGGCAGCAAAGATCAAGCTGATCTGTGCAGCTTAATTATGTTAGTGACTGAAAAGATGTTTTCTTCCTTTGTATTTGCATTATGTGAAGAAAATGGCTGTTAATTAAAAACGTAGCAAAGCTTGCCCAGAGTCCAGTGTGCTCTATCATCCTATGGTGAAGGAGGCCCCTCCCAGGCTCACTGGAAGGCCTTACCGGCCAGTGGCTACCCTTCACGGTGAAGAGGAACACTTGAGCTCAGCGAAGGACACGCAGATGACTTGTGCCACTACAAGGAAAGGTGGGAGTTGCGTGTCTCTCCCACCCATTTCTTTGCTTTTATGTCAACTTGATAACTTGGATCCTCCCTACCCGATACCTAGATTACTGAACATGGTATAGCAGAAAGCCCTAGGGGTGCTTCTCACGTGTGCATGGGTACCACCTGGATCTTGTTAAGAGGCAGAGTCTGAGTTGGTCTGGGTGCAATCTGAGAATCTGCATTTCTAACTAGGTCCCAGGTGATGCCCATGTTACTGGCCCCTGAACCACCACTTTGACTAGCAAAGACCTAGATTTTGGAGTCAGGTATATTAGGATCTGCATCCCTACACTGCCACTTTCTTTTTTGCAAATGTTTTGGAAACATTTTTAAATAATAACTTTTGTTGGGGTGGGGGTGGGTTTCTGTTTATAATAGTAATGTAGAAAAGGGCAAGTTATTTTACTTCTTTAAACTCAGTCTCCTCTGTAAACAGAAAATAACAACCCCTACCTTTGGGCTGGGGCTGGGGGGGATAGTGAAAGCTCTCACCCATGCTCTCTGCTGCCCTTACAGTCCTGAAAGTAGGGTCTCCCTGCACTTTCCACTCCTCCACTGCCCCTCTTTTCTAGTGCACTCTGACCTCTGCCCTTGATTTCCTCTTGAGACGGTTCTCCCCAAGGATCCAACAACCAGTGTTCACTTTGATCACTCTTGAATACATGAAACTGTTAACAACCCTCTCTCAAAATGCTGTTTGGTTTGGGGACCAGCCCCCACCTCATTCTACCATCTCACACTCACTCCTCTGGTCAGTCTCCCTCTGTCCATTCCATGCACTTGGGGTTTCTTCAGGTCCCTGTCCTGGGCTTGGCTTTCTGTTGGATTCTTTCTACACATTCTTCCTTGACCACGATAGCATTGTATCCTCCAAATGCTAATCCCCAAGTCAAGATCTACAGCCTGGAGCACTCTTCCCAGCCCCAGATCCAGAGAGCCCCCAGCCCTCTGATTACAATGTCTCCAAGACATATCCAACTCCATGTGTCCAAACAGAACTCGTCACTTCCTCCTGTGTTCCCATAGGTAGCTCCAGGCTCTGCCATCCACTCATCTTATTAGCCAGTCTAGGCACTCAGGCACTTATCCTCCACTGGGCTAGCATCATTATTTTTCGAATTCACATATGAATGTATTATCTCCCGAACATTATGTAGCAAATGCCTTAATGTTCTTACATCATTGAGCATGATGCAATATACATATCTATAATTTAAGTCACCAATAAGTTATTTCAGGAATCAGAATGTGAATTACATTTTGCTACACATGCAGAGAAAACTGTGCCCACTAACAGCTCTTGGCATTGTTAACGGTTTCCACTCAAGAAGAAAAGTACTTCCATTAAGTTGGTAGGCTGCAAATTAAATCGCCACAAATTCTGCACCCCCCAAAAAAATGGGGCGAGGGGAGAAATCCTTGTTTTTATAGGACTTGAGGAATAGATACTCAAGTTTTAGCTGGCTGGCATTATGAGCAAAGTCCTGGAACCATCATGGATGAGAGATAGACACTGAATGACACTATAACCTTTATACATCTGGTTCCTCTCCTTGACTATACACGGAATGCCCGGACGGCACGGGTAACGCCTGCAGGTTATACCCCTAGAAGTCGGGCTGTGCTCACTCAATACATTTGAGCTGTCGAGTGAGAGAGTACGTGAATGAGTGAGGAAATGGATAGGTAGATAGAAAAAAAATAGTGATGCTGAAGTAGGTCTTTCAGCCACAAGTCCTGAAAACTGGGACTGGTGAGAGTAGGTTGGTCCTCAAAGACTATGAGCAGGTCTCAACAAGAATCACTTAATCCAAGGAACACTGGAACTCCAATGTTCTACTGAGTCTGGAGCAGGAGCCAAGACCTTTGCCTCACTGAATAAAAGGAACTCCATCTCAGCAGCACCCCTGTTGGTTTCTGACTGGACCTTCACTTACACAACGTGTCCACGGCTCTGTTTTACTTCTTCTGCCCGCATCTGGGGGTCAGACAAGACAACCATGAGGAAGAGACATAGCTAGCTGTCTCATTGAGGTAAGCGGCTCCTAAACTCCAATCCTGTACATGTCACAATGCCATCATGTCACTGCTGTAGCCCCAGTGTGGCCCAGTGAAATGTGGGCTTGAACTTCTTCAGGACACTCATTCCGGGCTCTGGCCCGGGTCGACTGGTGGCCCCCAGAAGGCTCCCGGGAAGCAGACCGCAGACGTCCATGGGAGTCCTTTCCAGATTCCTCAGCAAAGTCAGCCTATTCTGTTATTTCCAAACCCTATTCTGTCACTTCCAAACCATTCCTCTCACAGACTCTTTTCCCTTCAAAGCTTTTCCTTTGAAATCTACTCTGTGTTAGAAGCCTTCAAGTTCTATCTGGCTGAAGCCAGGGGCCAAGAAACGATCCTGGCTGCTCAAGTGGTGATTTCTGCCAAGAGATTCCTCTAAGCTGCATTTCTGAGGCCACTCCGTGCCGCTTGCAAAGCCTCTGCCCGAGAGAGGCTGCCCTCGGCCTCCTGAATTATCTCTACTCCCAGGAGCTGTCACACACCTTCTCCTTAACAATGGCTTAGACTCACCCTTTGAAGTCAGGGTCCTGCAGCATGTGGCACCCGTCCACAAGGCACCATCTACACTCCTAAGGCGGAGCCCCTCCTCCACACAGCTGAAGCAGAGCAGGTCCAGGGAGATGGCCTGTGTGACATCGTTCCTGTTTCTCCCTTCTCCTCCACCACCTGGAGCTCACTCAGAAGGAGGTATCATTGCCCTGAAACTGAGGAGGCATGGATTACAGGCCCTCCATCTGTCACGAGCTAGTTGTACGGCTCCCGGCAGGACACTGACCTGTCATCTGCTCTCTGATCCAGGATCGCACCCTCCCTATCTTTCAGAGTACTGTAAATATCCAACAATACAAAAGTACTTTGGAAAATGCAAGGTTTTATTATTACTATTATTCTAATACTATGACCAATATGTGGGACTTCCCAGGTGGCTTAGCCTGCAATGCGAGAGACCCAGAGTTCAGGATCCCCAGGTCAGGAAGATCCCCTGGAGAAGGAAATGGCAATCCCTTCCAGTATCTTGCCTGAAAATCCCATGGACAAAGAGGCCTGGAGGGCTACAGTCCATGGGTTACAAAAGACACAACTTAGACACAACTAAGCGACTGCTCAAGTAAACCACAACAGCCAATATGGGGACCTCCCTCTCCCCCCGGAAGCTCACTCTGGTGGAGAGAGAAAGCCCCCCAGGCACGCTCACGCCCTTAAACCCAGTTACCGAAAGGCTCGGGCAGCACTCTCCTGGCTGCCTGGCAAACCAGAAATTCTCTGTTTTTCTCCAGTCTGTCAACACTCTCATCTGTAACTACTGCACCACATTGTTTCAGTCATCCTTCGGCCTGGAGGATTTCTGAAGTCTCGGGAAACAGGCTGACAGAGGCTCTAAGTGGTCATCTCATTAATCCATTCTTTGCCTCCAGGCAGAGCTTGCAAAGAATACTCCTGCTAAGCAACTTCTCTTCAGGTCTCCAGGGTTTAGAGGAAATGAGACCATGCGCAGCACAGGGGCATGGCCTCTTAGACATGGAGAGTCCCAGTCCCTCAGGCCACATTTGGGGTCTGCTGACCCATCATCCTGAGAGATGTCCACACTCCGGGCACACAACATGGTACCTATGGACAGGCGATACTCGCCTCCAGTGGTGGGCAGGCCTCGGCCACTCTACAGCTCCTTTCCTCACCAGTCATGTTCTGAGAAATGTTGGGGAAGGTTGCATAGTTGGGGGCTGGAGATGGCGTTTATGGGAAAAGGCAGCTTTTGCTTACTTGTTGGCTTTAAATGACCCATGCCTTCTTCACGTTGATTGAGAAGCATTTTCCTTGGATTCCAGTCCAAGCAAATTCATAAAGAAAAACTCCTTTAGGCTGAAAATGCCAGTGGTCAATATCTCTTGGGACACTGAGGTGGAAGATGCAAGCCTTTCCTTAAGTCTGAGCCATGGCACACAGATGAGAGCAGCCTACAGTCGTCAGCCCAGCTCTCCAACCCAGAGAATGTTCACCTGTGAAGAGCAGTTTCAGTTTTTTTTCATTTTGTGACATCGCTTCTTGCCTTAGTCTCCATCCCTGACCTTCATTTCCCTTCACAGCGTGACCCTCAAGCTGCCTTCAGTACACACTCCCCACACGGCCTGCTGTTGTGCTGGGCATGCAGCTCGGGGCTCTGTCCAGCATCTGCTCACTGCCCCGTCCACACTCACAGCTCTGACCCCCAAGTACTGACTTTGCTCTTGCCCAGCTCAGGATGTTCCTCCCCAGCTCCTCCACCCTGGCCCATCCTCATTAGTAGGGGTAGTGATGAGGAGAGGACTGAACTAGTATCCACTGAGCACCTGCTTCATGCTAGGCTCTTCAACACACACTGGGTCATGTGATGCTTGTAACTGCCTTCCTGAGGAAGGAGGAAGAAGTTGGGGCTCTGAGATATTAAGAAACTCCCCCCAAGACCCTGAGCTGGTAAGTGGGAGAGTTAAGATCTGACCTGCAGCCACCTCTGTGCCCAGTAGCCTGTGTCCCTGCCTGCCCAGTGACCAGAACCCCAAGGCAGCACTAGGACCTGAGGGCACATTGGGACCCCTGCTTCCGCGCTCTCCAGATTCCTCACTGCCACCTCCTCCCACTTCCCAGTTGTTCCCAGATGAGGACTAAGCACACAGCCCCTGAGACTCCAGAACAACCAGTCCATGATGACAACAGCCTTCACAGACTACTTTGTGGGAAGGCTCCAGTTGTGCATGGCTAATTTTTTTAAAAACAGCAACTTAGCAGTGGCATTCCTAGAATCATTAACTACACATGGAACTTAGAAGTGATTAATCTCGGGCGTTTTATTTTTCAAGTGCCCTTCAGCATGAGTTTGGGTGCCCTGCTCACACATTCCTGGGCACTTGACTAGGTGGAGGCAGGTGGGGGGGATTTACTGGAAAGGGTAGTTGACAGAAATGCTGCCCTATCGCTTCTACCTTGCACAGAAGCAGAAGTGAGATTCCACTTCTATTTGAGGGAGGAGGCAGTAGGCTGTCTCCATGGCAACCCTGGAGGAATAAGGACCTAAAGAAGGTTTGGGGGAAATTAAGTTGAGGTTGTCCACGTGTTTGGCCTTGTCGTGGGCAGCGGCTTGGAATGCCTGCCTGAAGGAAGGACACAGGTATGGTGATACAGAGGGGACATTCCAGGAATGACGCCAACGAGCACTGCACGACTGACTGACTCCTTCCTACCTCGGTGGTTTTTCTAAATGCTTCACTGTGGACGGTTAACCCTGCCCGGAAAGCTAAGCACACGTGCGTGTGTGTGTGTGCGTGCGTGCGTACGTGCGTGCGTGTGTGTGTGTGTGTGAAGACAGAGAGAGAAAGCAAGAGAAAGGAGGAGGGAAGGAGAGGTTGAATAATTTAAAACATGTTTCCTAGCTTATTTCCCTATGGTTTTATTTGTTTTTGCTGACTTTATTTGCTCTAGTTTCTATTTTAATACTTTTTAAACTTCAGAGCCTTCTCAGCTATGCACTTTAGGTTCATTTTAGGAAACGTCTTAACACCCAGCTACAGGTTGATGACACCTTGACAGTCTTCCTTAATATGGAATCACAATGTTTTGTATGAGGCAAAATTATGACCTACAATGTCAGCAAGTCTATGGAACTGTCAATATCACTCCAATAAGATGTGAGTGCATCCCAGTTCTGTTAGCCACTGCTACTGTGACCTTCAGCAAGCTCCTAAGCCAATGTGAGCCTCAGTTTCCTGGGGACAATAATCTTCTTTCATCTCATAATGGCAGTTTGACTATCAACTAAGATAATGACCGTGAACATGCTTTGTAAAACATAATATAATCTACAAATGGAAGGGAGTGGTGTTATTATATTATTAATAATTATAGGATTTAATGCAAAGAGGTTGCATTACTAATGACAATTTTTTGGCAAAGCAGTTTGCTGTTTTTCTTCCCTCACCTTTTTCTAAGTTCAAAGAGCCAGTGAGAGACAGAAGCCTGCCTGCATGGCCTGCCAGCTTCAAGGTCAAAACTCAGTCATGCATTTTCACGGGGCACAAAGAGGAGCCAATCGATTAGACACAGAAATCAGAGTGTTAAGTAGAAAGCTGCCTGAACAGATGACCGCAGGCTCAGAGGAGGGAGGAGGGAGCCACAGCCGGCCTGCTCCACAGCCTGCCTGCTCCCCTCTCTCCAGGGTTTTGCTGACCCTGGAGGATAGTTTATTCCTCACGGGAAAGCAGAGCAACGCTCGCTCAGGGAGGTCCGCCACATTGCCCAGGTGGGGCCTCATTAGCCTCCCTCAGGCTTGCTCCCATCTGGCTGGTGCTGAGAAACCTGTGAGCAGGAGAAGGAAAATAGAGCCTGTGCACAATGCTCTCAACAGGAAAGACATCGAGGCCCAGCAGCATGCCTTCTAAATCCTCACTTCTCACACAGGGTCCCTGAGTAGCAGCCTCGGCAAGACTGGCTGCTGAGTAGACACACGGAATCGCAGTCATGCCCTGACCCGCTGAGTCAGAATCTGCATCGGTCTGTGATGCCCAGGTTACTTTTGTGCACTTAGCATTTGACAAAGTGCTGTCCTGGTACCCACAAGCCAGGGAGTGGGGTGGTGGTGACAAGGGTGAGACCCCCTGGCGGGGTATCTGGTGAACTGCTTCCATCTGCCTTAATCCTGATGAGGCCCCGGATTGTCTGGTAAGGAGTAGGATCCCCATGCAGACCATGTCGGTTTTCAGCAAGAAGCCGACAGGCTAGACGAGCCCCTTCAGAGGACAGCTTTCTCCTTCTCTCCATGCAGGCCAACCTGCGGGTCAGCCCCTTTGGCGCTGTGGGAAATGCGTCTTTCCAGTTGCTAGGCCTTTGTTCAAAGGGCACTGAATGGCTGGAGTGGCCACTTCCGGTCACACTTCCTTAGCACTCAGAAGCAGACTACATTCTGAGCCTTCAAGCCGAGACCCTCGAGCCCTCCCCAGTCCTCCTCCCTACAGGCTGCACAGCAGCCAGCCTGCCAGCCTTCTCCCACAGCCCGGGGCCTGGCTGCCTCCTCAGGACTTGTTTCTTCCCAATGCCTAGGATTTGCTTTACTATCTTCATCCTGTGTCTGGGAAGCAGGCCCCTGTGGCCAAGGACACTGGAAAGTGGAGGGGAAACTGAAGGGACATGGAGAGATAGTCAGGGCCACTCAACTTGAATGCAATTCTTTCCCCTGCTGAACCAAAGTCTTGAGTTCTTGGTTTTTCCATCCATTAACCAACCACCTGCACTCAGGAAATGTACCCAAAGTCTCTCTGTGCTTTTCCTATCTCCCAAATAAGGTTATAGTTACCCTCCTCACTTAAAGGTTTGAGAACGTGAAACAGAATTATAAGAAGGGAAAACGGAGTGACATGAGAGATCACTCTGGACAAGGTTTTCTTTACTAATATAGACGCCAGGCACTGATCTCAGCACTTTATAAATCCTAACCCACCTAACCAGCACAAGGCTAGAAGCACATACTACTGGTGTGTCTGGTTTAGGACAAGGCACAGGGACCCAGAGAGGCGAAGAGTTTGCTGACGGTGACCCATCTGGGTAAGTGCAAAAGGGATGCTGGAACAAGAGCAGGCTCGGATCTGCTCTGCTTGGCTTGGGAGAGGAGGCCCAGGGCAGCTCTGGGCCTTGGAACCAAGCCTCCCACTGGCTCTAGGCTATTCCTCTTTCTTCAGGATACAACAGTCCGTGGAGCAATCAAGGTCTTGCAGACTGACTGTGGAGGAAAACAGGAGCTGCGTGCGTGACAAGTCAGCCACACCCTTGAGGGCCACCTCCACAGCAGGAAAACACCCAGCAAGACAATTGGGGAAGCCCTCAGGGGAATGCATTCTAATGTGGCTACCTTCCCGCCAGGGATCTAGTCCAATTCTTTACTAATTCTGCAGGAGAGTAGCCCCTGAAGCTCTTCAGAAAACTCAGAAGGGCCTCGAAGACTTTCTTAGCCTCCTAACCCAAACATCATCCAGTGCCTTCAAATATTTCCTCAATACCCATTGGCCTGCCTCTAATTTCTGAAAGTCGTTCAACAGGGGGCCAATTGATTTCTCCCCTTGCCAACTGCCAGTGCACTTAAAACCCATTCACTCACTCCCAGTCAGATGCTCCATGATATTTAAGACTCAATTTTCCTCTCTTCCAGGCTCTCTCCTCCATTGCTGACCCAATCACTTCAAGGATTTTAACCTTTGCTCTTCAGACCCTGCTAACCCTCTTTCTACCCTCTTCACCACACTTAACCCTCCCCTCCCTTGTTCTGGAGCCCACCAGGGGCACCACCCACAGCAATGCCTGCAGGGGCTGTGAGAAGGATGCCATCTGTGCCCCTTATTCACCCAGGGCCCCAACCAGGACCTCTGGGCCTGGACTGATGAGTAAAAGCCCAGTGCTGCCTTGCAGGCAGACCCCCCTGCCAAACATTGGCTCAGCCAAGTTGGAGTGGGGTGGCATGGAACCAATCTCCAACAGTGCTGCCCCCCTGCCCCGGTCTCAGCAGGCCTTGCTCACTCAGTCAGGAATCTCAGAAACTGTTGGAACACAGATACCCAGAGCTCCCACCTGAGAGAAGGTAGAGGGCCAAAAGCAACAAATCACAGCCTCTGCTCCCGCTGCCCCTTAACCGGGGAACAGGTGGAGGGATGCAGCACCGTGCAGAGTCAGAGGAAACGGCACCACACACAACCAGGAATGATCCGGGGTCACACCAGCCAGGCCTGTGTTCAGAATCAGATGACAGATATTCAGAGGGAATACAGGAAACACTAGACTTCCCCCGACCCAAATTAAACTGCACCAAGCCAAGCACTGCACCACAGGGAGAAGAGGCTCAACTTGTTTTAATTTTGGGTGTGTTTAGGCTTTGCTTTAGTAAATGCACAATTGCAAATCTCCAGAGTATCTCAGAGCAGTTCTCCAGCTGGAGAGCTGTAAGGGTTTAATTAACCTAAATACCTGTGACTTCCTGCCTCCAAAAACCTGTTCTCCAAAACTTGGCAGTGACCTGGCCCAGGCTATGTCTGTTGAACAGCACTAGAACCCCAGACTCGGCATTTCTATGCCCAGGAGTGGCCCAAATGAGCGGGAAGGATGCTCAACAGACCAGGAGTTCAAGACTCTTCAACTTGGACTTAGTGACCAGCTTTCATTGTTTAGTTGCTCAGTTGTGTCCAACTCTGCGACCACATGGACTGCAGCACGCCAGGATTCCCTGTCCTTCACCATCTCCTGGAGCTTGCTCAAACTCATGTCCATCGAGTAGGTGAGGCCATCCAACCATCTCATCCTCTGTTGTCCCCTTCTCCTCCTGCCTTCTTTCCCAGCATCAGGGCCTTTTCCAGTAAGTCAGTTCTTCACATCAGGTGGCCAAAGTATTGGAGTTTCAACTTCAGCATCAGTCCTTCTAATGAATATTCAGACTGATTTCCTTTAGGATTGACTGGTTTAATCTCCTTGCAGTCCAAGGGACTCTCAAGTGTTTTCTCCAACACCACAGTTCGAAAGCATCAATTCTTTGATGCTCAGCCTTCTTTATGGTCCAACTCTCACATCCACACATGACTATTGGAAGAGCCATAGCTTCGACTATACAGACCTTTGTAGGCAAAGTAATGTCTCTGCTTTTTAATATGCTGTCTAGGTTTGTCATAGCTTTTCTTCAAAGGAACAAGTGCCTTTTAATTTCATGGCTGCAGTTACCATCTGCAGTGATTTTGGAGCTCAAGAAATAAGGTCTCTCCCTGTTTCTGTTGTTTCCCCATCTATTTGCCATGAAGTGATGGGACCGGATGCAATGATCTTCGTTTTTTGAATGTTGAGTTTTAAGACAGCTTTTTCACTCTCCTCTTTCACCTTCATCAAGAGGCTCTTTAGTTCCTCTTCATTTTCTACCATAAGAGTGGTGCCATCTGCATATCTGAGGTTATTGATATTTCTCCCAGCAATCTTGGTTTATGCTCCATCCAGCCTGGCATTCTGCATGATGCACTCTGCATATAAGTTAAATAAGTGATAGTTGCTCAGTCATTCCTGACTCTTTGCAACCCCATGGACTCCTCTGTCCATGGAATTCTCCAGGCAAGATTACTGGAGTGGGTTGCCATTTCCTTCTCCAAAGTTAAGTAAGCAGGGTGACAATATACAGTCTTCATGTATTCCTTTCCCAACTTTGATCCGGTCCTTTGTTTCATGTCCCATTCTAACTGTTGCTTCTTGACCTGCAAACAGGTTTCTCAAGAGGCAAGTATGGTGGTCTGGTATTACTATCATTTTAAGAATTTTCTAGTTAGTTGTGATCCACACAGTCAAAGGTTTTAGCTTAGTCAATGAAGCAGAAGTAGATGTTTTTCTGGAATTCTCTTGCTTTTTCTATGATCCAACAAAATGTTGGCAATTTGATCTCTGGTTCCTCTTTAGCCCAGCTCATTACAAGGAGAATTTATATTAGATTCCAGCATGTTCCAGGAAACCATGTAATATACCATACCTGGGATGTGTGGGTGGGGAAGGAAGGCTGAATTGCTTCAATGAAAGCAGCCCTCCCCCCACCCCCCCACAAACACATCCCTAGGTACATGCACACTTGCGCATCACACTGTTCACAAACACAGCCTTCCAACACTGCGCCTCCTAGACAAAAAAACCGTAAAGGGAACTCCTTCCCATTGTGGGAACTGCATCTCACTCTGTGGCCTGCATGTCCCAAGAACAGAGCTGGGTCAGCAGTGCAGGTCAGGCTGTGTAAACATGGACCACAAGGGCCAAGAGCCAGGCCTCATGCACCCTTCGGAACAGGTCGGTGCTTTCGTATCACAGCTGAGAGGTTTACCCTCTTGCCTCCACCCTACCTGCCTGTCTCCCTCTATTCATCCCAGCACCAGTGGGGGCTTCCTCAGGAGCCCCGGTCATCCTATCTATCTCTCAGGAAGAGCCTGCAGGGCCATGATGCAGGGCCCAGTGAAGGCCCGGCCTTGCCTAGCTTTCAGAGCTTTCAGGAAAGTACTCAGGGGTTCCAATGTGCTGAAGCTGTGTTTTACTAGATGACAGGACATTTTTAGCTGATTGTTAAAGTCACAGTCTACTTATAGCCCATCAACAACCAATTTGGCCCCAGTAAAATGGATTCCAATTCCCTCAGCACTAGTCTCCTAGCAATCAGCTCATCAATATACATAATGTTTAGAAGCTGGATATTGATTGTGGAGTCTAATGGACTCATTATTCAGGGTTCTGCTTGACCCCTGGAAGAACATTTTATTGGAGCTTCCCTCTCCACTCACTACCAAATTCCAAATGGGGGGTGGGGGAAGGGGAGCAGGGATGATGGAGAGGAAGCAAAGAGGTTCCTGGGGTTTGGCCATAAATCAAGTATGCTCATGACCTGGGGTTTTGCCCAGCCAATGTGAAGTAGCCTGTAATACTGTCAGCCCCCAGCATCACTGAATTAACAAGGAGCTACTGTTGCCATAGGATACAGCAAGCACCCATGGCGTGATTTACTTTGGCGGCAGCCAGCAATCCTCTGGGTCACAAATGCTAGCAGAGGCACCTTAGAGTCCCTGCCAGTGTCTGTACAATGATCATCAGCAGCACCAAGCCCTGGTCCTCAAACACAGCCCCCACAGCCCAGCTCCGCAGCATCCCTGACTCCTCCCCTGGGCCTGGGGACACCTATTCACAGCACAGGGCCACCCCATTGTTCCTCCCAAGTCCCTGCTCTCAGAAGCATGTGCAGGGCTGGGGGAAAGGTGACCTTCTGAGGCACAGAGCAGGGGGCTGAGTCACAGAAAAGAAGAATGCTGATGGGACAGGCAGTCTGGCCTCCCAGTGGGTCATGGGGAGACTTTTTCCACAGAGATTAGCTAGATTCTTTTTCCTCCTGATAAGATCCCAAGCAGAGTCTACTGGTAAGCCCTGACCATTTAGTAATCATCACTGAGTGTGGAGCTAAGACATTTCACTTCTTGGCAGAGAAATGAACACACAGAGCCTCCTGTACACCAAATAAGCCCATCTCTCCCTCACAAAACTTTCATCTCATCTAGAGTCAATAGAAAAACACATTTCCATACCATTGCTTTATTTTCACATGTGAGAATTCAGTGTCCTCAATTACATTTAAAATTCCACAATTGGAGGATAGGTGCATTCAGTAACCCTGTCTTCTCTTCTCTTCTACCCCGAGGTTTGCCCTGGACTACACTGGGCCCACCCCTACCATGTTCATTGCAGGCAGGGAATTTGTAGTCTTTGTGGTTTCAAGAGTATGAGGTTCAGACACAACTCGCTTCATTCTACAAAACTATATACTTTGCATTTTCCAAGGAAGCTGAAAATCTACGCTTTTTTTTTTTTTTTTTTTTTTTTACCCAAAGGAAAAGTTTTGGACCTTACATTTGTTTGTTTTTAAAAGTGTGTGAGCCAAATAAAATACCTTCCAGGCTGCAACCTCTCATGTATAAAATCTCCCAAACTGTGGGAGATGTAATAAAAGGGAGCAGGAGAGAGGGAGCTTGAGGATGCAGTAATCCATCTCCCAGGAGGAGGCTCCAAGGTCTCCAAAACTTGAGGTAGATTCTTGCTACCTTGCCTTTACATTTTAAGTCACTTTCTGGTCCACATGTCTAGATTTCCCAGACATCCCGTGCAAGGGTGTCAGATTTAGAAAACAAAAACACAGGATGTCCAGTTAAATTTCAATTTCAGATAAACAATGAATACTTTTTTGTATTAGTATGTCCAATACAATATTTGGGATATACTTACCTTTAAAATTATGCAAAGCTAGTGTGAAGTTCAATGTGACTAGACAGCCTGTACTTTTTCTACAACCCCAATCCTGCCAGCTCTTGGAGTTTTCTCTTCACTCACAGCCCCAACTACCACGACCCAAGGTTCTATCCCCATGGTGGGGTTGTATTGCTGATGCAAAATCATTTCTCATATTGCAAGAGAAGAAAAGGAATGACGTTAACAAAACCAGTAGTTTTTAAAGCTTATGTTAAGTGTCTCAATATATCAAATACCTTCTGAATTTAGAGAGCCCCGTGGTATTTTATTGTAGGCTGGGCTCTCTTGGAGGACCCCTCATTCACTGGTTTCTTTAAATGAAGTCCTTCTAACTTCTTTCCAGTCAAGACCCTTGGGCTTTCAGACCACTGAAAACGTGACTCTATTGCTAGTGACTTGCACTAAAAAACATACTGAAATAAAATCATTTAGGCTAGTATTTCCCCAACTCAATTATATTCTTTGGAATTCTATTCCTGTAGGATCCTCCTGGGGGAAAAAAAATGGTTCTGTGGTTGAATAAGCAGGAAACTGCACACTGCCTATGCCCAGCTGGGAAAGTCACTGTGAACATCAGCATATGAAAGGCTTGAGGAATCTTGTGGGGGAAACTCTGAGCTGCTTATTCCAACAAGAACCAAACTCATCTGACCACAGATGACAAAGGCTGCCACCTCCTCCATCTAATCCCTATTAACCCTACAGATAACACTTGGGTTGCTAGAAACTGATGAATGTGTCTCAAACACAACTAACCCTTTAGACGTGATTTCTTCCTATGCCCTGGTTTAAGTCTGGGTTTCTGAGTTCTTCAGAAGTGTTCCTGGCCCTGATCCCAGACTGTTCTATCACGGTCTTCTTTCAAAGCCCACTGAAGCTCCACCTGCTCAACAAAGCCTCCTTGACCTCCTGGTCTCTCCAGTCACACTGACCGCTTCCTTCTTCATTTCTCTGAATTTTTGTTCCGCAACGAATCCCAGCGCATCAATTCACACAGCCCATGTCCTCAAGACATTAATCCAGGTATTCTGATTTGATTCTTCTGCTATTGTTTTCTGATTCTGTTTATTTGTTGGCTCCTCAACCAGGCTTGAAGCTACTTGGGCTGACACTTCTCCTGCTTCACAACAGCCCCTGTTTCAAGATGGGCCAAGCACCCAATAGGCCTTTGTTAAATTCTTTTTGACAGAAGCGTGTCTATTCATGTACCCATGTTCTAATCATTGCTGATTTCAAAAACAAAGGATGGCTCTCCTGAAAGAATCAGGAGCTGATTTCTCTCAGGCACCATTAAAGATGAAAACTTAATCCCAGAGTTGCCTTCTGAGCCATGCATTGTGCATCCCCTGGCATCAGTCACCACTGCCCAGCAAACAACCCAACCCAAACCAGTGGAGGAGGGAGAGACCTGAGAAGACCAGAGATCTCCATGACCCTGAAATAATTTCCCAGTTAGGGAAAATTTCATAGGTCAAAATTTCCAGGAATGATACGTCATCTACAGCCTTGATATTCAAATGATTTCACTTCTTCTGTCCTGGGGAATACTATTTCATTATCCTAAGGCAAAGATAGCCATGTACTCTGATAAAGAACAGACTGCAAAATGACCTGCTCTCTAATGCTGAAGTCACAGGACTCTTTTATTTAATGGGCCGGGAGGGGCTTCAGGGTTTTACAGACATTGTGCTGTGAGCTCCATCACAAATCAAGGCCTGTGTGATGCAGACTTCTAACAATTCCACTGTATTTCCATAGTCTTCAGGGAGCTTTCATCTTTACCCTGAGATTCCGATTTAAAAAGAAAAATCTGGGCAACAACAGAGGAGTCTCTAAAACACATAATTGGAAATCTAAACACATCGTACAAATCAACTCTACACACACTTCATTGTCCCAGAAGCATATTTCTTTCCATCTCAAGCCAATTACAAAAAAAAAAAAATATTCCACACACAAAGCTTTAAATAAATAGCCCTAGTTTCCAAGGTGAAATAGAATCTCCTTTTGAATGATAACAAGTGATTAAAAATATCAGTTATAAACCAATTTTTGTAAATCAATTATTTTCTAAAATGCGTAAAGGGCTTTCCAAGAAGGCTCATGGCAAACTTCATTGGATTCAGTTCCTGGAAAAATATGCAACCGGCTAACATTTCCTGGGTGAAAATACTGCCAGGCCTGAGCACTTGGTAGTCAGTAAGAAACACTTTAACATTCTAGTCTGCTAATGCCTTGTTTGTCCCCCTCTCGGTCCCCAAGCAATCAATTAAGAATACACAACACAGACACTCATGCTTTGCAAGCACAATTAATAAGATTTGGATTTTGTAGACATTTCTATATCTTGGAAATTTCAATGAGATTTCAGGTAAAATGGGGTCCAAACATATTCAGTTAAGATTTGATCAAATCATTTCTCATCATTCAGAACTTACTCAAAGTGTCAACTCCTCAGTGTCCTTCCTGGGTCACACCAGCTAAAGCACATCCCACCCCGTGCACAGGTATAATACAGTTTTCTACCACATTCCTGATTTTACATTTCCCAAAGTCCTTATAGTACCTGTATCACCTTCTTCATCAGTTTAATGTTTACTGTCCATCCCTCATCAGTAGAAAACAATGTAAGAGATGACCTTTGTACTCAGGTCCTCTGCCTGGCCCAATGCTAAATCCCTGCAGCCTCATTTCAGGGCTGGTGATGGCTGTTCAACTCTCACTACCATCCATTTCCAGGACTTTCATATTCCCAAACTGAAATTCTGTGCCATTAAGCCCTGACCCCCTCCTCAGCCTCTCCACCCTGCAACTTCCTCAGTTCGGTTCAGTTCAGTCG
Source organism: Capra hircus (assembly GCF_001704415.2). Classification (NCBI taxonomy): domain Eukaryota; kingdom Metazoa; phylum Chordata; class Mammalia; order Artiodactyla; family Bovidae; genus Capra; species Capra hircus. The sequence goes on along the minus strand of NC_030818.1, from coordinate 27,945,441 downwards.
CTCAGTCATGTCCGACTCTTTGCGACTCCATGAATCGCAGCATGCCAGGCCTCCCTGTCCATCACCAACTCCCGGAGTTCACCCAAACTCTTATCCATTGAGTCGGTAATGCCATCCAGCTATCTCATCCTCTGTCGTCCCCTCCTCCTCCTGCCCCCAATCCCTCCCAGCATCAGAGTCTTTTCCAGTGAGTCAACTCTTCCCATGAGGTGGCGAAACTATTGGAGTTTCAGCTTTAGCATCATTCCTTCCAAAGAACACCCAGGACTGATCTCCTTCAGAATGGACTGGTTGGATTTCCTTGCAGTCCAAGGGACTCTCAAGAGTCTTCTCCAACACCACAGTTCAAAAGCATCAATTCTTCAGTGCTCAGCTTTCTTCACAGTCCAACTTCCACATTCATACATGATTACTGGAAAAACCATAGCCTTGACTAGACAGACCTTTGTTGGCAAAGTAATGTCTCTGCTTTTGAATGCTCTATCTAGGTTCGTCATAACTTTCCTTCCAAGGAGTAAGTGTTTTTTAATTTCATGGCTGTAATCACCATTTGCAGTGATTTTGGAGCATAGAAAAATAAAGTCTGACACTATTTCCACTGGTTCCCCATCTATTTCCCATGAAGTGATGGGACCAGATGCCATGATCTTAGTTTTCTGAATGTTGAGCTTTAAGCTAACTTTTTCACTCTCCTCTTTCACTTTCATCAAGAGGCTTTTGAGTTCCTCTTCACTTTCTGCTATAAGGGTGGTGTCATCTGCATATCTGAGGTTATTGATATTTCTCCCGGCAATCTTCTAGCAATTGTTATTCTACTTTTTCTCTATGAATTTGACTACTCTAGGACCTCATATAAGTGGAATCATGTGAGTTGACCATGTTGTTTCATGTGTCAGAATTCCATTGTATGAATACACCACATTTTGTTAATCCATTCATCTATCAATGGGCATCTGAGTTGTTTCCACCTTTTGGCTATCAAAAATAATATTTCAGTGAACACTGATATACAAATATTTGAGTCCTTGCTTTCAGATTTTTGGAGTATATACGCAATAGTAGAATTTCTTAATCATATGGTAATTCTATGTTTAATTTTTTGAGGACCTGCCATACTGTTTTCCACAACGGCTGCATTATTGTACATCCCTGCCAATAGAGAACAAGGTTCCAATTTCTCCATGTCTTCTTCAACATTTGTTATTTGTGTTTGTTTGTTTGTTTCTTTGGGTTGTGTTGTTTTGTTTCTCTTTGCTAATTACATTTTATCTGAAGCAACAGTTCCCATTTATGTCCGTTATAGATCAATGGATCTAATGAGAAAAAACTTTTGACTTGGGTTACTACCCAATGCACAGAGGTCATGAACAGCTAAATAATTTACCTTTCATAGCTCAGCCTAGGCTAACAGCACAAGGATTATTTCTGAATATTTGGAAGCCACCTCCCACTAGAAATATAAACAAGAGAACCAACTGCTAGGTAGCTTTCTCCCCATACTGGTATTAACATTTTCTGCAAACAGCCCCAGCTGACAGCAAGTGGAATCTCAGGCAGGAACTGCTCTGTGCAGCACTAACTATAGGCCCTGCCACTTCTGGAAGTGCATAAGAGGGACTTTGGAAACTGTGTGGTATTGGCCATTAAGACTTGGAAGGAAGGAGGAGTGGAAATTACAGCCATCTGAATGCAATTGCTTGGCTTTATCTTTGCCCAACACTCCAAGAGCCTATAAACATCAGTGGAGGGAAAAGGGTTTAATCTCCAAAGACATAAAATTTTCAGAGCTATGTGACCTCTGAAAGAATAAGGCCATCTGAGAAAACTATTTCCTGAAACTCAAATCCAGGCTTGGGGAATGAGGCCACCAGCCAAGGCTCAGTCTTTCACTTTTTAAAATGTTTGCACATCAGCCTTTCCCACTGGATTTGGATACTGGGGAGAAAAAAGCTGTGGCCAATTTAACTGTATCTCCTGGCCCTTAGCACAGGGATTGTCACCCAGCTGGGAATGAATACATAGTTCTTGGAACAATAAATGAACACACGACACCAATCTAGAAGTGTGAGGATTTTTTGATCCCAGAGATGGGAGAATGTTTCTTCCTGATACATTCTAGCCCTGACAAGATCTCATGGACTAGGCTTTGTGTCCTGTGAAGACCCAAGAGAGCAGTCCTTCACAGAAATCCCTACAATCATCATGTGGGTTCATGTGTAAAATAAGCTTTCTCTACCCGGCCCTGGAGCCAGTCCTAGGGAATAATAATCTGGGTAGAATGGCTTTCAATTCCCTTTCTCTATTCCCTAACCCAAGGGTTCCCAATCTAATGCCGGGATTTAATGCCTGATGATCTGAGGTAGAGCTGATGCAATAATAACAGAAATAAAGTCCACAATAAAGGTAGTATGTTTGAATCACCCAGAAACTCCCCCAACCCTCAGTCCTTGGAAAAACTGTTCCACAGAAGTGGTCCCTGGTGCCTAAAAGGTTGGGGACCACTGCTAACCCATGTCTGTGTCCTACTCTTCCGACTCCCAATGGTGCCCCTTTTCAACAACAACAGTGGAGGTAATAGGGTCAGCAAGAGTTGGCTTCGTTTACTGCTTTACCGTTCCCATGGGGCTCTCAACTGCATTAGTTTATTTGACCCCCAGCACAATCTAATGGGAAAACCAAGGAGAGCGGTTTTCAGTCATCTGATTTACCAAAGGTATGTGGGCAGTATGCCGCAGAATCAAGTCTCCAGGTTCCAAAAACCCAGTTCTCTTTCTGTGAATATCTTTCTGTTCCTTAAACATTACCAAGTACATATTAATCTCAAAACCAAAACTCTTACCCCTTTAGGGCTGTTCTCAATTACCCACTGAGAGGAAAGATGGCTCCTAATGGACAGATTCTAATCATGCTGATATGTTAATGATTGCAAGTGATTTCATGTGTTTGTGGTTATATTAAAATGTCTACAAATTCATGCATACTCCTCTCTTCAAGACGCAAAGCTTAATTCACTTCCGTTTGAGCTTGGACTGCACTAAGTAACGTGCCTCTAAGGAATGAAAAAGGTGAAGTGTTGGTGTGTAATTTCAGAGACTAGTTTATATGAGCTAGTGGTCACTGTGGCATCTTCCTTGCTCTCTGCAATCACTGGGGAGGAAGCCAGCTGACATAATGTGAGGACACTCAATAGCTCTATGGAAAGACTCAGGTAGCAAGACTGAGGCCACCTGCCAACAGTTGTATGAGAGAATCATTTTGGAAGCAGGTCTTCCAGCTTCAGTGAAACCTTTGGATAACTTCAGTACCAGTCAGAAGACTGACTGGAGTCTCATGAGAGTCCTTGAGCCAGAACCACAAAGTTAAGCTTCTGAATTCTTAACCCACAGAAACTGAAAGCGAACATTTATTTTATAAAGAAACTAAATTTGTGGGGTAATCTGTTATGCCTCAACAGGAACCTAAGACAGTTTTTTACTACTTAGGAAATATATATACTTAAAGAAAGTTTACCTTTAAAAAACTTTATTTTTATACCACTACTCTACTTTTAATTAAAATTTTAAATATACATAAGAACAAACTTTTTAAATTACTCACAGTCTTATTTACATAACTAATTTTTATCATTTTGATATAACTTTTCATGTTTCCTCCTTGTGTGTGTGTGTGTGTGTGTGTGTTGGTTGTCTTTATTTTTCTTACAAAAATGAGCTTGTATTACTTAGAATCTTTTTGTTATTCAACAATACTGAAATCTATTTCAAGTCATTAAAGTTAAAATTACAACCGTATTTCGAATAGTCACATTCTATTTTATTAATTATATCAAAATATACTTAACCAATTCTTTTTTAATAAGTGATTTAGCTATTACCAATTAGCATGAATGAGGCTGCAGTGGGAAACTGTCCATGTGTCTTCTGTGGGCTTGTCGGCTGTGTCCTTAGCATAAATTGATACATGTGGAACTGCTGAATAAAAAAAGGTATATACTTCTTAAATGAGTGCCAGGCACACTAACAGATTATACCAAAGCCTGGGAAAATCTATATCTTCCCAACAGCTTATTATGTATTGTCCCTCTCTGATAAACTCTGGCCAACCAACTAAAAGCCAATTCTTAACTAAAAGAATTGAATCTTTAGTGATGGAGTTGCCAGCAGCTGGCAGATCAACAGAAAGATACTTGGGTGGTTGGGGGAGCTTTTCTCTCAAGCTATGCACCATCTTGCGAAGTTCCCTCCATCTAAGTCACCACAGAACTGACTCTGACTCCTCTTTCTTCAGCCTGACAAACCAGGAAAGAAGACAGAGATTGGCTTTGCCATGAAAGGCATCAAATGCAGTTGTGGAAAATGGGGCACCATCTCCTGATACAGTGCATTGAGGTAGTCATATTGTCCTTATAGAAGGACTGAGAGATACAACAAGACAGGGTGGAGCAAAAAGCTCTTTCTCTCGTGGCCCCTTAAAGTCAGGCTCCCGTGGAGCCTGTGTAGACCACCTATAAGCAGAGTGGGGATGGCCAGGACCATTGAACCAATCTACAAAGAGCTGTGTGTCCCTCAAAGAGGTTAAGTGACTTGGACAAGGTAACAAAACCAGGTTGAAAGTGAGACTCAGAACCCAGATCCTCCCACACCCATGCCCCTCTGTGGATGACCACCCTGGTTTAGGCACGTCCAGGACAAGAATTATAAAGAGCTGGGATTCCACCTGAAGCGCCCTCCTTCACCTTCCTCAGTGAGCCGCAGCCCACACCCCCACTCCTTTGGATCCCCTGATCCATGCCTCACCCTTCTATATTAGTGTCTCCTCCCTCTTGGCCCCTAGAGGGTCTCCTTCCTCTACACCTGCGAGATCTCACCTTGCTGAGATGACCCTTGCGTTCCTAACAAACTGGTTTGGGCACTATGCCCTCTTCCTCTTGATTTCCCCAGTCCCTAACCCAACATATAGAAGGGCTTGATCAAATTCGACTCAGCTGACATGAAAAGCTGGCATCATCAACCCTGAATACCTCGAGAATGACTTCAACCAAATGAATAAAACGTGATTGCTTTGCATAAACTCCTAGGAGCATTTTCCCCCTAGCCAAATTAGAGAACTAAAGAATGAATTAGGCGTCTCCTGGCATCCTGTTAGTCCCTTTAAAATCATCACATGGCTGTCTTGCTTTAGTTGGCTGAACCATTTATCCCCACGATCCAGAGTCCATACAAGGGACATTGGGATGCAAAGTGACAACCAGACCTCTGCACACCAGAGGCTTTGTTTTTTTCTTTTGAGAAAGTCCCTCTTCTATTCATTAAAAAGTTAATAGTTTATGAGTGTCAGGCTCACCACTGCTGGGAGATACTGTTATTACAGCTGTCTATGTTCTAGGGAAGCACACCTAGTGACCATGAGAGAAAACAAAAAACAGAAATCAGTCTGTGAAAATGTACCTGATCAACACCATTTATTCTGGAAAAAACTTATTTCTCAGCCAACTATCTGTTTGGCATGTAGCGAAATCCTTACAACTAACATCCTCAACAAGCACCTCTGTCTGCCTAAGTCCCTAGTTTACCCAGGTAGAAGTGGAAGAAAAGATGACACTGAGATCACTTTTTTAAGTGAACATTTTTTCTACTTTAGAGGGAAATGGAAGGGGACTACTGTGTACCAGGCAACACAAAATGTTTCATATACACTGTCAAGTCCGATCTTCATCAAATGGAGCAGATTACGTCCAACAAGAATGATTCTTAAAAGACTTCATAAGTGACAAAAACGAGCCACAAGAGAATATGTTCTCTATGATACCATTTTTATGAAATCTTAGAAAATGTAAAGTTTTAGATTCATCAAGCAGATAAGTAACTGTCATTGGCCAGAGGTGAAACTTTGAGAATGATGGCAATGTTCATATCATAATCGTGGTGGTGGCTAGAGGATTGTATACATTTGTCAAAACTCAATTTACACCTAAAATTGCTAAATTTTATTATATGTACAGTATACTGCAATAAAACTGATTTAAAAAATTTTTAATCCCATCTTGATATCAACTCTGTGAAACTCAAACATACTAAGTAACTTGCAGAAATCTGCCCTTCCTGACATACTGCCAGGCTGCCTCCACTTAGAAGATCTTTCAGTATTATTATAACACTTTCTCACTCCATGGCATTCATCTATTTTTTTCCCCTTAAGATTCCCCTCTTCATTTTTACTGTTACTGTTATTGGATGCTTACTTCCTCTCTGCTAAGATGTCTCTATCAGGCATTAGCCAGATATTCACTGCTCAGCAAAGTAATTAGTTGCCTTAATCTTTCTTTATCAAACAGCCTGTTTCCTTAGTCACTCTAAAGAAGACAAGTTCCAGGCTTTCCCTCAGTAGCTCTAGTTGTAAGTGCTTGCAGGTTAAAAGCAGAGCTCTAAAAGCGACCTTCAGAACTCATATGACAACTCTCATCATCTTTAATCCACAGACATGTGTTAATGAAACAACTATTACATACTGATCTTGTGTGGCAATACAGATGGACTGCAGGGTGTGGGAGGGTGGTCATCCACACAGAGCTTGCTGTATACTGAAGGTCAGCTATGTCCAGGGACATCACACGTTACTTTTAATCTGAGATATGTTTGTATCCATTTTACGAATGAGCAGACTTAGATTAGAAGTCTTTCACCAAGACGCAGGAAGGAAGGATTATGGCCTTACAGCCCCAGACCCTCTGGAGGTCTCCCACTACTGGTGGGGGCACTGCTAAGGACCCTAGGGCCTACAGAGTGAACAAGCCCTGGGCTCAGAGAGCCAGCCTAGCTGTTCAAAAGGAAAACAACTTATACTTCAAGCGAGTGTTTGCAGCAGAATCGATGTGTGTCTGAGCAAGGGTGGCACTTGCAGTGGGAGGTGGTGGCACTTGGGGAAACTCCCAGTGGGACATGAGTCAGGCTGTGGTAAGAAGGAGAGAGGCTGATCCCAATGACCAGCCTCTCCTCCAAGTACCCTACATGCTGATCGCACCAGACAGCAGTCATCTCCATGGGCATTTCCTTCTCTCAGCAACTCTCCATACAGCTTCTGAAGGCACAGGTCACTTCCTTCTTTGTTTCCACCAAACTGCCTCCAGGTGTTCAGCTGGGCAATTCACCTTGCCAACTTTCTCTTCTTATTGTAGCTGAATCTATAGGCACAGCATTCAGGGTTCTGTGAACCCTGCAGAGAGGCAAACAGTCAGCCCAAATTGGGGGCCCCTTGCAACATTTCTCTGAACAGCTGAGCAAGGCTGATGGTTTTAATGGGCAGGAGGCCTGGGCTGACTTTCACGGTGATGCCCTGAGCCACCTTGGAATGTTGCCCTCGAGAAGTCATCGACCAAGAGAAGCCCCAAGGGGTACATCATTGACTGTTATGCATTTCTGCCCCCTCTTCCTGCAAAGAGCACAAGGATACACATCAAAGTTCCACGCGGAGCAAACTGTGAGGACAATCCCTCTGCCATCCATGAGTGCTAGGAAATCCATACCTCATCAGCAGCCAAGGGTGCTCCGTACTCTCACTTCTATTTACACAGATACATGCTTTAGTCTCCAGAAATCCTTGCTGTTGGGCTGTTAGCATCTCCAGAGCATCCTTTTAAACCAGGTGGGCACTCATGCACCCAGGAGAATAGAACCAAAGAGTCTCCATCTGGTTTATATCGCAGAGCAAATACCTAACCAACCACCCCATCTTCCCAAACTAGCCTCCCACACTGGCTGCCCTCCATTCTCAAGTCCTCAGCCTGCTGACCTAAACTTCTGACATAAGCATTTCTCTCTGTATTTGCATTTAGGGTTTCCCTGGTGACTCAGATGGTAAAGAATCCACCCACAATGTGGGAGACCTGGATTCAGTCCCTGGGTTGGGAAGATCTCCTAGAGGAGGACATAGCAACCCACTCCAGTATTCTTGCCTGGCAGGCTATAGTCCATGGGGTCACAGAGTCAGACATGGCTGAGCGACTAAGCGCAGCATTTTGCATTTAACTTTCCCTATTTCTAATTTTCCTCCCTGTTCTCTCCTCCTATGGAAAAGGAAAACCTCAAATATCCAGGAGCTCCGGTATGCCCAGCCCTGCGCTAGCACAAGAGAGAAGCACACAGGTGCAGTTCACTGCACAGTGAGTTCAAGGGCCTGCATGGACAGATGTGAGGGCTGAAAGGGCCTTGGAGCAAAGCATACACATGCCACAGGAGTGAAAGAAAGCAGTCACCTCTCTCCAGGAAGGTCAGCAGAATGTGAGCAGAACAGGCATTCTGTTAGCAGAGGGGAAGGCCTCTGGACAACAGAACTACCAATGAGCAATGCATGGAGCTGGCGAGGCCCAGTGTGTGCCTGGGGACCTGCTCAGCCAGAGAGGAGAGTTTCTGGAACAACAGATAAGGCTGGAAATGGAGACCAGATGTCTACTTGTGGAAGCCAGGACCAATGTAAAAAGTTAGCCTTTGTCTTCCAGGCAGCAGGGGGATATCAAAGGTTTTCTGAGCCACCGTGCTGTTTCAGTGGTGATGAAAGCAGTGGCAGCAGCCTGTGTAGGAAGAACTGGAGGTGGGAGTGACTAAAAGCTGGAAACCTGCACAGAAGATGCTCTGTGGCACCTGGGCGCTCGCAGTTGCCATGGGGATAGGAAGCTGGGAGCAACAGATGCAAACGGCTTTTTCAAGGAAAAAGAAGACTGGAAACAATGGAGAGGAAATAGTCCAAGATGATGGGGATGTTCAAAGTGAACCCTTATCTTTTTTGGGTGCTTAGCATTTAAAACCCCTTTATATCTGGGAAGACCACATCCCCCCATGACATGCTTCTTGCTATAAGGCAGATCCCATGTCTTCCAGAGAAGCTAAAGGAGCCAGATCCCCGGTTCTTGCCTCTCCCTCCCTGGGTAGCCACTGTTCTGGTATGTGACCTACTCCACCAATCAGACAGTCCCACGGGGACTTTGAAACTTGATGGTGACCACCCTAAACCTTCAGACCACACAGCCCCTTGCTCTGCTGAGCCACTCTAGCATGTCTGAACAGAGAGGCTCATCGGGCACATAACCTGTGTTGTTACTCTGTTAGCCTGCATTCTGAGGACTGGACTACAAGGGTTATCAGAGCAGAGCCCACAGCTTCTCCGGAATATGGGCACATCTGCTGCCTCACTGCCACCCCTGACCCATCCAGCAAAACCTGACCTGTTCCCATACCAATCACACCACCTTGGGCAGGGGAGCGGCTCTGTTTATGCCTATAGATCCATCTGGATTGCATTTTGCATATTCATACCTTTTTGCCTTTTCATACTGTTCATGGGGTTCATGGCCAATACTTTGGTCACCTGATGCAAAGAACCAACTCGCTGAACAAGACCCTGATGCTGGGAAAGATTGAAGGCAGGAGGAGAAGGGGACGACAGAGGATGAGATGGCTGGATGGCATCACTGACACAATGGACATGAGTTTGAGTAGGCTCTGGGAGCTGGTGATGGATGGGGAAGCCTGGCACGCTGCAGTTCATGGGGTTGCAAAGAGTCAGAATGACTAAGTGACTGAACTGAACTTGCATATTCAAGGCAAAATCTGAAAAGCCCCTCATGTGAGTTAAAAGTCCTTACTGCTGCAGTGTTTAGAAGATTATGTAAAAATATTGAGAAACAGAAATAAAAAGGGTAGAATAACATAAAAATATTTTTACAATTTTTTTGTTATAATGGGGAAGAGGAAACAAGGCTGGCCAGGCATGAGCATTAAACTCAAGCTAGGAAGAAGCACATGGGGATTTATTATACTATTCTATTTTGATACTAAAATTTCCCATAATTAAAACTTTAAAGATTAAATAATAACTATCAAAAATTTAATTTTTATAGTCATTTAAGATTATCTTTGGAAAAGATCAGTTTTCATTCCAATCCCAAACACGGACAATGCCAAAGAATGTTCAAACTATAGTACAATTGTACTCATTTCACATGCTAGCAAGATAATGCTCAAAATCCGTCAAGCTAGGCTTCACAAGCTGGATTTAGAAAAGGCAGAGGAACCAGATATCCAGTTGCCAACATTCACTGAATCATAAAGCAAAGGAATTCCAGAAAAACATCTACTTCTACTTCACTGACTAGGCTAATAAAGCCTTTGATTGTGTGGATCACAACAAACTGTGGAAAATTCTTAAAGAGATGGGAATAACAGACCACCTTATCTATCGCCTGAGAAACCTGTATACAGATCAAGAAGCAACACTTAGAACTGGACATGGAACAACGGACTGGATCAAAATTGGGAAAGGAGTGTGACAAGCTTGTATTGTGTCATTCTGTTTGTTTAACTTATATGCAGAGGACATCATGCAAAACACCAGGCTGGATGAAACATAAGCTGGAATCAAGGTTGGCGGGAGAAATAATAGCCTCAGATATACAGATGATACTACTCTACTGGCAGAAAGTGAAAAAGAACTAAAAAGCATCTTGAGGAAGGTGAAAGAGGACAGTGAGAAGGCTGGCTTAAAACTCAACATTCACAAAACTAAGATCATGGCATCTGGTCCCATTGCTCCATGGCAAATAGAAGGGGGAAAAGTGGAAACAGTTATTGATTTTCTTTTCTTGGGCTCCAAAATCGCTGCAATGGTAATTGGAGCCACAAAATTAAAAGATGCTTGCTTCTTGGAAGGAAAGCTTTGACAAACCTAGACAGCATAGTTAAAAGCAGAGACATCACTTTGCCAAAAAAGGTCCATATAGTAAGATCTATTGCTTTTCCAGTGGTCATGTATGGATGTGCGAGTTAGACCATAAAGAAGACTGAGCACCAAGGAATTGATGCTTTCAAACTGCGGTGCTGTAGAAGGCTCTTTGAGAGTCCCTTGGACAGCAAGGAGATCAAATCAGTCAATCCTGAAGGGAATAAAGCCTAAATATTCATTGGAAGGACTGATGCTGAAGCTGAAGCTCCAGTACTTTGGCCACCTGATGTGAAGAGCCAACTGATTGGAAAAGACCCTGATGCTGGGAAAGACTGGGGGCAGGAGGAGAAGGAGATGACAGAGGATGAGATGCTTGGATGGCATCACTGACTCTATGGACATGAGTTTGACCAAACTCCAGGAGATAGTGAAGGACAGGGAAGCCTGGTGTATTGCAGTTCATGAGGTCACCAAGAATTGGACACAACTTAGCGACTGAACAAAAACCAAAGATTATCCTTGAGAGCTGAAGAACTGATGGAGAGGGGATTGAAATCTCTGGTGACTCTGGTAATTGCTTAGGACAAATAGGAAGCACTGAACTCCATGTTTTTAGAAAAATCTGGCATTTAATGATGTGAAACCTCCAATTAATAAAGTATTTACAGAGAAAACAAAAGGCACTTCAGTAAGGGAATTAGTACAAAGGGATTTGAACCCAAAGAGCACAGTAGTGGTGGTGGTGGTGGGGTGATGCCCTCCACTGCACAGCTCTTGTGTTCCCACCCCTATCCTGTTCTAAATGGGAACTGGAGGAGAAGTGGTTGACACTATGAAATGCCTTCATATACACAGGACACTGATCAGTTGAGTTCAGTTCAGTCGCTTAGTCGTGTCTGACTCTTTCTGACCCCAGGAACTGCAGCATGCAAGGCCTCCCTGTCCATCATCAACTCCCGGAGTCCACCCAAACCCATGTCCATTGAGTCGGTGATGCCATCTAACCATCTCATCCTCTGTCGTTCCCTTCTCCTCCTGCCCTCAATCTTTCCCAGCATCAGGGTCTTTTCAAATGATTCAGCTCTTTGCATCAGGTGGCCAAAGTATTGGAGTTTCAACTTCAACATCAGTCCTTCCAATGAACACCCAGGACTGATCTCCTTTAGGATGGACTGGCTGGATATCCTTGCAGTCCAAGGGACTCTCAAGAGTCTTCTCCAACACCACAGTTCAAAAACATAAATTCTTTGGCGCTCAGCTTTCTTCACAGTCCAACTCTCACATCCATACATGACTACTGGAAAAACCATAGCCTTGACTAGATAGACCTTTGTTGACAAAGTGATGTCTCTGCTTTTTAATATGCTGTCTAGGTTGGTCATAACTTTCCTTCCAAGGAGTAAGCATCTTTTAATTTCATGGCTGCAATCACCATCTGCAATGATTTTGGAGACCAGAAAAATAAAGTCAGCCACTGTTTCCAATGTTTCTGCATCTATTTGCCATGAAGTGATGGGACCGGATGCCATGATCTTAATTTTCTGAATTTTGAGCTTTAAGACAACATTTCCACTCTCCTCTTTCACTTTCATCAAGAAGCTCTTTAGTTCTAGCCAGAGCATAACTTCAGGTTCAGTCAATCAGAACATGGAAAAACTTAGGGAGTCAGAAACATGCTTGTGATTCTGTACAGTCATAGCTTCCACCTTTCAGCAAACTAATTTAATCATCTAACTCCCATTTCCTGGTTCCCAGGAAGGCTGCACATAAATCCACTTAAGGCATGTCTGATTGCCTTCCTAGTGTTAAGAAGAGGTGCACGCCCCGATTTGAGGGCTTTATCAAACTGCCAGCATTTTTTCAATGCTTAAACTCAACGTTCAAAAAGATTTGCTTGAGAATGACACACACATGCTACAAATTCTTTGTTAGATGGTTGAGGTAGAAAATTAAATTTGATGAATGTATAGATAACTAATAAGAACCTACTGTATAGCACAGAGAATTCTATTCAATACTCTGTAATGGCCTTATTGGGAAAAGAATCCAAAAAAAAGAGTAGATATATGTATATGCGTTACCATATTAAAGATTGAAGGCAAAAGGAGAAGAGGATGAGATGGCTGGATAGCATCACTGATTCAATGGACATGAACTTTGGCAAACTCCGGGAGATGGTAACGGACAGGGAGGCCTGGCATGCTGTAGTACATGGGGTCACAAAGAATCGGACACAACTTAGCGACTGAACAACAACAACACTGGTTCACTTTGCAGTGCACCTGGAACTAACACAACATAGCAAATCACTAAACTCCAATAAAAGTTTAAAAAAAATAAAATCAACGAATCACGCACTATAAACTCTAAGTTCATCTCTGAAGTTGTCTTCTTTTCCTTCTGCAGCATCTGATTTCTGAACAGTGTTAACTACTGGTCCAATTCTCATTACTATCTCTGGGCCTTTGCCATCATGGCTGCAAATCCTTCTAGGCAGGAATACTCCTTCTCCTGTCTTCATGCATTTCATGCCCTGCTTCGCTGCACACAGAAGTCACCCACACAGAAGTCTCCTGCCCTCACACCCCCCACAGGCCCCTCCTCCACTCAGGACACTCTCACCTGAAGCTCTGAGTTCCCTATTGTGCTGCCCTTGTTTTCCTTAAACTAAATGCAATTCATTTTCTGTTTCTTTAACAGATCAACACACATGAGATGTGGTCCACAACTGATTAATATTTTATTATTGTGGTAACCTCTACTAGTGATTATAAAGCTTCCTCCTTAGGGGTCTCCCTAAGGATGACTCTCAGGCCATCTGGATTCCTAAGCGAACCCTCTCTGTCCACACAGGCTCACTTCCATGGGGAGGGTTTTTTGGTCCTTCTTGAAGGGCAGCGTGCCATCCTCACTTTAAAAAGCCCTATCATGTCAATGGTCTCTGACGTGCCCTATGAAGGTCATTGGAAAGGTCAATTCCTTGGAAGTAAAACAAACTATTTTCTCAAAGGTGTTCCTTGACTTCCTCTTTAAAATAGCATTGCTCACATATATTGAGAAATAGTACTTCCGCATCTTTTAAAAGTGGGGCTTCCCTGTGGCCAAGTAAGTTTGAGGAACCCGTGCATGCTGTATCCCCAATGGGAGATGCACACACACACGAGCATGGTGAAGACGCTGCAATTGAGACATGAATATTCTTATCATCTCATTTTCCCTAATAACACCCAGCGAGAGTGGAGTTCTCTAGAACTCCCCCTTGAGATGCTGCAACTATAGCTAAACAGTCCCAAAAAAGCTAAGCAGAAGCCAGAGGGCAAACCCATGGCCTTTTGCTACTCTTAACTCTTTGCTGCTTATTATTACTATTATTTGCTGCTGTCATCAACATACAACCCCAAAAAGATTCCCAACCACTCCATGCTCTGCTATAACCTCAGTTCTGTGCTCTTCAGCTGACTCTGGAAACTAAGGTCTACTTCTACTAACCACTGGGCCTAGAGGATATGAAGGATTGGTTTTCAAGAAGTTCTGGTGTGTCCTGCACATCCTCAGATTCCTTACAGTGAAGGTTCCAGGTGTGAGTTAGGTTTGGCCACTCCAATGTACTTTTGTGAAATTTAGAAAGAAACATGAGGCAGAGATCATACTTCTGTGGTTTTTGCTCTTTTCTTTCCTCAACAAGCAAAGTCCAGGAGGCAGCTGGTTCTTCTGTGACAGTTTCAGCAAAGGTGCCAACTTCATGGGTGTCAGGAGGCAGAACCGGGACATCCGCTTGCAGGTCTGGATCATAGCAGTGCAGCATGGTTCTGATCGTGGGAGTCTCTCCATCCTGGCCATCCCAACATGGCTGTGGAGAAGCTGCTGGCTGACTGTGAAAGTATTGCCTTTATTAGACCTAGCTGTGTCTTCGGAACGCTCCATCAGTCTTCAAGACATTTCATTCTCTATAACGAGTCCCTTCCTCCTGAAGTTTGCTAGAGTAGATTTTGATTTCTGTGACTGGATCTCGACCTACTCTCTAACTCAAGTGGTGTCCCAGAAAGGGTGGCCTAACCTCTCAGTCTCATCTTGAAGGCAGTGGGATTCCAAACTGAATCACTGTCCACATTCCAGGTGGGAGCCTCCTGAATGGCAGACTGTAGCCAATAAGGGAAACCTGCAGAGCTGGCTTTCTGCAGCCAGGCATATGCATCTTGGGTCAGGTCAACATAGATGTCTGCTTCCCAAGCAATAAGGATGCCAAACTCCTTCTAGAGCAGCAACTGTGTATCAGTTCAGTTCAGTAGCTCACTCGTGTCCAACTCTTTGCGACCCCATGGGCTGCAGCACGCCAGCCTTCCCTGTCCATCACCAACTCCCAGAGCTTACTCAAACTCATGTCCATCGAGTTGGTGACACCATCCAACCATCTCATCCTCTGTCATCCCCTTTGCCTCCTGCCTTCAATCAGGGTCTTTTCCAATGAATCAGCTCTTCGCATCATGTGGCCAAAGTATTGGAGTTTCAGCTTCAACATCAGTCCTTCCAATGCATATTAGGGACTGATTTCCTTTAGGATGAACTGGTTGGATCTCTGCAGTCCAAGGGACTCTGAAGAGTCTTCTCCAACACCACAGTTTAAAAGCATCAATTTTTCAGCCCTCAGCTTTCTTTATAGTCCAACCCTCACATCCATACATCATTACTGGAAAAACCATAGCTTTGACCTTTGTTGGCAAAGTAATATCTCTGCTTTTTAATATGTTGTCTAGGTTTGTCATAGCTTTTCTTCCAAGGAGCAAGTGTCTTTTAATTTCATGGGTGCAGTCACCATTTCCAGGGATTTTGCAGTCCCCCAAAATAAAGTCTTTTACTGTTTCCATTGTTTCCCTATCTATTTACCATGACATGATGGACCAGATACCATGATCTTAGTTTTCTGAATGTTGAATTTTAAGTGAAAATTTTCACTCTCTTCTTTTACTTTCATCAAGAGGCTCTTTGGTTCTTCTTCGCTTTCTGCCACTGTACATAGAAAGCATGTAAAATCCAGACAGAAGAGTTTACAGGAAGAAGCAAGACAAACCCATGTCACTTAAACTTCTAATTTCAACCCATGTTACTTAAACTCTGAACACCAGACCTCTGTTCTGCCAGGTGGGGACAGTGACATCCTTTAGCTCATAAGAAGGAAGTGAGTAGACCTGAAAGGTCTTTGAGGGGGAAAAATGTATTCTATTAAAAGGATGGCACTTACCACTACTAATTAATATTGCCACTAGCATCCAGAAATCATAACCAAGAAAAGAATGCCCTTCTTTCCATACTTTAAAAGAAACTTGTTAAATTTTTAATACATAACATTTTAGCACACTGCATTTAGAGACAAAGTTTTATGAGCTTCATAAAAAAAAAATCAGAGCACTGAAAATGAAATGCTTGCTTTAGGTTATAGCCAAGCACAGAAAAGGTTTTTAAAAATCATTTCACTTCAACAGGATTAGCAAGACTCATTGCAGGGTCATTGTTTTCATGCCAGTTGTCCTTTCGTGCCATCCTGCAAATGTCTGGAAGATTTCCTCTATCCACATAGTCCTGAGTTTTTGTCGTTGCTGTTGTTGCTGTTGTTGTTTTTAGGCAAGCATCACTCCTATTTCTTTAGTTTTCTGACACCACAGGAAATCAATGTGTCAGGTTAGTTTCACTGCTAGCCTTAAAATGCCATGTCCCTTGGAAGCAAACCCTCTTGACACAATCTCTAAGCGCTGCTCTAAGTTAACAGACAGCCATAAGGCAGGGGTTCTCAGGAAGAAATGGTCTAAACAGGCAGGAAAGAAGGCAGCAGCCAGACCAGAGGGAGAAGCTCAGAGCTCTCAACATGCAGAGGAGGAGTGGTTAGGAACTGGGATAAGCACAGGAGGGGAATGAGAGTCCCCAACAGCCAGAGCTCCTGGGACTGTGGACAGCTCTGTAATTAACACACCATGTATTCCAGGGCCCAGAACAGAAGACTGCCAGCATGTGGGGCCCAGAGCCCATGGGTCAGGCAATGTAAGCAAGGGTTACACCTGTCAGCAAGAGCTGAGTCTGTCGCAAGAGGCCCAAGCAGGGCTCTCAAAGAGGAGGAAGAAGAGGTTGGGTGAGGGAGGAGGGAGAGGCCACTGATCTGGGAGGCCTGAGGGGAGGATTCAGGTCCTGAAGAGGGCTGAGGTCAACATCCCTTCCATACCTGATTCTCGGATTTATAGAACACAAATGCCCTCATTAAAACAAAACAAAATACTTAACTCTACAAGATTTATTTAAGGCTCCCTAGTCTATGGGGTCACACAGAGTCAGACACGATCGAAGCGACTTAGCACGCATGCATGCTTTGGAGAAGGAAATGGCAACCCACTCCAGTATTCTTGCCTGGAGAATCCCAGGGATGGAAGAGCCTCGTGGACTGCCGTCTATGGGGTCGCACAGAGTCGGACACGACTGAAGTGACTTTGCATGCATGCAATGCATTTAAATTTAGCTTTCTAAATTATCTGATGTATAACATTTTGGGAAAATGGCAAAATAAGCACCCAAACCCCACAGATCTGCAGATTTTCTTTTAGCCATAGAAAAAACCATTTCACACTGCACCATGAAATCAGAGGAGTTGCTTCAGCCCCTAAACATTCACTTTAGGATGTCTCAAGTGCTTGCTTTAACTAGAGAACTAAACCCCATTAGTCATCAACAACAGGGAAAAAAAATTTGGTTATAGTATAGTGTTGCACTGCTGAAACAGCAAAGAGATATATGAATTCATGTAGGTTAGCTGCTTTATAAAATAAAGTTGGCTGCCCTTTTTTTGTGTGTAGGAAAACATATTTGAAAACACACATAGCTACCCTTTGCAAACCCAGTTAATGGCAACAGCTTCCCCCATGGACAGTAAAGAGTGAGCTGCAGATACAAACATCCCAGGCAGGGGGGCTCTGAAAGCAGGGCCTTCAAATGAGAGCTTTGCTGTATTCTCTAGGATCTAAAAAAAGGGAAGCTTTGTCAGGACCCTTCCCTCCAGACACACACATCATTTTATTTGGAAGTCACATGATGTGATTAAATTTAACTGGGTGGAGTAGTGGAAAACCACAGTATTAACAACATAATTCTTTTTGAGGAGAGAGTCTGCCAAGTGCAAAAGAGATAATTCTGAAAGCTTTGAGCCGCTGGGCACTGGCTTTCAACATTTGTTTTAAATCCAGGGGCATCTAGACAGAAGCATCTCTCTGCTCACTGTGGCATGGCATCTATAACTGAAACTCCAGAAACTACCTGGATCTTCGTCATTTGGGCTCCTGGTGAAAGAAATTATGACGCATATAGAACTGATGACATGCAGCATACATATGGATATAAGTACCCATTATATGTATCCACGTGTCCAGGTAATTACTGGAAGGTTACACAAGAAGGAAACAGAAGTCACCTCCAGGGAATAGAACTGACTGGGGAGGGGTGTCTTTCACTCTACACTGCACACTCTTCTGTCCTAGTAGAATTTTCACCACGAATGTTATTTTTTTCATTAGAAAAACTAGCCATGAATACATCACTTCAAGAGCTCACAGGCCAGGAACTTTGAAAAGCTCAGTGTCAGCCCTGCTCATCACCAAGAAACTGTAAAGGTAGAAATGTTTCATAGCTGTAAGATTGCTTACAGTTTATAAGGCACAGACTGCCTCCCTTTATTCCTGTAACATCGTCAAAGATATCAAGACAAGGCACTCCCAAGACTGCAGCTACTTCCATTTTATTTCTATAAAACAAAGGTTCTGGAGGCTAAGTGTCCTGCCAGGGGCCACTGGGGCTGTAGCGAAGGCAACTGGGCTTGATCCCAGGCCTTCTTCTCGACCACTATCCTATCTTCATACTGTGAATGTTGGTCAGGCCACTTCTGAGTCTCTCCACCAATTAAAAGGAGACACTACCACAGGCATCCTTTCAACAAATGAGTAAATAATATTCTATTTTACCAAAGAGGAAACTGAAATCAGAAAGGTCAAGTAATCTGCCTGTGACACACAGGACTTGAATCCAGAAATCCTCTCACTCTACTTCTTGGCTGCTATTCCAGGCCACCTCTCTAGGCTGTCCCCTCCACCTAATACAGTGCTGGTTTCAGGCCTCCAGATGTTCACAGAAGTCTTGATTTGTGACAATTTGCAAAAACACGTGTACAAGAAACTGTGCGGTGGGAACAAGGGCCCATGGGCAGTCCACAGAGCCACCCATTCTCAAGGCATTTTCCAAAACACAGCTCCTGTGCCCCAGAAGGCCTTGAGCAGCCTTGCGGATTCCAAGCTGCTCTGCAGAAAAGATTAAAAAAGAAAACTAAACCCTCAGCTCTGCAGACACTGACAACTAGAAAAGCAACTTTCAAGGAAAGATTCCCAGGCCCTTTCCCCAAAGTTTGAACCTGAGCACCTCTCAGGGCTTGGCATGGATCATCTCCTGCCCACCCCCTGGCTGTGCTGTGATGTCACCCTGTCCCCACACTACTGTGCAAAGTGGACTTGCCAGCCCAGCCTGCCCTTCCTTCCAGCAGAGAAGAGGACAACTCCTTTCTCAGGAGCTTCTGACGCCATCCGCACTGGGGCAGCGGAGTAGCTCTGTGGGTGTAAGAGCTCACTTTCAGGGCTTGCACAAGAATAACTATAAATATGTGAAAAACAACAACAACAACAACAAAACACAGTGTAAATTTAACACCCCACAGGACCAAGCAGGGAGGAAGAGCTGATCTGAACAACAGATACAGCCCTAGCATGGGTGGCGGCGGGGGGCGGGGGGGGGTACCTTGCCCCAGGAGCCTTCCACCAAGGGCTCCCACGGGAGCCGGGGATGGAGGTAACAAGCCTCAGGGACTCACCCACATCCCACGGGAGGCCAGCCAACAGTCATCCCTGCAGAGCCCTCAGAGTCCACTCTGTAATGCTCTGCAGCTTTCAATCAATGCAAACTCAGTGATCAGTTAATCTCTACAAAATCAAAATCCATACTTGGCTCTGTTCAGGAGCAATCTGTGGAGGGCAGCCTCACATGGCAGGGCTCAAGTGCAGTGGACACACACATGGACACACATGACGCTGGCTGAAGGGCAAATACCCAAGAACAGTATTAAAATATGAATTTGAATATGTGTGGATTTTTGTCTTAACTCCACTAAGATTTAAAGCCCAGAGAGCCAAATATTTCAGCAGTGAGTGGTCCGCACCAAACACTGCTATAAAGTGTGGTTTTAGACCAGCATTGCCAGATGAACCAATGGAAAACCTTTACACTTCCAAGTTCTAAGCCCTTCTGAATGGAGCCTGCCTGTGTCCACACAGGGTCATTCTGCTGGCCGCAATGACAGAAGCCAGACTTATCCTGGAATCAGTGGACTTAGAGGGGCCACGTGAAGATTTAAAAACAAAAGTCCAGCACAGACCGAAAGGTGCACGCGGGAATCAACAATTCCAGTTTGTCATGCCAACTCTTTCTATTCACTTTCTTCTGCATCCTTCTCCTCCCTTTGAGGACAGGTCCTCAGGGTCAGGGAGTCATTGAGAATTAGGCCACTTCTCTAGGTAATTCTGGAAAGAAAAATACCCTCCAAATATCGAAGAGAAAGCATCTGGGAGGAGACCAATCAACATGTTACTCTGCAATGATAACATTCCAAACATCATATTCCCCCGAATCCTTGAAAGCAAGACCCTAACATCTCTTTGTATTCTTCAATCCAGCAGCTGACCCGACAGCACAAGATAACTGACCAATGAAGCCACTCCCAAGAGTTCAATGCCTCAGACCACTGTGTGACTGAGAGCATCGGGTAAGGGGTCACATCAACCCCGAGGCTCCCCTTCACAGCTTCCACAAGGAGGTGAACCGACAGGACAGTCTCTTCCTGAAATCCAGAGCCTACTCTCCACATGTTATCAAGTATATCTCCATGAAACAGGAAGAAAGTAGGTGAGACAAGTCACCAAAGAGGAGAAACAGATATAACAGAGCAATCTCATCTCTAAGCTCTAAAAGCTATTTCCTTATGTTTGGTTTTTTGTCTTTCCATGAAAACACGTTTCCCCTTCGCCAGTCAAATCTGGCACACAGCTTTCTAGAAATAATTCATAAATCCAACAGAAGGCAGAGAACGGTCCCTATGGAGGCTGTGGGAGAATGATGCATGGAACTCCCTCCACCCAGAGGTCTGCAAGCTAACACCAAGCTTCTGGTTGACCTGCACAGCTGCACGTAGCCCTGGGTGGCCTGGAAAAAACACTTATCACTCAGTCTTGTTCCTGCAACAGGACAGCATTTAAGACTAAGAACACAGACATCAGAACCAGAAGGGCTGTGTTGAAATCTTGGCTCTGCCTCCCACTGCGTGACCTAGTTATTCCATCACTTCAGGCCTCAGTGTCCTCATCTGAAAAAACAGGGATGACAACAGGACCCACCATACAGTGCTACTGAAATGATTACATGAATCGCTATACATAACATGGCTAAAATAATTACAGGAATGCAGTAAGTGCCATATAAGAGTTGCTATTATTATTAATTATAGCTACTTAAATGCACATTTACTGAAGACCGACTAAGCACTGTGACTAAAAGATTTTTAAACGGCAATAACAATAATTACACTCATGAATTTCTGACTTAGGTACTTAAAGGGTATCTGTACTATATATTATGAAGAATAAGAAGGCCTGGGAATTCTATCAATCAAAAATACACACACCTAGACATTTTTCAGCATGTATACCTAGATTACAACACTGACGTCATCCTTGGTTTTTCAGTACGTATAGGACAAAGTTGAAACACAGCACATTTTACCTATGGTTGCCTTAAATTCCTGTTCTGCTTCTACCAACAATTATAGCACAGAGCAGGGAGGGGTGAACACATTAAGATGGAAGCTGCAGTCTGTGAAGGCAAACACACCTTGAAATCTTGAAAAAGCTGTTGTAAGCCCTTAATATCTAGTTCATACATACTGACCTATAAAAATGGGACAAGTTGTGTGCTTCTTTGCAAAACTGCATTTAAACCACCCTAGCTCTTTGCATCTAGCCAGTACCTACCTACTTATCAACAAGTACTCTGCTGCATTTATTTTTCAAGGGACAAGATATTGATTGTGCCCCTACTGAGAACTAGCTGCTGTGCTAGGCACTTCTCCACATATACTTCCTGACCTCACATAGCCATAGGGGCAGTAAACAGGGTCTTTAATTATAAAAATAAAGTTATAAATTGAGATAAATGTCATGAAGGAAAAAGCCAGGGTTATGAAAGTATATAACAAGGAGTCCTAATTAAGACTGGGCTCAGCCAAGTCTCAACCCAAGATGTGGCATTCAAAGTGAGATCTCCAGTTCTGGCAATCAGACTACATTATTTGAACCAAATGTACCACTAAAAATAACAACCAAAAATGCTGCATAAAATTGTTAAAATTCTTCTCTGAAGTATCAAAAGTATAGACAAGATAGTAGTAAATAGCTAGGGAAATAGAAGAAAAATAGGAATACAGGGAGGCACTTTGGGCATTTGTGAATTCTGGAAAATGAAAATTTAGAAGATTTTTCAAGATCAGGAGGACAAAAATAAAAGATTAGGGCATGCTCAAAGAAGAGGTTCAAATGATAGACTCTCACCCTCAATATGCTAGGACCCAAAAGATCCCAAGCCTTAGAATAAAGGTATGACTGGAAATAAATCCCCATATAGATCTATGAAACTGGGGAGAACCCGCTCCACCAAAATTCAAATACTAAATCCTAAGCCCAGAGTGATGGCAGGTGGAGGTGAGGACTTAGGAGGGGATTCAGTCATAATGGTGGAACTGTCATGAATGAGATTAGTGCCCTTATAAAAAAGACCTCATAGAGAGATCCCTTGCCCTTTCTACCACGTGAGAACACAGCAAAAGAACCAAGGAAAAGGCTCTTAGCAAACACTGAATATGCTATCACCTCGATCTTTCACTTCCCAGCCTCCAGAACTGTAAGAAAATAAATGTCTGTTGTTTATAAGCAACCAAGCCTATGGTATTTTCTCATAGCAGCCCAAACAGACTAAGACAGAGACTGAAGCCCTAAATTTGGCTTAAGTTGGACTGAGAGACTAGGTACCTGCAGAAGCAAACACTGGAGGGAGGTACCTTCATAACAGGTCACAGAGAAAAATGTCAGCACAATGAGTTTGCAAACCTATTTAGTTCAACCTCCCAGGGATTGCTGAAATCCCTCTAAGGCAGAATGCAAGCCAACATCTGTATGAACACTTAGGGTGATGAGAGCTTACCACCTCCACAAAGCAGCCAGTTTAGTTGTGGGAAATCTTTATCATGACCTTACATTTACCCTACTTGTCTTTACTGTTTTTCTGATCAATACAGAACACAATGAACCTATATTTATATAACCACCATTCCCATGGAGACACCTGACTTGAGGGGGCTTGATACATGCAAGGTATCTCTTTATCAACCCTCCTCCATCAGAGCCTCTGGACACCTCTCTCCCTTCCTCCAGAGCTGGGTTCCGGTGTGCCAACATCCTCCTTAGCAAGCAATACCAGAACCAACCTCCAACTTGAAGAGTCTTTAACACAGTTGTGAACAGAATCAGCAGGCTTTAAATCATAGCACCTTGAGGCAATGGATGAAAATGTTGAATTGTATCACAAATATTGGTGGTTGCACCTTGGACTCAACAGATAAGGAAATCTGCTTTTGTGTTTTTCTTTCCTCCCAGACTCTGCTGTACCATTTCTGCTCTAGGTCTCACCTGAAGGAGTTGGTCAAAGGCCTGTACATTCCCATCCCTCTATCCTCTGTCATCCACATGCTTTATCTTGCAGTTTCTGTGAGTAATAGTTGCTCAGTCATGCCTGACTCTTTGCAACCCCATGGACTGTAGCCTGCCAGGCTCCTCTGTCCATGGAGTTCTCCAGGCAAGATTACTGGAGTGGGTTGCCATATGCACCTGTTGGAGATATGTTCTCTCTCCATACACACACATATATTTCATAGTTAATCCATATATGTATGTATATATATATTATATATATATATATATATATATATATATCTTCTCGCTGAAATAAGAAAAACAGGATACTGGAAACATAGGCCAAGTAGATTTGAGCTATACCCTCAAATGAAAATGGGCCAGAACCAGACAAACAGAATAAGGCACTTAATTCCCAAATATCCCCAGTTGCCATCTGTTCAGTGGCATATTCTGCAATCTGAGATCCAGGGCCAGCAGGGAGCAGAAAGCAGGAATCCTTCGTCTCTGTAAACAGGGGAATGCAGTGTTGGGAATGATAAGCCACCAGCTGCATATTAATCAATGGGAATTTAGAACCTGTCACTTAAAAACAAGTAAGGCCCCCAAGCTTGATATTTGACACACCCTGTGGCCACACCCTGTCCAATGTGTCTCTTCCAAAGACTCAAATCAGAGTTAAAAGAAAGAAAGCAGAGGGTCCTGGAAAAGTGGTAACTGGCAACCATCTCACAGGCAAGTGACAAGTGGGAAAGACAGCTCCAGGAGGCTTTGCCTAACTGGAGGGAGTTCATATCTGATTGCTGACAGCCCCCTCTAGGCTGAGGAGCCTTTTCCTCCATTCAGCCTTGAAGATAGTAGGGTGGGAGGCAAGAGGACACGTACAAGTTCAGGGCAAGAAAAGGCAATCACCAAAGCCCTTCCAGCTTCCTCCTTTGGTCACCAGCAGGAAGGAAGCCCTCTGGAGTTGTGGGTGAAGATACTACATGGCAGCCTGTCCAGAACCTTGGGATCCAGCATTTTGACCAAAATATCTTATAGGCAGAAAAGGGAGGGAAAGGGAAAGAAGGGTCCCAGAGGAAAGAGTTTGAGAGATGGAAGATTGGAACAAGTCTGGATCCTAAGAAGGAAGTTATCCACATGGTGTGATTTGACAGAACTTTTATTAACAATCTCTTTAGCAACAATTCCTCTACTAGGCACTTATACCACGATTTTATCTAACCTCCCAATATTGCTCTGAGTTGCATTTTTCCAGGTGATTGAGTTTCCTTTGAGAAGAAGACAACTTTGAACCAGGCAGCCACTAAGGACCCTTCCAGCTCTCCAGGTGCCATGCTCTCTTCCAGACTCACAGCTCCATAGACGATCCACATGCTTAGAATACAGCAATTTATGTCTCCAGCCTAGTCTTCTCCCCCAAAGTCAGAGCCAACCATTCAGCTGCCTGCTTGACATCCACCCTCAACAACTCCCAGACATCTCAAATTAAATATGACCAGCACAGAGCTCTGAAACCCCACCCCTTGCAGGCTCACCCCATCAGTTAATGGCAACTCCATCCTTCCAACTGCTCAGACCAAAGATCTTGAAGTCATCCCTGATTTCTCCCTCTATTTCACAACTTACTTCAAACAAATCAATAAAATTCTCAACTTACCTGCTCAGGTATATCCAAAATCCAACTTCTTATTATCCAACCACCACAATTCAGGCCACTGCCATCTCATTGCTGGCCTGGTTCCTGGCAGTGGCCCCTAATGGACCCTTCCACTGTCCACTTTTAGGCAGCAGCCTGAATGAGCCTCCTAAAACCCAGACCGGCTGCTCCTCTGCTCAGAACCCTCTGGGGGCCCCGCCTTTCTTGAGAGCAAAGGCCAGTGTCCTATCTGTAACCTGCTCTGCACGTCTGGGCTGGCTCCCTGCCGCCTCTCTGACCTGCTTTCTGCCCTTTGTCTCCCTATCCTCTCAGCTCCAGTCACATTTCCACACCAGCAGGACCTCTGCACTTGCTGTTTTCTCTGTCCAGAACGTTCTTTCATTTCTGCATGGCTCATTCCCTCATTTCCTTCAGGTCTTTACTCAGAGTTATCCCTGGTCCCCTAATATCTCAGAGTCCTCAACCCCGACAGTTCATATCCCCTTTTTCCGCTTAACTTTCTCCGTAACAGTGACAACGACTTAAAATCACTTATCTTGTCTATGATCTGTCTCCGCCAGCGGGAGAGCCATGAGGGCACACGTTTTTGTGCGTTTTGTCCATATGGCAGCCTCAGTGTCTGCCCCAGTGCCTGGCACACAGTAGGTGTTCAGTACATTTGTGGAATGAAGCAGTTCTGTGGGTCACTGTCTGGCTGGTCTGAGGTCCTCCAGTTGCCCCTTCTCCGCTTGGTCATCAGACTCAGACAGAAAACATCTCAGCATCTAAGGGGATGATTCCACCAGGTGTGGAAGAGGCCTGTGTCCCATCTCTGGAGGGGACCATAGAGAAGTGTGCTCTTCACCACTGACCTGCCTTTGCACTCTCATCTCTGCAAAAGAAAGTACCCACTAGGAGGGTTTTGTTTTGTTTTAATTAATCCCATGTAAACCCTTCAGCTGTTTACCTGAATTTCGTTTAACCTCCTATAGAGCTGTTTCTCAATCATTTGCTCTCCAAAAGTCAGGGAAAAACCAACTCCTCCTCTAAAATGGTTTTATCACCCTTGCTGCTGAGAAAACACAATTTCTATCAAGAAAAGCAACACAAAGCAACAGAGCAATTATTTGTCATTTTTTCCCCTCAGTGCTGGATTATCTAACCACAGGTCTCACAGGGAGTTTAACAGGTAAAGGATTTGGGCCATTTAAATGCACCTTCACACAAAGATACCGGGTCCCAGCTGCAGGTGCACATGTCAACCTGCTGGAACTTCCATTTGTCCCACCAGGGAGGGCATAAAATGCTCTTTAAGCCAGAGCCATACACAGATAAGGTTCTCCTGACAGGGATCAGAGCAGGGGGTGGGGTGATGCCCACAGGCCAGACCAGCCACATGGGGGTCTGAGGAAGAGGGTCTCTTCCCATACGGGTGGCTAACTGAGGTGCCCACTTTATGGTTCCACATCCAATTGCAGTCTCTCTGAAGAAGCAGGACACCTCTGATTCTTTGAAGACGAGAAGTATCTGGAGGTCCCTGGAGCACGCCACTCTCTGAGAAGTCCCTTCCAGAGTGTCCCTGACAGCCAGCCCCCACTGTCTGCCCAAATGCTTCTGGGGACCGAGCACAGCCTCACTGTCCTCTGGGAAGCCTGCTCCTCCCAAGGGCCACTGGTTCCCTGCGTTTATTCTCTTTGAAGATCGAGGGTCTTTATAACCACTGAATCTCACTATGTACCCAGTATTCAACACGCTTTCACTCACTGAGTCACCGTGGCCCAGGGAGAAGAGGACAGTATCATTAGTTCCCAGATGAGGAAACAGAAGCTTCCACTCCTTTCCACCCCTTCAGAGCCACACTCCATTGAGACACAGAGGCTACCGTGGCATGTAACTGTGTGAATGTTGTAACCATTACCTGAACCCACTTCATTCTTATTCTAGGAACAGGTTACCACCTTATGAAGCATAGATCTATTCAGGGCCTCAAGGACACAGAGAAAAAAGTATGTCACGTTTAGCCTAAACACAAAGAAAAAACTAAGAAACACCTCGGTTCATCACATAATCAAATCATCAGGCAAGTCATTCTCTCAGCTGAGAAAAGACTCAAAATATGCAAGCATGCCATGGGAATCTTCTTTTCACCAAGGTCCCTCTATCAGTGGTTTTTTAAAATTAACTTTAGAGCAGTTTTAAGTTTATAGAAAAATTGACCAGGAAGTACAAAATTCCCAAACACCCCCTGCTTCCCACAAACACGGGTTCCTCTATTATCTACAGCTTGTATTAGTGTGGTATGTTTGTTACAGTTGATGAACCAATACTGATATATTAATATCCATAGTCAATATTAGGATTCACTCTGGATCATATGTTCTAAGAGTTCTGACATATGATGACACATATCCATCATTACTGTATACAGAACAGTTTCACTGCCATAAAAATCCACTATGCTCTACATATTCATTTCTTTCTCTCTCCCCTCCCATAACCCCAGTCTCTGGCAACTGCTGATCCCAAATAATTGACAAAAAATTCCTGTATCTAATAAGAAACTGGAGCAAGGTTGCCAAATACGAGGTTAATATACAACAGTCAATTGTTTAGCTATATACCAGCCATGACAATGAGTTTGAACTTAAAAACACATCAGCACCAAAAAAAAAAAAAAAAAAGCCCACATAGGTACATGATCTTCATCAGTAAAACTACAAACCTCTAGTGAAAAGAAATTAAAACAATCTATAAATAAATGGGCATTCCTCCACTGATTTTTAAAGGCAAACTCTCCAACTCTATTAACCTGGTCTCAAGTCAGAGGTTTAGAAATAATACCTTCCTTCACAATGACGGTTATCAGAAAAAGCCCCTAAGTGAAGGTAGTAGTCCCACAGATGTACTGCTACAAATAAACGCTCAGGGCCTCTATCCACTGTGGGTGGGAAAAGAGGTGCCAACATACAGTTTCCAGATAAAATACAATAAGTATTTAGCGTACTTATGTCCCAAGTATTGCATAGAACATACTAAAGAATTTAAAATGTGTTTGTAGTTTAACTAAAATTCAAATTGAACTAGGTATCCTTTATTTTTCCTTGCATTATCTGGCAACACTACTCCAAGGCCTCACTCCACTCCAAGACTTGGAACATGGAAAAACAACATACCTCTTAGATATATTCAGCGGCTGTCATTTTTCGAAGTCTTCTCAATACTCTCTCTAGATTTTACTATGTCTAAGAGGAAAGAAGGACAAATATCTCTCCACCCTCATTAACCAGATGAGGCTTTTTAGTTCCTCTTCACTTTCTGCCATAAGGGTGGTATCATCTGCATATCTGAGGTTATTGATATTTCTCCCGGCAATCTTGATTCCAGCTTGTGCTTCTTCCAGCCCAGCGTTTCTCATGATGTACTCTGCATATAAGTTAAATAGGCAGGGTGACAATATACAGCCTTGACTTACTCCTTTTCTTATTTGGAACCAGTCTGTTGTTCCATGTCCAGTTCTAACTGCTGCTTCCTGACCTGCATACAGATTTCTCAAGAGGCAGGTCAGGTGGTCTGGTATTCCCATCTCTTTCAGAATTTTCCACAGTTGATTGTGATCCATACAGTCAAAGGCTTTGGCATAGTCAATAAAGCAGAAATAGATGTTTTTCTAAAACTCTTGCTTTTTCCATGATCCAGAGGATGTTGGCAATTTGATCTCTGGTTCCTCTGCCTTTTCTAAAACCAGCTTGAACATCTGGAAGTTCACGGTTCACGTATTGCTAAAGCCTGGCTTGGAGAATTTTGAGCATTACTTTACCAGTGTGTGAGATGAGTGCAATTGTGCGGTAGTTTGAGCATTCTTTGGCATTGTCTTTCTTTGGAATTGGAATGAAAACTGACCTTTTCCAGTGCTGTGGCCACTGCTGAGTTTTCCAAATTTGCTGGCAGATTGAGTGCAGCACTTTCACAGCATCATCTTTCAGGATTTGAAACAGCTCAACTGGAATTCCATCACCTCCACTAGCTTTATTTGTAGCAATGCTTTCCAAGGCCCACTTGATTTCACATTCCAGGATGTCTGGCTCTAGATTAGTGATCACACCATCATGATTATCTTGGTCATGAAGATCTTTTTTGTACAGTTCTTCTGTGTATTCTTGCCACCTCTTCTTAATATCTTCTGCTTCTGTTAGGTCCATACCATTTCTGTCCTTTATCGAGCCCATCTTTGTATGAAATGTTCCCTTGGTATCTCTTATTTTCTTGAAGAGATCTCTAGTCTTTCCCATTCTGTTCTTTTCCTCTATTTCTTTGCATTGATTGCTGAAGAAGGCTTTCTTATCTCTTTTTGCTATTCTCTGGAACTCTGCATTCAGATGCTTATATCTTTCCTTTTCTCCTTTGCTTTTTGCCTCTCTTCTTTTCACAGCTATTTGTAAGGCCTCCCCAGACAGCCATTTTCTGGCCAATCTCACTTCATACACCAGCCCTGCCCAGTAGAATTTTCTGCAGTGATGGAAATGTTCCACATCCACGTTGTCCAATATAGCTGCTAGCCACATGTGACTAATGAGTACTTGAAATGTGCCTGGAGTCACAGAGGAACTGCATTTTCAGTTTTTAATAATTTTTAATTAATTTCGATCTAAACAGCCACAGGTGGCTGACGGCTACACGCTGGAGAGCACAGATCAATATTCTCAGCCAGTTCTCTTCCCACCATGTTATTCTGAAGCAAATCCCAAACATCATATTATTTCATCCATGTATCAATATCGAATCCCTTGGACTGCAAGGAGATCCAACCAGTCCATTCTAAAGGAGATCAGCCCTGGGATTTCTTTGGAAGGAATGATGCTAAAGCTGAAACTCCAATAGTTTGGCCACCTCATGCGAAGAGTTGACTCATTGGAAAAGACTCTGATGCTGGGAGGGATTGGGGGCAGGAGGAGAAGGGAACGACTGAGGATGAGATGGCTGGATGGCATCACGGACTTGATGGACATGAGTTTGGGTGAACTCTGGGAGTTGGTGATGGACAGGGAGGCCTGGAGTGCTGCGATTCATGGGGTTGCAAAGAGTCGGACACGACTGAGCGAATGAACTGATAATTTCTTTTAAAGCTTTCCAGATGATTCCAAAGTGAAACCACAGTTGGAGGCCAATGACTAGCCCATCAAATAGTCAATACTATGACACTATTTACTTAGAAGACAGACTTTCAGGAACTTCACAACCTTGAGAACAATGTTCTCAACCTTGAGTGCACATCTAGTTACCTGGGGATCTGGGGCCAGGCTTCACCTCCAGAAATTCAGGGTTTTCTGTCTGAAGATAAAACTTTTTTTCTTTCCCTCCCCCTCCCTCATTCTTGCACAAGCTCTTCACGTGATTTGAATGTGTGGTCAGAATGGAGATCCACTGCTTTAATATCTTTCTATAGAAAGAGAGCTCCACAGATCAGCAGTATCAGCATCACCTGGGAGCCAGTTTAAAGAGCAGAATCCCAGGCCCATCCCAGACCTTCTGAATCAGAAATTACATTTTGACCAGCTTCCCCAGGTAACTAGTGTGCACATTAAAGTTGATAAGGGCTATTTTTAAATAGTGGTTCTCAAAGTGCAGAACTTACTAGGAATGTAAATTATTGGGCTTCACCCCAGACATAGAGACACTAGGGCTAGGGCCCAGCAGGCTGCTTGCACACGAACCAGTCCTTCTGGCAACACTGATACATGCTTAGATTCAAGATCGACTACTATGGAGTCTAGAACACAACTCTGTATTGCCCAAGCAGCAAGTAGTGATTATATACACAGCAAGTCACTTCTACAGAGAAGCTGAAGCCATCCTCAGGCTCCCATGCAAGCAAGCACACATCAATTAAGATCTCTCTTTATAACCTATGACACTGGACACGTAAGTGGGACTGGTAGGCAGGAATTAAAAACAAAGCCACCTGGGGTCCTCAGAAAACAGGCCAATAATTGGTGTTCATAAAAATGTCCAAAATACTAAACATGTCAGTTGTGTTCAGTACATTCTCCTTAAGGAGGCAACTAAGTTTACATTTCAGAAATATTTCTATTACAATGTTTTACATTTCTTTCAAGGGGAAAATGATTGCTAAGAACAATCTTTTGCATGAAGTATCTGTATCTAGAGGATGAGGGCAGAGACAAGAAGAAAGATTACACTAGGGAACATGGCAGGACCCAAGACTCTTCCCCAGAGCGATTACTGTGAAGCTTTTTGAGGTCCCAAATTCTTCTGACACTGGAGCAAAGCTATACACCTTCTGCTCTTAAAATGCACTTCCAGAAAATACAGAAAACACTGCACTCTATGTCAGAGGATTCAAGGCCTCTTAACCAATAGGCTTGAGGCTGAGGACGCCTTCCTTGACCTGGAAAGCAGGCCTGGAGAACAAAACACAGCTCTTTTAGGGGTCCTATCTTTAGGTAGGAAGTAGCAAGAGGCACATTATAGAGGCAGCTGATGGGTGGCTCTGAGAGCTTCCATTCTGAGTCAAGTGCTTCCAAACAAAGTAGTCAGTAGGGGGCTGGGATGTCAGGAAATGGGGAGCCTAATTAAGTATACCCTCCTTTCCAGACCCCAAACCCACATTGATAGAACAAACCATGCATCTGGCTGCCTTTTCCCACAGCTTCACAGCCCCTCAAAGCCATGTACTGTCCCCAGCTGCTTCCTTTCCCTCTGGCGGGTCCCAACAAATTCCAGAGAGGGGTCTATGGAGCCTTTGGTACCAGGGACTAGACTAGAGAACCAGAAAGCTTGTTTTTCAGAATGGTTCTCAATCAGAATGTTCAGATGTGGGGCAGGAGGGTACCTGAGCTTCCAATGCCGATGGAGCATCCATTGAGCCAGGAGTCCAGGAGAAACCAAACAAGTGATTATGATCACACTTGTGTATGTGAGCATGCGTGTACACCCGTGAGTACTGGTGCTGCACAGGCCCACACTCAGGCCTGGGGCAGAACAGAGTTAACTTTGCTAGTAAGCTGCCTGCTGTGAGTCCGAGCAACAATCAGTGCCCTGAGCCTTGCACCCTTATTCACACCACCAGTGGGATGACCTGGGACTATGTTTCCTAGCACTGCAGCCCTGGAGAAGGAGCCATAAAGTCATCGACTCAGAGTCCAGCTCCAGGGACACAGGAAGCCAAACGAGCCAGGCTAAGACCCTGCCTCTCAGACTGCCCAGGGGGTCGTACCTGATGCCTTCTTGTACTCGGTACAGTCTTCCCTCCTGACAGTCTGGTTGAAGGTAGTTGACACCAGAAAACAAGGCAGAAAACAACCTTAGAGAAGCCTAATGCATGGCTGAGTTGTATGACCAGGGAGTTCTGTGGGTTTCAGAGAAGAGAGCAAATCCTGCCAGGGACAGTGCAGGACGTTCTATGCAGGTGCTGAGAACTGGAAGGGAGAGAGGAACAAACTGTTGGAGGAAAGAGGAGGTGGTTATGTGTAGTAGGAGGCAACGTAATGAGGAATTCAGACGAACAGATTTAAAATATTTATAAGCTCAAGGCAAAAACATCAATGAGTTAAAAGGTATGGAGGGAACAGAAAGTCTTTTGGTCCCCCTTCCCATTATTCAGAGGTAAAATTTTGTGTGTACACAGACCTAGCGTGTGTATATGTATATGTGTTTCTTGTAGCACAAATGACATCACACATATGATTCCAACTTACTTTATTAATTTAACCATTTATTTTGAAAATACTTCCCCATTAATATACACAATCAGCCTAAAAATTTGTAATGGTTGCTTACTATTCCATTATAGGAAGGTACAAAATGCTCCTTAGCTGCAGACATTTACCTTGTTTTCCGACATTTCTCTGTTCCAGATTTGCTGATTTGTCTCTACATTACCTGAGCAGGTTTGCCAAGGGGATAAACCTGCAACTGGATTTCTGGGTCAAGGGAAATTCTAATTACATTCCTATCAACAGTTTAAGTGGCACTTACTGAATACCTACCATATGCAATAAAAAAGGAATACAGGAGCTCTTATTTTAATGACACTGAAGGTAAACTGACCTTGAGTAGGAAGAGGCCATTTACTGAGGGATGGGTTTGAGGGCATTTCTACTCTTCCTATATTTTTTTCTGTTGTGTGTACATGTATTTTTTTTATGATAAATATTAAGTGTGCAACCTAACACATGGGTTATAAAACATTACTGCAGAACAGGTAATTACATGGCATATTTACCCCAATCTATTATATATCAAAAATTCTTTTCACTGTCTTTGCCACAACCCAGTAAGTGATAAATTATATACATATTAATTTTAAAAAATCACCCTGTGCTTTTTCAGAATTACCATCCAAGGTTGCAAGGATTGCCTTCGGGAGTCAGAACCAAATCAGTCTCTTGCCTCAAGCCCACATCCACCCTAATATCAGCCCTATTACGAAGGAGCATTCAGTTCAATTCAGTTCAGCTGCTCAGTCATGTCTGACTCTTTGCGACCCCATGGACTGCAGTATGCCAGTCTTCCCTGTCCATCACCAACTCCCAGAGCTTACTCAAACTCGTGGCCATTGAGTCAGTGATGCCATCCAACCATCTCATCCTCTGTTGTCCCCTTCTCTATCTGCCTTCAATCATTCCCAGCATTAACATTAGGCAATGGCTCAGCTTGCTGCTTTCTCAACCAGAAAACCAGTGAGTAGGAAGCAGGGCTCTGATTTCCTGAAAAGCCAAATCCTCATTGCTTTCCCTACCCAGACCCTTGCTCTGCTCCCACTCTTTTAGCAGAAATGAAAGTCTTTCTGCGACAGCCCACAAGACTTGGCATCAAAGACCTGCATTACTCACTGGTTCCTGACCACCCCCCTTCAAAAAAAGAAACAAAACAAAACGCTTGTCCAGGACACGGGTTAAGGAGCAGCCAAGAAGAGGTCATTGATCTCTGTCTCCAGGGCTCAGCGGCTTTGGCACAGGGAGGGGCCAAGGCTTTCCAGATGTTCCACTGAAGGGCTGGACTGGAGCCCGGGGAGCCCTGCAGATCTACAAAGAGACGCCTGTTCCCCAAGTGTGCACCATGCAAAATCCAAAGCTCTCTGAAGAGAGTCACTGCCCAAGTGGGCAGGGCCTTCCCAGAGCTTTCTGACTGTTCCTGCTGTCCTCACTCACTCCACGTCCGTGGCCACCACCCAGCTCTGGTTCTCCACCACTTCCACGACACACCCTCCCCCAGCCCTCTCAAGCACACACATTCCCCCCAAACTACCAGCTCTGGTTTCCATAGCAACCAAGCAAAAGCCAGTTGGGTTTGTAAAAGCAGCAAATTTGACAGTGACCATGCAGAAGGAGGGGGAAAAAAAAATAGCCTGGGAAATTCTGGTCTCACCCTAGAAATCTGCCCTCACAGAAGTGCCAGCCCATCAGGGGGCCCCAGTTACAAGTCTAAAAACTGAGCTCTCAGATCCCCAGGGCACAATTCTTTTTCTCAGGCTCCACCCACCCTCTCTGGAAAGGAAAAGGCCAGGGATACACTGAACAATATGCTGCATTGGTTTGAAAGTTATTTGAATAGGAAGCAAATCTTGAATTTGGATGATTACATAGCAATGATATCATGACTACTACTAACACCACTGGCTTAGTCTTTCACTGAACAAATATTTTCTGAGCACCTACTATGTGCCAGGTACTATTCCAAGTTGTTAGACATGCAATGATGAACAAGATAAAATTCTTGCCCTCTGGAGTGTACATTCTAGAGGGACAAACATAACAAGTGAACAAACAAATTATAATTTCAAAAGGCAACAAGTGCAATTTAAAAAACAACTCAAAACCAAAATGTATATATATATATATATTCCCAGAGAGTATGTTTTGGTATAAAAATGGAGGCACTAGGATAATGTAAAAAGAAAACTAGACTTTCTGTAAGCATGTATGGTGTTTTACTTTCAAAATGTGCTTTCACAAATGTCAATGCATTTTGCCATCACTCACTGTAAGGATGCATCAGTGTGCTCATTCACCCAAGCAGAAACAGAAGCACAGATGTGAAAAATGAGTTGTTTCAAGGTCCAGTAAGTTTCATTCTTTGGATTTCCATTTATCAGCTGGCCACAGAGAAACTGAAAAGATTAGCCACAAGATGGGAATACCAGACCACCTAACCTGCCTCTTGAGAAATCTGTATGCAGGTCAGGAAGCAACAGTTAGAACTGGACATGGAACAGACTGGTTCCACATGGGAGGAGGAGTACGTCAAGGCTGTATATTGTCACCCTGCCTATTTAACTTATATGCAGAGTACATCATGAGAAACACTGGACTGGAAGAAACACAAGCTGGAATCAAGATTGCTGGGAGAAATATCAATAACCTCAGATATGCAGATGACACCACCCTTATGGCAGAAAGTGAAGACGAACTAAAAAGCATCTTGATGAAAGTGAAAGAGGAGAGTGAAAAAGTTAGCTTAAAGCTCAACATTCAGAAAACTAAGATCATGGCATCTGGTCCCATCACTTCATGGCAAATAGATGGGGAAACAGTAGAAACAGTGTTAGACTTTATTTTTGGGGGCTCCAAAATCACTGCAGATGGTGACTGCAGCCATGAAATTAAAAGACACTTACTCCTTGGAAGAAAAGTTATGACCAACCTAGATAGCATATTCAGAAGTAGAGACATACTTTGCTGACTAAGGTCCGTCTAGTCAAGGCTATGGTTTTTCCTGTGGTCATGTATGGATGTGAGAGTTGGACTGTGAAGAAGGCTGAGCACTGAAGAATTGATGCGTTTGAAGTGTGGTGTTGGAGAAGACTCTTGAGAGTCCCTTGGACTGCAAGGAGATCCAACCAGTCCATTCTGAAGGAGATCAGTCCTGGGATTTCTTTGGAAGGAATGATGCTAAAGCTGAAACTCCAGTACTTTGGCCACCTCATGTGAAGAGTTGACTCATTGGAAAAGACTCTGATGCTGGAAGGGATTGGGGGCAGGAGGAGAAGGGGACGACAGAGGGATGAGACGGCTGGATGGCATCACGGACTCGATGGACATGAGTCTGAGTGAACTCCAGGAGATGGTGATGGACAGGGAGGCCTGGCGTGCTGTGATTCATGGGGTCGCAAAGAGTCGGACACAACTGAGCGACTGAACTGAACTGATTTGCTTCCCAGGTGGTGCAATGGTAAAGAATCCACCTGCCAATGCAGGAGATGCAAGAGTTGCAGGTTTGACCCCTAGGTCAGGAAGATCCCCTGGAGAAGGAAATGGAACCTACTCTGGTATTCTTGCCTGGAGAATCCTGTGGACAGAGGAGCCTGGCAGGATACAGTCCATTGTGTTGCAAAGAGTCAGACACAACTAAGTGACTGAGCACACACACATTTGCAACAAACATAACTGCCTCTGAAACAATAAGAAACAGACCAAAAGCGTAAGAGAAAAATGCAAAGGAATTCCTTAGTCAGCAAAGGAATGAACAGATATTTCTCAGGAAAGATCAAAAACCTGTAGGTACATGAAAAGATTCTCAATTTCATTAACCATCAGAGAAATACAAATTTAAAGTATAACGACATACCACCTACCACACTAGCAGAAATTTAGAAGTTTGATAACACCAAGTATTTGTGAAGATATAAAGTAACTGGAAATTGCAAACAAGTATATTTATGTCTGGTGGTAGCATCCATTGCTACAGTCACTTTGGAAAACAATTCATCATTACCTAGTAAATAACTTATCATTACCTATTGGACATACAAAGACCTTTTGAACTATCAGCTCCACACCTAAGCATATAATCAAAAGAAATTATAGGTGCAATGTGCTCCAGAACAGCAAAAATTTGAAAATAACCCAGATGTCCATGAATAGGAGAATGGATAAAGGAATTTTGCTATTAATAAATGGGATAACATGAACTATAGTCACAGTCACATCAATATGGATAAATCATAAAGAATATACAGGATGGTACTATTTAAATAAAACTAAAAAGTAGAGAAGACAGAGCAATATATTATTTGAGGAAATAAGCATATAGGTGGTAAAAATCTAAAAATGCAAAAAAAAACTTAGCACAAAATTCAGAATAGTATTGGGTTGGCCAAAAAGATGTTACAGAAAAACCCAAAAGAACTTTTTGGCCAAAACCAAATAGTTACCTTTGGGGAAAAAAAGGCAAAGACAAGGTCAGTGAAGGGCCCCGGAGGCTGCAAAGGTACTGGAAATGTTCTTCTTTTTTAAATTTGGCTCATAGGTACATATGACCATAGAGGAAAGGAGGGAGGGTAAGATTGATTTAAATTAATCCCAAAAGACAGACTGATTCAAGGGAAACAATGACAGAGGATATTTTTTTCTTATGTCCAGAAAAAACATTATCACTTGTTGGTTTTCTAAGGCAAGGAAGCCTGGTGAAGGCCTCACACAGTACAGGAAATGAGTGTTAAATCCGAAGGACACTGGTTTGATTTCTGCTTTAAAAAATTAAAAATAAAAGTAAAATAGGTCCCTCTTCAGGCAGAGCTAGGTGATTCTAGTTGGCCTGGCAGTAGAGTGGCTACAAGGGCCATAATTACAGCCAGGGAGAGGTTGGGCAGCTAGATGGCCATCTATAATTAAGCAGGTGAAGTCTGTTTTCCATGCTCCAGGCATGGTCCCAATGACCCCACACCCCCCATTACAGGCAGTTCTTAACTTTCACATGTTTCGCCTTCAAACAACACACTGGCCAAACAGAGACAGTTGCCGTCAGACAGCAATGACATTTCACAATAGTGCTCTCTGCCTGCAGAGACCCGGAGCCACCTCCACACATTTGCCACATACACCTGGACAGCAGTCACTCACTAATTCCAGGAGCAAGTATTTCCTAAGCACCCCTGTTCACTGGCACTGAGGCCATAAAAGAACAACAGAGACCAAAATAGACACAGTCCTGGCCTGCTTAGAGTCTAAAGAAAGCATTTGTGCATTTATTGAATATTTTATTGCTCTGGCCCCTTTTTCTTAAGTAAGAATGATGAATAAGGGAAAAAGGGAAAAGACTGGCTGTTGTGATAAGATGCATCTTTTCTCCTTTAGAGAATACAGAAAATCAGCAAAGGGTCCTCGGGGGCAGAAAAAGGTCCTATTTAGCCTCAGCTGTGTACCCTTCTAGCATTTAAGGAGGTTGACAGGCTTCCCAGGTGACCAAATGAGAAAAGAAAAAATAATAAGATGCTGGAATTATTACTAAAAAATTGTGCCTACACAATGGGACATGAGGAGAGGATTTTATAATATACTTTTGTTTTCCGGGAATGGAATCTCCTATTATAAGATTTAACTCAGTTATTCAGACTTTCTTTGCCCTTCAGACATGTGTGGTTTTTTTTTTTTTTTTTTTTTAGAAAGGTATCATGCACAAAATTAGGGGACTGCAAACCTGGCTATTGGTCCTTCATGCATGAGAAGGTTAATAACGTTTATGACTTCATCTTTCTAAAAGGGTTGATCTTTTCTTTTCTTTGAGGGGAGGAAAGAACTAGCTATGGGATGGCATCAATACCACCACCCATGTGAAAGCTCTGAAGGTAATTTCAAGCATTAGATAAAACGTAGGTCAATGGTGGGGGAAGGCAGTCAACCACCTTCCTAGTGCCCTCACCTCACATAGGCAGTAAATGGTTCAACCTGTTCACGGCAATCATCAACCACCATAGGGAGAAGCTATCTACCCAAAATCAAACCCTTTCTTGGGGCAAGAGGCTAAGAGGCAAAGAAACCTCCATTTCTTTCCACTTCTGTAGCTTCCATGTAATACCTTCATAAGTCTGAGGAATAAACCATTACTTCTCAGCAGACATGACAAGCATGATGAAATGATGTTTTCCTTTGAGTCAGGGATCTCTGTTGCTCTTTTTCCTTCTCCCAGACGGGGCTGCTCACAGACACACACACCAATGGATCACTTTTTAAGTGAACTCCATGTTCATCTCCATATAAGAGAGAACTAAGGAGCAAAATTGGTGTTACAAGAGGTTATTCTTCTTAAAAGCAAGGCTTCCAGGATAGGTCCACACAATTTGGGGTCCAATCAAATAGAATCCTTCCTTAGATTTTTGGAAATAAGATTCAAATTTCAACATTTCCATTTTTGACTAAATTTTCCAGAAATAGAACTATTCTGTATATCAATGTTGAGGTCCAGCTTATTCTCTTTTCCCATTATTTCACTCTTATTCTCTACCTCTTTTTCCATGTAGACCTTGGATTTTTTTTCAAATAAAATAAACAGTTGTTTTATTATCCTCCATTTGTAGATATTTAATGGAAGTTATGTTACAGATAGTCTGATCTTCAAACTGGGGCTCTGTGATAACCTAGAGGGGTGGGAATGGGCAGGAGGTAGGAGAGAGGTTCAAGAGGGAGGGGACATAAGTATACCTATGGTTAATTCATATTGATGTAGGACAGAAATCAAACCAAGATAGTAAACCAATCATCAATCAATTAAAAATAAATAGATATTTTTTAAAAGAGAGAAATCTTTTCTACAATTTTTTAAAAAATGCTCACTCAGTTTCTATTTGAATACCTACAGAGATGGAGAGTTCCCTCTTTACTGCTGAAATGTACTTAACTGCTAATGAGTAGTTACTAAACTAAGCTTAAAGTTCCTCCCTGTAACTGCTATCCCTCTGGTCCCTGAACTGCCCAAGAGCCACAGGATAAGTCTTTCCCCTATTCCTCTTTGCTACACTGTAACTTCTTAAGAAACCCAATCATGTCTCACTGACTACTCAGGATCCCATGTTTCAATGAGGAATGATTGAGTCTTGCTCCTTGGTGTCAAGTATAGAGAGAGATGAGGAAACACTGTCAATGACTCACACCTGGATTCAGAAAGTCTTCAATCTGGGAATCCAAAATCCCAAGCATTCACTGAATCACAGCATCTTAACGCCTCTTATGCAATCCAGTTGAGGGCCAGAAACATGTAATAATTCGTT
The DNA here is from genome assembly GCF_001704415.2 of Capra hircus. Taxonomy (NCBI): domain Eukaryota; kingdom Metazoa; phylum Chordata; class Mammalia; order Artiodactyla; family Bovidae; genus Capra; species Capra hircus. The sequence continues at coordinate 27,905,273 of NC_030818.1, read as the reverse complement.
CACCTTCAACTGACTGGTTAGAAGCAGGGCCAGGAACAGAATCCAAGCTTCTGATTTCAGTAAAGGGGTTGCTCACACTACACTTCATCATAAAGCTGTTTATGCTGATTGCAGTATAACTAACCACGGGCCATGTGCCCAGCATGAAGAGGCCCTGTGATGATGAAGACTCCTGCGGACTTGCTTGGAGCCACCACGATAGCTAGTCTCACAATGGCTTTGGGTGATCTGAGTCCCCAGCAGACAAAAAGGTCCAACTACAGAGATAGCCCTTGTTCCCAGTCTGGCTTTGTGTAGTCCAGACGGCAGGACAGCGCCCTGGGCTCAGCACTGCTGTATCACAGGGCCAGCCAGGAGCCTCATGTGCTCTGCGCCGGCTCTCAGCTCAAAGCCTGTGTTCCAGAAGTCTCTGCCCTTGGATAATTTGTGGCTCACTGGGGTAGGCAGGGTACAACCAGGACTCTAGTTATAGATACAATATAAATATCTGAGTACATGCTTGTATGGAAAGACACAGAAGAGTGTGGGAGCAAAAACTGTGTGAACCGGTGGGTTGAAGTAGGCCAGCTGGTGTGGGAAGGTCCCCAGGAGGAGGCAAACTTGAAATCACATTTTGAAAGAACAGAGAAGTAGTTGAATTAAACGGGAGGGGACAGGATATTATAATTGGGGACTTGTTGTGCATGGAGGCCCTGAGGTGGCCTCAGAGCACCCCTAATAAGTACCAGGCATAGTTTAACCACGCAGGTTCACTCCCACCCATGAAACTGATTGTATACTGGAATACAAAACAGCCGATTATCCAAAGCAAGGTCAGACCAAACACCTTGTTTATCTCCATAGTTTCCTTTTAAAGTGACACTTTCTCCTGTTATTTCATTTAGGCACACATTCATTTGTGTGACGTTAAAAATTATGCCCCTACTGTGTACCCAGCACCTAACAGAACTCCCCCTGCATTTCCACCTCCATTAAAGGCAGGTGCAACTTGCCTGCCTCAGAGGAGGAGCACGGAGAGGTAAGTTCTAGCAAGGTCCCTGGGTGAGTTACTTTAATTAAAGCCTCAGGAACTGGGAGAAAATTAGCACAGTGGGGTCAAATTCAAGCACCACTCAATACTTGAGGGTATTTATAGACAAGCAAACACAAAAACAAAAAATCCAATATCCTGACTGGTTGCTTTTTGTTTTCGTGGTATAAATTGGTGCCTGTTCTCCTACCTAAAGAACACCGATGCTATCCATTTTGACCTTCTGCAGGTTATTAAAGCTGGGACTTGAATACCAGGGCCCAGGGAATATCCTACCTCCCTAAGAATATGCCAAGTGCCCTACCAGCCCTTTTCCAGAAGAAAGGACAAGGTGGGGGAAAAGATACTAAACAATAAAGGATTAAAAGTTCTTGATTTTGAAGACAAAATGATTGGAAGTTGGGGAAGAAAAAAGCAGATTTCTCTCTTAATTTTCAATCCTATAGAAACTGGTTCAGAGAGAAAATCACAGGTCTTAGAGTCTCTCACTACTCAAAGTGTTGTTCAAGGACACGTGGCAAGGGCATCTCCTAGGACCTAATGAGAAATGCAGCAACTCAGGCCCCACCCCAGGCCCACTGAATCAAATCTGCATCTTCACAGGATCCAAGGGATTCACAGTATTAAAACTCCTTAAGCCTCAATTTTTCCATCTGTAAAATAGGGATACTGAAATGGCAGATCCATTAAGGCTTTAAAATAATCTCTGTACAGAGATTTGGCTTAAAAATTTTTGTCCTCTCTCCCTTCCTCCTTCTAGGTGCCCAACTCTGAGCAAACTTATCTTGGTTTTAATTAAGCCCTGCAGAGGGCCATAGGGTCAATAGTCTCATTTCTCTCTCTCTTTGTATACCAAGGAGGCCACGGAGGTCCAAGTGAAGCAGCTGCCTTGTTGCCAGACACACCCTAGCTTGGGAGCTCCTCGAGGGCAAGACCTACGTCTTTTACATCTTGTTCTCTCCAGCTCTTGGCAAGGTGCCAGGCAGGCAACAGACTCTGCATGTACATCTGTTGAATCAGCAGTATATCCAGTAATTAACCAATTGTGGAACAAAAGCTAAAGTGCAGGTGTCTATGAAATCCTAGTCCCAGTAACACACAGATACACCTGAAAGTGGACTTAACTTCCCCTAACTTCATTCTTTCTGACAGTTGCCAAAGAACTTACACCTGGCTATTCATCGAAGCCATGAGTTCCTGCTGCAGAGAACAGTTCTCTGAACTAAACATCACTATTAATTTTCAGGAAACAGGCAAACTTGAGTGTCTGTAGAGTATGAATAACCCCCTGGCAGCCAGTGTGCTCTACTTAGCTAGGCAGAAGGGACCTCAGCTAGCGAAGTCTCTCGGTCCGCGGAGATGACTAAACTTGGAACAAGAAGCAGCTGGCCCTGAACTCTGGAGAGTGCTGCCTAGTGCTAATGAAAAATACCTGCATGGGACTGTCCATTCAGAGGTGTGCAGCCTCTCAGCAGCAGGAGTGGGCATGCAGAGGCCAGCAGCTTCCTGCAATGAACGCTCTGTGAGCATCATTCATCCATCACTTGTTCCACGGAGTCTGGCTACCTGGCCCACCTGCCTCTACGTGTCAGAAGCACATGGTCCTTGGAGACAGGCACACGCTGACAGCATCCTCAATTTCAGCACATCCCACTTCAGATCAGAGATGTCTTGAGTGACATAAAGTGGGTGTCATGCTTTATTTCTGAGCTCGCTGCCCTTAGACATTCACGCTGTGGATTAAGCAGGTCATTCCTCTCTACCTAGGTCCTCTGAAACCTGCCGCAGCCTGTGTTCATGGGCAAGCCACAGTCTCTGTGTATATGGGAATGGTAACATTTCTGCCTAATTCTTTTTTTTTTTTTTTTTTTTCAAATTTTCTAATTGCTTTAACAGCTCATGCACATCACATGGGAAAGAAAACCAAGATAACAGACATTGACAAAAATGGTTCCCCCTTTTCTAAATTCACCCTTTCCCTTCCCCAGAGACAACTCTGGTTCCCAGTATGTGATATATCATGCAGAGACAGCCCATACACCCCCAAGCATGTCCATGAGAAGGGGCCTGGGGGCAAGGATTTCTGTTTTCACTGTTCACTTCTCGGTCCCTGGTATAGGGCTTCCCTGGTGGCTCAGAGGGTAAAAAATCGGCCTGAACTGTGGGAGACCAGGGATTGATCCCTGAATCGGGAAGATCCCCTGGAGAAGGGAATAGCAACCCACTCTCATATTCTGGCCTGGAGAATTCCATGGACAGAGGAGCCTGAAGAGCTGAGTCCATGGGGTCAGAAAGAGCTAGACACAACTGAGCGACTAACATACTTTCTGTGTCCCTGGTACTGAGAAGGTGAAGGAAGGTGAAGTCGCTCAGTAGTGTCCGACTCTTTGCAACCCCATGGACTGTAGCCTACCAGGCTCCTCCATCCATGGGGCTCTCCAGGCAAGAATACTGGAGTGGGTTGCCATTTCCTTCTCCAGGGGATCTTCCCGACCCAGGGATCGAACCCGGGTCTCCCACATTGGAGGCAGCTGCTTTAACCTCTGAGCCACCAGGGAAGCCCTTGGTACTGAGAAGAGTAACTGCTAAAGGTGCCCACGGAGAAGACGATGGCACCCCACTCCAGTACTCTTGCCTGGAAAATCCCATGGGCGGAGGAGCCTGGCAGGCTGCAGCCCATGAGGTCGTGAAGAGTCGGACACAACTGAGTGACTTCACTTTTACTTTTCACTTTCATGCATTGGAGAAGGAAATGGCAACCCACTCCAGCGTTCTCGCCTGGAGAGTCCCATTGACAGCGGAGCCTGGCGGGCTGCCGTCTATGGGGTCGCACAGAGTCAGACACGACTGAAGCGACTTAGCAGCAGCAGCAAAGGTGCCCAAATAGTTCTATGTTGAATGAATTAATGTGTAGGTCATAGGTATGCCTGAAAGCTCCACATTTTGGTAAAGCAATTCATGCAAGCATGTGTGCTAAGTTGCTTCAGTCATGTCTGACTCTGCAACCCTATGGATGGTAGCCCACCAGGCTCCTCTGTCCATGGGATTCTCCAGGCAAGAACACTGGAGTGGGTTTCCATGCCCTCCTCCAGGGGATCTTGCCAACCCAGGGACTGAACCCGCATCTCTTACGTCTCTTGCACTGGCAGGCAGGTTCTTTACCACTAGCGCCTCCTGGGAAGCCCTAAATCAAGTACTGCTGCTGCTGCTAAGTCGCTTCAGTTGTGTCCGACTCCTAGCGACCCCATGGACTGCAGCCTACCAGGCTCCTCCATCCATGGGATTTTCCAGGCAAGAGTACTACTCTGCACTTATTATATCTTCTGATTGGATGTGCCTTCAGTGGACAGTGGCTCTGTCTCCTCAACCAAGAAAAGAGGATAACTGTTATTACCTGCCTTTTAGGGTTGCCATGGAGCTGACGAGAGCATGTGGAAGTACTGGCGGTTATCATTTATTGACTGCATATTCCAGAAAGAGCAGTCCCACTATACTCTGTTCTCCCAGTAGCTACCCAAATGATCAAACACATCACGGTGCTTACTGATGTAGTGTTTGCCTTATTGCTTAAGAGCACAGATGCCCTAGAGCAGGGACCATCTTCGTTAACTCTATCCTCCTAGGGCCTAGCACTTCTTAGATAAGTAAATAAGAGATGCTTCAAATGAGGGCCACTGAGGAAGAAGGAGAGAGAGGAGATTCACAGACATTCGTTCTTAGCTATATGCATGTGCACAAAGAAACACACCTTCCCAGGCCCCCAAAAGCTCACACCAAAGGTTTATAATACAGGAGGAAGATAAAAGGCCCAGTGTGAGCAGCTTGAATAAGATGGTAAATGCATTTGATTGTGAGAATGTGAATGTTTCAATGAAGCTAGGTAATAAGAAAAATCAATAAAACTGTCAGCACTGGCCAATTTCAACTGGATAAAAGAATAAAGTAATTGGTCTTGAAAGACAACTCTCTAAATTAAGTTAGATGAATGGAAATACCCTTTTGTTTTAAGCCAAATCACAAGGACATCAACAGCAGTAAATGATTAAATCATAAGCCACTTTGACCCAGTATGATCTGAGCTGCAAACATGAATTTCCCGAAACGATCTTCTTTGTAAGACACAGAACTGATTTCTAGCAAGACAACAAAGACAGAATAGGAGGCCACACCAGGATACCCGGCGCTTGCTTCTTGACTAAGGATCTATTATAAACCGATTCTTTCTATTAAACTTATTTATTCAACATGACTATTCCTCCTTCAATTACTTCATTAGTAAAACAGGCACACAAGTCAGTAGAAAATGCACATCTACGCTCCCATAAAGGCCGAGAGGAAGGAGGCTTTGGTAGTGATCCTGAAGAGCTCTGCTCTCCACACACTCAGGATTCAATTCTGTTTTTCATCTGCTAATGGTTGGCATTTGGTGTTGTTAACTGTGGATGGATGATTCATTTCAGAGGAACTGCTGCGCATCTCGAGCCTGTTTGGAAGGAAATGAGGGTTTCTTGGCTTATTTCTCATCAAGCATTTTAGCATTGTCTCTCTTTGTGACATTACAAACCCCTTAATGGGAGTTTGGTCCTCACTGCTTTCAAGCTGACTCTCCCTGTCTCATCTGGTGCATATGGCCACTGCCAGGAACAAGCATTTATTCCATCAGGACAAAGGAGGGAGCCAAAAATCTGGAAATTAATAGGCCCATTCCCTGAGTCTTGAGTTGCAATAGCAAGTGAATATGTGGGAGTGGGGGTGGGGTGGGGTGCACATTGCAGGAATGATGGTTTTGAACATCTGGCTTTGGTTAATATTCACTCTTATCAGATACTGAGGCTGCTTTCTGTTCTCCATACGCTACTGGAGAATCCAGCTTGTCCACGAATGTCTGGGGACCCTGTGGGGTGAGCAGGATCACAACCTTATTGCCAGAGACACCTCACAGGAGGGAGACCCATCAGCTCCTTGGAGCAGTGCCTGACTTTGAAGTCCCTTTTTTGGGTGGGTAGGTCCCTTTAACATACAAAGTAATGTTTCTCATTAGAGACTGAACAGAACTTGAAAAGGGTGAGAGTGTCAGGCTTGATGCAGGGACACCCGCTAGACAGGCTGGAGAGAAGGAGAAGTCTTAGGGTGATAGCAGGCTTTCCGTGGGACTCCATGAGATTGCTGAAAAGACCACAGCAGGCCACAGAGAGATGCCTGTACCGGTCTTGTCCTTCAAATCACCTAAGTCCCGGGCTTAAAAATGTGCTCTCTGCCATAACCCAGACTTGACCATACTTGGCCTAGAACATCCCTCCACCTTAGTGGCCAAGGTGAGTGATAGGCCTTGACCATGAAGACACATCCAGAAAGAACTGCTCTCAATCTTCAAACACAGCTTAATCATTTATTTCATTTCCTTGTTTGAAAATTTCTGTCTGCCACATTGATGACTATCTTTGTTTGGAAGCTCCTTGAGAATACAAATAGCATCTATTTAATTTATAGTGTCTGTCCTGCCTTACCAAAAAAAAAAAAAAAAAAAAGAGCTTCAAAGCTGTCTTTGATAATGATGATATGATGCTCTCTACACAGAATGGCCTTCCCACTTCCTCCTTGTCAATCTGGTATACCTAACTTTTCCTTTTCAGCCTTTAAGCTTTGCTTCTTTCTTGAGTTTCTCTGTGGAGAAGGCAATGGCACCCCACTCCAGTACTCTTGCCTGCAAAATCCCACGGACAGAGGAGCCGGGTAGGCTACAGTCCATGGGGTCGCAAAGAGTCAGACACGACTGCTTCAAATTATCCCCGTTTGGAGAACTCCTGGTAGTACCAGCTAAGCACTCAGTGTGATATTGTCTTCATTTGTTCTCTAATGCTTTTGTCCTGCAGGTGTCTCGGATTCCTGATGGAATTGCAAGCCCCTTGAAGGCAAGGGCATGCGCTCTTACAAATGCCGTGTCTCATTTTCCACTTCCCAGTCCCCAGATTCAGCATGGACACCAAACTTGGCATATTTACTAAGATGCATTAATGAATACTCTTCATCTGAATGAATGGTTCTGCTTAATGATCTGATCCTCAGAAGGCAATGGATTAAAAAATAAAGAAATTCTAAGAGAAACAGTAGAATTCTTATAAGCCAAAGATTCAGTGGGACTCTGGAATCAGAAAGATGTTATCTAGATAAAAACCACCAGTGGCAGAGTGTCAAGAGGAAAGCCTGCCTCTCTATTTCAACTCTGAAGGCAGTGTTCTAATGCCTGCCATGGACACAAGGTAAGAAAGATTATTAATCTGCTGGGATTTGAGTCCAGCCAAGACTTAGTTATGGATGCACCTTACAGACAGCCTGAAAAGGAGCTGACCATTTCTAAACTGGGACCATGTAAGTTTTCATTTCATTTCAGTGGGGCAAAGATCTGCTTATTAATAAAATGGATTCTTTGGGTCATCTTTGGATTCAAAACTAAAAACTTTACCTTCCTATTTCTATAAAAAGCTTCCTGAAGAAAAGAACTAAACTGTTAAAAGCAGTGAGGAGGTGTCTGCCACAGAGGCATGGGGGGGACTCATTACTGGGGCCCTAATCCAGGCAGGGCCCTGAATCATAGCCGGGAATAGGAACCAACAGGGCCTGGTGATCAACTGTTTGGCCTAAGGCACATCACTTGACCTCTCAATGTCACCATCTCCCGCCAGAAGATGTGTGTACTTGCTCTACACACATTATCATCTTATAAAGAAGCGAAGCATGTTTGATCATGTCCACCAGTCTGTGCAACTTGAAAAAAAATCTAGAAGAGAGCTGCAAAGATGAGATAAGATTTCTAAACTCTCTCTTCAGAAAGGTTGAGGAATTTGATTGATTCAACCTGAAGAAGAGAGATTTAATAACCGTCTTCGAATATATGCAGGGCTTTTTACCCAGGGCTGATGAGAGTGTGGGGACCACATGTTCTGTCTGCACTGAGCAGAGAAGGTACAAGCCCAGGCTTAGGAAAACAGACATTCGAGGCATTAAGGGAGACAAGACACAGACAAGCTAATGAATGTCCTTCTGGGGAATACTTCAGTGGGAAAAGGGTGCTGACGAAAGAGAAAGAAAATGGGACAAAACTGTGGGAAAGTTCAAACTCTGCAAAAAGCAATCTCATAGCCCCTGAAAGATACAGATATTATTCTATGAATTTCCTCTTTGGCACCTTGCTCTATTCTTGGACCTTTTGCCATGCCCCAGAGTCAGAAACTTGCCCTCAAACTGTTTCCCTAGGTATCCAGCCTGCTGCTCCTTCCTGAACACTGGACTAGAGTGTTGCTCACCTCTCTGCCTTCAGGTCTCCAGGGCCCTGAAGATATTATCGAGCAGCCCCTTCATGTGAGTACTCTGTCCTTAAAGCAGTTCTATCACAGTATCAAAACCTACTATACATCCTATTAGCCCCATTGATGGCTGAGAAATCTGAAGCTCTAAGCTAGTAAACACTGGAGCTAGGATTTAGGAGTCCATCAGTCAGTGCAGTCCACCGGTCCACTGACTGATGTATTTCTAAGGCTCTCTCTTTTTACTCTCTCCTCTCCTTTCCCAGAGAGGAGACTGAATGCTTTCTGAAGCCTGTGGCAACAGAAAAAAGAAGACAGGGCTTGCTTTTTCACCCACCTCTTCATCTTCTACTTCCACAATATGTATTAATTTCCCAACCTGATCTACCTGCAGTATTTATGATGGATGTGCTGCAAAAATCTTTCCAATTGCTTTTATCTTCAGCATTTTATTGGAGAAACAGTTTGGGGACCCAAACATACCACTGAGATCCACTTCCTGTCCTTTATATTATTGTCTAAACTCTGAAAAACTCTCCTGGGTGAACATGACACCTGGATGGAAGATGGGAGAAGAGCCTAGAAATCCCTAGGTCAGACCCTGATTGCCCCTCCTCTGGGAGTCTGCAAATGATGGCTCATTATCATTATTACTATAAAGAATAGAAATAATATACAAATCACATCACAACAAAGGGAAAAATATTAACAAATGTCCACAACAGGAAATAATTATTTGCACAACTGAGAATTACATACATTGTTTTTTATGCTTCTGTTGCCTAGGCTAATAACGCTCTGATTTAAGTATCTGATGAGTCTGTAGTGCTGTGCTTACCAGGAAGCCCCATGGGCATTGCTGCTGTTGCTGCTGCTGCTAAGTCACTTCAGTCGTGTCTGACTCTGTGTGACCCCAGAGATGGCAGCCCACCAGGCTCCCCCATCCCTGGGATTCTCCAGGCAAGAGGACTGGAGTGGGGTGCCATTGCCTTCAAACACTAAGAGGCACCTGGTGCTTCTCCAATGATCCAGTGGGTAAAGAATCTGCCTGCAATACAGGAGACGCAGAAGACGTGGGTTGGATCCCTGGGTTGGGAAGATCTCCTAGAGGAAGTAATGGCAACCCATTCCAGTATTCCCGCCTGGAGAATCCCATGGACAGAGGAGCCTGATAGGCTACAGTCCATGAGGTTGCAAAGAGTTGGACACGACTGAGCAACTAATGCACAAGAGGCACCCAAGTCTAGAGCAACACATAAACCATTCTGAGAAGGTTTACTGCATGGGATAATGTAGGTAAAGTCCTTGGCACAGTACCTGTCAACCCCTTCTACTGGTTACAGATATTAGCCAGCTTTCAGCTTGAGCTTTGACAGATGTCTATTCAAATTATACCAAAGATCAAAACTGCATGACCAGAAATGACCTTAACTGTTATCCAGCCTGACCCCATACGTCTGAGGTTAGGTCGCCTGGTTTAGCTAAAGCTCATATCAGTCAAATCCCATTATGATGAACTACACAGGACATGCAAGCAATGGAATTTTATTAGACAGTTAGAAATCACATTAACTCCAGCTCTAGCAGACGTAAATGTCCAGGCTTTCCACAGTGTGTTAGCAAGAAAAAAGAATCCTTTGGCACATCCCAGAAGAAGGGGGTGTATTCACACAGCCTCACCCCCACATCTTTCCCTGAGCTCTTTGCTATTTGCATGTGGTGTAAAGTTTGTGCAATTGCTATGAATATCTTTTTTTTCCATTGATGGGACTGACTGGAGCACTTGAAATAGGCAAGCTGAAGGGATGCTTGATGGAAGAATAATAGAGCAGTGAAAATGTCAGCTGTGCCTCATTGCAGCTCTCTTTTTCACCTTTTCTCAGAATACAGAGTCAGGAGTTTTCACTAAAGAGAAGGACTTAAATAAGAATCAATGAATGTCCACAGTCTGGGTGTGACTAACCTGTTTTTCCCTGGACCCTTACCATGCAATCAAGGTAGCAAACGTTTTGGCTGCTTATTCTCCATTCCTCTTTTCACCCTCCCAACCTTTCCAAAAACAAAACCACCTTTGGACCATGAGTCCTCAACATCCCAGAGCAGGACTGGGAGAACAGAAGTGTAGAACACAAACAGAATGCACCAAGATCAGCTTCTAGGAAGAGATTGCTGGAAGTCTCTCCCACTATCCAGAGAAATAATTCCAAATCCAGGAACAGCAAGAAAAAAGAGGAGAAAACTTCTCCTTTTCTTCAGAGCAACACATGCTAGCACTTTACTGAGTCTGGCATGTGTCAGCATTTCCAAAGTAAACCCTGTTTTCTTTAGATGAAAGAGATAAAAGAAAAATAGACTAAGAATTCAGTCCAATGAAAACTGCTTTGGTCATTCACATGCAATAAGCTGTAGAAGCAAAAAGGAAAAAACCAACTGCCTCTGATTTATTTATTCATTCATTTGTCCATATCCTTTCCCACTAATGTAAAAAAAGGACATCTTCTATAATTTGCAAGTCATTAATTTTTTCAAAGGAAAAAATAACCAAGCCTCCCAATGATTGCCCAGCATATTGGCACAGGAAGTACATATTTAATTAATTATCCTGTTGCATGCAGAATTATGTAAGGGAAAAGGGGGATTGATTTTTCCCATCAAATGTTTCACCCATATTTCCAACCAGGAGACCACTGTAATACTGTGAAGTATGGTAAATTTGGGATCAGTCATTATGTTAAAAGTAACACAAGGCTTTACCTTACTGAGTGCTTTATTTCTTAATCCCATTTTATTATTTTTTTGCACATCTTGAATATTTCATACTAAATATTGTTAAATCTTCAAATCTTCTACAATAGTTTTCTATTCTGGGCTGTTCAGAGCTGAGAGTAGAGAAGGAAAGGTGGAAATGCCAAAATGTAATTGCAATAAAGAGCAGAAAATGTAAGAGACCAGTTTTGGAAGAATGTTTAAAGTTTTAAACCTATGCCAAATAATTGAGATCTATTATAAGAGGACTGACTTCTATTATGAGCTCCATATACACACAATTACTGAATTATTCTGAACACCTGTTGAAATCAGGTGTTAACAGTCAAATAAAAATCACCAGGCACACCTGTCAAGTGCATCTTTTGACCAGCTCCTTTGAATTTGCTTGCATAATCCCCCCTCCATAACAGAACCTTAAACTAGAGCTTTATCCCTAAAATTTTGGGGTTGTGGCTTTGGCTTATAATCCCCAGTATTCCAGGGAGATGCTGTAAAAGGCCCAAGTCTTCCAGCCAGGAGCTGTGCCTTTCCCTTTGAACCACAACCTCTAATCCCCATCTTTTCTCATTGCCAAGAGGAACCTGCCTTGCTCATCCCATCTTTCTGCAGTGACATTTGAGCCAACCATTCTGTCCCCTGCCCTCATAGAGAAGAGGAGAGGAAAGATGGTCCCTATTACTAAGTTTCAGTCCTAATTCCCAACCTCCTTAGAGCCCAAGTCTGCCACCACCTCCCTGTTTTCAAGTGCATATGTTTATCCCAAACTCCTAATTTATCCCTCTTTATAGAACATTTCTATTAAAGCTCTAAAGAAATAGGACTCTGAAATTCGACACCTCATTTATTTCATTTCTGACTACCCTTACACCAACTGGTTTTACTTCCGTCCCACTGCACACACACAAACCCCATGCGAGCTTCCCGGGAGAGGCAGCCACCCCTCCAAAGCCTGCCTGGGCATCTGCGCCCGGGAATGCCTGCTTTACTGGTCTGACTCTGTAAGACGAAAATCTTCCCTCTGCTCCACCAGAGCTAACAGATGGCATGGCTGGTCTCTTTTGGTACATAGGCGTAAACATCTTCAAAATAACCTTTTCCTTTATACGGTGCCAATTAATTACATGTCACTGTAATATGTCCCAGCCAAAGATGGAAGGGAGAGACTAAAAGACAAAAGGGTCAATGGACGAAAACAAGGACGAGAGGTCACACTCTCCTACCTTCACCCGACGACCCCGAGAGATCAATGATCACATACACTCTTCCTTCTGGCTCCAGATCAATCTGCAATTAAGAAAATGATAGTAACTCCGTTAGTGCATCGTGGGGGCAACCTGAGAATTCATGACATTTCCAACCCAAACTGCTAATACCTAGAGTCACAGCTCCATTCAATCCATCAACCTGCAACATGGAGAGTGCCGGGTGAATTAGGGATGAGGGAGAATCAGCATTTATGGAATGTCTACTATGTTCCAGATGCACTAACGATGAGGTTTGATACATCCCCAACAGGCAGTGCCATCCCACGGGTTCCCAGCTGGAAGCAGTTTTGCTGCACAAGCAAAACGTGACAACACAAGGAACTGCACAGGGACACTTGACACAAGGAACACTTATGGGGGGACACAAAAATATCTGGAGACATTTTTGATTGTCATGACTGAAGAGGGAGTGGTGCTATTGGCATCTAGTAGGTGGAGGCCAGGGATGCTACTTACTAAACCTCCTGCAGCAGACAGGACAGCCCCCACGACAAAGGACTATCCAGCCCTTTGCTGCCAAAGTCAAGGTTAACAAACTGTGTTATCTCGTTTCACAGGTAAGGAAACTGACCTCACCATTCCAGGGTAAATGGCAATGCTGAGATTCAATGCCAAGACTGTCTCCAGAAGCCCCTATCCTTTATATGACACAAATTGCTCATGGGAGATTAAAAAAAAAGAAAAAGACACTATTCCCACTCTCAAGGTGCTTATAATCTCACTGGGGAGTTAAAAACAACAACAACAGAGAACAATGCCAAACCCAGCTTAATGATGAGGAACAGAAATTAACTGACATAAAATATTCTGGTGAACCTGAAATCAGTATAAAAGAGCAGCCTGGGCAAGAAAGGGAAGGCATTCCAGATGAAAGCAACATCATAGGCAAAGGCTGGGCATGTGAGTGGTGCTCGTGCAGGACTGAAGGACCCCATGCTCAAGGGTGTGCTGGCACCTGTGTTTGACAAACCCAATCCTACTAAATTCTCACCACCAACCTTCTCCACCCACCCTCATACCCTCCCTCCCCACCTCCCAATCCAGCAAGCTACTTCTATACAGAAGCAGGCTGATGAGCAAGGTCAGAGGAGCTGGGCCTCTTGTAGTCAATATCCTTCCGAGGTCTGAGCTGTCCTTACAGAGTGTGTTCTCCATGAGTAGCGACTCCGGAAACCCTGGATCACCAAGTAACCCTGGAACCCACCCCCGCCTTCCATCTGCCTGTGCAGAGTTTCAGTTGGCTCAGTCGTGCCAGGCTGGACTCCTCAACAAGCTGTGAGTCTCTTGAGGGAAGGAACTACTGGCCCCTCCCTTTTTTGTCCATGGTCCAGCAAAGAGCAGGCACATATTTCGCAAGCACTATTTAGGAAGGGTCAGCCTGGTGAACACCTCCTCCTCCTCCAAGGTCAAGATCAGTTACTGCCTCCTTTCTGAAGCTTTTCCAGATATTCCCAAGTCAGAAAGAATTACTCTCCACTTGCGTTCTCATAGTACACACACATATCTCAATCAGGGCCCCTATCAAGCTATAATACATTGTCAGTATGTCTCTATTGTCAGCCTGGCAGAGACTCTGACAATCCTATTTGCACCCCCAGTGTTTAGCTTACTGTCTGCCGGTCAGGAGACACAGCCAATAAACCTATGCAGAAGTGGGGAAAGTCTCCACTTCTGGAGGTGTCCCAGAGCCTATTCTGGAATTATTCACTCCTTCAAGCCCCTTCCCTAGGCAGGAAGGAAGGTAGGTAATTTGTACTAAAATGATATTCCAAAGAGGCATGAGGGGAAGAAGAGGTAGCTATACCTGGAGCACTGGAGACTCTCTATGAGGTAAAAACTCACGGTGAACTAATGCTGTTTGGGTCCCTGCCCCCAACATCTCGCTCCACTCCTGATCCACACTCCCTGAGCCACGTGTGAGCCCCACTTTCTTTCCTGACTCAGCCTTTCAGTGGTTGAGAGGGCTGACAGTTTCCCTCAGAATTTCAGTTCCACCCACAGGGGTCTTTGATGCCCCTCCCTGCCCCAGATGAGGCCCCTGTGATCTTTTAGGCACACTCTGAGGGCAGGGAGGGAGGGAGGGCAGAAAGCTCTCAGGTAGCTCCACAGGGGCCACTCACCTGAGCTTGAGATTTTGAGTTTGGGGTCCAAATGGGAGCCAAATAACACACTGATGATGCCAGGAGATGACTCTCTGCACCCCTTCTGCCCCAAGAGCCCATGATTTTAGGTTTTTGGATAAAGAAAATGTTCCCCAGCATTCTTACCACTAGTACTGTCCCCTGCTACAAGCATAACCTGGCCCCTGCACCGAATTACAAACAGGAAAACCATCAGTCGACTCTACTGTACAGAATCCAACCAAAATCCTGTCCCTGCTACAGTTCAAAAGTCTCAGGGGCCCCCTTGTCCAAAAGCATGGAATTTAAATAATGTATGCCTCTTAGAGATTAGATCATTCCTATTAAACCCTGCCGGCAAAATGAAACACTTTCTCATATCCTCCAAGTCAAAGATTTCCCACGACTGTGGATTTCATTGGCAAAGTACAACGGTATCTGAGAAAAGCAGGGAGGGAGACAGCAAAGGAATGAGATGGGCCGCGTGGCCTATCGGAAGGCAGGCTGCATGCCTATCTTTGCAAAAAGGGAGTGAGAGCTTGTGTCAAGGGGGAACAGGTCATTGATGATAAAATGTATTAGGATATTAACATTCAAGATAGCAATCAGAAACCATTTTAGCACCCACTGCTGCTTCAATGCCGATGAACTGCATTTCCAAACAGAAAAATAGAAATTAAGCTATTAAACATGCCAAGAGCAACAAAGAACTTTGCAGCCTGGGCAGATGGCCGCGGAGTGCTGGCTGAGCCCCAAGCAAGCTGAGTGAGGAGGCTCTGAGAATCCATCCAGACTGGTGTGACTTCGACGTGGATGACTGGAAGGGTTATCTGGTACAAAAAGGGGTGGAATGCGTTGCAACTTCATGGCCAAATTAGCTTAATCACAAATTCTGCTCACAATTACGTGGTGCGGATAATGAAGCAATGTAGGTGCCCAGCCCTGCAAAACCCCTGCAACCTGAAAGCCAGCATCACCACCAGGCAACTGGCACCACATAAAAGCAGGCCTTCTCCCTCCTCCCAACCATTCCCAGAGTTTCTTCTCAGTTCCTTCTCCCAGACTTCAGGTTGCTCCCAATTCTCCCAGAGGCAACCCCATTTGTCAAATCGCCTTGAATCTCATGCCCTTATTTGATACACTTCCCCAGATACTATCTCCGTTTTTGACTATGACTCTCTTTCAACCTTCAGCTGAGGCCAGAAGCAAAGCAGTAGAACTGTGGGGGAGATAAATACAACCTTTAGAGTCAGATCAGGACTGAATCCCAGTTTTGTCACTTACAGGTCAGTCAATTATGTATTCTCTTTGAACCTCAACCTCTATCTCTTCATCTGTGAAACAGGTTGCTGTGAAAATTCCACAAGACACACATACAAAGCACTTGGCACTTGGGAGCTACTCAGTATATAGTGGTTAAGAGTGAATTTGCTGGCTCTCCAGCCTGAAGCAAGAAACTATCTCCTCTAAGCTTCAGAATGCTCCTCGGTGAAATGGAGCCAGTAACAGGTCCTGTGACACTGGGGCTGTCCTGATGTAAAGTGCAAAATCTACGTACAGTGCATAGCACGGTGCCTGGCACAGAGCACTCAGTAATTGTTGCTGCCATTGTTATTAAAGGCTTCCCAGGTGGCTCAGTGGTAAAGAATCTAGCTACCAACGCAAGAGATGCAGGAGACGCGGGTTTCACCCCCGGGTCAGGAAGGTCCCCTGGAGGAGGAAATGGCAACCCACTCCACTATTCTTGCCTTGGAAATTCCATGGACAGAGGAGCCTGGCGGGCTAGAGTCCATGGGGTCACAGAACAGTCAGACACAGCTTAGTGACTGAGCCCAATGACAGTTGTTATTCAAAAGTCAAGCATTTAAATTTGCTACTTAATCCGATGTGATGTT
Source organism: Capra hircus (assembly GCF_001704415.2). Taxonomy (NCBI): domain Eukaryota; kingdom Metazoa; phylum Chordata; class Mammalia; order Artiodactyla; family Bovidae; genus Capra; species Capra hircus. The sequence goes on along the minus strand of NC_030818.1, from coordinate 27,888,890 downwards.
CTTTCCACTGTATCAAACTCTCCCCCAACCCTGCCCGCCACAAAGCATTTTCTTGCCCAAAGTTGATGTTATTTTATATATTCCAGTACATCTGATGATTTTACACTGCTTTGAGTATCAGATGTAGAACCAAGGTGAGAATGTTGCACCCTCCCCTGGCAGGAAACCCAGGGGCAAAAAATGGCTATAGCCCCTGTTCATCGGAGGGTCATGAGGTGATTATGAGATAAGAAGCAGAAGATGACCACGTGCTGTCTCTACTAGGCCTGGGACACTGTATTGAGTTTTTTTTACCTGAATTAGTTCACCCAGTCTCTTCTGAGGGCTTCCCTAGTGGCTCAGATGGTAAAGAATCTGCCTGCAGTGCAGGAGGCCCACGCTTGAGCCCTGGGTCAGGAAGATCCCCTGGAGGAGGGAAGGACAACCCACTCCAGTATTCTTGCCTGAATAATCCCATAGATAGAGGAGCCTGGCAGGCTTACAGTCCATGGGGTTGCAAAGAGTCAGACATAGTTGAGCAACTAAACAACAACAACAATCTCCCATACATATTCCCCACTTTTCAGATTGAAAAACTTGGGTTCAGAAAACTTTCAGTGGGATTCCCACACAGTGCTGCTGCCTCGAGCACACAGGAGAGATGACTTTCTTTGACAGGGTTCCCATCTCAAGCACCATCCAGCCCAGAATGGGCAGCCCCTGGCTGTGTCCTCTGTGGGTTCACTGTCCTTCTCAGGTGCAACTGACCGGCTCCCCAGCCAGGTCAGTTTAAGGCACAGCAACGCCCTGAATACCTCACCTATCCTCCCCTTCCCCCACTTGGGGAAGGTCTGGGCATCCACAAGATCTCCATTCCTGCAAATTCAGTACAAAGCAACAGGGAAAGAGCTCAAACCATGAAACCAGCGAAAAGCCACCTCTGAAAAGCAAAAAGACCTACAGGCACTTTTTTGGATGTTGCCTGGACCCTTCACAAAGTCCTTCACAAGCATTATTCATTGATTCCTCACAATTAACCTGTAAGGTAAGAAGTATTATTAGCAACATTAAGGATGAGAAAACTGAAGTTAAGGAAGATGAACAGGCTAGTGAGAGCACACACAACTGCAGGGGCAGCATTCACACGGTCGTCTCTGGGGACCCGTCCCCCGGAGCTGGGGATGAGCTCAGAGTCAGGGATGAGCAGCAGAGCCAGAACCTGCCCCCTCAGCGCCCGACCCTCAGCAACCTCTATCCCTCCCACCACACCACACCTGCCCAGCAAGAACTCTGGCCACTGGACTAGCGCGCCACCCAAGCAGCCGGCTTAGCTGTCGCTGCCGTGTGTCATGATGCATGCCTGTCTTTGGGGTAACGGGGTTTGAGACAAAGGAGGTAAAAATTCATAGTCAAGCTTCCTACTAACTATAGGCTCCACTTTCACTGAGGACCTCGAGGCAAACCTCTCCTCAGAACAGCCCACAGAGGGCACAGAGGCCCCATCTGAGTTTCACTTCCCTTTCCATCTGTTGTCAGGCACTAGGGCCTGAAAGAAGCAAAAGGGAGAGAGTGGGTCAGAAAAAGATGACTCCAGAGAGGAGAAGGAGGCTGCACCGCCCCTGTTACACCAATTAAGTCCTAGATAATAGACTGTTTCTTTTATTTCCTGGAGGAGGGTGGGGAGTGAGGGAGGAGGAAGTGGGAAGGAGAAGGAGGGAGAAGACTCGGGGCTTCTTTCCGAGGCAGAGGACCCACTTCCCAAGGCCTGCATTCTCTTTATTGCTGGCTCATCTCCCCTGGAGACCCCCTGGGCACACTACCATCCCCAGAGGCGCTGGGCATGGAAGAGGCAAGCCAGACCTAGCAGGAGATCTCCATGCAGCAGGTGGCCTGCCTCCCAGCCACTGCTTCTGGAAGGCAGTAAATGTGGAGACCGCAATGGCTGCTCCTAAGCAGCTGCTGGGTGCTGATTTTGCAGTTAGCAGCCAATTAAACTAAAGACTCTTCATTAGAGGAGTTTGCTGCTAGCTTGATGGGTAGAGAGCACTGGCTGGTTAAAAAGCAGAGGGTACACATGTAATTAAATATTTTAAGAGTTCCACTTGGTTCACAGGCTTCCAACAGTACTTACTTTCATGAAATAAGGGGAGAAGAGGATGGCTTCTATCTCAAACACCTTCCGTGGTAGTGCAAAGATATTATGCAGACTTTCGTGTATATCCTGCAGGGCAAAACTCTGCCAGTCCAGCACACTGGAGGGATTTAATAATATCTATAAATGTTGGTGCCGTGGATGAAAAGAGGATCTGTACAACTGAATTATGGAGCGTATTTACTTGGGAAGCCATCACATAACCATGTACCTGAGTGCTCTGTCATGTCTGACCCTTTGCGACCCCATGGACTGTAGCCTGCCAGACTCTGCTGCCCATGGAATTTTCCAGGCAAGAATTTGGAGTGGGTGGCCATTTCCCACTCCAATATTCCCCACTCCAGGGAATCTTCGCAGCCCATGGATAGAACTGATGTCTTCTGCATTGGGAAACCATCAACCTGTACACGAGTGTTCCTAGTGGCTTCATTCATAACAATCAAATGCTGGAAACAACCCAAATGTCCAAGAACAGATCAATGAATAAGTAAACCAGGCTGTGTCCATATGATAGACTTTTACTCAGCAGTAAAGAATGAACTCCTGGTACACACCACAAACTGAATGCTATGGGAAAGAAGCCACATACAAAAGAGTACATACTATACGATTCAATTTACACAATGTCCTAGAATAGGCAAAACGAATCTATCATGACAAAAAGACTACCAGCGATCTCCTGGAGGTGGAAATGAGAACTGGATTCAACGAGGCGTAGAGGATGACCGAATGATTTTGAGTTTCATATTTTACAATGGTAAAGAAAATATTCAATTTTTTAAAAAAGGAGGCACAGAAGAACTTTTGGGGAAGATGAAACTTTTCTATATGTTGATCAGGTGGTGGTGACATGAATGCATACATTTGTTAAACCACATCAAGTCGCACACTTAAAATGGATGCGTTTTCTTGCATGTAAATTATACCTCAATAAAGTCGTTTTCAAAAGAGGAAAAAATGAAGACATCATTTCACACAAGGATTGCTCTACAATTTTTCTTTAAATAATAAATCATCTTCCCACCCTCAGGGCATTTAAAATTTCATATTCCATTTTTTAAAATAAAAGGGTTCATTCAGAGTTTTTCAAGAACACATCTGTCACCCAACATAATGTACACCTACCTGTGTAGGCATATATTCACACACCCACCCACATGTGCAAAACACTCACAGCCACCTTCTCTTGTCTTTCTGTGATCAAAATACAGTAATAGCAAGAAAAACAGCCAAAATGTAGGTTCTCTGCTGAATTATTTAAACCTGTCTTTCTGTGTGTGGATCTCAATTTCCTCATATGCAAAACAAAACAAAACAAAAAAATAGGCCAAATGTTCTAGAATGGCTTTTAATGACCTCAAGGACCTAAATATCCATGATTAGGAGACACTTGGATAAATCATGGGAAATCATTCAGCAGGTCACTATGCAAGCTCTATAAAAAGAAGGAAAAGATCTAAATGTATTGACCTATATGAAACAATCTCTGGGTTATAGTAAGTGGGAAAGAAGTATAGTGTAGTGGGTATATTATGCCAGGCTATCATGTGAATAAAATGGGTGCGCATATGGGTATACAAACATACACACACTACAACTCGTGAGGCAGAGATTCTCTCTAGAAAGAGTCTTAATCAACAGGAATAGAAACTATAGTATTGAGGGGCCAGAAATCAGAAAAGGAGCATTATTCCTTACTCTATGCTCTTTTGAACCACTTGACTTTTAAACTCATGTTCCTAACCTGTTTGCAGGGCAGGAATAGAGATGCAGACCTAGAGTACGGACTTGTGGACACAGTGGGGGAAGCGGAGGGTGGGACCAACTGAGAGAGTAGCATTGATATATACACACTGCTGCTGCTGCTAAGCCGCTTCAGTCGTGGCCGACTCTGCGCGACCCCGTAGACGGCAGCCCAGCAGGCTCCCCCGTCCCTGGGATTCTCCAGGCAAGAGTACCGGGGTGGGGTGCCATTGCCTTCTCCGATACTACCATGTGTGAAACAGCTAGCTAGCAGGGAGCGACTACATAGCACCAGAGTGCAGCTCAGGGCTCTGTGATGATTTAGAGGGGTGAGATGGGGATAGGAGGGAGGCTTAAGGAGGACAGGATATATGTATACACATGGCTGATTCACAATTTGTACAGCAGAAACTAACACCACCTTGTAAAGCAATTTTACTCCAGCTGAAAAAAAATCGTGTCCTTGTGTGAACTTGTCACAATATTTAAGTCAACACCTTTTTTCACTACCTATTTCTAACCTCCAGTCCCCCAGAGAGTAGTTTGCTTCCGTTCCCAGACACATCTTAAATAAACGCCCCTCAAAACTGGCTGACACATTGCTTGCCCATCCCCCGTAACCAGGTCCTAGATGGAGCAGCAGCCAACATCTCCGTGTGGAAGCCCTGTTGGCTGAACTGGAGGCCTGTTACAGATTCCAGCTCCCCACAGGCCGCAAATGGAGTCAACTCAGCTAGCACCTGGTTCCTCTTTTCAACAGGCTCAGAAATAGACCCAGAGAGCTGGCTCCCTCTGATGACAGAGGTGGCTAAAAACAAATAAGTCTGTGTATATAGATGCTTTCCTGAGCTGAGAAAACATCCCAAAGTGCCAAATCTAATGCCAAGGGTGTGCAATGGCTTACAAAGTATCGCCAGGTCAGGGTGTCATTTTCCTCTCTTCTGTCAGGGATGACAGTATATGTGTAAACCATGAGGAGATGCTGAGTGCAAACAGTAGGAAATGCAACCACTTACCCCCAGTATTTGAAGTGAAAAATACTCACCACCCATCTGCACTTCTTTGCATTTTGCTTTACAATGCTCTCTCTCACTGCACATACTCGTATCCATGTGTTTTGTTCCATGTTTCCTAAGTTTTACACTAAGCCAATCGCAGTGAACGAGTGTCAAGGCTCTGAAGCTAGCCTAACCCCAGCTCTGCCTGTCACAAGCTGTGTGGCCCCTGCTTCAGTTTCTTCACCTACACATTTAGAATGTCAGTGCGACCTGTTTCAGGGTGTTGTGAGGATCAAATGCGAGGGTAAAGCACTTGGAGCTGGGCCTGACAAACTGCTAGAATCCTCTCAATATCAGCTGTCAAGTCGTTAGGGTTATTGCCTGCCTAGACTTTGAGACCCTCTGGGGGAAAGTCACATGTCCCTTTTAGGGGGAGAAGGGGTCCACAGTTCTTGATCCAGGACTGGGCACATGGCAGGGAATCAGTAGAGACTCCACGTGGAATTCAATGGATCCATGTAGAACAGAGCCAAGCCCCAGTAAGGAGCTCAAGATTGTGCAACCAGAAAATTTATCTCCAGACCAGGAACTTTTCTGTCTCTGTAATATCACGACTTAGCAGGACCTTCACCAATGGCTCACAAAGGTGTTCAGTTCCTGACTCCCTTCAAAACCTAAGACATTATAACTGTTATTTAACACTTTGAGAGTCTCAAAAGAGAGACTCTTTTATTCATGCTAATAATCGCAAGTCTAATAGACACCCTTTACTGAGCACTTCGCACATCTTACCTGGATGAGAGAGAGTTTTATCTTAACCATTTCAGGAATGAGAAAACAGGTTCAGGGATTTCAGTGGCTTGCCCACATCCTCACAGCTTGAAGAGGGGGAGCCTGCATTAAGGCAGGGCTCTCCAACTCCCTATCCAATGCTCCTGTTACCTTGGGCCCAATCAAAGGTAAGGACTCAAGGAGATCTTGGAGAAAGAACACATTGTGAGCTGTTCATGGAGCCCATGCTGTGTGCATGAAGGCAGAGTTGCTTCTCGGGAACAAGAATAATGAAAGTAAAGCTTTTTCATTGTCCTCTTGGAGTTCATAGTTGAAGTAACACCAATCCCACAGCAAAACCACTAGGAGGTTTGGATTATAAGACACAAACACAGGGCAGGATGCCCAGTTTCAGGGAGTAAATGCCCTCCTAGAAATATTGCTGTATTGAGATTTTCTGTATAACAAGTCCTATTTGCCACTGCTTTGCATCATATCATCATTAAGTGACTTCCCTGGTGGCTTAGAGGGTAAAGTGTGTGCCTGCCTACAATGTGGGAGACCTGGACTGGATCACTGGGTCAGGAAGATCCCCTGGAGAAAGTGAAAGTGAAAGAAAGTGAAGTCGTTCAGCCGTGTCTGATTCTTTGCGACCCCATGGACTGTATAGCCTATCAGGCTCCTCTGTCCATGGGATCTTCCAGGCAAGAGTACTGGAGTGGATTGCCATTTCCTTCTCCAGGGGATCTTCCCGACCCAGGAATCGAACCCGGGTCTCCCACTTTGCAGGTAGACGCTTTACCGTCTGAGCCACCAGGGAAGGAAAGGGCAACCTGCTCCAGTACTCTTGCCTGGAAAATCCCATTGATGGAGAAGCCTGGTAGGCTAAAGTCCATGGGGTCACAAAGAGTTGGACATGACTGAGTGACTTCACTTGCATTATATAGTTGGAACCACGCCTGATGAGGAAAAGAAGGGTTTTATAAAAAATCATAGAGGCATGAAAGCTAAGATTCATAAGCTACTTTGAAAACACTTGGTTCAAATAAGCAAAGTAATGCAAATTTAACTAAGGGTAAGACTTTTTTCTTTTGCCTATCAAATTAGGCAAAGTTTCTTTTGGGGCTATGTATTCTTGAGTTATTTGTTTATTAAAATATAAACAAAATTAAGTACCATGATGTGTTCAGTTTTTAAAAATCAAAGCTACATGTGAACTTACAATGAGAGGCAGCAGTCTCTTGCCCCATACTCCCCAGAGGGAGCCAATTTTAATAATTTCTATTTGGGTTTTTCTAGTGTTCTTAAATAATATGTTTATGCCTCAATTTCCGGATTTCTTATTTTAGACATTCGCTCTTGCCTTGCTGCTGTGATAGATGAGGATTTAGTTCACTCACCACCTCACTTTACTTTCCTCCCTCTACAAAATAATTACATAGTGCAATTCTCAATTCCTTCTCTATTCTTCTCTACAACTGCTAAAAAGCAATCTAAATGTCAATTTCTTGTATCATCAACTATAGACCATATCCCTTGACCTTCCACATTCTAACTGGAGACCATGAATACTTCCAGCTCCACCCCTATCCTTCACATGTTTACTGTTCGACTATCAGTGTTGACAGGCATCCCAGGTGGCTCAGTAGTAAAGAAGCCAACACAAGAGACACGGGTTCGATCCCTGGAGGAGCAAATGGCAATCTACTCCAGTATTCTTGCCTGGAAAATCCCACGGACAGAGAAGCCAAGTGGGCTGCAGTCCACAGAGTCACAGAGAGTTGGACATGACTGAGTCACTAAGTAAGCACACACCAATGTTAACAATACTAACATGCTTTCCTAACTGTAGCTGAGTCCCGTGTTTTATGTATATGTTGCTTTCAACACTTGAAAATGAATTAATAGCATTTATGTAAAATTACAACTTTGTAAATGACATCACATATACTTTCTTTTCCTTGAGTCCAATGTGACAACTCATATGCCACTCAATGAAGAATATACCTGGCATCAAATTCAAATAGATTGCTTTTTTTTTTTCCACTCTACCAATTGCCTTTCTCAGATCCTTAAGTTTCCCCTGGGTTCCCTTTTTTAAGGGTCTGCCCCTCCGGTGACCTTCACTGTCCATTTCTCCCTGATCTGGGCTGGCTGCTCTCTGGTCTCCTGCACAGTTGTGATACCTGCTCTACTGCATGCAGCCACCGTTGCTGGAATCCATCATCTTCCTTGTTCCGAGTCATTCCCTTGTTTTTGCCAGTAAAGTACATTCTGATTGATATATTGATTAAGAATGTATAGAAAGCCAGCTTTCTAAGACCTTGCATGCCTGTCTTCACACATGATTGATAGTTCAGAGGTTGGCTACAGAGTTCTAGGTAAAAAAAAAAAAAATCATTATCAGAACTTTTTCTAACATTAATATTGCCAGTGGACTCTGATATCAGCCTGGTTGCTTTTGTTTAGTAGGTGACATTATTTTGTCTTCATTCTCTGGAAGGTTTAGGATCTTATGCCATGATTAGTAACATGTGGCTAGTAGTCTACATTGTGGAAGTTTTAGGATCTCTTTTTTATCCTCAGAGTTCCGAAATTCCATGATATGCCGCAGGGTATCTTTTTTTTTTTTTTTTTTGATTCATTGTATTTGTTCTTTGGACTTACTGAATTTGTGGGATAGGTTCTTCTATGTGACCCCTGCTATTGACTTCTTCTTTTTCTCTATGAAATTCCTATTATTTGGCATGTTCTACATATAGACCTTCAAACAGTCACTTGCTTCAGCTGCACATCTCACTCCTGCCTCCGGGGTGACTGAGTCTCCATGCCTGAGCTCCTTGAGGGTTCTGCAGAACAGCTAGCTCTAGGCGGGGCTCTGGCACCCTTCCACACACGTTCTGGGCTGTGGCTCCTTTGTATCTCTATTCCATCCCATGGTTGCCACCAGCCCTCTCCTTTCTTTTCCCCAAAATTCACTGAAATAGTTTGTTGATGGAATTTTTCTGCTCACCTATTGTTATAAAATTGTATCTCCCATCATTTTACTTTTCTATTACTTAATTGGGATCTTGAGAAGGCAAAGCAATCAACGTATTTGCTCCAAGGCCATCTTGAATGAAAATTCCAAAGACATATCATCTTAAATGATATTATCCAAGAGCAGAGGAGAAATAGACCCCCTTATACACTGCTAATAAAGTGCAAATTGGCACAAAATTTGTAGGGCGGTTTGCCATTATATCCTTTGACGTAGCAATTCCATTTCTGGGAATTTATCCCAAACCACACATGTGCAAGAAGATTTAAATACAAGGATCATTATTATAACATTTTGAAGAGTATAAAATTAGAAACTAATTGTCCAATAATAGCAAACTATTTGAATAAATTGTAGCATATTCAAATCATCAGATACCATGCCATTGCAAAAAAAAAAAAAACTTGTAGAATTATACTTAATGATGTGGAAAGATGTGCAAAATGTGGTATTAAAAATGGAAAGAAAATGAAATAACAAAGGAATATGTATACTACGACCCAATTTTTAAAAAATAAAATGTTATCCACAGAGAATGAAATAATGTGTGATTTTTCTTCGGGCATATTCATAGCTTTCTAAACTTCGTCTTTTCTTCTACTTTCTACTGTAACTTTTGTGATTTAAAAAGTCAAACAATAAACTTGTTGCTTGAATGACATTGTGTGGCTCAGTCCCCTCACTTACAGGTAAGGAAACTGAGGCACAGAAAGGTCAAGCAATCCAGTCAGACATATCAATAAATTATGTATAGCTGAAAATAAAGACACTCAGTTATCCCGATTTTCACTGCAGAATTCCTTAAGGTGCAAGCTAAAAATGGGACAAATTATGTTCACTCTACATGCTTCTATAAAAGTATAATTTTCTGGTCAATGTTTCACAGCACTACTCAATCCTAATCACAAGGGATTAGTAGCTAGGCATATTCCTCATTTGGGGACAGTTAGAACATCTTAAGAGAAGCTTCAGTAGCTCAGCCAAATAGAATGTACTAGTTTCAAAATTGTTTGTTTTGATTAAATCTCCTTTGTATGATGACAATACCGTTCCTCCATTTTTGTGGGATGATGTGGCCCATATTTTTACACCTTATATACAGTTACCTTTTAAACTACCTTCCATGTAACAAACTTTCCAACCAGCATAGACTTTGTCAACCAGGTAATGACCAAACACTTCTATGATATAACCATACTGGGCTAACATCTAGCCACATGGTATCACTATCTTTGTTTTTACAGGCATTCTTAGGAGTATATTCTCTCATTTGTCCTCACTGTCCTATAATTTTTTAAAGAAAATTTATAAAAAATGTAAAATGCTGGTTATAAAAAAACCAAGCATAGACCTCAAACACGTAATACAGAGGAAAATGGAACTTAATAGGCAGGTCAACATCAGTAAAATCTTATCTTCAATTAGATATTAATCAGTTGACTCTGTTTAATTTTGAAGGAAAACATTAAATTTTTAAAAATTTTAGATTTTGTGCCAAAACAGTAAAGAAGATAAAATAAGTTTGATACAATCTCTAGTTTTTTGGAATAAAGCCTACCTTAACATGTAACCTAACAAGCATGTGTGAATGTTCAACTGGGCTTTTTCTATAAATAAATGATTATGTTGGTTTTCAGATACAAAGAATACATGAAAGCAGGGACTATTTATTCTCTGAAAATGAGCAACTCTCCTTAAAATTCTGCTTGTTTTCTACACATTTGTGAAGTTGCAAGCCTTGTAAAATGAACAGGCAAATACTGTTGGACTCACAAATCAGACATGCACGTGCTGAAGTCCCACCAGCATCTGAACTAGAAGGAAAGATATTTCCTGAAATTCATAGCAAAGGGGATCAGAAAGTTGTCCAAACTTTGAATGCTGGAATAGTTCTGAACCTGTGACTTTCTCTTGTGGACATCAGATTTCCATATATTTTGGACAAGTACAGAAAAGACCTATATCACAAGTATATTGTATTAAAGACCATATGAGAGGGGCTCTCAATTCCATCCACTTTGTGAGGATAGTGTAGGGCTATCTTCAATCACTAATTAACAGACGCAGGGATTGAAATAAGTAGAAGAAAGCACACAAAAAGTGCTCAGAAAAGCCCTCAGATTTTCAAAGGCATCAAAGGAAAATAAACTTCAAAATTTTTAAGTCTGTCCTTAGAATAGTCAATGCTTTGTTCACTGCCCAGAGTAGATGTAACAGAAAACAAGTTTCAGTTAATAGATCTTTTCTAACCTGTTAAACCTTTTGTTGGTTTCCCTGCAGAGTATTTCATGTTTTATTTATCAAAAGTCGAGTAAAAGGTTTGGGTTTGGTGACTGAGTGTCCATTTATCTAAGGTCATCAAGAAAGGCCTTCTTGACATTCAAGGAGTCAGGCCTGCAGATTTCTGGGAGGAAAACAGGAGTGTAACAAGCAGAGGGAAGAGCAAGTGCAAAGGCTGGGAGGTGGGAGAGGACTTGGTCTTTGCCAGGGTGGGAGACGGGGAGAGTGAGGAAGGTCACCAGTGACAAGGTCCCAGAGGCCGGGGTGTGGTGAGGACTGGGCTTTGCGGCTGAGTGAGATGGGAAGCCAGAGGCAAGTCTGAGCAGAGCGGTGATGTGCTGTGACTGGCACTTTGACAGGATCACTCTGGCTATTGTGTGGAGAATAAACCTTGGGGGTGAGAGGAGAAGCAGGAAGGCCAGCTCAGAGGATATCATGGTAATCCAGTTGAGAGGTGGAGGCTATCATAATAATCCAGGGAAGATGACTAGGAAGGGGTGGGATAGTGGAGGTGAGGGGAAGTGGTCAGTTTCTGAACATATTTTGAAGGTGGAGCCAAAAGGATTCCTAATGGATTAGATGCAGTGCATAAGATAAAGAGAGGGCTTGAGGCTAGCATGGAGTTGTGGGGCCTGTGCAAAACATGAAGCTGTCCTTGACCAAGCAGGAGAGGACCAGGAAGGGGGCAGGGCAGGAGTGGACATCAGGAGCAGAGTTTGGACAGGTATGGCTGGAGACACCTCTGAGACAGCCAAGGGTGAGCGAAAGTCCAAGCTTAAGATCTGAATTCAGAAGTCCCTAGCAGAGAGGCAGTACAGAGCTAAAACCCCTGACCCACAATCCTGACATTCAAAATGCTCTAAAAATTAGACTTTTTTGAAATTTGAGTCAAAATCCTTTGGCCACAAACCTTGACCCAAGATGACATATGGCTATTTATTGTCTCTGCTTATTCCACTTAGTGTGAATATTTATACAATTGTGTTATAGAAATATTAATTTGTTCAGTCATTAAGGACTGCCCCAGAATCTGCTGGGGTTATTATGGAATATACAGAATAAATTCTAGAAAACACGAAATTCTGAATTTCTAAATAAATCTGGGCCTTGAGAGGGCTGGATAAGGGATGAGGATCTATAGATTGGGCCATAAGAACAGAGAGATTGGGAAGATGAGAGAGACCAGCCCAGATGCCTGAAAGACCTCCAAAGACCCAGCCTCGCCTACCCCAGGTGGATTCTGCTTTGATTTCATTCCTTCCTTCCTCCAAACCACCACACCAAACATGCACATTCATTCCAGACTTGTGGCAGATTTTTAGGCCTTGATTTTTAGCTTTCTCTGTGTCTTCAGAAGAGAGGGCCAAAACTCTTTCTATCCACTGTCCCTGCCCCACACCCACACCCCTATACACAGTAGTATTTTTAAAAGCCTGATGTGATGTTGACTTCATGTATCACTGAACTTGCTGTATCTGTTACAAGGTGGGGTTCATGTGGGGGCCCTCACAGGTGGCTCAGTGGTAAAGAACCTACCTGGCAATGCAGGAGACACAGGAGATAAGGGTCCAATCCCTGGGTCAGGAAGATCCCCTGTAGGAGGAAATGGCAACCCACTCTAGTATTCTTGCCAAGATAATCCCATGGACAGAGGAGACTGGAGGGCTACAGTCCATGGGGTCACAAAAGAGTCAGACGCAACTGAGTGACTGAGCAGGCACACAAGCATTAGGTTCATGTGGTGAGAAAAAATATGTGAAGAAATTGAAATAATGCTTGAAGTTAGCATAAAGGCATTTCCTGTTTCTGGGAAGCCTATCTGCCTGCTGCTGTTTCTCTAGCAGATTGAGTATCCCTGCCCTGACCATTAAACACCCCGACTCCAAATTCAGTCAGGGCACAGTGGAAGAGGAGTTTCAGCGGGGCACCGCAACTCCCAGGCCTGTTGCAAGAAAACAACGGAGCAAGATGCTGGGTGCCGGAATCCCCTGAGCAACGTGCCCTCACGTGCTCTCCTGGACTGCAGACAAGCAAGATCCCCACAGGGAAACTCTCGTGTGTTCTGAGGCAAGACACAGGAAAAGGTTAAGAAGATTTAGAATTACAGCCAGGTAAAGCTGAGGCTGACATAGCTACTGTTACGGAAGCTATTATTCCCATGTTTATTCTTGTGTATAAATGGTCTAGAGTGGACAGCTCAGCTGGAGATAAGCTGACTTGTCAGCAATTAAAAATAGAAATGAAGAGGCATTTCCACTCACCACTGCGTCTAGCCCACCAATGGACCCAGGTTCCGTTGCCTTTGCAGGCCCCATGACTCAACCTCCTTCACCTACTTTTCTTGCCCTGGATGCAGCTTCCTAGGAAAACCTCTATATCGACCTAAATTGTTGGCCCATTCAACTTCTAAGGAAGGAAAAAAAGAAAAAGAGACAAGAAATCTGTACCAGAAATTCCAGGATCCCCATCATTCATAAACAGATGAGCAACATTCAATGAATAAGAAAAACCCCCCATAGAGCAGGGGTGCTGATAACTAAATATTAATTGGAAAATTGGTCACTGGTTATGGCCGTTGACACTGGATGGTGCATATAAGAGAATCCATTATTCTATGCTGTCTACTTCTATATGTGTTTGAGATGTTCCATAACAAGAGATAAAGAAGAGGAAAAGGAGAAGGAAGAAAAGAGGGAAAGAGGAAGGCAGGGAGGAAGTAGAGAACAATATACCACCAGGGCTTGTGGTCCACAGCTCATCCTAGCCTTTCTTAAAGACCTTATCTGGGGAGCAGGGTACCTCATTTAACCCAAGTCTTTCCCACTTCCTGTCCCAACCAATCTAACCCAATGCCCTACTGCAGACACAGGATAATTAAACCCAAGCCATAGCTGTCCATCTGGTCTTTGCCCCACCCCCTCTGAAGAGACTCCCCAAGCCCTTTCCCTGATCCCCTCATGCATACATGGTAGGCGGTGGGTGTTTTTAATGTTTTGGTCAGGATTCACATTGATAAGTGCTTTGAAGAGAAAAGAAGCTGATCACTTCATCCTTTCCTTACTTCATAGAGATATTTTCCCCGACTTCAAAGGCTGTCTGTTTATCTTAGATGATTAGGGAGCATTAATGGAACTAATTGTGTTAACAATGTGACTGTCCTGCTGAAGCCTGCAAATTATCCCTCATTTACTTTGATTGCCTCAAGATTACCTCACCACCACCAAACCCAGTAAGCTTTCATATGACCACACTAGGCTGTGCCCCGGTAGTGAGCCAGAGTGCAAAGTCAGCCTTCTGCAGGGACTGAGGCTGCGGCAGCTTCCAGAGTATGAAGTAAGCCTGCTAACCCCTTGGCAGTGCCAGGAAAAGCCAGTGATCTGATGGGCATCTACCCTGGTAGTGCAAAGCTTATACCATGTCAGCCAGGCCAGATGCTCTACCCTCACGCATCCCTGGGGCTGTGACCCTTTGGCTGGCATCTCGTATAAACACTCCACCAGCATAAGAACAGAAACAGCTGCCCAGAACACACATATCTCAGATGCCTCTGTAACTGCCGACAGCAGGGCTGAGTGAGCCCTCAGAGGTAGAACTGGGCTCAGGGAACAAGCTGGGAACTAAACAGAATGCAGCCAGAAGAAGGGATAGGAAACCTGAAGCTCTCTGTCACAGATGGAAGATGCCCTCCTAGGAAGCCTGCAAAGGGCATCAAACCAAGTAGCAGGGGTTGGCAGGGTGGGGCGGCGCTGCCAGGGCCCACTCATGGCTGCCTTTTTGTCACCTTCACCCCTATGACTTTATCACTGTGAATGAAACTCCTGCAGTGTGACACAGACCCTAGTACCCAATTACCTAAATATGAGAAAATTCACCACTTGTTTCTTGAAATCAAGTTGCTCTGACTCTTTCGTTCACAAAGCTATGGATGAATCACAGGTTTCTCAACTCAAGGGGACCCAACACTTGCCAAAGCCTCCCTGAGAAAGTGATTTTTCAATAGCTCAGCCACTTGGAGTGAATCATTTTCCAACAAATTCCCACTTTTTTTCATCCAAAAAGCAGGTGACAAACCTGGCATCCCCAGGTGTGTTATCTGAGGCAGTGGGAAGGATGCGATTGTCGGGCCAGCTTCTCAAGCCTTAAGAACTAAAGATTTGGGAATTCACTCCCGTGCTCAGAGACCTAATGGAGATCACTTCACTCTCTGCCATGCTACCTGGGGTACAGGGCTTGATGACTGGGAGCCATCACAGCAGGAACCTGGGCTCTTCCAGAACAGCTTCCCATTCATCTTTGTCTTCCCAGGCGACTCGGGTAGGGTGGCGGGAACAGGTGTCAGTTACAGGAAAGTGACTACCAGGATTCAATCAGAAGAGTGAAGAAAACCTTCACTTACCTGATGTTATGCTTTGTTTGGGCCATTAAGTATCAATCATAGGACCTCACAGAGGACAGAGGTCCCCAGCCTTTTTGGCACCAGGGACTACTTTTATGCAAGACAGTTTTTCCATGGATGGGAGCAGTGGGGATGGTTTTGGGATGATTCAAGCACATTACATTTATTTTGCACTTTATTCCTATTATTATTCTATCAGCTCCACCTCAGATTATCAGGCATTAGATCCCAGAGGTTGGGAACCCCTGTCATAGGGGATAGCATAATTATTAACATGAGCTTATGTTCTGCATAAGGGAATCATTGCCAAAATTAAAAGAAGTAACTCTCTTCACAAAGAGAGAACATTAAAAAACAAATGCTCTTAACCAAGCCAAAAAAAAAAAAAAAGAAGTTAGTCTTATGATAAAGATTTAGCCCCTGGTTATGCAACTCATTCAGTGACTGACATTGATTTGTAACTCTAAACCCACGGCATCCCCAACTGCACCCCTACCACCACCTCAATGGCCAAGCCACCTGAATTAACCAAGTTGAGGATGCAAAGCCTGCCTTGGCACAAAGCTCTCTGCTGCCCAGAGTCCTTATAGGGTGTCCAACCCCAGGAAAAAAGGAAGAAAGTAGCCATGGAAGTTGGGGATCCTTGGCAGTTACTGACTATTTCCAACAACAAACTCACCCACAGACAACCCCACCATGCAGGCAGGAGGTGGGGAGCTCCAGCAATGCTTACATACAACCTTATCTACTGGGGCCACTTGTGGGTTCACGATTTTGGCTGCCTTCTCATTCTTCCCAAGAGCCACAGCATTTCTCTCCAGAGTTGGCTCAAGTTTCATCCTCTGGAAACCAGCTGCTCTAAAAATGCCATATGTGTGTGTGTGTGTGTGTGTGTGTGCGCACGCGCGCTTACGTGCACACATGTGTGTGTGTGCACGTGTGTGCACATGTGCATGTACGCTTCAGTTGTGTCCAACTCTTTGTGACCCCATGGACCATAGACCGCTCCTCTGTCCATGGGGATTCTCCAGGCAAGAATACTGGGATGGGTTGTAACACCCTCCTCCAGGGAATCTTCCTGACTCAGAAATCGAACCCACATCTCCTGCACTGCAGGTGGATTCTTTACTGGCTGAGCCATCGAGGAAGCCCCTAAAATGCCATCGGCCTTCCCCAAACTACAAATTACTCTTCTCCCTCTGGAGATGACAGGAACGTGTTCTTTCTGTCTCCCTGTGCCTTTGCATACACACATATTTCACATGCAGAAAACTGATATATACTGACTTAACACAACACCTTCTGAAAAGATATATAAGAAGAACTTGGAAAGAGAGGGCCCTGGACAACCACCAGACTATTCTGCAGCCTGTTCTCCCAGGCCCTTCACTTGGAGCCATCCCAGATCCTCCCACACTCTGCCCCTCCAATCTCATCAATCACAGAGCCCCTGAATCCTTCATAATCTTCTGTGCCTACCCTTTGGTTCCATGCCTACGCTTGGTGCCAGTCCTCATAAAATATGCCTGATAACCTAGATTTCCCTCATTCTCAGCACTAATCTACCCTACTGGAATCACGACCCATTTACAACACAGTTGTCATCATGATGCCACTTTCACCAAAATGCCCCTTGCCCACAGGGTGACATTCAGCTCCTCAAGATGGCAGCCCACTTCTTCTAAACTGTCCCTGTGTTCCTCCTAGTCCTTCTTTCCCACTGCAAATGCCCAGTGCTGCAGCCAGGCTTGCATAACCATCCTGCAAGATCCCCCAGGCATGCCTTACACTGGGGTCCAACGCTTCCCTTCCTGGGGTCTAGTCTGTCTCCTCCTGCCTCCTCCAGCATCTTCTATCTGAGTCACTCCTTTGGCATGAGCATTGTTTAAATGGCCAGGAACTGTCTTCTCACTTGTATCACCAGCCCTCAAAAGTGCTTTTTCAAGGTCCTTCATCCTACATTCTTCCTTCCCCAACCCCACCCCCATCCCTCAACTTCTAGCATTTAGAAAACATCCCACAAAGAAGTTCTTCAATAAACATGTGTTTGCTGTTTGCTTCCACCCCATGCTGTGATGCTCCATCTTTTTCCTTAGCATCTTTAACTTAGAGATCTCTTCAAGAAAATTAGAGATACCAAGGGAACATTTCATGCAAAGATGGGCTCAATAAAGGAAAGAAATGGTAGGGACTGACTAGAAGCAGAAGATATTAAGAAGCGGTGGCAAGAATACACAGAAGAACTATACAAAAAAGATCTTCATGAGCCAGATAATCACAATGGTGTGATCACTCACCTAGAGCCAGACATCCTGGAATGTGAAGCCAAGTGGGCCTTAGGAAGCATCACTATGAACAAAGACAGTGAAGGTGATGGAATTCTAGTGGAGCTGTTTCAAATCCTGAAAGATGATGCTGTGAAAGTGCTGCACTCAATCTGCCAGCAAATTTGGAAAACTTAGCAGTGGCCATAGGACTGGAAAAGGTCAGTTTTCATTCCAATCCCAAAGAAAGGCAATGCCAAAGAATGCTCAAACTACTGCACAATTGCACTCATCTCACATGCTAGTAAACTAATGCTTAAAATTCTCCAAGCCAGGCCTCAGCAATATGTGAACCGTCAACTCCCTGATGTTCAAGCTGGTTTTAGAAAAGGCAGAGGAACCAGAGATCAAATTGCCAACGTCTGTTGGATCATGGAAAAAGCAAGTTTTTCAGAAAACATCTATTTCTGCTTTATTGACTATGCCAAAGCCTTTGACTGTGTGGATCACAACAAACTGTGGAAAATTCTGAGAGAGATGGGAATACCAGACCACCTGACCTCCCTCTTGAGAAACCTGTATGCAGGTCAGGAAGTAAGAGTCAGAACTGGACATGGAACAACAAACTGGTTCTAAATAGGAAAAGGAGTACGTCAAGGCTGTATATTGTCACCCTGCTTATTTAACTTATATGCAGAGTACATCATGAGAAACGCTGGGCTGGAAGAAGCACAAGCTGGAATCAAGATTGCTGGGAGGAATATGAATAACCTCAGATATGCAGATGATACCACCCTTATGGCAGAAAGTGAAGAAAAACCAAAGAGCCTCTTGATGAAAGTGAAAGAGGAGAGTGAAAAAGTTGGCTTAAAGCTCAACATTCAGAAAACTAAGATCATGGCATCTGGTCCCATCACTTCATGGGAACTAGATGGGGAAACAGTGGAAACAGTGTCAGACTTTATTTTGGGGGGCTCCAAAATCACTGCACATGGTGATTGAAGCCATGAAATTAAAAGACTCTTACTCCTTGGAAGGAAAGTTATGACCAACCTGATAGCATATTCAAAAGCAGAGACATTACTTTGCCAACAAAGGTCTGTCTAGTCAAGGCTACGGTTTCTCCAGTGCTCATGTATGGATGTGAGAGTTGGACTATAAAGAAAGCTGAGCACCAAAGAATTGATGCTTTTGAACTGTGATGTTGGAGAAGACTCTTTAGAGTCCCTTGGACTGCAAGGAGATCCAACCAGTCCATCCTAAAGGAGATCAGTCCTGGGTGTTCATTGGAAGGACTGATGTTGAAGCTGAAACTCCAATACTTTGGCCACCTGATGCGAATAGTTGACTCATTTGAAAAGACCCTGATGCTAGGAAAGATTGAGGGCAGGAGAAGGGGACAACAGAGGATGAGATAGCTGGATGGCATCACCAACTTGATGGACATGGGTTTGGGTGGACTTCGGGAGTTGGTGATGGACATGGAGGCCTGGCGTGCTGCGGTTCATGGGATTGCAAAGAATTGGACACGACTGAGCAACTGAACTGAACTGAACCTAACTTAGCAGAGATAATCACTTCAATTTCTAGGTATTCAATGTAAAATAACTCTAGACACAAACAATAATTTTTAAATGATATACCTCCTGGAACTTCCCTGGTGGTCTAGTGGTTAAGACTCCAAACTATCAACACAGGGGGTCCAGGTTCAATCCCTGGCTTGGGAATTAGATCCTGCATGCAGCAACTAAGACCCAGGGCAGCCAATAAATAAATAAATATGTTTTTAAAAAGCTATACCACCTTTCCATATATTAACAAGCTTCTTTTTAGATTTATTTTTAATTGAAGGATAATTGCTTTACAGTATTGCATTGTCAACCAGTCTCTAAATAGTACAAAAAGTTTGTGTGCCTACAGCCTATGAGGTTACCATAGGGCATGGGTTGGTAGGGGGAAGCTTGAAGGGGGGAGTTAGCCCAGAAAGCCTTCTTAAATGAAAAATGCAAATAAATAGAAGAAAACAATAGAATGGGAGAGATTAGAGATCTCTTCAAGAAAATTGGATATACCAAGGGAACATTTCATGCAAAGATGGACAGAAAAAAGGGACAAGGATCTAACAGAAGCAGAAGATATTAAGAAGAGGTGGCAAGGATACACTGAAGAACTATACAAGAATGGTATTAATGACCCAGATAACCATGATGGTGTTGTCACTCACCTACAGCCAGACATCCTGGAGTGTGAAGTCAAGTGGGCCTTAGGAAGTATTATTACAAACAAAATTAGTGCAGGTGAAGGAATTTCAGCAGAGTTACTTAAAATCCTAAAAGATGATGCTATTAAAGTGCTGCACTAAATATTCCAGCAAATTTGGAAAACAGCAGTGGCCACAGGACTGGAAAAGGTCAGTTTTCACTCCAATCCTAAAGAAAGGCAATGCCAAAGAATGTTCAAACTACCATAAAATTGTGCTCATTTCACATGTTAGCAAGGTAATATTCAAAATCCTTCAAGCTAGGCGTCAACAATACATGAACCGAGAACTTCCAGATGTACAAGCTAGGTTTACAAAAGGCAGAGGAATCAGAGGCCAAATTGTCAACATTCATTGGATCATAGAGGAAGCAAGAGAATTCCAGAAAAACAACTACTTCTGTTTTGGTGACTATGTGAAAGTTTTTGTGTGGATCACAAAGTGTGGAAAACTTATTGAAGAGATGGGAATACCAGATCACCTCACCAGTCTCCTGAGAAACCTGTAACCAGGTCAAGAAGCAACAGTTAGAATCGTACATGGAACAACTGACTGTTTCAAAATTGGGAAAGGAGTACGTCAAGGCTATATATTGTTCCTCAGATTACTTAACTCATATGCAGAGTACATCATGCAAAATGCTGGACTGGATGAATCACAAGCTAGAATCAAGACTGTGGGCAGAAATATTAACAACCTCAGATATGAAGATGATACCACCCTTATGGCAGAGAGCAAAGAGGAACTAATAAAGACCCTCTTGATGAAGGTTAAAGAGGAAAAAGCTGGCATAAAACTCAACATTCAAAAAACAAAGATCATGGGATCTGGTCCTATCACTTCATGGCAAAAAGAATGGGAAAAAGTGGAAACAGTGACAGATTGTCTTTTCTTGGGCTCCAAAATCACTGTGGATGGTGACTGCAGCCCCCAAATTAAAAGATGCTTACTCCTTGGAAGGAAATCTACGGCAAACCTAGACAGTTTGTTAAAATGCAGAGACTTTGCTGACAAAGGTCCATGCTATGATTTTTCCAGTTGTCATGTATGGATGTGAGAGTTGGACCATAAAGAAGGTTGAGTGGCCAAAGAATGGATGAATTCAAATTGTGGTGCTGTAGAAGACTCTTGAGAGTCCCTTGGATAGCAAGGAGATCAAACCAGTCAGTCCTGAAGGAAATCAACTCTGAATACTCATTGGAAAGACTGATGATGAAGCTGAAGATACGGCTACCTGATGCGAAGAGCTGACTCATTGGAAAGACCCTGATGCTGGGAAAGACTAAAGGCAGGAGGAGAAGGGGATGACAGAGGATGATATGGTTGGATAGCATGACTGACTCAATGGCCACGAGTTTGAGCAAACTCCAGGAGATAGTGAAGGACAGGAAAGCCTGGCGTGCCTCAGTCCATGGGGTCCCAGAGAGTCAGATACACTTAGCGACTGAACTTGCTCAAAAAGCTTTAAAAGTCCTGAACACAGAGTCTCCCTGACTTCCCTACCCTAAGCTGGGCTCCCCCAACCCCTGAGGCTCAGAGATACTAGCTTTGTGCAGTCCTATGTAAGGTGATCTGTTACCAGATCTAAAGGAGCTCTCTGAAAGTGAGGGCGCTAGACCTCATAGGATTTCAGCTCTTTGTCATGGGGGAGAAGAGCCTAGGCCAAGTTTCTAACCCTGGCCTCTGCCACTAACATCCACATGACCCAGAACAATCTCTCAGAGCCTTAATTGTCTTAACCGTGAACTCCCACAGGGGCATGGAAGAGACCTGCCACAGTCATGCATAAACCAGAATGTTTAGAATAATCAAGAACTCAACAAATAAAGAGACTGAAGCTCTCAGTTTGAAAACCCAAAATTTGGCCTTTAGATTCTGAAAAAAGACAGGAGGACCCCTAGGTACCTCCCTTTCAAATAACAAAGTTAAAATCCTCAATTCTGTAATTCCTATTGCCACAAGTCACAACTTCTCTTGCTGGCATTTAATATTCTTTAAAACTCGGCCCCAACTGGAATTTCCAGCTCTTTCTCCCACCCCCTTATGCTTCAGCCATATTGTCCTCCTACTGTACCAGGTCTTTTGCATCCTACCCTCTCTTCTTCAGCACACTTTGTCCCTTCCAAACCACCCCCTACCAAAAGCCCAAGTAAAATCTACCTAAACTTTCAGGCCTATCTCCACCCAAATCTGCTCTCCCTTTCAACATGGGTCCATCAAGCCCAGGTCCTCTCCTATATTCTGAGTCCCCTCTCCCCACTGGGAAAAAAGTGCTCAGTAAACCTGGATTTTAAATGATGTGATATCCAGAAAAACTGAGACTCCCTGATGCTTCCATTACTTTCAGCTGGAGGATCCCACTGAGGATTCAGCCTTGGGTCCAACCCCCTGAAAACATCCTCCTTTATTTTGCTGGTGAGCTCATCTCAGTCCTATAAAAGTGCTAAACCAACTTCCATCTGCGCTTCCCAGGCCAGTGATCACTTCCAACTCCCATTAAACTCCCTATTACTCTTCAAAGCAGCAGCCACCCAGATCCATACATTCTGAAGACAGTGGGCTGTGCAATGACATGGCCCACACCCATCTTGCTGCAATTATGTCCTTGTGCTATCGCTTCCCTGCAGTCTATTGTTCTCCATTTACCCAGAGATCTAGGTCTGAAGTTTTATAGGAGAAATGAATTAGGCCTTACTTTATATGTCCCACTTTTCAGTTCACCAATATGGTTTTCAAAGCTTTTGCTGGTGACTCTCAAGGCCCTGAGGTGAATAATTTCACAAACCAGCTTGCTATACAGTGTCACCCAGAACTAATCTCCACCCTCCCCGCTCTCACATCCCATCCATACTGTGTATATGCTGCCTTTCCATCACCTGGACTCTCATCCCTAGCCCAGGAACAGGGAAAACCACATGCTAACAACCAGCCAGATTGGCAGACAGTGAGCTGGAAGAGAAGAACCATCCCTGAAACCGCAGGCTCGGAAGGACAGAGCAGTCACTCTTCTCCAGGGCTGTAACTGACAGCGTGTCCTCTGGAATTAACTTTTACCTGGACTCATATGAATGGTGTTCTCCCTGACCACCCCAGAGGAAAGAATAGTGCTCTGGGCCAGGTGAGTTCTTAAGAGGAAAAGCCATACTACACAGTGCAGAAAGTGCATCCGGGAGCCAGACTTCCTGAGCACCACCTCCACTAAACAGCAGAGTGACCTTGGGCAATCAATTATTCCTCATTCTCAATCTGCAGACTAGGGATAACAGCAGTACCTACCTCATAGCATTGTTCTTAATTTATATAAAATGCATAGAAACTACGTCTGACAGAGTAAACATTTACTATTATCATCAATAGCATAATTATGGTTATTTTATTACTTCCTCTCTTTTGCTTTATTTAGGCAGGAAAGCAAATGCCTCACCCTCAGCACAGATCTTCCTGTCACTGGACACTATACTCCAAATCCTTTCTTCCCCCACCTCCTTTTTTCACCTCCTACATCTCAAACATTAAACACCCATTCAAGCATGGAAACCATCAAAGTGAACTGCTCTCACTTGCTTCCTTTCCTCAGCCAACACCACAGATTTCTTACAAGCTACTGGATCCACTTGGTGGCAAATTCAAGAATGTTTATACAGGTTTTTATCATTATATGTATTTCAGAAACAGGCATGTGAGTGCTAAAGCAGGGAAGAGGAGAAAGCAAGGCATTAAAAAGATCAAAAACAAGTCTCCACCTCCTCGTCTTAAAATTTCAATGGTGAATCTCCACCAAAGCCAGAGGCCCGTTGAGACTTCTGTCCTGAATTCAAACTGTCGGCTCCAGGAGCTGGTCCAAGAAGGAGATAAGGCAGATGGGAAAAATTGAGGATGAAAGCAGGGTAAAAAGTTGAACCCCAAAGTGTGAGATGAACCCTTTAGATTCATTTCATAACATAGTTTCTGAGCCTACCAGAGTGCTGTCCTTTCTGACAAACATCTGTTACGGTGACTGAGACCCAGTGTAGTTTATTCATTCTTTGCTAAAACTTCCGTTGGGGTGTTGATCTCATAAATGTTATCCTTAAGGCTCAGATGAAAGTCAATGCTCAAATCCAAAAGAGGGTGTGGAGCAGCCAGACTATCTATCCATCTTCTGAAGCCAAAGAGATAGAAATCTACAAGTCACAGGATTGATTTTTGTTTGCGCCTTTAATCCCAAACATTTGGAACGACCACTTTGATGTAACAAAAACATGTCCCATGAATGCCAAAAAATAAAAACAGAACCTAATTTCTATGTAGCAGACAATAAAGGTTACCTTATGGACCAACTGATATGCAAAGTGATTGTGAGATTCCTACTGCACCCAAAGGAATAAAGGCACCAAATCAATGCCTGACTGACTTTTTTCCTTTCGTACTCGAAAGACCAAACTCATTTAAACTCTGTAGGACTTCACGGTTAACAAGGAAAACGTCCAGGGAAACTGAGCCTCTCCTGATTCATACCACAGATAGATGAAACCCTGCCTCTTGTTTGCCCAGAACCCTGAGAGCAGGCAGGCATCAGGTGCCCCTCCTCCTGGCTCTCAGAGGGCAGGTAGAGCAAACACTGCCCTTTCCTTAAGACTCAAGGACCCCATTCCTGGCTTCTCTTTTGTTAACTGGGTGGTGTCAGACAAGCCACTAAACCAAGTTAAGCCTCAAGAGCAGCACAGTTTGAGGGTTATTTAAGGAATTTAAAAGATAAAGATATTTGAAATTTGGTGCTCTGCAAACGTATAGTCCTATTACATAAACTGCAACCCCCAATAAGAAGTTAGCTACATACTGCTATTATTCAAAAGGGTAGGGTTGCAGCTGTTGGCATAGAGGAATGCCAAAGGGAGGCTTGTCCCTCTCCTGGGACATATACCTACCCAAAATACACACACACACACACCAATACACTCAAACACATACCCTGCAGAGATTCTGTCACTTGAATAATTTCCTTACAGAACAATCATTTTCCTCCACTCTGGATTTTTAGTAATAGTTATGACAAAAGTTCACAGCAATAACTGTAAAAAAGAGAAATTTTTAAAAATTACCAGAATCTCACAACCCATAAATAATTTGCAATATATTTCTTCCAGCCTTTCATAGCTGTTTGCATGTGTATTTATACATATGTTTGTATGTATATGCATGTATGAGTGATTTTTTAATAATAGCAAACATAACAAATACTTACTATACGCCAGGTATGGGATTAACCACATAATTTTGGTCATATAATCCTCTCAACAACCCCTGAGTAGGTACCATTCATCCTCCATTTTACAGATGAGGAAACTGAAACTCAGAGAAGAAACATGCCCAAGGTCACATAGCTTTTAAGTAGCAAAGCCTGGGTTCAAACCCAGGCAGAGTCTGCTGAGTCACCAAACCAAACATAAAACATAACCTGCAAATGCTGCTACTTATATATCTTGAAAATCTTTACATTTTATTCATTATGTTTTCTAGTATCATGATTACATAAGTCTCTTATCTTGGTATAGATAAGCCAAGTTTTAATCAGCTGTTGAACTTGACTAATATCTGTGTACCCACAATATACTCCAACTGGGGATATTTACTTTTTAGTATTTCAGTAATTTAAATAACACTAAAAAGAACACCCTTCTATGATCACTCTTACCATTCTTAGGAGTGGAACTGCTGGATCAAGAGAACTGCATGCTTTTAAAGTCCTTGACATTTTTCGCCATATTGCCCTCCTGAAAGATTTCATCAGCTGCACTCCTGTTTGCAGCATCTGAATAAATTCTTACATCTTCATCAACAGTGGTGGTATCCTTATTTCATTCTCAGAAACATTTTCAAATGTAACAACTCTGAAGTGAATTACCCTCATCCCCTTCTTCTGACCTAGGACCAGTGCACCCTCTACCACTTAGGAAATGGAGGCTCAGAGGAGAACCAGAGAGGCAAGGGGAACATGAGAAGGCAGGGAGGGGACATCTGATGCAGGGGATGGGGAGGCAGTGCAGCATGGGGAGGAGCCAGGGGCCAGAGCAGGGCTGAGGATGATATGACAGAGAGGAAAGCAAGAGCATGCCAAAAACGAAGTCCTGGCACTTAAAAAATTATTATAATGGCAGGAGCTTAAGAATAAGGAAAAGAAAGATTAATTGAAAACAAAACAATCAAAAGCCAGAAGTTTCACAAGAAGGTTAGAGTCAGACCAGCACTGAACTGCTTCTGTCTGGTTGACACAGAAAGTCAAGTACGCCTCTAGGTGTGAGGGATAATGAGGTCCCAAGTTTTATACCCGTGTGCTACATGCTGGAGAAAGTGCACCTGGTCTCAGCCCCAGGAAAAATCACTGAATGATTTCCTAGGTCCCCAGGGCGCCCCCAAAACATTAAACCTCACTGAAGTCTAGAGGACAGTCAGCAAATTCCATTCAGCCTGGTCATGTAGGGCAAATTGTCCTTCCCCATTCACAGGTCAGTCTGGGACTCAGGGAAGAGGGAAATGGGGCCTTGAAAGCAGAACCCAGAGATCGTATACTCATCAGAGAAGGCCACACAGCAAACCTCCAGATTATGCAGTGTCAGGCAATGGCAGTAGTAGGAATTTCGGTAGCTGTACTAATAGGCATACAGATGAATAAATGCAAATATAAATAAAGGTGTGCCTTTTCAATACTCCTCATGGGCCAAGAGAAAATGGTTAAAAGAGAGATGTGTCCTGGCTGTGTCCTGCCTTAATTGCCAGACTCATGGAGGTGCCCATGTTAACACTTTTGTACCACTGAGACTGTGAGCGTTCGGGTGGGGTGGATCCCATCACTCCCATTTTTTCAGAAGAGAAATTGAAACCTGAGGATGACTTACCCACGGTCATCTAACCAGAAGGTGACAGAGGCACAAGTTCTAACAGCAGTAACAACCGGGAGTGCTGATTTTCTACTTTAATTCTAGGGCATTCCTTAACCATACCTCCTAGTTCTTTCTTACAAATGAAACAGAGAAAGCGGCCTATTTGCAGGAATACTCTATCAGTAAAACAGTCTCCCTGCGTGGGGCTGGAGACGTGGACTATAAACTTCAGGTTATCTACCTGATGATTTTCATCCAGTTAGGCCACCTCCCCTCTGAAGTGACTAATCAGGACATGCTTTTTGGCCCATGGAGGGAACCCAGGAAGAAAACGACAGAGATCCAGGGTTGGAAAGCTGAAAGGAGGCAATGAAATACAAAGTAAGAAGAGGATTCCTTAAGACTTGTGTCCAGGGAGGGGAGGTATCTGGGGCAGAGGATTCAAAACACCTGGGATCACAGCCCGCCTGCTATGGTCACAATTTAAAGAACACACTGCTTCTTTTCGGCTCTAGAATCAGCACTTTACCAAAGGCATTTCTTGTTAAACACTGTGTGTGTGTGTGTGTATGTGTGTATACAAATTATATTTTTGACCCTGAACCACCAAAGAGTAGAGAAAGGGGTGGGAGTGGGGGAGGGAAACTGCTGTATCAAATTTCCTGCATAATCCTCTTACAAGATTAGAGCCTTCTTAAATGGTAATGAGGTTCTGGCTTGGGAACTAAATTATACCACTGGGTAATTCTCCTCTGGGGGAGAGGGGCATTCTTGAGTACATGAAGCAGGAGGGAAGCACAGACTTGTGATCCCTTGCTCTAAGTGGGTGCAAATTGAACCATTTCAAATCAGGAGCATGGAGCTTTAAACCTGAAAGGAAATTAGAACCTAACACAATGCCCTTGTAGGTTCATTTGTGGTGAAGTCATATTGCCACAGCCTCCAAGCCTGGGACATGGGATGGTGTTCCCCACAACCCTTCTTGGGTCTCTTCTCCTCTTCAGGAGCCATCCAAACAAGCATGGCCTGTGGCTGAGGTGCTTTGAAACTCTCCTCCCTCCACCCCCTCCTCCCTCCTCCCTCTCCACTCCTCCCTCCAGAGAGTATAAAGTGCCCCGCAAGACACTGTCCAGGGCTAGGATATTTCAGCAACTCTGTCGCACCAAATATTCTTGGCGCCAAAGTCCCTCCTGAATGTGCCTGAGGTCTGAAAGAATCAAGATGCCTGGCTCTCACTCTCAAGCAGCCCAGACCCCAGGAGAATTGGAACTGGACATTTCCTTTCAAACTAGTGGGGATGCAGGATTATCCATCTCTTCTTTTGCACATACAACTACATATTTTGTCTATGAGTTTTGTCTTCCTGGTTTTCGGCATGAAAGATACCTAAATTCCCACTGGAGGAGGAGTAAACTCAGACCCCTGCAGCGGTGCCAGGAATGAAACTGGAGATCTGAACAGGGGCAGAGCTCTGACCTCCCCATCTGTCCCCTGGAAAGGCTGCCTTCCTCACGGGAGCACTTCTGCAGAGTTACCTGGCAGCCCTTGGCTGCAGGGTTGGGGGCCAGAGGCCACCGGTTACTCTGGTCTGCGGGCTCTGTCCTTCCTGGCTGGTTGAATTTGATCAAACCCAACCAGTTTTCCATTTTCAATCTCCAGCTCTGGCTTCAAGATTCTTCTCAATCTGTCAGCAGTCACACTTGGGTTCCCAGCCACCCACCACAAGCCCGGTCATCGATTGCTGGGGGTGGGGGTTGTTACCCCACGCTAATCTGCAATCGACTCACTTATTTCTTATCTGTTTCTCAAATTAATCTGGGGACAGGGGCTGGGAAGGGCCTTTTCTGATTATTCTGCTAACCCTAGGTGCTCTGTTTCCTGTTAAGTGTCAATTTAAATGGTTTGTGTTGAATTCACCGAAACTATACTCATTTTTGAGTTATTGTACATGCTCTTGGAGGCTAAGATTTCACAGATATACACTTAAACTCACCTCTATTTATGCCCTAACAGTAGAGAACCAATGCAAACATTCTGGGGTGCATGGGCTATGTGCCATATCAGGTACTTTATACCATCACAAAGATTTCTAATGTACACTCTACAGAGTTATTTCTACTTACAGAGGAAAGCTCCTGACAGACCATAATCTGGACCCTGCTCTGCCTGGTCCCCACCCCCACCCTTTGCTGTGCTCTGGCCTTGAGTGCTGGGCCTGAGTTTCCAGATGACCACCTCGCACCTCCCTGAGGCCCAATTTTCTCTTCTATGAAACAGAAAGAGAGGCTCCTGAGGTCCCCACATCCATTTAGCAGAGAGCTGGACACAGGGGAAAAAAAGAATAAAACTTCCCCTCCCCCTCTCCCCCCTGCTCAGGGACAAACCCTGTCCTCATTAGCACCTGCACTTGCTTTGTGCCCAAGAGTCACCAGTGAGAGCCATCTGCATGCTCTGAAGCCATTAACCCTGTGAACCTCCTCCTGCTCATGCAGCCAGGGGGTCCTTTTAGGTCGTTTTAAAAAATGACCCATGACTGGCCAGCCCTAAGGCTCTGGCAGAGAGAAGCCTGGGAGCCCAGCCGAGGACCTCAGAGAGATACCTCAGAGAGATGCCTCAGGGAAGGTGCAGTGGCCTCCTGGCTGGGGATCATGGTGCTGCATGAGATAATAACAAATTCCCTGAAGTTCTGCAGCCTGGAACTAAATGCCAGAGCTTATTAACTCCATCCCCAACAAGGCTCATTCCTGGGCTGCAAGTGGAGCCAGGAAACCCAGAAATGGAATTTTCAATAGCCATTTTCTTCTAATTGTCCGTGTTTTTTGCAACCAAACTAAGAACTCTCCTTAAGGTACTTGTCACCCTGCCAAAGCACCATGACCTTAATATGCCCACTGGACACTGAAATACTCACCTGGTATATTGTTATTTTGCTAGTGTGTGTTGTTTCACATGCATCTTTCCACCCCTAGATTATAAGTCACACAAGAGCAGGGAACGACGCTACTAACACTTCTGTGTCTTCATTCCCACCACCTCACCTACTGTGAGGCCACCTACAGGCTCCAGGCCCTGTGCTGGGGACTTTACAAAAGACACAGCACATTTCATGACTATCACTTGCTGAGGCACTACTGCCATCATTTCATTGCACTGACCATTTTCCAGGCATGTTTGTTACGTGTTTTACACCTACTAATTCATTTACTCCTCAAAACAAGCCTACGTGATGGGCACTAATATTACCCCCACTGTACAGCAGAGGACACTGAGAAACAGAGAGGCTGAGTCAGCAGCCTGAGATTATCCAGCAGGCGAGAGGAGAGCCAGCAGTCCTGGCGTTGGAGCCCTTCACCATCACAGTGCATTGCCTCATGCCCTGCTGCCCTTGGCACGGGGCTGGCACACACCAGTGCTCCATAAGTACTGGCTTTACTGGCAGACAGCTCCTCAGTTCACTCTTCAGATTCATGTTCCAGCTAGCCTCTCTGCTGCCTGTGATAAAATTTCCTGCATGAGATCTGAGATCCATGGCTTCTTCTCTCAGTGGGTTATAATAATCCTTTGCATTTGAACAACGCTTTACATTTTTTTCAAGTGTCAACAGATCACCTCTCCCCCAAACACAAATCTGAGGATATTCTTGGAAGGTAAGTAGAATAAGTGCGTGCAAGCCGCTTTTACAGAGGCAGAACCTTTACTCAGAGAGGCGGCATGACTCACCCAAAGTCACACAGTTTTTCAGGGCTGAGGCTGAGGTTAAGGCTAAAGCCCAGGCTTCCTACCTCTTGGTTCACTCTTCTTCCCACCTTGGGAAGAAATGACTACAAACACTGTCGGGAGATTTGCTCCGCAAGGGAATCCCGCAGACAGGACAATGTGGCTATGGATATGAATGGGGGTGGGGGATGGGGCTAGAGATCAAGAAAGAGGTAAATACAAGAGGATGTGCAGAAGTGTGGAGCTATCTGAAACAGCTACCTTTTTAATTTTTTTTTGGCCACACCAAGCAGCACTGGGATCTTAATTTCCCAGCCGGGGGTCAAACCCGTGCCAGCTGCAGTGGGAGCATGGACTCATACCCTGGGCCATGAGGGAGTCCCAGCTACTACAACTTTAAAATGTTATTCAAAATGTTTTAAATAGCACTGACGGCAGTCAAAAGACAATTTTTTTATTTTAAAAAATAGTATCAACATTTTAAAATAATATGAAATCCCAGTGATTCAGAATTCAAGAATCACAAAAGGCTATACAGTTAAAAATCTCTGTATCATGGGTTTTGATTTCAGGGCCCATTTTCTCCAAGCCCTTCTTTTTTCCATACTTGGACGACCCTACTGTAACAATTCGGAAAGCTTACCTACAAGCCACACATGATGGCCATTTTTTTCTTCAAGCTATACATGATGGTGACTTTTATTTCATTGACAATAGATAATACATGAGCACTGTTCAGGTTTAGAAAGTACCAGAAAAAACAATCATAATGAAAAATCAGTGTCCTTTTTCCCTCTGGCCCTCGGTTACCCAGAAACTGTTACTTCTTTCCCTTATTCTTTCCAGTGAGAATTTATGTATTTACAAGCGTATCCATACATTTTTCCAACTCAGAGTGTAGACTGTTATGCACACTTTTCTGCAGGTGTTTTTTTCACTGAACAATTATCTTAGAGATCTTTACATCTGTACTTACACAGCTCCTTCCTTTTAATGGTTACGTGATATTTCATTGTATGGACATACCACAAATTATCTGATGGATTTTTAGTTGCCTCCGACTGTCTGCTATTAAGAACAATGCTGCAATAACCATAGATCATGGCTGTGTAGAGGCTGCTAGGTCTCCCCAATATCTGTGGTCCCTTTCTTCCATACAAGAGAATTTTATAAAGGCCACAGTTCCCAACCTCTCTTGCAAATAAGTATGGCCAAATGAACAAATTCTGGCCATGAATGTAAGCAAATGCATTATTTGGCAAGTTTTAGGAACTTCTCTTGTGAGAAAGCAGATGTACTCCCTTTACTTGCTTCATCTTTATCTCACCAGGAAAATCTGTGAAGTGAACAAAAACAGTTACTGGTGTCCTGTCCAGGGCCCACTTCTGTATTATATCAGACTTAGGTTGTCTTTGAGCCACTTTACAACTCTGTGAGTGGTAGAATACCGTCAATAATATGAATGATTTCCATTCATAAAAATACAAATTATGTCAGTAGAATTGAAGTTGATATTGCAGTAAATATTGACCCAATTTGCATCTAATTATAAGCTCATTCAGCACTCTTGGTGGCCTATATATGTGTATGCTCAGTTCTTCTTTAAACCAACTATGACATCTTACTAGTCCCCTCATTGAGTTAAACAAAATATTTACAATGCTTTTATTTTTACATTTGCATGACAGCTATGATTTTATCTTTAAAAATTATCTTTTAATAATCCTTTACTTCATCCTGCTGCTTGGAATACAGATGGTTCCATCTTGGACAATGATATTAAGAATAACCCTAAACAAAAAGAGCCCAAGTCTGAGACCTGGGAGTACTCCACCTGTTTTAGACTTCATCTAGACTTTTCTGTGCAAGAAAAACACATGTCTATCTTCAGTGACTATTATTCAGAGTTTTCTGTTAGAGTGAAACCTAACAATGAAATGACTTCTAAGAGAAATTTTTACTAATAGAATATGTCATGAATTCATTTTTGAGCAACTGCAAATTTTACTTTAGACTGTCTTGACAGACATTATTAGTCAATCCCCCCGGAGCCCTTACTCAAAATGCTTCTTACAAGGTCACAATCTAAATGGTCATTAGTATCAAAAAGAACTTTGAATGACATGTAATTACCATTCTTGCTACAGGATAACAAATCAGCACAATTTTCTCAACTGTCCAGATTCTAATACAAACTTACTGATTTAGACCCCATCTTACTCCTGAGAAGATTTAGATCAGAAAACTATAGGGATCTATGTGAAGGCCTGTAGAATTTCAGGACAGGGGGTAGGGAATATCTCAGCCATTGCCACCAGCCCAGGATACACCTGAGGTCCCAGCCTCACAACAAGTTCACTCAAAATCTCATACCCACAAAAGTCACAGAGGGAACAAGTCCCCTGGATGGATGAGTACCATTT
The DNA here is from genome assembly GCF_001704415.2 of Capra hircus. Taxonomy (NCBI): domain Eukaryota; kingdom Metazoa; phylum Chordata; class Mammalia; order Artiodactyla; family Bovidae; genus Capra; species Capra hircus. Next base: position 27,856,007 of record NC_030818.1, on the reverse strand, counting down.
GGTGCTAGATTCTGAGCCAGGGTACAGTAGTGATTTAGAAATACTGGCCTGCCAGTGGGCAGGACACAAGATATACAAAGAGATCCCAAACAACATTTCCACACGTGCGCATCCCAAGTACAGCTGGAGATAAAGCACGAAGCTAGGATCAGGGAAGGGGTACCCCTTGCAGCTCTGCTCCTAGTGAGCTCCCCTTCACTGGGTCTCAGATAACTCAGCAGAGATGCCGCTAGATGATTCCCAGGCCTAAAAGTATACACAATGTTCTGCCTAAAACAAAGCACAGTCTCAGCAGCCTTGAGAGCATCTTTAGCCCAGCAGCGCCAGGTACAGAGACAATCTTCACACCCACTCCCAGCCCCAGGTTGTGGGGGCTTCCAATCCTGGTAGTTCCTTGGCTGCCAGCTCAGTGGCAGAGGAAGGGCTGGCAGAACTAGTGACTCTGATGTCCTCTACAGTCTAGAGACTGCACACAAACAGGAAACTGGGAGAGGTGATAATTGTTTAATCAGCTCTCCAGCAACACCTGTTGTGTTGAGTTCCTCTAATGTGAAAAGCCAGGCGTACAGGGAATAACACTTTCTTATGGTGGTTAGTGTTGATATCAATGTACCATCAAAGATGACAGGAACAGTATTCCCCTGACAATTTTCTACAGTTCCTTTTCTCAAACTTCCAAGCCTACAAACGTCCTTTGATCAAGTAGGTACTCATCAGGGTAAAGCACACATTGAAAGTTGAAAGGGAAAGAACTGGAAGGCTCGCTCCTTGCCAGCCAACCACCTACAACTCAAGTTTCGGACTGGACCAGCTTCCAGAGAAGTTAACTGGTGATAAAAGCTGTGGTAAGCTGGTGGGATCCTAAAAGTTATAAATGATCAGAGAGGGAGTGACCATGGGTTGGGGTGACCCAGAGTACTCTGGGTAAGCTGAGTTATGAGGGCAGCCTTGTAGGATGGATAAGACCCCAAATAAGCAAAAGAAAGAACATTTCGGGTGCAGGGGGTGTTACAGTGAGGGAGTGAGAGTAGAAATGTCCCCTGTATTTTCAAAAGGGAGACTAGTCTGGCTGGAGCAGAGTTTGTATTAAATACAGGGAAGAGGGGAGGAGGGATTGAGATATATGGAAAGAGTAACATGGAAACTTATATTACCATATGTAAAATAGATAGCCAATGGGAATTTACTGTATGTCTCGACCTAGAGGGGTAGGATGGGGAGAGAGATGGGAGGGAGGTTCAAAAGGGAGGGGATATATGTATACCTATGGCCGATTCATGTTGAGGTTTGACAACATTTTGTAAAGCAATTATCCTTCAATTTAAAAATGAATAAATTAAAAAAAAGAATCTACCTAACTACTCAAATAATCCTATTAAAAATAACTTTTAAATAAATAAATACAGGGAAGAAAGGCAGAAACAGAGGTGGGGGCTGGAGCATTTGTCCTCAAACTTGTATGTATACTAAAGGGTTTGTTGAAGTGTAGCTTGCTGGGCTCCACCCTCAGGGTTTCTGATTTGGGACTTCTGGGGTGGAACCTCAGAATTTGCACTTTTAACAAGGTATCAGGTGATGCTGATGCTGCTGGTCCAAGGACCATACTTTTGAGAACCACTGGACCAGACAGTAGAGGGCCATGAATCCTGAACAGCTGGGAGCTCCAGATGGTCTCCCAGGGGAGAGATGGAATGGGAGTGGTGCTTTGTTTAATTTGCACCCTGCTCTTTTCCATTTCTATGAATAGCTTTCTGCCCTTTTCTATTGTCTGTTTTTATAGAAATGGGATCAGTAGACATCAACCACTACCTACCACCTCTACCACACTCCCACTTCTCATTTCTGTGTGAAACACATTGCTTTAAACAGAAATTAGCAGTCATGATTCTGCACCATAAGCAGAAACCAGAAAACATGGTTTGGTTGAAGATTTCACTTTCTTTAAAAATGCCAAGTGAGTGTAAGAAGCCCAGCTGGGATCATTCCAGTGTTACTATTTGTGAACACCTACATGCCAGACACAATGCTTCATACTCTATGTACATTATTGCAAGGTAGGGATTATTGTTCTCATTTTATAGATGAAAACCCTGAGGCTGAGACCAGGTAAGTGGCTGGCTCAAGATCAGAACTTATAAAAGATGGAGTCTGTACGCAGAACCAAGGTCTACCTCCTCCCCAGCCCATGCCAAGCTTACCCTGTGGCCTGTCCTGCTCCATCCACCCAGATCTGCAGAGAGCTCTGAGATGCTGCTTCAGCGCTCTCATCAGCCTTGGTGAGGACTGTCTACAGGGGATCTCTAGGCAAAATGTGCACAAGGACTCAACTTCTAAACCAGCCTCTCAGAAGCTCCGAGTGCCAAGCCCCCATCCCTTTGCAAAAGCTCCTGGGGTTTCAGGGCTTCACCAACCTCTCTCCTTAGGCCCCTGACATACACACATGGTCTCTCCTGGCACACTCTCTTTGCTTCCCTCAGGTACATCCCTCATCTGCACTCAACCTGAGAACAACCAAGTCATCTGAGTCAAATAAGCCAGTCACAAAAGGAAAAATACAGTGTGATTCCAATTATACAAGGTACTTGGGTACTCAAATTCATAGAGTCATGGTGGTTTCTAGGCGCTGGAGGGAGGGGGAATGGGAGTCAGTATTTAATGAGTACAGAGTTTCCTTTGGGGACAATGAAGAGTTCTGGAGCTGATGGTGGTGATGACTGTACAATGAAAGGAACATATTTAATGCCACTGAACTGTATGTTTAAAAATGGTTAAGACAGTAAATTTTATAACTTAAAAAATGAGTGTATTTTGCTATAACTTAATAAATGAGTGAATGGAGAATCCAGTGATAGAAGACAACTAGATCTCCTGAGTTCTGCTCCAGCTACCTTCAGTTCAGTTCCGATCAGTCGCTTAGTCGAGTCCGACTCTTTGCAACCCCATGGACTGCAGCACGCCAAGCTTCCGTGTCATCACCAACTCCCAGAGCTTACTCAGACTCACGTCCATCAAGCTGGTAATGCCATCCAACTATCTCATCCTCTATCATCCCCTTTTCCTCTTGCCTTCAATCTTTCCCAGCATCAAGGTCTTTTCCAATGAGTCAGATCTTCCCATCAGATGGTTGAAGTATTGGAATTTCAGCTTCAGCATCAGCCCTTCCAATGAATACTCAGGACTGATTTCCTTTAGGATGGCCTGGTTGGATCTCCTTGCAGCCAAGGGGCTCTCAAGAGTCTTCTCCAACACCACAGGTCAAAAGCATCAATTCTTTGGGGCTTAGGTTTCTTTATAGTCCAACTCTCACATCCATACATGATTACTGGAAAAACCATAGCTTTGACTAGATTGACCTTTTTCAGCAAAGTAATGTCTCTTCTTTTTAATATGCTGTCTAGGTTGGTCATAGCTTTTCTTCCAAGGAGCAAGTGTCTTTTAATTTCATGGCTTCGGTCACCAACTGCATTGATTTTGGAGCCCCAAAATGTAAAGTCTGTCACTGTTTCCACTGTTTCCCCATCTATTTGCCATGAAGTGATGGGACCGGATGCCATAATCTTAGTTTTCTGAATTGTTGAGCTTTAAGCCAACTTTTTCACTCTCCTCTTTCATTTTCATCAAGAGGCTTTTTAGTTCTTCACTTTCTGCCATAAGGGTGGTGTCATCTGCATAGCTGAGGTTATTGATAATTCTCCCAGCTTGATTCCAGCTTGTGATTCTTCCAGCCCAGTGTTTCTCATGATGTACTCTGCATATAAGTTAAATAAGCAGGGTGACAATATACAGCCTTGACGCTCTCCTTCCCAATTTGGAACTAGTCCATTGTTCTATGTCCAGTTCTAACTGCTGCTTCCTGATGTGCGTACAGATTTCTCAGGAGGCAGGTCAGGTGGTCTAGTATTCCCATCACTTTAAGAATTTTTCACAGTTTGTTGTTATTCATACAATCAAAGGCTTTGGCATAGCCAATAAAGCAGAAATAGATGCTTTTCTGGTATTCTCTTGCTTTTTAGATGATCCAATGGCTGTTGGCAATTTGATCTCTGGTTCCTCTGCCTTTTATAAATCCAGCTTGAACATCTGGAAGTTCATGGTTCACATACTGTTAAAGCCTGGCTGGGAGAATTTTGAGCATTACTTTGCTAGCCTGTGAGATGAGTGCAATTGTGCAGTAGTTTGAGCATTCTTTGGCCAGCTAGCCTACATTTCCTACAAATACTGTTCACAGAGATGCAGCAGGAGGGGGAAGTGAACATGAGCGAAGGGAGAGATGGACATGCTTGAGCATGGTTGGGGGGGCAGTCCCACTGATGCGCCAATCACAGAGTAATAACCGCTGTATATGTGTTGGGTGCTCTTCAGGCCCCAAGCTTTCTCACACACGTAGGCTTGTCTGGTTGATGACCTGATGACCTGGCCAGGGTCCCCAGAGCAAAACACTTCTAGAATATACTTTCCCAATGAGGTACATGTGGTAAAAGAACTTTCCCCATGAAGCGTGGAATGAGAGCCCCAGCCACACTTCGTATTTCATGGTCTGCTAAAAGCCCTTGAACTCAGTTTAGGAAATACTGATGGAGTGGGACATGGGAGCCCAAGGGCATTGGCATGGACATGCTGGATGGTGGTGTGACCTTGGGCAAGTTCCTCAGCTTTGCTAAGGGTCATTTCTTTCCATGTGACACAGGAATGCTGTGATAGGAGCAAGAAGATAGTGCATGCAAAAACTTAGCACAGGTTTTAGATAAGTGAAAGATCTCTGAGGAGCTTTAATTACAAGGTCTGTTCTTTCGAGACCAGGTCCTGTCCTCCACAAGTCACGGCCCAGGAAAACAGGTGAGGAAAGGGAAGAGGCAAGCAAACAGCAGCATGGTGGGCTGAGTCGGCATGGACACTGAACCCAGCCGAGAAAGAAGGGCTCAGCTCAAATTGGGTCACTTTTCCCCATCAGGCTCTAAATTCTTATTAACAGGCCGTATGCACAGTGGTGAAGATCTCACAACCATGCAGCTGGCCTGGATTTGAATCTATGTGTGATCTTGAGCAAATTACTCACCCTCTCTGTGCCTCCTTTTTCTCATCTATAAAATAGTGATCATAAAAACCAGGTCTAACTCATAGGATTCCTATAAAGATTTGGATAAATATCAATGCTCAAAATGCTCAAAAGAGAATCTAAAAAGGAAATAGAGATATTTATAGCTTCAGCTCAGTTCAGTCGCTCAGTCGTGCTCGACTCTTTGCGACCCCATGAATCGCAGCACGCCAGACCTCCCTGTCCATCACTAACTCCAGGAGTTCACTCAGACCCACGTCCATCGAGTCTGTGATGCCATCCAGCCATCTCATCCTCTGTCGTCCCCTTCTCCTCCTGCCTCCAATCCCTCCCAGCATCAGAGTCTTTTCCAATGAGTCAACTCTTCACATGAGGTAGCCAAAGTACTGGAGTTTCAGCTTTAGCATCAGTCCTTCCAAAGAAATCCCAGGGCTGATCTCCTTCAGAATGGACTGGTTGGATCTCCTTGCAGTCCAAAGGACTCTCAAGAATCTTCTCCAACACCACAGTTCAAAAGCATCAATTCTTCAGTGCTCAGCCTTCTTCACAGTCCAACTCTCACATCCATACATGACCACAGGAAAAACCATAGCCTTGACTAGACGGACTTAGTCGGCAAAGTAATGTCTCTGCTTTTAAATATACTATCTAGGTTGGTCATAACTTTTCTTCCAAGGAGTAAGTGTCTTTTAATTTCATGGCTGCAATCACCATCTGCAGTGATTTTGGAGCCCCCAAAAAATAAAGTCTGACACTGTTTCCACTATTTCCCCATCTATTTCCCATGAAGTGATGGCTTAGCTAGTCTAATTAGTAGGTCTTTGACTTTCCTTTTGTATCCTTTTCTTTGCTTCCAAATATTTAACTTAATTCTAGAAGGATTTAGGCAGCAGACCTGGGAACATACAGTAAGTACTCAAAAAAATATAAAATTAAAGAAAAAAAACCACAACAATTGATGACATTAACTGAACAGAGAATTTAAAGGCTTAATACAAAATCTCCCAATGAAGAAAACAAATATCGACACCTTTTGAAACAATCAAATCTGATTCCTAGTCAGACTTCCTGAGCTAATTTGCCCTAATCTCTGATTTCTGACATCCAGACACCCACACAATGGAGCCTCCTGCCAGAGATTTAAGTCCCTGGGTCTCCATATTCATTGGGTGGTTAGGGAGGCAGAAGAGCCATCTTTTCTCTCAATATGAGAGCTGAATTGCTTTCCAAACAGAACCATTGTCCCCCTCCACCACTGCACTGACCAACTCCAAAGTCCATAGAGCTTTAGGTTTCCCCATTGCTTGGTCCTTCCCTTACCCACAGCCTTCAGCAACCTGGTGTAGGAGAAGTTATTACTAATCAGGATAAAGTACTGAAAGACCATTAGAATATCCTGAAGCTACCTGGATGCAATTCTTTGGAAAGAATAGCAAGGAGAGAAAAGAAAGCCTTCCTCAGTGATCAATGCAAAGAAATAGAGGAAAACAATAGAAAGGGAAAGACTAGAGATATCGTCAAGATAATTAGGGATGCCAAGGGAACATTTCATACAAAGATGGGCACAATAAAGGACAGAAATGGTATGGACCTAACAGAAGCTGAAGATTTTAAGATTTAAGACTTTAAGATTTTAAGGTGGCAAGAATACACAGAAGTACTGTACAAAAAAGATCTTCATGACCCAGACAACCACAATGGTGTGATCACTCACCTAGAGCCAGACATCCTAGAATGCAAAGTCAAGTGGGCCTTAGGAAGCATCACTACAAACAAAGCCAGTGAAGGTGATGGAATTCCAGTTGAGCTGTTTCAAATCCTAAAACATGATACTGTGAAAGTGCTGCACTCAACATGCCAACAAATCTGAAAACTCAGCAGTGGCCACAGGACTGGAAAAGGTCAATTTTCATTCCAATCCCAAAGAAAGGCAATGCCAAAGAATGTTCAAACTACCACACAATTGCACTCATCTCACACACTAGCAAAGTAATGCTCAAAATTCTCCAAGCCAGGCTTCAACAGTACATGAACAATGAACTTCCAGATGTTCAAGCTGGATTTAGAAAAGGCAGAGGAACCAGAGATCAAATTGCCAATATCCAGGATCATAGAAAAAGCAAGAGAATTCCAGAAAAACTTCTGCTTCATTGACTAGGCTAAAACTTTTGACTGTGCGGATCACAACAAACTGTGGAAAATTCTGAAAGAGATGGGAATACCAGACCACCTTACCTGTCTCCTGAGAAATCTGTATGAAGGTCAAGAAGTAACAGTTAGAACCAGACATGGAACAACAGACTGGTTCCAAATTGGAAAAGGAGTACGTCAAGGCTGTATATTTATAGCCACCCTGCTTATTTAACTTATATAAGAGTACATCATCTGAAATGCTGGGCTGGATGAAGCACAAGCTGGAATCAAGATTGTTGAAAAAAATATCAATAACCTCACTGACACAGATGATAACATTCTTACAGCAGAAAGCAAAGAGGAACTAAAGAGCTTCTTGATGAAAGTGAAAGAGGAGAGTGAAAAAGTTGGCTTAAAACATTCAAAAAACTAAGATCATGGCATCTGGTCCCATCACTTCATGGCAAATAGATGGGGAAACAATGGAAACAGTGACAGACTTTTTTTTCTTGGGCTCCAAAATTATTGCAAGTGGTGAATTCAGCCATGAAATTAAGACATTCCTTGGAAGAAAAGCTATGACCGACCTAGACAGCATATTAAAAAAGCAGAGACATTACTTTGCCAACAAAGGTCCTACTAGTCAAAGCTATGGTTTTCCAGTAGTCATGTATGGATGTGAGAGTTGGACAATATCAAGAAAGCTGAGTGCCTAAGAATTGATGTTTTTGAACTGTCATGTGGAGAAGACTCTTGAGAGCCCTTGGACTGTAAGAAGATCCAACCAGCCCATCCTAAAGGAAATCAGTCTGAGTAGTCATTGGAAGGACAGATGCTGAAGCTGAAACTCCAATACTTTGGCCACCTGGTGCAAAGAACTGACTCACTTGGAAAAACCGTGATGCTGGGAAGGATTGAAGGCAGAAGGAGAAGGGGATGACAGAGGATGAGATGGTTGGATGGCATCACTGACTTGATGGACATGAGTCTGAGCAAACTCTAGTTGTTGGTGATGGACAGGGCAGCCTGGCATGCTGCAGTCCATGGGGTCACAAAGGGTCAGATACGACTGAGTGACTGAACTGAACTGACCTGGATGCAATATGCCCAGGTCCTTTCCTCCAGCTTCGGGTCAGCAGGTCTGGGTTGGAGCCTGAGCATCTGTAGGTTGTAATGCTGCTCCAGATTATGCTGTTGCTTAACCAGGGTTGAGACCCACTCTGCTGTTTTCCCTAACAGCTCTTCGGTTTAGCTACACTGCATTAAGCTTGCTGTACTGGATGCAGCTCTTTCATAAAGCTCTCATGTGGGTCATACACTGAGCACTGATGGCAAGCAAGACATTGAAGTGAATGGTATGTCACCAGAAACAAAGATGAATCAGCTACAGGTAGCACACTGGGACCCCCCTGCCCCCACTCTCCTCCCACCTCCGCCATCCAGTAATGGAGAAACGAGTGAATCTGAGGCTGGGCTGAAACTTGTGATCAAAGCCCCTCTCCCAGGATGGGGTGAAGATAAGGACCAAGAAAACTGACTTCAAGCTTTGTTCATTTAAACAACATACTCCCTGCAGAATCTCGCAAGTTTAGACATAATTTTATGGGACTGCCCTCCAAAAAGTAAAATACATTGTTTAAAAGTAACTAAATTTATAGTGTATACAATATTTTTGGGGGAAGCACTTCGTTACTAAAACACTTCAGAAACAATTTACTAAACATTTATTCTATTGGCCTTAATTCAGTGTAGCCCACAGTGGCTGAGCCAGCACTCATAACTGCTAAGGATGGTGACAAGTCCAGGACTGTCCAAATCTAAGCCATCAACAAATATTAAAGGCCAGTTTATAGCTGGAAGCAGAGAGAGATTAAAGTTAAAGTCTCCCAGTGACTACTCTCATAAGTCAAATGTTATAAGCAGGGCCAAAGGGATTCTAGCAAACCCTTCTCTCTGACCTGTGGCAAAAACACAGCCAAGGCCACCTTGTGATGATGGCTCATGGCCAAAGGCACACTGCCCGTGGGACAAAATCCCAGTGGGGAAAACATACTGAAACTTGACAATTCAGGGTTAGTCTCAGGTCCTACAGTCCAGCACAGATCCCGAAATGCTATCCAACATTCCTGACCTGGGATTTCATTTCAGATGACTTACTTTGTAGCGCAAAATGGTCCAAGCTAAAGGGCCACATCATCTTCACAGTTCTGACACCTGGGCCTACACCAAATCTTGTTCTTTTGCTTCTAAACACTCTCCCTTTTCTCCAGGACTTGTAATCAGTTCAGTTCAGTTCAGTTCAGTTGCTCAGTCACGTCTGACTCTTTGCAACCCCATGAATCTCAGCACACCAGGCCTCCCTGTTCATCACCAACTTCCGGAGTCTACTCAAACTCATGTCCATCGAGTCGGTGATGCCATCCAGCCATCTCATCCTCTGTCGTCCCCTTCTCCTCCTGCCCCCAATCCCTCCCAGCATCACGGTCTTTTCAAATGAGTCAACTCTTCTCATGAGGTGGCCAAAGCATTGGAGTTTCAGCTTTAGCATCAGTCATTCCAATGAACACCCAGGACTGATCTCCTTTGGATGGACTGGTTGGACCTCCTTGCAGTCCAAGGGACTCTCAAGAATCTTCTCTAACACCACAGTTCAAAAGCATCAATTCATCTGTGCTCAGCTTTCTTTATAGTCCAACTCTCACATCCATACATGTGAGAAAAACCATAGCCTTGACTAGATGGACCTTTGATGGCAAAGTGATATCTCTGCTTTTAAATATGCTGTCTAGGTTGGTCATAACTTTCCTTCCAAGGAGTAAGCGTTTTTTAATTTCATGGCTGCAGTCACCATCTGCAGTGATTTTGGAGCCCCAAAAAATAAAGTCAGCCACTGTTTCCACTGGTTCCCCATCTATTTCCCATGAAGTGATGGGGCCTGATGCCATGATCTTAGTTTGCTGACTGTTGAGTTTTAAGCCAACTTTTTCACTCTCCTCTTTCACTTTCATCAAGAGGCTCTTTAGTTCTTCTTCATTTTCTGCCATAAGGGTGGTGCCATCTGCATATCTGAGGTTATTGGTATTTCTCCCAGCAATCTTGATTCCAGCTTCTGCTTCATCCAGCCCAGCATTTCTCATGATGTACTCTGGATATAAGTTAAATAAGCAGGGTGGCAATATACAGCCTTGACGTACTCCTTTCCCACTTTGGAACCAGTCTGTTGTTCCATGTCCAGTTCTAACTGCTGCTTCCTGACCTGCATTCTGATTTCTCAAGAGGTAGGTCAGGTGGTCTGGTATTCCCATCTCTCTCAGAATTTTCCACTGTTTGTTGTTATTCACACAAACAGGCTTTGGCATAGTCAATAAAGCAGAAATAGATGTTTTTCTGAAACTCTCTTGCTTTTTCAATGATCAAACGGATGTGGAAAATTTGATGTCTGGTTCCTCTGCCTTTTCTAAATTCAGTTTGAACATCTGGAAGTTCACGATTCACGTATTGTTGAAACCCGGCTTGGAGAATTTTGAGCATTACTTTACTAGATGAGTGCAATTATGCGGTAGTTTGAGCATTTTTTCGCACTGCCTTTCTTTGGGATTGGAATGAAAATTGACCTTTTCCAGTTCTGCGGCCACTGCTGAGTTTTCCAGATTTGCTGGCATGTTGAGTGCGGCACTTTCATAGCATCATCTTTCAGGATTTGAAATAGCTCAACTGGAATTCCATCACCTTCACTGGCTTTGTTTGTTCTTATGCTTCCTAAGGCCCACTTGACTTTGCATTCCAGGATATCTGGCTCTAGGTGAGTGATCACACCATCACTGTTATCTGGGTCATGAAGATCTTTTTTGTATAGCTCTTCTCTGTGTTCTTGCCACCTCTTCTTAAAATGTTCAGTTTCTGTTAGGTCCATACCATTTCTGTCCTTCATTGTGCCCATCTTTGCATGAAACATTCCCTTGGCGTCTCTGATTTTCTTGACGAGATCTCTAGTCTTTCACTTTCTATTGTTTTCCTCTATTTCTTTGCATTGATCACTGAGGAAGGCTTTCTTATTTCTCCTTGCTTTTCTTTGGAACTCTGCATTCAAACTGGTATATCTTTCCTTTTCTCCTTTGCTTTTCACGTCTCTTCTTTTCACAGCTATTTGTAAGGCGTCCTTGGAAAGCCATTTTGCTTTTTTGCATTTCTGTTTCTTGGGGATGGTCTTGATCCTTGGCTCCTGTACAATGTCATGAACCTCCATCCATAGTTCTTCAGGCACTCTGTCTATCAGATCTAAACCCTTGCATCTATTTATCTCTTCCACAGTATAATCATAAAGACAGTAAGGACTTCCCTAGTGGCTCAGATGGTAAAGCGTCTGCCTACAATGTGGGAGACCTGGGTTCAATCCCAGGAAGAGCCTCTGGAGAAGGACATGGCAACCCACTGCAGTACTCTTGCTTGGAAAATCTCATGGATGGAGAAGCCTGGTAGGCTATGGTCCATGGGGTTGCAATGAGTTGGACACGACTAAGCAACTTCACTTCACTCCCTGCAAGACAGTAGGAGAGGCAAATTCATGTTTCGAATCAAACCCCATTCCTGCCAGAGACACTCAGAGGGCTCAAACAAACCTTGTGCACACCAGGACCCAGAGACCCCACAGAGACTGGGACAAAACTGTGTTTGAGCCTCTCCTGTGGAGGTACGAGGTCAGCACTGGACTGCCACAGGGGCAGGGGCTCTGGGTGCAGCAGGCTTGGGTATGGCATAAGCCCTCTTGCAGGAGGTCGCATTAACCCCACCACAGAGCTCCCAGAACTTACACAGGACTGGGAAATAGACTCTTGAAGGGCACAAACACAACCTTATGTGCACCAGGACCGAGGAGAACGGAGCAGTGACCCCACAGGAGACTGACCCAGACTTGCCCAAGAGTGTCCAGGAGTCTCCAGGGGAGGCGTGGGTCGGTGGTGGCCTGCTGCAGGGTTAGGGGCACTGAGTGTAGCAATATGTACATGGGGGAGGTCACCTCCTTTTGAAGGAGGTCACCATTATCTTCATTACCTCCACCATAGTTTGTGAGTGAAAGTCGCTCAGTCGTGTCTGACTCTTTGCGACCCCATAGACTATACAGTCCATGGAATTCTGCAGGCCAGAATACTGGAGTGGTAGGCTTTGCCTTCTCCAGGGGATCTTCTCAACCCAGGGATTGAACCCAGGTCTCCTGCATTGCAGGTGGATTCTTTACCAGCTGAGCTATCAGGGAAGCCCACCATAGTTTGGCCCCAGGTAAACAGCAGGGAGGGAACACAGCTCCACCCATCAACAAAAAATTGGATTTAAGATTTACTGTGCATGACCCCACCCATCAGAACAAGATTCAGTTTCCCCCTCAGTCTGTCTCTCCCATCAGGAAGCTTCCATAAGCCTCTTATCCTTCTCTATCAGAGGGCAGACAGACTGGAAAACAAAGTCACAGAAAACTAATCAATCTGATCACATGGACCACAGCCTTGTCTAACTCAGTGAAACTATGAGCCGTGCCATGTATGGACAGGTCATGATGGAGAGTTCTGACAAAATGTGGTCCACTGGAGAAGGGAATGGCAAACCACTTCAGTATTCTTGCCTTGAGAACCCCATGAGCAGTATGAAAAGGCAAAAAGATAGGACACTGGAAGATGAACTCCCCGGGTCGGTAGGTGCCCAATATGCTACTGGAGAAGAGTGGAGAAATAACTCCAGAAAGAATGAAGAGACGGAGCCAAAGCAAAAACAACACCCAGTTGTGGATGTGACAGGTCTTGTTAAGACCTAGAAGCAAGGTCTTGTTAAGCAAGAAGTTGAACAGTTCTATGAAGACCTACAAGACCTCCTAGAACTAACACCAAAAAAAAGATGTCCTTTTCATTACAGGGGACTGGAATGCAAAAGTAGGAAGTCAAGAGCTACCTTGAGTAACAGGCAAATTTGGCCTTGAATTACAGAATGAAGCAGGGCAAAGGTTAATAGAGTTCTGCCAAGAGAATGCACTGGTCATAGCAAACACCCTCTTCCAACAACACAAGAGAAGACTCTATACATGGACATCACCAGATGGTCAATATTGAAATCAGATTGATTATATTCTTAGCAGCCAAAAACAAGATCGGAAGCTGATTGTGGCTCAGATCATGAACTCCTTATTGCCAAATTCAGACTTAAATTGAAGGAAGTAGGGAAAACCACTAGACCATTCAGGTATGACCTAAATCAAAATTGTCCTAGAAAATCTTAAATCACCCACACCATAAAGTGTGTATACCTATGATTCTGTGTCCAATGAACTTAATTCACCTTGAAGTTTGAGAACCACTGAACTGGATCTTTATGGAAGGAACACAAGGCAAGCCCCTATGTATTCAAAAACCTTTCTGCTTTTAGAGATTTATCAAATCTGCTGCCATGAAAAGGGGTTGGGTGAAGCAGTCTAAAGTGTTTCAGTTTCCCTGGAGGGTTTACTCAATTTGGTTAGAATTGTGCCTTAATACATTTTAATTTGTTTGTCACTGTAAAGATTAAGTCAGAAGACAGCCTCATCCTCAGTGGGAGGTAGGTTGTCAAGGGCCTTGTAACAGTCTTACTCTGTTGAGATTTTCAAAACACACTCACATTAATGGCAGTCGTTCATCTAACCTCATACATCATCATTTTTAAGATGAACCATTATCTTATCTATCACTAAGAAAAATAATGTTGCCAATTAAATATAACAGACATTTGTACAATGTATCTGGAATTCATAGATGCTAAGGCACAAAACTGAATCTCAGATGCAATAAAACATCATATTGCTTTTAAACCTGAACCTAGATGGTATGTATTATCATCCTACCATCATGGAGGCTGGAGTAGGTCAGCCACACCTGGGGGCCCAGCTTGCTTGGTTCAGGTGTCTGCTCATTGATCTCAGAGGCCATGATGGAAGGATTTGAAGCTGAAGAGTGGCCATTATTAGTGCCTCATCAGAGCTTGGATTTTGAAATGAATTTGTCAGGGATGCATTTGGAGAGGGAAAGACCGGAGGAGGGAACCAATTCAAGGGCTCTTCTAGAATCCAGGCAAAAGGTGGCAAGAATGGGAAGCGGGGCATGCTCACTGGGATGGAGAGGTGTCAGGGCTGATGGTGGGGAGATGAAGGGCGCCATTTGTGAGCTCCTGGAGAAAGCCCTGTGGAAGGCCTGGGGGGCATAGTGAGAGTGGAGATTCTGGAGGAAAGGAAATGAGGTCCCACAGAGGACATCCTTCCCTTGTATCTCTTGGCAGTTACCAGGCAAGATGAGAGGGGGAGGCCACTGTGAGTCCTAGGGTGGTGCTTGGAACTGGTCTGGAAACTGAGTCAGGGTCCCAGCTTTGCTGCCGGTACCAGACCTGGGACTGGGGTCAGTCTAGCACCTCTCCTTCTTGCCTTTTCTGCAAAATGTGAATGATAATATCTACCATCTAGGCTGAGGTTTAAAAGCAATATGATGTTTTATTGCATCTGAGATGATGCAGTTTTGTGCCTTCAGTTGAGTTCAGTTCAGTTGCTCAGTCGTATCTGACTCTGCGACCCCATGAATTGCAGCACGCCAGGCCTCCCTGTCCATCACCAACTCCTGGAGCTGACTCAGACTCATGTCCATCGAGTCAGTGATGCCATCCAGCCATCTCATCCTCTGTCGTCCTCTTCTCCTCCTGCCCCCAATCCCTCCCAGCATCAGAGTTTTTTCCAATGAGTCAACTCTTCACATGAGGTGGCCAAAGTACTGGAGTTTCAGCTTTAGCATCAGTCCTTCCAAAGAACACCCAGGGCTGATCTCCTTCAGAATGGACTGGTTGGATCTCCTTGCAGTCCAAGGGACTCTCAAGAGTCTTCTCCAACACCACAGTTCAAAAGCATCAATTCTTCGGCACTCAGCCTTCTTCACAGTCCAACTCTCACATCCATACATGACCACAGGAAAAACCATAGCCTTGACTAGACAGACCTTAGTCGGCAAAGTAATGTCTCTGCTTTTGAACATGCTATCTAGGTTGGTCATAACTTTTCTTCCAAGGAGTAAGTGTCTTTTAATTTCATGGCTCCAATCACCATCTGCAGTGATTTTGGAGCCCCCCAAAATAAAGTCTGACACTGTTTCCACTGTTTCCCCATCTAGTTCCCATGAAGTGATGGGACTGGATGCCATGATCTTCGTTTTCTGAATGTTGAGCTTTAAGCCAACTTTTTCACTCTCCACTTTCACTTTCATCAAGAGGCCTTTTAGTTCCTCTTCACTTTCTGCCATAAGGGTGGTGTCATCTGCATATCTGAGGTTATTGATATTTCTCCCAGCAATCTTGATTCCAGCTTGTGTTTCTTCCAGTCCAGTGTTTCTCATGATGTACTCTGCATAGAAGTTAAATAAGCAGGGTGACAATATACAGCCTTGATGTATTCCTTTTCCTATTTGAAACCAGTCTGTTGTAAGCATCTATGAATTCCAGATACATTGTACAAATGTCTGTTATACTTTAACTGGCAACATTATTTTTCTTTCTTAATGATAGATAAAATGATGATGTATGAGGTTAGATGAACGACTGCCATTAATGTGAGTGTGTTTTGAAAATCTCAACAGAGTAAGCATGTTACAAGGCCCTTGACAACCTACCTCCCACTGAGGCTGAGGCTGTCTTTTGACTTAATCTTCACAATGACAAACAAATTAAAATGTATTAAGGCACAGTTCTAACCAAATGGAGTAAACCCTCCAGGGAAGCTGAAACAGTTTAGAATGTTCCACCCAACCCCCCTTTCATGCCATGGAGATCCTAGAGCAGTCCAACATCACCCACCTTGCTTGTGCTGTTCTCCCTTCCTGAAATCCCCTTACCAGCTAATTCTTATCCATCTACTGAGACTTGCTGAGGAATCTCCTCTGACATAAGTCAGCACTGGTGTCTGTGTACTGTCTCTTTTGTCTACCTGTTAGGGTGGATCTGAATCGCTTGGTGGGAAGGAGCTGGGACCCTGGCTCATTCATACTTGTGAATGTATAGCACAGTGCACGGTGCACAGAAGACAAATAACGAGTATTCGTAGAAGGCAGGGGGGAAGCCAGATTTACTAGTTAAGTTTCAACCTTCGTCCCCAGTTTTAATGATGGGTGTTTTGTTCTTCTGCCTCGAACTCCATAGGATGAAACTTCCCATGGGGCTAAAAGGCATGACCTTGACCCCTGCCCAGCAGCCAGTTCTGCCAAATTGTGGTTCTCCCTTGTCCTTCTCTCCAGTCTTTAGTCCTGGGCAATGGAGGCTACTCTTGAACCTGAGTTCAAGACCAGGTCCTCAGTGCCTGTTGCCAGAACCAGTAGCCAACTCCCCATTAAAACCTCCTTAAGTACAAGCCAGGGGCTGTGGGTTTGTGGGACTCTGGCCAACCCAGGCCTGGCCTGGGACCAGGGCCAAAGACACAGGCAACCTGACTGCTCTCTGGAGTGGGCATCCAGGGTGGGGCTCTGGGGAAGTGCTCCTACCTGGACAATGGGATTCAGACCAGGCTTCCCCATGTTCTCAGAGCTGATATCCCACAGTGCTCATACTTGCCTGTTCTGTTCTTTCCTGTCTCCTGAAAATACCCAAGCCCCACCTTACCTAATGGCCTGTGCCTGAACTGAGCAGAGTTTACAACATGGCTTCATACATTTGCTGTAACTTATCACCCAGACTGGTGCAATTTGCCTCTCCTCACCCCCACCCCACCTCCTGCAACTGTATCTCTTCAACATTATATAGCCAAGTGAACTAGGTAGGAAATCCCTGCTGGCTTAGCAAGCCTGGAGGGAACTACCCACATACCTGTTCTCCCCCTCCCCAGGGCCACCAGTGGGGCAGTACTACTCCACCCTGGCTTTCCTCACCTTATGAATGAGGAGTCCAGATACCCAGACGCTAAGGGCTTCCCTCCCTCAGCTGTAGCCTAGAGATGCAACACCAGCTCCTGATACTGCCTGTGCTGGACAGCCCTGGCCCAGCCCTGCTTAGAGAGCCATGTGTATCACAACATACAAAAGTTTATTTAAAAAGTGCCTGTTGCTAAGGGTGCTCCTATTGCTAAGGAGTCAATGAACAGTACAGAGCAGCGTGACACATAACCCTAAACTTCACTCTCGTACCAACATAATTCAGGCCCAAAGGATATGTTTCCCTCACATCTCCTGGCCCAGGTCCTCAAAACCTAAGATGACTATATCCAAATGCCAGGAGGATGTGTGGCTTGTGCTGCTTCAGACATGGAGACCAGTCTGGCTTTGGAGACGGGGGGAGACCCAGGAGCCTAAGAGAAGTAGCCAACTAATTAATTTGAACAGGTCTTTCTTTCATATGACATAACTGAATGCAACAGAGTCTTGCATAACCAAGTATATTTTTCATCAGTGTTAAGCAATCACTTTCTCACTTCTCTTTGCATCCCAACTCCTAGTTCAAAAGATACTCACGAATTTGTGTGGAATTGGTGGTTGCAATGGCAGCTGAGGAACATTTTGCAATATCAATTGACATTACTCTTAAATGTGTGTAGACTCAGGTCTAGACATAGCAAGAAAAAAGTCATACTGACTGTATATTGACAACTAAATGGATTAGAATCCTAACATTGTGAATACTATTATTTTTATAAAAACATTATTGTGATTTAATTTCTTTTTAAAGTTAAATTAAAAATTTAACCTTACTTAAGTACTTTAAATTAACATTTAATAGTCACTAATTATACTGACATTTTTGCCTTTTCATTTCATGGATAATTTGAATATTTTGGAAGAAAAATAATTTTTTAACAATAATTTAATTTTTAAAATGGTTATTTTTATCCCAATTTATATAGCTGATTAAAAATATAATCATTTTATACTATAATCAAGTATATAATCAAGTTTTATTTTTATATTAAAAATATAATCAAGTTGACTATTATTATAATCTACTCTGTAATTCTTTAGATCACAGAATATGAGATCACAGTAGAAACAGAAAAGAAAGTGGAGCTTGGAGAAAAGAAAAAAGAATAGAAAACCAGTAATGAAGGAAAATGTTACATTTTTAAAAACTGAAAACACTGAAAGAAAAGATACTTCTATTGAGCATGGCCTACATACAACTTGAAACAGAATATTACAAATTCTTGATTTAGTAAAGATTCAAGACTTAATTACTGATCAAAACCATGAAAATTAGGCAGAAAAATATTCCCATGAAACATGCAAGCTGATCTTGACATTTTACTAATAACTTTCAATCATATAAAACTCTGGCTTTAACACATTTTTAAATTTTGTTAGTCTGCAGGTATATTTATCAAGCTAGGAAGCTAGACTATATTTAACAGTTAATTTGTTTAAATATTTAGATACATGGTATGCAGCTGGTCCCATGTAAGGCTGCGGGGCAGTGGTGTGTATGAGTCTAAGCAGGAAGCAGCGTGTCTCAGTGGTAAGAGCATGGACCTTCAAGTTCAAATCACGGCTCTATACTTACTAGCTAGATGGCTTAAGTTCTGGCAACCTTAGTTTCCATGTCTGTAAAATGGACATGGTAAAATCTAGCTTCTATTACATGTTTCATAATCTAAATTCCCCTTTCATAGTCTTTAATTCTTTATTCCTATTTCCCATCTGCCTTTTACAATCTTATTTAACCTAATCCAGAGCAACAGTAGTTTCAGTCATGCACTTCATTTGCACAAATGACTCTGCTGCTCTGCTCCCTGATCTCCAGCTGGGACAGAGTACATAGGGAAATGGCCCTGGAAACTTCATTAAACTTGGCCTCACCAACGATACCAAGGAGCTGGCTCCCACATTATACACCTCTGAGACTTCATGGAAATGAAGATCTGGAAGTGGGAATGAGGCTATATCCCTGTCTTTCCCCCCTGCCCCACAAATCCAGGGGCTCAATAAGCCCAGCACGTGGTTTTGCTGTCTTGACAATTTGCATTCTCCTTCCAGCTAAAATCCAGCCAAATACCAAAGCCACATACAGAGGCCTAGACCCCCTCAGCCAAGGTAGAGCACGGCAGCACTTATGCTAAAAGCAGAACACCAAAGGTGCCATGACAGTTCCAGTCCCATAGGACAGCGAACTGCAAGGCAGCCCCTCCTGAGCGTACAGAGTCCCAGCTGTCTGTTCCAACAGGGCTCTGCTCCAGATATGACACCCTCTGAAGGGCCCAGGTGCAGGGCCTGTTCAAATGCTCGGTCTCTCTGAGGGGCCCCACCGCCTTCTAAAGCCATCAACAGGCTCAGCTGGTTTGCACAGGGAATAAATTGAGAAGGATGGTGATTTCAGCCCTGGGGGCCCAGAAGAAGCCTACTGAGAAGTTACAAATATGGCATAAGATATGGCCCCCAAGCTCTGGAAAAGACACTTGTGAGAATCAACAGGTGCACTGTGCATCACTTAACTGAGTCCACGGGTGTAAATGGGACTGTTGGCAAGCTGTCATCCCAGTCATGGAGAGTTGAGTCACTCCAGTAAGGACGTAGGGATCCATGGCTCTCCCTCCCCCACCCACCTGGCCAGCTGTCTTTGGTCTGGGTTTGGCTCAAAGAAGACTGAGTAATGTGGCAGAAGGAGTAAGATGACCAGGTCTTGACCTTCCTTCACTAGTGGCCAGCTGTGTGATGTTGGCTAGCATGGGTGTAGAAGAGCTTTCTCCACATGGACAATGAGGCTAAGAATACCCACCCCAACGTGTTTCACAGAGGAGCTAACAGTGAAAATTTCACACACTCCACTCTCTCCCCTCTCCGCAAGTCTTCGTTGTCTGAAACACCTCGGACCCTCCTAGGCACACTCTCTTCTGCATTGTTATATCTCAAATAAAGAGCAAATAGAGCAATGTGACCCTGAATAATTTTTTAAGCTACTTTATTATTTTTATTTGTAAAGTTGAAAAAAAAAATACCCTCATGACCTTTCCAGCTCTACAATTCTTGACCTGAGCCTGGGCAAAACACACAACAACAGCTAATAACAATGGCTTGGCCTACTGATCTAGGCACACCAAGCACTATTCTCAGCACTTTACCACTATTGACTCATTTTATCTCCCCAGCCACCAAGTGAAATAAATATTGTAGTGACCCCATTTAGCAAATGAAAAAGCTGAGGCCAGAAATGTTCAGTTGACTTGCCAGGAATTAGACTGCCCAAGTTAAAGCAATGCCTCCTCTCAAGTTCAAGGTCAGTGATAATTTCAGTTTGGTAAATATTAAATGCTATCATAAGAAATCAGTATTAGCCAACACTTATGTATGTGGCACTTAATACATACCAGACATTGCTTTCAGTGCATAATATATATTAACTCTTTATCACCTTGTTTACACACCAGGACATAAGCATAGAGAATTAACTTCCCAAGATCCCATCTAGTAAGCAAGCTAGGATTTGAATCCACACAGCCTGGTTCCAGAGCCTGTGTTATCAAGCATATTACACTAACTGCACCTGGACATTTTATGAACATAGAGAGGGACGACTAACCTGAGGCAGGGGTTTGGATGGAGACCCTGGAGAAGATGTCTAAGAATTAGCTGGAGTCAGGCAAGTAGAGCAGGGAAAGGCATTCCACACTGAAGGAACATCAGGGGAAAATGCACAGAGGTATGAAGAATAATGGCATTCAAAAAAATGCAAATAAGACTGGAGTGAAGGGAGATGAGGATGGGAGAATTCCTTAGAGAAAATGAACTGTGTGTTTCCTTATTTTTTTCAACTTTCCTGAATGCCTGAAATTGTGTGTAATAAGAAAAAATTTTAAAGCACTGTCATGCATCAGTGGAGATCATAAACAAAGAAAAGCACAAATCTGCAGTGGATAGATGCATGGAGTCCAAGGGAGCGGCCCAGCTCTGCTCTGCTCCTGACCCCCTGGGTGGTGCTGGCAGTCAATAAAGTGAGAAAGGGCTCAAAGCACAGGGGCTGGTTGCCAGGAAACCCCTGGGGAGGAAATCAGAGCCCAAAGAGCCAGGGTGTGTGGTTCTGAAGTTCAAGCCAGGCAGGGAACCCGGTGTGGCCCAGTAGCAGATAAGAGGCGCTCCAGGTGCAAGCTCTAGTCCCTGAGGCAGACACACCTGCCCAAGCAGGACCAGGAATGCTGAGGCCAGGGGCCTGGCTGGCTCACAAGCATGGGGCTGAGGTCTCTGGAAACCTCAGTGGGGTAGGACCTGGAGGGGAGGGAGAGGGACTGACCTCACCTCCCCAAGAAGGTAGAAACAGGTTCCTCACCTGGCAGCAGTGTTGGAAGGGTAGGTGGAACACAGAATAAAGAGGAGAGTTTGGAAAGCAATGACAACAAACCAACTGTAAAAGCTGGATCTGAATTTCTCTGCTCTCATTACCTCTGTAACCTTGAAATTTCTTCTTTGAGGTTCAATTTCTTGAAAAAGAAATAGGGCAATAACAGCCTCTCCGCCCATATGGTTCCATGAGAATTAACTGACGCTGCACCACCCAGCACAGTGACCGAGCACATAGCACGTGGGCAGAACACAACAGCTCTAGTTATGGTCACTATCACAAGCGATTAGAAACGAAGAACAATGGTGGCACTCCAGCCACCCACAACTGGCACCACATGAGGAAGACAGGAAGTCAGAGACAGCAGAAGGGAAAGAGCAAAGCTGTGAACTATCAGCGATCAGTCACACTTCTCCCCTCAGGGACGGTGTTGTTGGGCAGTTGTCTCACTCTTCCTAAGATTTCTAGTGACAGCAAGACCCAGGTTCTTCCCCAGGCACTTCGAACCACAGAAAAGCTTTGCACCAGGGACTATGCTACAATAAGGCAGGAGGTTGAAAGATGAGCTTCTAACTTCATTTGGGCTGATTAACCCTTCCCCAGAAGATAAGAAGAAACCCAACCCTGAGTGGAATCCCTTCCTGTCTATCCTGGCAATGCATCTGCCATTTTCAAAAACAAAAACCAATTCACTGAATAATTCATCATTCAAAGGAAACATCAGCCCAGAGTGCTCCACTCCATTTATTCTGGCATAAGCACTAATCTGGATTCCTGTGTATGTTTCTGAAAAGGATCCACATGAGAAATCACTTTTTAAAACATCAATATCCGAGAAGGCAAGCACAGTTTAAAAGGGCCATAATTCATAAATCAATGATGCCACACTTGAGGAAGCATTCTGCATCGACTGGTCAACAATTGCATTTGCAGCAAGTTGCAACATCTGCGGCTCCCTGGGTCTCCAGCCAGGGTTCCAGGGCTGCTGCCCCTCAATAATGAGGCAAAATTTCAGCGACAGTTAGAATCATGTTCTTTGGGATTCAGGCACTGAGATGTGGGATTATTGTGGGTTTTATCTAAATCTATCAGTTTTTGTTAATGCACCAATAACCAACCTGAAGCAGGCAAAAACCCAATGATTTACAGTCATGACTCAGCACCCTTTTTGCCTGGCTGTTAAGCAAGACTGTTCACAAGTCCTCATCCTTCACAGGTGCCTGCACAGGTTTTGGCTGAGCCCAAATCCTGGATGTTTGCAAACCTAGTGTTCCCTCAGTATCCATCAAGGGAGTTGGTCCCAGGACCCATCCCTGCCTCACCCAGGGGACAGCACAACTCACACCTGCTCGAACCCCATCATCGGCCCTGTGTACCCTCAGGCTGCACATCCATGGGTCCCACATCTGCAGATTCAATCAACTGTAGGCCATGCACTGTGCCTCCAATCTGCAGTTGGTTAAATCAGTACATGCAGAACCCACAGATACCAATCCAATGGATATGGGGGGCCAACTGTATCCATGGGGAAATTTAAACAATTGTTGCTATTATTTATGGTTCCTGATGGCCTCAACCAAAACGCACAGTCGTTGGCATTGATCAGAGCTGTGGAAACAGAACCACACACCTGGCATTGGCTAGCTGCCCCACATATACTTATTCAGAAGTAAAAGGAAGAGCATTAGGCAGAAAATCGGTAAGTGGAGGCGGCCTTGTAAGAGTTGCTTTTTGACACAAACCTCACACTGCTGGAGGAAAACAGCCTGAAGCTCTTGATCAGGAATTCTGTGGCACAGAAACCAAAGAAAGAACACCTGTGAGCTCTCAGGGTGCCCAAGGAGCAAGGCTTGGGGGAAGTTGAGATAAAATTTCTTCCTTCTTCCTCTCTCAGCTTGCTTCCCTTCCCCAGGGCTGTCTAACCAAACACAGAACACAGGCTCGTAATGGACGAAAGAGATCAAATGAGAAAGAAGAGCAGCAGCCCAGGAAATAGATCAAGAGCCAATGGGATTCAAAGTTGCGCTTCTTCACTGCTCATCCAAACAACAAAGAGGAAGGATCTCCCATAGCTCTCTCACAGTCATCAAAGAGCTTTCAAGCACATTTTAGGTATTGAATACCTCTTCAGTGACCTGTTCTAAATCTATTCTGGAACAAGGAAAGGTAAATTATACCACGTACTATTTTAATAAGTGTTATCTCGTGCAATCTTAAAAATAATTATGGGATCATTGGAAGATAACCCCATTATACAAGTGGAAAGCCTAGGCACAGAGAGGTTAAGGAAATTTCCCAAGGTAACACAGTGAGCAAGTGGTAGAAGTGGGATATGTACTTGGGTAGTTCACTCTACTCTCTGGTGGAATAAGCTAAATAGAGATGAAGAGATGTGAGGGACTGTTTCTCTAGCTTTGTGTTTAGGATAGTGAAGGGAAGTGCTACTGACAATAACACATAACATTACTGAGTCCTTACAGTGAGTCATCTGAGCCCCTTCAGGTGTGTGGTCATTTATAACCCCTATGGGGTAGGCACCCTTATCTTCATTTTATGGATGAGAAAACTAAGACCCGGAAAGGTCCTCTAGTGGGTTTGTATGAGAGCCAGGATTCCCATCCATACAGCTGGGGTGGGAGTCTATGCTCTCAACCAGGATGCTCTGCTGGAATTGGCACTGGCCATAAGCATCTGAGTTTTAGCACTGCTCTGATCTCAGCAAGGACAGACCTGAGCACAGATACCTCATGCCTAGACCAGGCTGCCTTCAAGGAAAGTACAACTGCTCTGCAAAGCTACCCATAAAGATGGGGAGTTAACTTAGCTATCAGGATTTAATTCAGCAGGTATTTTGGGGGTTTCTACTTGGTTACTTAATTGACTCCATTCTTCAAGAAAGAAATTAAAGAAATAAAGGACTTAGAGAAATTAGAGCATTATGAAAATACTGTGTATGTGGATCCTAATGACCCAAAGGGGTACCTGAAAGAAGGAAGCAAGACCTCTTGGGCTGAAGACTGGGCTGACAAGCTGCTATATGGGCTCCACTGGGCAAAGGACTCTGAACTGGTTCCTCCACCTGCTTGGCTGGGGCATTTCCCCTATTGGAAGCCTGAGAGCCAGACTTATAGCTCCTAGGGTCTTTTCCACATCTAGGGTGAGTTATTCCAAGTAGTAGATTTCAGTCTTTCAGTAGCAGGATCCTCTTTATCGGAAAGTCCAATATCTACTAAAATGGAAAGAGGGAACAGATCTGGAGGGAATGGGGGATGGGGACCAGCAGAGTGTAGGCCACCATGACCTACCCCAGCCATTCCCATAATAGGTCATGGGCACTTCTACAAACCAATTTATAAACATCCCCTTGTCAACATATTGAGCTGACTGTAGATGACAAAAGCGGAGAGAGGTTGACTTGGCCTCCTCAGAAGGCCCAGATGCTTTTATTGTTGCTGTTGTTCAGTCATTAAGTCATGCCCAACTCTTTCTGACCTCATGGACTACAACACGCCAGGCTTTCCTGTCCTTCACTGTCTCCTGGAGTTTGCTCAGACTCATGTCCATTGAGCCGGCAATGCTATTTAACCATTTCAGCCTCTGCATCCCTCTTCTCCTTTCGCCTTCAGTCTTTCCCAGCATCCACATCTTTTCCAATGAGTTGGTTCTTCACATGAGGTGGCCAGGGTATTGGAGCTTCAGCTTTAACATCAGTCCTTCCAATAAATATTCAGGGTTGATTTCCTTGTGGATTAACTAGTTTGATCTTGCTGTCCAAGAGACTCTCAAGAGTCTTCTTCAGCACCACAATTTGAAAGCATCAAATCTTTGGGCATTCAGCCTTCTTTATGGTCCAACCCTCACATCTGTACACGACTACTGGAAAAACCACAGCTTTCACTATATGGATATAGTCAAATACATATTTGTTTTTTAATAGATGCTTTAACTATTAAAGCATCCACCATCACTACCATCCAGGCCACAAAAGTCAGCTGCTTGGCTAAAAAATCAGCAACCTTGAAAAAGTCCAAGGAAGGCACAGAAAGAGATACAAAGTATGTTCACAAATCAATTTCCCAATGCCCAAAGCTTTGTACATCCCTCCTCAAGCATGACAGCCTTCAAAGTCGGCAGAAGATTAAAAAGGAACAGAAAAAAGTAGAAGGTTACCCAAGGTTGCAAGCACAATGGCCAGAATGTGTGTAAATACTGGAGTGGCCCTGTGCTGCTTTGGATCCCCTGATATAATGGCCATTTCCTGGAGTCCCATTTCCTCTCATTGTGTTTCAGTGGAACAACAATGTTATAGTGAGAAGCTGCTCAGTCACATAGGTTATTTTAATAGATACATCCTACAAGCCTTGAAAACCTGTTCTAGGCACTGATAACAGGGCTAAATATATCACAAGCTCAATAGTGAATTTGAGAATCAAAAACTGTGAGATTGGAACACACACGTGTGTGTTTTTTCTCAGCACATCCTCCAAGTTTTCTCACATTCTGGCCCCCTCACACAGATTCACAGGATCCTTCCCGCTGAAGCCTGGTTTAAACCACTGCCCTCCAGCAACACTGGAGAATTTTGTTGCATTGATTTATCTCTTTAGCATTCCTCATTCAGCTGCACATCTGAACTGAAGCCTGAAGGACGGTGCTGTCATTTATGGATATGCGTATTTTTGCAAATATAAACATACACACGAGAAAACACTGAAGACCTAGTTACAAGGCGGCCATCACAAAGGCTGATCCACAAACGATTTGGGAGCCCTGCCAGATCTGTAATTCATGGCTGCTCTTGGGATTTCCACTTTCAAGATCACAGACAAATTTGCAGCATCCCAGGTGGTTGATCAAAGTTCTCCTTTCCTTCCTATCCCTCTAATATAAGCAAATGCTACCATTTGGGTGTTCGATTTGTAAAGCTAATCTAAAGACAAAGGTTGTCTCTGCCTTCAGAAAGACACTGATACATTAAAAAAAAAAAAAAAGATATCCAAGCATTTTAGAAAACACAGATTTAGAAACAGCAATATTGCTAGCAAAATATCTTAAAGCAGTGATTCTTAACCCTGACTGCTCATTAGAAATATCTGGCAATAGGGATACCCTCAACTGTTCCTACCTCCTCCAGGTGGTTCTCATGGGCAGATCGATCTTAAGGGAACACGGGTCTTTGGTGTGATGCTTTTGCAGAAATTTAAGTCAGTGGTTCTTCATCTTGGTTGCATATTAGAATCCGAAGAAAAAATTTTAAAACATCAATGGCTGGAACTCACTTCCGCAATGATCCTGAATTAGTATGGGATGGGGCTGAGCCTTGACATTTGAAAATTACTTGAGAATTCAGTCATGGTTGAGGACCACTAGTCTTAGTCACTGCACCGCTCTGATTCAGTTATCCTTAAACACACAAAGATAGAGAACTCAGGAAATCTATCTTCAGACATTTCTCCAGCTCTAAAAATCCAAAGAACAGCAATGCTTTGCCTACCTTAAATAAGAAATAAGTAATAAAGGCATCTGAGTGAACAACAGAATTTGATGTCATGATGCCCACATATATCCCTTTCAGGCTGAGTATCCCTTGGGTCCTCATGGGCAGTTTGTTCATTTCATTTCACACACTGTTGAAACAAAATCATTTATCTGGTTTCTAAACCATCAGCAGATTAGAATCACACAAATTAGAAGTGATAGAGGGGGCAGGTAGAAAAGAGGAGAGAGACTATTAGAAGCGGGTCCCCTGACTGCAGTGAGAAGTGAGTGCTAATAGGGAAGGGACAGAAAAACTGAAATCAGTAGACACAGCACACAAAAAAGCATGAAAGTCAGGGTTCATTAATGAAAGGGTACGTGGACATCAAGGTGCTGTATCACTGATAATCCTAAGAATAGTCCGGAGTCACTCAGAACAAGTTAAATTATGCTCATGATAACCTGGTTATAGAAGCTGAAATATAGGTGATGACTTCCCTCAAAAATAGTAATAATAGACACCAAGTATGATAGCAGGGGTAAATCTTAAGCTATTTGGAAATTGCTGCCACCCAGAATG
Organism: Capra hircus; assembly: GCF_001704415.2. Lineage (NCBI taxonomy): Eukaryota > Metazoa > Chordata > Mammalia > Artiodactyla > Bovidae > Capra > Capra hircus. The sequence goes on along the minus strand of NC_030818.1, from coordinate 27,828,462 downwards.
ACTCATTTCCTGAAGCTCCCAGATAGCCACAGACTTCTGTAGGAGACCTTTTAGCAGGAAGAGCTTCAGCTTGACCAAGAAGAGATCTGCCTCCCTCTGGGAGTCAGGAGACAGTGAGATCTGAGACAGGGAAATAGTCATGGATGCTCCTGACGCTTGGGCTTTCTAGGTACCAGGGCACAGACACAGTCCTCTGAACTTTCACTGAAAACAGGCACAGCTGAGCCCTGGGGCATCCTTCCTGGCTGGTAGGACCTGATTGCTCTAGGTGGGCCTCCCATTAAATGTAACTCCAATGCACAGGGTCTCCATGCCTGCCATTCCTTGCTGAGAATGTCCACACTAACCACAATAAAGATAGTTCTTTTAAATGAAAAGTCCTGGGATGGATAATACCCGAATCTCAACCACTCAGCCAGTTCATCAGCCCACTTCTGTTTATACTGTAAGGCCCTGGTTTTCACATCCTCCCCACCCCCAACAATGAAATATGGAACACAAATATATTACAAAGATAAAATGGGGCACCCATGACCAAAGGACTCTTGGTAGCTAAAGTCTTGTTACTACTCCCTCCCATCAAAATTCCGTGATACACTCAGTTAGGAAGTCATTTGGCAAGGACCTTCCAGGTCCCCAACCCCAGACCCCTACCCAGAGGCTCAGTCCTGCTCTGTGGCCAACACTGCCCAGTGTTGATTGCTAGTGTGGAGCCCCCAGCTGCTATTCTGGTACAGGTGAGAACCCCCTCTTAACATTTTATTCTACTAGGCTTTTTATTGGTTCCCCACATCCATCCTCCAGCCTCTCTGTGTCTGCTAATTGAGCTCTTGTATCTTGAATGTCATTTTGATCAGCTCCTAAGTCTAGGTTTATCAGCACACAGACATCAAGAAGCGCCCGCCAGCAGCTTTGCTCCCAGCAAAGTGTGCAAACCACAGCCGGACTCCTCCCAGCTAGCAGGGGACAGCACCTCACTTCCAAATGACCTGATGCAGAATTTTCTAAACCCATCAGTGGTTAATTCACTGAAGGCCTGACTCTATTGGATGTGCAGGTTCCAAAACTCATGAGGTCCTAGTTCCTGCTGAAATCACCTGGGTTTTATCACGTGAACCAAAGTCTCAAGAGATTACTATGAACAGATGAGTTTGAGGTAAAATTGCTTCATGGTTACTTATGAGGCTCAGAAACCAGAATGCCTGGGCTTGGATCCTACTCTACTATCACAATGTCATTTTGTTCAAGTGACTTAAAGTGCCTGAGCCCCCAGTTTCCACACCTGTAAAGCACAGGCAGTGGCAGTGGCTGCCTTGCTGGATTGCTGGAAGATTAGGAGGCCTCGAGGGTGCACAAAACACTTCAAGCCCACCTGGCACATGGTAGCCCCCCAAGAAGGTTTGCTGCTACTAATAATGAAGTTAGACACTTGCCACAGCCCCCACCTCTGACTTGTCACACTAAATACCCTGCCTTCAACATTGAACCTCCAGCACCCAAGAGTACCCAGATCATGCCCTGAAGACCTGTCCCATTCCTGGGAGCAGCCTCCTTGGATCTACCTAGTTTTACTGCAGTGAAGTGGGTCATGAGCAGATGAAATCTAAAAATAAAATGGCTAGAAGGAGATACAAGCAGTAGGCAGAGAGAGACAGAGTGGGGAGTGATGATGGTGTACAGAGCAGAAGACGTCGCAGGGACACACACTTCACTGATGTGACAGTTTTCCAGGAACCCCCGGAAGTTGGTTAAACAGCACCTGTCACTTGAACTGTTTCTTCACTGTGATCCCCCTCCTACCCCCAGGGATGTGGGATGAATTCTACCATATGGCCAGATACACAGAGACACTGGGCAGTCCTAGCAAGCCCGGACTCCCTGGAATCCGGAGGACAGGAGCAGCACAGGGCATAAATAAGTCACTGGAGGACCACAGCCATGTTCCCTGTACATTATCTATTTCAACAAAGATCCCAGCAGGTGTCAGTGGAGGCCTCAGCTTGCTGGAGAGAAAGGGTATCTACTTGGCCCTACGATGACCCAGCAGGGCTGTGAGACTCTCAGTCCCTGGGCAGCACCAAGGCAGCTAGGCCATAACCTGTTCCTGCCCCTGCAGCCAATCCCTAGAAGGTACTGGGCACAGTCACAGGTGAGCAGGGAGATGGTTCAAGGAAACTTCATGACACTGTCTCTATATTCATTATTCCAACAGACAGCATGGCCAGGACTCCCAGCTACTCCCAGCTACCAGGTGCAGCTTGTGAAGCAGAGGTCAGAGTTTTGTTTCGGATTGAACCACTGACATCTGCTGTTCCTCCAGCTTCCCACAGATTCCCCAACCCCCCGATGTCAATGGCTATCTCTCCATGCCACTGGCTCTGCAGGAAATTAACACCTGGAATTCAGAAAACAAAACCAAACTCAACAAATAATGCCTGAGTGACACTGAATAAGAATAGAGCACTTTTCAGTAAGACCCCTCCCATCTGCCCAGCAAGGGGGCCTGACACTGTGACTCCCCATCCCATCAGTGGTCCTCAAATGTCTGCCAGTCACCTCCGCCCTTGGTTTTCACTCTCTATCCTTACCACTTATCTCTTTTTCTTAAATATTTTATTTCTGAAGAACAGCATTATCATACTACTTAGGAAGACTAGTATCATTGGATATAAATAATTATTTTTTATGCAATGAACACAAAACAATATTCTTCCAAGGACTTCCTAAGTTTTCAAAGGGAGATAAATATTACAGAGGTGTTACTGACAATGAAACTATGAGCCATGCCCTGTGGGGCCACCCAAGACAGACAGGTCATGGCAAAGAGTTCTGGCAAAACGTGGTCCACGTGGAGAAGGGAATGGCAAACCACTTCAATATTCTTGCTTTGAGAACCCCATGAACAGTATGAAAAGGCAAAAAGCATGACACTGAAAGATGAAATCCTCAGGTCGGTAGGTGCCCAATATGCTGCTGGAGATCAGTGGGGAAATAACACCAGAAAGAATGAAGAGGAGGAGCCAAAGCAAAAACAGCACCCAGGTGCGGATGTAACAGGTAATGGAAGTAAAGTCCAATACTATAAAGAGCAATATTGCATAGGAACCTGGACTGTTAGGTCCATGAATCAAGGCAAAATGGAAGTGGTCAAACAGGAGATGGCAAGAGTAAACATTGAGATTTTAGGAATCAGTGAACTAAAATGGATTGCAATGGGTGAATTTAATTCAGATGACCATTATATCTACTACTGTGGGCAAAAATCCCTTAGAAGAAATAGAGTAGTCATCATAGTCAACAAAGGAGTCCAAAATACTTGGATGCAATCTCAAAAACAGCAGAATGATCTCTGTTCGTTCCCAAGGCAAACCATTCAACATCACAGTAATCCCAGTCTATGCCCCAACCAGTAATGCTGAAGAAGCTGAAGTTGAACGGTTCTATGAAGACCTATAAGACCTTCTAGAACTGACATCCAAAATAGATGTCCTTGTCATTATAGGGGACTGGAATGCAAAAGTAGGAAGTCAGGAGCTACCTGGAGTAACAGGCAAATTTGGCCTTGGAATACAAAACAAAGCAGGTTAAAGACTAACAGAGTTTTGTCAAGAGAACGCACTGGTCATAGCAAACACCCTCTTCCAACAACACAAGAGAAAACTCTACACATGGACATCACCAGAGGGTCAATACTGAAATCAGATTGATTATATTCTCTGCAGCCAAAGATGGGGAAGCTCTATACAGTCAGCAAAAACAAGTCCAGGAGCTGACTGTGGCTCAGATCATGAACTCCTTATTGCCAAATTCAGACTTAAGTTGAAGAAAGTAGGGAAAACCACTAGACCATTCAGGTTTGACCTAAATCAAATACCTTATGATTACAAAGTGGAAGTGACAAATAGATTCAAGGGATTAGATCTGATAGATAGAGTGCCTGAAGAACTGTGGATGGAGGTTCATAGCATTGTACAGGAGGCAGTGATCAAGACCATCCCCAAGAAAAAGAAATGCAAAAAGGCAAAATGGTTGTCTGACCAGGCCTTACAAACAGCCATGAAAAGAAGAGAAGCTAAAGGCAAAGGAGAAAAGGAAAGATAGCCCCATCTGAATGCAGAGTTCCAAAGAATAGCAAGGAGAAATAAGAAAGCTTTCCTCAGTGATCAATTCAAAGAAGTGGAGGAAAATAATAGAACGAGAAAGACTAGAGATCTCTTCAAGAAAATCAGAGATACCAAGGGAACATTTCATACAAAGATGGGCACAATAAAGGACAGAAATGGTATGGACCTAACAGAAACTGAAGATATTAAGAAGAGGTGGCAAGAATACACAGAACTATACAAAAAAGATCTTCATGACCCACATAACCATGATGGTGTGATCACTCACCTACAGCCAGACATCCTGGAATGCATAGTCAAGTGGGCCTTAGGAAGCATCACTACAAACAAAGCTAGTGGACGTGATGGAATTCCAGTTGAGCTATTTCAAATCCTGAAAGATGATGTTGTGAAAGTGCTGTACTCAATATGCCAGCAAATTTGGAAAACTCAGCAGTGGCCACAGGACTGGAAAAGGTCAGTTTTCATTCCAATCCCAAAGAAAGGCAATCCAAAGAATGTTCAAACTACTGCATAATTGCACTTATCTCACAGGCTAGCAAAGTAATGCTCAAAATTCTCTAAGCCAGGCTTCAACAGTACATGAACTGTGAACTTCCAGATGTTCAAGCTAGATTTAGAAAAGGCAGAAGAACCAGAGATAAAATTGCCAACATCCACTGGATCATCGAAAAAGCAAGAGACTTCCAGAAAAACACCTACTTTTGCTTTATTGACTATGCCAAACCTTTGACTGTGTGGATCACAAAAAACTGTGGAAAATTCTGAAAGAGATGGGAATACCAGACCACCTTACCTGCCTCCTGAGAAATCTTTATGCAGGTCAAGAAGCAACAGTTAGAACTGGACACGAAACAACAGACTTGGTCCAAATCAGGAAAGGAGTATGTCAAAGCTATACACTGTCACCTTGCTTATTTCACTTATATGCAGAGTATATCACATGAAATACCAGGCTAGATGAAGCACAAGCTGGAATCAAGATTGCCGGAAGAAATATCAATAACCTCAGATATGCAGATGGCACCAACCTTATGGCAGAAAGCGAAGAAGAACTAAACAGCCTCTTGATGAAAGTGAAAGAGGAAAGTGAAAATTTTCACTTAAATCTCAACATTCAGAAAACTAAGATCCGGCATCAGGTCCCACCACTTCATGGCACATGGATGGGGAAACAATGGAAACAGTGACAGATTTTATTTCCTTGGGCTCCAAAATCATTGCAGAGGGTGAATGCAGCCATGAAATTAAAAGATGCTTGCTTTTTGGAAGAAAAGCTATGACCAGCCTAGACAGCATATTAAAAAGCAGAGATATTACTTTGCCAACAAAGGTCCATCCAGTCAAAGCTTTGGTTTTTCCAGTAGTCATGTATGGATATGAGAGTTGGACTGCAAAGAAAGCTGAGCACCAAACAATTGATGCTTTTGAACTGTGGTGTTGGAGAAGACTCTTGAGAGTCCCTTGGACAGCAAGCAGATCCAACTAGTCCATCCTAAAGGAAATCAGTCCTGAATATTCATTGGAAGGATTGATGCTGAAGCTGAAACTCCAATACTTTGGCCACCTGAGGTGAAGAACTGACTCATTTGAAAAGACCCTGATTCTGGGAAAGATTAAAGGCGAGCGAAGAAGGGAATGACAGAGGATGAGATGGTCGAATGGCATCACCAACATGATGGACATGAGTTTGAATAAACTCTGGGAGTTGGTGATGGACAGGGAGGCCTGGTATACTGCAGTCCATGGGTTGCAAAGAGTCAGACACGACTGAGTGACCAAACTGAACTAAACTGACACTCCAGGGGCTTCTCAGGTGGCGCCAGTGGTAAAAAACCTGCCTGCCAATGCAGGAGACACAAGAGATGTAGCTTTGATCCCTGGGTCTGGAAGATCCCCTGGAGGAGGGCATGGCAGCCCACTCCAGTATTCTTGCCTGGAGAATTCCATGGACACGGTTGCACAGAGTCAGACATGACTGAAGTGACTCAGCACACACGCATCACTGACACATTGGCCCCAACCTGAGAGTGTCTCCTTGATATGATCAGAAGGACTGAAAGAACATTGGGAGAAAAGAAGAAAAATTATTTTTTGGAGTTAGAATTATATGCAGTACAATGCCCAGGTGCTAAGTGTACAGTTGGCTGTTTTACAAATGGATACACCGTGTCACCAACGGCCCAGTTAAGGCAAAAAACATTATCATTATCCCAGAAAGTCCTCTCATGCCCCTTCCACTCAATCTCTCCTGATGACCAGAGGCAACTACCATTTTCATTTCCATCCTCATAGATTAGTTTTTTCTATTCTTGAACGTTATGTTGATGGCTTTTTCATTGTTAAATAAAAGTTTATTAGATAATGTTATTCTTTTGTATGTGTTTGAAACTTTTCATAATAAAAAGAATTTTTTCAATCATGGAACGCCCTGCCTTTATCTACAATCTTCTCCAGAGCTTCCAATGGAATGAGACCTACAATTTGGGGCACCCTGAACTAACAAAAGAGGAAGATGCCAAATTAGGAAATTGGGCTCTGACTTTGCAAATCCCAACATGATGCTGATTATAGCACTGATCTGCCAAATTTTCTCCCCTAAATCTCAACTAATCTGATTATTTTTTAAGCTCCCCATAGAAAGTCTTCTCCTAGACCAGCATTCCTTCACAATCAGCCAATTCTTCCACCTCCTTTGGCCAGGCTCAGTGCCCCTTCCCACCCACACCTGCCCCTCATCCCCAGTGTGGGTCTGCTGTTCATGTGGCTCCTTCTGAGGGACCTCCCGCCTACCTCTTGCCCCATACCACCCTTCCTCAGGACCCCACACAAGGCCAGTAATTCTCCTCTCCTGTAAAATCAAGTTTATGCTGCACATTTGCACTTAGCCTTCCTTGCCTTCTGTTGTTACCTATCTTTTAATATGAACACATCTTATCTCTTTAACTAGACCCTAAGCTCCTTAAGGGCAAGGGCAGAATTATCTTGGCATCAAAGAAAAGATAGTAGAGATACAATCATGTGGATGAAGGTATAAGTGCCTGCCTACAGATTCAAAGTGAAAATGAAAGTCACTCAGTCTTGTCCGACTCTTTGCAACCCCATGGACTATACAGTCCATGGAATTCTCCAGGCCAGAATACTGGAGTGGGTAGCCTTTCCCTTCTCCAGGGGATCTTCCCAACCCAGGGATCGAACCAAGGTCTCCCGCATTGCAGGCAGATTCTTTACCAGTTGAGCCACCAGGGAAGCCCAAGAATACTGGAGTGGATAGCCTATCCCTACTCCAGCGGATCTTCCCGACCCAGGAATCAAACCAGGGTCTCCTGCATTGCAGGCTGATTCTTTACCAGCTGAGCTATAAGGGAAGCCCACAGATTATTCAAAGTTATAGCCTTAAAGGTAAAGAAAGAAAGAAATGGTGGCAGCCCCAGTATCTTCAATGATGGCATTTTATATGCAGACCAACATTGTTTCTGTGAATTTTTATCACAGATCCTGGGTCCCATTCTTAGAAGCTCAGACTTTACAAGTCTGAATAGAGCTCAAGAGTTTGTACCTTCCCAAGCTCCTGGAAGATAATGCCACTGGTTCTGGACCACTCCAAGAGACATACCATCTGTGAGTACAGAACAGGATGGGTTACTGAACATCCTTACGGCTAGAAGACCAAGGAAAATGGTGTTCCAGCTGGCAGAGCCTAACTTGAGTTCTATTAATTATACCTGTCTCTGGAGGTGGGAATAAATAGCAAGAAAACTACTTCCAAACAATCAAAGATGACACAAAGTGAAATAAATGCAGATAGAAGTAGATTCCCAAAGAGGGCCAAGCTTAACCCCAGGAAAGGAAACCACAATTCCTGTCCTGGGTCCTTGTCCTGTTTCCCTTATAATATTACACCGTGGTGTTTTCCTGTGCCTGGAAGGAAAACCAACAGTAAGGTAAACTTCAGGGTGCAGAGTTCAGGGTGCAGCAAATGTGTGCAAAAATGCATGTAATGATTAGAAAATGTTTTAAATAAAAAGGCTAACCACAGGACAGCAACCAGCAGGATGATGCTGAGGAAACTGGCATTCTTACCACAACTACTGAAAACCCAAGTATTTGTCCTCTGCAACCAGGGAACAAAGGGGGTGTTGACATGGCTGTGTGTGAAGGAGGGGGAAGACATTCCAGCACTTACAGTTTCAATTGAAAATAAACAAACAGCCCAGGCTGCCTGAGGACCCAGGCTGCCAACCACCAGCCTGGGAGCACAAGCCAGCCGCCAGGGCCAGCATACGGCTATTTATATTTGTAATCCAATTTGGATGGGGAAGGCGCATGAAAATAAATTGATTATCTTGAAACTGTAAGAGCAAAATTTGCCGGGACAAAAAGTAATGAAATAATAAAGAGGAAGTACCCAAGTAGGTCAACCGAGGGCATACTTCTTATGAACTGTTTCCTATCTAGTTTGCTTTCTGGATTCAGACCTGAGAAAACTGGCTAACAAGTTGCCAGAAATCACATGCCAGGGGCTCCCCTGGTGGTCCAGTGGTTAAGAATCCACCTGCCAATGCAGGGGGCATAGGTTCAGTCTTTGGTCCAGGAGGATTCCACATCCCACGGGGCAACTAAGCCCATGTGCGACAACCACTAAGCCCGCACTTTGCAACAAGAGAAGCCACAGCAATGAGAAGCCTGTGCACCACAACTAGAGGGTAGCCCCCACTTGCCACAACTGGAGAAAGCCCACACAGCAACAAAGACCCAGCACACAGAAAAATAAATAAGGAAAGAAAGAAAAAAAAAATGAAACCACATGCCAACCTGCAGGTAAAGGTTTGCTGAGTTTTCCCTCTGTGTGTGTGTGTGTGTGTGTATGTTAGCATGTGTACATATGTGTGTACATGTAATCAAACAAAATAACTCAAGAGGTTATATGACAAAGAGCTGATTATCTCAATTCAGTCTTTAGCTTGTGAAGGAAAAAGTGGGTAGTTCATGAAAAAACAACCATCTTTCCCAAATCTCAGGGTCAGACAAAAGCGTACATTATCCTGAAAACACTGGCCTTCTATCTTTTCTCTCTCTCACCCCCACTTCCCTGAAGGCTGGATTCATCTCTGCCTCTCCACAGTTACAATGGCAACCATTTATTAAGCATGTGGTATATGACAAGGACTGGAGGTGTACAGCCTGGAATGGTCACACCAGTCCTGAGATTGGGACTGTCAGCCCATTTTAGAGATGAAGAAATTGAGGTTCATGACCTAAATGACTTGCTCAGATACCACACTGCTACCAAGGAGGGACTCAGAACTTGAACCTAAGTCTGTCTTGGGCTGGTTTCATTAAAACACACTGCCACCATGCAGGGATGTGAAGACAGTCAGATTCCAAGGGAGTGGGCAGCTGAGCCTGTGAGCGGTTGTCACGCTAGACTCAGAAGAAGGATAAGAACAAAAAGACAATAAGAAGAGGTCTGGTGAAGCACTGGGAACCTGTTCAAGGAAGTGTCCGTCCCTTAACTCAGCTCAAAGAGTTTCTACAGTGGGACTTCCCTGGCAGTCCAGTGGTTAAAACTCCATGCTTCTAATGCAGGAGACGTGGGTTCAGTCCCTGGCCACAGGGATTGAATATGTGTACACATGCTCACGCACACAAACACAGACACACACATACACAGAGAGGGAAAACTCAGCAAACCTTCACCCACAGGTTGGCATGTGATTTCTTTCTTTTTTAAAATCGTTTATTTATTTCCTTATTTATTTTTCTGTGTGCTGGGTCTTTGCTGCTGTGTTTCTCCAGTTGTCGCTCAGGTTCCACATGCCATGTGATGAGGTCAGGGAAAAAAAAGTTTCTATGGCACATTTAAATAATCCCCAGTTCATAAGCTGCATACATGAAAGGCGTCCTTTACTGTGGACTTTACCTTGTGGGTCCCATGCTATGCTAAGTCACTTCAGTCACGTTCCACTCTGCAATCCTGTGGACTGTAGCCCGCCAGGCTCCTATGTCCACAGGATTCTCCAGGCAAGAATACTGGAGTGGGTTGCCATTTCCTCCTCCAGGGGATCTTCTCAACTCAGGGATCGAACCCGGGTCTCCTGCGCTGCAGGCAGATTCTTTACCACTAACACCACCTGTGAAGCCCTTACCTTGTGGGTAAACCTAACAAAATATAAGGCTTTTTGTAACACTCAAACAGACGTAATCAAAGCCTAGCCCCAAACCTCATCTTACTTATTACCTATTGATTCTGAGGGATGATATAACCCATCTAAGATTCAGATGATATTTTCCTTTTAAGTGAAGGGACTTGGGAGGGGATGGATCAGGCAGAACCCTGGACCATATAACCTGGTCCAGGGTTCTCCAGTCAAGTTTAGTTGCTTTAATACTCTGTCATTGTGAAAGCCCCATATTAACTGCTGGTGGTGAGCTGCTCTGGTCCCATGCCTTTGATGAACAGAAAATAGCAGACAAACTGTCTTTAAGAAAAGGAGTTGATTTCAATGGTAGAGGGAGGGGAAGCTGATCAAAGGTATTAAAAAGCTAGGAAGGATCATTTAAGAAAAATGTGGCTAGGGACTTCCTTGGCAGTCCAGTGGTTAATAGGCCATGCTTCCACCGCAGAGGGCAGGGGTTCAACTCCTGGTCAAAGCACTAAGATCCCACATGCTGTGTGGTGTTGCCAAAAAAAAAAGAAAGAAAAATGTGGCTGAAGATGGGCTTCTGGGGATGAGGTGGGAAGGAGGATTCAGGGATTGTCATTTAATTTCTAAATTAAGTTATTCTTCTGTAGGAGTTTGTGATGTGATGTGTAAAGCATTTCAAGAGCATGAGCAATGTCTGCAAACACTTCCAGATTTTTCCCAGCTCTGAGCTGAGACAGTTAAGCTGTCCTCAGTGGCTCAGCAGTGTCAATTGATCACTGATCAGGTTGCTTGATCGGGTTGAGAAGAGGAAAGAAATTTGTATTTATGGTGGTGTGTGTGTATGTGTTTATGTGTATGTGCGTGTGCATGTAAGTGGTGACCTACTACATATAGGAAGAAGGGAAGAAAGCCAGGGCAAAACCAAGGGAGGAAGAAGCCATAAACTTCCATAGATGATGGATGGTTTACTCTATCATCTGAGAGCCAGCTGCTAGTCAGATGATGGGATCTGATGGCCCCAGATGCCCCCATGGAAGGTGCTGATGAAATGCAAACCACACTCCTGCCAGCAACTGAGCATCCTGGAAGCCAACCCTACAGAAGTTCAGGGGCACCCTTGCCCTTTGTCTCCCACCTGCATCTAGGGAGAGTAAAACAAGGGGTTGAGTTTGGGAGGCCCTTCTTTTCTAAAACCACCACTCTTGCTCCTGGTCATTTCCCTACCTAAAAAGCTCCAGCCCTTTTGCCAAGAAATCAAATCTGATCCTGCTCCAGCCCCTAAAACTAACCATCTGTTAAGAAATATAGATTCATGTGAATGTATGGCAAAAACCACCACAATATTGTAAAGTAATTAGCCTCCAATTAAAATAAATAAATTTTTAAAAAGAAATATAGGAACAGCGGAACAGGTTAAAAGACACCTTGGGGATATAATCAGCAGAATTCAGAATGCAGGAAATTTACAGGGCAAATCCATTTCATTCTCCAGGAGATCACCCCAAACCCAGGGATCCAACCTGTGTCTCCTGGATTGGCAGGCGGATTCTTCATCACTGAGCCACCAAGGAAGCCCCATTTCTTCAACAAATACATAGCAAAAACCGAAAAAAGGAAAAGAGGACAATAGAAATCTATGAATGGAAAGAGACTTAAAAAAAATCAACCAAATGCAATATATGGACCTTATTTGAATCATGACGCAAACACATTAGCTCCTAAAAAGTTTATAAGACAATTGGAAAAATTTGAACATTGACTAGATATTTGATGATATAAAGGAGTTCATATTTTCTTTAATGTGGTAATGGCATCTTAATTACTTTTTTAAAGTGCTCTTGTCTTTTGAGATAGATACAGACATATTTACAGATGATGTGTGATGGCTGGAAAATTCTTCAAAATAATGCAGGTTGACCAAAGCTAAGACAGCATCTCTCTGGCTTCAGTCTCTATCTTTATATGTGGGCACAGTAAGGGCATAAAATGTCATTAATAGGCTAAGATTATACTAAAACCCTCATATCATCAATGTTTTTCAGGCTAATGAACTTCTGGCAAACATAAATGTATATTATATCTCCTCCAAAATAAAGAAGGACACAAGAAGAGCTAACTTAGCTCCATATTTGACTGCAAGATAGAAGCCTTGACCACATTATCCAAAAAGAAATTGCTTTTCAAATAGTGTTGGAAATTTGTATAAGAAATAAAATGCTCAGAATACATACCCTGGGTCCCTGACCAAGAAAAGCTGTGCTTTGTGTCCTGAGTCAAGAGCTGAGCAACTCAGGGATCCCTTCGTCTCACGCAGTGGGCTTATCACACTGACCTTAGCACCACTCCAGTGGGCCTGACACGCCCGTGGATTCCACAGAAACTCGTTTTAAACTATATTAAATTGCATCTTTCAGTTAAACTCTAAGATAGAGTTAAACCCTCTACCTTAGAAACAGAAACAGAAAGGAAATAGAAAGCTCTGTTGCTTTAAAGACTAAAAGTCTGACCTTCAGTGAGTTGAGGCACTTCTGCTTTTGTGTTAAATGTATGTGTGCCCAAAGATACGACTCTATCATATTTAATATATGTCATTCCAATGTAAAATGTTCTCTTCTACCCAAGGGTATCCTGGCCATGATTATCATAAATCAATAATGTGTAAAGTTGCATTATTAAAAAGCCACTTCTGGCATTCCACCACATGCTTTTCAAAGATGGATGGCTAAACTATAAAAAAAGATAAATTGTCCATTTGGTCCTCATCTTATTCCTAATGTGTAAAAGTCATTTTTACCTGGACTCAGTGTTGTAGGTATGGTGGGATACAATAGGTAAATTTGGAGATTCAAAAAATTACAAACCACAAGAAAAGTAGGCTTGTCTCTTTGAGCCATTTACTTTGGGTCTGTTGCTGGGAGTCCATTTCCTGTGCCATAACTAAGCAGACTTAATATGCTGTGGAATCCTGGGCTTCCAACACCACACTGTTTGATACAATGACTGTGAGGTCCTTGAATAAAATATATGTAAGTACAGGTCAGTTCAGTCGCTCAGTCGTGTCCGACTCTTTGAGAAATATGTTGCTATTACTACTATAGGAATATAAGTAATAAAAGACTGTTATTAGTATCTACAAAAATTAAAACATAAAATGAAATAATCCAGTTGTAAGGAAACTTTGGAGAGACGTAGAGGTAAAACAAGATTGGCCATACACTGACAAACGTTGAAGCTGGCAGAGTGCATTCATTACACTGCTTTATTTTTATATACATTTAAAGTCTTCCATTGTAAAAGGCTTTCAAAGTGCTAAAGAATGAGTTACAGTAATGAGCAATATTCCCATGGGATAATATAGAGTTTTAATGAGATTTTAAAACTGTAGTTAAAATAATCCAATTTAAAATAACTCATACTACATACACATGTATTAATTTATGTGTATATGAATGGGCATATTTATCTATATAAGTTTATAAATATAGGAAATCTCCAGAAATCATATGCACCAAACTTTTATCAATTCTGTTTTGTGGGGAGGAAGGAACTAGAGGGAGACACTCATTTTTTTACTTTACACACTTCTACACTGTTTCAGTTTCTTCCATCAAATACGTCCTACTTCTCAATGAACAAATGCAGTGTGGGAGTAGACACAGTGACTCCCGGGAGCCCCCAGCCTAGCTCTCAAGGGCTCTGTATCCTGGACCTCCACCCAGGACACAGGGCTCAGCTCGAGACTGGCTGCCATTCCTCACCTGCGGGCAGCCCCCTTCCAGTGCCCCTCCTGTGCCCTCCTTCACCACACGTTCTCCTCCCATTCAGACTTTCAAATCCGAGCCCTGAGCTGGACTACCTCAGGGCTCAAGGGCCTCCCTCTCTGCAAGATGGCCAGGACCTGACAACACTTTCCACGCGTGTATAGATGGCACACTTACAGAGGAAAACAAACCATAAAGCGCATACTACCTAGGAGGCCTACCACACAGCTGAGTTACTTAGCCTTTCTGAACCTTGATTTCCTCATTTGTCTGTGGGGATTCAGGTACCTACCTCACCGGACTGCTGTAAAGATCAGCCACGGGAAAGCAGATTGAGCCCACTGCACCTGTTTCAAAGGCTCTATTTTGTGTAACAAAACAGAGCCTCTGAGACATAGCTGCAAGCTTTAGGAGAATGGAAAGGGCATCTGTAAATACACTTGCATCCATACACTGGAAAGAACACTACTCAGAACTGCTCCTTACTTAAAATTTTAATAACAGAAATAATGTGCTGGGGTCAGGAGGAGGAGCGCTGAAGGTCACACTCTGAAGTCCCACTAGGTGGCAGTAGTGTTTTCTTGCTGTTATGCAAATAGAAGGAGGGCCATCCGAAGGGGTAAACATTCCTCTAAGGAGAACATTTCCCTATGAATGTCTCCATAATACTGAAACTGAGGTTAGCAGAAGAAAACGCACGGACTTAGAAGAATATCCTCAGTACCAATGATGAAACCCCATCCAGGATCCCTTGGTAGGGGTGGGTAGGAATGTTAGGAATACTGGGGGGAGGGGCAGTAGAGGGCATGATGAGCAGAAGTGGAGGTACCGTTGCAAAGACAGAACTCCAGCTAAGCGTGAGAACTTCCTAGAAGTCCAAATCCTGACTCAACCTTCCTCACCTGAAGAGGAACTTGAATGCAACCAAAGGCAATAAGTTCCCCTGTGGACCTCAGTGACCAGGTATGTCCTCTTGGGAGATCAGTCTCCAGAGACACATGGTTGGAAGAAAAGAGCCTCCCAGGTCTTCATTCTTCATGTCCCACTGCCTAGAACCTTATACTGACCGCCCCCACCACCCCAAACTGATCAAGAAAACCAAGTCTGAACTCCTCTGCCTGGTGACAGTCATCAGCTATTGGTCTGAAGTCCAGCCAGTGACCTACCAGCCAGTGCACTTCAGAGAACATTACTTCACTAATGAAGAAAATGAATCCCAAGAGGTGAACTGACAGGCTACTCCCTCAGCCAAGCCTTCCCTCAGCCGGGCTTTCTCATCTGTGTTGTACTGAAGCCATCTCTTCTCCCCGAAAAGACAGTAGCTCTGTGAGGGTAGGAAAAATGTCAAGGTAGCAGAAATACTGCAAATTGAGGTTCTGGTAGGAGGGAGTGTAGGGTAGTAATTAGGAATGTGGAGATGGGGTAGTCTCTGCAGTCAGGCTAGGTTCAAATCCTCTCTCCTGAGCTAGCTGTGTAACCTTGGCCGGAGGGGAGGGGGCGGTGTTAAACTCTCTGGAGATCAGTTTCCTCATCTGTAAATAAGAAATAATATCACAGACAGTATATAGTGTGTTAGTCGCTCAGTCATGTCTGACCCTTTGTAACCTCATAGACACTGTCCTGCCAGGCTCCTCCACCATGGGATTTCCCAGGCAAGCATACTGGAGTGGGTTGCCATTTTCTTCTCCAGGGGATCTTCCTGACCCAGGGATTGAACCCCTGTCTCCCACATTGCAGGCAGACTCCTTACCATCTAAGCCACCAGGAAGCAGCTCTAGTACATAGAGATGTTAATAAAGATTAAATATCAAGCGTGTAAAGCACTAGAACTGTGTCTGGCAAGTAATGGAGCCAAAAGACATGAGTGTTCCAGTCCAGGTCCTGCTGTTCATCAGTTGAGGGGCCTGGGCAAGTCACATTAGTTCTTGAACTTCATTTCCTTCACTGGCGAAATCAAGGAAGAGTGAGGGCAGGAGACAGAGGGTTATGTAATGTCCTCTGAAATCCATTGTGGGTTTGAAGTTCCATGCTTCTCTGGAATCCTTATCCCCCACTTGCCACAGGACATATCTAGCATAAGAATATGAGGGGAGAGAAATTCAGGTACAGATGTTGTATACTTAAAACTAGCCCAGTATCAACAACTAGCTCAAACATAACCTTCTCACAGAAATCTTCCATGACAACCCCACTCCCAACCCATTCCGTTTTAACTAGGTTAGCTTCTATTGTTTTGTGCTCCCTACACTTCCCTATGTAATACACAGCCTAAATGTAACTGGATTCTTGGTTGTGGATTGCAATCCTCATTTTGCAGATGGGCAAACTGAGAGTCTCGAAGCTTTTGCTGTTCATTCAAGACCCCCAAACCAGTAAGTGGCAAGACAAGAGTCAAACCTGGTCTGTTTCACCATAAAATCTGTACGATCTTTTCTCTAAACCCCATGTAGTTTAACATTTAATTCTTGATATCTATAAAAGGGTCTTTATATGTGTGAGTTATGGCGAAGAATTCTAAGGATACCTAATATCCAAAGTAAACACTGGAAAGGAGGCTCAAAGCTGCCCATGCATGGCCCTCCACTGCCCTCCTCCTGCCATCCCCTACCCAAAGCGGGCACAATGCTAAATTTGTGTTTGTTGTCCTCTTGCTTATTTTCTCTTCTTAACTTTGGATTAAGAAGAGAAATATATTTAAAGAAAGGTGCACAAGGTGATGCCACCTGTGTGACCAGTGACCAGCTCAAGAAACAGAATGAGTCTGTAGCACCCAGAGGCCCCTGAGGCCCCATGGTCCCAAGACCTGCACACTTCTCCCTAGGCCATGCTGCTCCTAAGGGCTCCTTACAAAATAATAAAATGAAATTGCAATTTCTAACCTCTACAGTTTAATTTCTAATACATTTCTAACCCAACGAACAATTTCATATTAAGGCTGGGATTTTTCTCATAAGCAAGATACTCGATCGGTTGGAAAGGGTTAGCATTCTGAGCTCTTGGGAGGAGAATTCTGGTCCAGAAAAGAACCAGAAACAGTCCTCTATGAAAAAAGGCCACATGAGCCTGGCCTCCTCCAGCAGTTTTCTCCAAGGCACTGGAACCATCCTTGGACTTCTTTAAACAAGATCAGAGTGCCATAGGGGATGGGGTGGAGGATGAGGAGCAGCAGACAGAGCGGCATCATTAGAGCCTCATGTGCGGTTGTGATTAGATCGCCTGAATTAAGTGTTCTCACACAGGCATGGCTCAAGCCAAAGTAAACAAGTTTGCAAGCGGACCACCTACTGGAAAATATCAGGCCTGGTGGTGGAGTTAAGACTGAAGTCCCCTGAGGAAAAGCCAGCCAGATTACGTGGATGAAAATCTAGGCTTGGCCAGTTTAGTGGGATGCCCTGAGAAAAGGTGCTCTCTGTCCTCCAATCTGCAAGCTCCTGGTCATTCATTCTCCTCAGTGGGCAAAGGCAGTTTTTGTTCCTTTCAAGTCGGCCGGCATTTATTGAGGGTGTGTGAGGATGAATGCCTCGTATAATGTCTGATCCCTGACCTCAAGGAAAATGCCAAAGGAATGGCTCAGAAAATAAGAAGAGTCTAAGTGTGGCGGAGCTGGTGGCCAGGAAACAATGTCTCTAGAAAAAGGGTTGAGTGGAGGAGGTTGGAACCAGGCCTTAAGCAGGCGGTGGGGTCATCATCAGATTGTCTCTTCTCAGAAGTTTCACTCTTTACTCCCATAGTAAGTGCCGAATCCACTGTCTAAATAAAATATGAGAAAGCACAGTTATAATTCTATAACACTCCAGTGGTAAATGAAATCCAAAAACTGTAAGAACGAGTTCAGTCCTACTAGGCTCTATTACAACCCTTCAAACTTTCTCCACAGTCCATGAGATTCTGAGGTTGAGGAAAGAGAAGTAGCTTGGGTCCCTTGGTGCCTTAGAGTAGGCAGAGAGGAAATGCCCTTAAGTTACCACATGAAACCCAAGTGAAGCCTTCCTGTTTCCATGGAAACTGCCAAAGCCTTCCCTTCATTGGAACTCAACGTTCTGAAAGATGTGTTCAGTGTTCCTAATTATCGTCCTCTCAGTAGCCAACAGCAAGATTTTTAATGGCCATTTTGGACAAAATGGATATCTTTTTCCGATGAATATGAGCTACTATAACCCAAGGCCTAGCCTGGGGTGTCTGCCCTTTCATGTTCAAAGATGATGCTACCTCTGCCACAAAAACCTACAGCAACGTGTGCCCCTCATTGTGTGGGGACTAACTCTCTGTTTGCTGTATTTCCACACGTCATTCTCCATGTTAAGAACACATTATGGCTATAGGTTATACAGTGTTTCTCACTTGCAGACTACCGACTGAAGAAGCACTCACACAACTTATGGATTATATTTACATTTCTGATTTGTGGATCTATCACATTAGTTATTTTATATGAGTAGAACAGAAACTTCTTGAGTGAGAAGAATGACTTCACTTCTCACTGTATCTTTCTCAGCCCCCAACATGATCTAGATGGTGAGTCCTTCTAAACTAGACAGGTGCACGACACAGCATGCTCATCCTGGATGGCTTTCAAACCTTTTCCAAGTTGGGTTTCAAAAGCTCAGAACTCCAGCCTGGAGGACTGGGGAGGAGACCGCAGGGGGACAAGAATGCAAGTCACAAGTCACAAGTTGGTCTAGATCACACTTCCCTGCAGGCTTCCTTCAGGGAACCTACAATCAAGCTCAGCTGGAGAGGAGAGGGCTGCAGTGGTGCCCAGGCCCTAGAAATCAGCCACCAATGTGCTCTTCAGTGAGCAGCCAAACTCTGCCATTGCTTTTTTGCAACCTGCTGGCTTGCTTTTAGCTGACTCATGGCCAAGCACTAGGACCTGATGACCGAGGTCTGCATGATGACCAGGACTACATATGGATACAGTCCTGGCTACCCACAACCCCACAAGAAAGGAAGAGCAAGACAGGGAGCAGTCCACAGGATACTGGGGGAGAGGGGCAGGACCCAGAGAGGTGGGCTCAGCATCAAGCCTGATTCTCTGCACAGCTGGCAGGAACATGAGGCCCAGACAGCTAGATTATCAGTGCTGCTTTCTCCAGGAAAGAAGAGGAAAGAGGCTCTGAGGCAGACAGAGCTGAGGTTAAACAGTGAGTAGCTGTGGCCATGGGCACATTTTTTATCTTCTGTGAGTGTCACTGTCCTCCTGGGAGAGATGTGCAGATGTGTGAGATAATATATACACAGTACCTGGCAGATAATAACATACGCAGTACCTGGCACATGTCTCATGCATGGTACATGTTGGTGCTCTTCTGCCTTCTATGCCTAGGTTGAGTTTTTATTTATCCCCCCAAAATAGAATTGTTCTAATACAAAACACATGGGGAATCCTTATCTTGGGAGTAAAACACCAGTTTTACTGGTGAGGTTTACTCTAGTCATGAGTTCCAGACTAACCTGATATGTGATTTCATTCATTCATCAAATATTTATTAAAGTGCCTACTATATGCCAGGTACTGTTCTAGATGATTAAGATCTATCAGTGAATACAAGAGGGAAAGAAGTCATTGCTCTTGGGAAGTCTACATATTAACAGTAAAGAAAGTAAAGTGTATGACATTTTAGAACGCAATAAGTACTCTGGACCAAAAAATTTTAAAAAACAATAGGATAAGCGGGATCAGGGTGGAGAAGGAGGCAGCAGTTTTAAGTTGGGTATTCAGGATTGCCCCCATTTTGCCCAGTCACTGGAGCCAAGAATTGAAAGGAGAGGCTCTGATAACAGAAATGATCCAGGCATAGTGATGGCCAGCGCAAACAGGAAAGCTCTGTTCTAGGACCAGCACAAAGGCCAGCAGAATGCGTTGGGAGAGAAAAGTATAGAATGAAACCAGAGGGTAGGGGTAAGGTATATACAGAACATGCAGAGACTCACAGGCTGTTGGAAGAATTGGGGTTTTCACCCATGATGAAGACCCATCATGGAATTCCAAGCAGAGGAATAACATAATGTGAAGACCATGTGGGCTGGAACAGCAAGGGTAGATGCAGAGATATCAGTGAAGAGGCCACTAGGATCGATGACCTTGGCAGGAGATGGCGGGGGCTCAGAACAGGGGGTGGAAATGCAAAAGAGGGGTCAGATCCTGGATTTTTTCCCTTCTTTGACCTTGAATTTTCCATTCTGAAATAGTCTCAGCATCCCCTTCCATATTCCAGGGAAGTGTAGAAATAAGTAGAAAACAATAACTATCTGGAATTGTTTCAGTTCAGTTCGGTTCAGTCGCTTAGTCGTGTCCGACTCTTTGCGACCCCATGGATCACAGCATGCCAGGCCTCCCTGCCCATCACCAACTCCCAGAGTTCACTCAGACTCATAGGGCTGCTTCAATTTAAAATGCCCCTGGAACCTCATGGTGGGAAGAGCAAATTCTTGCTGGTAGAAGGATTTCAGGAGCCTCAAATGTACTCCATGAAGCATGAGGCTGAGGATGGGTGGGGAGGGGGTTCCT
Organism: Capra hircus; assembly: GCF_001704415.2. NCBI lineage: Eukaryota > Metazoa > Chordata > Mammalia > Artiodactyla > Bovidae > Capra > Capra hircus. Next base: position 27,807,917 of record NC_030818.1, on the reverse strand, counting down.
CAAGGAATCTATCCTTCCATGTGTCTGCCCTCACACACACACACACACACACACACACACACACACACACACACACACACTCACAGGGTAGGAAGATAAAATCCCTGAAGCAAGTCAGGAAGCCAGCTAGGATGCTTTTTAACCATGTGACCATAAGCAAATTATTTAAAGTCCACAAGACTTAGTTCCTCCCGAGCAAACAGAGCAAACGGGATAAACCAGGGACATATGAGGCTTAAGGGACAACGACAAGACCAGACGTGGTTTAGATGCCTGTCACAATGTCTGGCACATAGTACAGTCTTAATAAAGCTTAGTTCCTTCTTTATGCTAATCCCCCGTAGGGACCAATCCCACCTTGGGAAGAGAAAGGTGTGGATATCCAGAATGCAGAAGAATCCACTGGTAAATAACTGAGAAGCATCTATACTGCTATTGTTATTTTACTATCCTGTTTACCATGAATAAAAACAACTTCCTTCACCACACCCTGCTGGGACCATGTCGCTGTGCTTCCTCGGGTCAGCATGATACCCTGGACTCAGGGACAGCCTTCAGAATGGGAGGAGCAAGGCTGCTGCTCAGAGGCACGTGGGGAAGAGTGTACTGGCTTGGCCCTCCAGGAATGGGTCAAAGTCAGGGTAACCAGACCTTTCAGGTTGGATCATCTGTCAGCAGGCAAAGATGGAGAGAAGATGGTCCCAGACGCCAAGGCCTGTCTGTCTCCCAAGACCTGTGGCTCCAGAACAACTCTGGGATAGAACACCACTCTTCCCTTTGCCCTGCTCTGGAGGGTCACACAAGAACACACACCTGACTCCTAACATCGACTGCTTCCAAGGCAGAATACCGCGTGCTTGGATATCACGGAGAAAACAACACAGGAGAGATGGGAAGGAAAGGGATTCAGTGAAAAGAGAAAACGCAGCACTCAGCCTCTAAATCTGAGGTTGCCTTGGTAGCCCTGCTGGGATCCTGCCCGGTTCTGTGTTCATAACTCAAGTTCAACACGTATTCAGGAAGGCCCTTCACAAGCACAAGGCTGGAAGCCGCCGATGGCAGGGTGAGCCACCCTGCCAGGCCAGCATCAAATCACCTTCCAAAAGGTTGAGAAGCAGCTGCTGAGAGAGGGGAGGCCTGGAGGTGGTGAGTCAGTCACAGGCCTGGACCAGCAGGGCTGGCCCTGGAGCTCCAAGGCTGACACAACCCTGACTTTTTCCAGTTCCCTGCTCCTCTGAGAGAGGTCTCACCAACTGAGACAGCACAGGGGGCCCCCAGATGAGCAGCAGCAGCAGGAGGGGAGGGCTGGGGGCCCAGCAGGGAGTTTCTATTTCTAACCTGATGTGGCAGTCAGCAGCAGCTGCAGCTGACAGCAGCAGACAGCTCTGACTGGTGAGGAGCACTCCCAGAGGGGATGGTACTAAGGACCAGCCTGAAAGGTGCGGGGGGAGTGCCTCACTGCACTTCCGCCCCAGTGCACTTTCTCTAGAGATGGGTGGCTCTGGGTCAGTGAGTGCTCCCAGCAGGGCAGGAGTGCTCAGGGCAATGAGGGGAGAAAGAACTGGAAATTGGCCTTAGGCTGCTATGGAACAAAAAGGGGCTCAGCAACTTGGGTCTTCTCATCATTTCAGAAGCACCATCATTCCTAAGGCCATTTGCCTTTGCCTACTTGAGGACATCCTTCCCTAAAAATTCTAGAATGACGGTGCCCAGAGGAGCCCAAGCAATGAGCTCATTCAAATCCTTACCTTGAGAAAAAAGAGAGGCCTGGGCTAACAGATAAGGAGGTGGTGTGCCCTAATCATTAGGGCAGCACCTCTGGAGTCGTGGAGACAGAGCATGAATCCCAACTCTGCCTCCCAGTGCCTATGAGCTCCATGAGCTTCCATTTCCTCATTTGGAGGAGGAGGGTGATGACAGCACCCCCTTCCCACAGCCACTAGGAAGATCAACTGAGTCGTGTCTGTGATGTACTACACAGTCTGGGCACAGGAGTAGTGGCTATTGCTACTTTCATCGTTGTCGTCTTCAGCCAAGCCACACAGCTGCCTAGGAGCAAACCTAGATCTGGGTCTCCCTTGCCCACCACTCCCACCTCACCCCATGCTCCTGCAACCCTTTTCCTGGGAGCATCCTGGGGACAGTGACACAGCCTCTCTGCCTGGATCATCCACCAGTGGGCAGCACTGGAGGGCTGTGGGTCACAGGAGCTAAGGTAGTTTCTTGGACTTTGATAGCCTGGAAAGGAAACCCCTTCCAGGGGCCAGGCAGCCAGTACCCAAGGAAGCCTGAAGGGGAGGGGACAGAAGAGCCAAGGGAGACCACTGGGCAGGGCTTTTGCCTTCCCAGGAATGACAAAGCTCCGTGTTTCTAGAAAGCCTTGGTATTCAGCCCAGACATCATATCAGCCACCTGCCATCACCACCCAAATTGAAACAAGCTTGATTCTCAACACCCAACAAATAGGGCACCCAGTAGGCTGTCACAGGTGCAGAGGGCCATCTTGGTGTGGCCCCAGCACTGCCCACTTTACTTTTCTCCAGTGCCTTTCCCCGTGAGGACAGGAGAAAGCCCATTCTCCATCTCAAGCTCCTGCCCCTGAGACACCCTCCCTGGTGGCCTTTCCCATTCAGAGTCTGTTCCTCAGAACCCGCAGCTTGGGCCTGAATGGAGCTGACCACAGCAGATGCTCAAATCACGTTTCCTTATCAACAACTTTTGGCTCCATCACTTAGCACTTTGGGGCATGTTGGTCCAGCACAGGCTGCAAGCTCCTTGAAGGAAGAGCCTGTCTCTCCTCTATCGCAAGTGTCCCAGACGGCCCAGGGCTAGGCCAGGTGACCAGAAGATAGTCAATAAGCTTTTTTAAAAAACTGATAAGTGGAAATGGTCAAGAAACAATTGGGCAAGTGAACAAAATCTGCATTTACTGGGAGATGAGTCTACTGCATTTCCTTCTTACTGTGACCCTTGGAGGCAGACATCACTCACTGCCAGTGGAACATCACTCACTAAGTTAAGAGTCCTAACAGGCTCCCGGTTCCACCAGCTCCCTTTTCTCTTTCCCATAAGTCTCTTTGTTTCCCTTTCTCCTTCAGTTACTTTTACTGCCCTGACTTTTCTTTTGCACTCCAGCTTTAAGCAAAAGCTCTAACTTAGGCACCAGCATGTCTGGGAGCTAATTCTGACTCTACTGCTTTACCTGGTTGAAGAAGTCACTCAGTCTCTCTGGGCCTCAGTTTCCTCCTCTGTCAAATGGAAACACATTTCCAAGAACAGCTGGGAGAATGAAATGAGACAGGGAGGGATTGCCCTCCCTTCCTGCCCTCTCTGGTCTTTTACAGCATGCTTTCAGAGATGAGTGAGCAGTGGTTGGCCCCTCAAGGCAATGACCGAGCATCCCAGTCAGGCGGCTGGAGTTTTATACATGTGGTTCTAGCTCCACTCTCTTCCTCTCCACGCCCAGCAGCCTGTGTAAGATCTGAGACTCTTAGGAAGGTTTCCAGCAAGGGCAGAAGTAGGCTGGGGGCATCCAGAGAGGAAGGGACACAGCCTGCCTGTTCCTGGTGGTGGGCAGCTCCCCCCACACACCCATTTCCAGAATCACCCCAATAGGACCACCCCACTTCCTCTGTGTCTCAGGCAAGTGCAAAACCGGAACAAAAGTTCTGAGAAAAGACAAAGGAGGAGGAAGAAGACAATGGCCAGGATTCAGTCCATGTCACAAAGGGCAGCTCGCACAAGGAGGAGAAACCTGGGCGGCAGAGCACACACAGCAGCATCGTGCCTGTATCTCAGAGGAGCTGGCAGCTGCAGGGAGAGGTCAGCCTGGGGCCGGCAGGTTCCCCATCTCTGCCTGCTTGCTGGGCAGGGAGGCGGCAGCACCGGGGAGAACAACCTCTCATTTGCTGTCTGCGAGGCTCTTCCCCAGCCCACTGTGGACAGCAGCATCTGCCAGGAAAAGGATCTGCTTAATGCAAGCCCTATATAAACAGATCCCACTTGTTCCTTTTGCTTGGCCTTCCTCCTGAGTCCTTCCCTTTGTTTTCCCTTTCACTTCAGATCTCCTAGGTCATCTCCATCTTGGCCAATACAGGACAAGACAGGATGTCAGCCTGGGAAAATCTGAAATGACCATTCTCTCCCATTCCCATGCTCCCTATTCACCAAGCCCCCCCTAAACATTGCAGTGGCCCCTCCTCATCCCTGAATTTAGGGCTGGCCTGATTCAGTCCTATAGTACTCCAGAACTAAGAGGACTGCCTAGAGAGAGCAGTATAGTGGTTTCGACGTCAATTCCTAATGTAGCCAAACTGGCCAGCCCAAACAATGACCAAACTTAAATATTTTCCACCCACATTAATCAGCTCAATAATTCCTTAATGACTTCCTAAGAAAAGTGTAAAAAAAAAAGCCCTTGTTTGTTTTTATTTCATTGGTCTTTTTCACCCGTGGTTAAGGATTTCATTGTCTTCACATGGCAAGAAGCAGCCCGGATTTTTAGGAAGGAAGAAATAATCGGCTGCGGATGGGGCCAGTCCTAGCAACTCACAGGTCAAGAGGGAGAATGCGGTTATAGGGCTGGCATCATGGTCCCTGGGCTTCTCACTGTCTCAATTTCATCATCCACCTATGAAGTAAAGATAACCATAGCCGCCGCCTGCCTAAATCACAGGGTGTTTTTGTGGGTTTGGGGGTGGGACCATGGCTGTGTCAGCCTGGTCCTCCTGTGAAGGTATAAAGCTAAAAAGAAATTCAGGCTGCTGAGAAAACAGAAATTCACACTTTTGCTGCACTGCAGAAGGGACAGCATACACCTGACATCTCAGGCTCTACCTTCAATGTTACCATCTCTGTGACTGAATAGAACTCAAACACTACAATCTTCACGAATTTGGGGGCAATACTCTTACTTTGGAAACAGAAGAGCGACATCATGTCCCTAAAATAAAAAAGCCACAGCCAGGGTTGTGTTTTCCAGACAGAGGAAGCAGAATTTCCACCTTCTGGATGCATCTGGATAGTAATTCCAGCTTGTGCCTGACTGCTCTGCGCTTGACCCCAGGGAAGAGAAGTGGGTGGAAATCAGAATATCGCCTGCCCAAGAGGGCCGTCCCTGAGAACGAATTGGAACTCACTCTGAAGCTAACGCTTCATGTCCCCTGTATAAGAACCAGCTAGGAGAAGTGATGGGAGTCCTGTGAGCAGAAGAGGACAGTGTTTCCTAGCCTTCCTTCTTGCAAAATTGCATATCTTTGGTGGCGATCATATGTGAGTATTTATTCGGACATCCAGGAGCGAGGATGTGACTGAGTAGGAGGTAGGCACAAGCCTGCTGCACTCTGATGAGAGCAAGGAACCATGGAGACTGGGACTGTGTATATGCTTCTGTCCATCTGTCCTTCCCCTTTCCTCCTACAGTTTTATCCAGGGTGCTGGAATTTGAGGATTTGGAGACTAGTATGCACTTACCAAAGGCTAACCATCCACATGGTAATCTATATATGACTGATCCTAGATCCTCGGTATGGCCCCAACAAGCAAAGCACACCAAAGCACACCATACATGAGCACAGAATACAAACTTCATGCTAAAGGCAGGCTGGCTTAAGCCCAGAGAAAAGAGAATAACTTACAAACTCAGGAAACAGAATCCCTCCACAATTCTGCACCGTTAAACAAACTTCTATTTCTAAGTCTTATGCTATATATACTATATATAACTATACATACATACTATATATAATGTAACTATATATACAAAAATCTATTTCTGCTTTATTGACTATGCCAAAGTGTTTGACTGTGTGGATCACAATAAACTGTGGAAAATTCTGAAAGAGATGGGAATACCAGACCACCTGACCTGCCTCTTGAGAAACCTATATGCAGGTCAGGAAGCAACAGTTAGAACTGGACATGGAACAACAGACTGGTTCCAAATAGGAAAGTACATCAAAGCTGCATACTGTCACCCTGCTTATTTAACTTATATGCAGAGTACATCATGAGAAATGCTGGGCTGGAAGAAGCACAAGCTGGAATCAAGATTGCCGGGAGAAATATCAATAACCTCAGATATGCAGATGACACCACCCTTATGGCAGAAAGTGAGGAGGAACTCAAAAGCCTCTTGATGAAAGTGAAAGAGGAGAGTAAAAAAGTTGGCTTAAAGCTCAACATTCAGAAAATGAAGATCATGGCATCCGGTCCCATCACTTCATGGGAAATAGATGGGGAAAAATTGGAAACAGTGTCAGACTTTATGTTTGGGGGCTCCAAAATCACTGCAGATGGTGACTACAGCCATGAAATTAAAAGACGCTTATGCCTTGGAAGGATAGTTATGACCAACTAGACAGCATATTAAAAAGCAGAGATATCACTTTGCCAACAAAGGTCCATCTAGTCAAGGCTATGGTTTTTCCTGTGGTCATGTATGGATGTGAGAGTTGGACTGGGAAGAAAGCTGAGTGCCAAAGAATTGATGCTTTTGAACTGTGGTGTTGGAGAAGACTCTTGAGAGTCCCTTGGACTGCAAGGAGATCCAACCAGTCCATTCTAAAAGAGATCAGCCCTGGGTGTTCTTTGAAAGGAATGATGCTAAAGCTGAAGCTCCAGTACTTTGGCCACCTCATGCGAACAGTTGACTCATTGGAAAAGACTCTGATGCTGGGAGGGATTGGGGGCAGGAGGAGAAGGGGACGACAAAGGACGAAATGGTTGGATGGCATCACCGACTCGATGGACATGAGTTTGAGTGAACTCCGGGAGATGGTGATGGACAGGGAGGCCTGGTGTGCTGCAATTCATGGGGTCGCAAAGAGTCAGACACGACTGAGCGACTGAACTGAACTGAACTGAAAGAAACTTAATGGCAGTGAGAGATAAACTAGTCTTTGGAAGGAAAAAAAAGCTATTTTTTTCTTCATTTTGTTGGGGTCCTAGATCCTACTCATTCCATGTTAGTCAGGCAGGGGCTATTCACCAGCAAATATGCATGACTATGCACACATGACACTTACATGCACACACTAAAACCCGCACATGTGTGTGTACCAATAGGTATGTACGGATATATGTGTATATACACATACATACATGTGCCTGAGTACCCACACAAATCCACACAGACATACACATAAATGCAGATGGACACACACACATGTGCGCACGTGCGCGCTCCTTCCAGCTGAGCTAAAGGGGAAGCATCATGATATGCAGCCATAAAACCTAACAAATGAGGTGGAACAGAAAATGGCAGCTAAAAAATACCCGTGAGGAGGAAGAAGGAAAAAAGCTCCTCGAAACGCAGCTTGACTCATAGTTTTGAAGGTACAAGGTGGGCGAGGATAAAAAGACCTTCGTCAGGAGCGACAAAGGAAGTCAGTGCAACAGTTGGGGCTTGCTGGCTCCCACACAGCACAAACCCAGCCAGACTCCAGATGATTAAAAATGAGCTAATCTGATTAGGGAATTGTAAATGTGGATGGATTGCCCAGTTCACTGATAAATAGGAACAAATAGCTTAAATCTTGCCCCACGGCTCTGCTGCCAAAATTGCCCACAATCTGCTAGACACAGAAACCAGGGTTTGACAAGATGAATGTGTCCACAGGAGAATAAAAGGATGATCGATAAATATTGGTGGCTAAGCCTTAACCTGGCAATGCGGTTGTATAAAGATGTGCAATGAGTTCCAAGCCACCAATAACCTGCTGCTGCTGCTAAGTCACTTCAGTCATGTCTGACTCTGTGCGACCCCACAATGGCAGCCAACCAGGCTTCCCTGTCCCCGGGACTCTCCAGGCAAGAACACTGGAGTGGGTTGCCATTTCCTTCTCCAATGTGTGAAAGTGAAAATTGAAAGTGAAGTCGCTCAGTCGCATCTGACTCTACTACAAGGCACACACACACCATTTGGATATAAGAAACAGTGTCCGTGGGTGTAAAATTTGTGCCAGGCTTTGTGGTAATGACCATAATTGCTGCTGATATTCAGAGAAGAGACAGATAACTAGAGGTAAGAGAAAGCTTTCCTTTAACTGGCATGGGAAACACACAGAGGATTTGGATAACAAAGGGAAGTTATTCAGATTGTTATCCAGAGATAACAGTATTCATTCTCTTGTTCAATATCCATTCTCTTGTTTATCTGTTTGGAGCATTATTCAGGTGGGGGTCCATGTAAGAAGGAAAAGAATTATCTACTATTATCTCCCAACTCTGAACTGTCCCCTTCAAACTCTGCCATATTCTCCCATCCTTCCAGCCAGCTATCAGTTGCTTAAGCTTTTGTGGAAGGAAAAGAGGGAAGGAAATGCTGAAACATCTTTCATTTCTCAACCAAGTTTGTTGGATAGCACCTGCAAGAAGGGATCCAGCTAATGGAATGCGATATGGCTCCTTCCAAAACTCATCCCCCAAGGGATTCACACATAGACCATGTCATTTGAGGTTAATCGGATGTCTCTACAGGTAATTAGAATCACGCCAGGACAGGACCAAGGAAAAAAGCACTCCCACAATGTACATTTAGCAATGTAATGGCTTTTAGAGGTTCTGTCCTTGTTTCGACTTCCTGCTACCAACACAATTGTCAAACATCTTCAGAGGTGGTCTCGACCCATAAGAAAGCATCTGAGTGAAAAGAATGTGAAAAGCTCAGTTTCCTCAGATTTCTTTATCCATGACCTTAGACATCTGGGTTTGGGTAACAATCCACAGGGCCAGGCCAGTATTTTTGCAGTCTCACCAGGGCATTGGCACTGCTGCTCAAGGAATAGCCTCTCTCCAGAAAGCTTTTGGAGGCTTGGCGCTCAGAATTTTAACTCCTCTGCTTGGTAGCATGCTAAAGTTTGCTCTTTGGGTTATTTCTGCATGAATCCACTATTCCCCCAAAAAGTTTCCTATCCCTCAGTGTTTCTAGCTCTGAGAGGCAAACACCTGTGACAACTGGAAGGGTAGGATAAGAGATCTTCTTAACTCCTAAAATAAATCTCCTCCAGTAAAGTCATACAGTAAGGAATCCAACTCAAGGATCCTTCCCAGCAGATGCCCATGCCAAGTGGCTAGCAAGTCAACAGAACTTCTGCTGAGAATGAAAGTACATTTTCTTTAACACAGTTTCTTTGATCCTTAATAGAACCTGAGAGCAATAATTAGAGAAAAAGTATGCTCCAGTAGTTTGAGTGTGCTGAATTAGAAAACTATTCTGTATGTATGGCCCTCAGTATCACAAAGGCCATGCTAGAGTCTTCCTGTATTAACTCGCTGTAATAGGTACTTGGTTGATAACATACTCTCTTTCTACATAAATGAGAAGACGCAGGAAGATCAAGACTTTGGGATAAACACAAGGATGCTGAGATGATACATATTCATGACATCAGCACTCTTCCCAATTCTGAAAGTGCTTAAAATGGCCCATTAGGAGGCTAATGAAAAGGGGACAATGTTGGGCAGACATTTTACTTCCCTCTTAAAAAATACAAAGAGAATCAATGTATTGAGTAAGGAGGGATAATTCCACACTACTTCCAGAAGGGAAGTATTTGAGAAAACTGTTGCCTTCATCTTATTCTTGTGATTATCTGTGCAGATCCTATTCAAGTAAAAAGTACATCTCCGTGGAAGGTAAGCATAAAGACCAAAGTAGGCGGTGTTCATGCTTAGTCACTTCAGTCATGTCGGATTCTTTGCGACCCTATGGACTATAGCCAGCCAAGATACTCTGTCCATAGGCTTCTCCAGGCAAGAATACTAAAGTGAGTTGCTATGTCCTCCTCCACAGGGCCATGTTATTTTTACAAATTTACTCACAAGAAGTCAGACCTTCCATTTTGTCCCACCACTAGGAACCTGAATGTAAGTGGAAGAGATGCCTGCCTCTATGAAGAATGACGTAAGAGGCTCAGGATATGACATTCAAAAAATTTCCCCATCCACCAGCCCATCCTGGCATCTAAAACTCCACCATTAAGATTCATTATCGGGGGTTAAACAGTTACACCCCAGGCTTTTTATTGGCTAACTGTGATTTGTTCATCAAACTTCTCTCAACACTTTTTCTCTGCCTCTCTCTGTATCTCCATTAATTCTCTGGGAATGTCTCTGATTTTATTCCAAGTAGACTAGAAGGTGTGTAGACTGCAGAAAAAAAGGGAGTGGGACAAACCTGAAAGAAGCCACAGGGCTTTCTCTCTTACTCAAGTGAGAAAGTGCTAGAATGGCCTTTCAATTCTTTCAGAATCAACAGAGATCTACACAGCATCCTGAACCAAAAGGTAATAGAACATTGGTGTAAATCCTTCAGATTAATAAACAACCTCTTCTTTCCTTCTCCCAGTTGATTGTCTTGGCTGGAAGTCTAGGGATGAGCAGGAAATTTAACTGACTATGGAGCCTGCAGAACTACACACTTCTATCCACTGCAGCTCAACACTGCAAATCCCCATAAACATGGATAAACTTGGGTACCTTCCAGCAACACAAGGGAACTACCAAGCTTGCCAAGTTCTGAAAGAATTTCTCCCATCTCCAGCATCTAAGTTTCCTAGTTGCCACTTGGAAATAGGTGGCTGGGGGGCAAGGCAGTGGGTGGGTGGTGATGTTAGGTTGGAACCAACCTCCGGACTTGCAAGTTCACTACAATAAGGTTCTTGGTTATTTCAGCTTCCTACATTCATCCAACGTAATTCCCTTTTCCTAAACTCGGTCAAGACTGGCTCTTCTGGCTGTAAGTGGAAGGGGGGAGGGTGGCAGGAAAAAGGGGAAATCCCCTTCCGTGCAGTAACGCTCTGTGTTCTGAAACGCAAAGTCTGCCAAGAGCCCAGTTCTTGGAAGCAGCTCCGTGGGCAGCCCAGGATCCTGCTGGGTGGTCTCATCTTTGGGCCTGGGATGTGGGGGTCAATGGTCCAGAGTTCTATTTCCAGCACCATCAAAATTTCAGCCAAGATATTTGATCTCTTTTCATAAGCCCTTTCACCCAAATGAAAGGGAGAGAGAAGAGGAGAGAAAAAGAATTAGAAGAGGATGACCACAATATGGTGGAGAGAAATACCAGGTATTGAATGAAGACTTTAGCCACAAACTGTAAAAGGTACTGCTACACAGCATAGTGGTCCTGTAAGGAAGGGGTAGAGTTTTAGAATGAGGTCAGGTTGGAGCTTGGTACCCTGTGAATTTGATGCAAATGAAGCATCTCCTCAGAACTCCATCCCCAGGTCACACCTGAGAACCCAACCTGCCTATCCCATAGACTTCTTTCTATAAACATACTGTTTATATTGTCAATAAATCTCTTCATAGAGTTTAATCTCCACGCTTTACTCATCATGTGACTTTTTCTCTTTAACAAAAAATGAAGAGAAAAAAAACCCACTGAAGAATAAAGTACAAATTAATTAGAAGCACATGGCTAAATTTCTCAGACAGTTATACATGGCTTAACAACATATTAAGAATGAAACAATTCCTCCATCCAGGCTTGAGGATTTGCTAACAACAAGGTCCATGTTGGTGGGTGGGTTTTAAGGATCTGGCATCCAGAACTACCCCAGGCCAAGGTCACAGGGAAAAAGGCTGGGGCTCAAGTGGGGCCCAGGTTCTTCAGCATGTCTTCTCCTGACAGCAAGAGAACCAAGAGATGCCAGAGGTTCCTTTTTCTCTAAAGTATTCAAGTCAACCCATTCTTCACGATATAAGGGCAAGATCACACAGAATAAAGGAAGGAATTATGGATATTTTTGATACACAATTTCAACTTTTTTTAATGTAGTCTACTTCATCTCCAACAGAACAGATGGCAATTTCTTTCCACTCCAAAGGTAACAGATCTCTTTCCTTTAGCCTCTGGCATGGACATAATTTGAATTTACTTCTAGGTGGGCTTTTAAATGAACAGCTGAATTGTTCTCAATTTTTATAGGTTTTCATAAAATGGATTTTAAAATTCTGGAGAATTTAAACTTGCTGACATCCACCTCTTTCACTCAGCTTTAGATCTGAATTTCCCTGTGTTTAAGGGTCTTGACTGTCACACTACACTCATCTGAGCTGCAGATATTAACTTTTATACATGTATATACATACAGGTCAAGCCTAAAGAATGAACCCTGTTGATGGTAGATTAACTAGTTTATCACTTAATTATTCCTTAAATAAGGTCCCATTTTGGCTATCATTGTCAACTATAATCATTTATTTCTTTGAACTAAAGTCTTCTACCTCCATTTACATGCTCTTAGTAAAACATGTGCTTAAATTTCTTCAAGTAGATTATAATTTAACCCATCTAATACTGCACAAGTGTAATTTACATGAGTCAACAGTTTCACTTATTGACATGCACACAGGTGGACTCTACCTTAAGAAACTCAAAATAAGAAAGTCAGCATTTAAAAAAAAAAGATAAAAAGATGACTATTCTTGGTGTGGAAGGCCTCGTTTCCTCCAAAGAGGAGGTTCCTCCAAAAAGTCACCAATAACAAGAACTCCTGGGGTATTATAATTGAAGCACTGGCCTCAGTCCAGTGGTGGGTGCCCATAAGCCTTTCTTGAGAGAGAACTCTGTAAACAATCATCTATAGCATTTGCTCTGAAGGGATCACACTTCATGACCTCAAAGAGTCCTCCCAGCTCTGAGGGTCTGTGATTTGATACTAAAAATCAAAACAAATAGAACATAAGCAGTATGGAGGAGAAGGGGAAGAACACAGTCAATTCAGTAAAAGATTTTCAGATCTAGGAGGAGAAATACCAGGCATGCAGGAAAGCATCCATCAAAAGAAACAATATACAAAGCTCCCGATCTTTTCACTTTGGTTTGGGACTCTTTCAACAAGAGGGTATAATTCTTCCTTCTGCCATAAAAGACACACTAGAGCTGGCCTTTCTGCTCACTGATGAAATGAGTAGATTAAAATACATGGCCCTTAGGTCTTTCCTGACTCTGGGGTTCACTGAGTCTGGACCAGAGGGTGGCAAAAGAGTCTAGGAGAGCCCCAATGACTGAAGAAACATTAGGGAGTGCTGCCAAGTGAGGCTGGAGAATCAAGCCCTAGGTTGCATATTACAGAATCCAAATGCTCAGACTTTGAGAGACTAAGGGGAGTCAGTGAGGGCTATGGTCATCTCTAGAGGACATCAGGGGAGAGAGATGGGACGTGGCCAAAGACTTGACATTTCCCTTACTTGGCTGTATAGCACTGAGTCTGGGTTCGAATGATGGAGTTGAAGGATAATATGAAATCATTTCAGCCCCTACCCTTTGGCATAAGCTTCTACCAAACAGATCTCTGCTGTTTTGTACCACAAGGGAGTCTCATCTGAGGAGGAAACACCCCTCCCATCCACACGCCCAAGCCAAAGCACATCCAAGATCTCCAGGGGCCAAAGAGAGAAAGCACCATAAAGGGCTCTAAAACTACTCTGTGCCTAACAACCTGAAAGCCTCCTATAACACAGGGCTTCCCATCTCATCTGTAAAATGGGCTGACAGGTATCTGTTTGGTTGCTGTGCAAATTAAAGAAGTAATACACTTAAAGCACTTGGTGAGTACTCAATAAATGGCAGCTATTGTAGTGATGGAGAAATTAAGTCATCAGTGTACTTTCAGATATAGAGTCCCAGGTGAGAGCTGATTATATCTTTTATTCATGTATTTATTTTCATGGAAGTGGAACTTTATTTGAAAGACTAACCAATACACAAATGATGGTTATTTAGACTTGGATATTTAATCAACATTTTATCCAAATTTAATGAAGTCACTTTGCCATACAATATATCTTTTAGACATCCACCTTTTTTGTCTTCCCAGGCCAGCCCTTCCAGAGACAGCCAAACACAAGAGGACAAGTGGATCCCATTGATAATAATGTCCTTCAAAAGCTTCAAAAAATAAAAATCAATCCTGGTGTTCCAAAAGTTTCCCTCTGAGCCTTCAAAGACATGTGTCTGAGGCCACTCAGTTCATCTCACCCTATTCCCAGTGACAGAGGTCAACAGGAGCCGAAGAGAGACCGAGCAGGGGCAGGAATTTAAGCCGAAATCCAACTTTGCTGGTCACCAGCTTTCCCTGTACAGGGGGAGCAACTTGGCATCATCCCCAAATACATAATCACTTTGCATAGAAAGAAACACACACTGATCCAGAGGTCCAAAGGCAGCAAGAATCCCAAATCTTTCCGAAGTAAAAGAGTTTATTAAAATGGGTTCCTCCTCCATTCATGAGAATGAAAATCTTTGTGTAGTTTTTCAAGTATTTTTGATATGATAAAATGGCCATGGTACATGGCAGCTATGCCCCTGGAGAGTGGCTGAGCAAAAAGCCAACCAAGGGAGCTCAGGTGAAGGAGTGGAATGGAAATAAGAGCTGGCTTGACCCTCCCCTCAGTCCCTTGCCTGCAGTATTCCTGATGGGTAATAAGAACTCACTGGAAGGTCCTGAAAGGAATACAGGCTGTAAAAACAAGGAGATCTGGATACTGCTTTTATGGGACTGATGGGACAGAGATAGAACTGGTTCAGGTAGAAAAGGGGGAAAAGGGTGTGACTCCAGGGACAGACATAGCAGCATGAGGCCCAGAAGAAAAATCTTCGGGATCAGGTGGGAAAGTACCTATCTCATACAAATGGCCAGGGACTAGCAGGAGGCCCAGGACAAACTTAGGCATGATATGGGAGAGGGAGAGATCTGTGGCCAGGGATTGGACAGGCAGCCAAGATTCAATCCACCAGATCCCAAAATAAGGCCAGCTGAAATCTTCCTCAACCTTCCTCAAGCTTCTAAATCTTCACAAGCTCCAGTCTCTCCAATAAAATGGACACAATAACAGCACACACTTCTGGAAACTGTTTTGAGGATGACATAAACAGAATGTAGGTAAAATGCTAGGGACAGTCAACACTTAATAAATGGTAGCTCTTGATAGTAGGAAAAGTTATAAAGCTAATCTACTAGTGTGCAATCTCTTCTGAACTTGTACCTATCTTGGATTCATTTTTTAAAGTAAAACTACCCTTTCTAGACTTCAAACTGCTTGAAAAAATGTCAGAGTAAAGAACAGGTACTTTAAGGCCTCCATTAACATAGACCAAGGGATAGTGTACTAAAGGGTTGCTGGTGACAGAGACAAGACCAGCTCCAGACTCTGGAATCAGACGTGTGTCTCATTTTGTGCCTCTGGCTGCCAGGACACTCAGCACCAAATCTGATCCCCAGACAGGGTAATTATATGCTGGACAGTGGGAACCTGGGGAGACAGGATCCACATTCTTTCCCTGGGTATAATCTCACCAAGACCAAAGAGCTTCCCCTCTGAATTTCCACTAGAGAGGCTCCATCAGGATTTCTCTCCTGTCTACTCTTCCAGCAAATGATTCTAAGTTCCTTTTGCATCAAGTCAGAGCCCCAAAAATCACATAGCTGGATCTTGCCAGCTTAGCCACTGGCCTGATTACCTTCACCATGTCACAACTTGGCATTCAATCCTCCCAATTCATAAAAGTTTTCATGGCTGATGGATCAATGTCCACTATACCCTTGAATCTTTTGTATAAACTCCTACATGAAGAATGATTTTGGGAAAATGTGCCAGGAAGAATTTTGCCTCCCCTCAGGAGCTGGTAGATTTTCCCCTTTCTGATCAAGAGAGCTATGTAATTAACCTGGTTTTCATTTTGGCTTGGCTGCCAAGAAGCTCAAAACCAAATGTAGGGCTCCATCAGAGCAACTAGATTAGCCACTTCTTTTTCATGCCTTATTTTTCTATTTATGTTTGTTAGAGAAGTGAAGTCGCTCAGTCGTGTCCGACTCTTTGCAACCCCATGGACTGTAGCCTACCAGGCTCCTCTCTCCATGGGATTCTCCAGGCAAGAGTACTGGAGTGGGGTGCCATTAACTTTCTTGTATAAGGTGCTTTCACCCTTAATAGACAATGGCAGGGTGGGGATCAAGTAAAAGCAAAACGTTCTATCCCTAATAGTTTCACCTTTTCACACCCTGCCTTCTCTAGGAAAAATTCCATGAGCATCCCAGTCTACAGGGATACCTCCCTGCCCAAATTCTAACAGTTCTCACAGCCCCTTCATGCAGTGCTTTCAAATATGCAGCCTCTTATCTGTGCACTTAACTGGCACCTAAGCTAGGACCCAAGGGCTGTGTCCTGCACTTTTTAGCAACCCCCATAAAACCCAACTAGAGTCACACATTGAGGACTAAAAAATATCAAGTGCTTGGTGGATCATCCAGTTCAGAGACTCTGAGGGGTTTAACCCAGGATTTCCCTAAGATTATCCACCTCCCCACCCCTAACTCAAAATGCTGAACGCCTGACATTCACTCAGGCTTTGAAGAGTACATGATGCCATGGCAAAGATGATCCCTGCGAATGCTTTTAGAAGATTACTCACCCACACTGACTAGCTATTTCTGTCTTACTCCTAAGAGCATAACCAAGGCGCTTCTATACTTAAATCAAATGAGTGTGATAACTGACATTTCAGATTACAGCAAAGAGGAGGCCTGCCCTGAAAGAGCAGGAGCTAACCGCTGAACTTGAGGAGGAACAACAGGCTTTCTCCCAGCCGCTGCCACCCCTGCTTCCCCAGCAAGCTCAGGTGCGAGGGCAGAGGCCCAGCCTCCCAAGGGCTTAGCAGCGTGGAAGCCTCCAGGCACGGAGCGCCCAGCCAGCCTGGGCTCCTTCCAACCCAGTCCTGACATGATAAATCAGAGCCATCTGGCTGGCCCCTCTTCTGACACACGTGTCAGCGCCTCCCTCCATCTCTATGCCCCGTCTGCCTAACGCATTCCTTCTGCAGAAGGAGTTCACTCCCTTTTAAAACGGAACAGCTCATGTCAGAGTAAATGGATGTACTTTACTCCCCAAGAGGTACTTGGGGAAGTACCTCTCAGCTGGCACCAACTGAAACTGTCTCGTTCCAAAATATTCATCTCCTGCATGTGTCTAGAGCTGGGACCCTCACTGTGAGGCCCAAGCAGGAAAGGGCACCATATCCAATGGGAAAAGGAGTTTGGAAAATCACAAAGTTTCCCTTATTTATGTATCATTTTTTTTAATGCTTAAATATGCTTATTTGCTTTAAAACCTTCAATTTTGAAAAGTGGCCTGAAATTGTTTATAAAGTTATCATGCAATAGTTGGAATAATTCTGTAAGTTTCTTTGTCCAAACATTTTAATGGAGGTAACACTAAAAATTAACACTTCACAGAAATTATTTCAAAAACATATCATTTAAGTATATAATTTTATATTACTGATAGCAAGATTTGTATCATTTCATAATGCAATCTCTAGAACCATACATGTGTCTTTGATTTCATTGGCAGGATATTATAAAGAAAATTGAAGGTAGCAATATGCCTTGCTCAACTTACTCAACTCTAGTCCATTAAGAACATACCTTGAATTTCTAAGAGCCAGAAAATGTTACCGAAATGCAAGTCCATGTGCCTGACCCAGTGAGGCGAAATGATACCAAAACGTTGGAGTTTGGAACAGAGAAATGTTTATTACAGGGCCATGCAAGGAAATGAGTGGCTTATGCCATAAAAACCCCAAATGCCCCTGAAAGCTTTCAGTAAAGCCCTTTTGTAGGAAAGGTGAGGGTGGGGTGTGGTTAGCTGTTGCAAACTTGGTGTCAAATCCTTTGTTCTTGAGGTCACGTCACAGTCAGGTAAGGATTTTCCTGTAAATCTTGACCAAACAAATGTTATTCCCTGTTCTGATAAGAAAGGACCAGGTCCCAAGGCACAGCTGCCACCATCTGAGGTCCAGGTCGTGGCTGAGAGGAAGCAGATCTCAGTTGGCAGCTCCCTCAGGGTCAGGTCCCCAGATCCTGCCCAGAAATCATCGCTGAGGGAGCCAGGCACCCAACCCAACTAGCCCTCCAGCTCCTCAGGCCACCCAAACGGAGGAGGCCAGGTCCCGCAGTCTAGGACCCAAGCAGACTGCTGCTGCTATTAGGCTGCAGAGACAGAGATGGGGGAGAGGCACACCACTGCTTCGAGGTCTGGACCCAGCCAGTGAATGACCTTCTCAAGGGCTCTGGAGCCCTGCAGGACACAGCCCCCAGCCCGTTACCTGGACACTCCAGCTCACCCGCTGGCCCAAGACCAGGTAAACTGAGCGGCCCCCAGAGAGCAGGCCGGGATATGCCTCTTACCTCACTTTCCACCTGAAGACCACCATTCTACCAACCGTTGGCTGAATTACCTTAAGGGTTGCTCTTTGACAGCTGGTGGTTTGTGGGCGGGGCCCACTGCAGTACCAACCAATGGCTGAGCAGGACCACTAACGGTCTCTCATTGACAGTTGGCCTCTTGGGGGCAGGGCCCACTGTGGCAGTGACCAATGGCTGAGCAGGACCACTAACGGTCTCTCATTGACAGTTGGCCTCTTGGGGGCAGGGCCCACTGTGGCACTGACCAATGGCTGACCAGGACCACTAACGGTCTCTCATTGACGGCTGGTTACTTGAAGGCAGAGCCACTGCAGCAACAACCAACAGCAAAGCGGGACCACTAAAGGTCCAGGGATAACTGTTGCCTGGTAACGGAGTGTGGGGGAATGGTGCACAGTGACTGGAGTGGGCTAAGGGCTGCACTCACGTGAATTCTATTACAAGAATACTATCTATACAAATTAGTTTCAGTATTAGTTGTATATGAATCTTCTTTATAGTTATGCAAATATTTTAATTTTCTTAATTTCTTCATATTTTATTAGAAATTAAATTTTGTTACATATTCCACATTTTTTAAATTAGAAAAACACTTTTCTCTAAATTTTGAAATGGTATATTTTAAGCTGACTAAAAGCATCCAAATTAGGTTGTTTACCATTTTTTAATTGAAGTATAGTTGATTTACAATATGTTAGTTTCAAGTATAGAATACAGTAACCCAGTTATTTACATATATATATACTCATATATGTTCTTTTTCAGATTCTTTTCCCTTATAGGTAATCACAAAATACTGAGTATAGTTTCCTGTGCTATATAATAAATCCTTGTTTGTTATTTTCTAAGTTTCCTTTCAATGACTGAATTCACTTTGTCATTTCAAACAACATGTAAGAGGAGATGCTTAAATCTCAAAAAGTACAAGCTTTAAAGACAAGGAGGGGGACAAAAACTTGTACATAAATGTTCAAAAGCAGCAGTATTCATAATAGCCCAAAGGTAGAAAGAACTCCACAAACTGTCCACAAACGGCTGAAATGATGAACAGAATGTATTATTGTATTATACCCATTATGATGGAAAAGTATTCAACCATAAAAAGGAACAAAGCTTTCTTGATACATGCTATAACATAAACTAACCTCAGAAACAACATACTAAGTAAAAGAAGCCATTGGCTAAAAGTTAGTATTCAAAGTCCTGCCCGAAAGCAGATAATGATAATGATGATGACAGCAGTAACAATAACAATTATTAAGCACTTAATATATGCCAGGCATGATACTTCTTGTACATTAATTCATTTAATGTATATTTAGTGTACATTCACGTTCACTTTAATCCTATGAGATCTGGACTATCTCTCAAATGAGACAACTGAGGCACAGAGAAGCTAGGTGATTTGTCCAAAGGTTTCCCAGTTTCTAAGTGTTGTGTATTCAAGAGACATAGCCAGGCTGTCTGGTTCCATCACCTATGCCCTTGCCCAGCAGCCCATCCAGCCTTACTTCTTGATATTAGCCCTACTTAAACTACACCCTCGGCCTTACCTACATGGCCTCTCCTTTGTAGTTCAACACAACTTGTGGATTCTATCGTTTCGGGCTTCCTCATTTGGCACCTCTGTGCTTTCAACATTCTCTCCTTTCAGTGAAGTCCATCCTCAGTCCTACACCCCCCCGGAGCTTTCCCTGACACCTCTCAAAGGCAGTTCCCTATGTTTTCACCCGTATTAACTTCCATCAGGGCTTCCCTTCACTGTGCTCAGTTTCAACAGTGGCCCTTCCTTGCCACCCTAACCTCTTTGAAATTGTCCTTTTTTCCTTTATAAAGAAAAAAGGATTGATTTACCTCCTTTATAACTGATTCACTGAAATGAATCCATTCTAGTTCAGGAATGGGTAAGCTTGCAATTATGGACTGTTTGATTGAACTGCAATGAAACTCTCAATCACCACTTTTATTTATTTGTAACAACTTTATTGAGGTATAATTAATAGACAATAAATTGAATACCTTTGAAGTATAAACTTTAAGTTTTGACATATATATCTATTCCTGTAAAACCATCACTATAATCAAGATAATGACGATATCCTGCAGCCCCAAAAGGTTCTTCATCTACCTCTATGATATCTTCCTCTTGCCCCTTCTGCTGTCTTGCTTTCTGTCACTATAGATTACTTTGCATTTTTAAGACTTTTGTAAGAGTGATATTATAAGACATATTCCTTAATCTAGCTTTTTCCATCCAGTACAATTATTTTGGGAATCAGCCATTTCTTCTTTACTGCTCAATAGTATTCCATTGTATGGACATACCACAATCTGTTTATCCTTTCATCTCTTGATGGACATTTGAGTTGTTTCCAGTTTGGGAGTATTACAAATAAAGTTGCTATGAATGTTCCTGTATAAGATCTTGTATGCACATATGTTTCATTTCTCTTGAATAAAATACCTATGAGTGGAGTGACTGGATCATATGATAGGTTTATGTTTAACTTTTTAAGAAACTCTTGAGCTGGTTTCCAAAGCAACTCTATAATCACTTTTCTAAGCCTGAAACTTTACATCTTTCCATCATCTCAAACCCACCTCAGTATTTCTTTTCTAGTTAAACCATCAAAGCCCTGGGCCAGGAGCCTCTTTACTTTCTTCTTTCATCCTGCTCCATTATCTGGTATTTGAAGACATGTTTTTTATTTCAAAATCCAAAAACCTAAATAATAGGGTGGCTCTCCATCTGATAAGTAAATGTATGTCTCGGCTTCAACCTGACTCATCCCCATCAGTCTCACCAGGAACTTGAAGTGAGCATCATGCTTTAAGAATTTTGAAGCCACCCTTCCCTGTGGTCAGTCTATATAATTCCTGGCAGTTCACTGTATGTCTAGTAAACACCCAGAAGCTGATGGTTCCAAACTAATTAGCCACACCTTTTTATTCCACCCAGCAGTGGAAATCCAAAGTCTCCCCTGATCTTTCCAACACCAAACCTGTTCTCTCCCTTCCTCCTTTTCCTCCTGCTCCTCTTTACCCTTCCCAATTCTCAACAAGCCAATCAGTTCCAACTCCCTATAGGAGGATTCTCCAGATGACTCCACTGCCCAAGGAGCTCTCCCTCCCCTAATTTAAAAAAAAAGTCACTGTGTGAGCCATTCCTTTAGCACTCCCAAAACATAGTCTCTCATTTCCCTGGGCAACTAGATTTGAGTCCCTGTTAGTATGTGTAAACCACAGTGCCAGGGCTAAGGAGGAAAAGAAAAACCAAATGTAATTGCTATCCTCAAGCACCATAAAGTACAGGTCAGGGATAAGACATAGTTACAACTGAAATATTTCTAAGCAGCATGGTAACTGCCATAAGACATTTAAGCCAAATATCGCGGTGGTCTACCAGGCAGGAAAAGGTGAGGAACAAGATGTGGACAAGAGTGTCCCCGGAAGACAGCAGCCAGAAGAAGTCATGGTAGAATGAAGCCCCCTATCTTGGCCACGTTAGATGTATTGACCTTCAGAACCATTTCAGAGCTTTTGTATTGTATGCTTAACCTAACTCACCACAAAGACACCCCCTTTTCTCCATTTCCTGGGCTACAGTAACGTTATCTGCTGCATAATTACTGAGTGCCACTGTGTGCTAAATAGCAAGAAGGTGAACATCACTGCCCTGAGGACCTTCCTGTTCAGAGGAGGATAAGAAAGAGGCAATAGCCCTTTATAATCCAGTGTGGTAGGTGTTCTGGTGGAGCATGCTGGATAGATGCACAGAGGGGGCTGTCAGGGAATTGGTGAGGCAGCACAGAAAACTGTGCGGAGCTGAAATGAGGCCAACAGCCAAGCTCTCTCTTCTCTCTTCCAGGCCCTCCTTGTAGATCACCTAGGACATCTCCATGCACTGTGGGTCACAGTGTTGCTGCCTGGTCCTGAACCTTGAACTAGTAGTCCAAAGCCCCCAGAAACTCCTGACAATCAGGTCCCTGTCCAGAAAGGCCCTCCCCTCCCGGCAGCCTCATGATCCTATCCTCAGCCCTCCTTGAAGTTGGCAGCCCCTCTTTGCACCACGCTGTGGCCCATATGGTGGTACAGCTGATGCTGTGTGACGCAGAACAGCTCTGCTTTCCAATCCACGTCAGCCCCAGCCACGGGTACACTGTGGCATTTAAATTGTAGCAAGGGACCTTTGATTTTGATTGGGAAGCTAAATTAGAAACTGTAACATGTCTGAAACACCTACGTGAAGAATAAGCACAGAGGCAGGGCTGAGAGGGAGCCAGGCACAGCACATCAATATTTATTCATCATACCTCTGGCAAGAAACCAGGCCACCCAAGGGGACTAGGTGTGTGTGAGCTCCCAGAGCCTGGAACTCCAAGGAATACTTCTCCCCGCAAAGCCTGGATGGAGGCTGGATTATTAAGAGAGGGAGAAAGAAAAGCCTGTGGAGAATAAAACACACATCCGAGACACTCTAGAACACCCACAGTCAAGAGGCCTTGGGGCCAAGGACTCCCTTGCTGACCCCGGGCAACTAAGCTGCTTTATAAACATCTTTTAACAGATACATACTCCCACATGAAAGCAACTCAAGGATCTGGAAGTCACACGCCTGGCCTCCTTGCCTCTGCAGATCAAAGAAAAGAAAGTAAAAGAGCATCTGTTTCTAAGACAGAGACGTCTCTAAGCCCCTGCAAGAGGAGGCACTTTTCTCACAAACTAACTCAAAATTCTGTTTCCCGACTTTAGATGTACTTCATTAGCTTTTGGTAACCAACAGCAGCTGTCTATCCCCAATCCCCTGAAGATCCCGACCCCCCCAAAATAGCAAGGGAAAAGTACCTACTAGTCAATGGCAATGTGGACACAGACCTTTTTTGCATCCTGATTCAACAGGAAAGACTTTCTGAAACAACTGGGGAAAATCTGAACATGGTTTGAGCATTAGATGATATTGAGGCATTACTATTGGGTTTGTGAGTTGTGATAATGGTCTTGTGGTTATGCAAGAAGTGTCTTTATTTTTTAGAGATGCCGTTGGAAATATCTGGGAGGGAAATGTTATGATGTCTGGGCTTGGCTTTAGAATACTTCCACCAAAAACAAGATGAAGCAAAAATGCTAAAAATTTAGATGACGGGTAAATGGAAGTTTGTTGTTCTACTTTCCCAACTTTTAAAGGTGCAAATGTTTTAATAAGAAAGTTTTTAAAGAAGAAAACAGGCAGGGAAGAATTCTACAGGCACAGCACCAGTCTGAGGCAGACCACCAGACCTCAAGGGAAGAAATGGAAAATGTCAAATACAAACCAACAACTCAAATAGCCTGGACCAACCACCAAAGGGTCTTGGAGATCCCAAATGATAGCCAACTACAATAATGAATACTCATAACTATGACTATCAACATCAAGAAGATATTCAATTACTTTTTTAGTATACTAGAATAAAAGTGAAGAATGTTTACCTAAAAATATGGACAGAAATATTTCTGTTTCAGGTAAGTGCTTACATGTAAAGTTTCAATCTTCCAGTACAGTTGGTTATCAAAGTGTAGTCCTAGGACCAGCAGCTTCAGCATCACCTGGAAACTTGTTAGAAATGCACATTATCAGGCTCCACCCTAGACCTCCTGAATCAGAAACTCTGGGGTGGGGCCCAGAAACCAGCGCTGTAACAAGCCTTCAGGTGATTCTGATTTAACCTGTGGTACAAGGTCGACCCAGCATTACTCTGAACCCGTTATACAGTCAGCAGAGGCATGCACATGCAGACAAACCCTGCTCTGCAGCCACCACCAGGACCAGAAAGCTGGTAGAGGGGGAGAAACGAAACGACACAGCCCCAATTAAATGTCTGCACCCTGGGAAGCCCTATAAACCCCGAGGAGCCTCCCTCCAGTCAGTGCTCCAGGAAGCCCCATAAACAGCAGGCGTCCCATCTGCAGTTCAAAGGATGCACAGTCTATTAAAATGGATCATAAATGGCTTACATAACCCATTAAATCCCAATCTCTGGGCAAACCCCACTGACAGCGCTGGGGCTGGCTGGTAGCTTCTGCAGACACTCAGAAGTGGGGGGAGGTACCTGGGTCAGGGTGACCCGACTGCCTGCCTGCATGGACAGGGATGAAAGATAACAGGCCTGCAGGTGTGCAGATGAGGAGGTGGGGAAGAACATGCATGAAAAGCAAGTCCCAGCTTCAGTGTTTAATTCACAAAATCACAGAATGTTCCAGCTGAATAACAGAGATTGCTGAGGCCAGCTCCAAGTTTTATAGGTGAGGAAACTGAGGCTCAACGAGGCCTTACAACTAGTGAATGCATGGAAGAAGGAAAATCCTGAGTCCCAGTGCTGATTTGTGTCATTAAACATGAAGGAAGGGAGACGGAGGAACACCTCAAAGGCTGTGGGGAGGGGGCCGGGCAGTTTTACACAGAGTTTAGTATAGACCCTAAAGCCAAAGTGCTTGAGTTTCAAACTCAGCTCCTCTACTTACAAGTCTTGTGACCTCAGATAATTGACTTATTTGTGCCTCAGTTTCCTAGTCTGTAAAATGGGGATAATAATAACACCTGCCTCACAAGGGAAATAAATGCATTAAATCAGATGGAGACTTAGCAAACGACTCAGTACATAAGAGCACTCATTAATTATGTCCGTTATTACACATGATATTAACTTCTTTTAATGGTAGCAGTGGTAGCATTAGGGGTGGGATTACAGGAACAGCTTCTTTCTTTTTTGTGTTTTCAAAAACTTCTAAGGCATATATATGTTGCTTCACTAATTTTTTTAAAGTTAATTAAACTCATTTTGTCTCACAACCTGGTACTAAATGCTGTGGAGGATTAGAGAATAGACGCCAAAGGCTCTCTTTCAGAGACCTGATTTCTCACATGTGATTACAGAAACAAGAGAAAATGCTGAGGAATGAAATCAGTATTTGATGTTAAGTGAAGATTATATATAACAGATACATTTACATCTATATACATCTACTTACTTACAATTTATATATAAAAGATTATATATATGTATCCATGTTATGTATAAATATGCCAGAAAATTTGGAAAACTCAGCAGTGGCCACAGGACTGGAAAAGGTCAGTTTTCATTCCAATTCCAAAGAAGGGCAATGCCAAAGAACATTCAAACTACCACACAATTGCACTCATTTCATATGCTAGCAAAGTAATGCTCAAAATTCTTCAAGCTAGGTTTCAACAGAACCTCCACATGTTCAAGTTGGATTTAGAAAAGGCAGAGGAATCAGAGATTAAATTACCAACATCCAATGGATCATAGAAAAAGCAAGAAAATTCCAGAAAAACATCTATTTCTGCTTCATTGAATATGCCAAAGCCTTTGACTGTGTAGATCACAACAAACTGTGGAAAATTATTTAAGAAATGGGAATAACAGACCACCTGACCTGCCTCTGAGAAATCTGTATGCAGGTCAAGAAGCAAAAGTTAGAACTGGACATGGAACAATGGACTGGTTCCAAATTGGGAAAGGAGTACATCAAGGCTGTATATTGCCACCCTGCTTATTTAACTTATAGGCAGAGTACATCATGTAAAATGCTGGGCTGGATGAAGCACAAGCTGGAATCAAGATTGCTGGGAGAAATATCAATAACCTCAGATATGCAGATGACACCACCCTTATGGCAGAAAGCAAAGAGGAACTAAAGGGCCTCTTAACGAAGGTGAAAAAGAAGAGTGAAAATGCTGGCCAAACTCAGCATTCAAAAAACGAAGATCATGGCATCTGGTCCCATTACTTCATGGCAAACAGATGTGGAAACAATGGAAACAGTGACAGACTATTTTCCTGGGCTCCAAAATCACTGTAGATAGTGAATGCAGCTATGAAATTAAAAGATGCTTGCTCCTTGGAAGCAAAGCTATGACCAATGTTGACAGCATATTAAAAAGCAGAGACATTACTTTGCCAACAAAGGTCCTTATAGTCAATCCTATGGTTTTTCCAGTAGTCAGGTATGGAAGTGAGAGCTGGACCATAAAGAAGGCTGAGAACTGAAAAATTGATGCTTTTGAACTGTGGTGTTGGAGAAGACTCTTGAAAGTCCCTTGGACTGCAAGGAAATCAAACCAGTCAATCCTAAAGGAAATCAACCCTGAATATTCACTGGAAGGACTGAAGCTGAAACTCCAATACTTTGGCTACTAACTCATTGGAAAAGACCCTGATGCTGGGAAAGACTGAAGGCAGGGAGGAGAAGGGGATGACAGAGGATGCGATGGCTGGATAGCATCACTCATCACTGACTCAAAGAACATAAATTTGAGCAAGCTCTGGGAGATGGTGAAGGACAGGGAAGCCTGGCATGCTGCTATCCATGGGTCACAAAGAGTCGGACACACCTGAGTGACTGAACTACAAAATATTATGTATATGTATATATATTGTGTATAGTGAAATGAAGTCGCTTAGTCGTGTCTGACTCTTTGCGACCCCATGGACTGTAGCCTACCAAGCTCCTCTGTCCATGGGATTTTCCAGGCAATAGTCCTGGAGTGGATTGCCATTTCCTTCTCCAGAGGATCTTCCCAACCCAGGGATCGAACCTGGGTCTCCCACATTGTAGACAGACGTTTTACCATCTGAGACACCAGGGAAGTCCTATATTGTGTATATGTATTTATAAATATATTGTATAGATATATATATGTTGTGGGTATGTATGTATATACATACATACATAGTTGTCCCTTGGTGTCTGCAGGAAACTGTTTCCAGGAACCCAGCAATTACCCAAACCACATACAGTCAAGTCCATTGTATAAAATGGTCTAATATAGTCTTCCCTCTATATTCACTGATTTCGCATCCACACATTCAACCAATGGTGGGTTGCAAACACAGTAGAGGATCCTGGCTGACTGAATATGTGGATGTGGAATCCATAGATACAAAGAGCCACCTGTGTACATGTATACATGTAGATACACACACACACACACACACACACACACACAGTCATGAAAAGATAGAATTAAGGACAATGATAAAACCCAGATGTCTCCATTAAGTATTCCACGCAGGGAGGAAAGTAAACAAGAGCACAGACGGAGGGTGCGAGGAAGCCCAGGACCGGGCAAGCTTCCTTCCTGGCAGAAGCTCCAGGAGCAGCACCTGAGAGCACTTTGGGATCGGAACGATGAAGGGGCTTGCTAAAGATCACACAATGAATCTGTGGCACAGTTGGCCCCTCTTCAACAAGGAGACATTAATCAGTGTCAGACTAACTCACCATTCACCTACCAAAAACCTGGATGAGTAAAGGGACACAGTATGAGTATGTTCTGAAGTGTGGAAGTTAGGAGTGAAAGGCCTAGATCAGGAAAAGGGGGCCTGGCTGGGGCAGCCCTGTAAGGCGGTCATTGGAAACCCAGAGGCAACATGGGAATACTGGGTACCAAAGGCACCAGGGTAATGCTGGGTCCACCTCATATTATAGGTTATAAAGGCATCAGAATCACCTGAAGGCTTGTTAAAGCATTGGTTGCTGGGCTCCACCCCGCAGTTTCTGATGCAGGAGGTCTAGGGTGGAGTCTGAATGGTTAAAGCAAACAAACTCAGCCTGTTTCCCCAACTGGCTCTGACTTCATTGTCAACTAAAGAAAACAGGGGTTGGGAAGAACCACAGAGATCTCTCATTTTAATACAGTTAAATACATGATTATGGAAACTGTATATGCAGAATTCCATCTAGGCACCAGTGGGGATACAAACGTAAGATATGGCTCTATTCTCAAGGAATGTGCTGTCTCTCTTAGAAAGCAGGTGAATACAAACAGTGCTCATAGAATAATGATATGATACAAAGAAAATTAACTAATTAACACAAACTGAACAATTACCAGATGTCTCCCACACACGTGTGCTCTTTATCTCAGTTAACATTATTACAGACCTTGTGTCATCTTGGTCGTGTTCATGTCCGATGATCTCAGAACAAGCCTGCAGTGTACACACAATTACGATGCACGAAAGAGCCGAGAGGAAGACAGGAGCGTGGCCAGATGGTGGTGATGGAAGGCCATTCTCAGAAGAGGGGAGAGTAGCAGCAAAGGCACAGAGGCTGGAAAGCTCAGGGAGCCCACGTGAACTGAGGATGGTCCAGGGCGGTGGCAGGGAAAGGGTTCATGGGGAAAAGGATGGGAAGAGAAACCAGAAAGGAAGGAAGCAAGAGGCAGAGGGTCTTAAACACAAAGCTAAGGAATCTGAACTCTCCAGGTAGTAGAGAGTCTTGGAAGTTTCCTGAGATGAAGAGTGAGTGACCAATGAGGCTCTGGTGACAACATCCAGGCTGGGTCTGTGGGCAGACAGGCCATTGAGGGGTCTCCATTATTCTTTCAGCAAATGAAGTCAGGCCTGATCTAACTCATGCCACCAACCAAGCACTGATACTGACACACATGAATCCATTCCCTTATGCAAGCGCCCTATGTACTTCCATGTATTACCTCACTTATTCCTCAGAATCGCCCCATGATGTAAATATTAGTACATCTCCATATTACAGGGAGAGAAAACTGAGGCAAAGAAGTGTTGAATAACTTGCCTAAGATCGAAAACAAGGAGCTCTGCATCATGTCACTTAATCCGACAACCCTGACCAGCTCAAAGAAGTCAAAGAACTTGCCCAGCTCAATCACTCTGATTGCAAAGCTGTACCCACCTTGTGATACAGTCCCCCACTAGCGCAGTGGGGCTGCAAATGGTGGGTGGAAAGGAGGAACCCTGAGTGGTAAAGCGACAGGACACACACAAGGCCACATACTGTATGTTCCCATTTATATGAAATATCCAGAATCAGAAAATCTATAGAGACAGAGAACAGATGATTATTTGCCAGGAGCTGGAAGAGGGAGGAATGAGAAGCGACTGCTTAATGGCTACAGGGCTTCCTTTCTGGGGTGATGAAAATATTCTGGAACTACATAGGTTGCACAACACTGGGACTTTACCAAAGGTCACTAATGGGATGTTGTATATCATGTGTATTTTACCACAAAAAGGGTTCTTTAAAAAAGAACCCTAACTGGAAAGAAAAACCCTTGGGGTGTAGGGACAAGGAAATTGTGGAAGTTGACACATTATTCACTACACAGCCAAGAAACATCAGCCATGCTGAAAGAACTCCGGCTGCAGACAAAGTTTCCTTTTAATACAGTTTAAATATTCTACCCCCTCTTCGCAAAAGTCCTCATTTTTTAACATGATTTTTGACACCTACAAATATCTCAGGAAGAATGTTAAGTGTGGGCAAAGGTAAGAGGCATTTCTACTGACTTCCTTTTTTGCAACTGATGTCCTAGCTTCCAGGAGCACATGTGATGGAGAGGTGGTGTAGTGCAGCTTTTGAAAGCAAAGACTTTAGAAATGAAGCAGAATCATGTTCAAGTCTGGGTTCCATCATCTACCAGTTGTGAGAGTCTGGAGAATTCTTTGCCTCACTAATAACAGTACCTGTATTTCATAGGACTTTTATAAAAAAAAAAAAATGTGAGATTGCATTCATAAAGCAGTTAAGTGCTCATTATGTGGGTTATAATTTTATAAGTGCTAAAATATGCAATTCACATCTTATGAATGCCATTCCATATCTGGAACTGTGGAATCCCTCTTGGAGACTGGTGAAGCCCTCTTAGAACAACGACTTGCCTTAATTTTTGTCAGTTGTTCAGCTGAGTGGTTGGTCTGTGTCCTGTAGCATAACTGCACCCTATAAGCTTTGAGTCCCATGCCAATGACACTCTGTGGTAGACACTCAATCCCAACTCAGCTGAGACCCAGGGAGCTAAAAATTGCATAATCCAAAGATTGCATCTCTCAGTTTTGGACTATGCTGTGTAATCTGTGTGTAGCATATTTCCTTGCTGAACATATTTTGTTCAGTCTGACATTGACAGGTTGGCTTTTCTGAGCACATTCCCACAGTGGGTCAGGGAAGATGATTCTAGAACACATTAAAACTGTGTTCCTTCTGTGTTTTTGGCATCCAGACAGGGTGCACTGCACCATGTACTCAGCCTCCAAAGACACAATATCTCTCCTTCCTCCAGAGTTACATTTGCTGTCCAGTCCAGCCTTGCAGTGTCTAAGGTGAGACTGTCTTCCCACCCATCCCCCTGTCCCAGCACAAAGCCTCCCCTGCTCAGCACTAACTTCCTGTTGAATAGAGTTGATTAATGCATGTGAGCAAATCTGAGAAGTCCTAGGTTAGAAGCAGGACAGGGGAGATAACAGATTGGAAAAGCCAGAGGATCTGCCATCCCAATGAAGGCTGGGTAAAGGAACACCAGGGATTTGAGTCACACCGAGACCCAAACATAAGGAGGGATAACATTTTGCAGAGTCAGGGGTGCTGGCAGTGGCTTGCTTGCCAGGCACAGGGGTTTCTTTAATGAAATCCAGAGAACACGAGTGATGAGCAACACATGTGTGAAGCTCTCTCGCATGCTCTCACACACACTGCCTGAAGGCACAGGAGGTACGGGGAGGCAGGCAGGCATGGTTTCACAACCTAGTTATGCCACTCACTAGGTTAGGGCACCTTAAGTAAATTATTTGACCTCTTTGAGCCTCAGTCTCTTCATTTATAGCTTGAAAGTGATCTTACATTCCTTACAGGATGGCTGTGAGTTCTGCCTGAGATCAAGAATGGGAAATGTCTGGCACAGGTCAGAAGACTTCTTTCAAATTACCTGCCAGCTGGCATTTTAGGACCTTGAAATGCAGACACCTAGAATACTGGGTGAACGATTAGAAATGAGTTCCTGGTGAAAATAACCCTATTGTTGCAAATCACATATTTGATAAGGGGTTAATATCCAGAATACGTAAAGAACTCTTCTTTTGACTCAACAACCAAAAACAAAGAAATCACCAGATTAAAAAATAGGCAAAGTGTATAAATAGACAGTCCTCCAAAGAAGATAAACAAATGGTCAATAAGCACATGAAAAGATACTCATCATCTCTAGTCACGCTGTGTTTTGTGTGTGTGTGTGTGTGTGCGCTCAGTTGTGTCTGATTCTTTGCCACCCCATGGACTGTGTAGCCTGCCAGACTCCTTTGTCCAGGGAATTTATCAGATAAGACTACTGGAGCGAGTTGCCATTTCCTACTTCAGGGGATCTTCCCAACCCAGGGATTGAACCTGTGTCTCTAGAGCCTCCTGCATTGGCAGGTGGATTATTTACCACTGTGTCATCTGGGTTCTGACCCACTAGTCGTTAGGGAAATGTAAACAGTGGCTACTATCAAAATAACAAAGTATTACCAAGGATGTGGAGAAATTGGAACCCTTGTGCACTGTTGTAAATGTAACGTAAAATGATCCAGCCACTATGGAAAACAGTATGGCGGCTCCTCAGGAAGTTAAACATAGAATTACCATATGATCCAGCAATCTGGCTTCTGGGTAAATACACACAAGAACTGAAAGCAGGGTCGCGAAGAGATATTTGTACTCCCGTGTTCACAGCAGCATTATTCACAAGAGCCAAAAGGTGGAAGCAACCCAAGTATCCTCTGACAAATGAATGGATAAACTCAATGTGGTGCATACATACAATGAAATATTACTCAGCCTTCAAAAAGTCTGAAATTCTGATACATGCAACAGCATGGATGAACCTTTTATGTTCAGTGAAATAGCCAGTCACAAAAAGGCAAATAATGTGTGATTCCACTTATACAAGATATTTAGAGCAGTAAAAAATCATAAAGATAAAAAGTATCATGGTGGTTGTCAGCGGCTGGGATAGAAGAGAATGCAGAGTTATTGTTTAACAGGTACAGAGTTTCAGCTTTACAAGATGAAAAGAACTGCAAAGATGGAAGGTGGTGATGGTTGCCCAACAATGTATTTAATACCGCTGAACTATACACTTGAAAATAGTTAAGATGGTCAGTTTTATATTATGCGTATTTTACCACTACTTTTTTTAACTTGCCGAAAATAAAAGTGCACAGTTGTTTCATGGTGTGTACTATAAAGATGAAAGCAAATGAGAAATAAATTGTCCTGGCCTCAAGGGGTTACAATCTTAAGGAAAGAAGATAAACACATACAGTGTGGGTCAGGGTACCATCCAATGTGGGTCAATTTTAGAGAAATCAGAGAAGCTAGTAATCAGTGCAGCTGCAGAGTCGGGCAGGGTGGGGCTCAAACGATGGGAACTGAAGCCTTAAATGGTAGGGAGAGTCTGGAAAGGCTTGTAGATAGAGGAGGGCATCCAGATCTAGAATTGGGAGGGGAGACTTCAGAGCAGCAACGTGATGACATGTTCTCCCAGACGATGAAGAAATCTGCCTCCTTAGACAGAAGGAGTTGTGTTGAGAAATCACTTGGGCAGACAGGCTTCAAAAGAGATGTGTAAAGCAGTCCTGAATAAAAACCAGGTTAAATGTCCATGTGATGCTGCAGGGAGAAACAAAGGGAGGCATCGAATGCTCTGGGGAAAGTGTGTGATACAATGTCTAGCATTTACCTAGCACCACTTTCTCATTCTGTTCCAGTACGTCCATAACAGATGGTAACATCATCCACATTTTAGGGGATAGAAGCTCCAGTAGGGAGGTGAGCAGCTCCTTTGGTGATACACACTTCATTAGCTGCAGAGTTTGGAATGAATCCATCCATTCCTGACTGCAAGCACAAAGGTGTGAACTCTTCATCTTCTTGTTCTTTGGTCTACAAATATCTATCAGTATTTAGTGAGCACCAACTGCATGCCAGGCACTCACTCTTCTTGACATGGAGGATGGGAAAGACTACAGAAGGAGCTGACTTGGGCAGAAAATCCAGGAGCTCAGGTTTGGACAGCTGAAATGTGAGAAGCCTAGTGGATACCTAGGCAGACGGATACACGAGTCTTAGAAACAAGTCTAAGCTTTAGAGGGAAAATTTTAAGAACTGTGTGTATATAGGAGATATTTGAAGCCATAGAACTGGATATAGCTGACAGCTTTCCCTACAAACAAAAGCTTGAGAGAAAGAAAGAGTTGAGGGGCTGGAAAGAGAAATTCTCAGTAATGAGAGGCAGGCATACTTGGGATTGCTGCCTAATCTCCTTCAGTTCCACTGCGTGGTTTCTCTTAACGATCACATGTGAGCACACAATCATTGATATTAATTTACAAAAGAGATAAACCATAAAGCATCTTAGTACAGTAAAAATCCATAGGTTTGTGGCTTGAGGTATAATGACCTCTTAGGCTATCCACTTAAATTAGCCCAGTGACTCAGGGCTAGAGAGAATTGAGACAAGGTGGATGAAAAAATTAGATGCCGATCAGAACAAGCCAAAATACAGAAACTTAAACTCTGATTCTCAGAATGCTAATACTGTTCTGGTTTCCCCATCTCACTTATGTCCAGATATTGGAGATATTCTAAGGGGCTGGTCCACATCCATGGGCTCCCTGGGAGACTAATCAGGCGGTATGCCCACCCCCCAGCTATCCTATTAACCACCAGAAACAAAACTGACTGGAATTAGAAGTGAGATTAGAATTTTCTTAATGCCATACCCACTTCTCTTCGGGGGAAGTTATCTATACAGACCCTAAACAGAGGAAAACAAAACCTTCACATCTCTTAGTGTAAATGAGAAAGCTTCCTCAAATTACAGCAAGATCCAGAGGTCAGATACCCGCAGGGCAGGGTGAAGAATGTGGATAGGGCATGAGAAAGAAAAATTGTTTAGAACAGGGATGAGAAAGGTAAACACACGAGAGCAGATGGGGAAAGGAAGGCTCAAAGACTGCGGTTCTAAGCACAAGTTCTGAGGCCTGGGTGGGGAGAGGGGCAGCAGACCCCAGAGCACAGTGGGACACAGGGCAGCTGGGTACCAGGGCGCCCCTGTCCTGGCCAAACACTCCCACCAGCATCTGCCTCCATCACTGCAGGAACGGACAGAATACTCAGAACGGAGTGGTTTATAAAACCCTCGAAGAATGCACAAGGACAATTTTAAGAAGTGATTGATTTCAGAAGCCCCAGAAAGTGGTTGTCCTCGCCCTGCAAATCTTCCCTCTTTAGCCAACTACACGTCACCCTGCAGCAACATCTAAAATTCTACTCCGGGCAATTCGTTCCCTTTGGTTCAACAAGAAAGCACATCAAAATCACCTGGAGAACTTTGAAAAATATAGTTTCTAGGATACAACATGAGGATCACAAATCATACTCTGTTTTTCCTCATATCAAAAAACACAGTTGGTATCTCTATTCCCATTTTACAGATGAGGAAACTATGCTCAGAAACATTAAGCCAGCAACCCAAGGTTACCCAGCTTGAGATGGTTCGGGACTTGCGTGCAGGACTATTTGCCTCTTTCCATACGTTATTTATTAGATGCACTATCTGAAAAAAATCAACGGCCAAATCCACAATCAACTTAGCTCTCAGGAGTCAGGCTCCTTCCTGTACATTCAGGTCTCCGCACCCTTCACCAGGGCCCAGCGATGAGGTCATTCTGGCACTCGGACCATCTCTGGCCAGGCCAGTTTCCTATTTTGATGGCCCAGAAGCTGAGAGAACATCTGTAGGAACCAGGGCCGGAATCGAGCTCTCTGCAGAATCTGCTCATGTGGGTGTGCTGGCTCAAACTATTTGGACTAAACAGAATCTAAGACCTCATGCTTGGGGCAAGGTTTTGAAAAGAAACAGTGGGAGAAGGGAGGGGGGAAGCCCACGCCCACAATACGGATGTGAGGAGTAAGTAAACGCACACAGTTGCAGCCAGGCAGGGCGGGATCTGAAAGATAAACCAGAACTGGCTCCGTAGGAAGGGATGAGCTAACTTCCGACACCAGCTTCTCCTGGTTGCTTTCTCCAAAGCAACTTCAAAGGCAGAAAAGTCTAGTCTGGAAGGCTCCTGGACCTGTCTGTGAGCAGTGGGAAAGAGCAGGAGAGGAGAAAGACTTCCATCAACTTGCCTTTGGCTGATTCTTTATCCCCAGTTCTTAGAATTTTAACCTGGCCAGACTTCCCAGGTGGCTCAGTGATAAAGAAGCTGCCTGGCAATGCAGGAGACATGGATGGGTTCAATTCCCTGGATCAGGAGGATCCCCTGGAGAAGGAAATGGCAACCCACTCCAGTATTCTTGCCTGGAAAACTCCATGAACAGAGGAGCCTGGTGGGCTACAGTCCATGGGGTCACAAAAGAGTTGGACACAACTAAGCAACAAGCATTAATAAAGAGAAAAAACACAAGGATGTTTAGACTGTTGAACTCTACCCTCTTTCATGGATAACTCTAAGGCTGTCTCTCTGAGACCAGCCTTGGCTATGTCACCAGGTTCCAGCGGTCAGTCTCCTCCCTCTCAGACCCCTTCTGGCACCTGAGTTTATACCTCCTTCAAGGAGGCAGGTGCAGAGGTTCGCTCAGATCTGTCAGCGTCACAGGTCCAATACAGGCCTTAAGACACCTGTTTCCATCTCTGAGAGGAGGTGGGGAGTACCCGGAAGCTGGGGCACATGAGTCCTCTGCACTCTGACCATTGGCTGCCTTCCCAACATCGCTACAGCACAGAGCACCCCCAGCTGCTGTCGGAGGCCAAGGAGGTAACAGTCATTTGGGGGATTAACTGGGAGACCCTCATGTCTCACAGCCTCAAGCTTGGTGCTGGAGGCGCAGAGCCTGGCTGCACTCTCTGGCTGCAGTAGCAGTCATGCTGGCAGCCTTCCCGGCTAATCCTGCACAGGCTGTATTAGCATCGAGCTCCCTCCTGAACCTGCCCTTTGAGACCACAGCCCACAGCCCATCAGGGTTGCCATCCAGCCCAGGCACGAACCAAAAACATGCACAAGTCCACCTACTGGGCTGGGCTGGCAAGATCTCCAACCTGACGGGAGGACACTTGCTGGGGACCCACCGTGTCAGAGCCGGAGAGCAGGCCTCGTTCCACCAGAGCAGAGCTGGCTTCCCCCAGAGGAGCTCCTGCTCTCTCTCTGCCAAAGCCAGGCCCCATTCAACTGGCACTATTTGCCCCAAGAATACCCTGATACTCATTCCTAATGGGCTCAAACTCCTGTCCCACTCCCTAAAACTGACTATTTTTGTGAAACTTAAAGCTGGACGTGTCAGACCAGTTTAGCTAAAAGCAAACTATAAACAACTGCCAGGAAATGTTTCTCAGGAGCTTTATTACAACTAGAGTCTCAGGTTCAACCTTGTTTCCAGAGTTGTATTTCAATCTGATTTCCAACTCATCAAAAATATCCATTAGTTACAGTACTGGAATACCCAAGGCATGAGTGCTGGCATGTATCGTTCAAGGTGGCTGCCATGTAGTTGGATACAAAGAGGAGTTAGAAAACAAGGGTGAAAAGGCAGACCTTTCCATTAATTTGTTTACGTGGGTCATGACCACACCAGCTAATAAACACTGCTTTACGCAGCAGGGTATATATAGATCTTGGTATATGGTAGGGTGAGTTCACCCATACTGTTCTTCAAAATTATTTGGCTCCTTTTGCCCTTTATGCTTCCACGTCCCTTTTATAATCAGATTGTCTAATGCTGTAAAAAAAATACTAGTTTAGAGTCTGATTAAAAAATTGTATTACTGGCCTTATCAGATTCATTTGGGGAGAATTTCTATCTTTATGTTTTCCCATTCAAAATCATGGTACTTCTCTCCATTTATATAGCTCTTACGTTGTTCAATAAAGTTGTACAATATTTTTTCCATAAAGGACTTGCACATCTAAAAATATATAAGTATAAACATATGTGTGTATATATATATCCTTTAGAGGCTGAACACACAAAGGTTTACTCTGACCCCTGCTTCTACCTGCAGCTTAGCACAAACCTGCTTCCAGAACCAGTGACTTCTTGACAGACACAGATAGAAGGAATCCCACTGGGATGGCTGAAGCCAGCTTCCTTATACCTCAATTCCACCATTAGAGCTTTCTCTATTTTAGTTTGTAATTGGTAGGCAACATTTTTTTGGTAAAAGCATTATTTCAGAAAAAATAAAAATGTTTGCACCTTATGTATATCTTTAATGAGATGCTTTCAATCAGAAAATGTGATAGGGCTCTACAACTGAATGTATGTCTAACTTCCTGTCAGTAGAGACTTCTATGAAGCAGAAGGCTACCAAACCTTCAGAAACCACTATGTCATTTGTATATTCTATAGCGTATCCTGGTGGTGCTGCGCCTTTGAACAACTGTGGTGTGAGAGGGTACCAGGTAGAGTTGGGGTAGGGCAGGGAGAAATCAGAACACTTAGGGGTGCAGAAGGGAATAATCAGACAGGAATGAAAGAGCAAAATGCCCCAATTGTATTGAAATGAGCTGGAAGGGACTGGGGAGGAGTTTGGGAGAATAAGGAAGACAGAGACTGGCATGAGACAGTCCCCTGGGGGAGACTCCTGGAGCCAAGGACAGGGAGGCTATGTGGGGAGGACTCACAATGGAGAAGGGGAGGAGGCATCTGAGTGGATCCTAAAGAAAAAATTAAGTGACCAGGATGAAGGAGCAGCGGGGCGGGGGTGGGGTGTAGACGTTAAACATTGTGAATGCTCATACTTTCCCACCCTCCTGCCAACCTACCAGCCTCTGTCACCCATGCTGTGCCTGAGGCCCTCTGCACCAATCCCAGATTCCCCCCACTCCCTAGAAAGCCTCCACCCCTGACTCGGTCAAAGGGAGGGGAGCTGGCACACAGACTCCCTGTTGTCAGTCAGATGGTGGCGGCAGCAGAAGAGCCACTGAGCCACTCATCGCGGAGAAGGCGCGTTCACTTCTCAGGGAATGAGAGCAAGTGTTCTTGAATGGCTTGAGTACTTTGTGGGTCTTCATTCTTGCCATCCAATTGCGGTGGTATCTCAAAGCTATGTCGTTCATCACAACCTAAAATTTGGTGCTCATTAAGATGCAGATCTCACGACCACTCAGGCTGGAACAGGATCTAAGATCAGGAGCTTTCTGTTGTGTTCATTAAAGTATCATTTACA
This sequence comes from Capra hircus, assembly GCF_001704415.2. Lineage (NCBI taxonomy): Eukaryota > Metazoa > Chordata > Mammalia > Artiodactyla > Bovidae > Capra > Capra hircus. The sequence goes on along the minus strand of NC_030818.1, from coordinate 27,769,682 downwards.
TGCTATAAAATTCATCCTTTCTTGTGTATGGTTCAATGAATTTCGACAAATATATGCAGTCTTGTAAATACCATCACAGCCAAGATATAAAACAGTCTATTACCTCAAAAAACCTGCCCAATGCACCTTTGTAGTCAATCCCCAACCCCTACCCCATTCACGGCATCTGTCTTCCAAACCTGTAGTTGTGCCTTTTCCAGATACACAGGATCATACAGTATGTAGCCTTTTGAGTCTGGTTTCTTTCACTCGACATAATCCTTTTGAGTGCAATATCAGGTTTTTAAAGAAGATTGGAAGAAAAAGAATTAGAAGGAACTGGGCATTAGCTGAGTCCTCAGATAGACCCCAGAAGGTCCAGACAAAAGAAAGCAGGAACCATCAAAATACAAACCTTGGTGGCTAAGGGCTGCCCCTAAATAGAAAGGGCTCCCATCTGTTGTTGTTGTGTAGCTGCTCAGTTGTGTCTGACTCTTTACAACCCTATGGACTATAGCCCGCCAGGCTCCTCTGTCCTTGGGATTTCCCAGGCAAGGGTGGGTTGCCATTTTCTTCTCCAAAATAAAAACAGCTCACATACACAGACATAAAAAGACACTAGCTGCCCTGGAACAAGGGAGGGTAATCCAAGGAACAGGAAGTGTGGTCAGAAGACACACTCTTCAGGGCACTGTGTGATCTTGGGTAAGTCACTTAGCCGTTCTAAGAGTCACAATGTCCTTCTCTGTCCAATGAGGCCCAGACCCCCCCCATCAGAGTACCATATCTCCCTGGCCACAGTACTGAACTCAGGGACAGACCCTCCCAGGGACTTCTGCTGGAAAGACATCTCCTCTTATCATGCTGTGGGTTCCTAAAATATTAATAATTGAATTTAAGCCTGGGACTGCAGGTAATCATTTCTGCCACCACACAGAAAGAACTTGTCTGCGAACAGAGTCAGCCAGAAGACCGCAGCCTAGAAGGACAAGACAGCAATGTGATTAAATCAGTGTGGGTACCCCCATCTGGCTTTGTTCCCATCTATCGTGGACCAGACTGAACCAATACAGTTTCTTTATTTGCTTAATAAAAGTAATGCATATGCAATCTCCCTGCTCAGAGACAGGGCCACAGACACATGATATTAAAATTCATCCATTTTGAATTGTAGAAACATGATTCCCAATCCTATGCCTTTAAAGAGCTATCACATCCTAATTCCCAATAACCCTAAGGCCTAAGGCAAAGCATTTGTTAGGATACACATGACAGCCAAACATCCAAGACCTCGCAGCATCAATTAGGCCTTCTAAGAGACTTAGGCTATCTCTTCCTAAAGCGCCCAAATCCAGTAGAGTTCAGCCAATGCTTCCTGAGAACAAGGCACAAGGCTAGGATCTGTGACCACATAAGGGTTAATGAGACACAGTCTCTATCACAAGGGCAATTCAAAGGGAAGCAAAGAAATTAGCTTGGGTTGGGAAAGTTAGAGTAAGATCCTTGAAGACATGTAATTTGAGAAGGGATGGGATTTCAAACAGTGGAGAAGAGAAGGAAGGGCAGAAGCAAAAGGAGGCCCTGCTGCTGCTGCTGCTAAGTCACTTCCGTCGTGTCTGACTCTGTGCAGCCCCACAGACGGCAGCCCACCAGGCTCCCCCGTCCCTGGGATTCTCCAGGCAAGAACACTGGAGTGGGTTGCCATTTCCTTCTCCAATGCATGAAAGTGAAAAGTGAAAGTGAAGTGGCTCAGTTGTGTCCGACTCCTAGCGACTCCATGGACTGCAGCCCACCAGGCTCCTCCGTCCATGGGATTCTCCAGGCAAGAGCACTGGAGTGGGCTGCCATTGAAAAGAACACACAGAGGAGGGAAGTTCCCACCTCATTCAGAAAACAGCAAATGTGCCCTTTGCTTGAGGTGTAGTTTATCCACAGGTATAAAGGAATTAAGTTAAAAAGATTGAGTAAATACCAAAGAAGATTCTAGTTGCTAGGCAAGAAGTCATTATTTAATCCTAAAGCAAAGAGAGAACCCTGAAAGATTTGAGCAAGAAAATAACATAATTAAAACTGTGCTAATTAATGATTTTAATTAACATAATTAAAACTGTAAATCTGGTAATAGTGTGGAGGCTGAGATGGAGATGAGAGAGATTGGCAGCAGGGAGGCCAGTTAGGAGGGAAGCCCAGGAGTACAGGCAGTAAGTCACATTCGCCCACCCCAGGACTACGGACCAGAGGATTTGGGTACCGGAAGCTCTCAGAACCAACAGACAGGACTTTCAAAGAGCTATTGAGGAAGAATAAAAAGGGCACGAACCAGGGAGACCAGAAGAATGGAAGTGTGGTTATCATCAGGAAAGGAGGTTACGTTTATTAAATGCATTCCTGGATTTGTTGAATTTGGGATGCTGGGGTAATGCCCGGGTTGAGATGTCCAAGGAGCATTTGGAAATACAGACAAGTTAGCAGATGGGAAATGCCTTAGGCCCCAGAGGGAGAAGAGGAAGAGCTGTGGGGTAGATGGGGTCCCCAAGCAGAACATGGAGAGCCTTCAAGAGAGGATGGTGGGGAGAATCAGCAGAGGGCACCTGGCTGGACTTGACTCTCCCAGCTCTGACTTTCTACAGCTTATGGCCCCAGGGGAGAAGGGGACCAGTAGTGGCAAATGCTGGGGAACATCTACATGTTAGGGATGACAGGAAAGGTGCCTGTGAAAGAGGCAGAAAAGGAGCTGAGAAATCAGAGGAGAATGAGCATGACTCTGCCAGGCAGCTGAGACGAGCCGTGAGCCCTGGACAAATGGGCCTCCACTTTGGGCCTCAGTTTCTAGCCATGTGGATAGACACACTTCTTCCCACCCTGCCTCTCAGCCCACCCGTGTGGAAGGTAGACAGGTAAGCAGTGCATGAGTGTTCCAAGGAAGAATATATAGTGGCCCAGGACTGGCAGGCCTTAATTCCAACAAGGCGAGAAGGGAGAGAGGGGATGACTCTCTGAGGAGTGTTTGGGGGCTCCTGATTCATCTAAAAGATAAGAGAAAGCTCAACCAAGCAGCAGGCAGTCTATAGGCAAGCCAAGACGTGGGCCAGGGGTAATTCATGCTCGCTTGCTCACCTACCTCCCATCAGGATTTCATCTTGAAGACAGCTGTGTAGGAGGAACGTTTGGTCTCAGGTTGGCAGCCACAGGCCCCAGGGGGAACCTTCAGCGTCCGGTGCTGCAGGAGAGACACTGTTCACCAGGTTCAGTCCTGATAGCCCACAGCAGGAGAGGCGCCCACAACTGACCACTGCCCATCCCCCAAAGGCAACAGCTCCCTGTCTTCCCTACCCAACCCTTCACTGTTTCCATTCTCCAATATCTGGGTTTGAGCCTCACCTCCTCAGAAAAGTTCCTGACTCTCTGTCTCCAAAATCATCCTTATTTCTATCTGATTTCTAAATGCCTGAGGCTGCAAGGCCTAGTCACGTCTCACCACTGTCTAGTGTTCCTACTCATTCATTCTTTCCATGAAACTGCTGCATACTACGGAGGATGCTAGGGGAAAGGCCATGCATGGAGAAACGGCTGGAACGCGGTTCAGCCTCTCACATTCTCTAGAAACTAGACTGTGCAACGGGGCTGAGAACAGCCCCTCGGTCACCGCGACACCCTGTAGGAAGTGAGAGGAGCTTTAGAGGGAAGAGTGATACCTGCAGCGTCAGAGAAGTCAGGGCAAGGGGCAGACTCCAGGGCAGGGGACCCTGGAGGAGGTGGCTTCTCTGTGTGATTTGCCTAACAGATTGAATTATCTGTAAGTAACTGATTTCTTCCTATGTCCCTCTGTTCCTGGCACAACAACGGCACTGAAGCAAAATGCCGTAGGCAGTGTGATCTAGTCACAAGAACATGGCCCCATTGTTACACAGACCTGCCTATCACATAACAGCTCTCTGGTGTGGGGCAAGCAACTTAATCTCTCACAACTTCAGTTTCTCACCTATGAAACAGGAATGAGCATATATATGTCAAATGGATTCAGTAAGGACTAAATGGGACATAAATGGAAGGGCTTAGCATAGTAGGTGCCCAATTAGTGTTACTTCCCTTTTCCACTTCCCCCTTCCCCCAGCTTGAGAATCTGAGCCGTGGTTTTCACAAGAAGCATCTCCTATCCTTGCTCCCATCCTCCCAAGGATAAGGGGATGGCCTGCCTTCTTCATTCATTCCCATGTGCATCTTCAGACAAAATGCACAAAATGGTCATGTTCTAAGAGTTATTTTTCTCTTTGGTGAACACTTTACCTTTTTTTATCATCTCCCACCTCCCCTGAGCTCCTTTCCCTTCCTATGAATCTTCCAAGAGCCAACACTTAACACAGGTGTGTGCCAAGCACCTCCATAACTGCTTTAGAGTCACTACTTCACTTAATCTGCAAAACAACCCTCTGAGGTGAATACCATCATTAACCCCATTTTTTAGACTATGAAGATGGATACATAGAGGTTAAAGGCCTTGCCCATGGTCACTGAAACTAATTCGGAAGGGGGCTGAAATGCAAACCCAAACAGTCCCCATCCAAAGTCTGTGTCCTTAGCACCAAACCGCACTGCCTCCGCATCTTACAGTTTCCTTAGGTTGTTCTTGTTGTTGTCGTTTAGCCACTGAGTCATGTCCGATTCTTTTGTGACTCCATGGACTGTAGCCTGCCAGGCTTCTCTGTCCATGGGATTTCCCAGGCAAGAATACTGGAGCAGGTTGCCATTTCCTTCACCAGGGGATCTTCCTGACCCAGGGATTGAACCTCTGTGTCCTGCATTGCAGGCGAATTCTTTACTGCTGAGCCACTAGGGAAGCTTAGGTTGCTCTTAGTAGGGACTAAAGCACTCTGAGATATTAACTCATGTTGAGGTGACAGTCCCCAAGGAATGTATAGAGCCACAGGAGAGCCTGCAGCAAGGAGCATATTTAACTCAGACATACCAGCCTCTAGTGGAGAGTACGATGGTGGACAGCCTTATCATAGACCCTGGCCACCCCACAGGGTGACAGAGCACAGACAGTGTTGCAGTTATGTACGTCCAGTGATCTGTCCACACCAGCGGCAATCGTTTCTACCAGAGGCTGGCCTGGCCTGGCCTAGTGTCACAGGTTGGGTCCTCGGGAAGCAGACTCTGACATAGAGATTTGTGTGCAGGAGGTTTACTGGGGGCTACTCTCAGCATCCACCACTGAGCGAGGAGTGATGATGTGGGATGGGGCCCCCTGGACCCTGATGCAGCCGTAAAGGTCTCAGCCAGGCTTCAAGGAGCTCTGCGGGGAGGATGGCCTCACAGAGTCGGAGTTGTCCCACAGTGGGGAAAGGGGGTGGGGCCTTGTGACTTCCCAGGGAGGGGCAGATCTGAGGCCAGAAGGCTATCCTCTGAAGGCAACAGCCTGCAGAAAAAGGGACTGTAGTGACTGTGAGCCATCAGTCATCCCTCCCAGCAGCAGGAAGAATGAATGCTTCAGGTGCCCAGGGGGGTCTGTTCACCTGCGATCCATCACTAACGCTGAGGCTCATGGGTTATCTTGATACAAGGCTCAGGCCAAAATCCTGCTGCTCCCAGAAGTGGGGAGCACGGACCTGGGCACTTCCCTCCTCTCCCGTGTGCCTGACTCCAGAGGTGCACCAAGAGCTGGCTGTTCCCCAGACACTCACTCACTTCCAAAGACCAAGCCACGCAACCTGGGCGACTGCACGCTTGCACACAGAAACGCGCTGCCTTTCAGGATGGCACTCCTTACCTAAGATGAGGGCCAACTGTTGATGTGGAACTGAGCTTCCATCAAATGTTTTCCATCACCCCGTACTTCCAACCCAAACAACCGAAACTGGGCGCTTTTTAACCAATTCATGATTACCCAGCCTCAAGGGCACATTCCACACTGTGCCATCTGTCATATGAAAGCTCCTGCTTTATGGTTCAGTTCAGTTCAGTCCCTCAGTTGTGTCCCACTCTTCGTGACCCCATGGACTATCTATCATCCCCTGTCTATCACCAAACTCCCAGAGCTTAGTCAAACTCATGTCCATTGAGTCGGTGATGCCATCCAACCATCTCATCCCCTTCTCCTCCTGCCTTCAATTATTCCCAGCATCAGGGTCTTTTCAAATCAGTTAGTTCTTCACATCAGGTGGCCAAAGTATTGGAGTTTCAGCTTCAGCATCATTCCTTCCAATGAATATTTAGGACTGATTTCCTTTAGGATGGACTGGTTGTATCTTCTTGTTGTCCAAGGGACTCTCAAGAGTCTTCTCCAACACCACAGTTCAAAAGCATCAATTCTTCGGTGCTCAGCTTTCTTCACAGTCCAACTCTCACATCCATACATGACTACTGGAAAAACTATAGCTTTGGCTAGATGAACCTCTGTCAGCAAAATAATGTCTCTGCTTTTTAATATGCTGTCTAGGTCGGTCATAACTTTTCTTCCAAGGAACAAGCGTATTTTAATTTCATGGCTGCAGTCACCATCTGCAGTGATTTGGGAGCCCCCCAAAATAAAGTCTGACACTGTTTCTATTGTTTTCCCATCTATGTGCCATGAAGTGATAGGATCTGATGCCATGATCTTAGTTTTCTGAATGTTGAGTTTTAAGCCAAATTCTTCACTTTCCTCTTTGACTTTCATCAAGAGGCTCTTTAGTTCTTCTTCCCATTCTGCCATAAGGGTGGTATCATCTGCATATCTGAGGTTATGGATATTTCTCCCGGCAATCTTGATTCCAGCTTGTGCTTCATCCAGGCTAGCATTTCTCATGATGTACGGAGAAGGCAATGGCACCCCACTCCAGTCCTCTTGCCTGGAAAATCCCATGGACGGAGGAGCCTGGTAGGCTGCCGTCCATGGGGGCGCTGAGAGTTGGACACGACTGAGCGACTTCACTTTCACTTTTCACTTTCGTGCATTGGAGAAGGAAATGGCAACCCACTCCAGTGTTCTTGCCTAGAGAATCCCAGGGATGGGGGAGCCTGGTGGGCTGCCGTCTATGGGGTCACACAGAGTCGGACACGACTGAAGTGACTTAGCAGCAGCAGCAACTCTGCATATAAGTTAAATAGGCAGGGTGACAATATACAGCCTTGACATACTCCTTTCTGATTTGGAACCAGTCTATTGTTCCATATCCAGTTCTAACTGTTACTTCTTGTCCTGCATATAGATTTCTCAGGAGGCAGGTCAGGTGGTCTGGTATTCCCATCTCTTTAAGAATTTTCCAGTTTGTTGTGATCCAAACAGTTAAATGCTTTGGCATAGTCAATAAAGCAAAAGTAGATGTTTTTCTGGAACTCTCTAGCTTTTTCAATGATCAAACGGATGTTGGCAATTTGATCTCTGGTTCCTCTGTTTCATGGTATAAGTCCATAAAAAGTAGGGGACAGCACTGCCTTTAAGGAGATTTTCTTGCAAAACTGAGACCACCCCAAGAACTATTAACACATTGGACGGCATGAGACTCTGGCTCCACATGAAGTCAGAGCTCTGAGAAGGCAGGGTTCTGCAGGCCTCAGGCGGCTCATGACTCAGCAGATGGAGAGAGACCACAGGGCGACCGGCAGAGCCATCTGGAATCCACATCTCTCTAAGACCTGAGCCCTACCTACCAGCTGCCTGGGGGACCTGTTGTCTGCCCTGGGGTGACCAGAAACCCTATATTATCTCCTCCCCTTCAATGACAGTCATTCCCAGGGAAAACATAAATTTCATTTATGTGCATGTTAGTCGCTCAGTTGTGTCCGACTCTTTGCAACCCCATGGACTATAACCCACCACACTACTCTGTCCATGGAATTCTCCAAGCAAGAATACTGGAGTGGACTGCCAAGCCCTCCACCAGGGGCTCTTCCCAAACCCAGGTTTCCTGCATTGCAGGCAGATTCTTTACCATCTGACCCATCAGGGAAGCCCAAAAACACAAAGCCTAGTGCTAACTAATCACAGTAATCAACTGGCCCTGAAACACCTCACTGATCCCTAGACTATCCCCAGGACTTACCTTTGGCCTTAGAGTTCTTCCTGATTCAAAAGCACCCAAGCTTTCACTATTTTCCACATTCCTATTTCCTTCATCTCAACACTGTCATTAGCAGTCTCTGTATGTGGTTTCACACCAGTGGGATTTGGTTGAGAAAAATCTGGGGAACATCATTTTCATGGCCCACGAATGTAAAATTTTATTTTTAAAACATTTTACAAATAATAGTTCTCTGTCTTCCATGATTTGTTGGGCATACATACAAAGTTGATTTCCTTTTCATGGGAGAAGTATCTCTTAAAAGACAGAAAACAAACTAGCAGTGATGAAAGTTACTGACAGGTAAAACTGTGGTGCTTTGTAAACCCCCAAACGGCAATTTAGGTTCGATGTCCTGGGCAACACGACTGTACTACCAGTACTGTGGTTTCCATTTTCTCCCTCCTTTCTATTCCAAGGCTAACAAGGGGACTCACGAACATCAGCGCTGGTCAGTATTGTTGAACCATAAAAATATAACCCTATATCCTTTAAAAAATGCAAAATATACCTGTGACCCAAATACCTCCTTCATAGGGATGTGTTTCTCTCCTAAGAACCCAGAAGGGTCTAGAACCCTGCCTCCACTTTGGTAGATTCCTAAGCCATTGCCAAGTCTACCCACCTTGGGGAAAGATGAAGGTACCAGTCTTATCCCTGTGAAGGATGACCAGAGCATCTTTCAGCCCCACCTCTGCATCAGAGTCAGCATGCAGGCTTACCAGTTAGACTACCAATATCCCTTGAACTATTTTCTGCTCAGACTTGAAAAATATGCCCCATAGAGGATGAAGCCTCTGGTACAGCCTCAAATCTCTAGTAAAGATTCAAAACCTGCTGCATTCTTGAGTATACCAGTCCCTCCAATACTGTATAAAATTCATATAAGCCAGAGGTCACTGATTCTAACCTTATGGGGTCTGAGTAATATCTGTCAGGCTACTGATATATGACAGGGAGAAGGAAGACAGAAAAGAGAATGAGAGGGAGAGCCACAGATGCATCCGGTGGAAGATGCAGGCAGGAGCCCCTCAGCCAGCGTGGAACCACATCTATGTCACTATGTCCATGCTGGGAACATGCTCTTTGACAATAAAAGTGATGCAAGTGACTTGTGCTAGGAGGGCATGCGCTTGAGTTGGGGGTGAGCTCCATGGAGTCTTCCATCCACTTTCTCTCTACTCCGTTTTGCTCAATCTTTCACAAGCCAATGCAGGGCCTTCTGTGGTGTTCCAGTGGTTAAGAATCTGCCTGCCAATGCAGGGAATGTGGGTTCAATCCCTGGTTAGGGAACTAAGATCCCACATGCCACAGGGCAACTAAGCCCACACCCTACAACTACTGTGATTGTGCACCACCACTAGAAAGACAGCGAGCTGCAACAAAAGATCCCGAGTGCCACAGCTAAGACCCAATGCAGCCAAAATAAACAGACAAATAATAAATTTTTTAAAAATAATGTTACTTTAAAAATAAAAAGCCAAGGCAATAAGGGGCTGCATTATGCCCTCCACTGCCCTAACTGTCTCACTTAACCAGACCAGGATTCCTAGTATCAGTGATGTGTGTCAGTCCCTTTATGTGCCCCAGGATGAGAAATCTGAGCCACTGAAATGGCTCTAAAAGAAGGAGTGGAGGGACTATCCCAGGGGAGCAATGGATAGGAACCTGCCTATCAATGCAGGGGCCTTGGGTCTGATCCGTGATCTGGGAAAATTCCACATGCTTCAGAGCAACTGAGCCTGTGCACCACAACTACCAAAGTCCATGAGCTCTAGGGTTCATGAGCCACAGCTACTGATCCTGAGTGCTGCAACTGTGGAAGCCCAAGCACCTAGAGCCCCTGACCCCCAACAAGAGAAGGCACCGCCATGAGAAGCCTGCTCACCGCAATGAAGAGAGCTTCAGCTCACCGCAACTAGAGAAAGCCCATATAGAAAAACAAAGACCCAGTGCAACCAAAAATAAATAAATAAAAAGAAGGGGCCCAGGCTCCCGAGTCATCGTGGCAGTCACATACCTGTGTACCATGGTAGAGATGGAGGTCCCTGGTGGGAAGGGGAGAGAAGGGGCTAGAAGTGGGAGAGAAGTGAGAGCAGAGGGGAAACCTCCGGGAAACAGGGCAGCACAGCCTGAGGGTTAAGAGCTAGTGCTCCAGGGTGACTGCATCTTGGGTTCACATCTCTGCACCACTACCCATTAACATCAGTCTCCAACCACTTACTCGGCCTCTCTGACCTTAAAGGACGGATGACAATAATACCCCGTCACACAGTCATTCCAAGAAATAAATGACGTGAGGCATGAAAATCACTTCATATAGGGCCGTGATAAGTCATAGTTGTCGCTATTTCTTTCTCAGATACTGCAAAAAATACCATGAACTGGTGAAGAAGGACCTGGACTTGAGTTGGATAATCTGGACCCTTCAGTTCCCTGTTTGTCAAATAAGGGGCTTATCATTAAGGTTTCTTCCAGGGGGGATATTCTAGAAGTCCATGACTAAGAGGTGAGACTAAAATGTGAACGTTACAATTCTAATATAAAATGCCATCCCATAGCTCACTTGCCACCATCAAAGGTGGCTACGTGCATAACAGGGTCATGTGAAGAGTGAGTGAGTGTGTCTGGTGTGGGAGTGTTGAGAAAGGGGTGTGACGGGGGTGGGGTACCACTGGTTAACCACAACTGAAACTGTTTGCATTGTTATTCTTGGGTTGTCTAGACCAGCATCTAGAGAAGTTTCTGGTCCTCTAGGTACCAAGCAGGCAATTAGGGCCTGGTTAAAAACTGTTTCCGCAGAAATCAGGAGGGAGAGATGTCTCTTTACCCTAACCTTGATTCTTTGCCCTTTGAAGCAAAAACCCAAAGTGCCTTTAATCTATGTAGAAAAGCTTCTCATCCATCATCTCACTCCCTTGATGGACTACAAAAGGCTTTCAGAAAGGATGTGAAGTCACACTTTAAAAAATATACTTAGAGGACAAGGCACGGTGTTTACATAATACACCTCCCTTAGCCTAGTTTAGACCAATCAGGGATTTACCATCAATAGTGCATCCTTCTTGGCTACCCAGAGTTCTGATACAGTGTGAAAATGCATGCTCAAAGCATGGAGCCAAGGAGAACAGACCACTGTAAAGGCAAGGAAGCAGCGTCATCACGGCTCAACTGACAACCCACGCATCTGGACCGACTGACAGATGTTGCACAAAAGCTTGGCTAAATCCTCTAAGCTACTGGGAATGCCCTCCCTCCCAATCCAAATCCTCTTATCCCCTAAGGCAAGGCTCAACACCCCTCCCCCGCTCCTCCTAGACCACTGGTAATAATGCACCAGTGATCTTTCCCATTAGAGACACCGGCTCACATTGACTGCCAAGCTTTCACTGGACATGCAAAGCATTCTGCCATTGCTTGTTTTCTGTCCTTGACACACAGCTCATGCTCATGAAAGGACTTCCAAACGGTTTTATTTTATCTCCCATTTCACCTTGCACTTGGCACACACTGAATAAATAACCAGAGCCTACATGTGTGAGTAAACCATTTTTAATATACACATAACTCTTTTCTCAGGAGAAGATAGCACTACCAGCCTAATAAAGGTCAACCATGTCCAGTCATAGAAAATTAATTTCGCCTTAGGCAGGTAAGTAACTGTACGATGACATGCATCCAGGCATACATTGTCACCTAGAAAATTCTCCCAGTGAATGGCAGGTCCATTAACAATAATAAGAAATAGGGCCAAATTTTAAACTGAATAGAGCTTGACAATACTAAGCCTTCATATGCATTCTTAAACCTGTCTCCCATGAGGAAAGTGAGGCTCAGGAAAGTGAAGTGACTTGCCCAAGGTCACCCAGACAACACACAGGAAAATCAGCATTGGAATCCAGTTCCAATTCCCTTTCTACTGCCCTACAGCCGCCCTACAAGGACTCCCCATGTCACTTGGGGAAATAGGGCTGAAGTACAAGGCACCACTGTCAGAAGCCAAAGGCTCCCAGGATGTATCTGATTCATTAAATCAGCAATATTTTGTGTGGCTAAATAGATCTGAGAAGCAAAACTAGGCAGTGGAGATCCCAGTACACTGTCCAGTAGCTGAAGCCAGGCAGCGGTAACTGGAGATCCTAGACTGTTTACACTGCTCACAAAACAAAAACGAAAATCAGGATCTCCTAAAAGAATATAAGAACAGGCCATGTCATCACAGCATGAGAAAATTAAAAGAACATGTGCTGGAATGTTCAGCTCAAAACCAGTAAGCTGTCCTGAATAGCAGAAAATCCACAGTGGGCAGAAGTGAATGGTAAATTGTAACCAACCACAGAGCAAACCAGTTAGGAAAAAGGACAGTCCCTTCCCAAAGGATAGCAATAAGCAACGCACACTTCACCTAGAGCCCAGAAGCCCAGAAGCACATCTGTGTTGAAAATTAATACTTAAACCTCAGACCCTGAAAGATTCCTGGAGCTCATGCAGGTACCCTCTGATGACTACCATGAAAACACATGTGAACTGAGTTCTGGGCTCACAGGGACCTCTCTCCCCATATTGCATATTTTAACAGGGAGGATTCACAGCATTTTCTCCCAAGAATCTCCAGGAGTGGGAAACCACATGTGAAAACGTGTGGACTAAAAGCTCCAGGAGGGTACAAGTCACCTCTCATACATGGCTTGTTTCCCACTGTCAGGAAATGGAGAAGATATGCTGTGAACTTAGCTTCTCACCAACGACAGTGCATTCCTGGGCTTCTATGAAGAAAGCCAAGAGGTGCCTTTGTTACACACAAAAGGTGAGATTAGAACTCCAAATGGAAACAGGCCAAATCTGTCACCAGCACTGAGTCACACCTGGTTAGTACACTCAGACTCAAGAGTCAGACCATGCAATCATTCCAGGAAGTGAAAGGATGTTTTCCCATCTGCTTTCTGGCCTCTTCCCGTTTCCCTGGGCAGACTCACCAAGACCATCATCCTGAGTTCAGCACCCTCTTCTGCCTACATGTAAGTTTTCTTGGTTCCTGGCAGTGGTTACCGAAGTGTGTTCTGGGGATCCTTAATGGACGTGAGTCTGAGTGAACTCCGGGAGTTGGTGATGGACAGGGAGGCCTGGCGTGCTGTGATTCATGGGGTCACAGAGTTAGACATGACTGAGCGACTGAACTGAACTGAACTGAAGGGTACCTGGAGCTTCCCAGATGGCATTAGTGATAAAGGACCTACCTGTCAATGCAGGAGATAAAAGAGACGCGGTTCAATGCCAGGTCTGGTAAATCCCCTGGAGGAGGGCATGGGGGCAACCCACTCCAGTATTCTTGCCTGGGAAATCCCATGGACAGAGGAGCCTGGCAGGCTACAGTCCGCAAGGTAGCCAAAGAGTCAGACACGACTTAGCAACGAACACACCAAGGGTTCCTGAGACTTTTTCAGTTGATGTGCAAGGTCAAAATTATCTTTGGAATAATACAAACACGTTCTTTTTGGTCTCTTTCACTCTTGTACTCTCAGGAGTGTCCAGTGGAGTTTCCAGGGACAATGTGACATGTGACATGGCAACAGCGTAGAAGCAGAGAGAAGAATCCAGCTGACTTTTATTAAGTCAGTCATTGAAGAGACTAGCAAAACTGTAAAACAATGTCATGCTGCTAAGATTTTTGTTGTGGAAAATGTAGTTAATATTTCACAAAAATGTGCTTTTATGCTACCATGTAATGAGTTTCTTTTTAATTAATTTTAAAGTGTATTGGTTTTAATTTTCATGTGGTAAATATTGACAGATCTAACCCACAAAAACAAAAAAACTCTCTGGAGTCCTCAGTAATTTTAAAAGATTTAAGTTGAAATCATTTAAATTTTACTCTTGAGACTTAAAAGTTTGAGAACCACTAGTTCGTAAGAAGGAAGCTCTCATTCCATCTGTATAACCCTGTTGCTTTCAGTCCTTCAGACCCTACCCATTCTTCAGGGTCTAGTTCAAACTCTATACCCTTCTCCAAATCTCCCAGATGACCCAGACCTCTAAGAAAAATTCCACCCTCTGATCTCCCCTGACAACTAGTTTTTCCATGCCATCTCACATTTCATCACTCTCTGCCCTGTGACATCTCCTGCATTACTGTCCTGGGTTATGTAACTTCTGTTGTTATTTAACTTTCCCCGAGGGTGTGTCTTGCTTCCCAAGGCAATGTGCAACTGTGAAAATGGGTGCCAATCCTAGCTCTTCCTCTTAACTAGCAGGCTGACCTTGGGCAAGTTACAAAGCCTCAGTTTCCTCATTTCAAAAATGCAGAGTAAGCAAACTTTCTGTGAACCACAGCCAATTACCTGCTCTACCAATACCACTTAGGCTTTTTCTGAGAACGAACAGCTGGAACAATCCTGAGCTCCATGCAAGGTGCTGGTGGGCAGGAGGCTGAGCAGTTTTCTTCGTAACTGCGCTGCCATGACAGACAGAAATGGCATGAACTATCACCCACACTTACTGAGTGAATGAGTGAATGATGCATGAATCAATGCACACAGGCGAGGTCTTATCGGGGTACAGTATGTCCTTCCCAGAGGGACACTAGGAAACAAGGGAGGGGAAAGAAGGCTACTGGCTTTTAGTGGGTGTGAATTATTGGCACTCAGTGGGCAGGGCCCTACCGAAGTCATCATCCACCCAAACGCCACAGATTTCTATCTCAGATGCGAACTTCATTTTCTCAGCATCCTCCTCAGATACCTCTCAGGATCATAAGCTTCTCACTCACTCATAGAAGAAGGTTCCCCAGTGTTTCTTTCCAAGCCACTCCTGGCGGGAGCGGGTCTTCGGGGTATCCTTAAATCCCTAGGAGGAATGCCAGCTCTGCCAGCTTTCCAGGTAGTTAGTTCCCTAAACAACCAACAGGCGGAAATGATGGTGCATCACTTCACTCACTCTGAACTCCCGGAGGAGTGAGGAAGCAGCTGCTCCCAGCTTTGGGGGTGTGTCTCCTTCACCTAGAGCACCTCGCCACAGTTCTCAGCCTGCCAGCCCCACTCCCTCTCTCACTCTCTGGCAGGAAGCCCACAGTGCCATCAGAGACACAGGAAGCAGCCAAGGAATGCTGTTAACTGTGTGAATTCGGATTCCACTGCCTTGGACTGTGATCCCTGGGAAGGGACTTCAGCAAATAAACCCTGTGTGCACTCAGGACAGCAATTTGAGTATTTTAATTGTTTTCCAGGGGGTCATGATTTGTTTGATCTAAAGTGCAAAGGAGAAAGAGGAAACTTCTTCCAAGCCATCACCACATGCTACATGTGTATAACAACTATGTACTGTGCACATATATTTCAGATGTACCACACCTTTAAAAATTTTTTAGACCAAACCCTGATCCCTGGGTTTTGTCTGACCCCTGAAAGATGCATTTGACATCTTTCAAATGCAACCCACCATCAGTTCATCCATCTACCCATCCACTCAGAACACATTTCCCAAGTGCCCAGTGCTGCTTTCCCAAGGGTGGGAAAGATCTGATGAAACAAAGACGGGCAGATGCCTAAACAGCTCTTCCAATGGTCCACAGGACACCCTGGGGATATGACTTAAAGTGATGTCAGCACACCAACCTCCACTGATATCCTCCTTAAGAAAAAACTTTAAAATAAGAAGCACAGTTTACCCTCTGACAATGAAACTGTAAGATCAATACAATAATGAATCAGCACAAAAATTTAAAAGTCAATCACTTAGCTAGTAGGAACCTGAGCACAGAAAGCTCAGCTCAGGGCTCTGTGGTGACCTAGATTGTGGGATGGGGTGGGGTGTGGCGGGAGGGAGGTCCAAGAGGGACAGGGTATATGTATGTATACACGTATATGTATGTGTATACAGCTAATTCGTTTCATTGTACAGCAGAAAATAACACAACATTGTAAAGCAACTATGCAGCAATTAAAAAAAAGTCAATCACTTAGAATAGATTTCAATCAGATTCAATGCTTTAACATAAGCTCAAAAAAGTAAGAGGCTGGGAGAGGCAACAAAGAGAGAAGGAAAGAGGGACATCTCAAAGCATATGATGACAGTGCCCAGCTCAGCCCTGCCTGCAGGTGAGGATTTCCTTTGGTGGGAATGGACACCTCAGGTCTTCTCCACCTGTTGCTAATAAACCCTTTTTTCAAACTTTGGACTAACATCTAATTCTTGTAACAGGATGAACTGGCATCCTGACATTATATATCCATTGTAAATACTCCGATACCATTAGCTCCCCCAAATGCCTTGAACTTCTCTCATGTTCTAACCTGGTGGGTCCCAGCTAGGGGTGTTCTGCCCTGGAGGCGGGGGGTGGGAGGCATCTCGTAATACCTGAAGACATTTTTAGTCGTCACAACCCGCAATGAGATTTTATTAGTTTCTCGTGGATAGAGGCCAGGAATGCCACTAAACATTCTATAATGCACGGAACAACCCCCACCATAAAGAGTTGTCTGATCTAAAATGCCAGTAGTGCTAAAGCTGGGAACCCTATAAACCCACAGCCTTGATTTGCAAGTTTGAGAATCTTGGTAAATTGGCCAAAACAACGAATGCTGCCCTAAAAGGGTTATTGACAACCAGCCATCAGCCTCTGCAGGCTCTGCAGAGAAGGAGCCTCTTCTTCAATGTCCACAAGATATACAAGCTGGAGCTGGGCACAAAGGTCAGTCACCATAGAGCGACCCTGTGATAACAGGCATCTTGGCCCTGACCTCCACTTACTTACTTAGTTAACAGACACACTTACACAGTTGGAATGTCATTTGCTCAAAAAAGTAATGACCAGCTTGTGGGAGCAGCCAAGCTAGTGGGTACTGAGCCCCTCAGCTGCCTCCTTTCCCATCACAGAGGAAGAAGCAAAAGATGAGACTGTCAGTCACAGACAACTTCAACCGACTGAACAGTGTCATCCCCACTGGAAACACAAGACAGTAGGAAACAAGACTCAAGATCCTCCTCCCGAAGTCGAGACAGATTAAAGATCTCAGACAGAAGGGACATACTGTGTTCCGTGGGACCTATAGGTATGCACACAGACCATTACACTTTAAGGGGAACCCAACACTGCTTTTCTTATACAAGCAAAATGCTCCAAACTATGGATGCATCTGTGTTGACACATATGCACCATGAGAAGACAGATAGAAAAAAATAGATGACAAATAGGTAGATAGATGGTTGATGAATGGACTGAGATTCCAGTGTCTGGTGTCTAAGGGTTGCTCCCTAACTCATAGGGCCTGCTCTCCTTCCAGTCCAATGACACTGGAAGTGCTAAGTCGCTTCAGTCCTATCTGATTCTTTGTGACCACATGGACTGTACCCCGCCAGGCTCCTCTGTCCATGGGATTCTCCAGGTGAGAATACTGGAGTGGGTTGCCATGCCCTCCTCCAGGGGATCTTCCCGACCCAGAGATCAAACCCTCATCTACTGTGACTCCTTCGTTGCAGGCAGATTCTTTACTACTGGGCCCAATGACACAGACACACCCACAACCGGAAGACAGACAAGCTGCCCTCTGGATGGCAAACCAGAGGATTAAGCTCCTCCTCCCTCCAGCAGCAAGGTCATCCTCATCTGGGTCTAGTCTGCACTAGGGGCAGGTGGAGGACACACTGGGAGCCCCATCTGTTCCCTCAAGGACCTTGAACAGGTTGGGGCAGCCGAACTATCACCATGGCATTGGCCTTGACCTTTGAAAACTGGAGAAACAACCCTTCCTGAGAATTCTAATGCTGCCTCTATGTAACAGCTGAAGGTGGATAAGACATGAGTGCAAACAGGGAGGGAGGGGAAAGGAGGGTTTGCAGGCTTCAAAAGGCACTTTCCAGATTAAAAACGGAAAACCGGATTTGAACAGGTGGGACTCTGCTGAGAATGTGGGGCATGGCCTTGAAAGGAGAGGCCCATGTGCCTCCTCCCAGCAGGGAGGGGTTCAGGGTGCCTTGAAGTGAGAGGCTCCAGGGACAAAGTGCAGAGAGGGAGGACGGCCAATAAAGATGGGCTTTATGGACTTCAGTTTGCCTTCAGCTAACACCGCTCAACCTGTCCCAAACCATCAGACCCCATCCTGTCTCAAAAACAGGAGCAAGAGGAAATAACTGAGTCAGCAGAGAAAGGCAGTTTATGTGGTGAGGAAAGACAGCAAGAAGGAAGGAAAGTGGAACTAGAAGGCAAGAGTTAGCAGTAGGAGAGCAAGATGGCTTAGGCCATGTTGATGAACAGTAAGCAACCTTCTTCCACTCCCAACACACACACACACACACATACACACACACACATACGCACACACTGCCATTATTCATCAGGAACCAGTGAAAGCTCTTAGCTCAGGAAAGGAGGCACCCTGGTGTGATGTACACACAAGGGCTCCAGAACCCAAGAGACCCAGCTCAAAGCCTGGTTCCACCACAGAGAAGCTGAGTGATCTGAGGAGATGTGGTTCACTTCCTGAGACACAGTTTCCTGTTTTGCAAGATGGTGACAAGGCCTTCCTTCAAGAGCTGTGAAGCCCAGGTGGTATGAGTAAAGCAGGGGGCACTCAGAATCCATCTATGTATGGTCCTCCTCCCTCCCATCTTCATCCCCTCACCATTCAGACTTTATTTCTGAAAGAGATGCCAACTCCTTAGAATATACTAGTCTGTTTCTATGGAGACAGTTGACTGACACTCCTAGAAAATTCCAGAAGATGCCAAGTCTTTGTGAGAGACAGCAGGCTCCCCTCACTCCTCAGAAGCTCCATGACAGCGAGGGACAATGGATAGATGAAAGCAGGTGGTGAGGGTTTTCCTCCAAAGGAAGACCTGGAATTGATCAGAGAGAAAATCAACCATGTACTTAAGGACACTGATTTCCCTGAGGATCTGAAAGCAGGTGACATAATTTAAGATTCTCCAACTCCTCCTGGCGGTGTCAAAGGGCACCAGGTGCTAAGGGAGTCAGAAGAGACGGTCAGGAGAAGCTTCCTCCTGGCAGAGCTTACGGCTGGCAGCCCATACACGGGGAAAGTTCATGGCAAAGGACAACAGAGTGCAGATCAAGGGAGGCCAATGAAGTCACATACACGACTGCTTACAGTCAGCACTCAAAAATATTTGTCAACTGAGTGAACCAGTTCTTCATTCAATTCACAGCTCTGTGAAGCCCAGTCTCCTTTCCTGCCAGGGAACAATTCCAATCTGTTTCAGGGAAAACAACAAAACCTGGGAAGGAAGCTGAAAGGGCTAGAAACCCTGAGGCCAAGAGGTGAATTGCCCAGTGGTTGTCTGTCAGCGCCACCCAAACACACAGACCATGAGGCAGCGACCCGCTGACTCACAGATGTGACAGGTATTACTCAGTCCAGTGGCAGTGCTTCAGGTCTGCCTTGGTTTTAGGGACACAGAAATTAGACTCCAAGAATGCCCCGAGATTCTAGGACAGACTCAACAGCCTCAAGGCCCATCCCCAGAGTCCGAGAGGTCATCTGTTAAGTTTAACCTGGATTCTGCCAGGCTCCTCCCCATACAGTCTGCACTCTCCACCTGGAAAGCACATCACCTCTTTAACAGTGGCTAGCCAAGAAAAGTTTTTACTAGGCCACAGTAAAACTAGGCAGGGAGGGAGGGACAAAGACAGTCAGACATGGTTTTAAGTTTTTCATAACGTTGCATATATTTAACTTAAAGGGCCATCCTTTATTCTGTGATATGTCTTACTTTTTCATTTTTTACTTAATTTTTGGCTACATTGCAAGAGGCCTTTCTCCAGTTGTGGCGAGCAGGCTACTCTTTGTTTCTGTGCTTGGGCTTCTTATTGTGGTGGTTTCTCTTGTTACAGCCTGAGGGCTCTAGAGCTCATGGGCTCAGCAGTTGTGGAGCACGGGCTTAGTTGCCCCGGTGCATATGGGATCTTCCTGGACCAGGGATTGAACCTGTGTTCCCTGCATTGGTAGGTGGATTCTTAACCACTGGACCACCAGGGAAGTCCTCCTGTCTTTATTTTTTTTATTTTCTATCTTGAACCCACAAAGTCCTTTCCTACCTCAGGGCCTTTGCACATGCAGTTTCCTCTGCCTGGAACACATCGTCCATTCCACTTCAAGCTCTCCCTCTGTGTCTCAGTTTCATTGTCCCTTCCACAGGGAGGCCCTCCCAGAACATACTACTGGAAGGCAACCTCCTCTCTTCACCTCAGTCTTAGCCCCTTGTGTTTCTTCAAACTCCTTCTTAGAACATGTTATTTATTTACTGGCTTCTTTTATGTCAATCCCCCACTCAACTTTAAGTCCCATTAGATCAGGGGCCATTTCCGTCTCATTTGCTACTAAACAGCCACTACTTAGCACAGCATTTGGAGCACACCAGCTCTCAATAAATGCTTATCCAATCACTGAATGAAAATGCTCTGTTTGTTTATGAAGTAATTACAACGGTAAATTTATTTTTTAAATCATTGCTTGGTAAAATTAAAAGAGCATAACTCGAGCATGATGTTTTCCCCTTTGGGGGGCGGGGGAGAAAGGTGGAGAGAGGGCAGTCATTTTATTGTTTCAAGAAATGCAAAAACTCGCAAACCAGGACTTTCCAGGTGGTCCACTGGTTAAAGCTCCACACTTCCAATGCCGGGGGCAGGGTTCGATCCCTGGTCTGGGGAACTAAGATCATACATGCTGTGCAGTGCAACCAAATTAAAAGAAACGTTTACAAATCAATGCTTTATAGAATAACTCATTTTGTGAAATGAACATAGTTTGGGGTCCCTCTGGTAAAACCACAGACCTGCTTCTGAAACAGGTACCTGTAAACAATATGCGTGCAAATTCAGATTAATTTCCAGAAAGACTCACTTTCTCAGAGGTGTTTTATCTTCACTTCTCATTACCCCAACAGGGAACACTAACGTCACAGCTTTAGCGTCTTCTGCCTTCCCCTTTCCTTACCAAGCCCTTTATTATGTATGTTTTAATTTTTCAACCCATAAACATTCATGGGTTCCTACTTAAGGAAATGCCAATGGATCCTTTCTTTTGAAGAATCATTTTTATTACAGTAATGATCCCCCACTGTTGTGCTGATTTAGATGTTCCGTTACTGAGTCTTCTTTTTTTTTTTTTTTTTTTTTGTAGCTGATTCACTTTATTTATTTTTTTTTTTATTTTTTTATTTTTTATTTATTTTTTTTTTTTTAATTTTAAAATCTTTAATTCTTACATGCGTTCCCAAACATGAACCCCCCTCCCACCTCCCTCCCCACAACATCTCTCTGGGTCATCCCCATGCACCTGCCCCAAGCAAGCTGCACCCTACGTCAGACATGGACTGGCGATTCAATTCTTACATGACAGTATACATGTTAGAATTCCCATTCTCCCAAATCATCCCATCCTCTCCCTCTCCCTCTGAGTCCAAAAGTCCGTTATACACATCTGTGTCTTTTTTCCTGTCTTGCATACAGGGTCGTCATTGCCATCTTCCTAAATTCCATATATATGTGTTAGTATACTGTATTGGTGTTTTTCTTTCTGGCTTACTTCACTCTGTATAATTGGCTCCAGTTTCATCCATCTCATCAGAACTGATTCAAATTCACCATTACAACGAAAAGAATAAAATACTTAGGAATATATCTACCTAAAGAAACTAAAGACCTATATATAGAAAACTATAAAACACTGATGAAAGAAATCAAAGAGGACACTAATAGATGGAGAAATATACCATGTTCATGGATCGGAAGAATCAATATAGTGAAAATGAGTATACTACCCAAAGCAATTTACAAATTTAATGCAATCCCTGTCAAGCTACCAGCCACATTTTTCACAGAACTAGAACAAATAATTTCAAGATTTGTATGGAAACACAAAAAACCTCGAATAGCCAAAGCAATCTTGAGAAAGAAGAATGGAACTGGAGGAATCAACTTGCCTGACTTCAGGCTCTACTACAAAGCCACAGTCATCAAGACAGTATGGTACTGGCACAAAGACAGACATATAGATCAATGGAACAAAATAGAAAGCCCAGAGATAAATCCACACACATATGGACACCTTATCTTTGACAAAGGAGGCAAGAATATACAATGGAGTAAAGACAATCTCTTTAACAAGTGGTGCTGGGAAAACTGGTCAACCACTTGTAAAAGAATGAAACTAGATCACTTTCTAACACCGCACACAAAAATAAACTCAAAATGGATTAAAGATCTAAATGTAAGATCAGAAACTATAAAACTCCTAGAGGAGAACATAGGCAAAACACTCTCAGACATAAATCACAGCAGGATCCTCTATGATCCACCTCCCAGAATTCTGGAAATAAAAGCAAAAATAAACAAATGGGATCTAATTAAAATTAAAAGCTTCTGTACAACAAAGGAAAATATAAGCAAGGTGAAAAGACAGCCTTCTGAATGGGAGAAAATAATAGCAAATGAAACAACTGACAAACAACTAATCTCAAAAATATACAAGCAACTTCTGCAGCTCAATTCCAGAAAAATAAACGACCCAATCAAAAAATGGGCCAAAGAACTAAATAGACATTTCTCCAAAGAAGACATACGGATGGCTAACAAACACATGAAAAGATGCTCAACATCACTCATTATTAGAGAAATGCAAATCAAAACCACAATGAGGTACCACTTCACACCAGTCAGAATGGCTGCGATCCAAAAATCTGCAAGCAATAAATGCTGGAGAGGGTGTGGAGAAAAGGGAACCCTCCTACACTGTTGGTGGGAATGCAAACTAGTACAGCCACTATGGAGAACAGTGTGGAGATTCCTTAAAAAATTGCAAATAGAACTACCTTATGACCCAGCAATCCCACTTCTGGGCATACACACGGAGGAAACCAGAATTGAAAGAGACACATGTACCCCAATGTTCATCGCAGCACTGTTTATAATAGCCAGGACATGGAAACAACCTAGATGTCCATCAGCAGATGAATGGATAAGAAAGCTGTGGTACATATACACAATGGAGTATTACTCAGCCGTTAAAAAGAATTCATTTGAATCAGTTCTGATGAGTCTTCTTACAACAGGGTTTACCTGTGTACTGGATGGCTCCTCGGGGGACCTAGCCTCACAATCAGTGATCAGTAACGCAGGAAGAGGACACTTCTCCCTGCAGCAACACAGGACATAATAAGTCTTTACAGCTCTCCATTTCCACCATGCATTACACAACCACGTAGGGCACGCATTATCAGTCACCCCCGGGCTTGTGCTCTCCTGTAGCTGCTCCCATCTGGCCAGGCGATGGGCTGCAGAGGCCAAGGGCAAGATGTGCAAAACAATGATGCCCTCTGTATGTGTAGAGCTCCCTTCCAAACACATTCTTCAAAAAGCAAGCACTCACTTCTATAAGATCCGTGGGATAAGGATGCCTGGAAAGTCCCATGGATGGAGGAGCCTGGTAGGCTGCAGTCCATGGGATCGCTAAGAGTCGGACACGACTGAACGACTTCACTTTCACTTTTCACTTTCATGCATTGGAGAAGGAAACGGCAACCCACTCCAGTGTTCTTGCCTGGAGAATCCCAGGGACGGGGGAGCCTGGCGGGCTGCCATCTATGGGGTCGCACAGAGTCAGACATGACTGAAGCGACTTAGCAGCAGCAGCAGCAGGTCATTTACAGGTGGAAAAACTGAGGCCCAGGAGATGAGTGAGCTTACTGAAGACAGCTCTGTGAGTCAGCACCAGATTAGGACTAGGGTGAAAATGCAAAGGTGTGAGAGCCTTGAAATCACGATGTACACTGGAGATGCAGGGCAACAATGCTCCCATTCTCATCACTATGCCTCCATTCAGGATCTCTGAGTATTTACCGAGCGTCACCTGTTCTCCCAAGCTCAAGCAGGCAGGCATGTGGGGAAGGGGGGATACCAAGATAAACGACACATGGTTCCTGCCCATCAAGGAAAGAAAGTAGCCTGGACAAGTTGACCGTCTCTTAAACAAATCTGTACTGCATTTGGAATTCTGGAGCCATGCAGCTGGGAACCCAGAGATGGACAGCCTGACTCTCTAGGAGCAAGGAGGAGGGGGCATTTGAGCTATAATTTGAAGGAGGGCTTCGATGGATGCAGAAGACGTGAAGGGTCATTCTGGGCTGAGGGAACAGTGCGCCCAGGCCATGGCAGTGAGACACACCATGAAGGGACTGCGGACGTAAAGTGAGAGCAGCGAGGGCCAGCTAGCCAAGGGCCTCACGGGAGTCGCTAAGGAGGGAAGACTTTTCTGAAGGCCACTCACAGGAGCCACCGCCATTGGACCATTAAACAGGAGAACAGCATGGACAGATTTGGCTAGCAGTTAACAGGAGCGCCTGGGGACGCAGCTCAGTGAGGACATGTAATTGTTCAGACAAGTGACAGAGGGGGAGCTAAACAGGAGGTTTGCCCTTCTCACTTAACCTTTCACCTGCAAAGTGAAATAATACTATTTGTCCTGCCTCCTTTGTGGGGCTATGATAAAGTTGTTAATAATAATGAAAATAGAATAAAAATGATAGCCAACATAAATTGAGAACTTATATACTTTATTTAACAAATACTTAGGGAATTCTCTGGCAGTCCAGTGGCTAGGACTCTGCACTCCCACTGCAGAGGCACAAGGTCAATCCCTGGTCAGGTAACTATGATCCTGAAAGCTGCATGGTGCGGCCAAAAAAAAAATTTAATTCTTAGATAGCATTTGATAGGTATGAGGCATTGTTCTAAGTACTTTACAAATACTAGTCCATTTAATCCTCAAAACAATGCTGTAAAATAAGTATTTTAATTATCCCCACTTTACCAATGAGGAAACTGAGGCAGAGAGACGTTAAATGACTTACACCAGGTCACACAGGCAGTAAGTAATGGAGCTGTGGTTTCGATCCAGGCAGTCTGACCCCAGTCTCTTCTTTGTCTTCTGGTTGTTATGCCTCAGCCCTGTGGTAAGTTATCTTACAGCCACTGTGTATTACTTTGGTCCTCAAAATGACTCTAGGAGGTAGGCACTCTTTGTGCCTGTTTTGCAGACAAAGAAACTGAGACTCAGAGAGAACCAGCACTGTGCCCAAAGTCACACATCTATTACAGTACACGGCAGACATGCAAACTGCATCCTGGTCTGTGAGACTGCTTTTAACTGCTCTCCCCTCTCCCTTCATTCTCAAAGTGTGAAAAAGGGAGCAGCAACCTGGAGGAAGGCTGAATGCCGAGAGCAGTGGGCAAGAAGCTGGAGTAGGTTTTCCCACCAAATGTTAAGCAGAGAAGAGAGAAGACACACTTCCCCTCTCTCCCAGCTCCCCCGCTCAGCCTGGCAGACAAGCCAGGCCTGTTAGCTGGGCAATAAAGCACCCCAATTCCCTTGGGGGTAAGGGTAAGGGGATGGCAAACAATGACATCTCAGTCAGGCCTGGGCTTCACTGATCGGTCTTGCCAAAAACAAGATGTCAGTTAGCAACAGCTGTAAATCCCGGTGACAGCAGTGCCCCGGGGCCCGGGCACACTCTGGGCCAGGCTGGAGCCGCAGAGTCCAGAGCCTTCTGCTGTCCTGGCCAGGGGCCTGGCCATGTAACCATTTGTCTATGTACAGGCTTCCGAAGGAGGAAAACGTGGGAAACTATACAGAAGGAAACAGCTAAAAAATATATTCAGTGGGGTTTGGCCAAGACGAGGCCATTTAGGGCAGTGATTCTGAAGCAGGAGGGCAAAACCACCACGAGCACAGGTTACAGGTTCTGAGGGACTTTGAAGGAGCGCATAAAAGGGGTTGCATGTCACAAGGTGTGGACTTCAAAGTCAGACTCCCTGGGTTCAAATCCCAGCTTGACCACTTACTAGCTAAGAGACTTGGGGCATGTTCCTCAATCTTCCTAGACCTCAGCATTCCCCCTAGTTATATGAGGATAATGACAGTACCTGTCTCATCAGGTTATGAGGATTCAGTGAGTTAATACACAGAAGGTTCTGAGAACAGTGTATCACACCTAGACAGTGCTGTGTGTATGCTTGTTAACTAAGATAAATAGGCTGGGGAAACATGAGACATCTCTCCTCTCACAGTTGAGGACACGATCATATCCAAGTCCATGGAGGCCCGGGCTGGGGACGAGATGCTTCTATTTCTTTTAAAAAGAGTATAGATATTTTAAAAGCTGGCAGTTACTGATCTGGCATCATGGGAAAAGTTGCAGCGCTATTCAACTACTGCCACAGCAGTTATCCTAAGGCAGGGTATTGGAATCCAGGATGGAGTAGCATAGCCCAAGAACTCTTCAAATCCCTGGGGTATGGTTTACACTAAAGTTTTCAAAATTCACACTCAGAAATATCCAATATCATCTAGTGCACACCCAGCCCACTGGGCAGGAAAAGAATCACGCTGAGGGCTAGAGAAGGGCCTTGTCCAAGCTGGCTGGTGTGGGAAAGGAGGAAGAGCCAAGGGCTGTTGGATCTGGGGCATCTCTGACCACCTCAGCCTGCTGGCCATGCCCCAGGGAGGCTGGGAGCCCAGCATCTAGGTCTCGGCAAGGCTGAAGCAGCTGCCACCCAGGCCTGGCAGGGTCTGCCATGCACTGGCCCCAGCCCAGATTATTCCAGACCAGCACCTGCCACCAAGCTCTGGCAGTCCTCAGAGGCCTCAGGCTCAACTTCCTCTCTCTCGGAAGTGGGGACTACAGGTCCTCACCACCTACATAGTCACACTGGTAGTGGCTCCAGGCCCGAGCACGAGTCTAGAAGAGGCAGCCCAAGCAATTCCACAGCCTTACTTGTCTCATCCAGACTGATTCTGTGTTCCTGACTCAAGCCAGAAACTCTGTTCATAAAACTGCCTTATTAGGAAAACAAGAGAAAACCCAGATATTCAGGGGCTCAAGGCAATCTTCAGTCCCATCGTGTGCACCCATCCACATGGGGTGTGGAGACCACAGCTCCTTCCTCCTTGTGACTCTGACACCTTCAACCCACAGTCCCGACGATGACTATAACTGGCTGATTCAAGCCAAAAGAGGGGGAAGGCACATGGGGCATGGTCCCAGAGGTTTCACAGGCCAGCCTTGAAGAGTCACTTATCCCTTTCATCCATCTTCTACTGGCCAGAATTCAGCCACCTGGCCACACCATCCATAAGGGAAGCTGAGAGGTACAGTCTAGGTGTTTGCCCAGGGAATGGAAGAAACTGGCTTTGGTGGACACAAAGGCCACCTGCTATCATCATCGGCACATCTTTGTTCTGTGGCACTTGATAGTCCTGGTCTGGAGCCCCAGCTTAAAGTGGTGAATTACTCTGCCCAGGTGACTATAACGGGAATCCGATGGTCTCAATGCCCAGGCTATGACATGCAGGAAGCAGTGACAGCAACAGATTGTACCAGGCCAGGAACTCATCAAGGACAGGGACTGTGTGGTGGCTGTGCAGCAGCGTTCCTCGTGTGTGGCCTGTCACTGAACAAACCTCCCTTGTGTATGTGTCTGCTGAGCACGGGGCTGGGTGAAGGGAGGCCTGGGGCCTGCAGGGGTGCCAGGCACCAGCCGTCTTTCAGGAACACTATGGTCTGACTCACCAGAGCTTCACGCCTGGGATTCCCTGAACCACTGTGCAAGGGGAGCGGGAGGAGCAAGGAGAAGGGGACAGCCAGAGCCATCCCCACCTCCCGCCCCCATTCCCAGCTCTCACGTCAGAGGCAGACTCTCACCTCATCTGTGTGGGAAGGAAGCAGGAGCTGTTTCCATTTTATTTCATATTCATCATGCACTGTGTCCCACAGACGTGAGAAGCCCCAGGAGATGCATTCTTCCTCGCCCAGTGAAGCATTTCAAAAGCAGGGGGCCAAGAAAAACGTCGGCGAGAACACTCTTGACTTCAGGGGAGAAACCAAGCCCCACCACAAGCCAAGGGGCCAACAGAGGGGAAAGATCAAAAAGCAAGCATGTCTATTAGCTGGCTTCGTGACCTTGAGCAAGTGACAGATTCTCTGTGTCTCCATTTTTCCCCCCATCTGTCAAATGGAGATAATAAAAGCTGTTCTGAAGTTAGAATGAGATAATCAACGTGTAAATGGCTCTGGAAAGTATAACACTTTACATGGGAATATAAGGTGTTATTATGCACTCACCCGTCCTGCCTCTCCAGCAAATTCAGACGTTTGACAAAAACTACAATCTGGAGAAGGCTCCATCTCAATGAGTTGAAGCAGTGCAACAGCCTCCACATTTAAGAAATGGGTCCTGAGGCAGGAACCTGTGCCAGACATAGGTCTGGTGTGTTCTGGGACACATGCTCTAACCAAGAAACATGTGCACGTGAAAGAGTGAACTGTGATCCATGAGGCACTTCCACTGCATAGAAGCCAACTCTCACAGACTCAGGTACTGTTTATCTTTGAACTGTGAGGAATATACAGTCAAAAAAAATCAGACTTCTACACTTGGCCTGGACCCCAGTCCTTGGGGGAAAGGAGCTATTTCCCAAGCAAAAGTGGAAAACCGACTCAACTTTCCACTGACCCATGAAAGGCAAAACAGGTTTCTGCCTCTCACCACTTACTTGGTTGGGGATCTTCTGAATATTTAACCACCCTGATGTGCCTGTTTATTCCTCACAAGAGTACAGAATGGGGAAGCACTTTGGCAACTAAAAGATACAGATCAGATGAAAGGTATTTCTTGCTATCGATCATCAAATTTCTTCCCTATGAATTCCCTGCCGCATTCTCAGATCCTCTCACACACAAAAGACAGGGGTCCCCGTTCTCCTTCTGCTGGAATTTAATTCATGGCGGTGGCACCCAGCTATCCTGCAGCCAGTGTAAAATGCTATCTTGAAATGAACAAAAGAGAAGACACTGCTGGAGTGAGGCAGCAACCAACTGACACCTGCAAACTGTTCATTCAAAGCAAAAGCAAAGATCATTCTGTATTCCAGGCTGACTCCTGCCAGGGCTGAGCCCAGATTTCCAAATACCTTTCCAGACTGGTTGACAGATTGGATGAGACCTGAAACAAGGGCAGAGAGGGAAAAGAAGGGAAAGATGAGAATGAAGAAAAACAGGACACTTTCCACGGCTTATTTTCTCATTACCATCACCATGCACTTATTTCCTCTGTTTGAAGGGGGAAAAAGTTTTCCATTGAGAGTCTAGGGCAATTCTGTGTAATATTTCACTTCATAGCCTACTTTTCTTGCCAACTATGACAGCAGCTGTTAAGTCCTAGCCTCCCCGCCAGCCCTGTGGCATTTCTACCCTGGCATCAATTCAGAATCCTTCCCCACCCTACCCGCTAAGTCCCCAGGCTTCCCTTTCTTCTTCTCCTAACCCACTCCACCCCCAAACCTTGATCTTGACACATTTCTGTCCAGGTGAAATCCCTGGAAGAAACAGTTTCTGGTCTTCAAACAATGGCAAATTCAAGGAGGACCAGAGATTCCTTTATCTGCAAAAATGTCCTATGGAACTGAATGACCAAAGCATAGGAAGCCAGACACAGAGCTCCAAAGTGTACATCTAACTTGACACGTCTGATGGTTACATAGGCCGGCTCAGCATCCAATCTCAGAACTATCTTCAAAAAGCCCCAGGTCCCACCAGCCACTGAGCCAGACAAACTGATTATCCTCTGCTTCAAGGCAAGACAGGAGGCTTAATCAGGTCAGCAGCATTTGATCTGAAAATAAGCACCTTCTTTTGACACTCCATGGATAGGAATTATGTCTGGTAAAGCCACCAATACCACCATCATGTCAGGGGTACTCAGCTGAGAGGAATAATTAGAGTCAAATGCTATCAAAGCCACAAAATGAAAGCAAGCCACCCATCAGTCCAGAAGCCAGAGCCTTGAGATTGATCTGACAGGGGAAAAAAGACAGTTTTTGAGATTTTCCCCTGCCTTCCTCCTTCCATGGAGCCTGTAACCTATACAGTGAGACTCAGGGGAAGGACAAAGGATGGTATGGATGAGATTACACCCAGCCTACCCTGATGAGTACATATGCCCAAGCTTGCAGTCACTCCCATGTTTTCTGACAAGCCATCGTTTCCAGCTAAAATTTTCCACTCCTGGACTCGATCCAAAGGTGAATTTATTTTGGAAAGTCTGGGCCAATTTTTTTTTGCAACTTAGGGTTTTAAGAAGGTGAAAGAAAGGCTGCTACTCCCCCCAACCCCACATTAAATTATGTCCTGTGAATATAGCAATAATAGTTCAGGTCCTTAGGGTTACAGGGGGCCAATCTCCAGAGATCCAGGGACAAAGTATGCATTAAATGTGGTGTGAAAAGATACTCCTCCAAAAGTAACAGTGAATGAGGGACTCAAATTTCATTTCAACCTATCCAAATAGTGATGATAGCAAGTTGTAGGCACTTGTAAGCTTTAGACGTCTCAAAATACTTGATCCCACAGTGTCATCCACACCACGTGGCTTCCCTGGGGCTAAGAAAGAGCCAGCCCTCCTGGATCCCATCTGACAGATGGTAAGATGGAAGTAAAAGAGGGACTGAGAATGAAAGTGAAGAAAGTGAAGTTGCTCAGTCGTGTCCGACTCTTTGCGACCCCATGGACTGTAGCCTATCAGGCTCCTCCGTCCATGGGATTTTCCAGGCAAGAGTGCTGGAGTGGATTGCCATTTCCTTCTCTAGGAGATCTTCCCGACCGAGGAATCGAACCCGGGTCTCCCGCATTGCAGGCAGATGCTTTCCCGTCTGAGCCACCATTCTCTCTAAGAGAATGATGAAAGGTCAGGTTATATTACTGTTGTTAAGTTCAATACCACCCTCTTGAACCCCGGTCCTCCCAGGCCAAGTTTTATAGCTTTTAATCGTTAAGAATAGGAGTTACAACAGCATCTTAAAATATGGCATTGAACTATGTTATCAAAGTTTCTTAAAACTCGATGATCTTGTTTGGTATTTTCACAAATTAGTAGGAAGAGACTGACATTTACTGAGCATCCACACTTGCCAGACACAATACCAGGTATCTCATTTTCACAAAACTACAACACTGGAAGCACGACACCCACCTTTAGAGGAAGTGGATGAGATAACCCAGGTCGTACACGCAGATCTCAGAGATACTGCAGGTTTAGTTCCAACCCATCACAATAAAGCAAATATTGCAATAAAGAAAGTCACATGAATTTTTTGGTTTCCCACTACATACGAAAGTTATGTTCATGCTATATTGCAGACTATTGATCATGCATAGCATTATGTCTAAACAATAATAGACATACTTTAATTTAAAAGCACTTTAGTGATTAAAAAATGCTAAACACCATCTGAGCCTTCAGAGGTTCATAGTTATTTTGCTGGTGGAGGATCTCACCTCCATATTGCTGGCTTCTGACCAGAGTGGTACAGGCTGAAGGCTGGAGAGATCGTGGCAATTTCTTAAAATAAGGTAATAATGAAATCTGCCATATTGATTAATTCTTCTTTTCATTTGAACATATGGAGGTCACTGTAGGGTTATTAACTGGTCTAATGTCAATACTGTTGACAATAGATTCTCAGGGAATAATTCTCAGAGAATAAGGAGGCCTGCAAAGACAGAGCAAGACAAAGGGAAGAACCAGTCAGTGGAGCAATCAGAACACACAGATTTATTGGTAAATTTCACTGTCTTATATGGACATGGTTTATGGCTCCCCAAAACAATTACAGCAGTCACATGAAAGATCACTGATCACAGATCACCGTAACAAACTAATAATTATGAAAAAGTTTGAAATATTGTGAGAGTTACCGAAATGTGACACAAAGACAGGAAGTGAGCAAACACTGCTGGAAAAATGCCACCCATAGACTTGCTCAATGCAGGGTTGCCACAAATCTTCAATTTGTGAAAAGAAAAAAGAAAGAAAAATTTATCTGGGAAGTGCAATGGAGCAAAGTGCAATAAAACAAGGTGTGCCTGTAATTGGCAGAATGAGTACTTCCCGTGGGTACTTTAAGTAGCAAAGGCCATGTCCTCACATCAGAATGCCAGGCTCAGGAAAACTCAGAGACCTCAAGTAACATTTCACATAGAAAAACCACTTTAGGATTTGCTAACAAAATCTAAAGACTTGTCCCTCCTTTCCTATCCTTCTCCAACAGCCCAGTTTCTGAAAAGAGACAGTCATGGACAGTCATTCTGTCCAAAAGTACAGAATAATCAGGGGATGAGGAACGAATGATGTAGAATCATCTATAAGCCAGAAAACTATCTCCTACATAGCAATCCAGTAGTGGCCTTCAGATATACTACACTGAAGAGATACATGTAGTTGGTTTTCCTATATTTAATTCTAAAAACAATAAAAGAAATTAAATGGAGATAAAATGCTAATAATCTTAAGTATTAAACACTGCTCCCTGCCATGATTTCCTTGGCCTTTTTCAATGCAAGTCTGTATCACCCATGAGTCTCTGGACCTGCACCAAATAAATGCTCAGTAAGTGTTGGCTGGATGGGTGGATGAATGGATAGAATAATACTGTTGTCAGTAATAATGCCTCCCAATCTAAGTGGAATTTAAATCTGTGCTATTCCAGTCATTTGATATTTGGAGACATATTTGTCATTTTAATACTTGTAATATAACTCAAGCTATTTTAGCTTTATCTTCTGTGAACATATGGAGGAAAGAATATGAATGTTCTGTTGCAAGTGAACAGGCTGCAGAGTTAAAGATAGTTTTCCAAAGATTGTGACAGAAGCCCAATTATTGTCTTTTTAAAAACAAAACAAAATAAATGTTCTAGGAAAGAATCTTTACAAGCACAAGTGAAGCTTTCTATTTAGGACAATAAAAGAAAATCTAAAGACGAATCAGTTCCATAGACAGCGGGTCTCTGTGTGTCCTTCAAGCAGGAGGTACTCACAAGATTCCACATGAACCCTGCCCTCCAGGAGCTTCTAACTGAATTGTTCATTTATAGGCTGGAGAATACAACTTAGGGGGAAAGGAAATGGTGTTGCGGTCTCTAACTCAGTTAGGGGGACATAACAATAATTACCAGGAATGCAAAAAAGAATGACACAGATGCTGAGGTGCAACGCATTCCATCCTCACTAAGGACAGCTAAATTTTAAGATTTTTTAGTTAGCAGTAAGGACCGACTTCCTGAACAAGCAAAAATCCTTTCCAATTGTACTGGAGCTTTCCATTCTTCCATCAGTGTAAGGTTTTCAGATGGCTCCTTCTAGGGTGTTTCCAGGGGAGGATAAAGGAAAGGGAATGGAGACAGAGAAAGGCAGCCCTTGTCTGCGCTCAATAAGAGAAGCTCCTCTTGGATTTACTGTTTCTGCAGGGGTTACCCTAGAGCTTTACTTAGGAAAAAGGGGGAGGGGGATTCTTATTACTAAAAAGAAATAATAATAATTTGGATATCACTGTTGTGGAACGTTGGCTAAATCTCATTCATTAGTGATTCAATAAATATTTATAGAACCAGATACAAAGCTAGGTGCTTTAAATAGCCAAGATATGGAAACAACCTAAGTACCCATTAAAGGATATTGATTTTAAAATGACAGGTAAATGAAATGATTGATAAGAGGTTAATATCTAAAATACACAAACAGCTCATACCACTCAACATCAAAAAACAAACAACCTGATTAAAAGATGGGAAGAAGACCTCAACAGACAATTTTCCAAAGAAGACAAGGCAGATGGCAATAGGCACATGAAAAGATGTTCAACATCACTAATCAAGGAAATACAAGTCAAAACCACAATTAGATATCACCTCACACCTGTCAGAATAGCTGTCATCAAAAAGAACACAACAAATGTTGGCAAGGATGTGGAGGAAACAGAACCCTTGTACACTGTTGGTGGGAATGTAAACTGATGCAACCACTATGGAAAACAGTGTGAAGGTCCCTAATACAACTATCATATGACCCATCAATTCCACTCCTGGGTATACATATGAAAGAAAACTAAACCACTAATTTGGAAAGACATGTGCACATCAATATTCACAGCAGCATTATTTACAATTGCCAAGATATGGAAGCAATCAAGTGTCCATTAACATATGAATGGAGAAAGAAGATGTAGTGTGTGTGTGTGTGTGTGTATATATATATATATATATATATATATGGAGTACTACTTAGCCATAAAAAGAATAAAACTTTGTTATTTTCAGCAACATAAATGGACTTAGAGGGTATTCAGTTCTGTTGTTCAATCATGCCTGACTCTGCGACCCCATGAATCGCAGCACACCAGGCCTCCCTGTCCATCACCATCTCCCGGAGTTCACTCAAATTCATGTCCATCGAGTCGGTGATGCCATCCGGCCATCTCATCCTCTGTCGTCCCCTTCTCCTCTTGCCCCCAATCCCTCCCAGCATCAGAGTCTTTTCCAATGAGTCAACTCTTCACATGAGGTGGCCAAAGTATTGGAGTTTCAGCTTTAACATCATTCCTTCCAAAGAACACCCAGGGCTGATCTCCTTTAGAATGGACTGGTTGGATCTCCTTGCAGTTCAAGGGACTCTCAAGAGTCTTCTCCAACACCACAGTTCAAATGCATCAATTCTTCAGTGCTCAGCTTTCTTCAAAGTCCAACTCTCACATCCATACATGACCACTGGAAAAACCATAGCCTTGACTAGACGGACCTTTGTTGGCAAAGTGATGTCTCTGCTTTTGAATACGCTATCTAGGTTGGTTATAACTTTCCTTTCAAGAAGCAAGCGTCTTTTCATTTCATGGCTGCAATCACCATCTGCAGTGACTTTGGAGCCCCAAAAAAATAAAGTCTGCTACTGTTTCCACTGTTTCCCCATCTATTTCCAATGAAGTGATGGGACCGGATGCCATGATCTTCGTTTTCTGAATGTTGAGCTTTAAGCCAACATTTTCACTCTCCTCTTTCACTTTCATCAAGAGCCTTTTTAGTTCCTCTTCATTCTCTGCCATAAGGGTGGTGTCATCTGCATATCTGACGTTATTGGTATTTCTCCTGGCAATCTTGATTCCAGCTTGTGCTTCTTCCAGCCCAGCGTTTCTCATGATGTACTCTGCATATAAGTTAAATAAGCAGGGTGACAATATACAGCCTTGACATACTCCTTTTCCTATTTGGAACCAGTCTGTTGTTCCATGTCCAGTTCTAACTGTTGCTTCCTGACCTGCATATAGGTTTCTCAAGAGGCAGATCATGTGGTCTGGTATTCCCATCTCTTGAAGAATTTTCCACAGTTTACTATACGCTTAGTGAAATAAGTCAAAGAAAGAAAGACAAATACTGTATGATATCACTGACATGTAGCATCTAAAAATTACAGCAAGCCAGTGCATATAACAAAAAGGAAGCAGACTCACTGCTGCAGAGAACACACTGGTGTTTACCAGTGGGGGTGAAAGAAAGACAGGGGCAGGTGATTAAGAAGCACAAACTATTATGCACAAAATACACTAGAAGGATATAGTGTACATCACGGCAACATGGCTAATAGTTTATGATCACAGAAACTTTGAAAATTATGAATCACTATAATGCACACCTATAACTTATATAATATTGTTCAGTTCAGTTCAGTCGCTCAGTCATGTCCAACTCTTTGTGACCCCGTGAATTGCAGCACACTGGGCCTCCCTGTCCATCAACTATATATGTGTATTTAAAAAAACAGCATTTTCTCATTAGCCATGGTTTCACTTTCTGCAGTTTCAGTTACCTGTGGTCATCTGTGCTCCAAAAATATTAAATGGAAAATTCCGGAAATAAACAAGTCATAAGTTTTAAATTGCATACTACTCTGAATAGGATGACAAAATCTCATGCTATCCCACTCCATACTGCCCATTTGTCCATTGTATCATGCCCCTTAGTCACTGAGTAGCCGTCTTGGTTATCAGATCAACTGTGGCAGTAACTCAGTGCTGATGTTCAAGTCACCCTTATTTTACTTCATAATGGCCCCAAAGCCAGCAAGAATAATGATGCTGACCATTCAGATATGCCAAAGAAAGTCATAAAGCCCTCCTTTAAGTGAAAAGGTGAGAGTTCTCAACTTAATAAGGAAAAAACATCGTATGCTGAGGTTGCTAAGACCTATGATAGGAATGAAACTTCTATTTGTGCAAAACTGTGAAGAAAAAAAAATTTTGTGTTAGCTTTGCTGTCGCACCTCAAACTGCAAAAGCTATAGCCATAGTGTGTGTTATTGTTTATTTCCAATAGAAAAGCCTTAAATTTGCTCAAGAAATTTTGAGAAAGAGACTACATTCATATAACTTTTATTACAGTGTATTGCTATAATTGGGGCTTCCCTCCTGGCTCAGATGGTAAAGAATCTGCCTGCAATGCAGGAGACATGGGTTCAGTCTCTGGGCTGGGAAGATCTTGCCTGGAAAATTTCATGGACAGAGGAGCTTGCCATGGGGTTGCAAAGAGTCAGACACAACTGAGTGACTGACACTTCACTTCACATTGCTGTAATTGTTCTATTTTATTATTAGTTATTGTTGTTAATCTCTTACTGTGCCTAATTATAAACTGAACTCTATCATAGATATGTATGTATCAAAAAAACAGCATACCTACAGTTTGATACTCTCTAAAGTTTTGGGCACCCACTGGGGGTTTTGGGACATATCCCCTGTATATAAGGAAGACATATACATAATGGAATATTATTCAGACACAAAAAAGAAGGAACTCTTGCCATTTGCAACAACACAGATGAACCTGGTAGACATTATGCTAAACAAAATAAGCCACAGAAAGACAAATACTGTATGGTCTCTCTCATATATGTAATCTAAAAAAGTCAGACTCATAGGACCAGAGAGTTAAACCGTGGTGCCAAGGGCTGGGGGTGGGTTGGCAGAAAGAGGGGAATGTTGGTCAAAGGGTACAAACTCCCAGTTATAAGATGAATAAATGCTGGAGATCTAACGTACAACATGGTGACTAGAGTTAATAACACTGTGTCATATACTTGGTATTAGATAAGAGAGTAAATCTCAAGTGTTCTCACCATAAAAAAAAAAGTTAACTATGTGAGGTCTGGAGATGGGCATTCTCCATCTCCAGACGGACACTCCAGCAACTCACTCCAATATTCTTGCTTTGAAAATTCCATGGACAGGGGAGCCTACCAGGCTATAGTCTATAGGGTCGTAGAGTCAGACACAACCGAAGCAACTTAGCACACACATGTGAGGTGATGTATATGTTAATTAATTTGATTGCAGTAATCATTTCACAGTCATTTCAAAATGACCACAATGTATACATATATTAAAACATTACATTGTACACCTTTAAAAAATCACATTGCATAACCTAAATACAGACAGACCTGACTTAAAATTTTTCAACTTTATGATGGTGTAAGTATGTACTCAGTAGATGCTGTACTTTGAATTCTGATCTTCTTCCAGGCTGTTGGTATGCAGTATATACTCTCTCATGATCCTGGGCAGGGAAGCAAGTGGCAGTTCCCAGTCAACCACTCAATCACATGGGGAGAAAACTGATAAACTTACAACCATTCTTTGCCCAGACAGCCATTCTGTTTTTCACATTCAGTTTAGTAGTCAACAGATGATATGAGAGTCAATCCTAAAGGAAATCAATCCTGAATATTCATTGGAAAGACTGAGGCTGAAGCTGAAGCTCCAATACTCTGGCCACCTGGTGTAAATAGCAAACTCATTGGAAAAGACTCTGATGCTGGGAAAGATTGAGGGCAGGAGGAGAAGGGGTAGATAGAGGATGAGATGGTTGGATAGCATCATAGACGCAATGGGCATGAGTCTGAGCTAACTCCTGGAGATAGAGAAGAACAGGGAAACCTGGTGTGCTGTAGTCCATGGGGTCACAAAGAGTCAGACACGACCTAGTGACTGAATAGCAACAAAGCTTTGTGTTAGATGATTTTGCCCAACTTCAGGCTACTGTAAGTGTTCTGAGCACCTTTAAGGATGGCAAGGTTAATTACAATGTTTGGTAGGTGAGGTATATTAAAAGCATTTCAACTTGATACTTTCAACTTAGCATGGGTTTATCAGATGGAACCACATCATAAGTCAAGAAATACCTATATGTACAATTTTTGTCAACTATACTTTAACAAAGCTGCAAAAAAAAAAAAAAAAGTAGAGAGAAAAAAAAAAAAAGAAAAACTAGATCCCAGAGATCAGCCTTCGGGAGGCATAAATCCCACATCTCAGAGTAGATATAGCAACAACCAACAGACACCTTACAGATGTTCTTATTTGATCAGCAGCACAAGGACTGTATGTAGGGTAGGTACTACCATCCTTATGTTACAGATGAGGACATCAACACTGACAAAAGGAAATAACTTGTCCAAGCGCTGGGACTAGAGCTCCCAGGCCACCTAACATCAAAGCCTTCTCACCAGCTGCTAAAACCAGGTTGATTCAGACTTCAGTGGATAACTTCCCATTTCAGGTTTGCTCATCTTTGTGTTTGCTTTGTGATTTTATATTGTGAGGTGATTCCTAAATTTCAGATACTAAGGAAGGAAGAAAATAATCCAGGCCCATCGATGTCTCTAAGAATCCAGGTGCTTAATAAAACCCCCATGTAAAAGATGAGTCTTTATCATCCTGGAATGTAAGTGGGAATGGGAAGCTGCCTGGACCAATAAGAAGAATTCCGCCTTCACCCGGGGCCATGCCTGGGTTAACCCAAAATGAGGTGAACAACACTTGCTCTCTTCACTGTGTTATCCCTTCTGGTATGGCCTCTTCTGCAGTACAGGCCTTTATTGCCCTAGCAAGCTCGGCACTCTCCCCTCTCTAGATCAAAACTGTCCCCCAGAGATCTGAGGAATTATTTACCCCTTAATGCCTCTGCAAGTCATTGAGACTTACTTCCCAGGGCAGATGCATTTTAAAGTTCTGTCCTTTTATAAAGGGCTGGAGATCTGACCATAAGTGGACTGACTGGGGCATTTTTTTTAGCATAAGGAAGTGAAAAATTCTCTATAGTAGCTACCATCCATATCTGTGTAGTTGCTAAGTCGTGTCCAACTCTTTACGACCCCATGGACTATAGCCTGCCAGGATCTCTTGTCCATGGGATTCTCCAGGCAAGAATACTGGACTGGGTTGCCGTTTCCTCCTCCAGGGGATCATCCTGACCCAAGATCGAACCCACATCTCCCACATTGGCCTGCAGGTTCTTTACCAGTGAGCCACCAGGGAAGCCCCTAAACCCGAGCTTGTTCCTGTTTTGCATGTGTATTCACTTGTATTGTTTTAAAATTGCACATAAGAGATATCATACAGTATCATGCAAGTCTCTCCTCCTCTCTTGGCTGCCCTAAACCCACTGCAGTGCTGTGGCATGGAGGGGGTGGGAACAGAGCTTTACCGGGTGGATAATGGGATCATTCACAGGAACACCAGGAATATTGCTTCCTAGTGCGTAGTTGTGACCTCCGAGCATGAAGTGCAGTGTATGAGCAGGACTCTTGAGGAGCAGGCCAGGGACAGAGGGTGGACTAGGTATTCTTTGAGTTCCCAAAGCTGGGTTGGAAAGGAAAGAGGATCACAATGACCAGACTCCCCTTGTCCTGAAATAGACAACCTGACACTGAATCCCAAATATCTGTCCATTGCTGGGAGGTAACAATTCGAAGGCACACCCTCTCTGTGCCTCAAATTTCTCCCCAGAAATGGTCCATTTGCTACCTGATGATTGCACTTGGGTCACTCCAGACTCCACGAATGCCAGCGCTGGCTCTCCTCATTAGCTGCACTCATAAGGCCCCTTCTCCAGTGTGAACTCTCTGATATCCAAACAGACCTGATCTACTATTTGATTTCCCACATTCACTGCACTCAAAAGGCCTTTCTCCAGTGCGAATTTTCTGATGATCAAAAAGACTGGATTACAAGGCAGCCCAATTTGACTTCAGTTCTTCCGGTTTTCACAAAAAGAAACACAAAGCACGTGTGTGCACGTGCACACACCCACACACACACAAACCTGGAAAGCAAAATGGAATCCACCCCATAAGATAACAATAGTTCCTGGAATATAAGATTTTTACATTATATATTTTATTAATATTATAATAATATTAATAATATATACTAGTATATATTAATCTCTAACACAAACCTTCATTTTTCTTTCTCCCTTACTATATTATTTTCCTAGGGCTGCCACAACAAAGAACTACACACTGGGTGGCTTAAAACAACAAAAATATATTCTCTTGCAGTTCTAGAAGTTACAAGTCTGACATAAAAGTGTTGGCAGAGCCATGCACCCTCCTTCTCTGCCTCTTCCAGCTTCGGGTAGCCCCAGATGTTCCCTGGCTGTGGTAGCATCACACCAATCCCTGCCTCTATCCTCATGTAGCCCACTTCTCCCTGGGTCTCCCTCTGTGTCCAACTGTCCTCTTTTTATAAGGACACCAATCATATTGGGTTGGAACTCACTCTAACAACCTCACCATAAGTTGATTACCCCTGTGAGGACCCTAC
The DNA here is from genome assembly GCF_001704415.2 of Capra hircus. NCBI lineage: Eukaryota > Metazoa > Chordata > Mammalia > Artiodactyla > Bovidae > Capra > Capra hircus. Next base: position 27,729,167 of record NC_030818.1, on the reverse strand, counting down.
TTCCAAACAAGGTCATATTCTGACATACAAGGGGTTAGGACTGCAACATATCTTTATTGGGGTGGGAGGAACACAATTCAACTCATAATACCCACCTATGAGAGAGTGATGACCTCAAGGTCCTGCAAGGTTCTAGTCAAAGCAAGGTTCAGTTTCATGTCCTCAATTATCTCCAGGCAGCGGAAGCACAGATACCATGAAGAAGTCATCACACCAAAGACTGACAGCAGCGTGCTTCTGCGGCTCCTGAGCTTCAGACCTCTTCTCTTCTGTCTTGACTCAACTGCTCCAAGGAGCTCAAACACCTGACCCCAGACAGCCTTTTCTGACCTCCCAAGTCAAAATCTCCTACTTCAAAATGTCTTCATACCATCTCTCCTTTCCTCATTGCCCTCATCGCTGTTGCAATTTTCCATTTGTTTGGGGATTATTTGATAGGTGTCTCTCCCCACCATCTGAGTTGGAGCACCTCCCTGCTTCACTCACAGCTGTACTCCTGACTCTTAGCACAGCCCCTGGCTCTTAGGGGCCTCAGAGCTTAGTCCTCTGTCCTTGGAAAGAAACCTCAGTTAACCATTTCACCTCCAGCCCCAAGCAGCCTGGTTAGCTGAGGGCAATCATTAGCCTTGTGACCTAAGCCTTTCTTCTTCACAGGCTGGGCCCAGACAGCCTCCCCACTCCAGCCCAGCCTATGGCTGCCAACCACTGAAAACAACCAGAGAGCTCTCATCCAGCACAACCCTCTTGACTCCATAGCTCCCCCTACCCTGCATCCAGCCCTCATCAGTGTGAAAACCAAGTGTCTTCCCTCCCATCAGATACACGAGGCAACATTGGCACTAGAGCTTTCCAGGCCTAAAGGGTGTTTCCACTTCACACCTTCCTCATCAGCTGGCAGCCACACACATCTCCTCAAAGCCACTACCTTCTGAGGAATCAGTTTCATACTTTTAACAGCCTGTTCAACCCTGAGCACTACACACAACAGTCTGCTTCTGAAATTCTCCAGGACCGTCAAAATCATGGCAGGTTTCCCTGAGATCAGTTTTTAAAAGCCGCCATGGGACCTCTCTTGTGGTCCAGTGGATAACAGCCGACCTGTCAATGCAGGGGACACAGGTTGGATTCCTGGTCCAGGAAGATTCCATGTGCCACAGGGCAACTAAGCCCATGCCCCACAGCTACAAAGCCTCTGAGCCCTAGAGCCTTGCTCTGCAACAAGAGAAGCCATGGGAATGAGAAGCCAGCATACCATAAGTAGAGAGGAACCCCTGCCCACTGCACCTAGAGAAAGCCTGCAGGTAGCAAGGAAGACCCAACACCCCAAAATGGATTGAAACAAAAAGTCACCATGGCTGAAGGAAACTTGGCCTGTGTATTGATGAGGACAGCAGAGCTATGCCTAGAGGAACCCAGCTTGGAGCCCGGTTCTTCAGCCCCACCAGCAGCCCATCAACCCAAAGGTCTCTGTGTGGAACCATTAAGGAAAATCACCTGGTCATTGCTTCACTCTTTCACTCTATAACTCATAACCCATTCACACCCCACCCCTGACTCAGCCAACATTTTTCAGTTCTTATAGTATCAAAGGAACAATTTAAGACAATGGGATTGATAGAGGGGAAAAAAAAAACAGAGGTCCATCTTGTTCCTATATTTCAGCATCTTAGAGATGCTAGAGAGACACAGACAAGGAATCAAATAGGAATCAAATAATGAAAATACAGTAGAGTGAATGCCCCAACAGAGGTAAGAGCAAAAGGAGTATGGGGGTGAGTCTCTGGGGCTTTGGGGAAGCCCCTCCTTTGCTTACCAGGGTTTCCCTGGTAGCTCAGCTAGTAAAGAATACACTTGCAATGCAGGAGACCCTGGTTTGATTCCTGGGTCAGGAAGATCCACTGGAGAAGGGATAGGCTACCCACTGCCGTATTCTTGGGCTTCCCTGGTGACTCAGCTGGTAAAGAATCCACCTGCAATACAGGATACCTGGGTTTGATCCCTGGGTTGGGAAGATCCCCTGGAGAAGGGAAAGGCTGTCCACTCCAGTATTCTGGCCTGGAGAATTCCATGGACTGTACTGCCCACGGGGTCTCAAAGAGTCGGTCACGACTGAGCGACTTTCACTTTCACTCTTTTGCTTGCAAAGGCCAATAAGACAGGGAGGAGGGAGGGGAGGGGTGGCGGTCATAAGGTAGAGTTTCCAAGGGAAAGAATAAGATGTTATGGCAACAATAAACCACACCACTCACCTGTGGTGTAGGGTATCCAGTAAAAATATAAATAGATGAAGCTAAAAAGATAAAATAGAGGGGTAGTTTATAAAGAATCTTATAATTAACTGATAAGGCATAATTTGTTACCATGCCTTAGACAACACATAAATCTTATCACAAGACTAATGGTGAATTTTGAAGGTCATGGATGTTCATTCTTTCAAAAGGGGCATAAGCACACATGTCTCCCAATATGATGCCTGTTCTGTTCATCTCTATGTGCACAACCTGTTCCTAAGAAACCCAGAGGACTCCCGGCCACACAACTGCCCTTGGTTGCCCTCAGGGACTTTCTCAGATTGATGGACTTTGCAGATGGGCTCCTACGCTCCAAGCATCTGCAATCATGCCCAGATACAAGAATTTGGATTTGAAAGACGGAACCTCATCCTTGTTTCCTGCTCACATTGCTGACCTCCCTCCCCTCCTTTTCCTCTCTTTCCTCTTCCCTGCTCTCTTCCTCTATAGTCTTTTTTTTTTTTTTTCTGTGCTCACTGCTGTTTGCAACAGCTGCTGAATTTCACATATCTGGGAAGTCCATTAACGTGCTGTTTACTTGAGCACCACATCGTTAGCAGAGATGTTGGGCAAAATCAAAGCTGTCACCCCCCTCCCCCACCTCCAGGGAGCCATATCCCTGTGCCAACTTAGGAGGAAGGAGAGGGAGAACACTCCCTCCAAATAGCCCCTTCCCTTCACTCCCAGCCTCCAACTGGAGATTTATGTTTTGTATCAAGCCAGATTATATTAACTTTACTAAATCCAAATAACATTTTGGGATTCTGATAGAAAAAAGGTTCCATCAGATTCATCCACCCATAGCCTAGGTCCTTTCTGCCTATCTGTGAAGTAGACAATCACACACAAAATCCTATTGTAACCATTTGTCCAGAAGCTTGCCCACAAAACGAGAGTGGGCTGCCCACGTGTGCATGTGGCACCCAGTGGAGCATCTACGGAAAATAAAGCCAACACAGGCTTGATGTCCACGCTAATTGCAGCTGCCTGGAAATTAAAAATAAGTCTACAGGGAGATGACACATGCTCACAGCTCTTTGGAAACTGGTCTCTTTCTTCTCTCAAAAAGCTGCACTCCATTCACAGTGGCTGAGAATGAAATGCTCAAGAGTTTCAATGTTCTCAGCTTCTTTCAGTGTAGAAAACAAATACATATACAATTAAAAGAAACTGGGGACAAATTCTATCAACCATCAGGAGTATCTAGCTGCCGGTTCATAAAAAAAAAAAAAAAAAAAAAAAACTTGCTGGCAATTGGGGTGGTCAGCTGGGCTGGTCTGGAAATTCATTCAGTCTGGAAATGGGACCCTCAAGGGAAGGGCTGGGCTGGGAAACAGGAAGTTCCTTCCGGTCAGCTCCTGAGAATGGAGGTAGGTGAGGTCTCAGGACCTCCAGGTGAAGCTGGCACCTGCAGGAAGCTGCCTAAGGTGTGATGTAACCAGGGCTGGAGTGAAAAAAAAAAGAGGCTGGAGATGTCCCATCCATGTGCCAGCCAGGCCACATGGAGCAAAGAGCAGGAGCCTGTCCTATGTTGGACCCAAACTCTTTGCTTTTGTTGGGAGGTTCCAGCTGTCATTTCCACTCCGGTTTGGTTTTGTTTGTTTGGTTTCATTTTGTCTGTTTGTTTTTGGTGTATGGTTTTGTTTTTGACTGTGAAAGTCCTTATCTTCCCTGGTTAAATGAAGAAAATGGATTTATACCCATATTTTTATTAATACCAAGACCAACAGAGAATCAGAACCCCATGAGAAGGCAGAAAGGGCAATAGTGTGAGCCAGACCAGAATTTTCTGAACCTCAAAAATAAAAACAAAACAAAACCCTCAGGATCAAAGCCAAGCGGAATGTAAGCAGGTGGGCAACCAGGAGGACAGGGCAATCGTGACACTCCCATCCCCACCTCCCAGGCTTTGAAAGGAGAAAGTAATCACTTGTAAGCTACACCAGAACATTTCATTTTATACAGAGGCATCTTCCTGAGCATTAGAGCAAAATCCACCTTTGATCTCAGGGGATAATCCTCGGTATCACCCTGGGCATGAAGGGAAGAGCAGTCATAAAAGAGTTTGCCTCCAGCTGTGCACCAAGCATGGCCCTTTTCGGCAGGTACAGAAGCCAAGGCAGAAAGGAGGTTCAGAAGTAAGAGGAAGTGGGGTTCAGATTTCCAAGGGGAGAGCAGGAGATCTGTGACCAGGGAGCAGTGGTCACATGATCAGTCACATGACCAAACCACGTCCTGAGCAACCACTTCCTGGTCCTTACCTGCAAAGTCAAGATTTTAAATTATTAGAGCTTTCAAGTTTTGTGATGAGTCTAAAAATGTCACAAAAGGCCTGATACTTGAACAAGAAGCCACTTCGTGGCCAGATTTCACTGCGTGGAACAATCTGACAATCAGCATTCTCAGCTTCCAGTGAGAAGATACTAGCTGGATGGGAAAACTGAGATCCGAGTCTCAGGTCTACACTCACCCTGACTGTCTTAGCAGCGTGCTGTCACACTGGTTATTCCAGAAAAGGCCTAAATTTTTCAAAGAAAAGAAAAAAGGATGCCAAGTGGCACCTTCCTCTGCCCTATGGCCCTCTGGCTTCTCTCCTGAGAGCAGTGAGAACTTGGAGAAGCAGTAGCAAACTCAAGATGGGAGATGGAGAAATTGAAGACACCCTCAGGAGAGTAAAGACACACAAAGCATTGCAACCAAAATCCAAAATGTGAGGGCAGGAAGAGAGTGGGTGTTCTTCGCTGCCTCCTGCCAAAATTCCCATAGGCATCTGAAAAAGCAAGGTGTCTCTTCTGTGGCCCCAGCAACTCTACTGTGAGGAACTGCAGCTGATATTTAACAAGGCCCCCAGAAAGCCTTTTTCATAATTTAAAAAAGTAATTATTTTAACCACTGATGTGTATAATAAACTCTTGTCAGCCTGACATTAAAATCTGTTTCTTTTCTCTGCTCCCCACCCCCTTCCCCACAAAGCCCTTGCTTCCCACAAGTGTGGGACATGCTCTATTATTGTTATTTTAGGATTTCTTCAAGGAGCTCTGTGATGGGCAGCTATTTTGTTAAGTGGAGGTGCGTTTATCTAACACACATACCATCTCCCTGTAGGAAACGAGAGAAAGACTGGAATGCAATCGGCCTCTCCACCTCCAGTCTGGGTTGGGGTTCTCTTCTAGGAGTGAAGATTTTAGAAAACTCATTATGGGAATAGGAAAAATAATGTCAAGATCCTCAAAGGCTAAGGCAAAAGACCAATGTTGGGGGAGGAGGAGGAAGAAGAGAAAAATTGAAAACCAGGTTTTTCCCCTCTAGCTTTACAGTAACTTGCATTCTGCACTTTGAAAGAATAAACCCAAGCTCCTGGGGGATGTTTCCTAACAGAGCGAGAAGAAACAGAATGGAAGAAGTGCCCTTCTTATAGGTGAATTCCACCAGGACAGGGAACACGGCCCAGCCTCCTGCATGAGCAAGTTAGCTCTACAGCCAAACTGAAGGAGAAGGGAGAGGCAATTCTCCCTCCAAAACACCAACGTGCCCACGTGACCCCTGCTCTATAACTTTCTGTAGCTCCCACTCACTCTGAGCGTGAAGTCCACAATCTTCAGCCTTTCTTTCAAAGCCCTCCACACTCCAGCCTCCCTCCTGATCACATCCGCGCCCAGATATAATCCTGTCTAGCCTGTCCAGTCTTCTCTTTGTCTCCTGGACACATCATGTTGTTTCCAGTACACTGACCATCAACCTAGGATGCTACTGCATTTCTTATCTGTCTGTGCAAACATCCCATCATTCAAAGTCCCACTCTTGTTTCCGTGAAGCCTTTCTCAACCACTCCAGCCAACACCAACCTTGCCTCTCCCCTCAGAACCACAAAACTAGGACACATGCATTTCTCATATAACTCCTGTACTTTCACTCCATTCCCTAGATCCAGATCCAGATCCAGAGGTTGAAATCTAGGGAGAGGGAGGGTGAGGAGAAACACATAATTGTTCCCCTGGATACTAACAGAGGGGAAATAGTTATTTCCAGGCCATTCTCCTATAGCCATTCTATATACCCAGATGACACTTTAATCCTTAGGTCAGAGAAAGCCTATCTGGCATGGTAGAGCTATCCCTTAGTTTTGGAAACAGCCAGAAAAATGACAAATCTCAGGACTTTCCTAACAGTCCAGTGGTTAAGACTACATGCTTCCGGGGATGCAGGTTCAATCCCTAGTTGATGAACTAAGATCCTACATACCATGCAGTGTGGCAAAAAAATGACATCAATCTATACATTCTCTAGGGGAAGCTTCCGGAACTGGGTGTGAGCTTGCAGTTCCACACCAGTAGGGCACAGCAGAGGCCAACAGTCACAAAATTCTGTGTCCACAGGTCAACTCGTCCAGTCTCTAGTCTTCAGGGAGGGCTGTGAATGATCCTCATGAATTAAAAATCCCCACAAGATTCATGCTGCATTCATACAAGGAATCTTACATGATTCCCTTGAGAATCTTGGTTAAACTTCTTTCCTGGCCACCCACCCCACAGCCTGCTATCTCTTCCAGAACTCATTTCATCCAATAATGATCCTCTCTTCTGTCTTCCTGACTGACTATTCCTTCTCTTTACTCTGCTTCCTCAGGTGACCTGCCTTCTTGATTCATCCTGCCAAGAAGTGACAGTCTACCCTCCTCTCCTTTTCCAGAGTGACAGTCTACCCTTGTTGCCTCCCTGCCACATCTCCCGTTCATCTCCTCAACCTCCTACAAGTTGGATCCTGCCCCTAATCACCTCACTGAGAGCATTTTCTCCCAATCAGTCTTCAGACAGAACATCTGCTGTCAGCTCTGACAGTTCCCCCGGCTAGTGTGAGGCCGACAAAGCCCTGCTGGGTTCCCTGTCTGCTCTGAACTCTCCGCTCTCTGCCTGTCAACTGTCTCCTAACCCTGTGCCTTTCCTGGGCATTCCCCAAGGCATGGGCCTTGCCCCACTGCTCCTCTGCCTCTGTCCCCTCTCTCCAGGTCACTGCATCCACCCCCATGGTTCTAATCAGCATGCTGGCATTCTTGCTTCCAACTTGGACCTCTTCTTCCAGAATGCCTCAAGTTTTAGCATTTGTGCTGAGCGTCTCCACCTAGAGCTGCAAGGACCTCAAACTCAACATGTTTACAAATTTACCTTCCTTTTCTAACGTGCTTTCTTCCTAAGCTCCCTCTCCTGTTGAAAGGCATCACCCTCCCTCCAGTCGACCCTACCAGAACACTGAAAGCCATCTCTCCCCTGAACATCTCCCTGTAACCATCCATTGCTACCTTCTACCAATGCCCCACCTTCATCCCAGTCCTTATAATCTGTCCCTGACTTCTTACCCCACAACTATCTCTAAGTTCAGGCCTTCTGGTGAGCCTGAGGCTCCTACAGAATCTCCCATTAGGCCTCTAGTCTCCAGATCTCCAATCTTGCCCTCACATTTCTGCCAGAAGCATCTTTCTTCCCAGGTTGAAACAAGGGTACTTTCAGAACTTTGCTTACACTCAGTTTGAAATTCCCTTCACTGCCTGCTTCTCTAGTACTAAACCCTATCCTTCAAGGCCACATGCCCAGGAAAACTTCTCCAAGAGGGTCTTTATAACTTACCCATTCTGCATCATTCCACAGTCGCATGTTTGGTATTGGAGTGTGTGTGTGTATGTGTGTGTGTGTTTCCTTCCTTGGACTCTTACAACACAGTGCTTAGGTCTCTTTTAGTACTAAGGTCACCATCCTTTTCCAACACTTTTCCCCATGAATTAAAAGATACCTATGGACAAGTGGAGTCGTGGGTTGAATTGTGTCCCCAGAAAGGTATTTGAATTCCTAAGCCCTGACACCCGTGAATGTGACCTTATTTGGAAATAGAGCATTTGCAGATGTAATCAAGTGAAAATGAGGTCATTAGAGTGGGCCCTCTATCCAATGACTGTTGTCGTTATAAGAAGAGAAAACAGAAGGAGGGAGATAGCCCTGGAAAGACAGAGCCAGAGCTTGGAGCTCTGCTGACAAGCCAAGGAAGGCCCAGGGCTACCAGAAGCTGGAAGAGGAGGGAGTCCCCTCCAGGGTTCACAGGAAGCCTGATCCTGCCAACACCCTGACTTCAGACTTGTAGCTTGCAGAACAGCAAGAGAATACATTTCTGCGGTTGTAAGCCACCCAGTTTGTGGCACTTAGTTCCAGCAGCCCTGGGAAACTAACATAGGTGGGAACTATGTCTTGTCTCAGTATCCAGAGTCCTTGAAACTCATTAACTTCATGAACAAAAATGAACCATGCACACTGAGGAACTCTGGCCATGAGTGCAAATTTTTCCAAACATTAATCCCTGAGACTTGAATATAAGTGCATACTTACACCATCATTTCCTAGGACAGAATTACAGACCTACAATCACAAGAACCTCAACTCTGTATTTTGTGTCCAGAAAGAAAAAGAGATGGACTGAGTTTAAGCCACCTGTACCCTCTTCATGGCCTCCTCGAACCTATGGAAACATGGGCAGCTGGTAGGTGCCCTGCAAGGGAGAGCAAAGCTTCCCTCTATGCAAAGTTGTGACCTTGGACTCATTAGCACAGGGCCCTGTTCCACTAAGCTTATTGTCAACTGTTATTGTTTAGTTGCTAAGTTGTGTCCGACTCTTTTGCAAGCCCATGGACTGTAGCCTCCAGGCTCCTCTGTCCATGAGATTTCCCAGGCAAGAATACTGGAGTAGGTTGTCATTTCCTTCTCTGGGGGATCTTCCCAACCCAGGGATGGAACCCACATCTCCTGTGCTGGCAGGCAGATTCTTTACCCCTGAGCCACCACAGAAGCCCAGTTTCACTAAGCTAACGACCTCAAATACCAGCCAGCAGAGACAAGATTTACTAAAAGAGGTGTGAGGAGTGGAGGCTGATAAGGACCCTGGCTCTCCTCACGCACAAAGTGAAGTGGAGCATAATTATCAAGATGTCTGACACCGAAATGCTTGGAATTCAACTAAGTGGACCCTTAAACCAAAGGCCTTTTGTGAATAAACAGGGTGGGGAGAAGGTGGCTGAATTTGCCCAATAATGAGTTTTTCCTCTTTTCTCTTTCTTGAATGCTGAAAACCAACATGCTGGGGGCGTTCCAGAAAAATCTCTGAATGGAAAGAGGGGAATCACTCTGAGAGCCTGCGTCACTCTGTTTGTCTGTCTCCACCAGCGCGGTGGTCATAAATAAGACTCGTGAGTCACAGTGAAAACCCACAACCTCTCTGGAGACACAGCAGGTGTGTGCAGTCCTGCTCCTGTGAGAAAATCAGGTCTGGGGGTTGGGGGGGAGCTGTAGAATGTGCCCCTCATCCTGCCACACAAATGCAAACTATCCAGCTTGGAAAGGAGAACCGCCCAGCCTGGCCATGGTGGGGGGACACGGATTGCTGCTTGCCTAAAGCTCCCTCTTAGGGCTGAGTGTGGCCTTTAGATCCTCAGTCCTAAAAACTTAGTACTCCCCTCGTATGTGATTTTAAACAAAACAAGTACCAAGCCATAAGAGAAGGAAGTTCACCATAGTTCAGGCTTTTCCCACGATGACTACTTTGAAGCTTCTTGGTAAATACCCGGGCAGTCCAAGATTGCCTTTCCGCTGTCTCCTCTCCAACCCTGAGAGGGCAGGGGTATTGTCACTTAATCATTAGACACAGAGAAAAAAATCACCCTGCCCCACCCCCACCAACCCTAACTCTGAACGCCCTTATTTCCGGCTCCCACTCTATCCACTCAACCCTCTTTGCCAAAGAACCTCTTCTTCAGCAACCACAGATTATTCTTTTAACTTTCTGATATGCAAAATCTCTAACAGGTATACATCATTTAAAAGGTAGTGAAGTTTTGGTCTCCAATCTGATTCACCCTTTTACCAATAATCTAGGCCACAACAGGAACAGAGGTTCTCACTTGGGTAAAAATGAAGGTGCAGGGACTTCCCTCGTGGTCCGGTGGTTAAGACACCCTCTGCCAATACAGGGAGGCTGGGTTCCATCCCTGGTAGGAGAACTAAGATCCAACATGCCAGGGAGCACTGCAGAAAGATTTAAAAAAAAAAAGAAAAAAAGATGGTGCAGGAGGCCCACCCTGTGAGATCCCATATGCTTCCTCCATCTCCTGCCTCCGATGATGTAAGAACTGGCGTTTCACCCACCATCTCATTCTATATGTGACTGTGGTCAAGGACTGATAACGGGTGGGCTTTTATCTCCCAAGAGGAGCAGCACATGTGATTTGTAACAGCTGTATTTCTTCTTACCCAGATATCTTTCCCCAAGATGTTAAAAGTCATAGAAATGTAGAGCTATAGGGAGCTGAAGATCTATGAATATAATCTGACTCTTCATCAGCAAGACATTAGTTCAACTAATGACTGAACTACAGATTATCATACTGCCCAGTCTGCAAGAGAAAATAAATATCAAGCTTATAATTACAACTTGCAAAAGTATAAAGTAAAAAGTTTTCAAAATTGTTAAGCAAAAAAGGGAAGAAGCAGAACAGTGTGCATGACAATTATCTCATTCACTTTCAAAAGATACATACGTAATACGCCTATAAAGATATTTCTGGAAGGATATACAAGGAGCTAGTATAAAGGTTGCCTCTGCAGAGTGAGATGGGAGTCTGGGATAAGAGGAAGGTCATTTTTTGCCATCTGCTTTTTTACTGTTTGAATTCTTTACAAAGTACATTTTTTAAACCTTTTTTAAATATTATAAATACATAAATGCATAAACACAAATGGGCTTCCCTGGTGGCTCAGTGGTAAAGAACCCGCCTGCCAAAGCAGGAAATGTGGGGTTTGATCCCTGAGTTGGGAAGATCCTCTAGAGAAAAAAAATGGCAACTCACTCCAGTATTCTCACCTTGGAAATCCCATGGACAGAGGAGCCTGGTGGGTTACAGTCCATGGGGTCACAAAAGAGTTGGATACAACTTAGCCACTAAACAACAACAAACAATAAATACAAATAAAACAAAGACTGCACATTTAAAAAAATTTTTTAACAGGGAGAGAGATCTTGAAACTGTCTAACGCCTTCATTTCAACAATGAGGAAACCAAGGTCCAGAGAACAGCCAGGTGGCTGAGGCTGGACCTCTGGCCCTTCAGTTCTTTCTGCTCTTCCATAGCATTTCCATACTCATGGGCCTGTTCTGGTTCCCAGAGTGACCTGAAATCTACTCCCTGGTAAATGAGGCCTCACTGTTCTTTATTTCATTCATAAGACATGCTTAAAACAGGGAATCTGAAATCTAAATTTTTTTGTAATCAAATTCTATTCCCAAGGTGTTACAAGAGTTGTGCTTAAATCTCTCCCTTCGTGAAAAGCAAAGCAATAATCCCTAATTAATTTAGGTTTCTTTCACCCTGTTTTTCCTTTATGAGGTTTACTTTAAACAGCACACAGATGGCTCATCAGTGCTGCAACATTTGGTTCATTTTCTCTTGTGTTCTTAGGTTCTGGCCACATCAGCATGATCTGCTTTGAAACATGAGCTCCCAAAAGGTCATCACCAATTCGCTTATGTTGTTGATGCTCAACTAATGAATTATACTTCATGCAGGCATTTCAAAAGCCTTCGGATGTGACAGCCTTTTCAGCTAATGCACTTGACCCCAGGCCCAAGGTGCATTTGCTATAGGTGCAATTTATAAAGTGATCATAACAAATCATTAGAGGGTATTCTTCCAACCCAGATAGGAAGCTCTATTGGAAATCCCATTCTGCTTGCCTTATTTTTCTTGACTTAACCAATGCACTAGCTGAAGTATTATGCAAGTCCGAGAGATGTTAAATGTTTTATCTCTTTCAAGAAACCCACAAAAGCAACACAATCATTTCGTGGTTTAGGCATTTGCCATTAAGAAAGCCCAAACTGAGGCTCTATTTCTTATGCATAATGTATTCATCCAAGTTAAATTCTCTTCATTTTGCTAAATTCTAGCCTCTCAGAATGGTTATTTTATTCGGCCTTATCTGGGAGTTAAGGGGGAAAAATAACAAGGAACTATAACAAAGGAGTTTTACAACTTTAAAGAAGAAAAGGAATTAAAGCCAAAGTTTCTGCATCCATGAATTTCAGCTTCTTCTTGTTGACACCCTTTTCTGGACAGATATGGTCTATAACATGCTATTCTAGGACTTTTCCATTTTTTTAAATAATAAAAACCTTTACCTGTCCACCCGTTAATTACTTGAAAATATTTCTTTCTGGCCTCCAACTACTCAGGGACCTCCCTGAGCAATTTCCGTACCTAAAATTATGTAGATAGGCTGTGTAACAGGTTGCATCACTATCTGAGTCAAATTAACATTGGTATTAAAATAATGCCAAATCTGAAGGCTCCCCACATGCTGGACCCAGGAAGATGGTCCTAGGAGATCTTCCATCTTGAGGCCTATGAGAAGGCAAGACTGGGTGTGGTGAGGGGTGCTCGTACCCACTGCTCCATCTCTTGGGGCCCTGTGCCAAAGAGGCTGCCAGCCACCCCCATCATACTGGCCTCCAAAAGCCTTCCAGGTGCATCCAAACACAACTCTTGATGCCAGAGTAGAAAAGCAGGTGTAAGGTTAGCTCCGGTATTGCAAAGCACAGGGCAACTGCCTTATAATTAGGACCCCTTTTCTGAAACACCAGAATGATGTCTTAAAATTAAAGACCGCCTTTCTCCTTCTTTCAGGCAGCCTAGCTTGTTCCTGAGGTGCTCTTACACCAGCCATTTCATGCATTGGGAAACTAGAATTATTATCCCCACCTCATGCACGCCCGTGCGCCCAGTCTCTTCAGCCATGTCTCGCTTTCTGTGACCCCGTGGACGGCAGCCCGCCAGGCTCCTCTGTCCATGGGATTCTCCAAGCAAGAATCCTGGAGTGGGCTGCCATGCCTTCCTCTAGGCAATCTTCCCAACCCAGGGATCAAACCCACATCTCCTGCATTGCAGGTGGATTCTTTACCTAATGAGCCACCTGAGAAGCCCTTACTGCCACTGCAAAGATGAGCAAAACGAAACACAGAGCAATGATGACATTGAGATGTAGCAACGAATCTTCTAAAAATGTTTCTGCAGGATAACATTTCTGGAAATGGAATTATTAAGTTAATGTGTACTTTTCATTTTGATAAAGATTAATCAAAACACCCACCATGAAAGTTGTTCCAATTTACACAGCTATTATGCATGAATGTCTGGTTCCCTTCACCCTCAATGATAAATTTTTATCATTCTGCTAGTTTAAAAATTTTAACTACCATTCAGATAGTCTAAAAAAAAAACCAACTTTGTTTCAGGTTGAGTATCTTTCTATATGAGTCATTTTTATTTCTTTTTTCTGTCAATATTCTATTCTAGTTTTTCCCCATTTTTTATTATGTTATTGATCTTCTATTAATTTATTATAGCTCTTTATAAAGGATATTAGTCCTTGGGTTTTATATGTAATTCTCTGTTCACTGTTTCTTGACTTTCTGATGGTCCATGAACCTATCAGGGACCTAGCCTCCATGAGGTATGAGTTTTTTTAGTTTTTTAAAAGGTAATATATCAACATTTTAATTTATGATTTCTAGGATTTGTACTATACATAGGAAGACCGTGTTACCACAAGATTTTTTTAAAACTTCTGTCTTCAACTACTTTTAATATTAAAATTTTTATCCATCTGGCATTTATGTTGGCATAAGAAGTGAAGTATTGATCCAATTTTTGTTTTTCCAGATGGCTACCCAGTTGTCCCAAACTGTTTTATGGAAAAATCTATCATTTTATTTTCTGATACATAATGCCACCTTCATTTATAGACAAAGTTTTAATATAATGTTGGTATCTAGTTCTGGATTCTATTCTATACTATTGATCTTCCTGTCCATTCAATTGTCAGTATTATACTATTTAAATATGTATAATATATTCATATTTAAAACACGTAATATCCTACAAAACTAATTCATCTTAATTATTCTCACATATCCTTGCTATGAATGGAGTCTGCTTCTATTCTATCTACTATTTTTACCAGTTTGTTCTTCTCTGAAGCTTTTTTGTATATTAATTTCATGTCAAACTACCTTACTCTATTCTCTTGTTTTTTATAATAAATAGCATGTGTGTGCATGCTAACTTGCTTCAGTCGTGTCCAACTCTTTGTGACCCTATTGACTGTAGCCTGCCAGGCTCCTCTGATTCTCCAGGCAAGAATACTGGAGTGGGTTGCTGTACCCTCCTCCAGGGGATCTTCCTGACCAAGGGATTAAACCCACGTCCTGTGCAGCTCCTGCATTGCAGGTGGATTCTTTACCACTGAGCCATCAGGGAAGCCCAATAAACAGAGTATCATTTAGTATATAAGTATATAATATGCACATAATTATAATTCCACCTCTTGCTTTCCATATGTGTACTTTGTCTTGTCCAAGTGCATCAGCTAGTACCTACAGAACAATCTTTTAATACAGGCAATTGGTAGTAGACATCCTTAATTTGTTGGCAGCATGACACTCATGTAATCCTGCTTGTCTGTATTCTGCAAACCTTAGAGGAGAAGAAAAAGGGAGAAAATCAAATTGCCAGTTTCTACTCTGGGATGTGGGTGAAACAGAAGCAAGGGAATTATGAAGAAGGAAAAGCTTTTCTCCAGGACCATCCAACTGCACTGCCCCTGCTGAGTGTCTCTGGATTTCAGCCTGTCTTCTCCTCCCCTTTATTTAATTTTTTTTAACTTTGTTTACTTTTTTCCTTTTGCTGCTCCACACAGCATGTTGGATCTTAGTTCCCCAACCAGGGACCAAACCCTTGTCCTCTGCAGTGGAAGCTTGGAGTCTTAACCTCGGTTCCTCCAGGGAAGTCTCCTCCCTCCCCTTTATTTGCCATGCTTTATAGGGTCAGGTGTATGTTTTGTGGATGACAAAAAAATAAATAATAAGTAACTAAGATTCCATTCTAAGAACTTCCAAGTATGATTTCCCACAAAATCTCCTATACTTAAATTTTTAAATAACAATAATAATCAAAATCTGCTAAGCTACAACTTGACTCTTGGAGCTACTAGGTGGTCAGGGCTCTATCAATGGAAAGGTAGCAACCAAGCTGCCAGGGCAGGACCTTCACAAGCTCTATTATATCTGCCACAGCAGAGGGGTCTAGTGTACAGTGAACAGAGTGTCCGCTAATCTTCAAATACTACCCAGTCCATGAAAGCCTTAGTCACATCCCATCTCCTTTACAAAGCTTTCCCTCACCCCTCTACCCCGTGCCTGAGATGTTATTAGCTGCCTACCTCAATACCATCTCCCCTTCTTCTTTAGTAATAAACCTCCTGAATTTTAGCTGTGCATATGACTGGCTAGAATCAAGAATGTATTTCCTAACCTTCCTTAAAAGGGAGAAAGTACGCCCTCCTTCTCTTTCTCTTGAAATGACTAAGTGATAGCTGGAGCTCTAGCAGCCACACTGGACCGTGTGAAAGAGGACCACACACTAGGGATGATGGAGAGGTGAGATGAGTGAAGCCTAAGTCCCTGAAAGCATCATGGAATACCACATCAGTTCTGATCAAAACTTCTAACCTTTGAGAAAGTAAAACCTAGTGTCTTTAAGCCACTGTATTTTTAGGTTTTATATCACATGCAGACACTGCTACTGCTGCTGCTGCTAAGTCACTTCAGTCGTGTCTGACTCTGTGCAACCCCATAGACGGCAGCCCACCAGGCTCCCCCGTCCCTGGGATTCTCCAGGCAAGAACACTGGAGTGGGTTGCCATTTCCTTCTCCAATGCATGAAAGTGAAAAGTGAAGGTGAAGTCGTTCAGTCGTGTCCGACTCTTAGCGACCCCATGGCCTGCAGCCCACCAGGCTCCTCTGTCCGTGCGGTTTTCCAGGCAAGAGTACTGGAGTGGGGTGCCATTGCCTTCTCCACATGCAGACACACTTATTCCTGAATGGTACACATTGAGTAGGACCCTTAGTGACCACCATATAAGGGCATCTCAGGGCCCTTTCTTGCTCATGAGTAAGCCTTACCTTCCCCTCAACTCTGCTCCCTGAGGTCAGGGATTTCTCCATCCTGCATAATGCCAAGCACCTAGTCAGTGTCTAAGACACAGCGCATATTCAATAAGAATTTCCTGAATGAGAAACTCTGAGTGACACAAAAGAAATGCCTCTTAGTCTTCTATGTTGTCCATAGTGTTATCAAGAGCACACGGGTAAAGAAAACCTTTTCTTAATCTAGGAAACCTGGCAATGGTTTTGTTACCTTTAATCAACTGCCCAACACTCCCTCCTGGCAAAATGGTCATTATTTGAATAACAGTAGTTGACTCTCTTCTATTTTCAGGAAACTTATGCTTAGTGACTAGCTAGAAGTGAAGAAAAATCACAGAATTCAAATGAGGGCACTCATGCAGATGGGTTCATTTTTTAAAAAGTTAATCCACAGTGAATATAAAAAACTATTTAAACAATGTAGTATCTGATTCAGTCTCTGGTACAGAGAAAGTTTTCAACAGACATTTGTTGAATGTATTGTTTACTTTCATTTTTTAATTACATTTATTTTTTCCTTATTGCTCTTTCCTTATTTCCTTATTACATTTAATTTTTCCATCACAGACAGAAATTCAGCTCCTCCCTTCAGAGAAATCTAAGCAGTGGCCAGTGTCTAAATTACATGGGCTCCTTCCCCTTTGTCTTGGTTTAGCACCTTCCAGATCACAAAACAAAGGGGATGTGAGGAAGAAGCTGAGAGCAGATACAGTTGGAACTTCCATATCCATGAATTCAACATCTAAGGATTCAACCAACCGTGGATAGAAAACATTTTAAAAAAAAATCCCAGAAAGTTCCAAAAAGAAAACCATGAACTTGCTGCATGCTGGTAAAGCATCTACCCAGTATTTACATTGTGTTGAAGGACTGATGCTGAAGCTGAAGCTCCAGTACTTTGGCCACCTCATGTGAAGAGTTGACTCACTGGAAAAGACCCTGATGCTGGAAGGGATTGGGGGCAGGAAGAGAAGGGGATGACAGAGGATGAGATGGCTGGATGGCATCACAGGCTCGATGGACGTGAGTTTGAGTGAACTCCGGGAGTTGGTGATGGACAGGGAGGCCTGGCGTGCTGTGATTCTTGGGGTCACAAAGAGTCGGACACGACTGAGTGACTGAACTGAACTGAATGGAACTGAATGACTATTTACATATAATTTATATTGTATTAGGTATTACAAGTAATCTAGAGAGACTTGAAGTATGCAGGAGGATGTGTGTAGATTACATACTGCAAATACTTGACCATTTTGTATAGGAGGCTTGAGCGCCCGCCAATTTTGGTATCTCTGGGGGGCCCAGAGCCAGTCCGCCTCAACTCTTCTCTCACTAGTGCCCGAGCCACATCTGGCATCCTTTCTCACTCTGGATCTAGCCTCTCCTGACCTGTAATTTTCTACTCTCTCTCTCTCTCTTCTGCAAGGTGACTATTGACAGGACACTACCAGCCACACAGATCTTATCTGTGAATTACAAATGGTGCTGGGTGGAGCATACAGGTACCATGCATACAAGTCTTGGGCACATGGATCACTTCATGAATACATTCTATAATGTACCCCTTCTTCTGGGAGACCCAGTGCCAAGTCCGGGCACCTGCTAGGCAAGAGAAATGAGAGTCAAGGTTTAGCCCCCACCAATCCCCTGACTATGCACCCTGGTACAGAAAACCCAAAATACAGCCTGGCCTGGCCCATTAACTCACATGTGGGCTGTGCAATCAGTTTAGTAGATCCAATCAACATTATTTAAATTAAGCCATAGGTTATTAAAATGACCAGGTACCTCTCACAGAGTGAAGATAGGTATTAATCTATTCCTCCTCATGTGTGTACCCTGTGTCACAAGACAGAAAGTATTTGCTACTGTTGGTCCAGCTCAAATCTTTGAAAACCCCAGGCTGATGTTTGCCTGTGGTGGTCTTCTGAGTGCACATGAGGCAGGCCTTGTCCTCCCACATGAAATCTCAGAAGCAGGCCTGTCCATTCCTCACCTCCTTATGATTCCTTCACCTGAAGCCCAGGACTCTCAGTTCACCAAAAAGACCCAGTTTCAAAGGCAAATTTCCTTAAAATGGGAACCCACAGACTTACTGTCATACTGAGGTCTAAACGGTTGACAGCAGATGTGTCTAAGACCAAGTTCTGATGAAGTGACCATCAAAATCACTGCAGTAAGGAAAGGAGGGGAGGGAAATGAAGCTATCCCACCTCACTTCACAATGTTGTCCAGCGCTGGCGTAACTTCTCGTCCTTCCATCCCTCCAAGCCCCAAAAGACCAAGCCAGCTGTACCCTGAAGTCATTTATGGTGCTGCACAGCATGGAAGACTGAAATTTCTGACTAATAAGGCCTCTGGTTGACTGGGGGCTCTAGCTTCCCACGTTACCTCTGTCCCCAGAACACCACACGGGATTGACAACTGGCTGCAAATTGAGCTGCCCATAAATGGAAACCATATGCCTGGCCAAGAGATGGGAAAACAGGAGCACCTACTCTTACAGGCAGGCACTGAGTCCCTGTTGAGTGCAGCTACGAGGGGAGGGAGTACTGGGGACTGTCTGTGCACTGTTCATTTTCTTATACTTATTCTTTTGGCAGCGGCTCTAATGACTCGTTCAAGGTAAGAAAACACTTTCTGAAATGTCCATAAATACTGCTCCCAAGAACCATTTCCCTAGCTTGCAAGAAACATTAAGGCTTGATTACATCTCATAGCTCATTCTTTCCAACTCCACTGGAAGGTACTTGAGTGCAAAGACCTGAAGCATCTTTGTCCTGCTGTACTAAGCTCACTGCTAGGTTTAGAGTGAATATTCCCCGGCATCTTGCTCCTCAGGTATTTCTTTTACTTATCTCACTTTGTCCCTACTCCTGAGAAAGGCAGGACTTGCAGAGACCGAGCCTGAAAATAGTTCTGCCTCTTCCTTGCTTCCACAGAAAGACGTCTCACCTTTCCTAACGCTACTTGGCTGACTGCTTCAAGGAAAAAAAAAAAAAAACTGCTACAGTCTATGGGGGTGCTAATTAGAATCAATTAAAACTCAGCTGGTCTGCCCTGGCACTCAATTCTCTTACAGAACTCGCTCAGCCCTTATGGAAATCAAAGAGGGCTCCAGAGAGTAAGAGATTCTGCAGCCACAAGAATATCCACAGACTTTCTGGCTGTATCTTCCTACAAAGATGGCCAGCCAGCATCACTGCACTCAGGAAATAAAATCATTGCTGGATTTGTCAAGAGGACAAAATGCTGAGGGCATTGGAAACTATCCTCCATTAAAAAATTAAAAAGTAACTATGTGAGGTGACAGTTACATTAATGAATGGTGGTGATCATTTCGCAATATATATTGAACCATCATTTGTATGCTTTAAATATGTATGTGTGTGTGCTTAGTCACTCAGTCATGTCTGACTCTTTGCGGCCCCATGCACTGTAGCCCACCAGGTGCCTCTGCCCAAGCTATTTTCCAGGCAAGAATGCTGGAGTAGGGTGCCACTCCTATGCCAGGGAATCTTCCTGACTCGGGGATCGAACCTGGGTCTCTTACGTCTCCTGCACTGGCGGGCAAGTTTTTTTTTTTATCACCAACGCCACCTGGGAAGTCCTGTTTTTGTTTGTCAATTTACTTCAATACAGTTGGGAAAATTTTTTTTTAACTATCCTCTATTAAAAAGTAAGCAAATAAAAGATGGAAACGATTGCTTTTTAAAAGGCAGGCACAGGGATAAAGACTTTACAACTATAGACACATGACCATCAGGAAGATTTATCACACGTCCACTGAGTGCCAGGAGCTCAACTCACCAAGGCAGAAAACTACACTAGGAAAGTCATCTGGGAGCCAAATCACCCCTTCACCACCACGTAAGTGTCACTTTGAAAATTCCTAACTCACACTTGTAGATCAGCAACCTACACAAAGTCGGTGCCCATTGAATTTTTTTTTTTAATTCAGGTTATGGAGTCCAAACTTATCAAATGGTACATTTATCAACTGTACGCTGCTGCTGCTAAGTCACTTCAGTCATGTCTGACTCTGTGCAACCCCATAGATGGCAGCCCACCAGGCTCCCGCGTCCCTGGGATCCTCCAGGCAAGAATACTAGAGTGGGTTGCCATTTCCTTCTCCGATGCGTGAAAGTGAAAAGTGAAAGTGAAGTCGCTCACTCGGGTCCGACTCTTAGCGACCCCATGGACTGCAGCCTACCGGGCTCCTCCGCCCATGGGATTTTCCAGGAAAGAGTACTGGAGTGGGGTGCCATTGCCTTCTCTATATCAACTGTATACACGTAGTTTATTATATGTCAACAACGCCTCAAGAAATTAGTTTTTAAAAAGATGTTCAATTGGTCAATTGGTAATTGTTTGAAAAAAATACTTATATTTTAATAAATGAAATACTTCTATTTCATAATAAAAACAACCCATCAAGTTTGCTCCCCATAAAGAATGCTGGTTAGCAATTTGAATGAGGAAGAAAGCCTGTATCCACAATGATGGGGTAGTATAACTGGGGAGGGAAAAAAAAAGCAGATACATGCAATAGTTACTAATAACCCAAGACAAGATGTAGTAAGTGCCAAATGAGTGACCCAGACAATACACATTATAGGAGTAGTGACTGCTGACTGTATTCACTTAGGGGGAGCCCAGCCGCTCAGCTGTTTTAAACACAGGCTGTGCATTCCTTTCACAGTCTCGGTGTTTGGATTCCCACAGGCATTACCCATTCCTGTCCACTCGTGGGCCTGGCAGTGTGTCACCAAGAAACGACCCTAGCTTCTGGCATTCCTGGTCTTGCCCCAGGCCAATGGAGGGATAACCAACACAACTCAATAAATTTTGGCATATAAATAATACAGGTGAAATGGCCCAGTCTAAAGGGGCATTAACCTTAAGTATAAACACTAAAACCAAAACAGATCTGATTGGCCTCTAGTCAGGCACATAAATGCCCACTCAGCCACTCTGAAAACTCCATGACTTGGTTTACAGGTAAATATAACAGGACACATTTCTAAATGACAATTTAAAAAACCACCTGGTTAAAATCTAAAATAACTACATAGCCCTAGGTATTCAGTCACAATTATTTCCTATCATGAGACAAATGAACAGTGGTTATAAAAAGCATAGGAAGAAAATACTCTGCCTTTAAATTACATTTTATAGGTTGTTGTATCTAAGTTACTAGAGGTTTAAAATCTCTAACCTCTAACATAGTGCCTGGAACACAGTAGGTAGTCAATAAAGGTTTGTTGAGTGAAGAACAAATATGATATATAAGACTCTGCTTTATATGTATTAGTCAGATTTTTGTTATAAGCACCTGGAGACAACTATATCTTGTTTATTTTCATGAGCTGAAATGTAGAAGACTGTTGGAAAATCTCTGCAACATGGCCATTTGTACAAAGGTTTTTCTATTCTGAAAAATCACTCAACAGCAAGGTGCCTTAGTAATGGATGTGTGTATATATCTGAGAGCGCATGAGTTCTGGTCTAATGGCAGAAGTGGGCCATGCTTTATCAGCCTGCTTTATTTTACTTCCCCAGTTCGTGTCTCCATGTCCTGTGCAGGTAAACAGCTTGACTTTAATGGTTAACTCTGGGCACCATAAAACTATTAGTCAAAGGAACAGGTTTGAGCCCAGAGGGCAAGGGTGAACATCCCTGACATATATTAGCTCGTATCTGGGATATCAGAAATATAAGCCTCCTTTTCCATTCTCCCTCCCAGTGAGGGGAGAGAGGGGCATACAGAGCCTATTATATCAGCCTGAACACACGAGGATTTCCTGACTTGGAAAGAACAAATCTTGCAGTGAGGTCTGCTGTGGTGTCTAGCACTCACATTCAAACTCAACAAAGCTGGCAACTTCTAGAGATTTACAGCTCCAATATCAACCCACCCCTCCTTATTTGTCTAGTGACTTTTATTGTTTCTAGAACAGCCATCATCAAATCTGTGCATGCTTGCTTCAACTCTGTAAGCTCACTCTTCATCTCAACACACACCTGTTGTGATTCTTGCTCTTTGCCTCTCTCTCTCAACAGTTATTACAATCTCTCTTAAAGTCCTCTATTAACGTGGAGAGATGCTCAACCTCTTCCCAGATCTAATAACATGAAATAAAAGTGCAGGAAACAAGCGGAGCTTGGATTTGCAAAATAGACTTCTCATGACTTCAGCTCTGTAAGGATTTCACCTTCATGTCACACAGTCCTTGGGTCAGACCTGAAAGAGCAGAGCTGAGCCGGCCTCTCTGCTTCAGGTGGCAGGAACCCAGATAAAAGTGGGGGCAGAGGGCCTATTCAAGTCAATCAACAAACCCATAGCAGCATCCCACGTACATCTGCAGGCTCCAGGCTCCCAGCTCTTGGTGGTCATCTGTTTCCCACACCACATCTTCACGTAAATACCGCATTTGTGCCTCAATCCACCCCATCTTTCAACCTATCACTTGAGTTCTACTTCTCCCAGGAGGACTTCCTCGACTATTACAGCCCATATACCCATGAGCTTGAGCTTCTTAAACTGACAATGCTTCCTCTCAGAAATCACATGTTTGGCACTTACTACAAATGGACTTAGATTTTTATATAGGTGTACTTTATTTTCCCAACTGGATTGCAAATGCTGAGGGCAGAGCTTTCCCTAGCAAAATTACCTTTTGCATAGTAGACATGCTCTAAAAATGTATGAATTAATGTGGAATAAAAACAAAATTGGGGCCTGCGCCTACCCCAACTTGGGTCCCAGAGGAAGAAGTCTCAATCCCAGTGGAAAAGGATAATTAGGCTTCCAATACTGCAGGGTTTTTTTCTTTTTTTGGACCTAATATGTGTGCCTGAGGTTGAGTGTTTATAGCAAGAGACTGTCTATGGAAATCCAGGGGTGGATTCTGTTGTAGTCACATTGCCATTTGCTGCTTGCATATTTATGAAAAATTATCCTTTGGGGATGAAATTTTCCATGACTGACTTCTGACCCAAAATGAGGGTGTTTCTCTCTCTCCTTTTTCTCTTTTGGAAAATTTGAACAATATCCAGTCAGCCATGTAGAAGTTGGGCATGGGTGAAAAAAACAATGACATGTTTTGTCTTTCAAAATCAATGTAAGCCTTTCTTTAGCGTGACCAATTAGAAAACAACTAAACTTCAAAATGAGAAACTTTCCACTTGTCTAGGCTTCATCAAGGATGAATCTTGTTGATAAGGAGATAATAGAAGGAGAAACAAGCAATAGAATGAAAAAAATTGAAATCATTTTACTTGCACTGTCTCACAAATGCCCACAGATACACAACTTCTGAAATTTAAAAAGACATTGTATTTGTGAGATCTGAATCCACTGAGCCTGAGCTTACACTCAGAGAAATGAAAAAAATTTCCAGATAATTTCAGAATAAGTTTCTGGATGGTAAATAATTTAATTATCTTGGAAGAAGAGTTCCCTCCAAATTTCCCTCAATATAAACTTTTTTGACTTCTAATTTCACATCTGTAAAATTTCCTCATCTAATGCTTGTTTAACACTTGATTTACCCAAGTTCATTCTATGCCCTTAAAGCCAGAAAAGTTTAGAAACAACTGGTTCCCTTAAATAACATGTGCATTTTTTTTTAATTTGGCAAGAGTTGTTGCACACATTTGCAATCTGCAGAACATGATAACATAGGAGAGAGATTTAAAACCTGATCCCTCAATAATGCTACCAAAATTTCCATCATACTACTAACAGACACCAAAATAAAATTTAATATCTTAACTTTGGTTTCTTCTATTTTTTAACTTAAAAGACATTTTAAGAACATTTTGCCCTAGATAATTCAAAGGAATTATATTGTATATTCCGAATGTATTTGAACACAGGTAGAATGGTAAAGAATCTGCCTGCAATGCAGGAGACCCCGGTTCAATCCCTGGGTTGGGAAGATCCTCTGGAGAAGAGAATGGCAATCCACTCCAGTATTCTTGCCTGGAATAGCCCATGTACAAAGAAGCCTGGCGAACTACAGTCCATGAGGTCACAGAGAGTTGGACATGACTGAGCGTTACATGCCAGATGCCAGAATACTAACAGTTTAAGCAAAAAAAAAAAAAAAAAAAAATTTCAATATGAAGTATTTACATACACACAGAATTCAAGAAAACTAAAAAGAGATAAGGAAGGCAGAAAAGTCAGGTAAGTGGAAATTCCCTCATTACAACAAAGATGCGAAGCTTTTCTCCTGGATCAGTGGATGAACCACCACCTTGATTGATTTGGTTCTAAAAGATTTTTCTGACTCCTGTAAAATCAGGTTGATAGTCACATTGTAGGGGCAGAGAAAAGGGCAGGAGAAGTTAGTTATATGCTCAACTCGGTTCCCACTCTCTCTTCAGACTTTCCATCACTTAATTGACCTTTCAGTTGTCCTCATGTTCACTACTTAAACGGCCCTATCTATTCCGCAATGAAATTCCCCAAAGCAGATCTAAAGCAGCCATCAAAAACCCACAAAGACACCTGTTCCTCTGAATTACCCATCTCAGGAGAGATCACCCAGAGCCACCCCACAGCTCAAGTCAGACACATGAGGTTCATCTTTGATCCTAGCCACCCTCACTCCCCACAGTCCACCCACCACCAGTTCTGCCTTCTCCAATCATTAGCAGCCCTGCCAGTTCCCACTTCAGACCACCAGCATCTCTAACCTGCTAACTAACTACCCCCGTCCCCTAATTTTCTGGTCCATTCTTCAGGGTGATAAATATCAAATCTAGTCAAGCTATTTCTCAGTTTAAAACCCTTTCCCTGGCTCCCCTGTTACCCCAGAATAGAATCCAAACTCATAAATTGCTATGCACCCGAAGCAGCTCCTCATGGTCCAAAGATTAACTCTCAAGGAAAGAAGGGAGAGAAAGAGGGAGAAAGGGAGGGAGGGAGACAGCAAGAGAGGGAGGGTGGTGGAGGGAGGGGCCAGCTGACAAAAAAAATATTACTCTAGCCCACACCTCCAACCCACTCCCACCAGCCACCCCATCTCACAACACAATCATGTTTTCAGTTTCTCATTTCAGGCCTCTGCTAAAGCGTCACCGTCTCCCAAAAGCCTCCCCCACCCCACAATCTAGATTGAGGTCCCTTTCAAGTATCCCCACGGCCAACATCACAGCACTTTTCATATTATATAACTGCCCATTGACTTATCTGTTCCCCATCTGACTAGAAGCCCTCAGAGGTCAACGTACATAGATCAGTCATGACCCTACTGATACCCCAGGACCCAGCTTGAAGCCTGGCCCAGGGCAGGGGCTCTCTAATGATTTATTGAATGAAAAAGTGAACGCTCTAATGATCTAGAAATGAGGAAGAGAAAAGGAAAGAACAGAGACGCTTGACACCTCCCTCCTTCAACAGCTAGCAGTGACGGACCACAGAAGGAGGGGCAAATGCTGCCTTTACTCGAAACCTCCTGAGAACCTGGACTGAGCTTTTCACTGCCCTCCTCATTAAAGCAAATCTTCCATCACAATAGAACAATGTGGGTGTCGGACAGAGAATGCAGAAGGTGATGGTATCTGCACCTACCCGCACCACTTCCCAGCTTTCCTTTGGTGCGTAGGTCAGAATTTACTTCAAGCAGAACCATCCTCTCTGTCCACACTCCGGCCTGGAACGGAGTTCTCCTCATACTGTAAAAATATGGTCTTCATGGATGTCATTCTGAACTGTCTGTGTTAAGCAAGGAAAGGGCTCTGCACTGTTAAATTGTCTCAGTGGTTTAAATGGTTTTGTTGTTCTTGTTTTGGTTTTTAAAAATCGTCACAGGAATATTTCAATCACTGTATTGCTTGCCCTGTGAGGCAAACCATTATCAAAACCCAGGTTACTGGGGGAACCTGCCCAGGTGAGCTATAAAACATCCACAGGGCTGAACATCCAGCAGAGAAGGGAGGGGAGAGGCGGACAACCTGAAATTGGGGATGATTCTGGTAATGATCCTCTTCAATGAAGCTGTCTTGGGGCTCCCTGAACTTCCCCATAGCCCAGGAGATCTCACTCTGATAATAAATAATTTCTCACCACCCCCACCAAAAAAAAAAAAAAAAACAAACCACACACCTGGCATCCACTAACAACCATGATAATGGAGCCAAAGCAGAAAGTCATTGTGGATAGGCCAGCTAAAGCTGCTCATGCCTGGAGTGGAGGCAGTGACTTTGATGAAAAGCAAAATGCTGAGATACTTTCATTTCCCCAATCAGAGTTTTGCCCCCTCTCCAGCTCCCGTCTGCCAGGTGGGAGCCTCCTGGTAAGTGGTGGTCTTTCACCTGGTGGCCTCTGTGAGCTGAAGGCCAGCTCCCAGAGACCCCGTGGAATTCCCAGTCGTGCTGGCTCACAAGAGAGGCCTGAATGCTTCTTGCATGACCTTCAGCTCAGCCCCTCCCCAGCCTCCCCTCCTCTCAACCTCAGATGATCAAAGATAACCGTGCCAAGTAGATCAGCTTGCTGAAAAGGAACGAGGCTGGAGGGAAATAAGGGGTGACCAAATGAGGAAATGCACCAGTGAATTTCCCCAAACCACATGGATCTTAAAACTTGTCAGACCGGTTTAAAATTAGCCAATACCCAAGAGAATTTATTAAATGCGACTGTTATGATTCATTTAGATTCACTCCAAATCTGAAACGAAAAAATGACAGTGAAACGATTGTATTTACCATCCCCCACCCAAAACGAGTCACAGTCTCCCCACCTCTTCTGAGATGGGATGAAGGCATGAAAGCAGAGACATGTGAAGCCGCTGTCAGAAAAGCTCAGCTGATACGCGTTGAAGGCTTAGGTTTGTTGGGTCTTCCTGGTTTGGGAAACAGTTGCTAGAAAGGACACTGCTTTATGCATGTACATGATGTGCTTTCTTGTACTGGTCCTCTCTTGTTTTGCAATATACAGTGCTCTAGACTATTCTGTTTGTCTGTAATTTATAAGGAGGTCAAGCCTGCAGGATCTGTCCACTTTGTCCCTGGTTGGCCAGCCTCAGAAAACTTCCATGCCACCTCTTCTTTTCCTGCTCCAATACTAAATGAACCTTGAATTAGAAGCAGGTGTATGAATGACCTGGGGAATTCTTTGCCTTACTAAGGCACATGTAAATTAAGATACTGGATCTATAACAGGCACAATCCAAACACAAAAATCTTGCTACCAAAAATAATCACTCCTCTCACCCGCTTTCCAAACAGTTCAAACACCTGCTTCCCTTTGCCTTCAAATCGTTTTGAGGTCCAGAGTTCTGCTAAACTCCGCAGGGGCACCAGAAGAGGAGTTCCTAAGTCTCTTATCCCTCCACTCCCACAAGGCAGTGCCTCTCTCTTTTCAGGAAGCACTCTCTCTTTTCCATTTGATTTTCCATAAAGAAGCTGGATTTTTATTTTCCCTTGGCTTCCAGTCTGTGCTTTGGACAGTCCCATAAAATTCCTCAGTAATTTATGGCCTGTTCTTCCTTTAAAGTGGAAAAGCACTAATCCCTCACAGATGCGGGAGACAAGTATTTCAAATGTGAAGTAATCTAGAAATACATCCATTCAGCACAGGTGAGTTGGGTCCTCACCCACAGCTGAAGGTTTACATGAAGTCTTGACATAGTCTCAGTAATAGCCTGCTCACAGGTGAGTCCCTGGTTTGAAAGATTTCTCTTGGCCAAAAAAGCTCATCTTCACCTATCACTGACATCTGAAAATTCCAGAGGCGAGGATCGCTTCCTCTGCAGTCTGTATAACTCATTATGTGTGGACAGCCCAGTGTAAATGGCTTTGTCAGCTAAGAGGAACCCAGGAACCCTGACTGGGCCCCAGCCTTGGAGGGACCCTCAAAGATATGAAAACCTGGAAACAATCTTTGCCTCCCTCATGTTTTTTAACTGCAGGTCAGCTCCCAGGATCACACTCAGATCTTTGCATGTAGCTTTCCCCCAATCTCTTCTAATAAACATAAGAAAATGAAAAATTAAAATATGCCTCCACCATAGAGTTAATTGGGAGCAATAACCCAGTGACAAATGATTTCTGAAGAGAAGGAGCAAGAGTTAAATTGCACTTGGCTACTATTCATCCTGACCTGAGTCAGGAAGGAGGAACCCTGGGCCTCTGATCTCAGCCCATGTAATTCTATATGAACAGTCTCAGGAACCATAACATTAGCTTGGCGACTGCTTTATAAATGTCACTGTCTAAAGACAGAGCAAGGATGAACTACTAGAATATCATGTAGAAAATCCTACGAATGGGACCCCTATTTGCTCTCCTTTTTTCATGTAAAAACAACTGTCCAGCCTCAGCTTCTCTCCCTTCTTTAGGGTCAGAGGCCTATAAATAACACTAGGGATTCCATTTTTAAAAACAAAGGTTTAGACTTATTTATTAAAAGATCAACAAAAACTAATAAGGATCCATCCCTTCCTGTTCACCATATCAGTCTCCCTTGGTCAAGAGCCCCAAATATATATTTGCTTTAGATACAGAGGCCAGATTTCAGTTAGTACTTCCTAAATGACAGTACTTCAAGAGATATAAGGACTGTCCCCAAAAGAGTGGTACATAATCAAATGAGTTTGGGAACACTGTTCATCCAATTGCCATCCTGAAGATGAATGGAAATCATCCTATTAAAGGCTCTGAAAAGTCCTGCAATAAATGTTGCAGTTTTATTTAATCCGTTGTTTGCCAAATCTTTTTGACATGGCATTCCTCTTTTGAATGTACATATTCTATTAACTTCTCCTATTCTGTAGAACATATTTTGGAAAAACCTACTCCAACTTGAAAGGAAGGATCCTGTCAGTACAGCAAGCTGAATTACAAAGTCAATGTATCCTGACACTCTAGAGAATTCTGGAAGTGAGAGGAAGAAAAAGGGAACTCATTTTCTTTACAATTACCCCTCATTGCAGTTTTTAACATCCCCTTGACATGTAAAGACCAACTCCAGAGAGCTAGGCAAATGGTCAGCTCACCAAACAGGCAATGATCCAATGGTGGTCTGATCATCTACCCCAACCTCAGTCAACGGCTGAAGAACAAATTGAAAAGATAAATAAATTAATCAACCTCCCTAACTAAAAGTTTGAGACCCATGGTATTGGCATTAACTTATGACAGTAAACGGGACAGATGTATAATGACACATGGTGGAAGCCTGGTAGTGGATGATGGTTGGATCCAATGTGGTATAGCTATGCAATCACCTTGCTACTAATCAGGAAACCTGTTTTCTCATATTTTCTCTGTCTCTACTGGAGTTTTTACCTTGATCAAATCACTTATGTTATAGTTTTCCATCTATACATAAGGATTTAGTGGGTATCTATTATTAAAGAGCAGTTTTTGCAAAATTTCAATTAGAGGAAAAATGTTCCATGAACCTTTCCTCCATTTGCTCATTTCTAAGAGAGGAGGTGGTGAAGCAAGAAGAACGGGGAAAAGGAAGGTAGAAGGGAATTTTCATTCATTCAAGTGCCTTTTGAATAGAGCTTCAGTGTATAAATACATAATGGTATAAAATGTATAATGGTGGTGACGTCCCTGGTGCTCCAGTGGTTAAGACTCTGAGCTCCCAATGCAAGGGGCCTGGGTTCCACCCCTAGTCAGGGAACTAGATCCCACAGGCCCCAACTAAGACCTCGCATGTTACAACTAAAGATCCCATGTGCCAAAAAAATAATCAAACACCCCACATGCCAAATAAGTAAATTAATGAATAAATAAATAAAATGTATAATGGTATTGATATCAATACCTTCTGAACCAGGCCCTGGGCCTCCAAGACCAGTGCGTTTGGGAGACAATATACCTGCACATGTGCACTAAACAGCCTTCTCCAAAAAACCAAGAGACCCAGGTACTCATTCATCTGCCCCAGCCTCCGATTCATCATTTAACTTCCCTGGGTCTTTTCCTCAAATGTCAAATTAAGATGGAGAACATGTATTTACTACTCTACAAGTTTGCTGGGAGAATCAAGAGGAAAAGTACAGGTTTTTTAATAAATGTATTAACTGTATGCAGTGTCACACAAGACCCTACATTCCTGATCAAAAAGTATAAAACTGTCCTGTGCTGGCTGAAGCCAGTTCTAGAGAAACCCACCACGTGTCACAGGGCACAAACTGAGCTCTCTAACCTTGAACTCCAGATGGTTCAAAGTCATGAACCCTGATGCACCACAATCTAATACTGAACGCCATTTGCAGGGGTGTCAGGAGATGGGAACTCTTGGAGAACACAAGATATTTCGGTTCATCAGGTCACTTTTGCATCCTACATAGCTGTGAATCTTTGTTCACTGAGGAACCAGTAAAGCAGAATTTTCAGAAGCAGTCTATCCCATTCTTCAATAGTCACCACCTTTATGCAGTTTTGGAGGTGAGAAAGTTGGAAGCTTATTGAATAGAGAGAACCCTATCTTCTTTCCTTTTCATCTCCCTCTTATTGGTACTCATCACAAGCCTATTAAATCAGAAATTGTGTTCTTGACCAATGTTTCCCAATTTTTAAAGATTTTTTTACTAGGACCCACAGTAAGAATTGGGCTTCTCTGGTAGCTCAGTTGGTAAAGAACCCGCTCACAGTGCAGGAGACCTGGGTTCAATTCCTGGGTCGGGAAGATCCCCTGGAAAAGGGATAGGCTACTAACTCCAGCATTCTTGCTGGAGAATTCCATGGACAGAGGAGACTGGCAAGCTACAATCCGTTGGGTTGCAAAGAGTCAAACACAACTGAGCAACTTTCACAGCCTAACAGTAAGAATTAAGGTCATCATATAAATAAAACTCACATAAAACAGAAGCAGAGGTTTTCTAAAGTAATATTTACCTTTACTGCCTGTGATGCATTCTGATCAGTTTGATATTGTTCTATTTCCAACTCTAAAATCGCTGTTTGAGAGCCATCTAAGTGATCTCATGACCTCAATGGACAGGGCCTGACCCTTAGTTTGAAAAACTCAACAAGACAACAACATCAAGAGGTGTTATCCTCTTATCTCATGTCTTTTCCCATTAAAAACAAACAGATCTGAAAGGGTCAAATGATGCTCGCTTGCCTAAAATTCAAATCCCATCAGAGACAACCTATAGCAGTCTTAAGGATATGTGCACACCCATAGGGCTACCCCTTCAGCCATCAGAGACAAGCTATGATCTGGATCTCAAATAGTGTCAATGTAATGTATCCACATGACTGATAACTATCAATGGAGTCAATTGTACACATTACCTGGATTATACCTTGTAATATACATTTTTGCTTTTACAGATCCCACCTGCCAGGCTGCTCTCTAAAAAGAAGACTTCACTAATTTATACCTCTACCAAAAAGGTTAGGACAAGACCCAGTTTCCTTTCGCTCTGAAACATGTGATCAGTCTTTTCAAGTCGGCATTACTTCTCCCTTCCCTATTCCTGGGGGCAGGTGCCAAGACCTCTCTCTGGAGTCCCCACTGCACCCAGCACACACAGAGACAGAGCAGGGCAGTAAGTCACACACGTGGGGTTCGTGTGCTCTGCCTGGGCTCTGAATCTCTCCTAACGGGGAAGGGCTTTAAAATGCGCTCTCTCGACGCACCTAATTTATTCTCCAGGCACTCAGGAGGCCTTCTCAGTCTTAAAAACTGCTGCACATCTTACCCACACGGGTAAGTCACAACCACGTGACTCCACTTTGCTGATCCTTTCTGAATCACTGTCTTATCTGTCTTCCTCCCCTTTTCCCCTTAAAATAGTTGGTGCTATGGTTGTCTGTGCCCAGTCATAAGATAAGCAGTGATAAAGACAAAAATTTAAAGAGCCAAGAAGGGATAAGGAAGCAAAGAAAGAGAGACATGTTCTCTTGCTTGTGGGGATGGGCTTCCAAGATGCCCATTTCCTAGAAACAAAGCCAGCAGATCAATTTTAAATCTTCAGCGCCAACAACCTGAGAGTGAGGCAGACTGTTTGGCTCAGAAACTCAAATGCTGCTCACCACTCAGTGTTATCAGGGACTTGGGGAGATAAGACCCACTTTAGTCCCTGCCGGGGGACAACCTCTATCCTCAGTTATCCCATCTGGAAATTTCCCATGAACGGCCACAACCCTCCCCCAATCCCAAAGCGGCTCATCACTGCTTACACATATGTGACATGTTTCGCTTTTCAGAGGTAGAGTAAATGGCTCTTTCAACCCCACAAGGCAAGCAGAGCAATAAGACTATTCCTGTTTGACAGCAGAGGAAACTGAAGTTCAGAGAGGTTACATTTCTTCCCCAAGGTCACACAGCTCATTAGTGGTGGAGCTGAGTTGATAAAGGACAAATAAGCCACTGTGAATACAGCATTTTGTGAATGTATGCTGGTCTATAAATGCTTGAAAGCAGACGGCAAATACAAACTTGGCAAACCACTGTCATTTTCCTCGTCACCCATAACAATGAAAACTACCATCTATTTGAACATAACCCTCGTATAAAAAGCAACCCCACATAGAAGCCACCCTCTAACAAACAGAATCAAATCAGCTGGAATCTGACAACATCCTAAGTCCCAAGCCACATAATCTACAATGAATATTTTTTTAATAATAGAATTAGAATAACAATAGCTAACATTTTAAAGTGCTTATCATGTGACAAGCAATTTTCTAAGCACCTTCCATTCATTATATGACTTATTCCAAAAACACAATTAGATAGATATTACTGAGTTCATTTTATAGATGAAGCATCAAAGGCTCAGACAGGTTACCCAGTCTGTCAAAAGGTCTCACAGCTGGTTCAATGGTACAACCAGAATTAGAACCCACCTCCCTCTAATGCAAACCCTCGGCATTTAACCATGACACCACCTGCGTCAATGTGCAGTAGCTATGTTGCATCTTTCCCCCTTTTTCTTAAAGTCAATATATATATAAAATAATAGGGTAAACTTGGGGTTGGAGGTCAGAGGGGTTTTATGGGACTCTCCGTACTGCCTTTCCAATTTTTCTATAAACCTAAAACTGCTCCAGAGCTTCCCTGGTGGCTCAGTAGTAAAGAATCTGCCTGCCAAGCAGGAAACTTGAGTTCAATCCTTGGGTTGGGAAGATCTTCTGGAGAAGGAAATGGCAACCAACTCCAGTATTCTTGCCTGGAAAATCTCATGAACAGCGGAGCCTGGCAGGCTACAATCCATGGGGTCGCAAAAGAGTCAGACACAACTTAGTGACTAAACAACAACAACAAAACTGGCTAAAAAATAAAGTTTATTAATTTGTTAAATGCTGAACAAAAGTAAAAAATAAAAGTCTTCCCAATGTATCAGCACCCTCTCTTGCTTTTTTCTTTTTTAAAGCACATACAGATGTGTGTGTGTGATTCTTTAAATATTACATTCCTTTCTGTCACAGGAGGAAAGAGAATACTCCAGAACAAGTATCTAAAGAGCATCTATTTTTTTAGGTAAATCTTATTGTATTTAATGTTAAAATGTTCCAACCCAGCAAGTATCTATTATATTCAAGGCAACATGCCAAGCATTAACACAAAATGGCATTTTTTCCTCTCCTCTGGGACCTTTGCTACCTCTGTAAGAGAACATAGGGAGTATGGGATCGTCAACACTAGACAGCAATACTTGTAACTGAGGGGCACAAGTGGAAAATGTTACCAGGATTCCAAAGGCCAAAAGGTAGCCTGGAGAGTTCTAGAAACAATGGCCCAAAAAGGACAAGACTTGGCTGGGTGGAGACTAACCAAAGAAGATGGACTTGGGGGATCAAAGCACCATGAAACATCGGGCATGAAGGACAGAAACAAGCCCTCGTGGAGGCAGTTCCCAGCACAGAGGATGTGGGATCCATTAAATGGGGCAGAGAGAGGGAGGGAACCATGCAGGGTTTTTAAAGTCTGGCAGGATAATGGGGCTGGACTCTATCCTATAAGCTGCTGGGGTGGAGGGAGACTGTTCTTGGTTCTAAGCACCCAGAAAGGGGATTTAGTACCACTGTACAACTCCCACACAAATCCTCTGGATTCCAGAGATCCAGACTAATAAAGATACAAAACCAATTCTAACGCTATCATCATGAGTTAGTACTCAGGCACCTGGAACTTAAAAGCTATCGTCTTCTCTAAGATGAAAAATAATATTAATGCTTTTCATAAACTAGGAAACTAAAGGTTGAGGCTGTTAAGTGAATTTTCACAAAGTCACAAAGCCACAAAAATTACCTCCTGCTCCTGGGTGAAGTCTAGAGAAAAACTTGAAGGAAGGAAAGAACTTCTCTGACTAAGGAGAAGAAAAAGGAAGTTTCTGAAAACTTATCCATAAAGAAGGGAAGATGAGCTATCTGCCTCATTTATTTCTGTTACTTCAATGTAAGTTATATAAAATGAAATCTGAGCTTAAAGACCAGGGTCTTAGAAAATTAACAAGTCAATGTTCCTTACAAGTATATAAGTATATATACAATCTTTTCAAAAGACTGGCTATTCTTCAACTCTTGGTAAGTAAGTAAGCAAAAGTCACTCAGTCATGTCTGACTCTTTGAGACTCCATGGACTATGCAGTCCAAAGAATTCTCCAGGTCAGAATATTGGAGTGGGTAGCCGTTCCCTTCTCCAGGGGATCTTCCCAACCCAGGGATTAAACCTAGGTCTCCCGCATTGTAGGCAGATTCTTTACCAGCTGAGCCACCAGGGAAGCCCAAGAATACTGGAATGGGTAGCCTATCCCTTTCTCCACCGGATATTCCTGACCCAGGAATTGAACCAGGGTCTCCTGCATTGCAGGTGGATTCTTTACTAGCTGAGTTACCAGGGAAGCCCAGCAACTCCAATGTCTGGATCAAAAGCAAAGTCCTACTCTCTAAGTGGAGTAGCTTTGGGTGCTGCCTATAAGCTGGGACAACAGAGCAGTTGGTGTGCACTGCATTGAAGGCTGGGCTTACAGAAGAGACACGCAGTAGGGCAATGAAGGCAGCTGCCTTGGCCCAGAGAAAGGGGGGTACACCTGAAAGTGAAAGTCATGTCGGATTCTTTGCGACCCCATGGACTGTATAGTGCGTGGAATTCTCCAGGACAGAACACTGGAGTAGGTGGCCTTTCCTTTCTCCAAGGGATCTTCCCAACCCAGGGATCGAACCCAGGTCTCCTGCATTGAAGGTGGATTCTTTACCAACTGAGCTATGAGATGAGCCCTGGACCACAGCAAATCTGGCTGTTAAAAAACCTTCAAGACTCAGTTACTACATTAGGCTCACA
Source organism: Capra hircus (assembly GCF_001704415.2). Classification (NCBI taxonomy): domain Eukaryota; kingdom Metazoa; phylum Chordata; class Mammalia; order Artiodactyla; family Bovidae; genus Capra; species Capra hircus. The sequence goes on along the minus strand of NC_030818.1, from coordinate 27,693,539 downwards.
ACCTAAAGCAGGTGATGTTCAGATCAAAATGCAGTGCTGTCTCTGCTTTTTAAAAAGGTAAGAGAGGGACTTCTCTGGTAGTCCAATGGCTAAGACTCTGCCCTTCCAATGCAGGGATGGGGGTTCGATCCCTGGTTGAGGAACTAAAATCCCACATGCTGTGTGGCATGCCAAAAAAAACAAAAAGACAAGAGGGAGCAATGTGTTGGGAAGGTCCATCCATCAGGACCAAAGAGAGTCCAAGGGCAGGTCATCTACGTTCCTGCACCTCCCACCCCAAAGGGGTCGCCTAAAGAAGGGCCAAGAGTGGGGTTCTAGTTCTGCACACATGGAATTAGCAAACCTCAAATTCCTGTTGCTAGTTCATTTCAGAGAGGGAGGGAAGTAAGGATTGAAAAAAGGTTTTGCTTAAGACTCCTTAGTTGAGTATTCCTGAACAAAATCTTAGGACAGAAGCATAATTTTACCTGTATCTGGTAATAAATATTCATTGCAGATATTTACGAATAATAATTAACTATTATGTTTTTAAATTTGCTAGAAGTTGGGCACTTTTATTGGTTTGGCCAACAAGTTCAGTCAGGTTTTTCCGTAAGATCTTATGGAAAAAGCTGAACTTATCGGCCAACCTACTATATTGCTCATCTAATATTACAATAACTCTACAAGATAGTTGTTATTTCCCTTTTATAGATAATGAGACTGGTACAGAGAGGTTAAATAATTTGCCCAATAGCATGCAGCCAAAACTGATTAAACGAGAATTCAGTCTAGGATGGACTGACTCCAAATACTACACTAGTTTTTAACGTTCATGAATTTGGACAAGCCACTACTCAATTACACGAGGGATGCTACAAAGCTATTCTTCATCTCTATTAAGTCTATCAAGAAACAAACAATAGAAAATTAACTGGAAATATGGCATAAGAGATTGAGGTTAGGCCTCTGGATAGATTTCCTTGATAATAAACAGTTCAATACATCATGAGTGATTTTGTCAACACTTTGCTCTGAGCAAAATTCCTGAAACATAGAAAGAATTCAACATATATTAATATTTATTGAATGGCTGCCTGGCTAGTTGGCTGGCGGGCTAGATGGATGGATAGATTAATGAATGAATACCAGGTTCTACGCACTGTTCCCTTTCTTTGGCTATCTTATTATTTGAGTTTTGTGTGTATATTTTTTAGTGAAGCAATTATTTTTGGATTGCATTCTTACTTTAATCTCACTAACTTCCTGAATTCCCTCATAACCCAAAATGCTAGAAATGGCCTAACATTCTTTAGGCTCTTCTTTCAACTTAGACAGACTCCCTTGTCCATCTATTCGGATTCCATTTTCTACGAGGACTAGATCCAAATCTTGCCAAGAAACCCCTGCCATTTATTACAATCAACAGTGATTCCCTGTCTCCTTCAAAGTCCCACAGTTCAACTTCACTGTTTCATAAAAGGGTATTACTTTTGAATCCCCAAATGACCCACGTGAAGAAAGTCCACTCCTTCTTTTTTCTAACTATAATGCTTTCCAAATTTGTCCACAAAACACTAGTCCTATGGTGCTAATAAATTTTGACCAATAAGAGCATTCTATGACAAAATAATTTGGGGAATAGGTGGTTATATACAGAGTTATATATCCATGTATATTTGACTCTGTAACATTTCCCGAATTCTTTGATCACAGCAACCTGAAAACATTACAAGATTCCAATGTTTTGAAAAACACGCTAGCAAATACTGGCCGATCACATGCTCCATCCTTGCCGGCTGATTGATGATTCTATTAGCTTCCCAAAATGGTCTAAAGGCTCATCAGTCTGGAAGGTAGAGAGATGGATTCATAGACCCTGCATTCTATAAATTCTGCTTGCTTTATTTGTTTACAGAATATCTTTCAAATGGCTCAAGGATACAGAGAGAGGGCTCCATTTTAAAAATATTAATAAATGTATTTTTGTGGGCCTTGAACACTAGGCAAAGAAGTGAGCTTTCAAAATACATTTGTGCTTTTGATCACAACAACAAAGAAAGATGAGAAGGGGAAAAATCAGACACTGACAGTTTCTCAGAGAAGATGAGAGTTAGCTTCATGGAAAACAATAAAGATAAAATAGTATCCTGCACTAGCTGAACATAGTCAAAGCCCCAGATGCAGAAAGCCAAGTCAGGACCATTGTTTACAGAGGCCTTACAAAGTCTCCAGCCTACACTCTCCTGCTCTCATACATAAGGAATCTAAGGCCCAATGCTACTGCGTAACAGAATTCACCTGACTCACCATTCATTGAATTTCTTGGGGAAAGAAAAAGGTGTTAGTCAATCCAACCCTGAACAGGTGAGGTTTAGGGCTCCCCAGACTCTGAAAGGCTTGTGAACAACTCTCCTTCTTAGTTGTAACTTTCCATACCAGTATATTTATGTTATTCTTTGATTGATATTGTATCTTCTACTAGACCATATACTCCATGAGATCAGGGATCAGCTTCAAAGTATTCAATGAATATTTGCTAACTGGCTGAAAGGACGACTGGAACAATGAAGGAGACTCCTCTTTGTCCACTGGTTAGAATCTTTTGTGAGTTCCACCATCTTTCTTTTCAGTACTGGACTGGAAGATGAGTTTCTAAGAGGTGCAGAATCTAAGTCAGTCTGATTAAAGAGTGCTCTCTATTTGAGACTCCAAACAGGCAGCCTTTTACTCAACCCACGGATGAGTGAGTACGTTAGCCTGCTTCTTCTGAGTGGCTCATATTCTGACTGGTGGGGGAGACACCTGCTAAAGATACTTACATCTGAAAGACAATGGGCACCAAGAGGTGCTCTCATCTGAAAAAAACAAACACATTTATTCAAGGTCATAAGCAAGCTCCAAGTCTATTTTTACCTCAATAATTAATCATAGGTGCACCCACAATGATTTTTTCAATTCTTCTTGAATCTGATTATATCCAGAACCTGGGATAGTAGCTCAATGAGTTTATTCCTTGTGGGCAAAGGAAGGTGACCTTTCAGTAGCTTCAAAACTACCTCTCTGAGACTTCAAGGTGAGGTTGACAGGACCCGGAGGGGAGACGAGGCACTCCCTAGGTCTTCTTTCCTGAACTTGGATCTGGTGACAGGCTTGTGACCCTCCTCCTCCTCCCAGGCAATAAATACTACAGAGATCAATCATACTCTGTCCGGAATTTCCATTCTGTTCAGAGGTCGGCAAAGTTCAAAGACAATAGCCTGTCCCTGTCCTCTCTGTTCTCTCAGCACAATGCAGACTTTTGCCCACTTTTCATGAGTTACTGCCAGAAAATTAGATTTCAAACAGGTGCAGCCTGCTGATTAGCATTATAATAGATTGTAATTACTTAACAAGCTTGTATATACCGGAGGGACTTGGAGAGAAACACAATGTTTTGCCAAATGTAGCTTTTATTTATGTAAAATACTGCAGGCCTGCTCCAGAGTTCTAAGTGAAGACTCTGGAAGCTTTGTCTGCGTGTGTTTCGATGAGCTCTGAGTTCAGGTGCGGGAATGTAAAATTTCACTTCTCATTGCTGCCAATTACAAAAGGTGTTGTCTCTAAAGCCCTTAGGAGAATTTGAACTTGATTTTAAACTCTGCAAAGGGAGAACAAGTGGGTCTTTTCTTTCTCCCCCTATCACAGCACTCTGCAGGGGTCCTCAGTACCCAGAGGGTACACAATTCCCTCCTTCAGAAACCTCAGACCATCATTTTGCTCTGTAATGGTTATTTGGCATTTGGAATCTTTATTTTTTTGTGACAGTTCCCACTTGTAAAAATGGTTTGACAAGGACCTACTGTATAGCACAAGAAATTTATTCCATATCTGATAATAACCTATAATGGAAAAGAATCTGGAAAAGAATATATAGAGAACTGAATAAATCTGCTGTACACCTGAAACTAATACAACACTGGAAATCAACTATACTTCAAATAAATAAATACTGCTTTGAGCTTTTACAATGTGTGTGTATATATATATATAGTAAATCATCATATTGTACACCCTAAAAGTATACAATTTTTATTTGTCAATTATGCTTTCCTGGTGGTTCAGATGGTAAAGAATCCGCCTGCAATGCGGGAGTCCTGAGTTGGGAAGATTCCCTGAAGAAGCGAATGGCAACCCATTCCAGTATTCTTGCCTAGAGAATCCCCATGGACAGAGGAGCCTGGCGGGCTACAGTCCATGGAGTCACAAAGATTCAGACACAACTGAGCAAAGTTCACACACACATACTTCAGTAGGCTGAGGAAAAAAATCAAAAAAGAAAAAAGAAACCTCACACCTGCTGGAGATGCTTCAGCTTGGTGCAAACTGCCTCATGGAAATAATACAGCATTCTCTCATAAAAACACCTTTCAGGATCCCATAGATTTTTATAGAATAAAATATCCCTTTCTTCTACCATTTCTTTACTTCTTTCAACCATACAGAAAGATTGATTAAGGAATTCACTCAACTGCTTATCCTACTGGTCTTCCCAACTAGATTTCCTGCTATTCAGAGTCAGGAATGACATTGTCCACTACTTTGTCTTCCCAAGCCCCCAGTGTCTACCACAGCACTAGACCACAGTCAATGCTAGGGGAATACACCTTTGTTTGATTAAAAGCTTTCTTTAATTCAACAATGTGCCAGGAATTGAGTACCAAGATCAGAGGAGTGAACAAAAACCTCTGCATTTATCTAACCTCTGTTCTTGTGTTCGAGATGATCAATGAGGATAGGCAAATATATACTCTATAAGACAGATAAGAGCTAAAAAGTAAAAATAGAGCAGGAAAAGAGCAGGTAAAGTGCCAAGGAGAAGGGTAAAATTTTAGATGAGATTGCCAGAAAAGGCCTTACTGAGAATGTACCAATAATATTTGAATAAACATTTAAACTATGAGTGTATCTGAGGAAGGAATATTCTAGAAAGATGGAATAGCAGGTGCAAAGAACACAGTAAGTGTAAGGGTACAAGTGGGTGAATATGACTGGGAGAGAACCGAACAGGTGAGGAATACCTGGTGACTGGGTCAGACAGGTTGTAATAGGAGGCCTGGCCGTGGTGGCCTTACTGATGGTGATAAGGACTTGGGTTTTTACCCTGAGAAGTCTGTGAGCAGAGTGACATGATCTGATAGAGTTGGGGTAGGGGACAGGAGTCAGTTAGAAGGCTGTTGAAACAATCTTGGTGCGAGACGGCTGGGACTTAGGCTAGAGCAGCATCAGCAGAGGTATGCAAAGATGATCAGACTTGAGACTTATTTTGAAGGCAGAGAAAACAGACACTGCTGAGGGATTGCATATGGCGTGGATGAGAATGCGAGGTGTCGGGAATGGCCTGGGTAATTGGAAGAGTGGAATTGCTATTTCTTGAGATGAGGAAAATTATGAAAGGCTTAAAATGGGGAGAGGAGACATCACATATACAATTTGGGGCATAATATACAGTTTGAAATGCCCTTTACACAATCAAATGGCCATAACAAGAAGGCAGTCACCTATATGAGTTCTGAATCTCAAGGGCAGATATGGGATGGAATTAGGAACTTAAGAGTCAACAGCAGTGGGAATGTATTTAAATTCATGAAACTAGATTATTCAGTACAGCAAAACCAAAACAGCAGCTCCCAAATATCCCTATTTCCAATTAATCATATGCTTCAATAAATACTTAACCTTTGACTCCAGCGGCCACAGTTCTAGACTTTCCAAAACAATTTCATTTCAAGTAATTCTATTATTAAATTTCCAAAAATCCAATTGTTAAGTATAACTAAGTTAACATTATTTTTAGACAATGTGAGACTTCTCATATAAGTACATTTTATATGTATATTTTTAGACCATGTGAGACTTCTCATATAAATACAAAGGGAAAAATACCTTTCACTGGACCATATGTTCTGATTTAAGATTCTAAAACTATGAACACATAAATACAATCCTTTAAATATTAATAAAACTGTTAGAATGTACAGTAGCCTGACCCCTTGCTAAGAACTTTACACAGATTCCCTTATGTCTCACAACAACCCTAAGAGGTAAGAACTATTATATTCCCATTGTACAAAGGAAGAAACAGATTTCAAGAGTGTAAGTCAGGTGCCCAAAGACATACAGCTAGTGAGTGATCCAGGCATCCTGCAATTAGAGCTCATGGATTCAGGGCAAGAGGCCTACTGAGGAGCTAGGGAGCTTAAGGGTCTCAAATATTCACTAAATCTGCTGCTGGTCAGACACAGAGAAAGAGGAACAAGACAGGCAGCCAAGGCCTGACAGCATATGAGGCCTGCGGCCCTTTAACTTCAGGGACCCACTGTCAGTGTTCTGTGGGAGCTCTGGGGCAAGAATTGCATTGCTAAATAACCAGTTACGTACCATGGGAAGCAATGTTTCCTTAGATGCTAAGTATTACAGGCTTTTCCCGGTGACTCCGTGGTAAAGACTCCACTTGCCAGTGCAGGAAATGGGTTCGATCCCTGGATGGGGAAGATCCCCTGGAGGAGGGGATAGCAACCCACTCCAGTATTCCTGCCTGGGAAATCCCATGGACAGAGAAGCCTGGCGGGCTGCAGTCCATGGGGTCAGAGTCAGACAAGATCAGCGACTAAACAACAACAACATAGGGGTCAGTAGGGAATCAGCAGGGAGATACCTGGAGCCCCAGGTGCTGGGAGAGTTCAAGGCAGAGGTGCCCACAAAGTGGGTGTGGACTCTTCCCAGTCCTTCCACACTGCTCTCCGGACAATCCCACCTCACCCTGTCTAAATGATAGGAGAGGTCTCAGAGATCCTCTGAAAGACTGCCTTACAAAATCCCTGAGGACAGAGACGGGCCTTTAAGCTGTTTATATCCACACGTGCTCAGGCCACCACTAGCACAGAGCTGAGTAATTTCCTAGGGTAATTTCAGCAGAACACGTGTACGTCCTCAGGCTCTGTCCAGGGTACAGCATCTGGGCCACTAGGACCCTCTCCTCGGCTTCTACATTGGAAGACTCTCCCCATGGTCTTCAGGGTCCAGGGGGTACCCCATCCCCCTGAATCCAACCTCTCCAAAAGGGGTATCAGCCTATCTCCCAGTGTCAGCAGGGTGGGATAACTTTTTTTTTTTTTTGCCACTTTATTTTTTCAATTGAAGGATAATTGCTTTACAGAATTTTGTGGTTTTCTGTCAAATATCAACAAGAGCCATGTCCCCTCCCACCCATCTCTCTTCCCATCCCACCCTTCTAGATTGTCACAGAGTCCCTGTTTGAGTTTCCTGAGTCATACAGCAAATTCCCATTGGCTATCTATTTTACATATGGTAAATTTCCATGCTATTCTCTCTATACATCTCACCCTCTCTCTACTCCCCTCAATTTTTAAAGATTCTTTTTCCATGTGAACCGTTTTTAACGGCCTTTACAGAATTTGCTACAATATCACTTCTGTTGTTTATGTTCTGGTATTCTGGCTATGAGGCATGTAAGATCTTAGCTCCCCAACCAGGGATCGAACCCACATCCCCTGCATTGGAAGCAGAAGTCTTACACACTGGACCACCATGGAAATTCCATGGGTGGGATAGTTTTGAGAGACCCTGTCAATGGGCTACTTTGGAAAAATGAAACAGAAACACTAGTGCCCCATTCCTTGCCAAATGAGACTCCCCGAATGAAAAACATTTTGGAGGCTATGAAAAACTGGCTTCCTTAGATCCTGTATAATATTCAGCTCAATAAAGACCCCTCTCTAGGGCCTACCCATGGTAGGTTTAGGGGGACTAACAACAATAGCCGCAGCTGTTAAACATTCACAGAGCCCTTGGCTGATGTGCTTTACCTGTTCCTTCCATCCTCAGGACAAGCCCGTTGCATTATAGGTGGGGACTTGTACCACGGCCCACTTCTTACAGAGGCAGAAACAGAAACACAGGTTAAATGGCTCCCTAAAGGTCTCACAAGTGGCTGGTGATAGAAATTCAAGCCCAAGCAGCCGGGCTCCAGAGCTCTGCCCTCAGGTGCCCCACCAAACCACCTGTCAGAATATGGCTTTCTGTCATTGCCACTGTGATGAGGGCCTCTTCCGCAGCATGAAGCCTGGGAGCGACACCAGCAAAGATGACTTCAGAGCCTGGGGACAGGGAGGAGAGAACTGAGCAAAGGCTATAGCGAGCAGACTCCAGAGTGTGACAGGACCAGACAGTTGTAACCCACACGCTCTACCCACGCTCTCTGCCATCCTCCTGCTCCCCTAGCACCCCACCATCTGTCCTAAATGCGAGTGCTGCTCCAACCAGCATCCATTCAGGAATCCCAATGCTTCTAGTTTACCCAATCCTGCTTACAAATCTTGCTTTACCCAGGTGGGCCAGGCAAGAATACTGGAGTGGGTTGCTGTTTCCCTCTCCAGGGGATCTCCCCAATGCAGGACTCAAACCTGGATCTCCTTCATTGCAGGCAGATTCTTTACCAACTGAGCTACTAGGAATTATAAAAGTCTATTCATGGGCGAAGAAGAGGGGGGTACAAACTGAGAGTAGCACTGACATGTATACACTTCCATATGTAAAAGAGAGAACTGCTGTATGGGCACAGGGACCTCAAGCTGGCGTGGTAAAACAGCTTAGAGGGGTGGGGAGGAGGTTCAAGGGGGAGGCGACATATGTGTACTTGCGGCTGATTCACGTGGTTGTATGGCAGAAGTCAATACAATATCGCAAAACAATTGTCCTCCGATTACAAATAAACTTTAGAAAATTAGACGAATGTAAAAAACAAATCTATTCAAAAATCTCAGGACATTTCTATGCACAAAATATTGGTATATTCATTATCTGGAGCCTTTCCCTGCCTGCAATTTCTATTCTAGTTCAGTGTTTCTCAAGGCATGGGCTGGTCAGAATCTCCAGAACAGCTTGTTATAAATGAGTATTCTGTCCTAAACAACAGAATGAAAAGTTCTGAAAGTGGGGCAGGAGGACCCGTATTTTTAATGACCCCACCCAGTGACTCTTGCCCACCAAAGTCTGAGGAGAGTTATCACCTCTAACAGTTTCGGGGAAGTGAGCTATAGCAATTGTGTTTCATGGGATTCTGCTTCAAGTATAGGTGAAATCTTCCCATCTCTATGTAATGAGCTTTCTCTAAAGCAACCCCTTTTCTCACCATAACAGGTATGCCTCTCATTGTCTGGAGAATGACAACCTCAGTTTGGTTTTAAACATTCTAGAATCCACCTCAATTTTCTAAACTTTATCCCACGGTTTCCAAAGGGTGGAATCATTAGCCCCCATGGCACTAATGATTTTAAGAGGCACCTGAGGTAAGCTTTTCATTTTTATTTTAGAGACAAACGTTTAGTTTAATGTCAATACCAAAAAACTGTAACTACCATATCCAAACCCGTGATTTCACAAATACTGAGGCTTAAGTGGGAAATCAAAGAGTTACTGTTTTAAAATATTAAGTAAATCCATCACAGCACTGGCAGTACTCAGATAAAAGTCTTAAATTTGGGGCGCCTCGCCTTGTCTGGTCGTTTCCTGACAGGCGCCCTCAGTTTCAGCCACGCATTTCTGACCCAGGTACGCTCCGTCTTTACTCCAGCATGTCCGCACCCATGGAACACTGTCTTCTCCCATAAATACCTCTTTAAATGTTACCCATCGTTTCACGCCCAATTCAAGCCTCCTTCCAGGAACCTCTAGATTCTTCCAGCCATCCCAGCATACTCCCTTCTTGAACTCCTGTAACATACTTAAGGTACCACTCATTTAGAGCCTAATTGCTACTTAAGTGTCTATGAGTATCTATTCAGTGTTATTTCCCTAGTGAAATGAAGCCTCCTGAGAGTAACCCATGGTCTCTTTCACTCCTGGATTACCCAAAGAGCTAAATGTTCCTGGTTGGATCTGAGTGCAAAATAGGAACTCAGTGGATACCTGGGAATTCATCACGCAGCTGAATGAAATGTTCCACAACGATGAGAAAGGTGGCTGTTGCATGCCCTCTGGATCTCCTTACTCCAGGCCAGATTTCTCAGCCACACCTCTTCATTACTGCCAGGTGAAGAGAGCAGAGGCTGAAGCCCAGGAAATTCTACCCAAAGGTGTGATTCCGTGTGTGTCCCCTGGCTGACAGGGATGGGAAAGGTGGCCTTAGCCATCCCAGGTGCAACCTGTCTGCTTCCGCGGTCAGGTCACGTCTGCCGCTGCATCCTCACCCTCAGCTGGAAGAACCAGTGTGGCCAGATCATCCTCGTGAAAACAACCCCAGACAACAGAACCAGTTCCACTACTGGATTCATCCATCCTGTGACTCTGGCCTTTCAGTATCTCAAGTTTTTTAATCTACCAACACCTAATTCACACTTGCTACAAGGCAAAAGAGATGCTGATTCTGAAAGCACTTTAAATTATCATGTACAATAAAAACATCGGGGACACAGCACATGAATCTGCAGGAAGACTTAGAGAGACCAGAGGACCTAGTTCTCCACTGAGCAAGCTGCGAGCAATAGGAGCTGTGGTCCCTCCTTCCAACCCTGCCCCTTCTGCTTGTCCTGTGACCTCAGGAACCCACTTAGCTGCTCTGGGACTCAGCATCCTTGGCTGTGAAAACTGCCTATCACTGGATGATCTGGTCTAGGGCCAAGTCCAATGTGAATCTGAATATCTTAGAGAGTGACAGACAAACAAGACTAGTGTCCAGTTCACACCTCACTGGACATGCTCCAAAGTGAGGATCATGTGCCAGTGTACCCAGGATTTGGGTGGGCCCCGGCAAAGCATCATCAGAGACACTCAGACACCTTTCCCTTCAACTAGCATCTGTTTTGTGGAGAAAAGCAGATAGCTGTTCATAGCTGTTCACCCTACCTGCTCTCCGCCTCACTGTCCAACTCCATCGAATACACAGCAAAAAGCCTCATTTCCTCACTACCATAATCATATTTTTTTCTTCCCCTTCCTGTCCTAAAACAACAACTTGAAAACCACAGGTTTTGCTGTTAAGATCTGGCTTTGAAATTAGTTATCCCTTCAGCTCCCCTTCTGAGATGCACCACTTTCATGAGTGAAAGGACTGAAGGCCGGTGGACAGGAAATGGGAAATGAGTGGGAACTCCGGTGGTGGGAGGGGAGCAGTGGCCAGGGCCATTGGTGAACTGGAATGGAAAGGAATGACACTGTGTTCTTTGGGATTCCATAAAGGTTTGCCTGCTTCCCAAAGTGTAAGCCACAAATCTCCCACGGTTGTACTTGGTGTGGTTTGTTGGAGCTTCCTTGTAAGCCCTGTAACCATGGTTTCGGGCAGACTACATCACAGCCAGGAGCATGAAGGGAAGACGAAAAGCTTTTTCCTATTTTCCCCTAAAATTCCATCTCCTTAAAAAAAGTGTGTGTATATATACATATGTGTGGGTAGGTACATATATATGTATGTATGTATGTACGCATTTATATGTAAGGTGATATGCCAAGGTGATTCATGTGCAACCTTCGACCATAGGACACCATGAAGTTATTTGTTTTCAATAATTAAACATCTCTCCACGAGGATCAGGTATTCTCTGTGTAGACCAAAGAACCCTAAAACCATATACACCCAGAGTCACATCTGCTCTCCCTGGAAACATGTAACAAATACAAAAATAAAGAAAACCATTTCCTAATTTAACACCTTCCCTCTAAAACAGAGCTAAAACAAGGTTGCTTCTCCCTGCGTCTCTGAGTGCCAAGGTTGAATGCATTTGGTTTAGAGTGTGTGCAGAAGGCCTATTACCAAGTCCCTAATATTTTGACAGTACAATCAATTAACTTGGTCTCAAAAATAGTATCTCATTGCACAGTGTCTTGAAAATCAAAACAGGGAAACATGTAACTTTAAGTCGGATTCAAAGCACTGACTGCCAATTAATCACAAGCAGAACCGTTTGTAGAATACAGCGCTAGTTCCGGATGGATGGACAATGCATTGGGCAAAACTAGCTCGGCCCATGTTTCTGGGACCCTGGAGGGGACTAGAGGAGAAGAAATTTTTCTCCCCGCGTGTCAGAAGATGAGCTAACTGCCAGACAACAGAATAGAAATGAGCCAGCTTCATCCCGGAGGGAAAAATGAAACAGCTCCTCACTCGGCTACTCAGGACAAAGCCAGGACGTGCAAGAAGCCTTCAGTGTAGGGTTCCACGTGCCTCTCCAAGGACCGAGGAACCCACCCACACACAACCAGCCCACCACGCGCCTGGCGGAAGGAGCCGGATTCTCCGCCAACCTTCAGCACCGGCAGTTTGGGGTTCCCAGCTTTCGAGGTCCCTGTAGCGCCCGCTGTCTGGACAGGGCAGAGGACCTTACCCTCTTCCCAAGACTCATCTTCCATGCCCCAGTGGCTACTTCTCCCCAACTACTAAGTGGAATGTGCTTCCCCAAGGTAATTGAGACACACACACAGCCGCCAAATGGCACTAAACCCCGGAGCCCCAAGACCAAAGCCAAGGTCGTGAGTTCTGCCCCTGGAACCCGAAAGCCTAGTTGCTGGACAGGAGGCGCCCAACTCACCCAGTCCTCGAAGTGACGGCTCCCGTTCTGCAGCAGCTCCTCAAACTGGATGGTGCAGTTGGCCACGAAGTCATCGTAGCCGATGGGGGCATCGTGGAAGACAGCCAACTCGATCTTGCGCCCGTTGCACACATCAGTGACGAACTCGTCGTGCCAGGCCGGGCTGTTGGTCTTCTGCTTGGTGGCCGTTTGGCCGATGCGCGAGTCGTCCACGTTGAGGGCGATGTAGGGGTCGAGAAGGAAAGTCTGCGGCCGGGGTCCCACTGCATGGCGCAGCGACCAGGCTGTGGGCTTCAAGCTCACGGCCTCGCAGATTTTGATCTTAAGAAGGCCATTGAACACTACCATGGTCGGGGCGGGGAGTGGGGGCCGGGGTCACTCCGTCCGCCCAGAGGGCAGGAACGAAGAACCGACGCCGCGGCGCTCCGAGCACGGGACTCTTGGGTCCCCTCTCGCCCCACCCCACACTCTCCCTACACCTTGTAGCGTTGCGCCCTGGCGCGGGCGATTCTCAGCCAGTGCATGTATTTCCTCGCCGGGTTCCTAACGGAAAACAGGGAGGGGGGAGAGCTGGGGGACGTCCGTGTTTGGAGAAGTCTCTCCCCCCCACCACCACCAGCAGCACCTCCAGAAGAGGAGACGAGCTGTCGGCTCCGCTGCAAAAGCCGCGGGGGCTGTCTCGTCGCCTCGCTGGCTCTCGGGGTCGGGGCTGCGGGGAAGTGGGCGCCGCGCCGGGCGCTTACCTACCTTTCCGAAACATAATCCCCGGGAAATTTCGACTCCAGGAGGGGGAGGGGGCGGTGAGACGGGGCGGGGACCAGAACGGGGGCGCAGATTTCCACCCGGATCCTCTTCGCACACCCAGCGCCTGCCTCTGACCGCGCGGGGCGGGGGATGGACCCAGGGATGTGCAGTCTACCCGGAGGGATGCATGTCCAGAGGAAATGGTCCTCCTCGGAGCCAAATTTAAAAAAAAAAAAAAAAATCCACAAGCCACACGGCCAGCCCGGCCGCCTCCTCCTGGGCGAAGCCGCGCCGCGCCGCAGTCGGCGATCGGGAGGCGCCAGGATTCGGGAATCTCACATCCGCGCGGGCTCGAGAGTCGGGGTGGCCGCGGCTCCGGCTGGGGCGCAGGCCGGCACCGGGCGGTGCGCAGCGCGGCGGGGCCGGGACTGCGACTCGGCGCGGCCCCACCTCCCGGGCGCCGGCGCCCGCCCGCCGCGCTCCCCGCGTCCCGGCTTTCAGCTGCCGCTCGTTCGCTGCCCGCCCGCTCTCCCCCTCGGTCTCTTCTCCCTCCGTCGGTGTGCGAGCGAGTCTCCCTCCCTCTAATGCAGGAAATGCGCAAAAGACGTCAGTGTGTATGTGTGTGTGTGTGTGTGTGTGAGTGTGTGTGTGTGCACGCGCGCGCGCGCGCGCGCCCTGGTGTTTGGGGAAATAGAAAGTTTTGCCGGTTGGGGGAGCAATACGGGAAAAGTGAGCCCAGCAGAGGACTGTCGAGAACTGGCGAGGCTTTCGGGGTCGCGGCGGCCGGCGGGGGAGCGGGACTGGGACCCCGCGCGGGACCCGAGGGAGTGGCGGCCTTGGGGGCAGGGGGATGCGAGCCCGCTGGCTGTGGATACCTGGTCTGTGGTCTCCCGCAGGAGACTAGAGGGCCACGCATCTTTCCAGGCTCTGCGGCCAGCACTTTTACAGCCGGGGGTGGAGAGGTGGCAGGGGTCGCGCTGCTGCAGAGGACTCGAGACCCTCCCTCGGCCCCACCCCTACTCTGACCATGGCTGGCCAGGGCAGCCTGCGGAGTATTGGTCGGTCTGTCTGTCATTCTGTCCGGAGACGCTCCGCTCCGCGGTGGTGGGGGAAGGGGGGAAGGGAGGGGCGTCCAAGGCTCTGTGTGAGTTTTAAAACACTACTCTTTCTTCCCTTTCTTTGGGGGCACTCTCCCTTTTGGGGGTCTGTCCCAAATTTCTCGGGCTGCTAGAACTTGTTGGCAAGCGAAAGCTTAGTAACACCCCGGCTCGGTTCGTGTGTTTGTTTATATTTTACAAAGTGACTTCATATTTACTCTAGACCTAGCCTGTGCCCTTTGCGGGGGACAGGGTTCTGATCAGCGCGCTGACAGCGGCCGTCCCAGCTGCGCGAAAACGGGGCGCGTCCTCCGGCGGGGACTGGGGGTTGTGGGCTGTGTCCGTGTTAATTTCCTCCGTAACCTTTAAACTCTTGCTGGAAGCCGCGGCAGCCGCTGATCACGTGAGGCGGGCCCTGGGCTGCTGGGGAAGAATTTCCTCCGCGGGGAGCCGGGGACGGAGAAGGCGGCCGGGCGAGGGACGGCCTGGCGCCTGGGGACGCGAACCTGGGAGGGCGGGGCGGAGAGCGCGGAGGTCCGGGGCGCGGCCCTGCCTGGAACTGCAGGAGGACAGCCCTGGAAAGAGGTCGTCTCCGCAACCTGCGAGCCGGGGGGCGGGAGGCGGGGGGGTGCAAACGGAAAAAGAAAACCTCGGCCCTCGCCCGCGTGCCAAGTCAAGTCAGGGAGGTTGTAGGAATCGTGGTAAGCTGTGTTTATCTTTCGACTCTGGTTAGCCCAAGTTTAAAACCCACCTCTCGATCACTTTTTCTCAGTGGGGAAAAAAAAAAAAAAGGAAAGTTATCATTGTCTGTGGCTTAGAGGCTTACAAAGGCTTAAAGGCGCAGAAGGAGACAGACCCCTGGAACGACAGGGTACCAAGTGCCGCAGACAGGTTGCAAAAATGATCAGAAAAGTCCCGGGCAGATCCTCTCCGAAGGCCTGCAGCTACTGCTCTTTCTCGAGCTTACCAGTAATTCCTCGCGGCCCTCCAAGTTAGATGGAGCAGCAGGGTAGAGAGAGCTAGCATACAATCAGAGACAGACGAGTTCCCTTGGAAAAAGTCAGGATGTAAAAGTTTTGCCTTCCAGGGCCACTCCCACCAGCTGGAGGCATATTTTAAAAATTGTCAGTTTGACAAAGCACAGGTGGGATATCTCATCGCTGTTAACTTCTTTGATCATCAGAACTTTTTCCTCCTCCCTTCTTACTACCACCATTCTATTCTTATTAAGCATGTTTCCCCCCTTCAGGGGCCATGTGATGGGCTTGATCTACAAATGCATTTGGAAGTTGAGCAAGAGTTAGAGATTCATAAGATGCCTGACAAAAGAGGCAAAATTGAAGGGCTACCAACAAACTGGCCATCAAGATAAATATTTTAATATGATATTTTGAAAAAATAAAAATGAATGTAGAGTTCCAAGATGAACCCAATATCCACATTTTAAAATAGTTTTAGATATTACATTAAAATAGTATTTGTATTGCTGAGTTTCTGGGCACCCCTGAAATTTTGTGCCTGAGAAGAGGGCTTCCTTTGCCTTGCCCCAGCCCCAGCTTTGTGAGACAGAACGGCATAGATTTCATGAAGGAGGAATTCTTGAGTGTTTCATACCTCTTCTCTGCTCTTTTCTGATTGAGTCCTATCTTACCAGCAAACAGGCAAGTACAAGGATTGAAGACAGTGGTCAAAATCCTTCCTCTTCAATGCTTGTAACAGGAAATATATTTAGAATTAAAGACACACTAAATTTGAACTTTTAGCATCTTCTTATGTTCCCCTCCTCCTCCCCAGGCAAGAACCCCAGTGTTATTAAATAGGCCTGTTGCTGTCTCAGGGACTAGGCATTCTTAAAACCAATAACCTACAAGCTTCTAATACCATTTCCCTGGACCGGGATAGGGATACAGAAAGACTGCATCTGCCTCTTAACAGACTGACTGTAGCACCATGTGAATAAATCGAATAAATCGTACTGCAATCCTCAGATGTGACCAACCCCAGGGCGACCTTTCCTTTCAATTGCAAGTCTTTCTGCCTGGGGGTGGAGGAAGGTAGGGTAACTCAAAGACTTGGCCAAACAAACTTTCTGTTTTCTGTTGGAAGAATATTTAAATAAAAAGGGAGAATATTGGTTGTCTATAGAAAACCATTGCTAATTTCCTGACAATTATTACATGCTTATTTCTAAATCAATCTCTCACCATTCTCCTCTCAAACTTGGCTAAATGAAAATATATATCCTCTAGGGGCACCATGGAGATGCCAGATGTGAGTCTGTTTAGGGGAAAACCTTTAAATTTACCTGCGGGTGGGCGGTTGGATCTAAAATAACCCACTGCTCCAGATTTCATATGAAAAGAAAAACAAGCCCTTGCAGGGCAGAGGTTTTAGAATGTAAAATTCCAATCAATAATTACTGCCTACTTCATCCTTCTCTTGGCCCCTGTATAGTCCTGAAAGACAGGACAGCCCTGGCTGTAGCCATGTGTAAAAAACATCCTTCACAGGCTACAGTCCATGGAGATGCCAAGAGTCGGATACGACTTAGCAACTGAGCCTACTACAAAACACCCTTTAGAATCCAACTATGGCCTGGTTGTTTTGTTATCTTTGGGAGAGGGAAGAGGAAGAGAAGAAAAATGATAGAAGAGTTTGACAAGGACGATGACTCTCTCCTTCTAAAATTAAGGATCTTAGGGACTTTCCTGGTGGTACAATGGTTAAGAATCCACCTGCCACTGCAGGAAACAGGGGTTTAATCCCTGGTCCGAGAAGATCTCTCATGCCTCAGAGCAGCTAAGCCCACGCACCACAACCACTGAGCCTGCTTGCTGCAAATACTGAAGCTGGGCACCTAGTGTCTGTGCTCTGCAACAAGAGAAGCCACCGTAATGAGAAGCCTGCACACTGCAATGAAGAGTAACCCCCACCCACCACATCTAGAGAAAGCCTGCACACAGCAACGAAGACCCAGCACAGCCAAAAATGTAAAGTAAAACTTTAAAAATAAATTGATAAAATTAAATTAAGGCTCATAAAAAAAGACTGGTGGAGCAAGGGTCCCTAGGGCAGTATGATAAGTTGCAAAAAGAGGGCTGTACCAGCCTCTGGGAGTGCATGAAAGAAGAGTCAACGCTTCGCCTGAGGTTGCCTGGGAAGGCATCACCCACAAAGCCTAGGCTTTTTTCAACAGGAGTTTCTTCAAAAGCAAAGAGGAGAGAAAAGGGCATTGGAGGCAACAGGAACAGAGTGTAGAAAGCTCAGGTAGGTAAGAGCATGGCTGTTTGGGATGAGTAAGGAGCTGGGTATACCTGGCCTTTGAGGTGAGAGGAGGTGAGCTAGGTTGGACTGGATAACTAAGGCCTTGTAGAGCCTATAAAGGAGGTTGGAACTTCCTCCTTGAGAGACACTGATCCTTCTAAGGTGGAGAAGCAGCATAATTGGAGTTAATACTTTTTAAAAAGCAATTTTTCAGGGATGGGTACTTCTGTAATTTTCCTGCAGAAGTCTCACCCCAAACACAGGATGTCAGGGAGACAGAAGATCCAAGTCTGAGGACACTTTACCCTCCATCTGATCAAAAAAGAAACAGTCTATGGATATTGTTGAGCTGAGTAGAAGGAAACGAGGGGTGTCCGAACCTTAGACTAGCACACTCAGATTCACAGCCTCGTTGCTCTGCTGGTCGTTGCCATTTGCGGGATGTTAATGGCTTCTGCAAAGGTCTGCCTGGTTAGGGTCTCTCATAGATTCCACATGTGCTCTGTGGAGCAGATTCAACCATCTGAGCCCTGTGATGGGAATATGCGTGCAGTAGCACAACAAAACGAAAACCATGTAGAATTTGGTTGGCCCTGCCCTGGCCTAACTCCCACCTGAGTTCCAGCCCAGCTCCTAATCCCACCCTAGGCCCGCCCTCTTGTTGCTGGCCCATGTCTGGCCTGCCGTCTGCTTATGTTGGCCCTGTCTCTGCTCTGAACTCTGTTGCAGTGACCCAGAGACAAGCTTCACTCACACTCTACAAAGAGATGGAAGGATCAGAGGGAACTCTATAGAACTTAAAAGTGCATAATGGGTAGGAAATGACCTGCTATCCCTCCCTCCTCAGCACCCTTGACCCTGAGCCCTGCTCTCTCAGGTGCCATATGGAAGATAATATCACATGCCACATTGTCTTTGGCTCTGATGTTGGGCTGCACCTTGGGACTCTGAAATCCATAAATTCATCCCTCCATCTTTATTGAGAACTGCTATGTTCAGAATACTGGGGCAGGTGCTCTCAGTTCAGTTCAGTTCAGTCACTTAGTCTTGTCTGACTCTGAGACACTATGGAACATAGCACGCCAGGCTTCCCTGTCCATCACCAACTCCCAGAGCTTACTCAAACTCATGTCCATCGAGTCAGTGATGCCATCCAACGATTTTATCCTCTGTCGTCCCCTTCTCCTCCTGCCTTCAATCTTTCCCAGCATCAGGGTCTTTTCCAATGTGTCAGTTCTTCACATCAGGCATCCAGAGTATTGGAGCTTCAGCTTCAGCACCAGTCCTTCCAATGAATATTCAGGACTGATTTCCTTTAGGATTGACTGCTCTCAGTTCAGTCGCTCAGTTGTGTCTGACTCTTTGCGACCCCACGAGTTGCAGCACGCCAGGCCTCCCTGTCCATCACCAACTCCCGGAGTTCACTCACTCACATTCACATCCATTGAGTCGGTGATGCCATCCAGCCATCTCATCCTCTGTCTTCCCCTTCTCTTCCTGCCCCCAATCCCTCCCAGCATCAGTCTTTTCCAGTGAGTCAACTCTTTGCATGAGGTGGCCAGATTACTGGAGTTTCAGCTTTAACATCATTCCTTCCAAAGAACACCCAGGGCTGATCTCCTTTAGAATGGACTGGTTGGATCTCCTTGCAGTCCAAGGGACTCTCAAGAGTCTTCTCCAACACCACAGTTCAAAAGCATCAATTCTTCGGTGCTCAGCTTTCTTCACAGTCCAGCTCTCAACATCCACACATGACCACTGGAAAACTCTCACATCCATACATGACCGCCTTGACTAGACAGAACTTTGTTGGCAAAGTAATGTCTCTGCTTTTGAATATGCTATCTAGGTTGGTCATAACTTTCCTTCCAAGGAGTAAGCGTCTTTTAATTTCATGGCTGCAGTCACCATCTGCAGTGATTTTGGAGCCCCCAAAATAAAATCTGACAATATTTCCACTGTTTCCCCATCTATTTCCCATGAAGTGATGGGACCAGACGTCATGACTGCTCTAGGAAGGACAAATAAATACTCCCGCTCCTTGATGATTCCTGCTCTGGCTGGGGAGATAGGAAGATCTGTTCAAGTAGTCATTCATTTATTCAGCAGTCGGTATTGAATACCATGTCATTTAGACCCCTGGAGAAACAAAGATGATGGCACATAATGACTTTATTAGTTGGGATGGGCCAGTTCATGCTGCTGTAATAAGTAGTTCCCAAATCCCAAAGTCTAAAACTAACAAAGATCTCTTCTCACACGGCTGTAAGTCCATGGCGGGGTTGTCCACATCAGCATCTTTCCCCCTCCTGCATGTAGACCAACAGAAAAGTCACTTTTTGGAAACTAGCTGGTCACAGGCAGAGAGCAAAAGAACCCCGAGAGGGTGTTAGGCAATTAAATAGCCCACTCGAAGTGCTAACCTCTATTTCTGCTCACTAGTTGGCTAGAACCAGTCACATGGCCCCTCTTCCTCATAGGCAAGTGAGCTGAGAAGTTCTCCCACCTGCAGGGTGAGGAGCCTGGAATATTTGACAAATAGCACTGAAGACTGCCTTAGACACTCTTCAGATAATGGGTACACAGAGATGATTCAAGGTAGCACATGGTAAATGGCAGATAAATGGCACAGTCAGAAAGTTCTGTGATGATTTAAGGGCACATGAGCATCACAATTAGAGTAAGACTATTTGCAACCCAATGGCCCTGGGTCACTGCATACAGAATCTTCCAGTGACTGGAGAATCCAATTACCAGACTAGCAACCTCCTAAGCTCCTGTTCTTCCCTTGATACATCTAACTTCTCAGAACCTGTAGGTCCTTCAAGTGACTTCAGATCCAAGTCAGCACTAAGGAAGGATTTGGACTCAATGGAACTAAGATTCATTTGCTTTACTCTGCAGGATTTGGGAGATCACCTGGCCTATATTCTAAATTCTTACTAAATTCTTCTATTAAATGAGGAAACTCAGTCCTAGAGAAGTTAACTGCCTTGCCACACAAGAAAATTGTAAAAAATAATAGTAATAACCTAAACACTACTTAGAGGTCCAAACAAATGCTCGAACTTCCTAGTTTAAGTTCACTCTTCTTCTACATTGTCATAGTGGAACTAATGCAATGCCATGTAATGATAATAACCCCAATCCCATTTTAATTCCTTGGAAACAAAATTTCTATAAACCTAACATCCAAGTTTGTTTTCACGTACTGACTTGCAGTTTAACTGGCCTTGGTGAAATACAACATTTAGACAACAATAATTCTCAGAGAACTATAATATTGATAGAGTTCTTCCTGAAGTTGTTTTGGTGACACATCTTAAAAACAAAAGGACTCTATTATTCCTCAACTTCTCTATTTTTATGTCTTCTCTGGTAACAGCAGTCAGATGAATTTTCAGCATATGATTTTATGATACCTGCATCAAGTGTAACAGCTGTTTCCTGAGGCTCCCGGTGGATATTTTATCAATTAGCAGAATGATGGATCTGACTGCTCAGATTAGGTTGTAGATCACTAACATGTTCTGGACATTTGATTAAGCCATTTCCACCTGGTACTGGGGAAGACTCTTGAGAGTCCCTTGGACTGCAGGGAGATCAAACCAGTCAGTTCTACAGGAAATCAGTCCTGAATATTCATTGGAAGGACTGACGCTGAAGCTGAAGCTCCAGTACTCTGGCCACCTGATGTGAAGAACCAACTCACTGGAAAAGACCCTGATGCTGGGAAAGATTGAAGGCAGGAGGAGAAGGGGACGACAGAGGATGAGATGGTTGGATGGCATCACCAACATGATGGACATGAGTTTGAGCAAGCTCCGGGAGTTGGTGAAGGGCAGGAAAGCCTGGCGTGCTGCAGTCCATGGGGTCGCAAAGAGTCAGACACGACTGAGCGACTGAACTGAATTGAACTGAATTTCTAATTTACTTTTCAGGATCAAGGACTTGGGGCTCCATGGCAGGGAAATTGCCTCTCATCCCCGATAAGGATGGCAAGTGTATAGGTTTAACAATCGTAAAATGAGAGCTGGGTAAGCTCACAGGTTCTTTTGCAACTAATGTGCAATGCATAATTGGCAATTCCTTCTCCCCTTCAATACCCAAACCCTCTCTGAACTCAGACCTTATTCCTCCAGCGGATGCTATGAATTCTCCTCCCTGAACTGCCCTTCCCCTCCTCCTCACTTCTCATTGCCAGGCCAGCACTGCAGTCTCCTGTCTGGTATCTGTCTTAACTCTGTTCCTTCTCTAAAAAGTCTTTAAGTTTGCAGATGCAGTTTGGGGAGCAAGCATCTCCATACTCGTTCCCCAGTATCTTGGACATAGTAGCTACAACTTTGCACTCTGCAAGTATTTGTCCCAAGGATGGCCTTTTGAAATAAGAAGAGTGTCACAAATCTTGTTAGCCTCACCCCTCCTTACCCACATAAAGTCCTTGGCCATGGTTGGGTCTCTCTGCGGCAAGGCAACCAGTGATGAAGTCCCCGGGACGCTGGGCGGGTCGCGGTGGCAACTCAGAGCCTGCGTTTACGGCGCCGGGCTCCGCGAGCCGACAGCGCCCTCTGGCGGAAGTAAGCGTGCCCAGCCCGGTTTCTCCGGCGCTTTGATCGCCTCTGCTTCGTTGGAAACCGCGGGGCTGGGGCTCCAAGAGTTGGGAGCACTAGGATATCTTTTAAAGTTGAAGGGGTAGGTCAAGGGGCTGACAACATGGTATGCGACCATTGGCTTTATCCACATGCCCATCGCGAGCAAGGGGAGATCCAGTTACTAGCTGTATGAAGTGTTGTGAATATTGTGCTTTTTTTTTTTTTTTCAAAGGACTAGGCTTCTCAAAATAAAGAATTCTGTTCCTATCGCTGCATTAGAGCAATAGGCCATCCGTTTGCCAGTCAAACCCATATTAGGTCCAGGAAAAACAGAAATAAAGGAGATAGGGGTCCAGATTTTTGAGGAGCAGGAACTCAAAGGGCCTCCTGGCTGGCCAGAGGCCGGCCCTGCTTTTTTTCTTAAGACAGCAAGTCAGTTCCTGAAGCTGAGGTGAGGGTCATGAGAAATGGCCAGGGAACCACACAGGAAAAGTCACATCCACAGTGGGACACACTGGGAGCAGCAGATCATTGAGGTCCGCTCAGAGGTTACTCCCCTCATTCCAGCACAGAACTTGGTTTCCTTGTATGAAAAAAACACAGATGTCATCAGCTGGGGGCTGACTCGACTTTGCCACTTAACCCAAAACCATTTAGGAAGCGAGAAAGGAGGAGTGTCATTTCTCCATCCCACCAGTTGTCATGGAAATGGGTCCCTCCAGCTCAAGCCCCCACTTGTGTTGGATCCATTGCACACTCCTCCGTTTCAGAGACTGCTGCTGGTCACCTTTTGCTCCTCGCCTTCTCCACCATTCTTTCCCCTCAGTAAGTCTCACCCATCCTGAAAAATACGTTGCACTCTTCGTAGCCTCATATCTCTCTCCAGCTATCTCTCAAACTTCTTCTGCCCCCTCCCTAAAGTTAAGCGTTACGCACTCTCACACTCTCTACTTCCTTACAATCCGCTCCCTCAACCTGTGCCCTGAGAGTCACTGGGCCCTCTCTCGTGGAGGGTTCCAGTCATTCCCACCCTGCCCAGCCTCGTTTTGGAATCTGCCTGGTTTGGCCACTCTCTTGGCAGCATATGATGCTGTTTTCTCCTCCCTCCTTGAAATGCTCCCTTCCCCTGGAAATGCTCTCTTTCCATGACGGCTGAGCTCTCCAAAATGTTCCCCTTACCTCCACGGCTTCTCCTCCTCAGTTTCTTTTGTTCTTCTCTTCCTCTGCTTATCTCTTCAGTGAATTATTATTTAATATACCCTGCAGAATGTTGTGCTGTGCTGTGCTTAGTCACTCAGCTGTGTCCAACTCTGGAATCCCATGAACTGTAGCCCGCCAGGCTCCTCTGTCTGTGGGGATTCTCCAAGTAAGAATACTGGAGTGGGTTGCCATGCCCTCCTCCAGGGGATCTTCCCAACCCAGGGATTGAAGCCAGGTCTCCCACATTGTAGGCGGATTCTTTACCATCTGAAGCAGAATGCTAAGACAATGCAAATATTTTCTTGATGAAAATGTCAGGTGAGTGACCAAAGGTGCTGTAAACCTTGAAAGAAGAAAAGATCACTCTGACCTAGAGTGGTAAGAGAAGCCCCCTTGGAGGAAGAGAGATGGGAAGTGAGCACAGACATGGGGTACATTATCAAAGAGAAAGGGCATTCTTGGTGGAGGAATATGCCACTAAATGCACGAGGGAAGAAAAAATTTAATCAAAAATTATTAAGCCTCTCTTTGTGACACATGATGTAAAACTGAAAAAGAAGAAAGATATGAGTCCCTAGTTTAAATTTTAGTGTACGTTCCTGTGAAATGATTAAGAGGCAACATAAAGTAGCCTTTGATAGAGGTCTAAGAGGTAGAAAGAAGGGAGAAATCAGGATGGGCTTCCAGGAGGTGGCAGGACTTGTGGGCTATATTCTGTTTGAATATAATTCTGTTTAAATTAGGGTAGGCTAACTACTCTCACGGATTAACTCTCAAATGTACAAAAACTCAAATACAATAGACGTTTATGTTTTGTTCACCCAACAGTAGTAAGAAGGAGAACAGGTCCGAGGGGTGGCCCTGTTCTTCCCAGGCTGCAGCAGTCACTCTGGGGATTGTAGCCAATGGACCCATCCAGAAAGAGAAAAGATCTTGAAGGATCATGGAGCCAGAAAAGCCAGGTTGCTCTCATCCCGTTGGCTATGACTTAGTCACATGGCCATGTGTTTGTTAACTGCAAGGGAGTCTGGGAACCAGTCTAGGATGAGGAGAGTGTGTCCCTTTGGTGAGCAAAGAGCTATATTTCCCACTTGGTTCTTCCTGCCTTACTGGAGATTAGGAGGATCCATTTGGATTAACCTATGTGCAAATTTCATCCATTCTTCATTTGCCTCATTCTTTTGTGTTAAAAAGAGCTACAGAGACACTGCAGTTTGGGAAAGAGATGCAAGTGCAACTCAAAGAAGAGATGAGGAAACAGGAGAAAGCAGGGTGCTGGTGTCTAGAGAGGCTATCACCTTCTAGAATAATGGCCCCCTCCCTGCCCATTAACAGTCCAAGTTTCCCTCAACTTCAGTGCATGCTGTGGTGTGGAGGGAAACATCACCTACTGTTTCCTGGTCGGGGAGCATCCACTCAACCCCCAAGTGAACCTGGTCAAGGTCTTCCCTCTAGTTGACCTTGGAGATGCTGCAGTGCAGTGTGGGATGAAAGTGTGGGGTGGTGAGCAAGTCACCAGGCTCAAACATCAGCTGTAAGGCTATTCTGTACTTGGAATTTTTAAGGATGCTTTTATATCTATCTTTCCCATTACTCTGCAAGCTAGCTCCCTGATTCAGGGACTGTGTGTCAGATTCGCTGGTGGTATTCCTAGGCCCAGAACAAGACGAAGCTCTCAATAAACGTTTGTTAAGTGAAAAGATCCTTAGTTATTGCTTGGCAGACCAGGGGTTCTCATTAAAAGCCCTCAGCCCTGTCATCTGGGCAATCTGGACAGGCTGGCTGGTCCTTTTAGCACAGTACAGAGTGGAAAGAAAAAGCATGAAAGTCGTCAGTCGTGTCCAACTCTTTGCGACCCCATGGACTATGCAGTCCATGGAATTATCCGGGCCAGAATACTAGAGTGGGTAGCCGTTCCCTTCTCCAGGGGATCTTCCCAACCCAGGGATTGAACCCAGGTCTCCCGCATTGTAGGCAGATTCTTTACCAGCTGAGCCAGAAGGGAAGCCACACAGAGTGCGGTGGAGTCCAATTTGGAAGCTCAGGGACTTGGTTCTAGGATCTTGAGCAAGTAATCTGCCTTTCAGGGGGCCCTGCTTGATTCAAAGGTAACGGGTTTGTAACAACCGCCTTATAGAATGACAATGGGCACTGTGTTACAGCCAGGTACAGTGCCTGCCTCTGAGTGGGTCTCGGGAAACTACTTTATAGACTGACTCCCTAAGGAATATTAAAAAAAAAAAAAAATCCTTTCTCTCTCTAGCACTGACAGACCTGGCCACTGGATAGTGGGGTTTTGATATGAAGGGTCCAGGCACACAAAGAGGTTTGCCCTGGGTCCAGCACTCCACTAAGAATGGCCCTGAGGCCAGATCTGGAATCCCCCTTCTCTATCTACCGCTCCTCCCCGCAGTAAGACAGAGGACTTCAGGAAACATTCAGGAACTTGAAGAAAAATACAGATAATAAGGAAACAAATCATGCGGCTAACCAGCTTCCACTTGCAGCTGTGGTTGAGCTTTCCAGCCATTTAACCCAACTCGAACCCTCGATGGCTGAAAGTAGTGATTATTTATCTGTGTCTCTCAGAGAAACAGAGTCGGGCTACTTGCATAGCTGAGCTTCTGGAACACGGGGCGAGCTGGGGCAGGTGGCAGAGCTCAAAGTGCAGACCAGATGCATGCTCCTCCTGCCACCCTGGACACGGCCTCCCCTCCCCTGTCCATCAGTGCACAATTGACACACACCCTGCTCATTCGTTTAGGCTCCCACTCTGACTCCCTCATCTGCTAAGAACCAACATACATGCCAGTGCGAGAACTGACCTTGCCAGCGCAGCACAGAGCGTGTCGTTGTGGTTTCTCTCGAGCAAGAATGGAGAAGTGGTAACTGTTTCTCATGTTGTCCTCTGGCGAGTCCACGCGTTCTGAGTTTGCTTGTGCCAGAACTTGAAAATTCAACAGCAAAGAGGGTAGGGCATATGAAAAGGCAGGATGGAATGGGAAGGGTAAGTGACCATTTATTGCATCGTGAGTCCCACTATTCACTTCTTAATGTAGTGGTAGTAGTAGTAACAATAGCAGCAATATTAATAATAAAAATGGTTCTCTTTCTACTGGTTGAAAACTCTGAGCCAGGCATTAACATATAACAACTCTTTAAATCATTAAAACAACCCCAATGAAATAGGTATTACCATTTTTCTCCCATTCTAAGACATGGTTTTAAAATTACACTTTAACATTTTAAAATCCATGGTAAGAAAATACTATGTTGTACTATAATGGCTAGTGAAAATTTTTTTTATCTCATAGTAGCACTTTAAATTGGGCTTCCCTGGTAGCTCAGTTGATGAAGAATCCCCCTGCAATGAAGTATATTAAATTAGGGTGCATTTTAAAGATGAAGCAAGTAAACTGGAGAAAAACTAAGCGATGTAACCAGGGTCCCACTGCTAGTAGGTTGCAGAGCCTGGTTTCAGACACAAGTGGCCCAGAGTCTATCTGTGTGTTTGTTTTTGCAACCTCAGGCATCCTGCAAACATTTCCCCTTAGGTCTGTCTATCAGGAACCAGGCTCATGATGACCACATACTCTGTAAGACAAGATATATATATTTTTTTTTCATTCAGATTGATTTTGTTTTAACTTTTCATATAACCATGATTCTTTTCTGTCTCCCTCAGGAAACTCTGAATTTTGTTGTTGTTGTTGTTCAGTTGCTAAGTTGTGTCCCACTCTTTGGGACCCCTCTTTGCAGCACTCTAGGCTTCTCTTTCCTACAGTATCTCCCATAGTTTGCTCAAACTCATGCCCATTGAGTCAATGAAGCCATACAATCATCTCATCCTCTGTCACCCCATTCTCCTCCTGCCCTCAACTTTTTCCTGGACCAATGTCTTTTCCAATGAGCCTGCTGTTTGCATCAGGTGGCCAAAGTATTGGAGTTCCGGCTTCGACTCTGGTTCTTTCAAGAAATATTCAAGGTTGATTTCCTTTAAGATTGACTGGTTTGACCTCCTTGCTGTCCGAAGGACTCTCAAGAGTCTTCTCCAGCACCACAGTTTGAAAACATCAATTATTCAGCACTCAGCCTTCTTTAAGGTCCAACTCTCACATCCATATGTGACTACTGGAAAAACCATAGCTTTGACTATTCGGACCTTTGTCAGTAAAGTGATGTCTCTCACAGAAAACTCTGAATTTAGAAACTGCTTGAAGGAAAACAGAAGCCCATTTAAACCTGCCTGGGTGGGCCTGCAGTAAGGGATAGGCATCAGAGATATTTCCCAAGAGAAAGTCCACCCCTGTAGTTGATTTTTATTTGGACTTCTGTTACTTTTGCCTTCTGGCCTCAGCTTTCCCAGCTGGAAAATGAGGGGCCTGCACCAGTTCCAGACTTTTTTTGCTGGTGCATCTTTAACATTTTAAACATTTGAGCACAATATCTTCAATATTTGTAACCTCTTTTTTATATTAAAAGAGTGAGGTGTACTTCTGTGTGTGTGTATGCTTCTATGAGTTTAACACATGTATAGATTTGTACAACCACCACCCTGAGCAACACAGAACAGTTCCATCATCACCACCCTCCAAAAAACATTCCCTTGTTTTAACATTGTTGGAATTCTGCTTCCCATGATCATCCTAATAGTGTTGCCCTAACCTGCCTGCCAATGCAGGAGACATAAGAGACATGATTTGATCCCTGGGTCTGGAAGATCCCCTGCAGAAGGACATGGCAACCCCCTCCAGTATTCTTGCCTGCAGAATCCCATGGACAGAGGAGCCTGGTGGGCTATAGTCCTTGGGGTTGCAAAGGGTCAGACATGACTGAGAGTGACTTAGCACCAGCACTAGCGTATAAATGGAACCATATAATTTGACCCTTTGGAGACTGGTTTCATTCTCTTAGAAAAATGAGCTTATCCATGTTGTTGACTATGTCAATAATTTGTTCCTTTTTATTGCTGAGTAGAGAGTCATTGAATAGATGACTATGTTTTACTTAGCCATTCATTCACTGAAGGGCATTTAGAGTGTTTCCAGTTTTGGGGTGTGTGTGTGTGTGTGTGTGTGTGTGTGTGTGTGTGTGTGTGTGGTAATTATGAGTAAAGCTGCTATAAACACTCATGTATCGGTTTTTGTATGAACATAAGTTTTCATTTTTTAAGGGTAAATATCTAAGAGTGATATTGCTGGATTATATAGTAAATACATACTTAACTTTAGAAGAAAGTGTCAAACTGTTTTCAGCGTGTCTGTGCCATTTCGCATTCCTATAAGCAATGCACGAAGGTTCCAGCTGTTCTGCATCCTCACTAATACTTTATATTTCCAGTTGTGTTTTTGTTTTTGTTTTACTTTAGTCATTATAATAGTAGTGTATAGTAATATCCGTGATTTTAATTTATGTTTTCATAATGACCAATGAAGCTGCATCTTTTCTTGTTTAAATTTTTTACTAAAATATAATTGATTTACAATGTTGTGTTAGTTTCAGATGTATAGCAAAATGATTCATATGTATATATAGATAGATTATTCTCCGTTATAGGTTATTACAAGATATTGAACATAGTTCCCTGCGCTTTACAGTAGATTCTTGTTGGTTATGTACTCTATATATAGTAGTATGCATATTTTAATCCCAAACTCCTAATTTATCCCTCCCACCCCAATGTTGAGCATCTTTCCAATGTGCTTGTCAGCCATCTATATATCTTCTTTGGTGAAGTGTTTATTCAAAACTTTTGCCTATTTTTCAACTAGATTGTTGTTCTCCTACTGTTAATTTTTGAAAGTTATTTACATATTCTGAATGCAAGTCCTTTGTTGGACATATAATTTGTTAATATTATCTCCCAGTTTGTAGCTTGCCTTTTAATTCTCTTAACAATGTCTTTTGCAAACAAAAACTTTTAATTTGGTAATGTCCAGTTTTCCTTTGTATTTCTTTTATAGATCAATTTTTTCTCTTTTGTCAGACATAAGTAAAGAATCTACCTGCAATTTGAGAGACCCAGGTTCGATCCCTGTGTCAGAAAGATCCTCTGGAGAAGGGAACCGCAAGCCACTCCAGTATTCTTGCCTCGAGAATTCCAGGGACAGAGGAGTCTGGTGGGCTGCATTCCATGGGGTCACAAAGAGTTGGACACAAAGAATTGATGCTTTTGAACTGTGGTGTTGGAGAAGACTCTTGAGAGTCTCTTGGACTGCAAGGAGATCCAGCCAGTCCATTCTAAAGGAGATCAGCCCTGGGATTTCTTTGGAAGGAATGATGCTAAAGCTGAAACTCCAGTACTTTGGCCACCTCATGCGAAGAGTTGACTCACTGGAAAAGACTTTGATGCTGGGAGGGATTGGGGGCGGAAGAAGAAGGGGACGACAGAGGATGAGATGGCTGGATGGCATCACTGACTCAATGAACGTGAGTCTGAGTGAACTCCAGGAGTTGGTGATGGACAGGGAGGCCTGGCGTGCTGCAATTCATGGGGTCGCAAAGAGTCGGACACGACTGAGTGACTGAACTGAACTGAAGGGACTAACACTTTCACTTTCTCAAGAACTCTTTGCTTAAATTTTTTCTCACATAATTTTAAATAAAAATTTATACTTTTTGGTTTACATTCAGATCTATGATCCATTTGAAGTTAATTTTCCTATAAATTATATTCTGATGTCTTGACTGAAGTCCTTTCCTTTTTTGTAAGTGGATGTCTTCTTGTTTCATTTGATGAAAGGACTGTCCTTTATCCACTGGCTTGCCTTCAAACCTTTGTTAAAAATCAATTAATCATGAATTATAAACTTTAAAATGATTTAAATGGTAAATTTTGTGCTATGTGAATTTTATCTTAACAAAACAATCTTAAAAAACAAATTGATCATACTCATGAGGATCTAAGACTGTTATTTTGTTCCATTGATCTACCTGTCTAAACTTTCACCAGTACCACATTGTTTCAATCATTTAGCTTTAGGATAAGTTTCAAAAGTAAGTAATGTGAGTCCTTTAACTTTTGTTTTTCTTTTTCAAAGGTCCTTTGCCTTTCTACATATATCTTAGAGTCAGCTTGCCTGTATCTGCCAAAAATTCTGCTGAAATTTTGATTGTTCATCCAATAAAACATTACCAGGTATGCAAAGCAGCAAAAAAAAAAAAAAAAAAAAAACGAAAACAATAAGTTCCATGATGAGGAGAAAAACAAATCATTTGAAACTGATCCAGAACTGGCAAAGATGTTACATTACCAGATGAAGACATTAAAATGGTTATTATAACTGAAAGCCATATATTCAAAAGCTTAAATAGAGAGAGGAGTATTAAAAAGACCCAAGACAAACATCTTTATGCAAATCAAGAAACAACAGTTAGAACTGGACATGGGACAACAGCCTGGTTCCAAATCGGGAAAGGAGTATGTCAAGGCTGTATATTGTCACCCTGCTTATTTAACTTATATGCAGAGTACATCATGAGAAACGCTGGGCCGGAAGAAGCACAAGCTGGAATCAAGATTGCCGGGGAAATATCAATAACCTCAGATATGCAGATGACATTACACTTACGGAGAAGAACTAAAGAGCCTTTTGATGAAAGTGAAAGAAGAGAGTGAAAAAGTTGTCTTAAAACTCAGTATTCAGAAGACTAAGATCATGGCATCTAGTCACATCAGTTCGTGGCAATAGATGAGGAAACAATGGAAACAGTGATAGACTTTATTTTTCGGGTTCCAAAATCACTGCAGATTGTGACTGCAGCCATGACATTAAAAGACACTTACTCCTTGGAAGGAAAGTTATGACCAACCTAGATAGCATATTCAAAAGCAGAAACATTACTTTGCCAACAAATGTCCGTCTAGTCAAAGCTATAATTTTACCAGTAGTCATATATGGATGTGAGAATTGGACTGTAAAGAAAGCAGAGTGCCAAAGAATTGATGTTTTTGAACTGTGGTGTTGGAGAAGACTCTTGAGAGTCCCTTGGACTGTGAGGAGATCCAACCAGTCCATCCTAAAGGAAATCAGTCCTAAATATTCATTGGAAGGACTGATGCTAAAGCTGGAACTCCAATACTTTGGCCACCTGATGCGAAGAGCTGACTCATTTGAAAAGACCCTGATGCTGGGAAAGATTGAAAATGGAAGGAGAAGGGGACGACAGAGGATGAGATGGTTGGATGGCATCACCAAGTCGATGGACATGAGTTTGAGTAGGCTCCGGGAGTTGGTGATGGACAGGGAAGCCTGGTGTGCTGCATTCCATGGGGTTGCAAAGAGTTGGACATGACTGAGCGACTGAACTGGACTGAACTGAACAAGACAAACATCTAGAGATATAAACTACAGTATCTGAGGAGAAAAACACATCGGGTGGAATTAATGGCAATGAAGACATTGCAAAAGAAAAGATTGAGTGAATTTGAAGACATAGCAATAGAAATAACCCAAAATGAAACACAGAGAGAAAAAAATTATTTTTAATGAAAAAGTAATCACTGAGCAGCTAAAAATAAATGAAGAAAATTATTTTTTAAAGTTCCAAAAATCTATACAGTGAGAGTTGGGAGTGAGGGCTATCTTCTGGGGCACTTTCTGAGGAGAAAATGATGAAAAGAAACAGTTCTTTGATAGTATCTGAAATACTACTGCTAGTGATTATTTTTCCTTTTGAATTAATTATTGCCCATTTCTTTCAGATTAATATGTTTATAATGCAAAGACCCTGAGAAGGATTAATACTTGGACTCACATTGTTGTGAGTTAGTTGGGCAGCTCTCTAAAAGGGTTCGTGTGGTGTAATGAGTTACATAGTGGCCCCCTAATATGTCTACATCCTAATCTCTGGAACTTGATTCTTACAACTGTGACTGTTACCTTATTAGGGAAGAATGGTCATTGCAATGTAATTAAGTCAAAGATCTTGAGATAAGAAGACCATCCTCTATTATCTGGGTGGACCCTAAAGCCAATGACAAATACCCTTCTATAAGGGAAGCAGAGGGAGATTGACTGACACAGAGGAGACGGTGATGTGAAGACAGAGGCAGAGATTGGAGTGATGAAGTCACAAGCCAAGAAAGCTGAAGGATGCCTACACCACTAGAAGCTGGAATAGGTGGGGAAGCGTTCTGCCTAGAGCCTCCGGAGGGAATAAGGGACTGTGGTTATCTTGATTTCATACCTGTGGCCTCCAGACTGTGAGAGCGTGAAATGTCTGGTTCTTAAAACCTCCTGATTTACGGTAATTTGTTGCAGTAGCCGCAGGAAAGCAAGCTAGGTGGCACACACTTCCTGGGCATTTAAATGAAATCAAGACCCAGGAAGGGACGCCCACAGGTCATGAAGAGGAATCCACTGCCTCTCCAGAGTCAACCTTTCTTCAGAGTTCCAGCCTCAACCCTAAGTGAGCCAGTTAGCCTGTCCCTTATCCATATTCAGGGATGAAGTCAGGACTTCTCTGGTGGTCCA
Organism: Capra hircus; assembly: GCF_001704415.2. NCBI lineage: Eukaryota > Metazoa > Chordata > Mammalia > Artiodactyla > Bovidae > Capra > Capra hircus. The sequence goes on along the minus strand of NC_030818.1, from coordinate 27,660,603 downwards.
GTGGGTGGGAATCTGCCTCCCAGTGCAGGGACATGGATTTGATCCCTGGTCTGGAGGAGCCCACATGCCACGGAACTAAGCCCATGCCCACAACTACTGAGCCCAAGCTCTAGAGCCCACAGGCTGTATCTGCTGAAGCCCAGGAGCCTAGAGCCTGCGCTCTCTGCAACATGTGAAGCCATTGCAATAAGAGCACACACTGCAACTAGACTGTGACCCTGCACGTGGCAACTAGAGAAAGGACGCATGCAGCAACGAAGACCCAGTGCAACCAAGATAAATACATAAATGATAAGATAAATTTTGAAAAAGAAGAGTCACATGTTTCATTCCTACCCTGCCTGTAGACGTTGTTCCTCACCTTGGCTGTTCATCTTTTACACACACACCCTTGGGCATAAGAGAGTCAGCTACGTAGTGGTAGATAGCTCAGTACCAAATTTCCTCCTTCATGAAAAGGGGTACCACTCAGAGGGCCCTGTCTCTCTAAGGGCCTCCCAGTTTCTACAAGAAGAACACATTTGGAAGATTCATACCTTACCTCCTAGGGGAACCTTCCCAGTTAACTGACATAGTTGGAGGTACTGGCAGCTGGGAATGGAAGCTGAGAGCAAAGGGACTCATGTTTATTGTGCAGGTCCTGTGATCTTGGCCTGTTCTAGGTGCCTTACATGTATGACCTCATTCAATCCCCATGAGCATTACATGAGGTAAGTAGTAGTATCTTTCCCAGTTTCATATGGGGAAATTGATGCTCAGAGGGGGATGATGTCACACTGATTCTAAGTGACGGAAACAAGATATGGTGGTCTGTTTGGCTCTAATGCCTGTTTTCCATACAAGAAAATCTTCTCGGTCACTTCCTTCACAGGAAGAGCAGAATGTGTTCAGAAGGGAGCAATGAACTCTCTGATGAAATGGGGCTGGGCTCATTGCTTAAGGAAGACATGCCACATTGAATATGAAATGACAGAGCTTTAACATCGCGCTCTAGAGACCTGAGCTGCTCAGTAAACCCGAGAACCATGGATCACTCAAAAATGAAACAATAAGGGCAGTTGCCTATCTCAGGCTTTGGAGCTTGCTTCAACCCAGGTTTGGTGAACAGGAGAGTGAACCAAAAGTCTATTTGGAAAAAGAGACAGTTCTATTGACTTCTCTTCCACGTCCCCTGTGCTCCAATCCACCTACCCTCAGCCTGCAGAACACGCTGCCCTGGAAGAGGGGTATTCACCCTGTTTGAACTGGGCTTTTAACTTTCAGGTAGTGTCACTGGGACCAGAGCCAGAATCTCCATTTCCCTCCAGTTCTTACAAGAAATTTCCCAGTAAGCACAGCTACACTTCTAAGAGAAAAGGGATTAAGCCTACCATGAAGAATGTACGTTTTTAAAGCCTCCAATTTATTGATTATTGTCACCAATTTCCCTCTTGCACCCCACGGTCTGGGAAATGATGCTTCCTTTTCACACTCATCTCACTTAGGAAGTAATTGCCCTTTCCCAGGAAAGGAAACTGTTCAACTATCTGATTTTCACTCCTGCAACCACACGCTTGTTCCTTCAGGTAATTTGATTGGTTTAGAAGAGGCAGGTGGAAGACAGTCTCTTGAAAACATTCTGGGAACACACAGTAAAACTGGTCTCTCCTTCGCTGGTCTGTTTGCTCTATTTAGCTTTAGAGTTTACCAAATCTCCTCTGAACACTGCCCAGCAGGATCTGTTTCTCTGTAGTTCAACTTTCCTTGTGACAGTTCTCTTAGAACTTGGACTGGATCCAGGTTCTGAGTCCCTGCCTGACCAGTTACCAGCTGTGTGCTTCTGGGTGAGTCACTTAATGGTTTTGTGCCTTCTCTGTACAAAAGAGGCGAGTCATCCCTGCCACCTACTCGCAGTGTTGAAGTTAAATGAGAGATCAAACAATGTAAAAGCACACTGAAAACTCTAGAAGCCTGTGCGGAAGTAAATAATACTATTGTGAAACATCACCTTAGCCATCTCCTCATGCTCAGTGCTCAGCCCTGGTCAGAGATCCTGAACTCCAATAGCTTATGATTTGATGTACAGAAGACAGCTCTTTATACCCATTTACACTAACGGCTGGGCTGTGGTCCACTCTGAGTTGCAAGTGAATATCCTAAAACAGGATACTATACAATGGGGTGGTGGTGGTGCTTTCAGATGTCCCCAAGGAGATATCCCGGGTTCCCATGAGGGAACCCACACAGCAGCATTTTGTGGGACCCTCCTGTTAACTCTCTAAGTTAACTCTCTGATCCCTGCTCATGTGGATCAGTTATGACTGCAAACAAATGCTTCATTAGTAAGAATTGTAATCCACATCTACCTTTTTTTGTTTGTTTGTTTGGCTGCCAGAGTCACATAAAGGCTGCTCATTCCTTCATAGGCTGGATAAAAAATGTCTTTCTTTTTTTTTTTCCCAGATTTCTCAGTGTTAGTATATAGAAATGCAACTGATTTCTTTATATCTTACAACTTTACTGAATTCACTGATTAGTTCTCAGGTTTTTGATGGCATCTTTAGGGTTTTCTACATCTAAGATCAGAACATCCACAGAGAAAATTTTACTTCTTTTCTATTTGGATGCCTTTTATTTCTTTGTCTTGGCTAACTGTCCTGGCTAAGATTTCCAATACCATGTTGAATAGGAGCAGTGAGAGTGGGAACCCTTGGTTTTTACCTAACCTTGGAGGAAAAGCTTTCAGCCTTCTACCTTTGAGTATAGTGTTAGCTGTGAGGTTGTCACACATGGCCTTTATTATGTTGAGGTACATCCCTTCTATACCCAATTTATTGAGAGCTTTTATCATGAAAGAGGTTGTATTTTGTCAAATGTTTTCTTTGGTATCTACTGAAATGATCATATAATGTTTATCTTTCATTATGTTAATGTGTTATATCACATGTTCAGTTCAGTTCAGTTCAGTTGCTCAGTCGTGTCCAACTCTTTGCGACCCCATGAACTGCAGCACACCAGGCCTCCCTGTCCATCACCAACTCCAGGAGTTCACTCAAACTCATGTCCATCGATCAGTGATGCCATCCAGCCATCTCATCCTCTGTCATCCCCTTCTCCTCCTGCCCTCAAATCCCTCCCAGCATCAGAGTCTTTTCCAATGAGTCAACTCTTCACATGAGGTGGCCAAAGTACTGGAGTTTCAGCTTTAGCATCAGTCCTTCCAAAGAACACCCAGGACTGATCTCCTTTAGAATGGATTGGTTGGATCTCTTTGCAATCCAAGGGACTCTCGAGAGTCTTCTCCAACACCACAGTTCAAAAGCATCAATTCTTCGGTACTAAGTTTTCTTCACAGTCCAACTCTCACATCCATACATGACCACTGGAAAAACTATAGCCTTGACTAGATGGACCTTTGTTGGCAAAGTAATGTCTCTGCTTTTCAATATGCTATCTAGGTTGTTTATAACTTTCCTTCCAAGGAGTAAGCATCTTTTAATTTCATGGCTACAATTACTATCTACAGTGATTTTGGAGCCCAAAACAATAATGTCTGACACTGTTTCCAGTGTTTCCCCATTTATTTGCCATGAAGTGATGGGACCGAACGCCATGATCTTAGTTTTCTGAATGTTGAGCTTTAAGCCAACTTTTTCACTCTCCTCTTTCATTTTCATCAAGAGGCTTTTTAGTTCTTCTTCACTTTCTGCCATAAGGGTGGTGTCATCTGCATATCTGAGGTTATTGATATTTCTCTCGGCAATCTTGATTCCAGCTAGTGCTTCTTCCAGCCCAGCGTTTCTCATGATGTACTCTGCATACAAGTTAAATAAGCAGGGTGACAATATACAGCCTTGATGTACTCCTTTTCCTATTTGGAACCAGTCTGTTGTCCCATGTCCAGTTCTAACTGTTGCTTCCTGACCTGCATATAGGTTTCTCAAGAGGCAGGGCAAGTGATCTGGTATTCCCATCTCCTTCAGGATTTTCCACAGTGTATTGTGATCCACACAGTCAAGGGTTTTGGCATAGTCACTAAAGCTGAAATAGATGTTTTTCCGGAACTCTCTTGCTTTTTCGATGATCCAGCGGATGATTGATTTGCATATATTGAACTATTTAAATCCCAGCGATAAGTTCCATTTGGTCATGGCGTATGATACTTTAATGTATTGTTGAATTTAGTTTGTTAACATTTTATTGAGAATTTTTGCATCTATACTCATCAGGGATACTGGCCTATAGTTTTCTTTCCTTGTAGTGTCCTTATCTGGCTTTGGTATTAGGGTAATGGTGGCCTCATAAAATGAGTTTGAAAGTGGTCCTTCCTCTTCAATTTTTTGGAAGAGTTTGACAAGGATTGGCATTAATTCTTCTTTAATGTTTGGTTAACTCGCTAGGAATAGCATCTGGTCCTTGGTTTTTCTTTGTTGATAGATTTTTGATTGCTGATTTAATTCCCTTACTCATGATGGTTTGTGCTGATTTTCTATTTCCTCATGATTCAGTCTTGGTAGATTATGTGTTTCTAGAAATTTATCCATTTCTTCTAGATTGTTCAATTTGGTGATATATAATTATTCATAGTCTCTTATGATTCTTTATGTTTCTATGATATCATCTGTAATGTTTCTTATTTTATTTTTGATTTACATATTTGAATATCTTCTTTTATTCTTAGTCTTGCTAAAGATGTGCCAATTTATCTTTTCAGAAAAACAGCTCTTAGTTTTGTTGAGCTTCTGTAAGACAGCTATTCTGAATACTTTGTTGGGAAAAGAATAGATCTCCATATCACTGGGGTCAGTTACTGGAAAAGTATCATAAGCTTGTGGTAGTGTCATGTTTCCATGATTTTTCATGTTCTGTGAAGTTTTGCATCGTTATTTTGGTATTTGAAGTAACACTCATCTCCTCCAGTCTTTACTAACCTCTTCCAGTGTGTCCAACTCATTTACTTTGTTCCAACTGCTTGCTGATACACCTCCTCTGGAAATCTGGACTTCCACAAAGAATCTCTCATCCATAGGTGTTTGTCTAAGACAATATTTTCCAGGGGCTCTCAATCCATGGTCAAGAAAGGTTGAGCCCATTCCTGGCTTTGAGGTCTATATGCTTATTACTTTGATGCACAAGTGTGCAAAATTCCTCCCAGGCCCCTTGTCATGATGCTGGATCCCACAGCTCCCACAAGGCACTTTTGTCCATGGATGGATACTGAATTGTTGCTGTTGAGGGGACATAATGAGGGGGCATCTTATTTAGCCTTGATGCTGGTGTCACCCTCCTGGAAGATATTTGCATACAGAAGCCAAGTCCTCATCAGACTCCCCTAGTCCAGACAAAAATACCTAGAGTGCATTCCACATATGATAGAGCTTTTACCCTAGAGACCTCCTGGTTGTCCTTTTCAGGAAACATTTAGGTTTTTCAGTGTCCCTTAAAGTTATGTATTGCTATGAAACAAATGACTCTAAAACTTAGCTGTTTGAAGCTTTAACTGTATATTATTTTATACCGTTTCTGAGTATATAATTCAGGGATTTTTAATGTATTCACTAAAGGTTGTGCAACCATCATTACAGTGTAATTCCAGAACATTTTCATCATTCCAAAAAGAAAGTCAGGAATCCACAAATAGCTTAGGGGTGGTTCTGGGCTCTGGGTCTCTCATAAGGTCCCAATCAAGAGTCAATCGTCGGAAGGTTGGAATGGGACAGGAAGGTCTGCTTCTAAGAAGGCCCATTCACATGGTTGGCAAGTTATTGCTGCGATTTGGCAGGAGGCCTGAGTTTCTAAAGGGCTCAATTCCTCACTGTGTGGACCTCGCCATAGGACTGCTTGAGTGTCCTCAACATATGGCAGTTTGCTTCCTCTAGAGGAACTGATCCAAAAGAGAAAGCAAGAGGGATATAATAGGTTTTATGTCTTAATATCAGAATCACACACTATTATTTCCTTCTTATTCTATAGAAGCCAGTTCCAAAGCACCGCCCAAATTCAAGGAGGGAGTTTGGCTTCACCTTTTGAAGGGAGCAGCATCAAAGAGCTTGTGCACATAATCTAAAACCGTGGTTTTCAGACCTGGCCACAATGGCCAAGATGAAGTGTGATTAGTGTGTTGGCTGTCAGGCTATCACTCCGTTGATCTCAGTTTTCATCTTTTCTTAGCACAAGTATGGTGCAGTTGCCACATACATAAGTATGTAGGCCCTGGAAGCCTGCCCCCCTCTTTCCTACCTGATTGCTCTCTGGCAAGTCACTTAACCTCCAGGTTCATTTTCTGTAAAATGAAGATAACAGCAGCCATTTACAGAATGGTTCTGATGCTCCTGGAAATGCTTGGCTAATTCCCAATACATTCTCAGGAAGTGTTAACAAAATTCAAGGTGGCTTAGTTTCTTAAGCAGCTATTTCAGCCTGATAATTCAATTAAGAGCTCATAGACAACTCAAAATTACAGTTTTCTTTTCATCTTATTAAACTATGAAGTCTATTCTGCCATACTGATTTTCTGTAAATACATTTTAAATTATTTTTTTCTATTAAGATAAAATTCACATGCCATACAATTTATCGTTTTCAAATGCACAACTCAGTGGTGTGTAGTTTATTCACAAGATTGCATAACTATCATTACGATCTAATTCCAGAACACTTTCATTATCACCCAAAGAAACCTCATACCTCTCAGCAGTCATTTCTCATTGCCTCTATTCCTACCCATGACAATCATTAATCTCCTTTTGTCTCTATGGATTTGCCTATTCTGGATATTTTATATAAATGCATCTATGCAATATGTGACCTTTTGTGTTTGTCTTCTTTCACTGAGGATAATTTTTTGTTGTTGTTGGAGAAATATTTATCGTCAACTTTTCTAATTCAACAAAAGGAAAAAAAATTCTTATCAATTAAAATATAGATAAAAGGATGCACTTTTTGAGATTGAAAAGAAAATAATGAAAGGAAAAGATAGAAGAACACAAAGGGGGAGAAAATGTCAGTGATACGGAAGTCTAGAAAAGGCCGAAAAACAATCTGATCTAATTAACCCTCTCTGTCAGTAAAAAGGAATTCACGTGATCTAAATCAATTGTTAAGTGATTGCCTAATTTATTCATAGATTCCTCCAATTAGGAAATAAAGCACACAGCCCTGAGGATAATGTTTTTAAGGTTCGCCTATCTTGTAGTATATATCAATACTTCATTCCTTTTAGTGGCTGATTAATATTCCATTGTCTGGATATACTATATTTTACTCACCTGTTTGTCAAATGATAGTCAGTTGGGTTGTTTCCCTTTTCTGCTATTATAAATGCTGCTATAAACTTTAATGTACATGTCTTTGTATGAACACATGTCTTCATTTTTCATGGGTGTAAATCTAGGGGTGGAATTGCTGGGTCATATGGCAGGTCTCGGAGAAGGCAATGGCACCCCACTCCAGTACTCTTGCCTGGAAAATCCCATGGATGGAGGAGCCTGGTGGGCTGCAGTCCATGGCGTCGCTGAGGGTTGGACACGACTGAGCAACTTCATTTTCAGTTTTCACTTTCATGCATTGGAGAAGGAAATGGCAACCCACTCCAGTGTTCTTGCCTGGAGAATCCCAGGGACGGGGGAGCCTGGTGGGCTGCCATCTATGGGGTTGCACAGAGTCGGACATGACTGAAGTGTCTTAGCGTAGCATATGGCAGGTCTAATGTTTAAATTTTTGAGGAACTGTTTTCCACAGCGTCTGCACCAGTTTTTACATTTCTACCAGCAACATATGAAGGTTCTAATTTCTCCACACTATAAATAACATTTTTTTTAACAATCAAAATAGAGGAGGGACTTCCCTGGTGGTCCAGTGGTTAAAATTCATGCTTCCAATGCAGGGGGCTCGAGTGCAGGCCTTGGGCAGGGAACTAAGATCCCACATGCAAACAGGTACAGCAAAAGACAAAACAAAATACAGGAGCTCAGGATCAACTTTATTAAATTTCCCTTTATTGAATTCAGGTACTTTTTCATAAATTTGAGGTGATTTTGAACCCTGGTTTTCCAAATCCTATGTCTTTATTTGATTTATTAACCAACCCATTGTGTAGAAACATTAGCTCGGTTGGAACTAGATGGGAACCTAACCCATATTTCTTTATCATTTCCACAAAGGTATCATGAAAGACATCAGACATTTTGCCTACAGCAACAAACTCTTGATCTTACAAATTTTCTAGATTATAGTGATAGTATATAGCTTTTTGTAATATAGTTATAGCTTCCCTGGTAGCGCAGCAGTAAAGAATCTGCCTGCCAATTCAGGAGACATGAGTTCGATCCCTGGGTCAGGAAGATCCCCTGGAGAAGGGAATGGCCACCCACTCTAGTATCCTTGCCTGGAAAATCCCATGGAGAGAGGAATCTGGTGGGCTATAGTCTATGGAGTCACAAAAAGTCAGACACGAGTTAGTGATTAGACAACAAAAATAGAGTTATAACCAGATTAATAGTTAAAAAATAATTCACAGAAAGAAATTTAGGAATTAACAAATGAAGTCTTATTTTAGATAAGTAAAAATAAAATGAGTGACTTTTCCGAGGTTACTAGGTAGTGTCAGCAGCAGGACTTGAATCCAGTTCTATTTCCCACCTTGTTGCTCTTCATGTCACTCAGAGCAGAGGTGTAGGGCACAGTCACTTGACTGTTGGCAAGGCAATTGTTTAGTTTGTTTGCACAGCAAGCTTCTCTTCAGTTCTTTCCCCTTCACCAGAGTCACAACCTAGCTGTGGCATAACAGTTCCAGTGAATCTCTTCTGGTTCCTTTTAATCACCTCATTTTTTTTTTTAATTTTGAAAACAAGTATGACATTTTTGGGCTTCCCTGGTGGCTCAGATGGTAAATAATCTGTCAGCAATGTGGGAGACCTGGGTTAGATCCCTGGATTGGGAGGATCCCCTGGAGGAGGGCGTGGCAACCCACTCCAGTATTCTTGCCTGAAGAAGCCCCATGGACGGAGGAGCCTGGCAGGCTGCAGTTCATGGGGTCACAAAGAGTCGGACACAACTGAGCGATTAAGCACACATAACATTGGTACTTCTTAAGTGCTAGTAAATCATATTTTAATTGTGTATTTTAAAACCTGTGAATAGGAAAATTTACTAGCCTGTATTGCCTGTAACTTACATTTCCCCCTTTTGTAAAAATCCATTACTGCATCTTCAGTCACCTCGTCTTGCATTCATTATTTCACAGAATTACCCAAAGTGATTTTATCACCTCTATATGTTTCTTTTAGTACTATGTTTACATTTATTCAGGCTCAAATGCCTTAGCTCCTGTAAATTATTTTAGACATTGTCTTACTATTTTTTTTAACTTTTATGGCAAACGTGAGTCCTTTTTCATTTAACTTTCCAATTTGTTTATCCTTGTTTATCCTATCCAACTTTCCAATAACTTTATCCTTGGAGAAGAAACAAGCAAAATAAGGGTTGTTATGTGTTTTATTTCAGTCATCTGCAGTTTATTTTAATTCACTGTCTTTTCCAAAGAATGTCCTATTCCTTTCTCTTTTTTTGTGATTATTTTATTTTATTTTATTTTTTAAAAAATCTTTAATTCTTACATGTGTTCCCAAACATGAACCCCCCCCCCACCTCCCTCCCCATAACATCTCTCTGGGTCATCCCCATGCACCAGCCCCAAGCGTGCTGTATCCTGCGTCGGACATAAACTGGCGATTCGATTCTTACATGATAGTGTACATGTTAGAATGCCATTCTCCCAAATCATCCCACCCTCTCCCTCTCCCTCTGAGTCCAAAAGTCCGTTATACACATCTGTGTCTTTTTTCCTGTCTTCCATACAGGGTCGTCATTGCCATCTTTCTAAATTCCATATATATGTGTTAGTATACTGTATTGGTGTTTTTCTTTCTGGCTTACTTCACTCTGTATAATCGGCTCCAGTTTCATCCATCTCATCAGAACTGATTCAAATGAATTCTTTTTAACGGCTGAGTAATACTCCATTGTGTATATGTACCACAGCTTTCTTATCCATTCATCTGCTGATGGACATCTAGGTTGTTTCCATGTCCTGGCTATTGTAAACAGTGCTGCGATGAACATTGGGGTACATGTGTCTCTTTCAATTCTGGTTTTCTCGGTGTGTATGCCCAGCAGTGGGATTGCCGGGTCATAAGGTAGTTCTATTTGCAATTTTTAAAGGAATCTCCACACTGTTCTCCATAGTGGCTGTACTAGTTTGCATTCCCACCAACAGTGTAGGAGGGTTCCCTTTTCTCCACACCCTCTCCAGCATTTATTGCTTGCAGATTTTTGGATTGCAGCCATTCTGACTGGTGTGAAGTGGTACCTCATTGTGGTTTTGATTTGCATTTCTCTAATAATGAGTGATGTTGAGCATCTTTTCATGTGTTTGTTAGCCATCCGTATGTCTTCTTTGGAGAAATGTCTATTTAGTTCTTTGGCCCTTCCTTTCTTTTTCACTTTCTGTATTAAAATATATTTGCTAAAGTCTTCTTTTCACAGTTCTCCCACACAAAAAAGGAGAAAATACCTTAGGTACTGATATGAAATAACCTCCAAGATATATTGTTGAGTGAATCAAGACAGTACAGAATCATAAACATAGGCTACAATCTTTTGTGTAAAATTTGGAAAAAAGAATATAGGGCATATTTCATTGATTCTAAAATGCATGCATTTTCATACTTTGGATGTCTCTGAAATTAGAATTCATTGTATTGATGGCAAATAGTAATTTATTTGGTAGTGCTTTTTAATTTTTTTCTTTTCTAGTAGTATAACATACTATAATTATAGTTTATGCATAATATATGCCACATAATATAGCATACCATAGAACATATACACTTGTGAGAGTTGGACTGTAAAGAAGGCTGAGTGCCGAAGAATTGATGCTTTTGAACTGTGGTGTTGGAGAAGACTCTTGAGAGTCCCTTGGACTGCAAGGAGATCCAACCAGTCCATCCTGAAGGAGATTAGCTCTGGGATTTCTTTGGAGGGAATGATGCTAAAGCTGAAACTCCAATACTTTGGCCACCTCAAGCGAAGAGTTGACTCATTGAAAAAGACTCTGATGCTGGGAGGGATTGGGGGCAGGAGGAGAAGGGGACGACAGAGGATGAGATGGCTGGATGGCATCACGGACTTGATGGATGTGAGTCTGAGTGAACTCCGGGAGTTGGTGATGGACAGGGAGGCCTGGCATGCTGCTATTCATGGGGTTGCAAAGAGTCAGACACAACTGAGCGACTAAACTGAACTGACTGATATATAGTATGCTCTGTTATGCTCAGTCGCTCAGCTGTGTCCAACTCTGCAACCCCATGGATTGCAGCCTGCCAGGCTCCTCGTTCATGGGATTCTCCAGGCAAGAATACTGGAGTGGGTTTCCATATTCTCTTCCACAGGATCTTCCTGATGCAGGGATCAAACTCACATCTCCTGTATCTCCTGCATTGGCAGGCAGATTCTTTACAACTAGTGCCACCGGGGAAGCTCCATACTTTATATACATATAGTATATAAGCATAATAATGGTACATTTTGTAATCAACGGGATTATACATTTGGTAAAGTATATCATTTCTTTTGATTGCATATGCAAAGAAGTTTCTCTAGGAGAATTTGTAAGAAACTGGTAAAAAAATATTGCTTAAAAACTAAGTGAAACTAAGTGACTGGGGAGCAGAGGTGACAGGATTTCTATTGCATTCCCTTTTGTATCCTTCACTATTTGAATCACATTATTATGTTAATAAATGAAACAATTGAACAATAATTCAAATTCTAAAAGTGCAACAGGACTTGGATCCTCCTGCCACCATTATATTTGTTCAGATTTGTACAGTTTTGTGTTTTTTCCTAGTCATGACTGTGCCATCATATACCCCACTCTCAACCCAAGTTCAGCATTGAGCCTGGCCAGGCACTCTCCAACTGACATCATCCCTTTTCCCCAAGTTTTTTGTCACTTTCAAATCACCAACCAGATCTTTATTGGTTAAAACTGAGTTCCCTATAGCTGTCCCTCTCATTGCTTCCTTCACATTTCTACTGATGAAATTGTTCCATAAGGCAAAACATAAATATATTAGATGCTCTGCTTTTATGAGATGTTGACTTTCAGCAGAACCATCTAGCAGCATCTAGGGAGAGGAGGAGAGATATATCTTGAAAGGAAAAAAAAATTTTTTTAATTGGCACCAAAGCACTAGGCAACCATTAGATTACCATGATAGCTCATACATGGTGTTTGCTAAATAAACCAGGAGGCAGATGCAAAGATGCTAGCAGTTATCCGTGTCACTAAACCAGCATTGCTGATTCATTCCGATTGATGATGATATTTAGAAATGCAAATAGCCACTTCCCACACCACTCTGAATGTTTTCTACACACAAAAGTAGTATTAAAACTCAAGTAAGTAAAATCAATTCTAGCCATCCTGGATGGCAAATAGTAGCTACCAGTGCTATGCTGAGATGTCAGGCCTATTAAAAAAAAAAAAAGCTAAAAAAGTTCAATACAGAATAGAGGAAGAATTTTCAGGGCCAAAGCTTTCCAGTTTGATGTAGATAGGATCCAACTAGTGCTGGTTGGGCATGGATAACAACAGATTCCAGGGTGATTACCATCAGTTCTTGTTGGCATTTGTGATTCCCTCTTATCAACAGGCTGGTGCAAGGTGAAGAAAGTTTAAAGGCCCCTTAGTAAAAGGAACAATTTTCAGTGGTTTGTGTGCTGGGGTACAGAAAAAATACTTGCTCGGATTAAGACAGACCTACTTTTATATAAATTTACTTTTTAGTAAGGTTAATTATTTAACAAGCAGCTGACATAAAACATTTCCTTGTGATGAGAACTTTTAATATCTACTCTTAATCATTTTAAAATATACAATATAATATTGTTCACTATAGTCTTTATGTTGTCCATTACATTCCTAGAGCTTGTCTTTTAACTGGAAGTTTTTGCTATGTTATAAAATAGTCTGGGAACATTATTTTTAACATGTCATTTAATTTGATTGACAAATATAGTCTTTGAATATGCACTCTTACTCATCCAGACTCTCTTTCTGAACTCCAGTTCATCCAGTTTATTTACCAAGATGTTATTTAAAACATTTACAGAATGAAAAAAAATATTATTGGATAATTTGCTATGCAGCAATAGATAACTAATATGTAAGGGTTTAGCTGTAGATATAAAGCTAGTTTGCATAAAACTAAATTTTTTTTAGTTTGTAATACATTTATTTAATAGTGCTGTATAATTTTGGGTGATTTGGGGTGAATGTGCGAAGTTTCAGTTTTATCATCTTAAAATGGAAATAAATATATCATCCAACTGCCTCAAAATTATTTTAAAAACAAAATGAAAAAGTTTATAAAGTAATTGCCACAATACCTCACAAATATTAAGCAATCCCTAAGTGAAAGCTATTTTCAATTAATAAATTATATCACAATAGTCAGGCTTCCCAGGTGGCACTAGTGGTAAAGAACCCACCTGCCAATGCAGGAGACAAGAAATGTAGGCTCGATCTCTAGATAGGGAAGATCCCCTGGAGGAGGGCATGGCAACTCACTCCAGTATTCTTGCCTGGAGAATTCCATGGACAGAGGAACCTGGCAGACTACAGTCCATGGGGTTGCCCAAAGTCTGACACCACTGAAGTGACTTAGCACACACCACAACAGTCACACACACACACCACAACAGTCACACACACACCCCACAACAGTCACACACACACCACAACAGTCAGTGTGGCTAGCAGGAGCTATTTGGTCCACCTTTAGAATGGCAATGTTTAAGGTTAAGCACCATAAAACATTATATTTGGAAAGTATACGACTATAGCTCAGTCCTCTAAGTTTTCTAAATTCAGTACATGTTAAGAATTAAGTCAGTTTTTCCAGTAATGTATAAACACCTTTATCAGGCAAAATCACTCAGTTGGGATCTTGGGTGCTAGACTATTGTTGTCATTCAGTCGCTAAGTTGTGTCTAACACTTTGTGACCCCATGGACTGCAGCACACCAGGCTCCTCTGTCCTCACTATCTCCTGGAGTTTGCTCAGATTTATGTCCATTGAGTTGATGATGCCATCTAGCCATCTCACCCTCTACCACCCCCTTCTCTTTTTGCCTTTGGTCTTTCCCAGCTTTGAAGTCTTTTCCAATGTGTCAGCTCTTTTCACCTAGTGGCCAAAGTTTTGGAACTTCAGCTTCAGCATCAGTCCCCTCAGTGAATATTCAGGGTTAATTTCCTTTAGGATTGACTGGTCTGCTCTCCTTACAGTACAAGGGACTCTCAAGAATCTGCTCCAGCACCACCACAAGGACTGGGAATCACTGTTTAAAAAGAAGTTCTGCTCGTGATTCTAATGTGCACAAAATTTTGAGAAATACTAGCTAATGATTTCTAGAAACAGGCCTAAAAGTTATAGGAACTATAAATCTGGGTTCCCCAACCAACAAAAAACTCAGAAAGTTATGAAAGACCCTTATATATGCAACATCTACTTCTTCTAAACTCTCTAACTTTCAGAATCCAACAGGAGTTTCTAAGTAAACAAAACACCCACTTATGTTGTATGAACATTATGGTTTAGCTAACTTTCACATTATTTGCTAAAGCTTGTGGGTGGCACTTTCTCAATTTTAAAGCATTCCTTTAGGGTAACAAATACTTAGGATATTGTAAGCTCATACTTTGATCATCTTTCACTGTGAAGTTAGGCCATTTTTCTACAAAGAATGTTTTCTGGCTGTGGTAATGGTGGGTTCAGGAAAATTTATGTATGTAAAAAGACTGGTGGTTTTGATACCATCTGTTAGCTAGTCTTTTGAAAAACACTTGGCTGTGGTAGAGTTTTTTTCATAATCAGAGAAGGAATCATTTTTCTGCGTGCCATTATGATGGCAGTTGCGTACAATAACTCACAGCACTTAAAGCTAAGTCTCATATTTAATCAGGGACTAGTATCCACAATATGTAAAGAACACTCATAATTCAACAATTAAAAATCCAACTTGAAAATGTCAAAATATTTGAACAGACATTTCATCAAAGAGGATATGTAGGTGTCAAATAAACATATTACCAATAAGTGTTATTTAGACATTAAAGAAATGCAAATTTAAATTCTAATCAGATACTCCTATACACCTATTAAACGGCAAAAAAAAAAAAAAAACAACCAAACAGACAAACCTGACAATACCAAATCCTTGTGAGGATGTGGAGCATTTGGAACTCTGATGCATTGGTGGTGGGAAAGCAAAATGGCACAGCCACTTTTGAAAGCAATTTAGTAGTTTCTTATAAAGCTAAACACTCACTGTGTGACTCAGCAATCTATTCCTTAGGTATTTATTTACCAAGAGAAATGAAAACTATGTCCACACAAAACTTGTATGTGAGTATTCATAGCAGCGTTGTTAATGAGAACCAAAACATGGAAAGAAAACACCTAACTTTTCATCAGTTGCCAAATGGCTAAACAAACATTCTCGCAATGGAATGCTCACTGGCAATAGAAAGAAACAAACTACTGAAACGTGCAACAATATGGATTAATCTGAAATGCCTTCTATTGGGCTTCCTTGGTGATCCAGTGATTAAGAATCCTCCTGCCAGTGCAGGGGGCACAGGTGCGATTCCTGGTCGGGGAAGATCACACATGCAGCTAAGCCCGCACCACAACTACTGAACCCACGTTCTAGAGCCTGTGAGCTGCAACCACTGAAGTCTGCGCACTCTAGAGCCTGTACACTGCAACTAGAGAGTAGCTCCCGCTTGCTGCTTCAAGAGAAAGCCCGCGTGCAGCAACAAGGACCCAGTAAGTGGTTCTTTTTCACTTTTTGAGTAAGTGAAAAAAAAAAAAAGACTCAAGTGACTACATAGTATGTGAATTTGCTTATATAACAGTCTGACAGGGTGAAATTATTGGGACAGAGACCAATCATTTGTTCCCAGGGGGCCGGCTATGGAGGAGGAGGTTAACTACCAAGGGACATTTGTGCGTGTGATAGAAATATTTTATATCTTGATAGTAGTGCATTGGACTGGAAGAAACACAAGCTGGAATAAAGATTGCTGGGAGAAATATCAATAACCTCAGATATGCAGATGACACTACCCTTATGGCAGAAAGTGAAGAGGAGCTGAAAAAGCCTCTTGATGAAAGTGAAAGAGGAGAGCGAAAAAGTTGGCTTAAAGCTCAACATTCAGAAAACGAAGATCATGGCATTCAGTCCCATCACTTCATGGCAAATAGATGGGGAAACAGTGGAAATGATGTCAGACATTATTTTGGGGGGTTCCAAAATCACTGTAGATGGCGACTGCAGCCATGAAATTAAAAGATGCTTACTCCTTGGAAGAAAAGTTATGACCAACCTAGATAGTATATTCAAAAGCAGAGACATTACTTTGCCGACTAAGGTCCGTCTAGTCAAGGCTATGGTTTTTCCAGTGGTCATGTATGGATGTGAGAGTTGGACTGTAAAGAAGGCTGAGTGCCAAAGAATTGATGCGTTTGAACTGTGGTGTTGGAGAAGACTCTTGACAGTCCCTTGGACTGCAAGGAGATCCAACCAGTCCATTCTGAAGGAGATCAACCCTGGGATCTCTTTGGAAGGAATGATGCTAAAGCTGAAGCTCCAGTACTTTGGCCACCTCATGTGAACAGTTGACTCATTGGAAAAGACTTTGATGCTGGGAGGGATTGGGGGCAGGAGGAGAAGGGGACGACAGAGGATGAGATGGCTGGATGGCATCACTGACTGGATGGACGTGAGTCTGAGTGAACTCCAGGAGATGGTGATGGACAGGGAGGCCTGGTGTGCTGTGATTCATGGGGTCGCAAAGAGTCAGGCATGACTGAGTGACTGAACTGAACTGAACTGAGTGGTGGTTACATGAATGTATATGTTTGTCAAAATTTAAAAGTTGAGTTTTACTCTATGTAACTTATACTCAATAAATCTGACTTAAAAACAAAAACAGGGCTTCCCTGGTGGCTCATTGGTAAAGAATCCTCCTGCTAATGCAGGAGATGCCAGTCCCATCGCTGGGTCGATGGAGAAAGATAGAAGAAAAGAAGAAAAATGGCAAGCCACTCCAGTATTCTCACCTGGGAAATTTCATGGACAGAAGAGCCTGGTGGGCTATAGTCCACAGGGTCAAAAAAGCATTAGATACAACTTAGCAACTAAACAACAAAAACAAAAAATACACAAATTTGGACATAGACTGGTCTGACACATGATGCTTTTCTAAATTTGAATTTCAGTTCATCTATGAAGTTGCCAGTATTAAAACTCTGACTGTAGCGTTCTGAATGAATGTTTCAAATAAGCACCTTGCAGGATAGTTCCAGCTTATTAAGCTGCAGGATGAATTCAAGGTACTGGAAACCAAGTACTGGTTCTGATGTATAGCGTTTTCAGACATGGCTTCCTGTGGTGAAAAACAAAATAAATCTGGGCCCACTATACTGCCTTTCATTCCTTCCCCACAATCAACCAGCCATGCCATCATTAGGATCCTAAAGAGTTCTCTGGGGTGTCTATGTTTGGATCTCAGGCTATTCAATGGATATTTTAGGTCTTTGAGATGGTCTCTGCATACTACTAGAGGATGAGAAACTCACCAGGAGAAAAATTTGCAATTTGTCTGTGCATGGAAGCAACTGATTGAGTGTCAGTGATTGAGCTAGTGATTTGCCAGGCAGGTGAAGATGGAACAGTGGGCCATGCAATAGATACAGTATTTTATCTATGATTCAGACTTTTTCCCTCTTAATGTTGCTTTTAATTACATTTATCACAAAAATTACTTCGAGGATTTATAAAAGATTAAGTGAACAAAACACTGCAAAATGCAGTTTTCAGGTAAAGATTAAAATTATATTCTAGTGTAATAAGTAAAGCCCACAATTTTACTTCATGTAAAATAAATTTAAATGTATGTAATTCTTATGAATCATGCCTGAATAACAATTTCTTTGAAAAATCTGTACAATTAATTTCCTCAGGCTTAACTGATGCCTTCTCAAGATCAATTTAATATTTTTTCAAAACTCAGGATTTTAATCTCTTGAATCTTTTTTTCTCTTACACAAAAGAAAGACTGACAAACTCACTCTGGGCTAGAGCAATGTCTTCATTACCAGACTAGCACTCTGGAACTATGCTGCTGTTCCCAGTTAGAATGAAAGAGTAACAGGAAAGTCTAAATTTGGGAATTTATCTACCAGCCTAGTCTACCTCACTTGACAAGAAACCCTTTTCTCATCTGGGAAACAGAGGCAGTTCCCAGTCTCTTAGATCTTGCAGGAAATTTCTAAGTTCCTGACTGAGTTATTGAGAGAAGCTCATTGAAGCCAATCTGTTTTGTTTTGCTTTTGAAATATTTATTAAGGTATTTGTTGGACTGCACTGGGTCTTTGTTGCAGCCTGTGAGATTACACTGTGGCATACGAACTCTTATTTGCAGCATGTGGGATCTAGTTCCCTGACTAGAGATGGAAGCCGGGTCTCTTGCATTGGGAGTGCAGAGTCTTAGCCCCTGGACCACCAGGAAAGTCCTGAATCTGGTTAGTTTTAGTGTTTAGAAATGAGAACTTCCGACAGTGGGAGAGTGGATGGGCAGGAAGCAACACACAAATTTATGAAATAAAGCTCAGTTTCAATTTGTACATCCTCTAATCTGAAACAGTCCCTTTTTTTGACTTTGTTGGGTGACTGGCTCTAAGTAACAAAATCCAAAAGTACACCTGATTTTTAAAATGGTAACCCACTTTCAGTGTTGCAGGAACTTTAGACTACTTTTCTAGTACAAGGAAGGGTTTTTCTTTATTCCAGGCACATTCTTGAGACCAAGAGCTAGTCTACTATTTTATTGAGTACCTAGTATTTGTCAATATTATTAAATCTTGTGTCTGTGGAGGGAGAAAATGGAGAAAGGGAGACCAAAATGACTAAGACTTAGTTCCAGGACTTAGATCCAAGTATCTTACAATTTAGTGGGTGAAACCGTTGCATCTATATTAAAAAAAATTTCTTTTGTCATGGAACTTAAATTAGTTTGAAAAGTTAATAGGGAGAATGGCTTTGTTCTATTTTAGGTGGGAAGATAGTAATTTATTTAGTGCATTTAGAGATTCAGTGGTTCTTGAGCATCTCAAAGATTCTGAGTCTTACACTGGCCACCATAATGGAGAAAGAAAAGACCTTTGCTTCAAGTTGGTGGTAATATTTGGATATCTTTAATGAAGAGTACTGGATAGGAGTATGGCAGATCACGGGTTTTGAATTCCAGATCTGCAATTTAATAGTTGACATGACTTTAGAAAAGTTATGTAACTTACCATACCTTGGCCTTCTTATTTTATAAAAAGAGGATAATAGCAACATCTCATTGAGCTGATATGTTAATAAAATACACAAATAATGTAAAAGTATAAACTTGTTGCCTGGAACATGGTAGATGAGGAATAACTGTAAGTTATTACTATTATTATTACAGTAATGCATACCAATGAATATCATACGACGAGCTATTTGCTTTGGAACAAGAAAATAAATAACCTCCAAGAAAACCCAAGACATGTTTTAATTACTCCTAAACTCTACTGCTTTATTCTCAGGTGGGTGTTCAGATTATTCCAGGCTGTGAAACTAAATCCACGAATTTCTTGGAATTCAGCACTTAAGATCCAAAGTTAAACAACACACTGGGCAAGGTCTTAGAGAGAAAAAGCAGTTTTTGCAGTGGAGTCTGGTTTATACTTAGTGATTACAAATTTCCCTTGACAGCTTTTAGTGTTAGTGGCTTTCTTGCAAAATTCCAAGGGAAATATGTTCTGGACTGTCTTATTTGCCTTTGGAGTAAGTCAACACCTACATTAATTTTAGAGGATTCTGCCCTAGCTTTTATTTGCCCCATATGGCTGATGTCTGATATCTAAAACTTTACCAGGTTATTTACTTTAACTTAGTAATCTTTTTTCTTTCCCAGCTGAAAGACTAATATCCCTGGTGGAGGAGAGGCGAGCCAAGGTCCAACACTGTGGGGGCCAAGCCCTACTCTTGTTCTCACTGATTATGTGGCTACTGCCATGCACAGCCTAGCCCTTGAATCTAGATCGTCTTGTCTGTAGTCTCTTGTGACTATATCTAGTCCTCAGCTTTGTTTGAAAATTCCTTCAGGGCAGAACTTATGTCAAAAGATTTTGTAGACTATTGATTCAGCTTGATTTACCCTTACCTTAAACCTGTGTAGCACAATTCAACATCAAAATTAGGTGAATGATAAATAGGAAATTGTTGTTGTTGATTATGACCTGGTTTCACTTCCCCAAAATCTAAACTGTAATGTGTGCTCTAGTAGTCTTTTAAAATTAGAAATTGTGGAACCCACCGTAATTGTAGCAGAGTTCCAGATCTCCTGGAACTATTATAAAAGGCAACCTAGGGCTTCAAATTAAGAAAAAAAAAATCCCTAATCAATCTCAGAAATGGATCCTTACTGCCCAGTATCTTAGATATAGAAGAATGGCCCTGAATAATGTTAGAGTCCTGTTTTCCTCCCCATTGCAAAAATTATCCAATAAAAATTATGTTCACTTAGCACCCAAAGGATCTGAAGCTTGCTCAGCTCTTCAATATGTTAGAATTGCTGGAAATCAGTGAGTAGCATGGAAGGTCGCTCTTAGAGTCTTCTAAGACAAATCCCTGGGCTTTTGATTTGCTTAATTCCAATTTAGACTAAGAGCAGTCTTATTTCCCTAATTTTACAGTCTAAGTTTTTGGGCTCTTTCTGTGCACTTAGAGTTTAATGTACCTAGTGAAAAAAATACAACCACCACCACAACCAAAAACGTCATTTTTCATTTCTAATGAGGACTAATTATGAGAAAATATATTCAAGGTAAGATGAAATAAGAATTTCTTGGGAGGCCTTTATAATAACTTTTAAATTCAGTTAATAAAAGAAGTGGGGCTTAGAGTATAGAAGTAGGGTTAAGATACTTGGCCTCATCAAAATAAAAAGCAGGAGCTGTTTTTGTGTTTTGTGGGAAGGGAATGAAGCTAGTGGATCTGGAGAACATCTCACCTAGGATACTAGGTTATCAGGACTTAACACAGCACTTTTCAAGAATCTAAAAATGAAAGGAATTTTTCTATCTCGCCCAAGAAAGTTACATAACTAGGACCTGCCTTTGCTTCAAGTAAATTAATTCATGAGTACTCACCCCTCATATGTGCAGGGTACCTTATCAGGTAAGGAGTGAGATAGAGAGGTAGACTGTGGGGAAAAAAAATCCAGAGACATAAAGCATTTGCCCAGAACACTAGAAAGTTCTTCAGTAAACTGAGTTTCCAAATTGGTGTTCCTGGCAGTGTACCTGGGATTCCTCTTTTTTTTCCCTTTTTGTCCTACCTGGTCATGTGGAGATCTTTCTTTCAATTTTGGTTGTTTGAATTATTGCGTCAGTAGGTATTCTGTGAGAACTATTCCAGCTATAGATGTATTTGGGCTTCCCAGGTAGTGCACTGGTAAAGAATTCGTCTGCCAATGCAGCTATGCGGGTTCAATCCCTTGGTCAGGAAGATCCCCTGGAGTAGGAAATGATAATCTACTCCAGTACTCTTTCCTGGAAAATTCCATGGACAGAAAAGCCTGGCTATAGTCCATGGGGTCACAAAGTGTCAGACATGACTGAGCACACACATTAAAAAAAATTTTTTTTAACTTACTTATTTTTGGCTGTGCTGGGTCTTTATTGCTGTGCATGGGTTCTCTAGTTGCCTCCAGCAGTGGCTGCTCTCAAGTTAATGTACACAGGCGTCTCATTACAGTGACTTCTCCTGTTGAGGAGCACAGTCTCTAAAGTGTAAGCGCTTCAGTAGTTGTGGCACTGCAGCTTAGCTGCATGCGGAATCGTCACTAGTCAGGGATTAAACCTGTGTCTGCTGCATTCAGGCAGATTCTTAACCAGTGGACCACCAGGGGAATCTTAGATGTATTTTTCTTTTCCTAGATGTTTTTTTGATGTACTTGTGGGAAGAGGTGCTCTCACTGACCATTCTACCATGTTGATAGGTGTCTCCCCTAAGCTGCCTAAGATACCTAAGCAAGAGAGTAATGATGCTAGATCTAAAGTGTGTTAGTTGTTCAGTAGTGTCTGACTCTTTTCAAGCCCATGGATTATAGCCCGCCACAAGAATACTGGAGTGGGTAGCCATTCCCTTCTCCAGAGGATCTTCCCAAACCAGGGATCCAACCCAGGTATCCTGAATTGGAGGCAGATTCTTCAGCGTCTGAGCTACCAGGAATGCCCCACCAGGGCTAAACCCTCCCATAAACCTCAAGGACCCTGTGAGGGCTTATCCATTCCGTTCAGTTCAGTTCAGTTGCTCACTCGTGTCCAACTCTTTGCCACCCCATGGACTGCAACACGCCAGGCCTCCTGTCCATCACAAACTCCCAGAGTTTACTCAAACTCATGTCCATTGAGTTGGTATTGCCATCCAACCACCTCATCTTCTTTCATCCCCTTCTCCTTCCGCCTTCAATCTTTCCCAATATCAGAGTGTTTTCAAATGTTAGTTCTTCACATCAGGTGGACAAAGTATTGGAGTTTCAGCTTCAGCATCAGTCCTTCCAATGAATATTTAGGACTGATTTCCTTTAGGATGGACTGGTTGGATCTCCTCGCAGTCCAAGGGACTCTCAAAAGTCTCCTCCAACATCACAGTTTAAAAGCATCAATTCTTTGGGGGCGCAGCTTTGTTTATAGTCCAACTCTCACACCCTTACATGACTACTGGAAAAACCATGGCTTTGACTTGACGGACCTTTGTTGGCAAAGACGGACCTTTGAGGGCTTATCAGAAGAGGGAAAATTTGGATATGCCCGTAAGGTTATAGCAAACCCTTATCTCCGGGTTTAAGAAACACCCTTAGGAAAGTTAATTACCGATATTTAACATTCACGTTAGAAAGACTAAAACTTGATTTTCATTTTTCCATTGAAAATGACAATGCAATAAACAGAAACAATTGAAAAAAATTTAAAAGAGGAGAGAAGAAAATAAAAACAAAGCGGATTAAGAGAAGGAGAAATAAGAAAGACAGGGAGGTGGGTTGGCCTTTCCAAACACCTCGGGCCCCACCTCCGACGGGTTCGGGTAAACCGAGCCCCGCCCCCAGCCCTGAAAGGGGTCCCACCCGAGAGCTTCATTGAGACCCTCGTTCTAGCCTCGCCTCCGTTCACCGTGGCTCCACCCCATTCTGGGAGATGAGCGCCTAAGCGGCGAGTCCGGGGGGATCGAGGCGGGACTTCCGGCGTTTGAAAAACTTCCGGCGGGAACCGGAAGATGTTGTCTAGCACACAGAATCACGGAGCTTCTGACACGCCGGGCGGGAAGGTGAGCCGAACGTCCGCCTTCGCGGGCTTCCTGCGGGCTCGGTGGAGCCAGGTGCCCGGGCTCCGATATTTTTGGGACCATTAAAAAAGTTCTGAGCGATCACTAGGGGAATAACATCCGTTTTTAAAGTGAGGAGTTTCATTACATATTACTGCAGTATCCCATCCCCTACCCCCTCGGAAAACCCATCCTAGCTGCTGCGTGTCACCTGGCGCGTCTTCTCAGTCAAATTTCAGCACTCAGTACATAAGCGCAGTTGTGGGAAAGCCAGGTAGACCTAGATGGTTTTCATACCTCAAATGAGCGGAGGTGGGGTAGGAAGCGCTCTTTTGACTCTCAGATCATGTCCCGGGCAGAACCTGCTGGATCCTCAGCTCTGTGCCTAGGGGCACACTGATCTGGTTAAGTTGTTTGTGGGGAGCTTAGTATCTTTAGCTTTTTATTCTTGGGCGGGTCAGGTTCACAAGGAAGAGTCTTTACACACTACTCCCTAGATGGTAGGAATCTGTCTGGCGGCTTTTTTGGGAGCACACTGGGAGAAGGGGACCGGGAATCTCTATGGTTCCCCTACCAACAGCAGTACTTAGTATCCCCTAGTTTAGAGACTCTGTTTTACCTTCTCCGGAGAAGAAACCTCCAGACTTTCCTGGGGCGTTTGTTAAATTCATGAAGCAGAGTAGAACTTGTAGAGACATTCCTTTGCCTCAGACAGCATACACCCAGCTCTTACTCACTTTACCCTTAGTTCTGAGGTATCAGATACTGTGTCCTGTGCCTTTTTTGGAGGATACTGCAGAGAAAATTCGGAGAAGGCAATGGCAACCCACTCCGGTACTCTTGCCTGGAGAATCCCAGGGACGGGGTGCCTGGTGGGCTGCTGTCTATGGGGTCGCACAGAGTCGGACACGACTGAAGCGACTTAGCAGCAGGAGAGAAAATTGGTTTGGTTCTGAAATGCTCCCACTGCTGACTTGGGGGTTTAATTTTTACATAGTAAAATCTGCTAATCTTTTAGGCTTTTGGAATTTTGAGTCATGCCTAGAAAAAGCTTTATTCTCTCATCTCCACTCAAAGTTATGAAAATATTACTTTTTGTAGTACTGTAGTTTTTTTTTTTTTTAAATTTGGTACCTTTATATCATCAGTGTGGAATGTATTTTTAGTTCATGGTGTGGAAGCAAGAATTAAACACTTGTTTTACTGCAGAGGATAGCTGGTTGTCATAATACTACTTATTGAATAATTCATTTCTGTCCTGGTTTGAAATGCCACCGTATCATATGCTGACTTCCTGTGTTTCTGTGTTGTGGTACAATACATTCAACACAGAAATCACAAGTTATCTATTCCTTTATGATCAGTATCAAGGAGCACTTATTTAAGGAATGATGGCCTTGAGAAACATAAAATTCCAAAAAGGGGGTGAAGGAGAAGATGGAAGAATTTTCTACTTCCTTTTGTTCTGGTTCCCTTGGGGTGCTTTCCTGTCCAGTATTTCTGTACCCACTGTACTGAGTTGAGGGGTAGCTGCCAGGAGGATGTGTTCCCTTTTCTTGTGACAACCTCTTTGGTATTTCTGGGAGGTGTTCCTTCTCCCAGAAGAAATTAGAACAGAGGCATTATAATGTAGGCTTCCTTTAGGAACTTGTTGAAAGATTTACAAGCATGGTAGAGTCCAGTGTAGTTTTTAGGTTTGACATACGTTCTTTAGGTAGTAAAATTATCAGCTAAAGCAAAATTTGTGTATTGTATGACATCTCTGGCTGTTTGACTCTTTTTTTTTTTTTCATTTAGAGCTGGGCCTTTGAATTTTGGAAATACTTTCTAGTGGCATTTGTGATTTATTATTCTACTTAAATATTGTGAAATTTTATAATAAGGGACTAGATTATCTTGTTTTAGGAACAACCTGGCTGCTTAGTCAATCAGCATCATGTAATTGACTGTCAGCTTTGTAGATCGGCATCAACTGTACTCTTAAGAAGATAAAGAAGAGGGAAGACATTTCTTGTCTTTGAGATACAGTTTAATAAAGGACTTTATTATTTGCTGACTGATAAGTTATCAAATAATACTTCGAGTATATGCAAGCCTATAATTCTGAAAAAAAAAAAAAATTAAGAGTTCTCTCCCTATAGGACTTATATTTTTCCAAAGATGGCCCACACTCACCAGGCTTTTGAAGTTATTGGAAGGCTGTTAGCTGCCCTTATAATTGGCAGCCAAAGAAGGGAAAACAAGTGTTCAGGCTTGTGAATGATTGTCATTTTTTTCCTCCTATGGCATTTTCTAGCAGAAGAGCTATTGGAGTGTTAGTTTTCAATGGCACATCATTTTGTAGACAAAATAAGTTATCAGTCATTCAGGGGATTTAAATCATGGTGATTTCATGTTATATTTCTTCTTCCAGATGTCATCATTGCCAAGAAGAGCAAAAGCAAAGGTCCAGACTGTGATATCCAAAGATGAATTCTCTTCCTTCTCTGAGTTGTAAGCATACTTGTTTTATATGGCGTGGGAGAATGATGTACATTTTAGGGATATGCGTTCTGTCATTTACTAACTTAAGAAGTCATTCTTTTTGGAAGAAAGCTTTGTTTTTTCATTCATTCATGCAACAAATATCTATTGAACTCACTGTATTTATTGAACAGAGCTGTGTTCCAGGCTCTGTTTAGGTGTTGATGATACACTGTTGAACAAGGAGAAAGTGACCAACTAAGTATATAATATAATATTTACACTAGAATATACGATCCATGGGAGTAGAGGAGTTTTTTATGCTTATTTAGAGCACAGTTTCTCAACTTCAGCACTATTGACCAGATAATTCTTTGATATGGGAACTGTCTTTGTAGGATCTTTAGCAGCATCCCTGGTCTCTACCCATTAGTTGGTTATATTCCCCCTCCCCGACCTGAGTAGTAACAATCAAAAATGTCTTTAGATATTGTTTAAAAATGGAAAACCTCACCATGACTATGGTGTGACATGACCCATTTACTATTTACTACTTAAAGTAATAAATGATTTCCTATGTCTTGAGTATATGGTTGTGTATATTGGTTAGGTAAGAGGAAAATGAAGGGAGACCTGTGATTTATTTATTTATATTTATTTATTTATTTATTTATACCTGTGAGGCTATTTCTGGTCAAATTGCTTGGTTCAGTTCATAGTCTGAATTCACATCACTACATTTTATTTTAAACACCTACCTTCTTTTTTTTTTTTTCAAGAAGCGTATGTCTCTTTTTCAGAAACCTTTAGCATTTGGCTTCCGTTTCCTAAAAATTATTGTCGTTTTACTCCCAGATCATCTGCCTCTGAAGATGATAAGGAGGACAGTGCCTGGGAACCCCAAAAGAAAGTCCCCAGAAGCCGTAAGCCACCTGTTTCCAAGGTATCCAAACCAAAGAGAGTACCACGAGTGAAGAACACGCTGCAGATCAGTGATGGCTCAGAAGACATGGCTGTCAAGGAGGAGCTGGTAGGTACTTTAGCTGGATAGAGGGAACCCTGCAGTGTCTCTTTTTTTTTGGAGGGCAGACACATGTTTATTGCGGCTGAGCCCCCTGCAGTGTCTTCTTAATTAGTGATG
The DNA here is from genome assembly GCF_001704415.2 of Capra hircus. Lineage (NCBI taxonomy): Eukaryota > Metazoa > Chordata > Mammalia > Artiodactyla > Bovidae > Capra > Capra hircus. The sequence goes on along the minus strand of NC_030818.1, from coordinate 27,633,530 downwards.
CTACTTTCTCCTTCTATGGACTAGGAAAAACCAGATAAATGGCATAAACTGCGGAACAGTGGTGTCCTCTGCCGGGGGTCTTAATAGTATTTACCATCAGATCTATCACATTGGAGGAAGAAGAATATTTATCACCTGGCACATATGTCTGTCTTGCCATAAGCAAACACTGTATCTGCACCAATCTGGATTAAAAGACACCAACAACAATAAATTATAGGCTTTGTTGCAGTATCAAAAGAATTATGCATTTCTAAAAATCATTCCCTGTGGTATTTCTAAAAATAACAGCTTCCCTAGTTCATTTAAAAGAATAACTCTTTTAATATGCAGTGAATGCCTGACTTCCCCAGGACTCATTTATTGTGGATAGAGGGAGAATTACATTGCACCTTGCTGTGCCCTTCTATCAGGCTTTTGAATTGATCTTTTCTCCTATCAGCCAGTACCTGTGTTTCTTCATCTTTACAGGCAAACTTTTCACTAACACACTTTTAGTGGGTAGGTGAGTAGGTTTTACCTATAGCTAAGAAAACCACAATCACAGAAAATTGACCAGTCTGATGACATGGACCACAGCCTTGTCTAACTCAATGAAACTATGAGCCATGCTGTGTAGGGCCACCCAAGACAGATGGGTCGTGCTGGAGAGTTCTGACAAAACATGGTCCACTGGAGAAGGGAATGGCAAAGCGCTTCAGTATTCTTGCCTTGAGAACCCCATGAACAGTCTGAAAAGGCAAAAAGATAGGCCACTGAAAGATGAACTCCCAAGGTCGGTAGGTGCCCAGTATGCTACTGAGATTGATGGAGAACTAACTCCAGAAAGAATGAAGAGACAGAGCCGAAGCAAACACAACACCCAGTTGTGAATGTGACTGGTGATGGAAGTAAAGTCCCATGCTGTAAAGAGCAATATTGTATGGAAACCTGGAATGTTAGGTACATGCTACTGCTGCTGCTAAGTTGCTTCAGTAGTGTCCGATCTGTGCGACCCCATAGACGGCAGCCCACATGAATCAAGGCAAATTGGAAGAGGTCAAACAGGAGATGGCAAGAGTAATCATAGACATTTTAGGAATCAGCAAACTAAAATGGACTGGAATGGGTGAATTTAACTCAGATGACCATGATATCTACTATTGTGGGCAAGAATCCGTTAGAAGAAATGGAGTAGCCATCATGGTCAACAAAAGACTCCGAAATTCACTACTTAGATACAGTCTCAAAAATGACAGAATGATCTATGTTCATTTCCAAGGCAAACCATTCAGTGTCACAGTAATCCAAGTCTATGCCCCGACCAATAATGCTGAAGAAGCTAAAGTTGAACAGTTCTATGAAAACCTACAAGACCTTAGAGAACTAACACCCAAAAATGTCCTTTTTGCTATAGGGGACTGGAATGCAAAAGTAGGAAGTTGAGAAACACCTGGAGTAACAGGCAAATTTGGCTTTGGAGTACAGAATGAAGCAGGGCAGAGGCTAACAGAGTTTTGCCAAGAGAACGCACTGATCATAGCAAACACCCTCTTCCAACAACACAAGAGAAGACTTTACACATGGGCATCACCAGATGGTCAACACTGAAATAAGATTGATTATATTAGCAGCCAAAGATGGAGATGCTCTATATAGTCAGCAAAAACGAGACCGGGAGCTGACTGTGGCTCAGATCATGAACTCCTTATTGCCAAATTCAGACTTAAATTGAAGAAAGTAGGGAAAACCACTAGACCATTCAGGTCTGACCTAAATCAAATCCCTTACTACTATCCTTGGAAGAAAAGTTATGACCAACCTAGATAGCATATTCAAAAGCAGAGACATTACTTTGCCAACAAAGGTCCATCTAGTCAAGGCTATGGTTTTTCCAGTGGTCATGTATGGATGTGAGGGTTGAACTATGAAGAAGGCTGAGCGCCGAAGAATTGATGCTTTTGAACTGTGGTGTTGGAGAAGACTCTTGAGAGTCCCCTGGACTGCAAGGAGATCCAACAGTCCGTTGTAAAGGAGATCAGCCCTGGGTGTTCTTTGGAAGGACTGATGCTAAAGCTGAAACTCCAGTACTTTGGCCACCTCACGCGAAGAGTTGACTCATTGGAAAAGACTCTGATGCTGGGGGGGATTGGGGGCAGGAGGAGAAGGGGACGACCCAGGATGAGATGGCTGGATGGCATCACTGACTTGATGGACGTGAGTTTGAGTGAACTCCAGGAGATGGTGACGGACAGGGAGGCCTGGCATGCTGCAATTCATGGGTTCGCAAAAAATCAGACACGACTGAGCAACTGAACTGAACGACTATACAGTGGAAGTGACAAATAGATTCAAGGGATTAGATCTGATAGACAGAGTGCCTGAAGAAGTATGGACGGAGGTTTGTGACATTGTATAGGAGGCAGTGATCAAGACCATCCCCAAGAAAAAGAAATGGAAAAAGGCAAAATGGTTGTCTGACCAGGCCTTACAAACAGCCATGAAAAGAAGAGAAGTGAAAAGCAAAGGAGAAAAGGAAAGATATACCCATTTGAATACAGAATTGTAAAGAATATCGAAGAGAGATAAGAAAGCCTTCCTCAGTGATCAGTGCAAAGAAATAGAGGAAAACAATAGAATGGGAAAGTCTAGAGATCTCTTCAAGAAAATTAGAGATACCAGGGGAACTTTTCATGCAAAGATGGGCACAATAAAGGACAGAAATGGTATGGACCTAACAAAAGCAGAAGATATTAAGAGAGATGGCAAGAATACACAGAGGAACTATACAAAAAAGATCTTCATGACCCAGATAATCACGATGGTGTGATCACTCACCTAGAGCCAGACATCCTGGAGTGCAAAGTCAAGTGGGCCTTAGGAAGCATCACTACAAACAAAGCTAGTGGAGGTGATGGAATTCCAGTTGAGATATTTCAAAACCTAAAAGATGATGCTGTGAAAGTGCTGCACTCAATATGCCAGCAAATTTGGAAAACTCAACAGTGGCCACAACTGGAAAAGGTCAGTCTTCATTCTAATCCCAAAGAAAGACAATGCCAAAGAATGCTCAAACTACTGCACAATTGCACTCATCTTACACAGTAGCAAAGTAATACTCAAAATTCTCCAAGCCAGGTGTCAATAGCATGTGAACTGTGAATTTCCAGATGTTCAAGCTGGATTTAGAAAAGGCAGAGGAACCAGAGATCAAATTGCCAACATCCATTGGATCATTGAAAAGGCAAGAGAGTCCCAGAAGAACATCTATTTCTGCTTTGTTGACTATGCCAAAGCCTTTGACTGTGTGGATCACAATAAACTGGAAAATTCTGAAAGAGATGGGAATACCAGACCACCTGACCTGCCTCCTGAGAAATCTGTATGCAGGTCAAGAAGCAACAGTTAGAACTGGACATGGAACAACAGACTGGTTCCAAATAGAAAAAGGAGTACATCAAGGCTGTATATTGTCACCCTGCTTATTTAACTTATATGCAGAGTACATCATGAGAAATGCTGGGCTGGAAGAAGCACAAGCTGGAATCAAGATTGCCGGGAGAAATATCAATAACCTCAGATATGCAGACGACACCACCCTTATGGCAGAAAGTGAAGAAGAGCTAAAGAGCCTCTTGATGAAAGTGAAAGAGGAGAGTGAAAAAGTTGGCTTAAAACTCAGCATTCAGAAAATCAAGATCATGGCATCTGGTCCCATCACTTCATGGCAAATAGATGGGGAAACAAACAGTGACAGACTTTATTGTTTTGGGCTCCAAAATCACTGCAAATGGTAACTGCAGCCATGAAATGAAAACACGCTTGCTCCTTGGAAGAAAAGTTATGACCAACCTAGATAGCTTATTAAAAAGCAGAGACATTACTTTGCCAACAAAGGTCCATCTTGTCAAAGCTTTGGTTTTTCCAGTAGTCATGTATGGATGTGAGAGTTGGACTATAAAGAAAGCTGCATGCCAAAGAATTGATGCTTTTGAACTGTGGTGTTGAAGACTCTTGAGAGTCCCTTGGACAGCAAGGAGATCCAACCAGTCCATCCTAAAGGAAATCAGTCCTAAATATTCATTGGAAGGACTGGTGCTAAAGCTGAAACTAATACTTTGGCCACCTGATATATTCACTGGAAGGACTGATGCTAAAGCTGAAACTAATACTTTGCCCACCTGATATGAAGATCTGACTCTTGAAAATGCCCTAATGCTGGGAAAAATTGAAGGCAGGAGAAGAGTAAGACAGAGAATGAGATGGTTGGTTGGCATCACCGACTCAATAGACATGTGTTTGCATAAACTCCAGGTATTGGTTATGGACAGGGAGGCCTGGCGTGTTTCAGTCCATGGGGTCGCAAAGAGTTGGACCCAACTGAGCAACTGAAGTTGAGTTGAACTGAAGAAAGTATTGACTTGTTAGAAGAGTTTGGAGGTTTTTTATAAAGGGTGGCATAGCTGCACTTAAAAGTAGCCTGGCCGTCTAATTAGGAAATATATCTTAGTTGTGTGGTTTTTTGTCTTGGGGTCACTAACCCTTTGAGAATTTGATTATAGTTATGAACTTTCTCTTCAGGAACACATGCACATGCCCATCCTCTAAGTTTTAAAGTTTAAGAGTGTACAACTTAAGAACGCTTGTCATGGCGACTTTTTGATCCTTTCCGTTATGCTTGATGTATGTATATTTTTTTTAAAGGGAAAGAGAGAATTCAATGGGAAGCATCTCAAGGGATATTGAGCTAGTTTTCTAGCTCAGTCAAAACACATGGAGCATTTGAGAAGATTTCATCTCATTGGTTTTTCATCTTGCCTTGGTGTAACCACCAATGAACAAAATAATTGAAAATCCTATTTTGGGTGGAGCTAGAATTGGTAGTGTCTTAATAATTTTAAAATCTGTTGCTAGCAAGCATCGTAGACAAAATCCATCATTATTCAGTCTCTTCCTTTCCATATTGCTATACTTTGCCAATCCACTGGCCATTCCTCTTCATTTGAAGAATTTAGCTCCAGCTTCATGTCTTCCTCTCTGCCATCTTCTGTAATTTTTCTCACTGCTTTCCCTCTCCACTTGATGAGCCTTCTAGTACCTTGTGTTCCCGGTTCTTTAACCTCCACACCTCCAGTGACTTTTTCTTCTCTGCCTTCACTCTCCGTCTCATGGTCTCAACCTGAATCTTGTCATGACCAGAAGCTGTGCTACCTCTGACATTTCTACTGTGTCTATCTCACTTTTGTACCATCAGCTCACCATTTCCTGTCTTACCACTCTACTTGCTCAGATGCCCTCACTGCCACAAGTTTGCTGTTTCTTCACAACTTCTTAGCAGTTCTCAGCCTAGGGAGCTTGGAAAAAATGCCAATGCCTAGACCCCCTTTTCCAGAGAATTCTGGAGGTGAGCTTGGTACCAGTGGTATTACTTTTTTAAAGCTCCTCATGTGATTGTTATGTATAGTCAGAGTTGAGATCCACTACCTAATCCTTTGACTCTAGAGCTCTGTCATTGTCCATCAGCCCCATTTTTTCCTACCTAATCTAGCCTAGATTACATAATCACTTTTTATTGAATATTAAATAGTAAGACTTTTTTAGTTCAGTTCAGTTGCTCAGTTGCGTCCGACTCTTGGCAATCCCATGAATCGCAGCACGCCAGGCCTCCCTGTCCATCACCAACTCCTGGAGTTCACTCAAACTCGTGTCCATTGAGTCGATGATGCCATCCAGCCATCTCATCCTCTGTCGTCCCCTTCTCCTCCTGCCCCCAATCCCTCCCAGCATCAGAGTCTTTTCCAATGAGTCAACTCTTCGCATCAGGTGTGGAGTTTCAGCTTTAGCATCATTCCTTCCAAAGAACACCCAGGGCTGATCTCCTTTAGGATGGACTGGTTGGATCTCCTTGCAGTCTGAGGGATTCTCAAGAGTCTTCTCCAACACCACAGTTCAAAAGCATCAATTCATTGGCACTCAGCTTTCTTCACAGTTCCGCTCTCACATCCATACATGACCACTGGAAAAACCATAGCCTTGACTAGACGGACCTTTGTTGGCAAAGTAATATCTCTGCTTTTGAATATGCTATCTAGGTTGGTCATAACTTTCCTTCCAAGGAATAAGCGTCTTTTAATTTCATGGCTGCAGTCACCATCTGCAGTGATTTTGGAGCCCCCAAAAATAATTTCTGACACTGTTCCCACTGTTTCCCCATCTATTTCCCATGAAGTGATGGGACCGGATGCCGTGATCTTCGTTTTCTGAATGTTGAGCTTTAAGCCAACTTTTTCACTCTCTTTCACTTTCATCAAGAGGTTTTTGAGTGCCTCTTCACTTTCTGCCATAAGGGTGATGTCATCTGCATATCTGAGGTTATTCATATTTCTCCTGGCAATCTTGATTCCAGCTTGTGCTTCCTCCAGCCCAGTGTTTCTCATGAGGTACTCTGCATACAAGTTAAATAATCAGGGTGACAATATACAGCCTTGACGTACTCCTTTTCCTATTTGGAACCAGTCTGTTGTTCCATGTCCAGTTCTAACTGTTGCTTCCTGACCTGCATATAAGTTTCTCAAGACGCAGGTCAGGTGGTCTGGTATTCCCATCTCCTTCAGAATTTTCCACAGTTTATTGTGATCCACACAGTCAAAGGCTTTGGCTTAGTCAATAAAGCAGAAATAGATATTTTCCTGGAACTCTCTTGCCTTTTCCATGATCCAGTGGATGTTGGCAATTTGATCTCTGGTTTCTCTGCCTTTTCTAAAACCAGCTTAAATATCTGGAAGTTCACGGTTCACGTATTGCTGAAGCCTGGCTTGGAGAATTTTGAGCATTACTTTACTAGCGTGTGAGGTGAGTGCAGCTGTGCGGTAGTTTGAGCGTTCTTTGGCATTGCCTGTCTTTGGGATTGGAATGAAAACTGACCTTTTCCAGTCCTTCTTTTATTTGATCCTACGTGGCTGACTTAAACTGAGGCACTAGGTGAGCCATAGCTTCTGCCTGCACTGAGCAGAAAACATCTTCACCAATGACTTGATTTGTTTTACATTAGATTCATAACCGATTTGTTCTACAGTAGATTCATAACCTCAGACCCTTGAATTCCATCAGAAATACCTGGTAGACTTACTGTTTTTTTCCACCAAGTTTGATTTTCGACTTTTTTCTCTTAAACTTCCTTTGTTCCTTTCCCTTCTCTCACTCAGCTGATGCCATTGCCTTTTATTTATTTGAGAATATATGATGTTTCTCATTTTCCCATGACCAAGCTGAGACCAATTAAATAATAATGACCAATTAAATAATGATCTGCTCATATTTGTTTTCACCTTCTATCCTGTTGCCACGGAGTAAGTGTCATTCCTCGTACCAAGGATGGGTTTGCCTCTTGGGCTTATGATCTCATCCTCTCTCGTGTAGGGTCTCTGTTCCCTCTGTTATCGCCTTTCTTTTCTCTTGTCAGCTTTTCTTCCTCAATTGTTTCTGAGTATAAAAATGCTCTTTTACATCTAGTTTTAAAGAAGCCTTCCCTTGACTCCATATCCCTTTCCAGTTAGCTATCAAGCTCACACAGTACAACATAAGGCTGTCAAGGCCAAGGCCTACTGACTGATTCAACTGGTAAAGATAATGAATCACTTTTTTGATTTAGACAGTTTACAACTTTCAGAGACAGTATAAAGAAGGATGGTCAGATTCTTCCTGGAGTTTTTGGTTTACCTCATAGGCTACCTAATTAGCATTTGAAGTGTTATGAGTGATTTAAAAACCTATGAAGGCGAAAGAAAATGTACTATGATTATTCAGTCTGTCAAAGATTCAGGTTAAATATAAGGAGAAAAAATATTTTCATGGCTTGTTAAGCTTGAGTATGTCACTGGGGAAGGCTGTAGAGTCTTAGAAGCTTTAAAAATGGAGCAATATTGCCATATGGTTTTGATCTGTATTTTGATCTAAACATGCTTAGATTCACCTTTTCTCAAAATTTTTGGTCGTTGGACTTCTTTACACTCTTAGAACTTACTAAGGACCCTAAGGGACTTTTGCTTATGTGGTTTATATCTGTAAATATATACCATATTAGAAATTAAAAATGAGAAAATAATTGATTAATTAAAAATATTAGTAAACCTATTTCATGTTAATGCAAATAACATGTTTTAATGAAAAATAGGTATATATTTTCAAAACAGCCAAAAATTAATGGAAAGAATGATGTTGTTTTACATTTTTGCAATTATCTTTAATGTCTGACGTATAGAAGATAGAAGATAATTTAAATAAAAAAGAAATCCCAGCCTCTACACAGGTATGTATTTGGAAAAGTAATATGATGTTGATGTTGTAATAGCTTTTTTAGATAATTGTGGATATTTGATACTATATCCAAACTCAGTAAGTGGTACTTTCTAAAAGGTTTCTTTGTGGAATCTGTAACGACACTATATTCTGTTACATTAGAATCTGTTGGTCTGTGTTATTGGAATGGATCTTTTACCCATGCATGAACTTGTAACATGTGTTGGTCATTAGGCAAATGATGAGGCTTCCCTGGTGGCTCAGTGGTAAAGAATCAGCCTGCCAGTGCAGGAGATGTGGGTTCAGTGCCTGCATTGGGAAGATCCTATGGAGAAGGAAATAGCAACCCACTCCAGCATTTTTGCCTGGGAAATCCCATGGACAGAGGAGCCTGGCAGGCTACAGTCCACGGGGTCACAGAGTTGGATATGACTTAGCGACTAAACAACATTTGGAAAATACTGGTTCACAGATTTACTATGAGACAACCACTGCACATCAGTATGCATTGGCCTGCAGCAGAAGTTCTTTATGTGAACATTTGTGCTTTACGTACATTTCAGTACAGAGCATAAATATGAAAAAGGTGTGTTTTCAGGGACTGAAAATTTAAAAATTAATAACTTATACTGATTCATTCTTAAGTGAAACTGACAGTTGTTTTATTGCAAGTGTGTGACAGTGAAGGGAACAGTGATTATTAGTATGGCTTGGTGCACTGTCTTGGTTTTTGCTACCATTGCTCTTGTACGATTAGTGAAATGTCAAGTGCCTTGACATTATTATGAAAACAGTTGTGAACCTGCAGATCTCTTGAAAGGGTCTTGTGTCTGTGAGCAACACTGATAAACATTAGATAAAATTTACTTGAAGACTCCAGTACTTGAAGATACCGTTTTTCTCTTATTTTGAACTCCCCAGCTTTAAGTCATTTTACTTTTTCTTTATTTCTTCAGTTACTTCCTTTTCTGTGTCCTGGTAATTGGTTTGGGTGTAGTAGCCATGATAATGATGGTGGTATCAGCAGATATTGGATTACTTATCTTTAGCCAGGCAACATGCTCAACAGTCCACTTATGTGATCTTACTTATTCTTCACAACCTGTTGTCAGATGCTGTAATTATCTTGGTTTTATAGACGAGAAAGCCAAGGCAAGAGATGTTAAGTGACTTACTCGTGGACCACAGATAATAAGTCATAGAACTGGGTTTCTAAGTCAGGAACATGAATTTTTTCAGCATTTCAGGAACCATTCTATCTCAGATGTTTTTATACCAGCCATGGTCATAAGAGTGTATAAGACCAGTGAAAGTTGCTAAGTCGTTGCAACCCCATTGACTATACAGTCCATGGAATTCTCCAAGCCAGAATATTGGAGTGGGTAGCCTTTCCTTCTCCAGGGGATATTCCCAACCCAGGGATCAAACCCAGGTCTCCCACATTACAGGTAGATTCTTTACCAGCTGAGCCATAAAGGAAGCCCAAGAATACTGGAGTGGGCAGCCTATCCCTTCAGCAGTGGATCTTCCCAACCCAGGAATCGAACCAGGGTCTCCTTCATTGCAGGTGGATTCTTTACCAACTGAGCTGTCAGGGAAGCCTGCATAGGACCAGAGTGATGGTTTAATAATGCATAGTTTTGATATAACCATCACAAGGAGTTAAGTTCCTGTGACTAGCACTGTCTCTCATCGGAGTGCTCTCATCTCATTGAAGTAAATAGAGAAAGTAGAGATGGAAGTGAAGTAAGAGATGAAGTTAGAGATGAAGTAGAGATGAAGTAAGTAGAGAAATAATAATCAGAAATTTACTTGATGAGCATGGGCTCAGATTAGGAGATTAGATAAATTTTGGGGGTTTATTGAATACCTAATGTGGTCAAGGTACTCTGCTTGTCACACTAGTTTTAACTGCATAAATCTAAGGTAGTCTGATGTACCTATCTCACAAGACACCAGTCTTACCACTGGAATCAAATTATTCAAAATCTGTTTTCTGACTTTTTCTCTTCTTTGTGCATTACTTAGAATGCTGATCAGGAGAAGGGAATGGCACCCCACTCCAGTACTCCTGCCTGGAAAATCCCATGGACGGAGGAGCCTGGTAGGCTATAGTCCATGGGGTCGCTGAGAGTCAGACACGACTGAGCGACTTCACTTTGACTTTTCACTTTTATGCATTGGAGAAGGAAATGGCAACCCACTCCAGTGTTCTTGCCTGGAGAATCCCAGGGACTGAGGAGCCTGGTGGGCTGCCGTCTGTGGGGTCGCACAGAGTCGGACACGACTGAAGTGACTTAGCAGCAGCAGTAGAATGCTGATCATATTTGCCTTTTACAGATCTCCTTTTTCTGTTCTTCTGGGGCTGAGAACTCTTGTATGATTTACATATTCCTTCTTTAGCTATGTCAATTTGATCAGGTTATTATCAGCTCTTACAGACTTCGGGGGAAATTCTATTTTTGTACCTCTATTCTTATCCATTTTGTTCCAATTACAAATGCAATACTGAGAGGGTTATTTAATGTATATAATTTCCAGGTTAGGTGGTGATGGGTGGGCATTAGGATGAGGGTGTGGTTTGTAGTTTCTAGTATTTTCAGTAGTCAGTAATGCTGGGAAAAAATATCTGCTAGGAGAGGAAAGTGAATGTTTACTGACATTTAATTGGGAGTTCTTTTGTTCGAGTTTGTGCCATCTGCTTCACTCAGGTAACTGAAAACAGGCTAGCTTGTGAAATTGAAAATTCCATGGGGCAAGGTCTGTATTTTATTTCCCACTCTAGTGTCAAAACAAGTGCCAAACATCCTTGCTTCATTCCTGAGCTGTCACCTGGCAGGTGGGTGGTCCAGAGAATAACCCCTGGACACCTGTGTGTACTGCACTGCAGGTTTCTACGAAGGAAAAATGCCTGGTACTACCATGCTGTCCTGCCATATTTTCTTTTAGCAAAACGGGTAGCAGGTGTAGCCTGTTGAGTTTTATGAGCCTGTGTAACTCTTCTCTCATAAAGGGTTGACTTTTGATTGCAGATGTTAAATCTTGTTTTTTCTGCCAGGTGTATACCTTTCCTTTACTCATTAAAAAAAAAACCTTTTATTTCTAGATAATTGTAATTTCACATGCAGTTGTAAAAAATAATACAGAAAGATATCATGTACCCTTTATCCAATTTCCTCCTATAGTAACATCTTGAAAAACTATAGTTTAAATATCACAACCAAGATATTGACATTGATAAAATCCCAGTGATCTTACTTAGATTTCTCCAGTTTTATCTATATTCATTTGTATGCATGTATGTGTATATGTGGGTTTAGTTCTATGCAGTATTACCCTCTGTGTAGGTCTCTGTATCCACCCCACAGAACAATTCCATCACCACAAGGATCCCTAGGAGTGACCTTTTATAGCCATACCCACCTCTCCCCCAACTTCCACCCCCAACTCTGACCGCCCCCAAGTAACCATTAATTTTTTCCAGGAATATTATATAAATACAGCTGTACAGTATGTAACTTTTTGAGATTGTCTTTTTCTTTCCACTCAACAATTTCCTTGAGATTCTTTCAAGTTACTGTCTATGTGAATAATTTGTGCCTTTTCATTGCTAAATAATATTCCAGGGCCATTGATTTTTTTTTAATCTTCTAATTCTCATCTGTTCTCTTTGTGGTTTGCTAGAGTAACTCTATCGCTATTGCCGATGTTGATTTAGAAGACAAGAACAAATTGGAGACTGGGCAGACTCTGAAAACTGCAAAGACAAAACGGAAAAATTCAGCTCAGTCACCTTCAGCTCGGAGGACTAAAAAGCTGAAAACTGATGAAGAAGCCAACAAAGCCAGCAGCTTAGAGAGCAGAAATAATAGCACAGAGATGCCGTCCACTAGCGCCACGTGGGAAGGTGGGTGCAAGGAAGAGGAGAACAAAGACGACTTCACATGTGGTCAGTCTCCTTTGAAGAAAGTGAAGACTGAAACGTGTCCTCAGGGGCAGCCTGTCAGGCTTCCGGCAAATACCAGTAATATTGAGGAGGTGGAAATGAATTGGGACATAGTACAGGTATGCACAGCCTTATTCTGTCACTTCAGTTTGATTCTCTTTGACTGAGGGGAGACCTGGGAGTTTTCAGTTCCCTTGTCACTTTTGCCAGTGGTTCCTGTAGGCTTTGGCTCTTGGGTACGTTGTTTGGTATTATAGCTTATTGTCATTAATTCTTCAGTTAAAAGCTGTGACCTCAGGAAAGTAGATTTCTTTCCATGGTGTTCTAGTGAACATGAACATGTATTCTGTAGACAGATCGCCTCAAGAGATTGGGCCCTCCTAAGTTCCTTGGTAAGTTTTTGCTTTGTACTTGGACTGTAATGCCCCATAAAAGCAGTGCAAGTGATTAAGTCATTGGCTGTTAGTACATCTATTTAGCTCTTAGTGTAATGTTGTAATATACTATGAACCAGGCCTAGTAACTTCTTAAAGGAAATTTCTATCCAAATTCCAACTTGGGCTCCCATAATTATATTTCTTACTACAGGAGAAATCATATTTCTTCCAGTTTCTTTGACTAGCTTTGAGGATGGTAGAGAAGACCTGAGGAGTGACTCATTAAACAGTGATTCCCAATGTTTTGTCGGCCCCCACACACTCTCTGAACATTTCAGACTTAATCATAGCAGTACCCCCTCAGGGTGGATGGGGATCGCCTCCCTCCTTATTGTCTGACGCATGGTGATTCTGACGAGTGCTCCTTCCTCTGCTGGGAGAAAACTGCTCTAGAGTCCAGTGCCTCTGCTGGGAAATACCACTTCTCAGTCTGTAATTGTCTGTGTGTTACCTTTCTCTTTAGAGGAACTTCTTTTTACCCATGCTGCCTTTTCTATTACCTACTAGTTGAACATTGCCTGTACCTTTTAATTATGATTTTTCTTCTCTCTGTCTCATTAAGGAATAGAATGTTGCCTCATAGCTTTCTTCTCATCCCTGAACAGTCCAAAATTGGAAAACAGCATAATTAGGCTCCTTTCTATGCCTTCTTTTTCTTTTTTTCGCTTAGGCCTACAAGGAAATGTTTTAAAAGACATTTAAAACAGGCTGCATCAGGTTCACCCTGAAGGCTTTCTTGACATGCAGATCCCTTGGTTCCAGTGCAGACCTACAAGGGCAGGTGGGTGTGTCCCACTTCCCTTCTCTTCGCCTTAGCTTCTCAGCCTATTTCTGCTGTTGACATAGATCTACCTCTAGTAGCTGACCCTGAGTAGGAAGGAGGGGGATGGTTTCAAAGTACAGGAAGTCTCTTGAACTATGGAAATAAGTTTTGCAAAATGAAGTCGGGTTAGTTATTCTATGAAACTCTGCTTCACACCCATATCTCATAATCTGTGTAAAAGGAAGAAATGAAAATAACCCTACCTATGACAGTTGTTTACAGGTAATAGAATCATGCTTCTAATGAGCTTAAGCAGAAAAGAGGATGCAGGGGCCTTTCGAAGAATGCAAGGGACAAAGCGTGATCAAGTCTCCTAAGGCCTTAAACCAGAGATTGGAAAACTGAGGACTTGAGGAAGCCATTTTCTCAATTTTCTCTATTTCAGAGATTTCATGATCACCCATTTTCACCCCTTCTGTGTTTGAGTTGTTGTTTTCTCTTGGCAAATCAGAAAGCAGATCAGATTTCCCTACTTCTTTACGAAATGTGGGAGATGACAGCCCCACAATTCATTTACCATTAGTTTTAGCTAGTGAAGAGGGAAAAGTGTAAGGTGAGAACAGGTCCCCAGCTGCCAAAAGGTGAGTGGCAGAAGAAGAGCAGCCAGGAGTAAAAGTTTCATCTGTAAACCGGTAGCAGGAATGTCCATGTGATGTTTAAATATCAAATGGAAGTAAGCTTTCAGGTCTAGAACTATTTTATGGCCTTTGACCATATTATCTGGGTAGTGTGAGTGTGCTTGTCTTTCCTTTCAATTTTAAGCATTTTTTTTCTCCTTATATGAATAGTGATTTTTGGCAGCTCAAACAAGCCCGTTCTCAGAATGTGCCACTCTGTTGCATGTGAGTTGGGAGAAGTGGTTGCCTCAGCTGCGACCTTTGCTGAGCATCCTGAGGACCACTAGTAAGCTCAGCATTTTCTAAATGGGTTTAGGAAAATTGCCTGGGGAACTTTAGGTGTGACTTACTTGTTTGGGTTTTTAAAAGATTTAACCAGGTACAGTCATCCTTGTCTAATCTTGAATTACTTTTAAATCTTGTCATATATATGGACTTTCTGTCCTATACTATTTTCCATAAGCAGGAGAGAGAATCATTTTATCTGCCAAACATGTTGAGAATAGTGGCAGGTGTTAAAGGGAAACGGGCAAAGCAGAGTGAGAGTCAGCAATGCCAAGTCAATCAGCAAGACAATTAGGAAGGCTTTGAACATTTGAGTGAGACTCAGTGAAATGCTTGTGGTATACATATTAACTACCACAAAATGAAATGTATGCTCAAGTTCTTTGGGGAAGTTCTGACAAGTACCTCATTAGTAAGGAATGGGTGATGGAAATTAACTGTATAGGAATTATTCAGTCTTGAACATAAGGGAAATGTTATTTATATTTCCTTCATTTTAAGGACCATGGACCCTGCCCACCATGATACCTTGATCCTCTTAACTTTTTCCTTTCAAGGTGGGTTTTTTTTTTTCAACACTAAAGTTCCATAACTTTTTCAGGAGCATCACTGTCTTGTTTGGGGAGGGACTTTACCTATAAACACACTCTGTATCTATTTCCTGATCAGGTTCTGGGATCACCAGACTCCTCAGGGAGAAACAACCTACTTCATTGCTTTTCTGCAAACTGCAAACATGTGGTTGCCTTAAGAAATTAGTTTTTGTTAAAGTATGTTATATCATTAAGCAACTACATTGTGAATACCGTAACCTTTATAAGAATTTGAAGAGATGACTAGCTACAAGCAGTTTTTGAGAAAATTAAATGCCCTGAAGTGGTGATTGCTATTATGTAGTCTATTTTGAGGGAGGTGGGAGTAGAGGAGCCATATGCAATATATTAGTAATGTTTGGTAAATCAGGGAAGAAGAGTGAGCAAAACCTATTTATTAGCCATTTTCCCCATTCTTGCAAGAGATGATGTGGAAATAATGTGGGTGAGGAAGACCACGGGGTGACAGAATAGGGAAAGAAGTGGGACGGGAAGGAGACGAATGTCTCTGAGTTAACTTTCTCACGGCACTTTTACACATAAGCATGTATCACTTGTTAGGAGGAATTAAGTAAAAACAGTTGGGTTGACCCTTGCTTTTTTATAATTTAGCTGGAGGTATTTATGATGGACCTTAAACTTTCTGAAATATATATGGAGAAAATTGTACTAAAGTACTTCACTTCAACTTCATATACCTCAGTTCAGTTCAGCTGGTCAGTCGTCTCCAACTCTTTGCGACCCCATGAATCGCAGCACTCCAGGCCTCCCTGTCCATCACCAACTCCCGGAGTTCACTCAGACTCATGTCCATTGAGTCCGTGATGCCATCCAGCCATCTCATCCTCTGTCGTCCCCTTCTCCTCCTGCCCCCAATCCCTCCCAGCATCAGAGTCTTTTCCAGTGAGTCAACTCTTCGCATGAGGTGGCCAAAGTACTGGAGTTTCAGCTTTAGCATCATTCCTTCCAAAGAAATCCCAGGGCTGATCTCCTTCAGGATGGACTGGTTGGATTTCCTTGCAGTCCAAGGGACTCTCAAGAGTCTTCTCCAACACCACAGTTCAAACGCATCAATTCTTCAGTGCTCAGCCTTCTTCATAGTCCAGCTCTCACATCCATACATGACTACTGGAAAAACCATAGCCTTGACTAGATGGACCTTAGTCGGCAAAGTAATATCTCTGCTTTTGAATATGCTATCTAGGTTGGTCATAACTTTTCTTCCAAGGAATAAGCATCTTTTAATTTCATGGCTGCAGTCACCATCTGCAGTGATTTTGGAGCCCCCCAAAAATAAAAAGTCTGCTACTGTTTCCCCATCTATTTCCCATGATGTGATGGGACCAGATGCCATGATCTTTGTTTTCTGAATGTTGAGCTTTAAGCCAACTTTTTCACTCTCTTCTTTCACTTTCACCAAGAAGCTTTTTAGTTTCTCTTCACTCTCTGCCAAAGGGGTGGTGTCATCTGCATATCTGAGGTTATTGCTGTTTCTCCCGGCAATCTTGATTCCAGCTTCTGTTTCTTCCAGTCCAGCGTTTCTCATGATGTACTCTGCATATAAGTTAAATAAGCAGGGTGACAATATACAGCCTTGATGTACTCCTTTTCCTATTTGGAGCCAGTCTGTTGTTCCATGTCCAGTTCTAACTGTTGCTTCCTGACCTGCATACAGATTTCTCAAGAGGCAGGTCAGGTGGTCTGGTATCTAAGTGTTCAAAAATGTAAGCATGTAATAACTTCCCAGTTCAAGAAACAGAATGTTAACAGCAGCCAAAATTCTCTTCATACCCCTTCTTAATCCTGTGTCCCCTTTCCTAAAACCACTCTTCTGACTTCTAACATCATACATAGTTTTCCTTTTGCAGTCTTTAGGAAACTTATTTGTGTGGTAAAATAAGCGATGTAATAAAGTAAATAGGTTAGGGTGAAGAGAACAGCAGTAATAGAGAGCATTTCAGAAGGGAGGTGTCCAGTTGCTGGTTTGATTTTTGAAAGAATAAAAAATTCTCTCAGTGCTAGTCATTTAAGTGTTATTTAATTTAGATATAAGTTATTTTAAACTGCAGGTGCTGCCTGGATTATTAAGACAATAGTTTAGTTGTTGATACCCAGAATTTTTCTTTTTTTAACTGAGAAGATGGGAATATAGACTTTGAAGAGTAGATTCTCAGGCCACTTGGAGAGAAGGCCATTTTGTTAGGGGTTTTGGATACCATGACGGCACCATGTCTCCTCTGCAGTGGGATTCAGGAAGAGAAGTGAGACAACTTGATTAATTTGTACTTTTGCCTGAATAATGTCATCTTGCTTTGCCCACAAATCAAATTTTTGAAGTGGTAAAATAGCATGTGGGACTTTTGGCCATTTACTTGACTTCTTTGAGCATCAGTTTTTAAATCTGTAAAATGAAAATCAGTTTAGTTCAGTTGCGCAGTTGTGTCCGACTCTTTGCGACTCCATGGACTATAGCCTGCCAGCCTTCTCTGTCCATGGAATTTTCCAGGCAAGAATACTGGAGCAGGTTGTCGTTTCCTACTCCAGGGGATCTTCCTGACCCAGGGATCGAACCCATGTCCCTTGCACCACCTGCATTGGCAGGTGGATTTTTTAGCACTGTGCTACCTGGGAAGCCTGCAAGAACAGTAAAAGGCAATCTGGGCTGTGGGGAAGAAATGAAGAGTAATACTTCTATGAATGCAGTTTGAGATGCCTAATAGGTTTTCAAGAGAATACATCAGGTAGCTTACTTAAATGAGTCCAGAGCTCATGCGGAAGAGAGCAAGGGCTGGAGATATGAAGCTGACTTTCTCCCCAGAGAGTTGGTATTAATTCATCAGAATACATAATAAGATGTAGGCCTAAAGGATTTCAGGTACACAGAGGAATGAAAGTATCCTCAATAGTCTCTGGAGTTCAGCCATTTATTTCATCTGTTGTTTAGAAATTTAGTCTGTTTTATATATTGCCTTAATTTTGTTGACAAGTTGATAATGACAGTTCTTTAATAAGTTTTGAATTTTTCTTTAATTTTTGGCATATCTCAAGCAGTAGGATTGAAATAATAATAAAACATATGCCTTTCATGCTTTACTTCAAAAATCTACTTAGCTTTTGAGAACAGTGACTGAAATGGCATTTTATTTTTTCTGTTCTCCAGGCTAACTTCTCTGAACTTTTCTGCTTACATGTACCTTTTGCTGAGACCTATAGACTTTTTAAAAAAATAATTATTTTGAGTATGTGGTAAATGGGAATCAGAAAATGCCAAAGACACAGAAGGATCTTCTTGCCCTAGCTCTAAGTCAACCAATTACCTTTCCCCCAAATAAGCCATGTTCCAAGTTCTTGTAATTCATTCCATGTCAGTTCATACAAGAGTAAGTTACATGGTATTCTTCTCCATGGGTGTATAATTTATTCACCAGTTCCCCATTGTAGACTGGTTTTTGCTGACTTCTACCATACTATAAAAAGTTCTTCAAAAAATATCACTGTAAATAAGTATCATTTTCCAGAAGTATGAATATGTCAGAACAAAATTCCCAGGAGTGTAATTGCTGGATCATAGAGTTTATGCATTATAAATTTTGATAAATACTGCAGATTGTTCTTCCTCCAGAGGTTATAGCATTGTACTTTCTCATTAGCAATAATTGAAAGTGCCTTTTCCCATCATTTATGCCAACACAATGAGTTACCAACTTTTTAATCTTTGATGTCAATCTGAAAGGTTAAAAATGCTTATCTCATTGAGACCTGTAGAATTTGGATGATACAAAGTGGTTTTTATTGGGTTTTATTGAATTAGTGAAATGACTATTCTGTGATTATCAGTATATATTCTATATTTCATGCCATTTTCTTTTTTTTAAACCACAGCAGTTAGTTTCTAAGTGACTGGAAAACATTATTTGATATTATATTTTAAACCATATGTTATAATATAGATGTTTACTTTTCAAGGTTTTAAATCACTAAATGTGCTTAATTTTCAGGTTTTATCTGAGAGAACTGATATTGAACTTTGGGTTTGTGCCAATATTATTCGTCTCTTTAATGATGATAACACAATTCCCTTCATTATACGTTATCGAAGAGAGCTTATTAATAATCTTGATGCTGATTCCTTGAGAGAAGTTCAACAAACTCTAGAGGAGCTACGGTAAGAAACCTGGGAAGGGGTGAGCTTTGTGTAAGGGGAAAGAGGGCATGTGAGCCAATGAGGGGGAACAATGAGAAAGAGAATGATAGTCTATTTTAACAGTTCCGATATTTTGTTTTCTTGATTTATTGTAATCTGAATATAATCAATCCTCTCCTAAAAGAGGAAGCCAACTTCATTTTACTTATTTAGAGGTATGCAGAGTCCCTCTGCTGGTGTGTTCATGCATAGCTTGGGCATGAATCTGCACAAGGTGGTTTGCATTATTAATATGAATCTGAATGTCATCTTCTCTCATAGAAGTGATTTTGCATAATGCAAAATTAGAACTACCAGCAGGAAACTCAGGAAAATACAGTTTCATCTAAATCTTCAATAGCTTTTGTAAAACTGTCCTCTTAATAACTTTAAAGTCCCTATTAAATGGAGAGTTCTTTGACTGTATCGAGTTTGCTAGGAAATAATGTATATTTCCCTTTTCTGTTCTTCTAAAGGATATAGTAATTTAATGGTAGTGGATTGTAACTTGTTTATGATTATAGAATGGAAAACACCCTTTAAAAATATTATTCCTCTGGACTTATTGTAAGAACTCAGAAATAAGCATACCAGAGACTATAAGTATCTAACTGTATTATTCAGTAGAGTTTATTTAAACACTCTTCCCCATTCATTTATTTACTACATGTATCCTACCTGCCAGGTGCTGTGTTGTTGATACCTGTGTTCTTTGGCAAGGATCTGATTTAAATTGGATATAATCTTACCATCAAGCCATTCTAAAAGCGCTAAGGATTATTTTTATTAATAGAACAAGCCTAATAATTTTGGAGGGACTTGCATCTCACTAACATTTCTGTCCCTTTTGTGGGATTTCTTTTGGTGCCAGGAGGATTCAAATGCTAATTTGTTGGAAGTTATAGTTCATTGAGAAGCAGAATCAATTAGCCAACCCAGAAATATAAATGACAGTTTAATCAAGTGGTTTCAGAGTCAGATCTTCCAGGGCTAGTCTAATATAATCAAGCATTAAGGGCTGCAAATTGGAGATGACAGGTCCTAAGGGGGCTAACCACTGCTTATCTCCAACAGATCATAGTATGCAGTCTTCTCTACTCAAATTGCTGGATCTTCCCATTTTTGAAAAACCAGTAATCTGAATTTTGATGTAAAAAATTTTGTAGGTCAAGCAAAATCATCTGCAGGCCATGTCTAGAAATTCAGCAGTTTACAAATTCTGAAGTAAGCTCTCTGTTTGGTTGAAAGCAAAGTAATGAAGAAAATTTAAGGATTTGGGGGTGTGAAATTGGGGAGAGTGTCACAAAAAAGCAGGAATAGTTTACTTAAAAAAAATTAAAAGTATTCTACCAATTAGTTTTTTATTGAGTGAGGGACAGGAGCTTTATGTCAAGATTAATATTATTATTATTTTCTTTTTCTCTAAAAAGCATTTCAGCTGCAACAGAATTCAATTTCTGGGCATCTATTAATAAAGGAATACATTAAATATTAGTAGAGGACTATTTCTCTAAGTAAGTGTGGCAATGATTAGTAGTGACTTAGAAGATCTTTTTATGTCATACAGAGATTTCTTTTTGGTAATTAGGTATGGTATCTGTTTTTCTTAAGCTTTTCCTATGACTAGAGCATGGTCTTCAATGTGTTAACTGCTACTCATCAATGAGTAGTGAAACTAATTTAGTGGGTCATTACCACTTTAACAAAAAATGAAATAGAGAATAGGAAATATGAGTGCAGTTTCTATAGTAAAGGTGAATATTGTTTGATGGAACTGTCATATGTTTATATAACTTTATTATTAGGTTGGTGCAAATGTAACTGGTTTTTGCATTGTTGAAATTTGCTGTTTGATATTGAAATACATTCTTAATAAATGTGGTTATGGTTATACATCTTTTTAATGTGCATTTCTCGCTTTATGTTTTTTTGCTGATAACTACTTACTGTTTATTTTATATTTATTTTGGTCTATGAAAAAGATGCTAGAAAAAAGCAAACGAGCAATTTTCTTATTTGAGTTCAAAATGGGTCATAAAGCAGTGGAGATAATTTACATCAGAATGCATTTGGCCCAGGAACTGCTAACAAACGTGTAGCACATTTGTAGTTCAAGAACTTTCGCAAAGGAGATGAGAGCCTTGAAGGTGAGATGTGTGGTGACCAGCCATTGGAAGTTGACAATGACCAATTGAGAGGACCAACAAAGCTGATCCTCTTAAAACTACGTGAGAAATTGCCGAGGAACTCAGTGTCAGCCATTCTATGGTCATTCGGCATTTGAAGCAAATTGGAAAGGTGAAAAAGCTTGATAACGTGGGTACCTCATTAGCTGGCCAAAAATTTAAAAAATCATTGTTTTGAAGTGTTGTCTTCTCTTCTTCTCTTACTGTGCACAACAGTGACCCATTTCTTGATCAGATTGTGACTTGTGACGAGAAGTGGATTTTATGTGGTTGTTCAGCCAGCTCAGTGGTTGAACTGAGAAGAAACTCTAAAGCACTTCCCAAAGCCAGACTTGCACCAAAAATGGCCATGGTCACTGTCTGGTGGTGTTTCATCCACTCCAGCTTTCTGAATCCCGGTGAAACCATTATATCTGCAAAGTATGCTCAGCAAGTTGGTGAGATGCACCGAAAACTGCAGTACCTGCAGCTGGCTTTGGTCAACAGAAAGGACCCCATTCTTCTCTACAGCAACAACTGACTGCACGTTGTACAACCAACACTTCAAAAGTTGATTGAATTCACTACGAAGTTTTGCCTCATTTAGCATATTCGCCTAACCTCTCACAAACCGACTGCCACTTCTTTAAGCATCTCGACAACTTTTGCAGGGAAAATGCTTCCACAACCAGCAGGAGACAGAAAATGCTTTTTGAGAGTTTGTTAAATCCCAAAGCACAGATTTTTATGCTGCACAAAAAAGCAAGCTTATTTCTCATTGTTAAAAAAGTGTTGATTGTAATGTTTCCTATTTTGATTAATAAAGATGTGTTTGAGCCTAGTTATAATGATTTAAAATTTGTGGTTGAAAACCCCAGTTACTTTTGCACAAACCTAATGAATATGAAATTATATGTGTATATATTGGGTTGCAGGGTAAAATATATTTCTTACTGAGAGTCCCTGTTAAAAAAGTGAATTAAAAAATGACTGTGGTTATAGACAGTAAACTTCCTCTGAAGATGCCTCACCTCTCCCTTATATGCAAGTCAGTGGCTCCTGGCCTTTTGTCAAAGTGATCCTGGTAGACTTCAGTGTCTGAAAGCAATCTTGGGCTATCAGGAATGTAAAAGACACAGAGATGTGATTGAAGGACTGCATATTTCTTCCTGTTTAACTTACAATCTTCTGCCTTTGGGTTTTTTTTTTTTTTTTTCATAAACAGATTTAGTTTTCTTTTCCATCAATCATTTTTACTAATTTATATTATCATCTCTCTAACTTTCTGCCTGTCATTTTATCAGTACCATTATTAGATTATAAATAATAATAGGTAATAAAATAGGATAAGAGGTTTTAATAATAATATATTCTAAAATATCAAGATTTTGAAAATCAAGGAGAGACTAAATACTATTTCAGCTTGAAGGAGATTGTAGACACATAGCAATTACATAAAACTCATTGTTAGCTGAATTCAGTATTAAAGACATTATAGGAACAATTAGTAAAACTTAAATGAGATCTGAGTGTTAGAATATAATATATCAATATAATATCAAACCCAGGTCTCCTGCATTGTGGGCGGATTCTTTACCAGCTGAGCCACAAGGGAAGCCCATAATATCGATATTATTATATATTACAAAAATTTTTATTTTCAGGGCTGTTGCAAAGAAGGCTCATAGTACAATCCAAAAAATTAAAAAGGAGGGGAAGATGTCTGAGTGCCTGTTAAAAGCTTTGCTGAACTGTAAGACTTTTGAAGAACTAGAACATGTGGTAAGGAACCCTTTTTATTTAATGTAATACCTACCTGAATATATTATAATTTGTGTCTTTTTATAGTTAAAAAATAGCCAGAAGTAAAAAGCCCCAGAGTCATCAGCCACCATCATTATTCAACAAAATATTCTTCATTCAGTAAACATTTTTTAAGCCTTTCTTTTTGTGCTAGGCACTTGGATTTACAAAGATGACTAACATATAGTCCTTGTCTTCAAGAAATTCCCAGTCGGGTAAGAAAAAAGAGTGGGTAACAGAAGTGAGAAGCTTGAGGGAGAGTGCTAAGCTGGAGACACAGATGTGAATGTCTTCAGCATGTAGTTGGTATTTGGAGCCATGAAAATGGAAGATTTCACTCACGGGAAGATCATAGGGTAAGCAGGTCAGGGTAGACCATTGAAGAAAACTAACTTTTGAAGCATGGGTAGAGGAAGGGATAGCCTAAGAAGGAGACATGAAAAGAATAGTGAGAGAAGTATGAAGAGAATCAGGAGATAAGGTACCCATAGGATAGAGGCAGAGAGTCATAGAAGGAGGCAATGATCAGTGGTTAAGTAATTAAATAGAGCAGGGAGTTTGGGCAAGATAAGGACTGAAAAATGTTTATTTGGTAATTAGGGGATCATTATGGCTCTTTGTGATACCACTTTCAGCAAGGTGTATGGAAAGAGAAGCCAGGTGGAGGTGGGTTGAGTAGTGAATATATACTCAGAAGTAGAAGCATTGTGTGTGGACATGTTTTAGAGGAGCTTGCTTGAGTTGAGAACTTGTAGTCCTTGCACCCCAAGCACTGAGTTTGTAAAGGGAATGAATCCAAGCAAATAGCTAACTGTGAGCATGTAGGAGAAGGGAGAAGGCAATGGCACTCCACTCCAGTATTCTTGCCTGGAGAATCCCAGGGACGGGGGAGCCTGGTGGGCTGCTGTCTATGGGGTCGCACAGAGTCGGAGACGACTCAAGTGACTTAGCAGCAGCAAGCATGTAGGAAAGTATAAAGCATTTGATAAGGAATAACTTTTTATACAACTTGTGTTCTTTGTTAGTATTATTCCTCTCTGAAGGAAGAAGAAAGAGTTGAAAAGAGGATGTCTTTAGCATTCTTGCATGTCCTCTCATTTTGTGTCCTAATTTTAACTTTTTCTTTTTAAAATTAATTGATTTGGTATGTTTTCTGATTTTTTACCCTAGTCAGCGCCATATAAAACTGGGAGCAAAGGCACCAAAGCCCAGAGAGCAAAGCAGCTGGGATTAGAAGGAGCAGCCAGGACACTGCTGGAGAATCCGGGGGAGCTGAGTCTGCTCTCTTATATTAAACCCAATGTGAAAGGTACTTAATTGTTTAAAGAGGTCTCTCCTGTTTCTTTTCTAATTTAAAAACTTAGGTAAAAAAATTGGTTCATTAAGTAACACAAAAGAATAGTATAGCATATAAAGGGAAAATTATTCTAATAAAACAAATCCCAGTATATCTTTCTTAGCCATTTAGCTTTCCTTTTTCGATAAAGTGCCTGTTCTTATCTTTTGCTCATTTTTCTGTTGTGTTGTTTCTCTTTTTTCTTATTAATTTGTGAGTATTTTTTAGATATTCTCTCTCGGAGTTATGTGTGTTACAGATCTTTTCTCCCAACTTGTATCTTCTCTTTTCACTTTGTTTATGCTATCTTTTGGTAAATAGAGTCTTAGTTTTATCATAGTTAATTTATTTATCTTCAATTTTATTAATCTTTTAAGATAATTGTTTTTTTTTCTTTTTAAAGAATTCCCTTTGCATCCAAGATTATACAGATACTCCTATATTCTTTTAAAACCTTTATCCTATTTCTAAAAACTTATAAAAATTTTACAATTGAAAAGTCATATCTACTCTTTAGAAATAATTTCAACAATTCAGACAGACATTAATTGTAAAAGAAAGTCCTACTCCCACACGTCTGCTCTCCAGGAGTAAAATGCTTGTCTTTTTCTGAAGTGTATCTTCTTATCTCAGTGTGTGTACATGTACAGGAAAGGATGAAAGAGGAAAGGGGTAAAGGAGAGATATTTCTAAGAAAAACCCAAGAAAAGTGACAAATGATACATGTCAGGGTGTGTTGGTTTTATTGTCAAAATGAGCCTTGAAGTGAGAGCTTTTTAAGTAAGAGTGATGGCTTTTTTTAGGGAGTGCTCTGATAGGATTGAATTGGGAGATTGATGCTCTAGTGATCACTACTCTCATTCTGGTTCTTTTTGACCTTCTGTTCTTCAGGCTGGGAGATTGTCTGTAGGGGGCAGTCTCTGATAACAAAATCTGCAGGATGTACTAAACTGTAGAGAAGCAGCGTACTGAAACCTGTGTTTTTTTTAAAATAATCTGGCAAATACGGATTTGCAGTTGGGAGAATTGAGTATGTGTGTCTGTGAAAATATGAATATCTGCTCATACCCAAATACACCCACCTTAATATCTGTACTGAAAAGGGCAGTAATAAGAAAAAGCAAATTTGTATTATTTGAATTTAGAAATGGATTGAAATGAGTAAAATTCAAGTTTAATTTTTAATGTGTATTTCTCATTATATTTTCAAATGGTTACAACTTTAATATTTTAATGTTAGCTGCAACTGTTTAACCAAGCATTGAGGTTAGCCACAGTGGAAACTGTCTGAGCCCAGTGTTAGTATGTTTTATTATACATGTTGGAGCTTTCAAAATGTTAGATGCACCATGATTTATGGTTTGTTTTATTTTTTATCTTCTGGTCTGTTTCCTTTCCTTCTACTCTTCACCTCCTCTGGTACTGAATACATTCCTATTCAGTATGTTTGATAACCTTGTATCTTTTACTTGTCCTATGGGGTGATGCTCATGCACTATCTGAAGATCGGTACTAGGAGTACTTCTGATAATGGGGTAGGTCAGGCCCAGCACAGTTACACATACCAGAACCCATCTAGCACACATACCAGAACTTTTCTGTTTGCTTTTCTCCCTTTTTCTTTTACTCTAATCACAAACGTAGTATTGTAATCAATTCTAAACAACTTTGAATTGCTTTTCAAAGTTTGCTTGGAATGTTTTTCCCTTCTGTCTCTTCCTTCTTTACGCTACATACATCCTCTTGATCACTCTCTGTTCCTTACTATTTTTCCAAATAAGTATTTTCCTTATTCCCATCATCCCTCAAAGAAGTATTTCAGAAACCAAATATTTCAGTATCACCACCCCCCCCAACATAGGAGGCACTTTTAATTACTACAGACCAACAAGAATTGGTCTGAAAGAAAGATAGGCTGTGTTGCAAATGGACTGTATCCTAGAAGATCCAGAATATCCCTCTATAAGGAGGAGTGGCTAATCACCCCTTTGTAAGTAAGATGAGGTGGTGTTAGTGCAGATAAGCTGAGAAGTGGCCAGTTTTTTAATTTTGGAGGTTTGAAGAGTGTGTGGCTCTGCAAGCCACTGCAAGGCAAGGGATATGATTTTCTGGTTCTCTGGACATTATTTTCTCCTGATTTTACTGAGATGCTAAACTTTTTGAACTCTTGTTATCCTTGGCTATATTAAGCCCCAATGAACAATTCTCTCTGATGAGACAAGGTGCTTTTTTTAAAACACACAAGACTCTCTTCCAATTCTCTCTCCCTAGTTGGACTGAGATGGGAGTTTGTAATTTGGATGAGCTCTTGGAATGGCTGAATGTTTCTACCTACTGTTAAGCACTCTGGCTCTGAGGTAGTTCAATGTACCTCCCTACCAATGGTTTTTTTAAGCTTTAATGAGTATCAGAATCATCTGGGATGCTTTGTAAAACAATAAAATGCCACAGTCTAGAATCTATATTTTTAGCAAGTATGTAATATAATTTTATTTTAGGGTCCTTAGACTATACAATCCATTGTTCTAGAGCTTTTGAATAATTTTAATTACATATGGTTCATTAAATACATAAGGTTTACAAACTGCATCTCCCTCAATGATGTGAACTTTTCAAAAACTGTTTTAATCGCCAAATATATAATTTCGTCTTTCTGTTCTCTCTCATTAATTGATCTCATTGTAGATTCCCCCTTTACTACTGACTTCTCACCCTGGTAGTCTCATTAAACTTTGAGTGATGATACTCTGAGGTACTTTTGGACTCCAGGAATGAGTGCATAGTGAGTAGTTTTCTAGGATAAAGACTGTCTAGCAAGAAAGCTAACACAGAACAGACATCTACTGACTGCTTACTATGTGCCATAGCTGTTCAAAGTTCTTATATACATAGCCTTCCACCTATCAGATTGTTCCTGCAAATTGCCTCCTAGGGAAATTCTCTTAAAATCTAAACAGGATACCTATTGATTTCAGTTACCAAATTTCCTTGAAATAAATGCAATTACATCAGTAGTTAAGATCAGTTATCATAATGCGACCCAACAAGACATTTCCTCTTTATTAATTATTCTGTAAGTCTGTCCTCCTGCTCTCTTTGTCTTTTGTACCTGTTACTCATTAAATTTGTGCTCTTAGAAAAACATGATACTCAGTGCTAGTGTAATTGAAGCTTTAATGCAAGAAAAAGCTTTAATGGAAATGGAACAATAAAGACAAAAGAAAGAAAGGAATGCATTGCAAATGATTTCTTGGTATATAAGCTGATATTGCAGGGACCATGATATACAAGACACACTGCTGTAAATTAGCAAACTGAAAGCACTCGGAGAGAACTTAACATACCATTCGTAGACAGTTCAGCTGTAAAGATGAATAGCCATATAATGACTCTTGTTTTGTGCTTATTTGAGATTTGAGACCTATTTCAAATAGGTCATTGAAAATGTGAATAAATGCCTCATAAACAAAATTAGGATATTAATAAAATTCCTTGTAAAGGAGAATTTTTATAACTGGAATGAAGTAGTATACCTTGGGATATTACTATTAATATGCATTTCCTATAACCACACTTAATATTTGTAAATAGTTCATGAAGTAGATACTATTATTACCATTTTTATAGGAATCTGAGGCACAGAGAGGACAAGTAACTTACCCAGCACACATTTGGTAGATGGTGGAGCCAGGGTTAGATCAGGCACCTGGCTCCAGACTTGCATTTTTTTACCACTAGGTTATATGGTATGTTAAGGCCCTGTATTACTGTTTTTGGAGGCTTGTTTTCAATGCTGAGGGAAGCTTGTCACTGCTATGATACTTTTCTGTCTAAAATTTGTCGATTTAAGGTTTTATTTTGACTGGAAAAAATTTATTGTGATTTAATTATAGATTTAAAAACCAATCTCTAGTTCTTGCTTTTGTTTTCCTTCTTACCCTTCTCCTAAAGGGCTTTCAGCGCTCCAGGATATTGAAACAGGAGTGCAGCATATTTTAGCAGACATGATTGCTAAAGACAAAGACACACTTGACTTCATTCGGAAATTGTGAGTAACTTTGGGAGAGTTTTCTGCTCTGTGGACACATGCTGTTAAGGGTTGCACAGTTAGTGCTAATTCCAGTGCTCATTAAAACTTTACTTTCAGACTTTAAAACTTTGTAAAATTTTTTTAGTAGCAGAATTCTTTGTTCAAATAACAGAACCCGAGTACATGAAACAGATAAAAGTAAAGTTGTTTTAATTGAATTCTGGGCATGGATCCTGGAACTCTGCCTGTTCATCCTCCTTATTCTGAAGCACCTCAGCAGAGGCCTCTGAGGAACATGGTTTAAAAACCACTGCCTAGTGCAGTGTATGCTAGAGAGCAATTCATAACTATTTAGAGTGGGTGGCATTGCTTTTTAAGCAAATTGTGATGTATGTACTTCATTTTATAATATCTCATTTCTAGTATTTACCAGTGGTTGGATTACCTTGGAAATGTGTAATATCAGGTATGGATAAATGTGATGACCTCAAAATGAATTTTAGGTGATGGAGAGAGCAGCTTATCCATATTATCACACCAATTTATAAGAAAGTAAAACCTTTTGACCTAGACACTACTTGGGTTTATGGATTTTATGCCTTCTAAAAAAAAGACATTGCTTAAAAACCCTATTTTTAGGTACTCTGTCTTTCCTTTTCTTCTGTATATCGAAAGACAGTTTTGATCTTTTTTTGCAGAGGTCTGTTCTTCCTCCCTCTCAACGTCTCTAGCTGTGTGAACTGTGCAGAGGAGAGCAAAGGTGGAGATGAACCAGTTGACTACTGTTGCTTATCAGGGTTTTTGTTGATATAAGGGAGAAAAATTTTCTGTTTTCTCAGTGGCCCTCACAGAAATGAGCTGAAGTAGAAGAACTGCCCAGGTTTTTAAGTGTGTTTTTATAAGTAATCATACTGCTGAAATTTGGTTCAATTTCGTAAATTGTCGTTGGAAGCTGTCCTGACATATTATCGTTTCCCCTCTTTTTAGCTTTTAATTGGTTCTGACTCCCTAACTCAGTGATTAGAAAATGATGATATCTAGGCCAGAGTTATTGGTCTCTTGGCTAACTGCAGGTAGTATCTAAACTCATTTAGATATTTTACAGGAGGACTGGGTTGATATATAAATAGATTTGTGCTGTGCTAGATATGTGAGACCTATGCTAGCATGAATAAGTGAGGAGTCCTTTTTTCATGGGTCAATATCATTTTTATAGTTGAGCATCATATTAAAAAAATCTTACTTGGTAATTCTCATTTAGTTTTTTGCTCATCTTATTTCTCTGTATAATGTGTTTCTTTACTGAAATACATGTTAATAACTACTTGTGGTTGAATACTTGTGTATCTGAACAGGTGCCAAGATAGATATATTCATATCCAGTCATCTTTGGCAAAAGTGTCCTCAAAAAAAGTAAATGAAAAAGATATTGATAAGTTTCAGCTCTATCAAAACTTCTCATGCAATATAAGAAACATCCAACATCATCAGGTAAATCAGGAAACTGCTTATTCATGCTGATAATAGTAATAATGATAATTCTTCAGATTCATTTATTACTTTTTTTACTAACAACTTAAAGAATTTTCAATCAGCTGTTTTCTTTTTTCCTTCATATAAATTTTTATAATTTTCTTATATCCTCTGCATTTCACAAATGGGAATCTCAAGACCCACAGAAGTTAGTAAATGACACTGAGAATTATTAGCAGAGCTAACAATATAACACTAGGTATCTTGGCTCTCTGGCAGGTGATCTTTCTTATTAGACTTTCCTTCCCAAGAAAAGATTTGATCTGGATATGAGCTCAATTCTGGATCCTTTCCATCTGAAATATGAATTAGAGATACCTGATTTAGAATAAAGTATGAGAAATCTCTCCTAGTTATATAAATTATAGTCATTATATCTATCTTTTAATCTCATTTTTCATTTTACTAATTCTTATCCTAATTGTAGTTACAGGTTATATAGCTACATGTGAATGTTGCTTTAACTTGTAGAACAAATTTTTTTTTTACAAACCAATAATACAGTAACACTAACTTTTATATTTACCTGTGTAGCTATCTTTACCACTGTTCTTTACTTCTTTGTATGCTTTTGAGTTACTATCTAGATTTTATTTCAGCCTGGAGGACTTCCTGTTATGTTTCAAGTAGGGTGGGTCAACCCCCTCAGATTTTGTTTTTCTGGAAAAATCTTCAGTTCAGTTCAGTTCAGTCGCTCAGTCGTGTCTGACTCTTTGCGACCCCGTGAATCGCAGCACCCCAGGCCTCCCTGTCCATCATCATCTCCCAGAGTTCACCCAGACTCAACGTCCATCGAGTCCGTGATGCCATCCAGCCATCTCATCCTCTGTCGTCCCCTTCTCCTCCTGCCCCGAATCCTTCCCAGCATCAGAGTCTTTTCCAATGAGTCAACTCTTCGCATGAGGTGTCCAAAGTACTGGAGCTTCAGCTTTAGCATCATTCCTTCCAAAGAAATCCCAGGGTTGATCTCCTTCAGGATGGACTGGTTGGATCTCCTTGCAGTCCAAGGGACTCTCAAGAGTCTTCTCCAACACCACAGTTCAAACGCATCAATTCTTTGGTACTCAGCCTTCTTCACAGTCCAACTCTCACATCCATACATGACCACAGGAAAAACCATAGCCTTGACTAGACGGACCTTAGTTGGCAAAGTAATGTCTCTGCTTTTGAATATACTATCTAGGTTGGTCATAACTTTTCTTCCAAGGAGTAAGTGTCTTTTAATTTCATGGCTGCAGTCACCATCTGCAGTGATTTTGGAGCCCTCAAAAATAAAGTCTCACACTGTTTCTACTGTTTCCCCATCTATTTCCCATGAAGTGATGGGACCAGATGCCATGATCTTTGTTTTCTGAATGTTGAGCTTTAAGCCAACTTTTTCACTCTCTTCTTTCACTTTCACCAAGAAGCTTTTTAGTTTCTCTTCACTCTCTGCCAAAGGGGTGGTGTCATCTGCATATCTGAGGTTATTGCTGTTTCTCCCGGCAATCTTGATTCCAGCTTGTGTTTCTTCCAGTCCAGTGTTTCTCATGATGTACTCTGCATAGAAGTTAAATAAGCAGGGTGACAATATACAGCCTTGATGTACTCCTTTTCCTATTTGGAACCAGTCTGTTGTTCCATGTCCAGTTCTAACTGTTGCTTCCTAACCTGCATACAGATTTCTCAAGAGGCAGGTCAGGTGGTCTGGTATTCCCATCTCTTTCAGAATTTTCCACAGTTTATTGTGATCCACACAGTCAAAGGCTTTGGCATAGTCAATAAAGCAGAACTGGAACTCTCTTGCTTTTTCCATGATCCAGTGGATGTTGGCAATTTGATCTCTGGTTCCTTTGCCTTTTCTAAAACCAGCTTGATTTTTAGTTGTGATAAAATACATATAACATAAGCTTTACTATCTTAACTATTTTTAAGGGTACAGTTTAGTAATGTTAAGTATATTGACATTATTGTGCAACCAATCTCCAGGTTTTTCGGGTTTTTTTGTCTTGCAAAACAGCTTTTGTGAATGTAGAATTCTTGGTTGACAGTTTTTTCTTTCAGCACTTTGAATATGTCATCCCACTATCTTCTGACATACATGGTTTTGATGAGAAATCAGCTGTTAATCTTACTGAGCCTTTGCATATGATGAATTACTTTTCTTCTTCATTCAAGATTCTCTTTAACTTTTGACTATTTGTCTTGCTGTGGATCTCCAAGTTTATTCTTCTTGAAGTTTGTTGTGATTCTTGGTTGTATAGATAGATGTTTTTCATCAAAATTGGGAAAATTATGGCCATTATTTTTTCAAATATTCTTTGAGCCCTTTTCTCTCCTGAGTTTCCTGTTAAATGTATGTTGGCATGCTTTAGAGTCTCTTAGGCTCTGTTCATTTCTTTTCTTTCTTCTTCTCAGACTGTAATCTCAATTGACATATCTTCAAGTTGATTATTCTCTTTGTTCAAATTGACTATTGAAACCCTTAAGTAAAATTTTCATTTCAGTCATTATATTTCTTTGCTCAGGAATTTCTCTGGTTCTTTTTTATGATTCCCGATTCTATTGATATTCTGTATGTGTTGGGACAACATTCTCATGGTTTCTTTTAGGTCTCTGTCTATGATTTCCTTTAACTGAGCATGTTTATAGCAGTTTCAGTTCAGTTCAGTTCACTTGCTCAGTTGTGTCCAACCCCATGGACTGAAGCACTCCAGGCCTCCCTGTCCATCACCAACTCCCAGAGTTTACCCAAATTCATGTCCATCGAGTCGGTGATGCCATCCAACCATCTCATCCTCTGTCGTCCCCTTCTCCTCCCATCTTCAATCTTTCCCAGCATCAGGGTGTTTTCAAAAAGTCAGTTCTTTGCATCAGGTGGCCAAAGTATTGGAGTTTCAGCTTCAACATCAATCCCTCCAATGAACACTCAGGACTGATCTCCTTTAGGATGGACTGGTTGGATCTCCTGGCAATCCAAGGGACTTTCAAAAGTCTTCTCCAGCACCACCAGTTCAGAAGCATTAATTCTTCAGTGCTCAGCTTTCTTTATAGTCCAACTCTTACATCCATACATGACAACTGTGTGTCATACAAGTCTGTTGGCACCAGTTTCCAACATTTGCTGACTTTGTGTCTCTTATGTTACATTTTCATAATTCTCACAATATTTAAAAAAAAATTTAAATGTTGTTATAGTGATCTGTGATCTTGGATGTTACTATTGTAATTGTTTTGGGGTGCCACAACCACACCTGTATAAGACAGCAAACTGAATTGATAAGTGCTATCTGTGTTCTGACTGCTCCACCAGTCAACTGTCCCCCTTTCTGTCTCTTCCTTGGACCTCACTATTTCCTGAGATACAATAATATTGACATTAGGCCATTTATAATTATCCTACAGTGGCCCCTATGTGTTCAAATGAAAGGAGGAGTTGCACATCTCTCACTTTAAATCAAAAACTAGAAATGATTAAGTTTAGTGAGGAAAAACAAGCCAAAAGCTGAGATAGGCCACTGTCTAGCCTCTTGTGCCAAATAGGCAGCCAAGTTGTGAATGCAAAGGATACATTCTTGAAGGAAACTGAAAGTGTTACTCTAAAAAACAAAGAATGATAAGAAAGTAAAGCAGCCTTTTGATGATATCAAGAAATTTTCAGTAGTCTAGATAAAAGATCAAAGCAGCAGTAACACTTCCTTAAGTCAAAGCCTAATCCAGAGCATGGGCCAAGCTATCTTTAACTCTGTGAAGACTGAAAGTTGAGGAGGCTGCAGAAGAAGAGTTTGAAACTAGCAGAGGTTGGTTCATGAAAAGAAGGTTTAAGGAAAGAAGCAATCTTCATAACTTAAAGTGCAAAGTGGGGACTTCCCTGGTGGTGCAGTGGTTAGGACTCCATGCTTCCACTGCAGGGGGCACAGATTCAGTCCCTGGCTGGTGAAATAAGACCTTGTGTGCTATTCAACTCAACCAAAAAAAGAAAAGAAAAAAGGTGAAACAGCACATGCTAATGTAGAAGCTGCAACAAGTTATCCAGAAAATCTAGCTAAGATAATTAATGAAGGTAGCTACAATAAGCAACAGATTTTCATTATAGATAAGAAACAGCCTTATACTTGAGGAAGATGCCATCTAGGACTTTCATAGCTAGAGAGGAAAAAAATGCCTGGCTTCAAAGCTTCAAAGGATACGGTCTCTCTTGTTAGGGACTAATGCAGCTGGTGACTTGAAATTGAAGCCAATGCTCTATAAATGGAACAACAAAGAAAGCCAGGATAACAGCACATCTGCTTACAACATGGTTTGCTGAATAGTTTAAGCCTACAGTTGAGTTCTACTGCTCAGGAATAAAGATGCCTTTCAAAATATTATTGCTCATTCACAATGCACCTGGTCACCCAAGAGTTCTGATGGAGATGTACAATGAGATTAATGTTTTCATGCCTGCTAATGCAGCATCCACTCTGCAAGGAGTAATTTTGATTATCAAGTCTTGTTATTTATGAAATGCATTTCAGAAGACTATAGGTGTTATAGAAAATCCTCTGATGGATTTGGGCAAAGTAAATTGAAAACCTCTAGATAAGA
Organism: Capra hircus; assembly: GCF_001704415.2. Classification (NCBI taxonomy): domain Eukaryota; kingdom Metazoa; phylum Chordata; class Mammalia; order Artiodactyla; family Bovidae; genus Capra; species Capra hircus. The sequence goes on along the minus strand of NC_030818.1, from coordinate 27,598,936 downwards.
TTAAAAAAATGAAGATCATGGCATCTGGTCACATCACTTCATGGCAAATAGATGGGAAAACAATGGAAACAGTGACAGACTTTATTTTGGGGGGGCTCCAAAATCACTGCAGACTGTGACTGGAGCCATGAAATTAGAAGACGCTTGGTCCTTGGAAGAAAAGCTATGACAAACCTAGATAGCATATTAAAAAGCAGAGACATCACTTTGCCGACAAAGGTCCATCTAATCAAAGCTATGGTTTTTCCAGTAGTCATGTATGGATGTGAGAGTTGGACCACAAAGAAGGCTGAGCACTGAAGACTTGATGCTTTTGTATTGTGGTGTTGGAGAAGACTCTTGAGAGTCCCTTGGACTGCAAGGAGATCAAACCAGTCAATCCTAAGGAAATCAACCCTGAATATTCATTGTAAGGACTGATGCTGAAGCTGAAGCTTCAGTACTATTTTGGCCACCTGATGTGAAGAGCTGGAAAAGACCCTAATGCTGGGAAAGATAGAAGGCAGGAGGAGAAGGAGACAACAAACAGAGGATGAGATGGTTGGATGGCATCACTGACTCGATGGACATGAGTTTGAGCAAGCTCCAGGAGATGGTGAAGGACAGGGAAGCCTGAAGTGCTGCAGTCAATGGGGTCTCAAAGAGTTGGACACAACTGAGCGACTGAACAACAAGAAAGGATTCACCATTCTAGATGCCATTAAGACCATTTGTGATTCATGGAAAGAGAGATGATGTCAATGTTAATAGGAATTTGGAAGAAGTTGATTTCGGTCTTTATGGGTGACTTTAAAGGGTTCAAGATTTCAGTGAAGGAAATAACTGAAGCTATGATAGAAATAGCAAGAAAGCTAGAATTAGAAGTAGAGCCTAAAGATGTGAAAGAATTGTTATCATCTTGTTACTTAACTAATGGACGAGGAATTACTTTTTATGGATGAGCAAAGAAAGATGTTTCTGTGAGATGGAATCTGCTCCTGGTACAGATGTTGGAAAGATTGTTCAGATGGCAACAAATGATTTATTAATAGAATGTTACATCAGCTTTGTTGAGAAAGCAGTGTCAGGTTTTGAGGGGATTGATTCCAGGTTCTACTGTGGGTAAAATGCTGTCAGCATTTGCCTGTTACAGAGAAATTGCTCCTGAAAGGAAGGATCAATTGATGTGGCAAACTTCATTGTTGTCTTATTTTAAGAAATTGTCATAGCCACCCCAATCTTCTGCAGCCACCATCCAGATCATTCAGCAGCCATCAACACTGAGGGAAGACCCTCCACTAACAAAAAGATTATGACTTGCTGAAGGTTCAGATGAGAATTAATATTATTTAGCAATGAAGTATTTAACATTTTAAAAAAATATTTATTGAAGTATAGTTGTATAATTTTATATAAATTGCAGGTTACATATATCAATTCACAAATTTTAAAGGTTTATGCTCCATTTATAGTCATTATAAAATATTGGTTATATTCCCTGTGTTGTATAGTATATCCTTGTAGCTTATTTTATACATAGTAGTTTGTAACCCTTTAAAAAAAAATTGTCTATTTTTATTTCATTCTTTTGACTGCCCTGGATCTTTGTTGTGGCATGTAGGCTTTCTCTAATAGTAGAGAGCAGGAGCTACTCTTTGTTGTGGTGTAAGGACTTCGCACTGTGGTGACTTCTCTTGTTGTGGAGGATGGGCTCTAGAGCCCTAGCTCAGTAGCTGTGCACACAGACTTAGTTGCTCCATGGCACGTGGGATCCTCCTGGACCAGCAGTTGAACCCACGTACCCTGCTTTGGCAGGTGAATTCTTAACTACTAGACCACCAGGGAAGTCCCTAGTTTGTACCTCTTAATCCCCTTCCCCTATCTTTTCCTCTCCCCTGTTCCCTCACCACCCTACTGGTACACTAGTTTGTTCTCTATATCTGCGAATCTTTTTTTTGCTGTATTTTGTAATTTGTTGTATTTTTATATTCCACATGTAAGTGATATCATATAATATTTTTCTTCTCTATCTGGCTTATTTCACTTAGCATAATACCCTCCCTGTTCATCCATGTTGTTGCATATGACAAAAATTTTGTTCTTTTTTATGGCTGTGTGTGTGGTGTTGATATATACTACATCTTCTTTATCCATTCTTCTGTTGAAGGACACTTAAATTGCTTCCATATCCTGGCAATTGTAAATAATTTGGCTTTGAACATTGCAGTGCATGTGTCTTTCTGAGTTAGTGTTTTTGTTTTGGATATACACTCAGGAGTGGGATTGCAGGGTCATATGACAGTTCTACTCTTAGTTTTTTGAGAAACTTCCATACTCTTTTCCCCAGTGGCTGCACCAGTTTACATTCCCAGCAGCTGTGTACAGGGTTCCCTTTTCCATATCCTCGCCAACATTTGTTGTTTGTGTTCTTTTTGATGATAGCTGCTTTTAAATTACATTTTTTTTAGATGTATTGTTTACCTAGACTACAGTATAATATAACTTTTATATGCACTGGGTAACCAAAAAATATGACTTGCTTGATTGTGATAGTTGCTTCATTGTAGTAGTCGTCTGAAGCTGAATTTGCAGTATCTCTGAGATTCACCTGTATTCTTTGGCTTTATGACACAGTCACAATTGTTTCCTTTGTCCTTGATACTTGAAGGACAGCTTGGCTCAGTATAATATTTTTTGCTTGCATTTCCTTTCCTTATGTTTGTCAAATCTGTTTCTCTGTTGTTTTGCTTTGCATGTTTTTATTTGCTTCTTTGCTTTTGGAAATCAGATGTCAGTCTCATTTTCTGTTTTCTAGAAGTGCTAAAGATATGGGTCCTGTGTTGTTTATTCCTTTACTTTATTGGTTTATAGAAGGATGAGGGAGATTTGGAATCAAGACACTGCCAATGTTCCTTAAACCTGGAATTCCTCAAGAAATCATTTAAAAATTTTATTTTGTCCTCCTTTCTGAATTTTACTATAATAAGGAGACGATAATGAAAAACACATTGTACAGGAGACAGGGAGCAAGACCATCCCCAAGAAAAAGAAATGCAAAAAAGCAAAATGGCTGTCTGAGGAGGCCTTACAAATAGCTGTGAAAAGAAGGGAAGCAAAAAGCAAAGGAGAAAAGGAAAGATATATCTAGTTGACTGCAGAGTTCCAAAGAATAGTAAGGGGAGAAAAGAAAGCCTTCCTCAGGGATCAATGCAAAGAAATAGAGGAAAACAATAGAATGGGAAAGACTAGAGATCTCTTCAAGAAAATTAGAGATACCAAGGGAACATTTCATGCAAGGATGGGCTCAATAAAGGACAGAAATGGTATGGACCTAACAGAACCAGAAGATATTAAGAAGAGGTGGCAAGAAAACACAGAAGAACTGTACAAAAAAGATCTTCACGACCCAAATTATCATGAAGTTGTGATCACTCACACTCACATAGAGCCGGACATCTTGGAATGTGAGGTCAGGTGGGTTTTAGGAAGCATTACTATGAACAAAGCTAGTGGAGGTGATGGAATTCCAGTTGAACTATTGCAAATCCTAAAAGATGATGCTGTGAAAGTGGTGCACTCAATATGCCAGCAAATTTGGAAAACTCAGCAGTGGCCACAGGACTGGAAAAGGTCAGTTTTCATTTCAGTCCCAAAGAAAGGCAATGCCAAAGAATGCTTAAACTACCGCACAGTTGCACTCATCTCACATGCTAGTAAAGTAATGCTCAAAATTCTCCAAGCCAGGCTTCAGCAATATGTGAAGCATAAACTTCCAGATGTTCAAGCTGGTTTTAGAAAAGGCAGAGGAACCAGAGATCAAATTGCCAACATCCACTGGATCATTGAAAAAGCTAGAGAGTTCCAGAAAAACATCTGCTTTATTGATTATGCCAAAGCCTCTGACTGTGTGGATCACAATAAACTGTGGAAAATTCTGAAAGAGATGGGAATACCAGACCACCTGACCTGCCTCTTGAGAAACCTGTATACAGGTCAGGAAGCAACAGCTAGAACTGGACATGGAACAACAGACTGGTTCCAAATAGGGAAAGGAGTACATCAAGGCTGTATATTGTCACCCTGCTTATTTAACTTATATGCAGAGTACCTCATGAGAAACGCTGGACTGGAAGAAGCACAAGCTGGAATCAAGATTGCTGGGAGAAATATCAATAACCTCAGATATGCAGATGACACCACCCTTATGGCAGAAAGTGAAGAAGAACTAAAAAGCCTCTTGATGAAAGTGAAAGAAGAGAGTGAAAAAGTTGGCTTAAAGCTCAACATTCAGGAAACGAAGATCATGGCATCTGGTCCCATCACTTCATGGCAAATAGATGGGGAATCAGTGGCTGACTTTATTTTTTCTGGGCTCTAAAATCACTGCAGATGGTGATTACAGCCATGAAATTAAAAGATGCTTTCTCCTTGGAAGGAAAGTTATGACCAACCTAGACAGCATATTAAAAAACAGAGACATTACTTTGTCAACAAAAGTCTATCTAGTCAAGGCTGTGGTTTTTCCAGTAGTCATGTATGGATGTGAGAGTTGGACTGTAAAGAAAGCTGAGTGCTGAAGAATTGATGCTTTTGAACTGTGGTGCTGGAGAAGACTTTTGAGAGTCCCTTGGACTGCAAGGAGATCCAACCAGTCCATCCTAAAGGAGATCAGTCCTGGGTGTTCATTGGAGGGACTGTTGTTGAAGCTGAAACTCCAGTACTTTGGCTACCTGATGCAAAGCACTGACTCATTTGAAAAGACCCTGATGCCGGAAAAGATTGAGGGCAGGAGGAGAAGGGGACGACAGAGGATGAGATGTTTGGATGGCATCACCGACACAGTGAACATGGGTTTCTGGGAGTTGGTGATGGACAGGGAGGCCTGGCGTGCTGCGGTTCATGGGGTCACAGAGTCGGACACGACTGAGCAACTGAACTGAACTGAATGAAAAAGACTAGAATGTGTTACTTTTTATAATGATGTTTAATTATCATCACTAAAATTTTTCAAAACTTATGGTGGTATACATGTGAAAATGTTTATTTTTGTGTGTGTGTAACAACAAAGAATCTTCAGTTATGCTACAAATATTCTTGAACACTAACTGTGCATTGGTTCCTTCTTAGGGTATATAGGTGACATGGTCCCTGCTCTTGAGCTTTTGAAGTATTTCACTGTTATATCTAAGTTGTCTGTTTTACTTTTGTGTACACTGTATCACATGGGGTAAAGTGCATACTTCTGATAATTGGAAAAATTGTTAGAGTGAAATTTTACTTACCTACTTATTGTCTACTGATAGAGCCTAATGAAAAATAATTTTTAGTAAAACCAGTTACTACTAAAATTCCTTTTGCAGAAATGATTGTGCTGTTAGATATTGTCTCCTTTTATTTGATTTAATTTTATTGCAGCTTTGGAAAAAATAGTTTTATTCTGTTAATAAATATGAATAATACTTTGTTTTCAATGCTTAAAAACATTTTGGTTTCTGCATTTTAACTAGTATGTGTAGCACATATGACATTCTGAGTTAGTTGTTGTTGCATTGAAGTTTGTGATTGACAGATGTTTCTAAGTGACAATACTAAGACCTGAGAAAGTAGAGCGTTTTGGGAATGTCAGTTTTGAAGAACAGCCCTGTGTTTTGAGAGCTTTTCAGTTATCTTGGAGGCTAGAGTGATGATATGCCAGCTCAGAAAGATGATTTTTCAATCCCTCTGATGCTAAGGCCTCATGTCCCCAACTCTAAACTCTGCTTTTCAGCCTCCGCTTAGATAGCCAAGCACATAGCACCCCAGAAGACAGCAGCAAGGGAGGGTGATGACAGACCATGACAAAGGAACAACAGAGGCTGGAACTCCTCCAAATACCGTGGGAGGAGCTGTTGTAGCTGTCTACTAAATTTACATGAATTCTTGCTGCATCTTGTTTTCTTTTTTTTGTACATTGGTCCTTAGTGTGCTCCTTTCCACAACATGGATTTGTAACTCAGCCTTCCTGTTCTTTTTTGATAATAGCTTCTTTCACTGATGTCTCACTTTCTGTGTCTTTTAACAGTACCTCTTTTACATTCAGTGCTGCTGTCATCTACAGTAATTCTGGTATGTCTCTCAGTTCTGTTCAGCCACTCAGTCGTGTCCGACTCTTTGCGACCCCATGGACTGCAGCACGCCAGGCTTCCCTATCCATGACTAACTCCTGGAGCTTGCTCAAACTCATGTCCATTGAGTTGGTGATGCCATCCAACCATCTCATCCTTTGTCCTCCCCTTCTCCTCCTGCCTTCAATCTTTCCCAGCATCGGGGTCTTTTCAAATGAGTCAGTTCTTGGCATCAGGTTTCCAAAGTATTGGAGTTTCAGCTTCAGCATCAGTCCTTTCAGTGAATATTCAGGACTGATTTCCTTTAGGATGGACTGGTTGGATCTCCTTGCAGTCCAAGGAGTCTTCTCCAACACCACAGTTCAAAAACATCAGTTCTTCGGCGCTCAGCTTTTTTTATAGTCCAACTCTCGCATGAATACATGGCTACTGAAGAAGCCATAGCTTTGACTATATGGACCTTTGTTGGCAAAGTAATGTCTCTGCTTTAAAAAAATTTTTTTTTTAATTGAAGGATAATTGCTTTACAGAATTTTGTGGTTTTCTGTCATACATCAACAAGAATCCACCATAAGTATACCCATTTCCCCTCCCTCCCAGACCTCCCTCCCATTTCCTTTCCCACCCCACCCTTCAGCCTGTCACAGAGCCCCTGTTTGAGTTCCCTGAGTCTTACAGAAAATTCCCATTAGCTATCTGTTTTACACATGGTATTGTAAATTTCTGTTACTTTCCCCATACATCTCCCCTTCTCCCTCCTCTCCTCCCACCTTGTCCATAGATCTGTTCTCTGTGTCCATTTTTCCATTGCCACCCTGAAAATATATTCATCAGTGCCATCTCTTCAGATTCCAAATATATGTGTCAGTATACGATATTTATATTTCTCTTTCTGACTTACTTCACAAAGTATAATGGCTCCAGTTTCGTCCACCTCATTAGAACAGATTCAAATGCGTTCCTTTTTATGGCTGAGTAGTATTCCATTGTGTATATGTACCACAGCTTCTTTATCCATTTTCTGACAATGGACATCTAGGTTGCTTCCGTGTTCTAGGTATTGTAAATAGAACTGCAATGAACATTGGGGTATGTGTGTCTTTTTCAGTTTTGATTTCCTCAGGGTATATGCCCAGAAGTGGTATTGCTGGGTTATATCGTGGTTTCATTGATTTGCATTTATGTGATAGTGAGTGATGTTGAGCCTCTTTTCATGTGCTTGTTAGCCATCTGTATGTCTTCTTTGGAGGAATGTCTCTTCAGGTCCCTTTCCCACTTTTTGATTGGGTTGTTTGTTTTTTTGGTATTGAATTGTATAAGCTGCTTGTATGTTTTGGAAATTAATTCTTTATCAGTTGTTTCCCTTGTTATTATTTTCTCCATTCTGAGGGCTGTCTTCACCTTTTAAAGCTTTCAAGTTTAATTAGGTCCCACTTGTTTATTTTTGTTTTTATTTCCATTACTGTAGGAGGTGAGTCATAGAAGATCTTGTTTTAATTCATGTCATTGAGTGTTCTGCCTATGTTCTCTTCTAAGAGTTTAATAGTTTCTGGTGTTACATTTATATCTTTAATCCATTTTGAGTTCTGCTTTTTAATGTGCTGTCTAGGATGATCATAGCTTTTCTTCCAGGGAGCAAGCGTCTTTTAATTTCATCGCTGCAGTCACCATCTGCAGTGATTTTGGAGCCCCCAAAATAAAGTCTCTCACTGTTTCCATTGTTTCTCTGTCTATTTGCCATGAAGTGATGGGACTGGGTGCCATGGTCTTAGTTTTCCAAATGTTGAGTTTTAAGCCAGCCTTTTCACTCTCCTCTTTTACTTTCATCAAGAGGCACTTTAGTTCTTCTTCACTTTCTGCCATAAGGGTGGTGTAATATGCGTATCTGAGGTTATTGATATTTCTCCCGGCAGTCTTGATTCCAACTTGTGCTTCCTCCAGCCCAGCATTTCTCATGATGTACTCTGCATAGAAGTTAAATAAGCAGGGTGACAATATACAGCCTTGATGTACTCCTTTCCCGATTTGGAACCAGTCTGTTCGTGTCCTGTTCTAACTGTTGCTTTTTGACCTGCATACAGATTTCTCAAGAGGCAGGTCAGGTGATCTGGTATTCCCATCTCTTTCAGAATTTTCCACAGTTTGTTGTGATCCACACAGATAAATGCTTTGGCATAGTCAATAAAGCAGAATTAGGTGTTTTTCTGGAGCAAAGGTGAGAATGGCCTTGTAGTATATTTTTATAAATAAAGATTAAATAACTTCTTCTACTCTATTATTATATTCTGCATGAGAACTTTTATTTACTGTTGAGTGTTCCTTTCACTATTTTAGAGAGCTGGCAGACATTGAAGGTTTTGTCCAGCCCCAAATAAAGTTTATTTTGCATTAAAAATTTATTTTTAAGTGATTTTTTCTGCCAGTGTTTACCTTAGAAATGTCTCAAATATATTTAAAGTATTTTTAAAGTATCTATAGTTTTTTAAATTTTGACAGTTTGTTCTGTATTTAACATTTTACTTGAAAATGCTTTTAAAATTTATATAAAGTTTCAAAAAGATATATACTTTTCCTTTTTTATGTAGCAGTGAAATTGCTGAATTATATAGTATCTCTAACCTTTTGAAGAACTGCCATACTGTTGTCCAAAGTGGCTACACTATTTTACCTTTCCACCAACAGTTTATGAGGATTCTGTTTCTTTATATCCTAATCCATACTTACTCTCTGTCTTTTTTATTGTGGCCATTTTATTATCAAGTCATATCTCATTATGGTTTTGATTTGCATTTCTCTAGTAAAAACTGATGTTGAGCATCTTTTTATGTACTCATTGAACATTTCTGTATTATCTTTGAAAAAATATGTCTGTGGCCCTTTTGAATATTTTTAGTTAGGTTGTATCTTTTTACTGTTGAGTTATGAGTTGTATGTTCAGGTATAAGTCCTTTGTATGATGTATGATTTGCAAAACTTAAAAAATTTTTTTTTGCTAAGGGCTTTCTTCTCACTTTCTTGACAGTATTCTTTGAGGTATAGAGTATAATCTTGTTGAAGTAATCTGTGTAGTTCTTTTCTTGTGTTGATTATGCTTGTGGTGTTTTACCTAAGGCTTTATGTAACTTAAGACTATGTATTTTCCCATGTATTTTCTTCTAAAGTGTCTCATATCAACAGGTGTGATCAATTTTGAGCTAATTTTTGTGTATGTTGTGTGGAAACAATCCAACTTCATATCCATGCATGTGACCATCCATTGTCCCAGAGTCACTTATTGAAAAGGCTATTTTCCCCATTAAATTGTCTTAGCAGCCTTGTTGACATTCACTTGATGGTAGATGTATAGACTTACTTCTGGACTGTCAGTTCTATTCTGTTGATCTGTATGTTTACCTTTGATGCCACACGGTTGTTTACTGTAGTTTATAATTGAGAAGTGACAGTCCTCCAGGTTTGTTCTTTTTTTAAACGAGATTGACTTGTTTATGCTGGATTCCTTTAATTTCTATTTGAATCTTGGAGTTAGTTGTTCAGTTTCTGCAACAAAACTGACTGGGATTTGATAGGGCTTATATTGAATTTGTGAATTAATTTGGGGATTATTGCCATTTAGCAATATTAAGCCTTTTGGTCCATGGACCTGGGATGTCTTTCCATTTATTTGGGTTCAATTAAAAAAAAAATAGTGTTTATAGTTTTCAAGAGTATAAGTTTTGAACTTATTTTATTAAGTTTATTCCTAAGTAATTTATTCTTGCTGGTGGTATGGTAAATAGAATTTTTAAAAATTATTTTCATAATGTTTATTGCTAGTGTGTAGAAATTGATTATCCTGCAACCTTGCTGAACTGTATTAGTTCAAGTAGTTTTATAGTGAATTTCTTAGGATTTAGTGTAAGCAAGAGTATATTATCTGCAAATAGAGATAGGTTTACTTCTTTCCTTTCAATCTAGAGGCCTTTTATTTCTTGCGTAATTTTCCAGGATAGAACCTTTAATACAGTGTTGACTAGAAGTGCAAGAGGAGACACCTTTGTAATCATAGAGAGAAAACATCCAGTCTTTTGCTATTAAATATTATGTTGTGGAGTTTTTGTATGTACCTTTTATCATGTTGAAGAGTTTGCTTTCTGTTCCTAGTTTACTCTGTATTTTTTATCATGAACAACTGCTGGAATTTTTTCAAGTATTATTTTTGCATTTATTGACATGACCATGTAATTTTTGCTTTTTATTCTATTGTTAATGATGTATTATGTTAGCTTCTTTTTGGATGTTAAATCAACCTTGCATTCCTGGAATTAATCCCTTTTGAGCCTCATGTATAATTTTTTAAAATATGTTTATGAGTTTGGTTTACTAGTATTTTATTGAGAATGTTTACATCTATATTCATAAGAAGTAACAGTCTTTACATTTTTCTTAGTGTTCTTGTCTGGTTTTGGTATTAGGGTAAACAGAATCAGGAAGCTTTTTTTGTTCCTATTGTATTTTTTGAGGAGTTTGTGATGAATTGGTATCGATTCTTCTTTAAATATTTAGTGGAATTCAGCAGTGTAGCCATAGGAGCCTGGGTTTTTCCTTGTGGGAAATTTAAAATTATTAATTCTATCTTTTTACTTGTTAGGGATCATTTTGGATTTTCTCTTTCTTTTTTGTTCTATTTTGGAAGTTGGTGTCTTTTTAGGAATTTGTCCATTTGATTAACCTAATTTGGCGTATAGTTGTTCATAGTATTCTCTTATGATCCCTTTTATTTTTATTTCTATAATATTCAGATTAATGGCTCCTTTCATTCCTGATTTTGATAACTGGAATGTCTCCTTCTTTGCCTTGGTCATCTAGTGAAAGGCTTGTTGATCTTGCTGATATTTTCCAAGACCTAGCTTCTGGTTTTGTTGATATTTTTTGTTGTTTTCTATTGTCTGTTTTATTTAGTTCCCTTCCATTGTTTATTATTTTCTTCCTTCTGCTTGCTTTAGGTTTGCTTCATTTGCTCTTTTTTTGAGGAGTGTTTTTAATGTGTTTTAAAATAATTATTCTTTTAATACACTAATTAAGAGCAGACACAGCTTGATGTGAATTTAAATTCCTCCTTTGCTCCTTGCTAGCCTTTTGATTTGGGACAAGTTAGTTTTAGAAGAATTATCATATAAAAGTAAGATGATAGCACATGCATTACTGGTGGCTTTGAAGATAAATGAGATAACATATTTAGTGCTTAGATGGACCTGACAATTAATAATTGCTCAATAAATGGTAATGATTAGTAGTTGTTAAATATTCCACTTAGAGTTTTGCATATTTGTATTATCTTAGTGATGTCTTTGAACAAATAAAGGAAATATATCCTTCTAAGCCTAGTGAACAGTCCCCAAACTTTTTGGCACCAGGGACCATTTTTGTGGAAGATAATTTTTCCACAGGCCTGGGGTGTGGGGATGGGGTAGGATGTGGAGTGGATGGTTTCAGGGTGATTTAAGCCCTTTACATTTATAGTGTGCTTTGTTTTATTATTTCTATTTATTGTATACTTTGCTTTGTTTTATTATTTCTATTTATTGTATACTGTTGGAGAAGGCAATGGCACCCCACTCAGTACTCTTGCCTGGAAAATCCCATGGATGGAGGAGCCTGGTAGGCTATAGTCCATGGGGTTGCAAAGAGTTGGACACGACTGAGCAAATTCACTTCACTATTATATACTGTATTTCTATTATTATTACAGTAGCTCTACTGCAGATCATCCCAGAGGTTAGGAACCTCTGCTCTCAGTTCAGTTCAGTCGCTCAGTCATGCCCAACTCTTTATAACCCCATGGACTGCAGCATGCCAAGTTTCCCTGTCCATCACCAACTCCTGGAGCTTACTCATGTCCATTGAGTCTGTGATGCCATCTAACTATTTCATCCTCTGGTGTCCCCTTCTCCTCCCACTTTCAGTCTTTCCCAGCATCAGGGTCTCTTCCAGTGAGTCAGTTCTTGGCATCAGGTAAGTTTCAGCTTCAGCATCAGTCCTTCCAATGAATATTCAGGACTGATCTCCTTTAGGATGGACTGGTTTGATCTCCTTGCAGTCCAAGGGACTCTGTAGAGTCTTCTCCAACACCACAGTTTGAAAGCATCAATTCTTTGGCACTCAGCTTTCTTTATAGTCCAACTCTCACATCCATCCATGACTACTTAAAAAACCATAACTTTGACTAGACACACCCTTGTTGGCGAAGTAATGTCTCTGCTTTTTAATATGCTGTCTAGGTTTGTCATAGCTTTTCTTCCAAGGAGCAAGCGTCTTTTTAATTTTCATGGCTGCAGTCACCATCTGCAGTGATTTTGGAGCTCTAGGTGATCAAAAACTTTCAGTTAGTAGAATCTGAAATGAGATTTTAGATCACCGAAGTCTCTTCCTGTGACTGTCATAGGCTTTGTAGCTCTATTTTATTTTGGTAAAAAGTATTAAAAAATGAGTATTTTTGAGTACATTCTTGGTAAATAAATGAATGCACAACTGATAGAACTCTAACCTGGGTAACTACCCAATTTGTTTCACAAGTGTTGACTGATTAAATTGTTCATTTATATATTTTGTGGATCATCATTCTTTGCTCTGTATGTTTGCACTCAGATTCTGGCAATTAACCGTGGAGAAAATTTGAAGATACTGACTGTCAAGGTTAACATTCCTGATGGAGTAAAGAAAGAGTTCTGCAAGTGGTGCATACAAAACAGGTCTGTTTCTAGGTTTTTGCAGAATTTTCTTTCTTTCATTTTTAAAATGCTTTATCGAGATCTATATGGAAAGATGTCCGTTGTGTTAAAAAAGAAACGGATAGATGTGTATACTTTTTACATTTTTATAAAACGTGTGTGTTGAAATAGGAACTATCTGGGAAGTATGTAAGAGTTATTAATAATGGCTATTTCTGGGAAGAAGGACCTTCAGTTTAATCTGTATCATATAAATCTTTTATGCTGCTGCTACTGTTGCTAAGTCACTCCAGTTGTGTCTGACTCTGTGCGACCCCATAGACAGCAGCCCACCAGGCTCCCCTGTCCCTGGGATTCTCCAGGCAAGAACAGTGGAGTGGGTTGCCATTTCCTTCTCCAATGCAGAAAAGTGAAAAGTGAAAGTGAAGTTGCTCAGTTGTGTCCGACTTCTCGTGACCCCATGGACTGCAGCCTACCAGGCTCTTCCACCCATGGTATTTTCCAGGCAAGAGTACTGGAGTAGGTTGCCATTGCCTTCTCCAAATCTTCTATAAAGAGTGTTTTTTCTTTTTTGAAAAAGATGAATTAACAGAAACATACTGTGTATAGTATATCTGAAGTCTTTTGTTCATTATGGATAATTGAGACAAAATTTTATCAAATATCATATGAATAATGAATGAATGAATGACTAGCCACTACCCTTTTTTATTTTTTAAAATTAGCTTTTAGTGTCAGTGCATGGGATAGTCTTATAGCAAATCATTCTGTCCCCAAATGTTTGTCATCACTTTGAGAAAATGCTACACTAAAGTGGTTCTGTAGTAGATTGTCATGTAGTAGATTTAAAGGGAACTATATAGGGATATCCATTTCTGTTTTAAATATGGGAAAATGAAAGCTAGATGGAGAGAGCCTACCTTTATCTATAGATACAAAATCGGGGGGAGTGTATTTCTTTGCCAAAGTGGAGTATATTTCTTTGTCTAAAGGGGTAGGCAAAGCATGTCTCTGTCAAAAACACACATGTAAGCCCTGGGTCTTTTTCATTTGTTTATAGTACTTTCTTTAAAAATTTTTTTTTAAATTCTAATTTCTTTATTTTTAATTGAAGGATGATTGCTTTACAATATTGGTTTGATTTCTGCCATACAGCAGCATGAATTAGCTATAGGTGTACTTATGTCCCTTTTCTCTTGAACCTCCCTCCCATCTCCCACTCCTGCCTACCCCTTTAGGTTGTTACAGAGCCCCAGTTTTACAGTACTTTCTTGACCCATGTAGGAATTTGAGGTTTGTGACCTCTGTCTTAATCTGTGTGCTTCATTGTACACATCTTATATACCATATCTTTAGTATTGTGGGATTTTAATTAAAGTGCTGCCCGTCTTAGTATTTATTCAGAGATGTTTAACTGTTGAGTTAGAGGAAGAATCATCATCATAACAGTATTACACACTTAAAAGACTACAGTATAGTATAAACATTAGTCTTATGTATGCTCTAGGAAACCAAAAACGTCATGTGACTCACTTAATTGTGATACTTCATTGTGGTGGTCTAGAACCTACCTAACAGACAGTATCTCTGAGGTGTGCCTATAACAGCAACAGAATATAAAAATAATAACTGTGTCTTGATTCACATCTTAGTTCTCTCTACCTCTCATGACATCAGGAATAGGTGACAGTAGGGAGAAACAGGGTTGGGATGGAAGGAAGGATATATGTTCTACGTAAAATTGCATTCATTCAAATTAAAAAGCAAAACTATATTCTACTCAAGTAATACCCTTCTATCAAAGGGATTCAGTTAGTTGTTATGTAGCCTTTTGTGTGTGTGTGTGTGTCTGCATGCACACTCAGTTGTGTCTGTTTGTTACCCCATGGACTGTAGCCTGCCAGGCTCCTCTGTCCATGGAATTTTCCAGGCAAGAATACTGGGGTGGGTAGCCATTCCTTTCTCTAAGGGATCTTCCCAACCCAGGGACCAAACCCAGGTCTCCTGCATTGCAGGCATCTTTATCGCAGAGCCACCAGGGAAGCTCATGTATCATATTATAAATGCTTAAATATTTGTTCACTGAAATTTAGTTAATTTCCTAGCTGAGATAAGTAAGGGAGATGACAGTGTCCCTAAAGTATATTAATGGTTTATTAAGAATGATTGATAAAATATTAGTATTTTTCTATTCAAGAGCCGTTGAAGGATGCAGGCAGAAATGCTGTCGTTGTAGAGTACACAGAAGGGGTAGGGCTGAATTTGTTTGTCCTTTTTAGTTTGTGTTTTTATCTTACTATTCCTTTGCAAGTTTCTACTAATGATGGGTTCTCTGATATTTATATTTATCAGTATGTATGCAGATATGCTACCTAATAGAGCAGTACAACCTCAGGAATAGAATGAGTTCTACTCAAGAATGACAAGAGGCAATGAATAAAACAGAGTTTCTCCTTTATTCAATCTATTTTAACTCTCAGGAAGAGATTAAGAAATAGTAAAAGAAGGATACAGTGCTTGTCTTAGCTTCACCTGCCATAACAAAATACCATAGACTGGGTGTCTTAAACAACAGAAATTTTCTCCCAGTTCTGGAAGCTGGAAGTTGAAGATCAAGGTCAGGCTGACTTGGATTTTGATGGGAACCCTCTTTTTGGCTTGCAGACAGTTGCCTTTTCATTATGTCCTCACCTAGCATGTGGAGAGGCGGGTATCTGATGTTTCTTCTTATGTGAGCACTAATCCCATCATGGAGACCCTGCCTTCATGACCTCATCTAAACCTAATTATCTCTCAACAGCCCCATTTCCATCCAACTTAGGGGTTAGGGCTTCAACATTCTAATTTTAGGGATATAATTCAGTCTATAGCAGTGCTTCAGTAATTTTTGTGACTTTCTTATAGCTTAACAATTTTGGCCATTATTAATAATGCCTTGGGGACTCTCCTCAGAATAGGTTTTTCCTTCCTTAAGTTTTGTGTGTGACCATGGTTACCAGGTTTTTAAAAATAAGAACTCCAGATGTCATAGTAATAATTTTCAGACATCACAGCCTCTCCTCACAGATTATGTTACTTTGGCTTCAGTAAAGTTTCTTTCCCCCTTTTCTTTTCCACTTCCCCTCTCCTCTTCCAGGAGCCCTTTTATGGCCTTATTCTTGTTACATCAGTGTTAGAATAGGCTTTTCTTTTTTGCAGGTGGAGACCACGTGGCTTTGCAAGGCCAGAGTTAATGAAGATCTTATACAACTCACTGGATGATTCCTTTAAACGCCTTATTTATCCTCTCCTTTGTAGAGAGTTCAGGTATGCATCTTGTGTTATTTAACTTTGTGTACTGTTTACTTTTATGTATGGTAATAGGCCCATTAAAGCGTGCAGTAAATATTTGTCGATCCATTAACCAAGCCAGAGAACTGAGTCAGAATCACAGAGTCTTAAATTAAAGCCTAGATTTCAATCTGTAGAGGCATTCACATGCATAGATCATAAAACATAGCTCTTAATTACAGTATACTTTTCAAATCTTGACCACTTAATGTATACCCCTTTCAGTTCTGCAATACCAGTCTTTCAGTTTGACAACCAAGCCAAACAAATGGTTTTATTGATGAGAGATTTGGCTTGGGAGAAACAAACTAAGCAGTTAATAGAGAAGTTAGTTGGCAGCAGTTTCAGAGGTAAGAGAGCCAAAAAAGGCATAAGGAAATCAGTAGAGTGCGTGATGAATATGTTACTGTGAGAGAAAGCTAATATATATGTTTTAAACTCCAAATGGGAGTTGTTCGGAGGAATAATTATCAGCAGTGATGAGCCAATATTATGAGACTGTTAAAGTGACCATCTAAATGGACTAGCAGAAGAACTAAGGTTTACAAAAAACTGCAAAAGAGGTGAGGTACTGAATTATTTGTAGGGGAGGAGATGGACAGAAATGTTAGGAGGTAAAAACCCTCTCTTCTGCCTCTCTCTAACCTTTATCTTGGTAGTTAGCCTTTAGACACCAGCCATGCCTTCATATATCCTTTCCTTTGTGCTATAGATTTTCTTTATTCTGACTTATTTAAAGGTTTTAGCAAGAGTCACCAGAAACTAGAAATTGTAGCCATCTCTTCAGCCTCACTAGAATTTATAGCAGCCTTTGTGTTTGTCTCTTTTTCCTTTCCTGGACTTGACCATTGACTTTGGAGGCATTAGAGTAGGGAGTGAGCGGATACTTTTAAAAGGACATATAGCTTCTTTCTGTCCAACTTCTTTTTATCAAGGTTGTTCATTGTTTTGATTCATCCTTTTTAGCCCAGACATCCCTTAAAAATATTGTTTCTTTTGGAACCCTATCTCATTTCAAGTCTGTGAAGTAACATAACTTGCTTTTGAGTGCTGGGATATAATGTTTTTAAAAAGGGCTTTTGTTCTTAATGAAGAAAAAAAAAGAAAATTATCTTACAAAAATTCCCTTTTTGCTATATATTTATCATTTTCTTATTTGCATATAACATCCAGTGGTGCTTTTGACATTTTTGTATATATTTGATGTGAGTATTTTTATTGCCTGTGGAATAATCTCATTGAGATTTAATATATTTAGTTTGGTGTGGGATATTTAATGTATAATTCTTCTCTGACTTTCGTTAGCAGTGGCAAGCGAGAGCACTTCCCTTCTCTTTTTCTAAAATGCCTGTAGTTAAAAAAATATATCTTAATTCTAGTCCATAAGCTGGTTTGCAGACATTGTCTACAGATGTGTCACTTGGTAGAAATACTTGTAATTACCTTAACAGCAGTTGAGAGAGAAAACCCCTTAAGATTTGTTTCTTAAAGAAAATTATATTGTCTTTAATTAAAAAGAAATTTGTCCAAATGTAGAAAAATGAAAGAATCAGTAAAACATAAAGAAAAAAAAAGGCACGTAGTTCTACTACTTAGTTTGCCAGACTTTTTCTCCACTCATGTGTGCATATTAAAAGAGATCATATATACTATATTATTTTGCAGCCGCTTTACTCAGCTGACTAAGATTCATAGTCTGCTTCTACATTTTTGTTTCCCTGACTTCATGATCAGTTATCCATGTTTCCTTTTTTTATACATACCTCTTTCATCAAGACTACATTATTAGTATTATCAAATATTGTCTTCTATACTATCTTTTATTGTATCTTGATTTTGGCTCCTCTTTATCTCCATCTTGATTAGGAGAAAATATATCCATGGTTAGTTCAGGATATCATTGTTTCTTATCTGAATAACTGTACTGGGGTCATAGATGATCTCTGCCTTGAATTTCCTAATACATATTCTACACTGCTGTCCTAAAATTCCCATCTGATTATTTCACACTTTTCTAACTTAAAATCCTTCAGTCGATCTTCTTTGTCTCCAGAATGAAATCCAGGCTCTTTAGAAAAACCTTTCCTCTGTAGCCCTTTGTCTTGATATTTCTTTTTACTTTTTTGTGTGATATTACTTGCTTTTTCTGTAAATGAGCCATGAACTTTTATATATGCTGCTTCTATTGCCTGCAATATTTTCTCCTGTGCTCTTCAGCCACTCTTCCTACCTTTATTTGCTTAACTATTACTTATCCTTCTTGATTCACCTGAGAAGTCATTTCTTTTAGGAAGTTCTCCTAATTTAACCATCCCTGTCATGTATATTGTACTCATCTGTTTAATTTTTCTGTTTCTTTCTCTCGACAGTGATCTCCAGGGCAGGGTTTTTTTTTGTTTTTTTGTTTTTTTCTTTTTAGTTTTGTATCTCTCACACTGATCACAGTACCTTATGTAAGACTGAATACAGATGCTCATTCAATAAATAAACAGTGAAGATTTAGAAATACTTATAATGATATTTGCATGTTGCTTGGCTGAAAACAGGGAGAATGATGTTGAAATATTAGACAAAATGAGGGAAAACCCTTAAGAAACTGAATTAAGCCCCCCAAACAAATGTTTGTTAGCTTTAGTTAGCTATGTATACCTTTAGATATGTAGATAATTCTATCTCAACACTGATCTGTGCTCTGAATTGCTTTTGTTTTTGTGGCCATTGGCATGCACTTTTTTTTGAACCTTGTCTAAGAGAGAAGAGATACTTTTTATAGATTCTTTTTGAATTTCAGTAGATAATACATTAAGAACTTTTGTTAAGTAGATGAATGATGTAAAACTTGGTTTCCAAATGCCTCTTAAGTCCAATGTGCTCAGTCGCTTCAGCTTCAGTCAGTAGTGTTTGACTCTGCGATGCTATTGACTGTAGCCCGCCAGGCTCCTCTGTCCATGGGATTCTCCAAGCAAGACTACTGCAGTGGGTTGCCATGCCCTCCTCCATGGGATCTTCTCGACCCAGGGATGCAACCTGGATCTCCTGCATTGCAGGCGGATTCTTTACTGCTGAGCCACCGGGGAAGCCCTTAAGTCCAGTACAGACATATATGTTTTTATCCTAGAAAAAGTTTTAAAATTAGACTTTTAAAAGCTTCTCTGGATAAAATTGGAGAGTTATTTATATGAGGTATGGTTCTGGACTGATATTAGTATCTGTGATCATGTCACTTAACTGTGAGAATGCCAAAGGGGATGGAATAGAATGAGAACATGGCACTGAGAGAGATTTAGGTGAAGGGTATAAAACTAAGTATTGATGGAGGAGGCTACTTGGGTTCAATAATTTATCACTAATCATATGTTTATATTTTTAATCAGCTGATAAACTTCAATTTGACATTCTATGTAATGTCCAAATCTTGATATACTCTGTCTCTATCATATACACAGATAAATATCTGTGTACATGTAGATTACTTATATAAGGGAGAGCAGATGGAGAAGAAGGGCAGTATGACAAACTCTACAGGTTTGATGCCACAAAATTGTTTGTGGTACATGTATTATTGAAATTAGCAAACAGAGACTCAATGCAATTTTGTATGTGATTTTTTTTTTTCTCTTGAGTTACTTTGTTAAAATGAATGCACTAGTGAGGAATAATTGTACAAAATAAATTGTGTTCTTTTTCTGGAAGAAAATTTGAGTGAACTAAAAACTGAATACTTCATCTTTTTTCTTCTCCTTTTCTGTTTCTAAAGAGCCAAACTAACATCAGATGCAGAGAAGGAGTCAGTAATGATGTTTGGACGGAATCTTCGTCAGCTCCTTTTAACAAGCCCTGTCCCAGGGCGTACCTTGATGGGAGTGGATCCTGGTTATAAACACGGTTGCAAATTAGCTGTAATTTCTCCAACTAGTAAGCATATCTTTTATTTTTTTTGGTATAGAAGTTGGTTGGTCATAAATTTCACTTCATGTATTTCACGAGAATGTGGAAATAATCTTAATTTTCAAGGAATAGAAGATGGTTTGCTCACAAAAAGGGATATGGGAATCAGAATCATACTTCCTTCCTATTTGTCCTGTTGACCTAAACACTCAACTTTTACTTTTATGCCCTTCCCTGGGTCACAATGGAGATATTGAGGATTAACTGGATTCAAACATTAATAATTTTATTTATCCCCTATCAAAATACTTGAAAAATATTTTATTGTGATGCATTTATGTATGATGCATTCTAATACTGTATATATTTTAAATACCACAAGACATTTTTATTGTTTTGTCCAGTCAGTATTTCTTTTCCTGTTTACTCATTTATTTGCCCTTTCTATTATCTTCATTTCTTTCTACATTTCTATGTCCATTTGAGATCATTTTCTTTCTTCCCAAAACCCTAGCCTGTTACTTTTTAATGTAGATCATGTAGTGAAACATTGTGTCAAATCTTTTTTTCTTGACTGAAAGTTTCCGATTTGCCTTCAGATTTGAAAAATATTTTGCTGGGTATAGAATTCAAGATTGGCAGTTATTTTCAGTAATTTAAAGATGTCTTTTTTCTTTTCTGACTACTATAGTTTCTGTTTAGAAGTCAGCCAAAAATCTTATTATTGTTTCTTTGAAGGTAATAATTTTTCCCTCTAACTGATAAAATTTTTTCTTTTTGGTTTTCAAAAGTTTTCGTACATACTTATTAGTTCTTTGTGTGTGTGTATTGTTGGTTTGTTTTGAGAGGAGGAGAACAGAAATTGTGCTTGAGGTTTGTAGAACTTCTTGAATCTTTTTTCTGAAATTCTAATTACATGTATTTTAGATCATTCAATTTCTTCTTCTATTTCCAATTCTTTTATTTTCCATTGACTGTCTTTATAATTAATCCTTTATTCTGCTATGTCTAATGTGCTATTGAATTCATCCATTGAGTAATTTAAGGTACTATGTTTTAAAGTTTTTGAATTTCCATTTGATACTTATAAAAAATGGGTTATAGTTCTTTGGTGAACTTCTTCATAAAAAATGGGTTATAGTTCCATGGTAAACTTCTTCACCTTTTATTTTTTTTGATTATTTACATTTTTCTCATGTTTCTTTTGGTTTAAGTTTTCCATTTCTGGAATAACTTTTTCTTTCACATTTAATTCATTCCTGTATTCTTTCATCTTATTTCTGATGTTTTCTAGTTCTGATTTATTTTATTCTCATTTTCTATAATCTTTTGTTTGTTTGTTTGTTTTTATATATTAGGTTACAGTTTTTCTCTGTTTGGGGGCACATCTTTCTGTAAGGATATCCTACTAATCTTTTTTGTTTCTTGATTTGAGAAATAATCATTCTATGTGAAATTTGACTGTGATGCTTTTCTGTTGCTTAATTTTACATAAAATGAGTTTTCCTCAACTTTTAGGATGGAAGGCTAGGTTAGGGTAGCTGCATATCTCTAGAACTGTCATTTCTACTTTTTCCAAATTATTCGGAAAGAAAACTGTTATATCTATTTGGAAAGAGAGATAGCCTTATATTTGTTAAAATTTGCTTTCTTCGCTTTTATCTAGACTTTTTTGCCCCCTTCACCCATACTGTCCTTGCTGTGTGCTCAGCCGTGTCCCACTCTTTGTGACCCCAAGGACTAGCCCACCAGGCTCCTTTGTCCATGGGGATTCTCCAGGCAAGAATACTGGACTGGATTGCTATGCCTTCCTCCAGAGGATCTTCCCAACCCAGGGATCAAACCCAGGTCTCTTGCATTGTAAGCAGATTCTTTACCTGAGCCACTAGGGAAGCCCAGCGTGGATACGATTCTGAACAGTATTTTTCTCACTGTGACGTTTTGTCTTGAATATCCTATGGATTAGTTTCAAGAGTTCAGAGATCAGAGTTTTCCAATCCTTTCTGAACTTACTGTGCAATGTTTATACTGACCTATAAATTAGAGTATGCAAAAGTTTTTTTCAGTTTTACTTCCTGGTGTCAAATGAACCAGTTTTGATTTCCAGGGAAGTACCTTCTGATATTTTGAGGCTTTTTCTGATCTCAGGTCCATGAGATTCTCCAATGTTTCGCTCTGCCTCATCTGATAGAAATGCTGATACACATCCACCTTGGTAGTTGTTGGTTCATTGTTCCCACCTGCTCATCTTTTGGGTTTTGTGGGGATACATTTTTTTATAAATATGTTCTTGGGTTTTTTATTTTGCTGTCCCAGTCCTTTTTTTTATATTATGCATTTTTATAGTATTAATAAATGGGTAGTGTATTTTGTCAGTGTTTTTTTCCTGTATTTGTTGAGCTCTCATATGGCTTTTATCCTTTACTGTATTTGTATTTGTTTATAGGATAGTTCTTTTTAAAATTTTATGCACACATACATACATGCATATACACATATATATTTTCAGTCTGTTTTAAGACTTTTCCAGAATTTATTCTAATCTAAATTGACATAAAGTTTTTATAGTACTCTCTCTGCATCTTCTAAATTCATTTCTAATACAATTTATTTGTATCATCTTTATTTTTCTTGGTTGGTATTGCTAAATTTATGTATTTTTCTTAACAGGTGATTTTTAATTTTAAACTTCATTGATCTTCTCTGTTATATGAGTTTTCTTCTTTTCTGTTTCATTTATTTCTGCTTTTTTAACTTTTATCATTTTCTTCCTTATACTTTCTTTGAGATTATTTTACTGTCCTTTTCCTAACTTCCTAAGTTGGTCATTTAGCTCATCACTTCCATTCTTTAGGTAGTTACCCTCATATTTTAAAATGTATTTCTGGCTGAAATATTGTTCAGTACAGAACAGGTCACATTTCACAAGTACGTAGCTAAAAAATTTACACAAAGTCAAGAAATTTACATATCTATAACCCAAAGGAAGAAATATAATAGTATTATAACACTTTGATATATAATAAATTTTCAGTAAATGTTAGCTTTTACTATTTTTGATATTAAGTGTTACTAAAAATCATTTCTCTTTTAGGTATCATGGCATATTATCTAGTTAGTAGTGATTTTGTGTAGCAAAATAGAGTCCTAGTAACTCTAAAAGTAACAAAATTTCAGAGTCCTATGGTGGTATCTGATTAAAGAATATTGAGACAGTAGCATGGAATCATATGTACCATATGTAAAACAGATAGTCAGTGGGAGTTTGCCGTATGATGCAGGGAGCTCACACTGATGCTCTGGGACAACCTAGAGGGGTAGGTTTGGGTGGGAGGTGAAGGGAAGATTCAAGAGGGAGGGGACATATGTATATCTATGGCTGATGCAAGTTAATGTATGGCAGAAACCAGCATAATATTGTGAAGCAATTAACTTCCAATTAAAAATAAATACATTTTAAAAAGAAATAATATATATATATATAAAGATTCAGACTGCGTTTCAAAAAAAGATAAATGAGTTTGCTTTTCAGTTTCAACTTGCTTAATCAAATCAGTGGTGTTTTATGTTTTGTAATTTCTTACAAAATGGCTTATTCCTTTTATTTTTTCCTAAGGTCAGATACTTCATACTGACGTGGTATACTTGCATTGTGGACAAGGCTTCCGAGAGGCAGAGAAAATAAAGAGGCTTTTGCTGAATTTCAAGTATGAAAATAAGTAACCTTTTGAGTACTTTAGTGGCTCAGCCAATCAGAGATAACCTTTGAAGTTCCTGATTTGGAGGGGGGTATTAAGGGAAGTGCCTTGGTGTGAGAAAAGGAGCTGTGTTAAACCATGTTGGGGCAAATTGCTGGAGAACTTTGCTATTTGGAGACTGGAGGAATGCTGCCTGCTTCTGCAGCCTTCAAAGTTACCTAAACAAAGTTGGTAATATAAGCAAAAGTGACCATTTAATTCTTCACTTTGGGCTTTCTCTTTTTCTTCTTCCTCCTCCCCTTTCTTCCTTTTTCTCTCCCTCCCTCTCTTTCTTTCTTTTTCATAGATCTGAGGAATGGATTTGGCAGTAGTTGGAAGCTTCAGAAATTACTTGAAAACATACCACATGATTCAGTCATAGTTCTTTATTATGGCTTAGAATGTTCTCTTATTCAGTTACATTACATTTCAATTACATTTTATGCAAAGATGGGCACAATAAAGGATAGAAACATTATGGACCTATCAGAAGCAAAAGATATTAGCAAGAAGTGGCAAAAATACACAAAATAACTATACAAAAAAAAATCTTAATGATTCAGATAACCCTGATGGTATGATCACTTACCTAGAGCCAGACATCCTGGAGTGTGAAGTCAAGTGGGCCTTAGGAAGGATCACCACGAACAAAGCTAGAGGAGATAATGGAATTCCAGCTGAGCTATTCCAAAGCCTAAAAGATAATGCTGTGAAAGTGGTGCACTCAATATGCCAGCAAATTTGGAAAACACAGCAGTGGCCACACTCAGCATTGGTAAAGGTCAGCTTTCATTCCAATCCCAAAGAAAGGCAATGCCAAAGAATGTTCAAAGTACTGTAAATTGACTCATCTCACACGCTAGCCAAGTAATGCTCAAAATTCTCCAAGCCAGGCTTCAACATTATGTGAACCGAGAACTTCCAGATGTTCAAGCTGGATTTAGAAAAGGCAGAGGAACCAGAAATCAAATTGCCAACATCCGTTGGATCATAGATAAAGCAAGAGAATTCCAGAAATACTATGCCAAAACCTTTGACTGTGTGGATCATAACAAACTGTGGAAAATTCATAAAGGACCACCTGATATGCCTCCTGAGAAATCTGCATGCAGGTCAAGAAGCAACAGTTTAGAACCAGATGTGGACAACAGACTGGTTCCAAATTGGGAAAGGAGTATGTCAAAGCTGTGTATTGTCACCCTGCTTATTTAATTTGTATATAGAGTACATCTTGTGAAATCCAGGCTGGATGAAGCACAAGCTGGAATCAAGATTTCTGAGAGAAATATCAATAACCTCAGATATGCAGAGGACACCACCCTTTTGGCAGAAAGTGAAGAGGAACTAAAGAGCCTCTAGATGAAAGTTGAAGAGGAGAGTAAAAAGGCTGATTTAAAATTCAACATTCAAAAAACTGAGATCATAGCATCTGGTCCCATCACTTCATGGGAAATAGATGGGGAAGCAATGGAATCAGAGACTTTATTTTTCTTGGGCTCTGAAATCACTGTAGATGGTAATTGCAGGTATGAAATTAAAAGACACTTGCTCCTTGGAAGAAAAGCTGTGACCAATCTAGACAGCATATTAAAAAGCAGAGACATTACTTTGCCAACAAAGGTCTGTAGAGTCGAAGCTGTGGTTTTTCCAGTAGTTACGTATGGATGTGAGAGTTAGACCATAAAGAAAGTTGAGAGATAAAGAATTGATGCTTTTGAACTGCAGTGTTGGAGAAGACTCTTGAGAGTCCCTTGGACTGCAAGGAGATCCAACCAGTTCCTCCTAAAGGAGATCAGTCCTGAGTGTTCATTGGAGGGACTGATGCTGAGGTTCCAATATTTTGGCCACCTGATGCAAAGAACTGACTCATTGGAAAAGATGCTGATGCTGGGAAAGATTGAAGGCAGGAGGAGAAGGGGACGACAGAGGATGAGATGATTGGATGTCATCACCGACTCAATGGACATGAATTTGAACAAACTCTGGGAGTTGGTGATGGACAGGGAAGCCTGGTGTCCTGCAGCCTATGGGGTTGCAAAGAGTCGGACACAACTGAGTGACTGAACTGAACTGTTCACTTATTCTTGCCTAAACTTGGTTACTTCTAGGTGGGGAGAAAGCTGACTGTTTTTGAGACTGTGTGACCATAAAACATTTCTCCTTGACCTCCTATAATGCCAAGTGCAGAGGCATTGTCTTCTATTCTACATAAGTCTGGATATATGAGACAATATGAGCATCATGTAATATTGTTTGTGCATTCTGTCCATTTTCTCCTGATTGATTTATAAGCGTGCCTTGATCTCATCCCTTTTTTCATTTTGTTTCTTCTTCAAGCTGCAGCACAGTGGTGATTGGAAATGGAACTGCCTGCCGGGAAACAGAAGCTTACTTTGCTGACCTGATAATGAACAACTACTTTGCACCACTGGATGTCGTTTACTGGTAAGGATGTTAGAAATATTTCTTTCTCTCTTTTTTTTGAGAGGCAAAGGAACTTCTGAAGTTCGATAGTGATAAATTCTTCTTTCTCTTAAGATGTATATCTTTTTGTCATCATATATCACCTCTTCCCATTCTTAAGAGCTTTGCAGGACAATGTAAAGTGTCTCTCTCTTGGAGAAATTTGAGTTTCAGTATCCTGAAACTGCTTATTTGATGCAGCAACTTAGGGCTTGGATTCATGGGATTTTTCAGGCAGTACATTGTGTGAGGGCTGTAGATAACTAGTGACTAAGTAGAATGGTGTCCTGGCCCAGCAGCTGTAGACTGTGGATAGCTTAGCCTTCTTCTCCAAAAGTTTTTCTTTTTTTTAATTTATGTATTTTTAATTAAAGGATAATTGCTTTACAGTATTATATTGTCTTCTGCCATATGTCAACATAGATCAGCCATAAATACTTATGTCCCATCCCTCTTGAACCTCCTTCCTACCTCCTACCGCATCCCACCTGTTTAGTTTGTCACAGAGCACCAGATTTAAGCTCCCTGTGTCATACAGCAAATTCTCACTGGCTAGCTATTATATTTTATATATGGTAATGTGTGTGTTTCAATTTGATGTCTGCAAATTAAATAGCTTTGGATTAGCAGGACCTAGATCTGTAGTAGTTCTGCTCCTGGATCTGGAGTAATTCTGCTTTCATTCACCATTGTTCCCTCACTCTCCTTTTAAACCTCAAAGAGCCATCTTTCCCTTTTCCAAAGTACAGTTGAATGCTAAATCCTAGAGTTTAATTCAAGAGAAGATAGTTACAATGGATGATATCTAGGGGAAAACATGTAAGAGCCATCTCCCTTGCTTTTTGAAAAATGTAATTCAGCTAATAAGTATGTGATGAGGATCAACAAAACAAAACAAAACCCAGTACAGGAAGAAGAATGCTAGGATCCATTCTGATAGACCTAAAGATGGTGGCTTTTATTTAGTGTAGCATTCCTTGGTATGTGGAATTGTATTGTAGTATATTTGTGCCAAGAGACTTCCCTGGTGGCTCAGATGGTAAAGAATCTGCCTGCACTGCAGGAGACCTGGGTTCAATCCCTGGGTTGGGAACATCCCCTGGAGAAGGGAATGGCTACCTACTCCAGTATTCTTACCTGGAGAATTCCATAGACAGAGGAGCCTGGTGGACTACAGTCCATGGGGTCACAAAGAGTTGGACCAACTGAGTGACCGTTTCACTTCTTTTTTCACTTTTCTATGCCAGGAATATAATCAAGATGTTAGAAAAGCAAATTCAGGGTAACCAAAGGGGATTAGAAGGGTAGGGTCAATCTGTAGGTGATATGGGATCATGATTCAGGATAGAATCAGGTTGAATTGTCTGTCTTAGCTTTTTTTCCTCTCCATGTTAGTTAGGTCAGTCTAGGAAGTACTGTGAATCTTCCCTATTCTGGGAATTGCACACATATACTCAGTCCTTTTGAGAACGTAAGACTAGGACCTGACATAGCTAATTCACTTTCTTTCTGGCAACTTCTCTGATTTCTGTTTAACTTGTTCACATTAATTTGATATAAATATCTTGCATACATTTACAGTGATTGTAAATAGAACTTTATTAAAGACATTAAATATTGAAGATTTGTTGGATTCTATCTGAATTTGCTTAGAGACTCTCCCCTGTCTTGAACTTGCAGCAGTGTGTGGTGGTAGGAGGAGGGTGAGCTTTGGAGCCAGAAGAATCTGGGCCTGTCTTTTGCTGTCATTATGTGCTAGTTATGCGTGTTTGGAAGGCTTACTCTGCCTCTCCGGCCTTCTCTTTCCCTCATCATTAAAATGGGGAATGCTTTAATACCTGGCCTACTAAAAATGCAGTAAATGTGTAAATAGACCAGAAAATGGAAAGAAATAGGGAATGCTTTTGCTTTCAGTAGTAACATTTTGAAGATTTCTTTATAATTATTTCCATATTCAATATTAAAACTTTCTTTAATATTTCTTTTTGTGTTATATTAAGAATTGCTTTACTATATTACTTTGTATCTCTATAAAGGGTGTCAATTTTGTTCCCCAACCATAGTACAGAATTCTTTCATTGTTTATAATTAGTTTTTCAATTCATTTTCTTGGATTTCAAGAGAATATATGATCATATCATTTATAAAAGGTATTGAATTTATCAATTCTTTTTCTAGTTGTAAACCTTTTTATTTTCTTCTCTTCTTTAATGGTATCATGCAGTATCTTTGAAAAGCTATTAAATAGTAATGATAGTGGATTTTTTCCCCTCCTTTAGTTTTATTACAATGCTTTTAGTATTTCCCTTAAGTATGTTACTGCCTTTGTATATATATTTTAAAAATCATTTAAAGGAAATAGTCTTTATTTATGAGGGTTTTAAAAATACAGATTCCTATTGTACTTAAAAAAATCAAAAATAAAAGATAACATTAATGTTTTTTCAGAATTTTGCCATGGTTTTCTCTAAAGAGGTGTTTTTTCTCTTTTGATCAATATGCTGAATTCTGAAAGTAGTAGATTTCCTACAATTGAACAATCTTTGCAGTTCTAATGTGAACTTTGTCATAGTATATCATTCTTTTAATGTACTTTTGGAATATATTTGCTAGTATTTTATTATGTGCTTTTGAAATCCTCAAATGGTGCAAATACATAATCAGAATTTACAGTGTGAGCTTTAGGAAAATCAGCTGTTCAATTTCACTTTATCATCATTTTGCCAGTTCAACATACCTTTATGAAGAAACCATATTTTCTCATCCAGTGCCTTCAAATGACATTGCAAGCTACATTTAAGTTGAAATTTCCAAGCTTTCTCTGGCAGTCATTTTTAATACTCCTGAACAGATAATCTAATGGGCATTCCTGTAATTCTGTCAGCTACTTATTTATCCTGAAAAACCTTTTCCTGACAATCCACCAGCACGTTCCTTTGTATCTATTTCTTCTAACAACTTTTGCCGTGATTTATCTGCCATAGGTTAACATACAGCATGATTTATCTTCTAATTTGTAAACCCCATGCATTCTGACCCATCTATCCAACTTCTGTCTCAGTCATTTCTCTTGAAATAAACTCTGGCACTTATACCTTCTATGGAGAAAATCATCCAAAGCTTCAATCTCAGTTATCAAAGGAAAAAAAAATCTGGATTAAGTTATAGATTATAACATGTTGGAACTTAGTTTGTCACACATGTTTAAAGTTGGAAGTGTTTGTGAAAAGGAATTACACAGTATTACATGTATCATTTGTTTTAAGTATGTGCTAGAATGATTTGATCAATTCTCTGGCCCATAGTAGATATCACTGTATTTTTTGAATATCTGAGTATTTGTTCCCATTCATTTTAAAATGTCATACTTGATTATTTTCTGTTTTTTTTTTCAATTCCTGTTTCTCCTTTTGTAAAAAAAAAAAAAGTGTTTCCTTTTATATAGTAATGGTGAAATTTATTGAAATGTAGAAATCAGTAGCTTCTTATGAAACATGTATGTTTTTATGTACTGTATCTGGTTTCTCCTACATTGATACCTTCTTAAATCGGTACCATGTTTTATTTGTCTCTGCCTCCTTCACATTGTGTATTTCTATACTTATAGATGCATCTCAATAAATATTTACTAACTTGAATTGTTGAATATTAATGTTAACACTATATGCTGCTGCTGCTGCTAAGTCACCTCAGTCGTGTCTGATTCTGTGTGACCCAATAGACGGCAGCCCACCAGGCTCCCCCGTCCCTGGGATTCTCCAGGCAAGAACACTGGAGTGGGTTGCCATTTCCTTCTCCAATGCATGAAAGTGAAAAGTGAAAGTGAAGTTGCTCAGTCGTGTCCGACTTGTAGCGACCCCATGGATTGCAGCCTACCTACCAGTCTCCTCCATCCATGGGATTTTCCAGGCAAGAGTAGTGGAGTGGGGTGCCATTGCCTTCTCCAAACACTATATGAGGCCCCTTTAAACCTGGGAGCAGAAAATGGAAAACAGAATTTAGTGCTATTAATTCATACCTTCTCTTAATGTTCCTATTCTAAAATCTGCAATTTATAAATGACTTTGATCACTGTATATTTGTTATAACCTTTCCCCTACTTCGTATATTTTCTTTTTCTCATACCAATAAATCTGTCTTTATTTCAGTTTCATCATGCACAAAATGAAATAATAAAAGTACTCATCTTACAGAGTTATCATGAAGGTTAAATGTGTTTATATATGTAGTATAATGTGCTTAGAACAGCACATCATTATTAATGAGGTCAAATATAATTTTATATATTCATTTCCTATTTCTGTAGTTTCTGTGTATGTGTGAGTGGCTTGTTTGTATCCTTTGTCCATTTTTGTGTTTTTTTTGGAAGTTTTCATTTTGTTCGTAATTGCTCATCTTGTTCAGATTTGTAAATTGTCTTTATATTAATGATTAGTTTGTTACAATTTTTGCAAATCTTGCAAATCACTTCCCCATCTTTGTGTTTGTAATTTGAGCTTTATTTCATGTAGAATTTCATATTTTATTTTCTTCAGTTTATTTATCTTTTTCTTTATGGCTTACGAGTTTTGTATCATGCTTGAAACTTTTCTTTCTGTCTTCTGATTTTTGTTTTGAAGTCACAAAACCTCATTATCCTCTCAGTTACTCATATGGTTGCTTTGAA
Source organism: Capra hircus (assembly GCF_001704415.2). Lineage (NCBI taxonomy): Eukaryota > Metazoa > Chordata > Mammalia > Artiodactyla > Bovidae > Capra > Capra hircus. Next base: position 27,568,062 of record NC_030818.1, on the reverse strand, counting down.
GCTTTATTCTCTAAGAAACCAAAAATTAATGAGAGAACTTCAATAAGCTTAGATAACAGAAATAGAAAGTAGAAGGCTGTGAAATAACCTCAGGGTAGTTTTGAATATGGAAGGATGCCAGTTTCCCTTCAGGCCTGTTTGCCAACTCTGCGGTTTTGTAAACAGCAGAGCCACCTGATTTCCTCCTTTGCTTCCCCCGCCCCTCCCTTTCTCTTTACTTTCTCCTTCCCTCGTCCTTTTTCCCTCCCTCCTTATATCTATCACTTTCCCCTCCCTTAATCTCTTGTTTAGTTATATCATATTTTGGCATCTCCTGTCATTTGACAGCTGGATTGTTTCCTATCTTTGATGTATCTTTAGTTTTAAGCCTGTCAGTATAGATATTTGACCACAATTTCAGTGTTTATTTGTAGGCATGTTTAGTATGGTGTTTGTAATGAGCTGAGGAGACAGTTGTTGTTCAGTTGCTCAGTTGTGTCAGACTCTGCAATCCCATGGACTGTAGCACACCAGGTTTCCCTGTCCTTCACCATTTCCCAGAGTTTGCTCAAACTCACATCCGCTGAGTCAGTGATGCCGTCCAGTCATCTCGTCCTCTGTGGCCCTGTTCTCCTCCTGTCCTCAGTCTTTCCCAGCATCAGGGTCTTTTCCAGTGAGAGTTCTTCTGGACATTTCTGTTTTCAAATTTATTATTTACAACTCAGTCAGAAGGGTATATATATGTTGATAAGAAATAAAATATCAAATTTTTTATTGTTCCTTTTTGCTATTAGGTAGCATTCTATACTGCTTTCTTTGTTCTTTTAATACTTAAAATTTCCTAGGCTTCTTAAATAGATGAGTGATATTTTTTGGTTCTTCAAAATCTCAGCCATCACTTTTCAAATATTACCTGTGTCCCATTTTACCCTCTCTTCTACCTTTGAAATTCTGTTTACATCTACTCACCCTCCTCACTCTATCCTCCATGTTTTTTAACTTCTCTCTTTTCATTTTCCATTTCTTATTTCTCTGGGCTGCATTTTGGTTGCTTTCTTCAGACCTTTTCTCCAATTCACTAGCTTTTTCTTTAGCTTTCAGACCCATCCATTGAATTTTCATTTCTAGAAGCTGTAGTTTTTCACTTCTAGAAGTCCTATTTGTTACTTTTTCAGCTTTATTGAGACAGAATTGACATATAATAAACTGCACATATTTAATTTTTTTCAGTTTCCTAGGTTTTGACATATATGTGTTCTCCCATGAAACTGTCACCACAATTAAAATAATGAATATACCCATCACGTCCCAAATTTCCTCATATTCCTTTGTAATCCGTCCTGCCTTCCCTGAACCGTCCCTCCCCCAGGTAACCTCTGATTTGCTTTATGTAGCTATGGATTAGTTTGCACAGTTTAAACTTGTATGTAATTGGAATCATATAGTATATAGTCATACAGTGTAATTATTTTGAGGTTCATCCATGATTTGTATTTGTCAATAGTTCTTTTTGTTACTGAGTAATCTATTGTATGATTAAATCATAATTAGTTTGTTCATTTACTTGTTGATGGACATTTGAATTGTTGCTGGTATTTGGCTATTACAAATAAAATTGTATGAACATTCTTGTTCAAGTCTTTGTGTGGACAAAATGCTTTCATTGATGTTGGGTATGTAAGTAGGAGTAGAATGGCTATGTGGTATGGTAGGCATAACTTAACCTAGAAAACTGCCGAAATGTATTCTGAGGTGCTTTTACTGTTTTGCGTGCCCACCAGGAGTGTATCAGTTCCATTTTATCCATATCCTTATCAATTTGCTTGCTTTGGCCAGAAGTCTTTTAAATTTGACTATCCTAGTGGATGTGTAGTGACATTTCATTGTGGTTTTAATGGACATTCCCCAGCAAGTAATGATGTTGAGCATCTTTATTTGCTTATTTGTCATCCATGTATTTTCCTCGTGTAGTATCTGTCCAGATCTTTTTCCCATTAAAAAAATTGGATTATTTTTCTTCCTATTATTAAGAGTATTTTATATTTTTTAATATTTATTCTGAGTTCAGAGCCTAAAAGTACATGTTTTGTAAACATTTTCTTCCAGTCTCCACTCTTTTCGTTTTTTAACGTGGTCTTTGGAAAAGCAAACATTTTAAGTTTTGATGATGCTAGATTTATCAAACTTGTTTTGTATGGTTCTTGTCTTTTGTCTTATGTAAGTAATGTTTGCAAAAACTAAGGTCACTGTGATTTTCCTGTGTGTTTTGTTTTAGAAATAGCTTTAACTTTTGTTTAGGTCTGTGATTCATTTAAAGTTAATTTTTATATATGGTAAGGAGTTTTTTTTTCTATATAGCTATGGATTATTCCAGTACCTTTTGTTGAGAGATTTTCCTTTCCCCACTGAATTGCTTTGACATCTTTGTTGAAAATCAGCTGCTCATACATGTGTGGATCTGTTTCTAGAATCTGTTTCATTAACTTACATGTCTTTACACTAATCTTTGTATCTTTAACACTGCTAGTGCTGATTTGTATAGCTTAATAAGTGATGAAATTAGATGGTGTGGCCCTTCAATTTCATACTTCTTTTTCAAAATTGTTTGGCTTTTCTGTGTCCACAGCACTTCTACATAAATTGCAGAATCAGCCTTTCAGTTTGTGCTAATGGGCATGCTGGGATTTTGCATGGGAGTTGATTCTATAATGTAATTTGTAGAGACTTGACATCCATCTGTTTAATTTTTGATTTCAGTTATTTTTTTATATCTAGAAACTATTTTCAAATCTGCTTGATAATCTTATAGTTTTTCACTTGTTCCTAAATATATTTTTAAACCTTTCTTTTATTTCCTTAATTATACTTAGCATTGTTATTTTGTAGTCTGTGATAATTCTAATATCTAAAATCCTTGCAAGTCTATTTCTGCCATCTGTTGTTACTGCTGGTTCTGCTTTGTTTCCTTTTTTTGTTCTGTTAGTTTTTATTGAAAACTCCTTATTTTCATGGAACTTTGTCTGTGGGAATTCACTGAGGCCTGGATTGATTGTGAGTCTCTTCAAAGAGGATTTGTATTTCCTTCTGTCAGGCTCCTGTAGACACTACCAGTTTGGGATCATTTAAATTAAATTCTCGGCTTGATTTTTATTTTTGCTGGCCACCCAGGAGTGTGAATTTCGGCTGCAAACGAAAGAGATGGCTTATGGTTCCATGTTCGCATCAGAGATTTCTCCTGTGACAAGGTCTGAGGTAGTCATTGTCATTGCAGTGTCCTGGGGTTAGGGTACAGGGTATACTTTGACCCATATACTGCAGATTTAACACTTTTTGATATCAGCTTTATATGTGGGAGGGTTGTTGGAGGAATCATTTGTTAATACCATCTAAAACCCAGGTGGACCCTGGGTTTTGTCTTCTGTGAAGCTCTTCTCTAATTCTGTGAAGCTCTCTGAGGCCATAAAATTCACCTGGTTCAGCAATGCTCTCAGGTAAAAGTAAGCTTCAGAAATCAAGGTTCCTGTGTTCTTCGTCTTCCCTTTTTTTTTTTTTGCTAGAGTATTTTTTTTTTTTTTTTTGCCAACTCGCTAATGCATTTAAGAAGATGTATTATATCTAGTATTTGTATTTGTTTTCAATAAACTGTTGATGCGGCTAACCAGTTTTCCGTATTACTGGCAACATGGTCACTACTTAATTTTCTGTCCTTAGTCTGCTTTAAATTTAAAATTTGGTGTGAGATTTAGAAGATGATCATTTAAAATCATCTCAATTTATACTTCCTTTGTTCTGACCTTGCCACTTGCAGCAGTGAAATTGCTGAGCCCTAATCACTGGACTGCCAGGGAATTCCCTCAATTTATGCTTTTAGGTTAAGAACTATTTGGTTCTTTTTCCTCTTTCCTCTGGGTATGAATGCTTATGAAATACGTACATGATATTGTTCTTTGTCAGTTTACTAGCCTTTTTAAAAAAGTATGCTTGGAAGAATTTTGATAGTCCAGGAAAATATGAGAAGGAAAATAAAAATAATTTGTAATTCACCACTCAGAGAATGATATTAATATTTTATTATATTTTATTCTGTTAATAGTTATTTTACTTTATTTATTCGTTCATTCAACAAATATTTATCATATGTGGATGATTAATTGAATGAGATAGACTCAAAACAGTGCAAGAAAAAAACTTTTTATTTCTCTCTTACTCCATAATCATGTTTGGAGTAGTTCTTTTCATTCTTGCCTGTAATAATGGAGAGATCTCAGCTTCTTCATTTCCTTTTAGTCATTAGGGTAGTCTCATTTTAGCAATCATAATATCTTCTCTAGTGTAATAATCAAAGCTCCAAACCTGAGATAAATTAAATTCCATGTCACTCTGGGAAATACTGCTGTACTAATGGGTTTTGCAGGAGCCATAACTTCCTTCCTTTTCCCTTCTTGTTATTTTTCTCTTCCTCTCTAATTCACTAGCTGAATTTTCTCCAAGTTGAGTTCTCAGAGTTGAGAATAGGGAAAAGAAGCCTAGTCCTTCTAGACTAGACTCTAGACTCTAGAGGAGAGAGTCCTCTCAGTGGCACCTTTACTGTTGCTGATCCATTGTTCTATGGGGTGTTTTTGAAAAACTTCTGTTTTTGTTTTCTGAGATTTTCACCAATAGGATCCTTGAACTGCAATCCCTGTGTGTCTGCGTGTGTGTGTGTTTATATTCTATGTCAATTAGTGATAAATTCTATATAGAGAATTAAAAGCAAGGTAAGTGGATAGAGAGGGACAAGAAGTGACATTTTTGGTAGAGATAGATATAACAAATACTCTTGTCTTTTAGTGATAGGAATTCTATTTGTGTGGTGTGATGTATGAGATATATTTTAAGGAAACCACCCAGGCTGAAATAAAGCATGATGAATTTATGTCCTTGTTTATCTGTGTTATCCAGACTTGTGTCATTATTGTCATCTTTTCCATGTCATACGGCTCTGTAAGGCCATGTTTTTCAAATTGTAGATTGTAACCCATTAGTGGAAGGTGAAGGCAGTAGTGGGTCCTAGCAGCATTAAAAAAAATTAAATAGGAAACAATAGAAAAGGCTAAGTATTATTTCATGAATATTTGCTTTAGTGGCATATATGTATTTTGTACTGGGTTGAGTTCTTTTGAATTCCTTCACCAAATTTCAAAGTTTGGGGGAATTCCCCGTGTATAGTCCCCTGTATATGACAGGCAGTGCTCGGACACCAGCTCGATGCCCTGCTGTTCAGTTCTGATACTGTCTACCTAGAGATAGCTTAGATTCCATAGGCCAGTGGCTCAGTCCCACGTGACTGTAAACTCCTCCCATCCCCAGATTGTTACCTGTATTTATGACCGACTAACTAGCTGTAGATTGGAGTTCCCAACCTCTGGAAACCCTCCTCAGGTTTGATTAATTTGCTAGAGTGACTCAAAGAACTCAGGAAAACAGTTTAATTGCCCAACTGGTGTACTATAAGAGGATAGGATACAGGAAAGGCTTCCCTGGTGGCTCAGTGGTAAAGAATCCACCTGCCAGTGCAAGAGATACAGGTTCGATCCTTGGGTTGGAAGATCCCCTGGAGAAGGAAATGGTGGCCCACAGCAGTATTCTTGCCTGGGAAATCCCATGGACAGAGTACAGTGATGGCTTGAGAAAATGTGCTGTGATATTCTAGGGTTTTGTTGTCTTTCACCTACTGGTATTTCTTCCTCCATTTCTTTGACTATTATAAACACTAGACTGTTGTTTATAAGGCTTACTTTCTAGGATGTTTGTGACATTGAGTAAGTTTAAAAATAAAACTGTTGTGCATCCAGTATAATTTATGTTCATGTTGTTGAAATGGCCTAATATTTTTTTTTAATATACCTGTATAGAGAGACCATTTCAGTGAGGTATGTTGGAAAGGGAGGCATAAGGAATGAATAATTATGGTGCCTATGTGGTTTTAAAATACTATTAGGTTTCAGATTCAGTTTGACAGTTTTTGATCAAAATAAAATATGGTTTAGCAGTTTGTAATCCATGTGTTTCTCTATCCCCAAGTCCAACTTAAGTATCTGCAGGAATTACCCCAGCTTCCCTCTCTTCCCCTTAACTCTTGCACATCTTTGTTTATTGACTTAGATTAGAACTGGCTTCAAGCCCAGTGATGGTCATTTCATGTCTCGAGGTTTTTGGTTACAAATCTGCTTTTGTTGCCAGATCCAATAAAGAGTCTTGATTGTTTTTGTTAGTTTTATTGTAGGTTCTTGCCAAAGATACAGTGTATTATAACCAAAACAGATGTTCTGTTTAGACAAGTGTATTTGCTATAACAACCAAAAATGTAAATTAAATATGTTCAACATTAATGTAAGAATTGATGAGCTTTGGAATGTTGAGTGTTTTTGATAACCTTTAGAAATGGAAGGAACAATGCCTTATTTTGAGCAATTGTTTTACATTTTTTCTCTGCCCATATTAGTTTGTGTACGTAGTCTTATATTCTTATACCCTCTCTATGCTCGTGTTTTACTGTGATCTTGAAAGCAGAGTGGAGTTCACCAATTTTATATATACATGGTTCAGTTATTTCTTGAAGTGCATACGTCAAATAAACACTATTTTGTCATCGATACATGGTTGAGTAGAAAAAATATTTTTAGGATTCTCATGCTTATAAATAGGTAGACAAAATAATTACATTGATTTTTCAAAAAATATGTATTTGTTGAAGTTAGCAACCATATTATAGTGTTGTAATATAGGTCTTTTGGGACTGTAAATAACCTGTTTCTGTGATTAGAGCCTGATTTATGCTGAATTCTGTGTAATAGTGAACACCAGTGTATTTTGAATATGAAAAGAATATGTTTATATTATGTAATTTTAACTCTTCTTTTTGATCATAGTTCCTAGAATAAATTAGATGTGTGAATGCCTTATCAACAGGTTACTAATGGAACAAGTTTTATGTTGAGATTGTCAACTCTGGCTTATTCTGATTCATGTTTTTCTTTCCTTTGGCATTAAACAGCTTGCTGTTGTCCCTCACATTTGACCAGTACTTGAAAAAATATATTCAGTTGATTATTTGGGAACATTAAATTTTTTTGATTAGAACTGTTTGGGTTATGCAGAAATACTATGGGTCTGTTTCATGTTTCAGTTGCATTAAAACGGTGAAAAAAGTACTAGAATTCTTTGTCATTGAGATCTTTTTCATTTGGTTATATAGAACTTGAAGATTACGGGACCAGAAATTGCTATTTGTAAACAGTAGTTTTTTAATCCACCTTATTTGTGTTTTAAACTTTTTTTTTTGAGGGGGCACCTTTTGATTCTAATGTATTTTATATGGCTAAATCTTTGTGTTACGCTCTCCTAACTTATTGAAATACCACTTTCAAGTTCTCCACATCTGTACATTTCTAAGGTTACACCCAGCTTAATTCCCATTACTTTTCTGCTTCACAGCACTTGCAGTTTGAAGGGACCCTAACATTTGGGTTCACATTATGATAATTAGGTTTTAGGGGAATAGGGGATTAAAGATGTCTCAGGTCTAGTTGCAGAATAAAGTTCAGAAGCACTTGTAAAACTTGCCTGATTGGTGGGTAGAAGAGCTTTTATTTATTCACTACTCATGCAGCATTAATCCGTATTTCATCAGGTACCTACAGTGCTGTAATTCTAGATGTGACCTAGGGACTTGATTTACTTCAGCTCCGTTTTCTTTATTAATGTGCCATGAAAGAGGTACATGAAAGATAGCCAACATCAAAGTACCTTTTAAAGTAAAATGGTTGATAGGAATTCCCTGGTATTTAACACTGTCTGTCAAATGTTTCAGCTGGTTTGCATCCTTTTACAAGCTATTGCTTGCTGCCCTAAAAGAAATTTAAAGCAGTTGTTTCAAGTCTTGATGGGGGTGGAGTGTGTTATGGTGGCAGTTGTGGTGGTGGTTGGGTGGCAATGGTTAGCTAGAGAAGAGAGTAAATGAGAAGTTAAGGAAATATTCTTTTTCAGCTGTGCTCCACCCAAGATGGTTTGTTTTTGTGTTTTCCTTCGGGTTGGGTAGTGTTTAGTCCAGTGTGGTGCTTATGATCCGAGTGATAAGGTACTCATCTGGGTTATAAGAAGACTGAAGAAGGTGTCCAAAGAGAATTCATCAGACCTCTGTGAAAGCAAGAATAAAAGGCAATGTCAGTATCTTATTCAGAAGATTGTTTTAACTAGTTTAACTTCACAGCCTGTTTATTCTTTAATGAGTTATCTGAGAAAAGGTTTTAAGCATAGTAATGTGGGAAACTGAGTCTTAAGAACAAAGGAAATAGGACTCAGAAGAGGCTTGCCATAGGTATTGTGGAATATTTATTTTCCTGTAAACCAGTGTTTTAGAGTCTATTTATTGTCTCTGTTCTAGGCTGAATATATGGGGTAGAACTTCCTATAGCTCAGTTTTGAAACTGATTCCTTCCTTGTTTCACAAATATTTGTTGGGTGTTTCCTCTACTTAAGAAATATTTAAAACTTTTTTGCTTTTTAAATAATTACAAGGATTGTCTGTGGATCTGTTCCTATCATCTTTACCATGAATTATCTTAATTTTCACCCTGGAGAAGGAAGTAGCAACCGACTCCAGTATTCCTGCCAGAAAAATCCCATGGATAGTGGAGCCTGGCAGACTACAGTCCTTGGGGTTGCAAAAGAGTCGGACATAACTAAGCAACTAAACAACATCTTAATCTGAATAGTAAAGAATAGGAGTTACAGAATGTCTTATAAAATGAAAGACTTGTTTCATTTTACTTGTTTTCAGATTTATATTTTCAACTTAACTAACATAAACTTGACTTGTGGAAGTCTTTTAAAATCCATTGTAATAAAAACTTTTCTTGTAATTAGTATCTGTTAAAATGTATTTGGTGGACAAGAAAATAGCAACCCACTCCAGTATTCTTGCCTAGAAAATTCCATGTACAGAGGAGCCTGCTGGGCTATAGACTGTGGGGTTGCAGAAGAGTTGGACATGACAGTGCACATGCAAAATGTATTTGTATAGTATTAGAATGCTTTAAAAATAGCATATTCTCTTGATATTCTTTAATTTTGTTTAATTAATTCTTTAATCCTTTTGTTTGCACTTCCATGCTTAACTAACTTTTTATTCTCCTATGGTGGGAGGATAAATTTCAGTCCAGACCTGGTCTTGGTACTAAAGCATTTTGCCTATAATATAAGAAACCAGCACTACCATTGACATATAGGTGTTTGATAATGGCCTTTTCTTTATAAGGAAAGCAGATGCTTGAGATAGACAAACAGACATTCTATTTTTGTCAATATAGAACAAGCTACAGAGGTCTCCCGAAAGGAGATAGTTTACTAAGTGTATATTGAAAGTGAGCAGTGTATTTAGTTTGTGTGGCATTTGAATCTGTGATTAAGGAATGGGGTGGAGGAAGTTTATCTTGCCCATTTGTTGATATATGAGAAACACAGAACTTGCTGCCATTCCTGTAAGCCATATATGGCTCACCCCTGGCATTAGGAAGAGTGACTTTGGGGATGGAGAGAAATGGATACTAGGAAATAGGTAATAGGATTAAAGCTGGAAGATGTACGGCTTTCTATTCATGGCACAACTTTCTTCAACCTCTGATGCATCCCCCCTTCACAGTTAACAGCATCTTTTTCAGCATACAAGCTAGGTTCTTTTAATAATTTGACATGATTCATCATAGTCATAGGCAGTTGGGAGCAGTGCAGCTGCCTAAAAAAAAGTTATCAGGATCTTTTTTTGCAAGCATTTTAGCTTTCCTGAGGCAGAGTTGTGGAGGCCTTTGGTTGACATAGTAACTAATGCTTTTGACTCTTTTTGGAGTTTTTGTGCATCCTGTCTGATTTATAAACAGTATTGTTAAAAACCACATGATTTGGCCCTACTATTGTACTTACTATTAAATATTGCTGCACAGTATTCAAACTTAATAGCTATAAGTTAATGTAAAGCTTGATTGGTAAGAACCAACAGTGAAGGGTTATAAGTGACATTTATTAGTTACTTAGTGATAAACAGTTTGAACTTGCAAGTCACCAGCTTAGCAGTTGATCAGTATATTTTTGACTGACTCATATTTCCTTCATTTACCCAAAATTTTTATTATTCTTCAAAGTATTTTTATTTTTTCTTTCAACACAAGGTTCATGAACCACAGAAGGGACCATAAGAAGTTAGACTATATTCCCAACTCCCAACAGGTTTAAATTCAGACAGTTCCATGGTTTAAATCATGATGTTGCCATCATTGTCGTTATCATATTCTACTTGCTATTTTAAGTGACACTTCATAATATATTGTAGATGTCTCTGGCTCAGAATTAAGATGTTGGTGTGGGCAAAATGCAAAAACTTTGAGGAAAGATAAAAATGTGAAGAAGCCTCTACAATATGTCTTCAGAGTATAATGAGAAATACTTTGAGGATATTCCTTTCTCTTCAGGCCACTAGGATTCAGTGATTTCCTTGTCTTCCAGGACTTATTTTGAATTAAAATTTACTGGTCATAAAAGAAGAACCTATTTTCTTTCTTATCTTTATTGCTTTATTAGAGGACCCTTACCTCTTAACCTTTTGTGAGACTCTGTGTCTGATTCTAAGTACGAAATGCTACTTTTAGTTAGCTTAGCCTTTAGTGCAAAGACTAATAATTAAAGTTTTTACCAGGAAATTGGTCTTTTCTGTTTTAATAAAATTTTGTTGGGTGCAGAAAGATAGGATGTTAAGAACTTCAGCTCAAATTTTCCAATTTGAGACTTGATATTTTTCTCATTCATGGTTTTTGGTGGGCAGTTATGAGAAGTAGATAGAGAAAGCTAACCTGAGAATCTCTTAGGAATGTCTTGGACTTTTGAAGTATCTTAGGTTTTTCAGGTTTGATTTCTTCATCCTCTTTCATTTTCTTACTGCTGTTTTTCTTTCCTGTCTTCCTTGTGGCTACCTTTCCTTAGTGACAGGTTTTTATTAGATGGAAAAATGTAAACTGAATTTGTTCTGTTGAATTTAATATCTTTTTTTAATTTATTTTTTTATTGAAGGATAATTGCTTTACAGAATTTTGTTTTCTGTCAAACGTCAACATGAATCAGCCATAGGTATACATATATCCCCTCCCTTTTGAACCTCCCTCCCATTTCTCTCCCCATCCCACCCCTCTAGGTTGATACAGAGCCTCTGTTTGAGTTTCCTGAGCCATACAGCAAATTCCTGTTGGCTATCTATTTTACATACGGTAATGTAAGTTTCCACGTTACTCTTTCCATACATCCTACCCTCTCCTCCCCTCTCCCCATGTCCATGAGTCTAGTCTCTATGTCTGTTTCTCCATTGCTGCCCTGTAGGTAAATTCTTCAGTACCATTCTTCTAGATTCCATGTATGTGTGTTAGAATACGACATTTATCTTTCTCTTTCTGACTCACTTCACTCTGTATAATAGGTTCTAGGTTCATCCACCTCATCAGAACTGACTCAAAGGCATTTCTTTTTATGATTGAGTAATATTCCATTGTGTATATGTACCACAACTTCTTAATCCATTCATTTGTTGATGGACATCTAGGTTGCTTCCATGTTCTAGCCATTGTAAATAGTGCTGCAATGAGCAATGGGATACATGTGTCTTTTTCAACCCTGGTTTCCTCAGGGTATATGCCTAGGAGTCGGATTGTGGATCATATTGTGGTTTTATTCCTAGTTTTTTAAGGAATCTCCATACCGTCTTCCATAGTGGCTGTATCAATTTACATTCCCACAAACAGTGCAAGAGCATTCCCTTTTCTCTACACCCTCTCCAGCATTTATTGTTTGTAGACTTTTTTGATGATGGCCATTCTGACTGGTTGGAGAAGGAAATGGCAACCCACTCCAATATTCTTATGTAGAGAATCCTGTGGACAGAGGAGCCTGGTGGGCTGCTGGCCATAGGATTGCACAGAGTCAGACACGACTGAAGCGACTTAGCATGCATGTATGCATTGGAGAAGGAAATGGCAGCCCACTCCAGTATTCTTGCCTAGAGAATCCTAGGATCAGAGAAGCCTGGTGGGCTGCCATCCGTGGGGTCACACAGAGTCAGACACCACTGAAGTGACTTAGCAGCAGCAGCATTCTGACTGGTGTGAGGTGATATTTCATTGTTTTGATTTGCATTTTTCTAATTAATGAGTGATGTTGAGCATCTTTTCATGTGTTTGTTAGCCATCTTTGGAGAAATGTCTTTTTAGGTCTTTTCCCTACTTTTTGATTAGGTTGTTTGTTTTCTTGGTATTGAGTTATATGAGCTGCTTGTATATTTTGGAAATTAATCCTTTTTCAGTTGTTTCATTTGCTATTGTTTTCTCCCACTCTGAGGGTTGTCTTTTCACCTTGCTTATAGTTTCCTTTGCTGTGCAAAAGCTTTTAAGTTTAATCAGGTCCTACTTCTTTACTTTTGTTTTTATTTCCATTACTCTAGGAGGTGGGTCATAGAGGATCTTGCTTTGATTTATATCATGGAGTGTTCTGCCTATCTTTTCTTCTAAGAGTTTCATAGTTTCTGGTCTTACATTTAGGTCTTTAATCCATTTTGAGTTTACCTTTGTGTATGGTGTTAGGAAGTGTTCTAATTTCATTCTTTTACATGTAGTTGTCCAGTTTTCCCAGCACCATTTATTGAAGAGGCTGTCTTTGCCTCATTATATATTCTTGCCTCCTTTGTCAAAAATAAGATATCCATAGGTGCATGGGTTTATTTCTGGGCTTTCTGTCTTGTTCCATTGGTCTATATTTCTGTTTTTGTGCTGTGCCATACTGTCTTGATGACTATAGCTTTGTAGTATAATCTGAAGTTGGGAAGATTGATTCCTCCAGCTCCATTCTTCTTTCTCAAGACTGCTTTGGGTATTCGGGGTCTTTTGTTTTTCCATATGAATTGTGAAATTTTTTGTTCTAGTTCTGTGAAGAATGCTATAGGTAATTTGATAGGGATTGCATTGAATCTGTAGATTGCATTTGGTAGTATAGTCATTTTCACAGTATTGATTCTTCCTACCCAGGAACATGGAATGTCTATCTGTTTCTGTTATCTTTGATTTCTTTCATCAGTGCCTTATAATTTTCTGTGTACAGTTCTTTTGTCTCCTTAGGTAAGTTTATTCCAAGATATGTGATCCTAGATATTGTTGCAGTGGTGAATGGGACTGATTTCTTAATTTCTCTTTCTAAGAATTAAGTGTTTTCAGGGAAAATTTGTCTCCCAAATCTGGTATATACAATAGCATCCCTTTTTTTGTTGCTATAACGTAGAAGTGAAATATTTCATTTAATATTTGATCCAGCTCATCTGTACTCCTCAGTCTCATAGTCTGCTATCTGTCCCACTGCTCTTGAATGTCTTACTTCTGCTTTCGATAGTCATCTTTTCTATGCATCTTTGTACCTCTTATTCTTAGATAACGCCCAACTATTTTCTTCATTCCCTTTATCTTTTCTGTATATCTTTTCCTTGATAATTTCTCCATCTACTTATGAGGCTCCTTTTGCATTTGAAGGTTTTAAATCTACATCCTTAGTTTCAAGTTCTCTCCAGAGATCTGGACTCAAATTTCAGTGGCTGACTGCCAGTCTCCTGAGTTTCCCCTCTGTTTCAACCAAACTGAACTCCTTGCTTTGGCTCCCAATGCCAGTTTTCCTCATGTGTTTTTTGTTGTTGTTGTTGTTCTTTTGTTAGCTCTTCCTTTGTTGATGGTCTAGCAATTCCTTGGTCACAAAATTGGTAATCTTTAATTTATGTTTCTGCTACATACTCCATTCAGACTGTCAGCAAGTCCTGTCAGTTCTCTCTGGTCTGTTTTTTCCTATTTCTTCCTTTCATTGTCTCCTGTTTGCCAGTCTTTTTCCTTTGAGAGTTTAAGCCTGTCATAAACTGGCTTCAAACTACTTTTCCAATGTAAATCTCTTATACTCCCTTTCAACCCAAGACATGATCTTTCAAGCATTTGTAATCTGAGTCTACACAGTTATCTTTTTGTTATGCCATTGATGCTGTTTATTAAGTAAGTGTTACTCAGTCGTGCCTGACTCTTTGCGACCCCATGAACTGTAGCCCACCAGGCTTCTCTGTCCATGGGATTTTCCAGACAAGGATACTGGAGTGGGTTGCCATTTCCTTCTGCAGCCATTCATTAAGGACTCATATAATTTAATATTATAATCCACAGTTGATTCATTATAAAAATTAGCATAGTTGTAATTTATATTTTATGAAATATAAGCTAAATATATCCATTTTCAGTATTTTATTTTGCGGGGTAGCCTCATTTATGTCCTCTGATCTGCTTTGTTTACAATATTTTAGTTCCTGTTTTCAGTGGATTCCACTTAAGTGCCCTTTCTCTTCTTACTAAGTGTCCTCAGTTATCAAGAATTCTTATATGCCAAGTAAATTGGAATATTTGTTCTTTAAACATGTGTGGTGTAGTTTGATTTTTTTTCCTGCCTCTTTTGTAGTTGAAAAACAGGCTGTGGAGCCAGATTCAAATTATAGCCTCATTTCTTACTGCCACAATGACAAGTTATTTCATCTCTAAAGTGGAGATAATAGTAGTATCTACCATAAGATTTCAGTTAAGATTAAATGGAGTAATACGTTTAAAAATACTTAAAATAGTGCTTGATTCATAGTATCCAATCAGTAAATATTAGTTGCTACTATTTTTATTGGGCTGCCCTTGTGGCTCAGTGGTAAAGAACTTGCCTGCCAATGCAAGAGACACAGCCTCAATCCCTGGGTTGGGAAGATCCCCTGGAGGAGGGCATGGCAATCGACTCCAGTATTCTTACCTGGGAAATCCCATGCACAAAGGAGCTTGTCGATCTACAGTCTGTGGTGCTCAAAAGGGTCAGACAATACCTAGCGACTAAACACCAATGACATTTTTATTGTAACTACTAAATGTATAAGAAAAATTATATTTTAATAATAATAAGTTATTATTATTCATACTTTTTCTTTCTATGGAATACCCTTTCCTCATCCTCTGTTGTTGCTTGAATTTCAGGGCAATATTCAGGGCTTGTCTGAGATGAGTGTGAGATGTCTGAGATAAAATGCCTGTATCTCAGGTCTTGTCTGAGATGCCACATCCTCCATGAAACCCTTTAAATGTCTGCAGTTGGAACTAATCTTGCTTTCCTTCATATTCTCATAAAACTTTCTATGTATTTCTACTGTGACACATAAAGCACAGTGTTCTTTATACTGCTCTACTTGTGTAACTGTTATTTGGCAAATTGTGGCTAGGGAGACTGCTGTTCATGCTTCTAGAACAGTACTTTGATTGATGTTTTGCCTATGTTGGTATTCAAAAGTGTGAACTGATTTAAAACTGGTAACCGTTCCCTCCTGGGAGATATGTATATGGAGAGTATGTATACATGTGTATTTATGTGCATACATAATTCTGTAAGGGCTGAGGATACAAAAAAGGTATGTTTTCCAGATTAGACCAAAGTGTTATCAATACATTGAAAAATATTTTGAAAATACACCCTACAAACAAAAGAAAATATATAATTTAAATAATGACCACATGATCTGTGTCCTCACCACTCAGCTTGGAAGACAAATAACATTATCAGTATTTTTGAAGCCCTCTGTCTATCCCTTCTTCAGTATACCTCTCATCACTCCTTCCAGAAATAGTAGTTCTGCTGAACTCTGTGTTAATAATTCCCTTCTTATTTTCCATAATGGCTCCTTTATAGAAATAGAATCCTATTGCATGTATTCTTCTGTGAGTAGCTTTTCTTACTCAGGATTATTTCGTAGACTCATTCATTTTGGTATGTATATGTATATATATAACTATGATTCATTAATTATACAATATTTTTCTATTTTAGAGTTGATGTACATAAAAATGGGTGTTTTTTTGGCAGTCTCAATTCATTTGTTTAAATACCACCTTTATTGAGCTGTAATTTATATACTGTATACTTTACCCATTTGAGGTGTACAATTCAGTGATTTTAGTATATTCACAGATATGTACAGTGATTACCACTATCAATTTTAAAACATTTCATCATCTCAAAAAGAACCCTGTTCCTTTAGCTATCAGTCCCCATCCATCTCCTCCAAACTGTAAGTAACCACTGATCTACTTTTTGTGTCTATAGATTTCTCTGGTTTGAACATTGCATATGAATGAAATCATAGCATATACGGCTTTGGTAACTGTCTGCTTTTTTAGTACAAGGTTCATCTGTGTTGTAACATGTATCAGATGGTTATTGGGTTTCCCTTGTGGCTCAGCTGATAAAGAATCCACCTGCAGTGCGGGAGACCTGGGTTTGATCCCTGGGTTCGGAAGATCCTCTGGAGAAGGGAAAGGCTACCCACTCTGGTATTCTGGCCTGGAGAATTTCATGGACTGTATAGTCCATGGGGTCTCAAAGAGTGACTGAGTGACTTTCACTTTTACATGGTTATTCTTTTTTATGACTGAATAATATTCCATTGTATGAATACACTGTGATTTGTTTATCCATTCATCAGTTGATGGATATGTAGGTTAGTTATACTCTTTGGCTATTATGAATAATGCTGCTATAAATATTCATGTATAAGCTTTTTGTGTAGACATATGGAGCATTGCTGTGGTAACTCTAACTGATTGAGGCACTGCAGAATGTTTTCCAAAGTGTTGGTATGATTTTACATTCCTACCAGCAATGTATGGGGGTTCTGACTTTTCCGCATCCTCACCACTTATTAGACTCTTTGGTTCTGGATATTCTCGTGGGTATGGAGTGGTATTTTGCTGTGGATTCAGTTTGCATTTCTTTGATGACTGATGGCATCAAGCATCTTTTCATATACATATTGGCCATTTGTATAAATTCCTTGAATATATATCATCTATTCAGATCCCTTGCTCATTTTTAAAATTTTTTATTATTGCATTTAAAGCCTTCTTTATAAGTTTTAGATACATTCTATGGATTGTGTTTTTACTTTCTTGATGATCGCATGTAAAGCACAGAAGTATTAAATCTTGTTGAAATCCAATTTGTCTTATTTTTCTTTTGTTGCTCATGTTTTGAGATCATATATAAGAATCCTTAGCCAAATCCAAGGTCATGAAGATTTACTCATATGTTCTCTTCTAAGAATTTTATAGTTTTAGCTCTTCCATTCAGATCTTTGATCCATTTTGAGTTAACTTTTATGTGTTAACTGTCTTTTTATACATGGTAAGAGTCCCGATTGGATGATCTTAGCTCCCTTATCAAAATCAGTTGACCAAAAAAGTGTAAGTTTACTTGTGGCTTCTTTTTCATGGAGCTGTTTCTCTATCCTAGTGCCACTTGTCACATTGCGTTGATAATCGTTGATTTATAATAAGTTTTGAAATCAGGAAATGTGAGTCCTCTGCTTTGTCCTTCTTTTTCAGTGTTGTTTGGGCTCTTCAGGATCCCTTGCATTCCATATGAATTTCAGGTTCAGTTTGACAATTTCTACAAAGCAATCAGTTGAGATTCTGATATAGACTGTATTGAGTGAGTACATCAGTTTGGAGATTACTGAGGTTTTATTATTTTAACAATAAGTCTTCCAATCATGTGGTGTATTTCTATTTGTTTAGATCTTCTTTAATTTCTTTTAACAGTGTTTTGCAGTTTTCAGAGTAAAATTTTATCTTTTATTAAATTTATTATTAGAGATTTTATTCTTGTTGATGCTATTGTAAATGGAATTTTCTTACTTCATTTTCAGATTGTTCAAGTGTATAGAAACAGGCCTAATTTTTGTAATCTTGTATCTTACAAACATGCTGAACATATTAATTGGTCCTAACAGTTTTTTAGTGTATCCCTTAGGATTTTCTGTATATAAGATCATACCACCTATAAATCAAGATAATACTATTTTTTTCTTTTCAACCTGGGTGAATCTTATTTTTACCTAATTGCCTTAGCTAGATTCTCCAATTCAGTGTTGAATAGAAGTGGGCAGAGCAGAATCCTTAACTTGTTCCCATTCTTAGGAAAAAGCATCCAGTCTCTCATCATTAACTGTGATGTTGACTATGAGGGTTTTTTTGCTTTGCTTTGTTTTTTATGTGCCCTTTATCTGGTTGAGAAAGTTCCCTTCTAATCCTCATTTTTTTTTTTAGTTGTTTTTTTTTATCATGGATGTATGTTGGATTTTGTTAGTTGCCTTTAACTATTGAGGTAATCATATGAATTTTTTTTACTCTGTTAATATGACATTACATTAATTGACTTTTGGGTGTTGAACCCATTTTGCATTCTTGGGGTAAGTCTCACTTGGTCTTGGTGTATAATTCTTTTTATATGTTTCTGAATTTGGTTTGCTAGTATTTTGTTGAGAATTTGTATGTGCTCATTTGTAAGAGACATTAGTCTGTATTTTATTGTTGCTGTCTTAGTCTGCTTTTGGTATCAGGGTACAACTACAGCCCCCATAGAATGAGTTGGAAAGTGTTCCTTCTTCCATGTAGAGAAGTTTATGAGGATTGGTGTTCTTTTTTTTTTTTTTTTTAGTGTTTGGTATAATCAAATTCAGTCATACATTTTTCAGTAGTTTTTGTCTTTTCAGGAATTTGTCCATTTCACCTAAATTAACTAATTTATTGGTATTTTTCTTACTATTCCTTTAAAGTTATTTTTATATTTTTAACATAGGTAGTAATGTCCTCTTCTCTAACTTTATTAATTTAATTCATCTTTTTCCCCTTGGTTAGTATAGCACACAGTTTGTTAATTTTCTTGATGTTTTCCTAAAAACTAACTTGTTATTTCATTGAATTTCTCTATTGTTTCTCTTTCTCTGTTTCATTGATTTATGTTCTTTTTAATGTTTTTCCTTCTGCTTGTTTCAGGTTTAGTTTGCTCTTTTTTATCCAGTCTCTTGGGTGGACATTTAAGTTTTTTTATTTTTATTTTTTCATTTTTTAAAAATATAAGCATTTATAACTGTAGTTTTTCCTCTAAGCAATCCTTCAGCTTTATCTGATGAAGTTTGGTGTTTTGTCTTTCTTTTCATTCAGACTATTTTTAATTCCCTTTTTGATTTTTTCCTTTGATCAGTTAATTACTAGTGTATTTTTCAGTTTCCATATTTTTTTGAATTTCCCAAATTTCTTTATCATTTCTAATTTTATTCCATTGTGATTATAGAACATACTTTATGTTTTTTCTATCCTTTTAGTTTTTATTTATTTACTTTTATTTTGTCACCAGTGCTGTTTTAAATTTGTTTTACCTGTTCTAAAGTATACATAACATGTTATTTTTCATTTTAATCACTCATAAGTATGTAATCATTAGTATTAAATATATTCACAATGTCATGTAACAATCACTACTATTCATTTGTGTCCAAGACTTTTTCATCATATACAACCAAAACTTTGTACCTATTAAGTAAGAATTTGTCCTACCACCTTTTTGCCCACCCCTAGTAACCTTTTTTCTGCTATGAATGTGCTTATTCTACATACCTTAAATAAGTGGACTCACATAATATTTTTCCTTCTCTGTCTGGTTTCTTTCATGAGCATAGTATTTTCAGGCTCCATCCATGTGGTTCAGTTCAGTTCAGTCGCTCAGTTGTGTCCGACTCTTTGTGACCCCATGAATCGCAGCACACCAGGCCTCCCTGTCCATCACCAACTCCCGAGTTCACTCAGACTCACATCCATCGAGTCGGTGATGCCATCCAGCCATCTCATCCTCTGTCATTCCCTTCTCTTCCTGCCCTCAATCCCTCCCAGCATCAGAGTCTTTTCCAGTGAGTCAGCTCTTCACATGAGGTGGCCAGAGTACTGGAGTTTCAGCTTTAGCATCATTCTTTCCAAAGAAATCCCAGGGCTGATCTCCTTCAGAATGGACTGGTTGGATCTCCTTTCAGTCCAAGGGACTCTCGAGTCTTCTCCAACACCACAGTTCAAAAGCATCAGTTCTTCGGCGCTCAGCCTTCTTCACAGTTCAACTCTCACATCCATACATGACCACAGGAAAAACCATAGCCTCGACTAGACGGACCTTAGTCGGGAACGTAATATCTCTGCTTTTGAATATACTGTCTAGGTTGGTCATAACTTTTCTTCCAAGGAGTAAGTGTCTTTTAATTTCATGGCTGCAGTCACCATCTGCAGTGATTTTGGAGCCCAAAAAAATAAAGTCTGACACTGTTTCTACTGTTTCCCCATATTTCCCATGAAGTGATGGGACCGGATGCCATGATCTTTGTTTTCTGAATGTTGAGCTTTAAGCCAGCTTTTTCACTCTCCTTTTTCACTTTCATCAAGAGGCTTTTGAGTTCCTCTTCACTTTCTGCCATATCATATGTCAAAACCTAATTCCTTTATATGGCTGAATAATTTTCTCTTGTTTGTATATACTACATTTTGCTTATTCTTTCAACTGTTATGAACATGTGGGTTGTTTCTGCCTTTTGGCTATTGTTTATAATGGTGTCTGTGAACATTAGTGTACAAATATCTGAAGTCCCTGCCTTCAGGTATTTTGGATAGTATGGTAATTTTATGTTTAAACTTTTGAGAAACTGCCAAAATGGTTTCCACAGTGGCTGCACCATTTTGCGTTCCTACCAACAATGCACAGGGATTCTGCTAACACATTATTTTCCTTTTCTCTTTTACTTTTTTGATGATTGCACTCCTAGTGGGTGTGATGTGATACCTCATTGTGGTTTTGATTTGCATTTCCATAATGACTAATGATGTTGGGCATCTTTTTATTTGCTTATTGGCTGTTTGTATCTCTTCTTTGGTGAAAAGTCTATTCAGGTGCCTTACTCCTTTCAATCAGCTTGTCTGTCTTTTGTTACTGACTTGTAGGAGTTATTTATATATCCTAGAACTGTGCTCTTTTCCACTGCTTCTCCAGCTCTTTCAGCTTTTTGGCTGCATCCTGGTAGTGAATGTGGAGATCTTGTAGCTGTCATCAGAGATGCCTAAAGCAAACTGCTCTTTGTCAGTATGAACAGGTGTGAATCTACTTTCTCACAAGGTATCCTTGGCTGTCAGGGGTATCTCTTCCAGATACTCTTCAATAAAGCCAGATTAATAACTTGAGCAAATACACTTCTGCAGGTGATTCATAACTTGAGCAAATACACTTCTGCAGGTATGGGCCTAACTGAACCCAGCGATAGCCCAGAAGTACCACTGGTGCCACGGAACCTGCCGCTGTTGATTCTGCATTGCTGACTGTTTTTGGGCTCTCCTTAACTGACATCTGGAAATGCTTTCTTTTGATTAGTAATTGCCTGGGATGTAATTTTCCATTCTTTTACTTCTGTCCTTTCTGTGTCTTATGTTTTAGATATATCTTTTTTAAACACGAAGAGCAACTTTATAAGGTTGTTCCAGGGATTAAATGATTAACTATTTAGAAGGGTCATCCTCTGCTATGTAGCAAAGGCAGATTTCATCCTCTCTGAAGGGAAAATGCATTAAACCCAGGCATCAAAGATTTTTAGAGCTAAAATTCCAGAGCAAATTAATACGCACAAATCACATAATGTATGTGCCTAAGTTAGCAGAAGTAACAAATTTGCTTTTGAATCAACAAACATGCAGTTGTTGGGATTATCACATAAAGAATATAATGTACATATGTTGAATGTATTTAAGGAAATAAAAGTATAATGGAGGGGGAGGGAAAGCACAGTGAAAATCAACCTTAGTCAAAGATAACCTTGTACACCCAAATGGCCATCTAGATCCTTGGAAGCGCAGCTTTTGCTCTGGTAAAGGCATTCCTTTTCCTGGGCCAGTGGAAGCCAAGCTTTAGTCTGAAAGAGGTGTAATATGAGGTGAGCTGGCGGTAAGGGCAGAGGGATATGCACGTTGTAGATTTGAGCACCCTTGAATATGAGAATTTGGTAAAGTTGTTCCCTTTGTGTTTCTAGGAGCAACTGATAATTTTACTTTTCTGTTTTTGAGAAAAGTAAAATTTTTATTTTCTTTTTCTGTGCCCTGCTTTAACTAGGATCCAGCCATTCCTTACCTCTTTTTTCAACCTTGTTCATTTTCAGGAGTTCATACTGAAAAAATCATAGAGAAAACCTAACTCTGTCCTTTCTCTGGGAAAAATGAAATTGAAATAAGTTCTTTTAGTGGTATACAAACAAAAAAAACACACGCTTTGACAGTTTGTAAATTGACTCATTAATGTAAACAAATAGTCAATGAGATAGTTGTGTTTAAAATGATTTATTTGCTTGAATACAACTATGTTCTTTGTATAGAAAAATTTGGGGTCATTACTCTGTAATCTGTCCATTTCCAAACTGTTCCTTTATAGAGTGTCAGAAATGTAAAGAAGATGTTTCCTTGATTGATTCTTAAGAAAGCCCTGGGCACGTAAAAATGTAAAGTGGAAGATTACTACCTACCCCATCCTTAGCTGTGGTTTTCCAAACAAGGTACTGTGGATTAAGGTAATGAGAGGCATGGCCTGGGGTTTTGAAGCCTCTGCCTGTCCCTCCATTCTTTCTTCGCCCTTTCACTCTGCTCACAAATACCTGGGTTGACGAGTGCTGCCAGTCTTGCTTGGAAATTACTACACAGTACTGTTGTCCTATTCATTCTGCTCAAAATAATCTCATGTAGCAGGACTAAAGTAACTTGGGAGGTGTTGTGGATAATCACTTAAATATTCAGTAGATTCTTCGAAGGGTCAGTATTGCACAGAAGAGTCAGGTTAACTTTAATATTTTATTAGTTTTATATACTTGGGTGATTTATTTAGCATTTCAGTTTTCCTATCTGTAAAGATATTCACAATAATAATACTTAATTTGTAGGGTTATTGTGGGGGCTAAATATATTATTGTATTTTAATGAATTTAAGATGTTATCACTTTTAAGACACACCATTTTTTTGTGTACCTTTAGGGAAAAAAGTGACAAATTATGACATTGTGCTTTATCATCACATACAAGTAGCTTTTTGAATTTCCTTGACTTACATTTTTTACCATATTTTACTTTTGTATACACATAAAAAGTTAAAATATCAAATTTATCAAGTTATTTTTAAAACTACATTCAAAGACTTAGTTCAAGAGTTAACTTTAATGTAATGTCAGTGGGAAATTTCTGAGAAATTATTGCTCAGTGAATTCACTAGACCTACTCAAAGCTTGTCACACCAGCTTCTCTTTGCCCTAAAAGAGCTGTCATCTCTTCTGAGAGATTTAGCACTTTCCTGCTTTTAGTTGCCCTGCTAAAACCTGCTTTGTGTTTTAGACTTGCTTGTTATCACAATTTGTTAAAATGACAACTTTCATTAATGTAAAAGTTGATTCCTACATTGAAATGCTATGTTGAAATTAAACATATTACAAAGCACTGAAAAAATAGGAATAGAGATCACTGAATACAACAGAAAATGCCAAAAAGGCTATTTAAAAGATAAAATAAGCATAGCAAAGCAATAGGAAGAATATGTTTCCAGTTCAGTTCAGTCTCTCAGTCATGTCCGACTCTTTGCGACCCCATGAACCACAGCACGCCAGGCCTCCCTGTCCATCACCAACTCCCAGAGTCCACCCAAACCCGTATCCATTGAGTCGGTGATGCCATCTAACTGTCTCATCCTCTGTCATCCTCTTGTCCTCCTGCCCTCAGTCTTTCCCAGCATCAGGGTCTTTTCAAATGAGTCAGCTCTTCGCATCAGGTGGCCAAAGTTTTGGAGTTTCAGCTTCAACATCAGTCCTTCCAATGAACACCCAGGACTGATCTCCTTTAGGATAGACTGGTTGGATCTCCTTGCAGTCCAAGGGACTCTTAAGAGTCTTCTCCATGATAATGTTTAAATTTATTTTTAAAATTTAAATAAAATAGTTAATGCTGATGAGTATGTAGTGAGATGTCTTCATATAATATACTGTGTTTGATGTAGTGTGTATGAATTAGTATAACTCTTATAGACAGCTATTGATTTTGGGGGGTGGAAATTTTGTGGTTTTTTATTGCTATGGTATTCTGTAACTGAGTATCAGTATATGTGTTTTTAGGTATTGAGTTATATACTCTTTCAATTTAACAGTTAATAAATATTTACTAACATATAATTCTGTGGATGTTGGGGAGGTTGTTTATGTTTTCTCTGGATATAGGACAGCATCTAGCACAGGTGTATTCTTGACTAAATGTATGGATTCTGTATAACCAGAACTTATCTTACCTTGCATTTACATTAACACATTGCCTTCCTGTACAGAGCAGTTTTAAAATTTCTTACAACATATATTGACATATGGTAGAAGTACCTAGTTTTTGTTTGTTTGTCTTGGGGAGCAGTTTTAAATTCACACCAAAATTGAGAAGAAGGCACAGAGATTTCCTTTATTCTCCCTGCCCCTGCACACCACACAGACTTCCCCAATTATTAACATCTCCCAAGAGGGCATTAAAATTGATAAACTTAAATTGATATAATTACCAAAGTCTAGAATTTCCATTATGGTTCATTCTTGGTGTTGTATATAGTCTGTGGATTTAGACAAATACAGAAAATACATAATGGCATGTAGCCATCTTTGTGGTATCATACAGAGTAGTTTCCACTGCCTTAAAAATTCTCTCTGCTCTCCCTGTTCATCTCTCCCGCCTCTCCCCAACCCCTGACAACCACTGATCTTTTTACTGTCTACATAATTTTGCCTTTTACAAAATGTCATGAATTGTAATCACATAGTATATAGCTTTTTCAGATTGGATTCTTTCACTTACTCATGAAGTTTCCTTGTATCTTTTTATGTTTGACAGTGCATTTCTTTTTAGCGCTAAATAGTATTCCATTGTCTGGGTGTACCACAGTTTATTTGTTTTCACCTGTTTAAAGATATCTTGGTTGCTACCAAGTTTGGGGCAGTTATGAATAAAGCTGCTCTAAACATCTGTGTGTAGGTTTTTCTATGGATAATAAATTTTTAACTTCTTTGGGTAAACACCAAGAAGCGTGATGGCTGGATTGTACAGTAACACTATTTTTAGTTTTATAAGAAACCATCAAGCTATCTTCTAGAATGCTGTACCATTTTGCATTCCCCTCAACAGTGAATGAGAGTTTTCTATTTCTCTGTATCCTTGTCAGCTTTTGCTGTGGTTGGTATTTTAGATTTTGGCCATTCTTACATTTATGTAGTGGAATCTCATTTTAATTTGCCTTTTACTGATGATATATCATGTGGAGCATCTTTTCATATGCTTAGTTGCCATTTGTGTACCTTCTTTGGTACAGTGCCTGTAATTTCTTTGGCTCATTTTTAAATAGAGTTGTTTGTTTTCTTGTTGGATTTTAAGAATTCTTTGCCTATTTTGGATAAAAGTTCTTTATCAAATAGTTTTTGTAAATATTTTCTCTCAGTCTGTACCTTGTCTTCTCATTCTCTGATGTTATTTTGCATAGAGCAGAAATTTTAAATTTTAATGAAATCCAGCTCATCAGTTGTTTCTTTAATGGATCATGCCTTTGGTGTTATATCTAAATAAGTCATATATCCATACCCAAGGTTATCTCTCCTATATTATCTTAGAGAAGTTTTATAGCTTCATGTTTTATGTTTATGATCCACTCTGAATTAATTTTGCGAGGGTGTAGAATCTGTGTCTAGGTTCACTTTTTTGCATGTAGAAGTCTAGTTTATCTAGGTCTACTTGTTGAAAAGACTGTCCTTACTCCATAGCATTGCCTCCGTTCCTTTGTCAAAGATTAGTTGACTATATTAATGTGGTCCTATTTCTGAGCTCTCTTTTGTGTTTCATTGACCTGTTTGTCTGTTCTTCACTAACACCTTACTGTCTTGATTACTGTAGCTTTATAGTAAGTCTTGAAGTCATGTAATATCAGTCCTCCAACTGTGATCTTCTCTTTCAGTATTGTGTTGGTTGCCTCTCCATATACACTTGACCCTGGAATAACATAGGGCCTAGGGGCACCAAACACACTCTCGAAGTGGAAAATCCATGTATAACTTTTATGCGCTATGCGTAGTCACTTAGTCGTGTCCAGATCTCTGCGACCGCATGGACTGAAGCCCACGGGGCTCCTCTGTCCATGGGGATTCTCCAATCAGGAATACTGGAATGGGTTGCCATGCCCTCCTCCAGAGGATCTTCCCAACCCAGGGACCGAACCCAGGTCTTCCACATTGCAGGCGGACTTTTTATCAGCTGAGTCACAAAGGAAGCCCATGTATAACTTTGACTCCCCCTAAACTTAACTATTAGAGAAGGAAAGCAAGCCACTCCAGTATTCTTGCCTAGAGAATCCTGTGGACAGAGGAGCCTGGTGGGCTGCTGTCCATAGGGTCACACAGAGTCGGACACAACTGAAGCGACTTAGCATGCATGCATGCATTGGAGAAGGAAATGGCAGCCCACTCCAGTATTCTTGCCTGGAGAATTCCAGGGACAGAGGAGCCTGGTGGGCTGCCATCTATGGGGCTGCACAGAGTCGGACATGACTGAAGCAACTTAGCAACAGCAGCAGCAAACTTAACTATTAATAACCTACTAGAAGCCTTAACATAAACAGTTGATTGATATGTCAGTCATCTGTGCTGTATGTATTATACACTGTATTCTTATAATAAAGTAAGCTAGAGAAAAGAAAATGCTAAGAAAATAATGAGGAGAAAGTACATTTATAGTGCTGTACTTTATTGATACTCTATCTGTTTCCAAGGTGAATCACCTATCAATACCTACATCAATGTCATCTTATATGATATAAAATATTATAAATATTATATAATTAGTATTACTAACACTAGACATCACAAGTGAAAAGTTCATGTAAAAAAGAAATTCATATCTATAGGTATAGTGATTCAAGCATTGATAACAAAGAAGTAGCAATATGATTTCTTTATGGTAGTTTAGTGTAATCAATATGATTGCTTCACAGTGGCCTGGCCTGTGCACTGATGAATGAATGGTTATAAAATTTTTGCATCATACCAATACAGTTATATTTATGATACATTATCAGAAATACTGTTACTTATTTTTTTAAACCACTTACCTGTAACTGTGGGCTGATATGCAGTTTCTCCACTTAGGAGAAAGAGTGGCACACTATACAGAAATGAAATTCTGTGAGAGCAAAGTAATAAAACAGTAAGAAAACTAACACATTATTAATTTTATATTAAATATCACTCTCCTTAAGCGTAGGCTATCCAATTCAATACAAAGTCTTGCACACAGTGTTTTATACATTTGATGACCCCAAAATGTCACTAACAGTTTTTGCTGTACAGTTGCTAGATTTTCAAAAACACACACACACAAAGACACACACATACACAGCAGGTAAGTTTCTTCACTGTATGGCATAATTATTATTTACTCTTCATGAAGTGGAAGTGGATCATCATCATAAAGGTCTTCAGCCTTGTTGTCTTCATGTTGAATAGATGGAGGAGGAGGAAGAGAAAGAAGGGGAGGGCTTGGTCTTGCTTTCTCAGGGATGGCAGAGGCCAAAGAGGTGGAGGAGATGGAAGGGGAGGCAGGAGAGGCAGGCATACTGGTGTCACTTTATAGAAACACATTGTAATTTCTGCTTTTTGCTTTTTCATTTCTCTAAAAATGTTTCTGTATGGCACCAGTCCGTCTTCCTTTGTTTGCTTTAGTTTCAGAGCCTGTTGACCATAGAAGGTCCATGTTGTACAAGAAGCCCAAAGCAGTCTTGAATAATTGGAACCCTTATGTCAGATTGTATAAGGTCAATTAGTTTTCTTCTGTATCTTCTTCCTCATTTGGCACTGGGTCAGAAGTACTCACCTCCATCAAGTATTCTGTTAATTACCCTGGTATGGTGTCTGTCTGTTCTTGAATTTCTCCAGGATCCATATCTTGAAACCCTTCACCCCCAGACTTTTTTTTGCCATATCCACAATCTTCTTTCATGATGTCCTTGATTGGCTGTGTTGTAAATTCTGTGAAGTCATGCACAATGTCTAGACAGTTTTTTTTCAGCAGGAATTTACTGTTTCAGACCTGATGGTTTTTGTGGATTTTTCTGTAACAAAGTCATTTTCAGTGGTATCTTCCTTCCCCGATTTTTATGATCTTTCTATTGGAGATCTCTTCCATAGTGTTGACAATTCTTTCCATAGAATACTGTGTGTAATGAGCCTTAAAGGTCCTAATGGACCCCCTGATTTAGAGGCTGAATTAGAGATGTTGTATTTAGGGGCAAGTAAACCACTTTGACTTCTTTGGTGTTGAACTCATGGGGTTCTGGGTGGCCAGGGACATTGTCCAATTTTAAAAGAACTTGAAAAGGCAGTCCCTTACTGGCAAGGTATTCCTGACCTCAGGGACAAAGGATTGATGGAATCAATTCAGAAAAAGGATACTTGTTGCCTCAGCCCTCTTGTAGAACCCAAAGAGTGGCAGCTAGTGTTTATCTTTTCCCTTCAAGGCTCAGGGGTTAGCTGCTTTATAGATAAGGGCAGTTTTGTTGCATAGAACAGTACAGTTAGCCTGTTCCTTCCTGCCTTTAATCTTGTGCTTGCCTTTTTTCCTTACTAGTAAATGTCCTTTGTGGCATTTTTTTCCCCAGAATAGAGCATTTTGGTCTGTATTAAAAATCTATTCCGGCAGATATCCTTTCTCCTTAATAATTTTCTTAATGGCATTTAGAAGCTTGTCTGCTGCTTCTTGGTTGGCAGAAGCTAGTTCTCCTGTTATCTTGATATGTTTTAAGTCAAACCTCTTTCTAAAATTATTAAATCATCCTTTGCTAGCATTAAATTCTATCTTTAACCTCCCCTTTGCATTAAGTTGTCATACAATGACTTCACTTTTTCTCAAGTCGTATTAGAGTCTATAGGTATATACACTGACATAAAAGCTGCATTTTCAGTATGAGATGAAAAAGGTATTTTGCAAAAAGGGTGAGGATTTTGTGCTTGCTGGCATGGCTGCATTGATGGATTCACAAACTTGCTTTTCTTTTTTTACAGTGGTCCTTATGTTAGATTCCTTTACCTTGCTTGAAGTGATGGACAGCCGTAGTTGCAGACCTCAGTCTATGGTACATATCAAGCAGTTCAACTTTTTCTTGTAATGCCATGACATCTCTGCTTCTTGGGAGCACTTCCATCATCATTAGTTGCACGTTATGTGGTGTTATTCAAGGTTAATGGAATTGCACTAAACACAATGAAAAATATGCAAGAACCACAAGAGATCACTGTTCACTGTGATACACAATATATTAGAGAGATGAAATGCTCAAACAGTGATGATTACCATCACACCGTGTTTTAAATAGATACTCTCTTAGTATAGTAGCAACAAGTGGTGGCTCTGGAATTATTACAGTAGTACTGTATTACTGCAGTTAAGATTTAATATTTCTCTTGACTAGGAATAAAACTATATACAGTCTGTAAGTGTGATTTTAACTTTTCATAAGACTTCTGTTTATCTTATAGTAATAAATGATGAAATAGACTAGTATGTACATACATTTTATGCATTCATGATGTATCTTTTTCTTAATTTTTAAATGATTTCTAGGCTGAGTTTTTTAAAATTCTTGCACATCTCCAAAATATTTTCCAGTATATTTATTTAAAAGAAAAATCTGTGTATAAGTGGACCTGTGCAGTTCAAATCCATGTTGTTCAGGGGTCAGCTATAAACTGTAGATTGTTCATATCTATAAAATAACATGCTGAGATTCGGATTGAGATTGTATTGAATCTATAGATCACTTTGGGGAAAAGTGACACCTTAACAATATTGAGTCTTCTTATCTATGAACATGGACTATATGCCTTTTTATTTAGTTCACTGATTTTGTTCATCAGAGTTCTGTAGTTTTACTCACTTATAGATGAATCTTATGTGTGTATTGTTAAATTTTTACTTAAGTATTTTGTTTTTGGATAATATAATTTTTTAAAATCTATCTTACAATATTGTTTTCAGTAATGTACAAAATAATGATTCAGTATTTTTATAGATTATACTTCATTTAAAATTATAAAATTGTGGCTCTTTTCTCTGTGCTTCATGTGACATCTTTGTATTTTAATTTATTTTTTACCTAGTAGTTTGTACCCCTTAATCCCCATCCCCTATTTTGCCTTTCCCTATCCCCATCTCACCCCTGGTAACCACTACCTGGTTCTCTGTATCTGTGAGTCTGTCCAATCAAAATACAAGGGTGGCTGATTGGATAGAAAAAAAAAAAAAAACAAACCCAGCTATAAGCAGTCCACAAGAGACTCCCTTCAGAGCAAAAGACACACACATTGAAAGTGAGAAGATAGAAAATGATATTCAGTGCAACTGGGAACAAAAAGAAGGCTGTTTAGCAAACTCATGTCAGACAAAGTAACCTTTAGAACAGAGTCTATAATAAAAGCATTTTATAATAAAGGGATGGATACAAGAAGAAGATACAGCATTCATAAACATATATGTACTTGATATAGGAGCACCTAAATACGTAAAGCAAATGTTAACCAATAGAAAGGGAGAAATTGATATTAAGATAATTAACAGTGGAGGATTTTAACACCTTGCTCACTGATAACCTTGCTGCATAGAGACTATACTAGATTGTTGGGTTTTTTCTTTCATCGCTTTGAATACGTTATGCTGCTTGCTCTGGCCTGCAAAGTTTCTGCTGAAAATCAGCTGATAACCTTATATGGTTATTTTTTTTTTCTTGCTGCTTTTAGAATTCTCTCTTTAACTTTTGACATTTTAGTTACGTGTTTTGATGTGAGTTGCTGGATTGATTGTTTCAGACTCTGCTTTCTATATCAGGATATCATTTCCCTTCTTCAGATTTGGGAAGTTTTCAGTCATAATTTCATGAAATTTTGAACTGTTTGAAATTTTGAAAGTTTGAAATTCTCGTCTTCTACCCTTTTCTCTCTTCTCCTGGGACCCTATAATGTAAATGTTAATATGCTTGATGTTGTCTTAGAGGTTTCTTTAACTGTTCTTATCTTTTAACATTTGTTTTTCTTTTTGCTTTTCTGTTTGGGTGATGTCCATTATTCTCTTTCACATAGCTTATGTGTTCTTCTGTATCACCTAATCTGCTGTTAATTCCCTTTAGTGTATCTTTCATTTCAGTTTTTGTATTCTTAAACTCTGTCTTGTTCTTTTTTGTATTTTGTAGTTCTTGGTTAAAATTCTCATCGTGTCGAACTATTCTTTTCCCCAGTGCAGTTACCATCCTTATTACTGTTGCTTTGAATTCTTTATCAGGTTAATTATCTCTGTTTCTTTAGGGTTTTTTTTTTTTTCCTTCGTCTGCTTTTATTTGGAACATATTCCTCTCTCTTCACATTTCGTTAATCTTTCTTGACTCTATGAAATTAGGTGAAGCAGATACCTAGCCAGGTCTGGAAGGTGTATTCTTGTTACAGGAGTTCTCCTTGGCAGCATATGTGTGCCCTGTGGCTTTAGTGGGCAGGCTGGGTCTGAAGTCGGCACGAGCTGCATCTTCCCCTGGGATGTGCTGGCAGCCATCACCTTGCTAGGAGCATGGACTGGAGTTGGAGGGGCCAGTGACAGATCCAGGTGCAAGCCAGGGCTTCCACTGTTCCCAGTGGCGGGTAGGCTTCAGGCCCAGTGGGATGGAGCAGGAGCCCTGAGGGGATTGAGTTTCTCCCAGGCGGAGTATGATGCTGCCTCAGTTAGGGGTGTCCAGGGCCTGAGGCCTTGGGATTTACTGCCGAACTGTTTCAACTTTTTCCCTTTGGGTGTGCGCGCCTTTGGTTAGAGGCTGGGTTGAAGGTAGAGGGGTTGGAGCTGCACTGTTGAGCTGGTTCTGCTGTTTCCAAGTGTGTGCTCAGACATGGCCAGGTGCACCAGCAATGACTGCTTCTGCCCTGGTCATAGCATGGCCGTGGCTCGAGGCAACTCTGTTCTCTCCAAATATGTGTACTGCTTACTGTTGGCAGTGGCAGACTGCCTTATAGGGGATAGCATCGAAGCAGGAGGACCTGGAACAGGAGCCCAGGGTGGACGCTGGGGCCATTATTTGTTCCAGGAATTTTTTTTTTTTTTTTTGCTCGTTTTCTTCAGATTTTCTACATAGGTAATGATGTTATCTGTGAACAAAGACAGTTTTACTTCTTCTTTCCCATTCATATCATCTGTGAACAAAGATAATTTTATTTCTTCTTTCCCACCCTGTGTACCTTTTCTTTTCTTGTCACGTTGTGTAAGATATAACTTCCAGTGTGATGTTGAAAAACACGTGGTGAGAGGGACATCCCTGTCTTATTCCTGATCTTAGTGGGTAACCTGTAGTTTCTCACCAGGAAGTATAATATTAGCTATGCTTTTTTTTTTTTTATGGTAGATAATGTTTATCAAATTTAGGACATCCCCTTCTATTCCTAGTTTACTGAGACTTTATATCATTAATGGGTATTGGATTTTTGTGGAATGCTTTTTCTGCATCTATTACTATGATGATATTTTATAGCATCTTGATGGGTGGACTATATTGTTTTTTGAATGTTTAAACAGCCTTGCATTCCTGGGATATATCCTTTTCATTATGTAAATACATTGTTAGATTTTATTTGCTAATATTTTGTTCAGGATCATTGTATCTATGTACTTGAGAGATCTGGTACTGTTATTTTCCTATCTTGTAGTGTTTTGTTTGGTTTTGGTAGTAGGGTAATGCTGACCTCATAGAGTGGGTTAGGGAGTGTTCCCTCTTCTGTTCTCTAAGAGAGAGTGTAGAGAATTGGTACAACTTCTTTCTTAAGTTGTTTGTTTTTAGGTTTTTTTTAACCATTTTTTTTTTTGTGAAATTGTAAGGTGTCTTCTATACCTATACACTAAATACTTACAAATTAAGAACACTTTTGTGTTTGTGTGTAAATATGTACTCCTGTAAGCAGTTCAAACAGTACAGAGTAGTCTAAAGAGCAGAAAAAGTAGTCTAAAGAGTGTAGAAAATAACCTGTACTCCACCATCCAAAGGTCATGATTATTATTTTGGTGAACATGATCTCAGATACCTCTGTGTTGTATATGTGTATGTTATACAATCCAACATTAATGAATACCTATCTTTCCCCCTACTTTTTGAAGTATTATAGATAAATGTAGGTTTTGAGGGTTCCTTATCATTTTTAAGGACTACCAAATGGCATTTTATTGCCTGTACATATTTTATGGTTCTTTTATAGAATATGGATTTTTCTTTCCAGGGGTGTTATTAAGCACATGGCTCCCACCTGTGCAAACAGCTTTAACTACTAGTTACCCCTAGTGTTAATGCTTATTTTTGAAAAAAATAGTGTACTGTCTTATAGTTTTGTTTTTATATTACAGTGTCTACTTTTCTCCCTTCCCAAGTGTAAAAGATTCTTATTTTGACTCTTGGTACAGTCTGTATATTTAGTTGTTGTTCAGTCACTCAGTCGTGTCCGACTCTTTGCCACTCCATGGACTGTAGCACGCCAGGCTTCCCTGTCCTTCATCACCTCCCAGAGTTTGCTCACACTCCTGTCCATTGAGTTGGTGATGCCATCCAACCATCTGGTCCTCTGTTGTCCCCTTTTCCTCCTGCTATCAATCTTTCTCAGCATCTGGGTCTTTTCCAATGAATTGGTTCTTCACGTCAGGTGGCCAAAGTATTGGAGCTTCAGCTTCAGCATCACTCCTTGCAATGAATATTCAGGGTTGATTTCCTTTAGGATTGACTGGTTTGGTCTCCTTGCAGCCCAAGGGACCCTCAAGAGTTTTCTCCAACACCACAATACAAAAGCATCAATTCTTTGTCGCTCAGCCTTCTTTATGGTCCAACTCTCACATCCATACATGACTACTAGAAAAACCATAGCTTTGACTATACGGACCTTTGTAGACAAAGTCATGTTTCTGCTTTTTAATCCGATGTCTAGGTTTGTCTTAGCTTTTCTTCCAGAGAGTAAGTGTCCTTAATTTCGTGGCTGCAGTCACCGTCTGCTGTGATTTTGGAGCCCAAGAAAATAAAGTCTGTCACTGTTTCCATTGTTTCCCCCGATTGCCATGAAGTGATGGGACTGGATGCCATAATCTTCATTTTTTGAATGTTGAGTTTTAAGCAAGCTTTTATAAGCTAGCCAGTGTTTAGTAGTGTTATCTCAAATTTTTTTTACAAACTGAACTCATTAAGTTCTGACACTTTCAAATGAGCTTATTCATTCTCTTCCTTTCCTTTTGCCTGTGTTTAAAATCAAGGCTGAGTACTTGATTAGGAGTATTTTTTTTAGAATAGAGAAGATACGCAACAAAGAAGACAAGACAAGGTTTACTAAAAAAAATCACAGTTCCTGGTTTCCAGGTGTTACGTTGCTTGGAGGTATGTTTTTTCATGAGATTTAGAATTTTTTTTTTTTAAATTAAAGAGTGACATGCAGTGATTAAAGCAATAAGGATATTTGATTAAAAAATACGGTTCATCATAGCTGTACATAATCTAAGACAGACTTGGAATTTTGGTTGAAATGCTTTGAAATTGTGCTAATAATTTTGAAGGTGTTAGAAAGTTGTTAATACTTATTAAAGCAGTTTCAATGAGAATTCGAACTCTTTGAAAAGCATTTGTTCCAGAGAGACTGTGAAGAAAATAGATACTTCCTCTGGAAACCTAGAGTCAGACTCTTCTTTGATTTCCATAGTGACTGAGCTAGAAGGTCTCAGTCCCAACACTCTCTCTCCCCCATTCCGTTTTATTCTTGCTGAGAAGAGTCCAGAAGTGTGACATGTTTGTGTTTTCATTTCAGTCATGGATTGTGCAGACATCTAAGAAAACTATTTTTCTGCCTAATTTTACCTTGAAAGTTAGCTAAATATAAGTCATAGTTAAATTATCTGTGTTGGGATGTGTTTTCAAAGAATGTTTTTGCACTTTAGGAAATAATATGTGGCCATGTAGTCGTTTTTCCTTTTCTTTCATGGACGGGTTGCCAGATAACTTTTATTTCTCATATTTATTTTTGTTGAGTTTCATACTCATGTACTTGTGAAGTTATATTTGTAGTTAGCACCGCTGGTTATCCCACTGCTGCCTTTCTGCAATCAGTTGTCCCGGCTTACGTGCTTTATCAGTAGGTCACTGAGTCATAGAATGTGGTTTCATCAACTGGGAATTTGTGAAGAATTAAGTTACAGGAGTTAATAAGACTCTTAGTAAGAATTTAAAATTATTATTTTGTGAAGAAAACAAATGGGGGAAGGGGGGATGGTTACTTGACTGTCTTAAGGCCCCTAGCTGGGCTTGAAAATTAAACTGACAAATTAATAGAGAAAGCATACAAGTGTATGTAATTATGTTTTACATGACACAGGAACCTTCATAAGGAAAAAAATCCAAAGAAACAGTTAAGCCTGAGCATTTTTATACTGGGTTTGATGAAGAGTAGAAAGTTGTGGGGAAATAAATATAAGAGGAGGCATGAAGGATTTTAGCTAAGGTTAGTAAACTGGGGGAAACAGCAGGGTCTGTGATTTTAAATTCCTCTCAACATTCTTCTATCTTTGGAGATAAGGCTGCTTCTTTCCTCCAAGTATAAGGACAGCACCTTTCACTTGAGAGTCTTATGACCTGCTTCAGGGTAGAAAGGGAAGGTCAGAGAGTCTTTCCATTTCTCACACTCCTTCAGCTTAAAATAATTACTCTGTCAAAGTGGCATATCATGGAGTAACATATCCTGATTCCCTGCACTTTCTAATTTTGCTTCCTGTTAACTGAGGAGTATACTCCAAGGGTAATTTGTGAATGGTTGCTGTATTCTCGCTTGGTCTTTTAAATTTTTTTTTTTCACTTGGTCTTTAGTGGGATGTGGTCACCTCTTCCCAGTTCCCTTGGGAGCATAAACTAGATGTAGGTTAAGGGCATAGAGCTGTCTTTGCTCTAATAGTAGAACATACAGGTCCTTGTTTCCATGATTAACACAGATAGGGTACAGGCTTAAAGAAAAATATTACTCACTTCTGCAAACTCTAAACACAAAATCAAAAGTTAAAAGTTCCTAATTGAATGGATGACCAGTTGCTTTACCAGTGAATTCTTTGCACTGTGAAAAATTCACTTCATAGTTCCTTTAGCTCATGAGCTCTCTTGTTGCATTTAAAACGGAATTTGAGTTATGAAAATTCAAGTTAAGAACAGATTTTAGTAAGTCCACTTACACATTGATTTCTGTTCAAAACCCCAGTTGGTTGTCACTTGGAAATAGTAGAGACTTAGATTTGTGCCTTTGGTATAAATGCCTGAATTTGGTGTGTTGGAAAATTGTATTATTCTTTGAAATTTAAAAATCTCTCCTCAAGTAAGATAAGTATTATTTAGTTTGTTGATAGTTTTATTCTTTATAGATTCAGGTTTTCTTTACATTGGGTTAAGTGGTAGACTTTCTTCCTGAATATACAAGACAGAAAGTTTCTAAACCAAGTGGTTAGCAATAAAGTTCTGAAAATTAAATATACTCAGGTCATACAAATATATGTAAACTAAGGTAGGATAGTCTATAGGTAGGGAACTTGGGGAAATGAGAGTCAATTGCATGAAACGTTTCTTTTCTTTAAAAATAGCCTTTGGGTTTAGAGGTATACAGGAGAAACGTTTTATCCATGAAAACTGCTTTGTCAGACAAAAACATGTGGGTCTGCACATAACTTTGCATAAGAAATGTATGATAGTGATGGGGGAGGAGAGAAAGGATTCAAATGTATTTCAGCAGCTTTGCAGGATAAGGCAAAGCAAAGCAAATAGCCATGCTGTGTGTCTCAAAGGGCCCTTCTGTGGGTATTTCAACTTGAAAGGGGATTAGCATTGGAAGTCTGTGATCATGTCAAACATTTGTAATTGAAGGTGGCTGTTAAAAATAATTCTTAACGTAACTGGATTCTAACAGTCTTGTTGATGATGAGGTAAGTGGAGAGAATAGGAAATGATCTGTTTGTCATCGCTTGAGCCATGAAGCCAAGAAACGTAGTGTCTAGTAATGAAGGCTTTAAAAGCCACAACATTGGGAAGTGTTTGATAATTGAAATCAAAGAGGCTTTTTGTGAAAAGTGAAGAAGGATTGTATACATGGGAATATATATGTCTAGTGTTAAATTTTTGCTTTTAATGTTGTCTCTTGCCACAGTTCAAGTTGACCTTTTTAATTACTTTAGTAGCCACAGGTAATATAATGATTTTTGCCAAACTGTAAGCCTAGGCAACTTAAATGCATACCTCATGTAAATAGTCATGTTCTGTGAGCATGTTTGGCTTGTTGCTTGTATTTTTGTCCTTTGAAATCAAGTTTTAGAACCTTTTGGGGGAAGTTCGTGGGCAACCAGTAGCTCTTTCTAGCACATGAATATGATTTTCTCTTCTGTGAATAAATTATACATCTTGCACTATATACACTCATCTGGATATTGGGTGGAAAAATTACAGTATGATTTGGCTACTAAAGAACATCCATCACATCTGTACATTTATGTCGCTAACAAATGAACACTTCACCAAGGCAGTCTCTGAGAGATATGCAGCTTTGGGGGGAAAAAAGTGAACAGGAAATGTTTTTCTTAGAGGATTTTAATCGAGAAACATTAAATGATTTGTGGTGGGTTTTATTTTCCTGAAGCACCTTCTACAACCTGAAATTCAATTGTATATTGTGCTAAGGGATGAGTGCACTGACCTTGTCAAAAGAGTGAGCAAGGATTTCATTTGACTTTGGTTTGTTAGTTCACAATACTCATGTATATCTGGATCTCTAGCCTTGGCTTTTTATACCTCTATCATCCTAGGCAGTCATTCAGTATGAAAACACTTGTGTTTCTCTTTTTTCTTTGTATTTGTTCATTTGAAAAGCCTTTCAAAAGAAATTGCAGCCTGCATGTGATTATAGCTATCAGTAGCACTTAAACTGACTGCTGAGATGAAACTTTTTGTTGGGGGCCCTGCTAATTCCAGATACCAATAGAAAAGGAAGAATTTTCCCCCTTAAAAGACCCGACTTTACTAATTGGTAGCTGCTCTTTGGGTTGAGCTAGAGTCCTCAGGGACAGCATTTGATAGCCTAATTTTTGACATTTTAATTTGACAAGAAACAATTCAGGGAAATGACTTAGGCATGTGCCTGAAGTCTCTCAGTATGATTGTGATACTCAGGGCAGGGAATGCCTTTGAACGCCTGCAGCACTTTGTAAACCCTGTGATCCACTTCATATGATAGTTCAAGATCTTTGGCAGGTGTTTTCATAGGAACTTCACCTAAAGTACTCCTACATGGTTGAAAGACTTCTTTCTATAGATATTAGGATGTGGGGGTAATGCAATAAATACTGATCTGTGTGACAAAACAACATTCCATAGGGACAATAAATTTAGGTATAAAATATGTAAGTTTTTTTGGCCTTTTTAGTTATGTCATAGTTTACATCTTTCTAACTCAGAAGTGTTGTTTCTTTAAAAAAATTTCCCTTGGCCTTTGAAAATAGTGGAAGAGACTAATTTCAGATATGAGTTACTTGGTTTGTATCTCTTTCTGTATGATAGAGAATTTACGTTTTTAATCAGAGAAGTTAAAGCTTGAAGCAGATCGTGCATACACAATACATAAGCATGCATGGTAGTTTATTTCTGAAAAATTATCTTAGAAATCTATGTTTCTCCAAGTATCTTGGAGAATATTTTAAGGACCAAATTGAAACTGAAGTGGGTGTTTGAAAAATATCTGCTGAGAGAAGCCTGCTTTCTAAACCTGGGAAATAGATGATAGAACAGTAAAGAGTGCTTTTTTGGTTCCTTCTGTGTGTGTGTTTCTGATATGTGCGGTTTTGTGTTTTAACCAGTAGATAAGGTTGGAAATGGTGCTCTCGAACTTGCTCATGATGGTTCAGTTCAGTTCAGTCACTCAGTCGTGTCTGACTCTTTGCGACCCCATGAATTGCAGCATGCTAGGCCTCCCTGTCCATTACCAACTCCCGGAGTTCACTCAAACTCATGTCCATCGAGTCGGTGATGCCATCCAGCCATCTCATCCTCTGTCATCCCCTTCTCCTCGTGCCCCCAATCCCTCCCAGCATCAGGGTCTTTTCCAGTGAGTCAACTCTTCACGTCAGGTGGACAGAGTATTGGAGTTTCAGCTTTAGCATTAGTCCTTCCAAAGAACACCCAGGACTGATCTCTTTAGAATGAACTGGTTGGATCTTCTTGCAGTCCAAGGGACTCTCAAGAGTCTTCTCCAACACCACAGTTCAAAAGCATCACTTCTTCAGCACTCAGCTTTCTTCACAGTCCAACTCTCATATCCATACATGACCACTGGAAAAACCATAGCCTTGACTAGACAGACCTTCATGATGGAGGTGATTTATTTATTCCAGATGAGGAAAATATGTTCATTTCACTGATCAATGTATCTCCTTGGTATTGGGTTGGGTAGATAATTTGGAGAAGTAGCCTACTTAGAGTCAATTGGTTATGTTCTGTTACTTCTTTACAAGTCATTATTACTTTGTATCCTACTTAATTAAGTGAAAAATATTTAAGAGAGAAAAAAATGTTTTCATGGATTTGCCAGTCATAAATGTTTGTGTGTGCTTGCTCACTCACTTCCCTGAAAATATTTGTCTGTTTCCCTTTCCTTCCTTCCCTCCTTTTCTCTCTTCTTTCTGTTTTCCCTCTCATTTAAATAAGGGAAAAAGAAGAAAATCATCTTTCATATCATTGTTTAAGAATGCCTATGACTGTAAATAATTTCTTTCTTGAAGATTTATGATTTTATATCTATTTTAGTAAAATCACTTATGATATCTAACAATTCATTGTTTGTAATTTCTCATAAAGAACAAACACTGTTCAGTTTTCTTCTAG
This sequence comes from Capra hircus, assembly GCF_001704415.2. Classification (NCBI taxonomy): domain Eukaryota; kingdom Metazoa; phylum Chordata; class Mammalia; order Artiodactyla; family Bovidae; genus Capra; species Capra hircus. The sequence continues at coordinate 27,528,111 of NC_030818.1, read as the reverse complement.
GAATAAAAACTCAAAGTTACTCCAACACAGATATACTTGGGTTTGTATTAGAACATCTTTCTGTTTTTTAACTTTCAGATGAAAATGATGTTGAAATATGATGCCAGATGTGTGATATGAAACATTAATATTACTTTGAGATTGTAATTTTACTAATAATTGTCCTATGCTTGAGTTAGTAAACTAGAAATTAACAGGAAAAATTCAGTGGAGCCCTTTGATATAAAATATATTTTCAGAACATCAAGTCATTTAAAATTTACTTTGGAAATGGAGACTTCATAGTTAAAACAAACTTAGGAAAAAAATGAAATAATTTTAAAAGTTATTTCAGCCATTGTGCATAGTTACTGTTGGATGTGATTGCCAGCACTGGGGAATCAGGAAGTCTGTAGTTTAAATTCTTCAGGATCAGATTATATCAGAGATTTTCTTTACACATGATGTTGAGAACATATTAAGTGACTGCTGTAACTTTCTTTTCCTTTCTTACCTTTGGGAATCTCAAGAACACAGCTTTAGCTTTCTTTTTATTTGTGTTATCTTTATATTTGTTTTTAATTTTCAAGAATTTATACCTTTAAGCTACAGCAGGACTGAGTATCTGAACAACCTTCCAGCTTTCTTTAGTATACTGTTTTTTAAAAATTGTATAAATATCTACTGGCCAGGTTTTAAGAACTTGGAGCAGGAAACTTTATGAAGGGATAGGGGAGATGTCATTACTTTTAGGTAAGATTAGACCAGGAGGTTATATTTTTTCACAGTTTTGGGATCCTCCCCCCACCCCCAGTTATAATTTCATTTTAGCTTTGAGCAGTGTAGAGATAAAATACATTTGCCCAAAAGAAGGCCCAAAACAAGATTTAAAATTCCCGGGGATACCAAAAGAGATCAGAAGATTTTAAGAGAACGTTCAGTGACTTTAATAAGCATAGGCTTAATTAAAGAGGTTGTAGTCAGTGTCATTAACCAACTAACATTTAAGTACCCTGGCTTGTACTCTTGCTTTTTGGTGGAGTGAAAAAAACCGATGAGTTAGCATGACTCTTTACAATGACGTTGAAAATTATGAGATATCTGTTTCTGGTTTGTCCTAGTTCTGCTTTTATTTCAGTTGAAATATATACTAAACTTGATGCCAGCACAAAGCTTGTCCGTTTCATGTGTCTGTTTATCATTTGCATGATTTTGAACAATAAACATTCCTTGACAACAGCATCACACTTTGTTTTTACCAACACTCATCATTATTCCAAACATGAACCCAAATTGGTTTTTATCCATGTTAATGAAAAAAACAAATCCCTCTTATTTCAATGAGTAAAGCATAAAAACATGAGATGCTGGAAAGTCTGGAATCAATTAAGTTAGCAAAGTGTGTAGGAAAAAGACAGCAGACATGGAAAATGATCATATCAAAATGACCTTTTTTATAGAAATAGAAATTTGCAGACTAAGTCGTGAATAAGAAATTAATTTAGGAAATTTCCATTTATTTAATAATTAATTTTATTCATTTGATTTTCAGACTGTAGAATATGTATCTGAGAGTACTCTTAGTCCTCATTTGATTGTAGGTCTGTGTTAATTCGTATTTACTTTTATCTGTTCTGTGCTATTTATGTTAATTGGCCTCAGATCTGAAAATTACAAAGAAATTACTTGAGCCAGCTGCACAGAGTTGAAGAATAGTATCTATAGTTGCTTAAAAGGCAAGACAAGATAATGTAGACTCTGGTGAATTATTTTAGTTTGAAAATATGCCCTAAAGGGGTACGGCAAATAAATACATTTCAGTGATGTAGACACAGGGAGTGAAATGTTGAGGAAGGAACCAGTTTGTGCAAGAATTGGATGACCATGCTTGTTCTGGATGCTTCCAAAGGTTTTCACTTGGACACTATTTTATTTTAAAATACTTAACTTGAATATCCAAGGAAGTCCTGGTTCTTATTTGTGTTTTGTCTTTTGAGGCATGGGAAGAAATCAGGTGTTTTGAGGTATTAATCCTTGGCCGAAGGATCCCTTTGTATTTTTCAATAGAATATAAAAACCTAAATGATACTGAGTGTTCTTTTCCAACAGAGTAACCGTTAACTGTGTACCACTCATCTGTTGTTCAGTTGCCCAGTCATGTCCGACTCTCTGCGACCCCATGGTCTACAGCACACCAGGCTCCTTGAATGGATCTACTCATCTGAATGGATCCCAATTTGTTCAGTTTCTCTTGTATCTAACCAGATGACTTGACAGTGAATGCTCCTTTCTAAACAAATAATCTATTCTTATGCATCCCTGGGTTGGGAAGATCCCCTGGAGAAGGAAATGGCAGCCCACTCCAGTATCCTTGCCTGGAAAATCTCATGGACAGAGGAGCCTGGTGGGCTGTAGTCCATGGGGTCGCAAAGAGTCGGCACGACTGACTGACTAACACTTATGCATGTACAGTATCTCCTGCTTTGAGTTTTCCTTCAAATCATTTCTTCTTAGACTGAGATAGGAGGAGAAGTAAAGTAGACCATCAGGCCAATATGTGAACCTCTGGGAACAAAACTGCTTACTGATTAACTTTCACAAAAAAACTTTCAAAAGGCCCCAGAGCTTTCTGGTTATTGAAAAAACCTGTGGAAAGATGATTGGGCTGTGAGAAGTGAACAGAGGGTGGTATCTAAGTAGGTAGAAGCCTGGCCTTACAGTCCAGAGACCAGTTTTTCCTTTTTGAGTTTGAATTTCAGGTGATCTTGATTTAATTTCATTTACTTCTGGTTCTTTCTAACCCCACAGGTAAAATGAAGAGGATACTTAAGATTCTGACTTCCTTATAGGAATTAGATCTTAAAGCACTTACGAAAAGCTATAAATACTACAGAATTGCAAGAGATTCATGTTGTTGATTTCAGATCAACTGAAAATGGCTTTGAGGAAATAATACTCACCTGTAGACTAAGCAAAGAATTCTTTGACCATTTTTTGCCTCTGCATTGAAGGAGCTAGTTTGACCAAATTATCAGACAGGATATAGACAGGTGCCATTGCACTCAGCTATTTTCCCTTTTGTGAGAGGCTTGAGTTGAATGTTTCTCTGGGCAGCTAGTCCTTGGCACTGCAGCTTTGTTCTGAGAGTGGCATCTGGCACTAGATTGATTTAACCGAGTCTGAGGTTTGCTCTTTTCAGAATGTGCTCCCTAGGCAGCTTCTGTGTTGCTCTGACATGACCACATGCTGCTGCTGCTTTTCCTGCCTTCCAGCACCACGTGTGAGGCTAAGACATTCTGACACCTGCCATTTGGAACCTTTACTTGCTGAAAAATGTCAAGATTTTCAGACAAGATTAAGACAGATATAACTGATCATTCTTCCCTTTCTCAGAAATAGGCTGAGGGCATTTGTTCATAGATGGATGAATTGCTATAGTAGTACAGTTCTGTTAGTTTGGAGAGAGGCACCCAGATTTGTAAAAAAAAAATGCATCAAAGGTGTTTATGTGTTCTTATTCTCCTTTGTACCTATTATGTGTGATATTAATTGTATAAGGAAAGGTTTTAGTGATTATCCTTTGGATTTCACAGGATAAATGGTGAGAGTTGGGGGCAGGGGATGCAGTTCTCCTTGTACCTTATTGTTATTAAGAACCTCACTAGGAAATTGTAGATTTCAGAGGATGAGCTTCTCTTACGATCATATTGTCATACAGATGCACACACAGATAACTCAAAGTAAGACCTCCTGTTTGAGGTCCTTGCTGCTGCTGCTGCTGCTGCTTTTTTTTTTTTCCATTGAGCCTTGATGTTCTAAGATCAGAAGACTGATTGGTAAGTAAGGACAGGAGGAAAAGTAGGGTAACCTGCTGAGTTTGTTCCGGCTAGTAACTGGAATCTAACTGGTTGAAGAAGGGGCTTGAACACTGTTGTAAAACGAAGGCTTAAAAATTTTATTATTTTGCTTTTTCTTACCTTTCAATTTTATGGATAAATTATAATTGGTTGTTGGCTATTGAGTAAGCTCTTTCCTTTATTTCTTTTTAAAAATTTATTTTTAATTGATTCTTTATTTCTTATGTCTTGATCTTTATCTAGGATCTCAAGTTCAGTAATGTCGCAGAGATGGTAATATCTTAATTTTGTGTAATTTGGGAAAGATGTTCCAATGACTTCTTAGTTATTTTGAATTACAGAAAATGTAAAGTGGTTGGAGAAGATGCTTTATAAGTTTTTATTAGGAGCCAGACCATTTTGAGAGACTTTGGATCTTTTATGAAACTGTATTCTCTGACATCTGTTTGGACAGCTTCTTAAGTGGTTCTGGGTGGCTCAGTCAAAAAGAATGAGTATTGGCCGTCAGACTTGTTCGTTGTATTGTAATTTATGAAGACTAATAAAATAATGAAATCCATCTCCAGCAACTGAAAGGTAATGAGGACTAGTGGCTTTTATGTTATGAACAGGGTCCATGAATTAGAACATAAATATTTGAAAACATTTTATAGTAGAGGCCTAGGAGTTCTTCAGTATACAAAGCTACTTGCTTTGAGTCCTCGACTGGCTTGAGTTATATAAAGAAGGATTCTTCTGCAAATTTAAATGGGTTTTAATCTTTTAACTGGATCCTTCTTGTTGCTGTAGTTTTTCCATAAAATCACAGAATCTGTATGTTAGGTCATGGTTATGGAAATAGTAAACTTATTCATATAAGTTTATCTTACAGTTTGGTTTTTGCAGGTAATCAGTGGGAGAGGGGTTTGGGGGAGAATGGATACACGTATGTATGGCTGAGTCCCTTCGCTGTTCACCTAGAAAACTGCCACAACATTGTTAATTGGCTATACCCCAATACAAAATAGTTTAAAGTTATCAAGAAAAAAGGAAAAAAATAAAATAAGCATGTAGTAATTTGGGTTTTACCCTTGAAATGAATCATCTTAAATTGCTTCTACCTGAATCAAACATATCCTGTATATTCCTGAAGTATGTTTTATGCATTTGCAAGTTATGATCCTAGATAAGATTTGAATTTTATCTGCAATCTTTGACTCTTCTTCATTTAAGGTACAGTAAATATTCAACAAAGAAAGGGCTGTACTTATATATGAATTATTTTAAAAGCTTGATATGAAAAACTAATAAAAATAGAAACATCAAAATAAATGTATTCTTCCAAATAATACACTTTTTCTATACTGTCTTCTGTGGTACACTATTTATCTTTATTTCTACTAGTTTGTAAGGTGGACATATTTCTTATATTCATTAGTTTATTTTTTAATTGAAGGATAATTGCTTTACAGAATTTTGTTTTCTGTCAAATCTCAGCATGAATTAGCTATAGGTATACATATGTCTCCTCCCACTTGAATCTCCTTCCCATCTCCCTCCCCATCCCACCCCTCTAGGTTGATACAGAGCCCCTGTTTCAGTTATACTTATATTTTTAAGAACGGTATCTGACCGATGAATGACTCTGAAAACCCTGACACAGAGGTCCATGTTCTTTAGTGCCAGCATGCCATCCACTGTTCTCAGGTGGTAGCTAGGCCCACCTGCAGCTGAATTTATTCATTTTATAATGTATTAAAGACAGCTAGTTGCAAGTTCCTTATTCTCTTTCTTCTAAAAAGATTAAATGTTTAGGATGATAGTTGTGATAGGCTTTGCTAAAACAAAACAGAAAAGCTGATACTGTGAGTGATATTTGCATATTGCTTATGTGAATGGAAGCTGTTAAGCTTTCACATTTTTCAAGGGTTTACTATTTCTTTTGAATTTTTGAGGCTTTTTTTTTTTTTTTTTTTTTTTTTTTTTTTAAGAAAAGCCAGCATCAAGCACTGGAGAAGGCAATGGTGACCCTCTCCAGTGTTCTTGCCTGGAGAATCCCAGGGATGGCGGAGCCTGATGGGCTGCCATCTGTGGGGTCGCACAGAGTCAGACACAACTGAAGCAACTTAGCAGCAGCAGCAGCATCATGCACTTTTATTGCAGTAATAAAGCTTGAAACTCATATGTAGTGCAGGGATGGGGTAGGGGAGTAAGCAGCAGTTTCTTTCACCAAATCACTACATAGGACAGTACAAGGGTGAGAGGGAGAAGCCAGGAATCTCTGAGATCAGCAGGGGGAGCTGGCCATCAAAACACAAGAGATGCTGTGACGACCAGCATCATTTTCTTAAGGCAGAATTCAAGGATTTGTCATGGCCGTGTCAAGTGTCTACAAACAGCACCTTAAATTTAACTTTTGGTTAAAGTTCTTAAAATTAAGGAAGTGGAGCTTGGATAACTAGGAGATTACAAAAGTCCTGGATATCCATTACAAAAAAGCACAGGATGGAGAAAAGGCAGGCCCTGAAGAAGGCATCAGAGGTCCCTGTCGGTCTTGGAACAGACACCTGTGGTGTCCAACATCTCAGTGAAAACAGTTTTCTTTCAAAAGGCAGAGGATTTAAGGGGAGGATTGGGGGATAGAGCAGTGGAGGCAAAGGCTCTCCCCATTCCCACTTAGTTTTGGGTAGGGCTTTTAATTCAGCCCAAGGACATCTCTCAACTTGGAGAATAGTTTGGCCCTGAAAAGCGTCTCAGGTCTTCTATGGCTTTGCAATGCAGCAGTAAGAATGTTTAATATATAATAGAGAAGACTTTCATCCAAGGTAAAATTAAATAATATCCTTGTCCTGCCCACTCCACACACCAGTTCCTGCTCTGAACTTACTCCATTACTTGTGCTGTTAATACCTGCTGCTGCGGCTGCTGCTGCTAAGTCGCTTCTGTCGTGTCCGACTCTGTGAAACCCCATAGATGGCAGCCCACCAGGCTCCCCCATCCCTGGGATTCTCCAGGCAAGAACATTGGAGTGGGTGTTAATACCTGACTAATACTTAACTGAAAACCTAGAGCCAAAGAACTAAAACTCGGTCTTCACCCCAAAACAAAAACAAACTAAAATGAGTAACTTGAGGTTTATGGCAACTAGTTCAGGTCAGCACACACATGAGGAGAAAGGGGGAAGAGTGAAGCTAGTGACAGAACACATTCAACTAGGGAAGATGGTTATAGGAAGAGTAGTGGAACATCAGGAAGAGCTCCGTACAGACTCGTAGGTAGCTGGAGGTGCAGTATCTTTCCATGGCACATTGAAGAATAGGGACTTCAGGGAGGAGCCCATTCCTGTCACTCCAGTTTTAGAAGCTCCACATCAAAGATGAGAGTAGCATTTGGTGGGATGATGCCTGGGTGCCCTCTTGACCCATAGGCATAGTCTGGGGAGACAGTCAGCTTGGCTCTCTGACCCACGCTCATTTGGGCAATCCCTTCTTCCCAGCCTCGGATCACCTGCTTCTTGCCCAGCACAAACTTAAAGGGTTTGTTTCTGTCTCGAGAGGAGTCAAATTTCTTTCCATCTTGCAGCGTCCCCGTGTAGTGCACCACGCAGGTCTGGCCGTGCTGCGGGAACGTGCGCCCGTCCCCAGGGGAGATGGTCTCTACCTGCACTCCCATGGCGGAGGAGGCCCTGCCGCTGGGTGGGCAGACAGGTGGGCGGTCTGGACCGAGCCGACCAGGCGGCGGTTGTGCGGCTCTGCCTCCTTCCTCCGCGCAACGGCTAAGCACGTGCCCTGGCACGCCTCCCTGAGGCTTTAGAACACTGGTTCTTAAAGTCGTAGACTTTATTAGAATTTAAAACTTTTAGTTTCAAAAGACCGTTAGAGAAATGAAAAGATAAGCCAAAGATTGGGAGAAACTATTTGCAAATTATGTATCTGATGGTGGACTTGTACTTAGAATAGGCAAAGAACGCATAATTCGATGAGACAAGCTGATTAAAAATGGGCAAAGATTTGAATAGATATTCCACTAGAGAAGATTAGGAAAGGCCAACAAAGACATTGAATAAATGTTCAGCATCATCAATAATAAATGTAAAACAAGCTACAAGAAGATAATACTTCATGACCACTAGAATAGTTGTAGTCAAAAAGACAGACAACAACAGCAAGTATTGTCTAGGAAATGAACAAACTGGAGTCTTTATTCATTGATGGCTGGATGGCATCACGGACTCGATGGATGTGAGTCTGAGTGAACTCCGGGAGATGGTGATGGACAGGGAGGCCTGGCGTGCTGCGATTCATGGGGTCGCAAAGAGTCCGACACGACTGAGTGACTGAACTGAACTGAACTGAGGCAGTTTCTTAAAAATTAAACATGGATTTACAACCCAGTATTTCCCCTCCTGGGAATGTGTCCAAGAGAAATGAAACGTATGTCCACACAGAGACTTGTAAATAAATGTTTATAGCAACATTATTTACAATATCAGAAACTTGGACCAACCCCAAATTCTTTTAACTGATGAATGGATAGACAAAATGCAGTATTTCTAGAACAGTGGAATACTATTTAGCAATAAAAAAGAAGTAGTGATACTATAGCATGAATGAATCTCAAAAGCATTATGATAAGTGAAGAAGCCAGACAGAAAGGCCGCATACTTTATGATTCCATTTATATGATATGTCCAGGCAGGTGAATGTCTAGAGACAAAAAGTAAATTAGTCAATACCTGGGGTTGGAGATGAGTACTGCAAATGGGCACCAAAGGATCTTTGGGGGATGGAAATATTCTGAAACTGAATTTTGGTGATGGTCATACAACATTGAATTATATACTTAAGATGGGTGAACTTTATAAAATGTAAATTATACCTCAGTAAAGGTTTAAAACCTGTATGGTCCCAGCAGCATCAGCATCACCAGTGAACTTGTTAGAAATGCAAATTCTCCACGCCAGTAAAGCCAGAACTCTGGACATGTGTGCTTTAACAACCTTCCACAGACTCTGATGCAGCGTTGAGTTTGAGAACCACATGAGAATCAAAGAAGGTTAAATGGAGATGTGGGTAGTTTAGGTATAGCTTACATACATTCAGTCTACCCTGTTACTGTAACTGTAGGAAAGGTTTGAATTAAGGACTGTTGTAATAGAGTTAAAGAAAATTACAGGGCAGTGGGAGTAAAAATAAACTGGCCTTTCATGTTCTTGATATGCCCCTATGAGAAGCTTTATGATTGTGATGTTTGTGTACCACATATATTAGTAAATCCCTGTGTTCTTTTAGACTTGCTGTTACTTAACGAACATAGCATAAACAGGTTCATTTGCCATAACGACAGTGGAAGTTTAGATCCTTGAAAGGAATTATTTCTCCTAAATATTTACACAGTATAATATAGCGGAGCCAGAAATATGCAGTGATCCCAAAAAAGTAAAGATCTGACCATAGATAAAGAAGTAAATGGAGCAGCCTGCTGAACTGAATAACTCCTTCTCTCCCTCTGTCTGTTCAGTGTACTTTTGAAAAGCACGATTAGAAAAAGCGGTTAATCTAGAGTCGTCATCTTACATTTGGCGTGTGCTTTCAGGGTTTGTATGTTTTTTCTTTCTTTTGCCCTGAGCTTTATCTGGGTGGCCCAAAGAAATTCTGAAGTTTTTTGGTTGTCCCAGAAAAGGGTCTGATGATTCAAACTGGAGACTGCTGATTGGTGAATGTGTTAGGTGAAGTTTGTAGATAAGGTCACCATTAAACGGGAGGTGGGATGACTTCTGCAGAGGTATAAGTTCATTTCAGAGGAAAGGAGGGGTTGGCAGGGTGAGGGGTTTGAGGTAGAAACAAGCATAAGACAAGGAAGGAAAGGAGGAATGAGTAATGGTGTTAAAAATGATAAAATATGTATGATTTATTAGTGGAGTTCACTGAGATTGTCAGCAATAGCATTTGGGAGAATATTGGGAAATGTAACGCAAACCATCAGTTTTTTCCAAAACTTTATTCAACTATAAGTAAAAAGAACTGAGCTGTTAGCTGCTGGTAAAGTATATCTCAGTTTCTGTCTCTCTCTGTAATTATTTTATTTCTCATTGTCTTTTTCTCTTTGCTTCTCTCCTTTTGTTTTTTGTTCTTAAAACTTTTAATAGTTCAATTGTATTATTCAGCATTATTATTAGCAAAATATTATAACCCTCTAAGTTGGTAATTCTCATTCTGACTTCTGTTATTGGATGGATAATAAAGGAATAATGTATCTTGCCATAAGTTACATTCTGAAAAAAGTCTATGCTATAGCAGTCTGAATTCCACATATTTTATTAGTGAATAAATTCCCAAAGATCTATTTAAGCTTAAAAAAGATAGAAGGCATAAAAAAGAAAAAGTAAACCTCCCTTTGTAAGAAAACGCTAATTGATACTCTTAGATTTATATCTAAATGTAGAATTATATTTGAACAAGAATAACCAAACAGATAATCTGTTATTATATGAGTAAATACAAATCGAATGCCTTAAAATCTGACAGTTTTGAAGTTAACCGCAAGAATCAGGAGAAGCACGCTTTTTGATATGTTTGGGCAGTAAGGATGGTAGGGAGGTTGACATCATGTTTTTAAAATCAGGACATTTCAAAATGGTGACCAAAGCACAGTTAATTGTAAAATTAGATGAATGTTTCTTCCTTGGCTTCTTAGTTTTGGGAACTTGTTAGTAGCGAACGTGAAGTGTTTACAGCATTGCTGCAAACAACAGCCTATTCCATCGTTAGTGTTCTACTCTTTGAGCCTGCTTTTCTTGTCCTGGTACAGTGGGGCCCTTCTCCATGTGCCCAGTGTAAACTCACTTAAGCATCAGGCCTGCTGCTTGGTTGCTCCTGTGACTGTCTTTTCCATGAGCTTCCTTTAGTGATATTGTGCAGTACTTGTATCAGCTTCATGTTGGACTCAAATATAGATGGGGGAGGGGGGCAGAAAGGAGGCTCCCACCCACACCCCCCACACCGCCCCCCCGCCACCACCTCACCTCCAAGGGAAACAGAAGACAGTGAAGGGAAGGGAGAAAGAAAATGAAAGGAATGCTTACCCTGGAGAGTGGTAGAGACCCACAATTTCTGCTGGTTCTATTCTATGTCAGAAACTGCTTTGCCTCGGTAGAGGGACCCAACCACCTACAAATGGAGAGAAGCTCTGTGTCTTTGTCCCTCAGTCTGTTGATTGGCTTTCCCCATGACGGCATTTGAAGGTACCAGTGATTTTTGTCATCTTTATCTGTGAATGACCCACTGACAACAGTAAAAGTGATTTAAACGTATTTGTTTTGACACATTGTGGTACATTGTAGCAGCTCAGTGTCATTGTAAACATAAGCCAGAATTAGATTCTCCTGTGGCCTGAGTACCATTGTTGAGTTTATAGGCCAGGAGAGTAGGTAGCTGGTACTTTGAGGAACCCCAAATTCCAAATTACAATTCTGTTTGGAAGTTGCTAATTTGGGTTTGTCCTTTTTAGGTTTCTTTTGTGGGTTAACAGTGTTCATCTGATATGATATGAGATACTGAAGGAAAAGTAGCCCAGAGAATTCCGTATGGTTGAAACTCTGCTTTGTGGATATGATGAGACGTCCATCCCAGGGTACATTTTGCCTTCTGTTTGGTAGACATTTTAAGTTCTCATAGGCTTATTATGGGTCCTCTGTGTAATTACTCTACCGTTGCTAGACTCATTCTCTTTGGAAAATGCTCATTCTTTGAAAGGTAACTCAGAATTTTTTCTAAAAAAACTGTTAGTTGGAGAATTGCTTCTAACTGGTCTTCCACCAGATGGTGCTAGTGTTACATACCTGCAGGTAAATTCCTTCAGTGTCATTGTAATTTTGAGGTTGTGTGTTTCTGCTCTTTTTCTGTTTCACCATAGTTTGCTTTTAGTGTGTGTTTTTTCCACACACTACTTTCCTGGTGTATAACCGAGTCTCCTCACATCTTTTCTGTGGTAGACAGTGAATTGATTTTGCTGTGGTGATTCACTTGGTGGATTGATTCGCTTGGTGGATAGATTCACAGGCCAAGGACTAAGTTATAACTTAAAGACACAAAATATATTCTATACTGTAAAATTTTTGATCATGCCTTTGTTTTTTTGACCTGTATGTACAAATTGAGAGCTATTCTTGACTTTTCTGTTTGGTCACGTGTCTTTCTTGTTATAAAACAATATCATATTATTGTTTTAGGTCTCACAGGAGCCAAGTTTGGAAGTTATTACTAACCAATGATGTTTACCCACATTTAAGTTCAAAATAACTTTCATAATTTTCAAAGAAAGTTTGGTTTAAACGAATGTTGGATATTATGTGATATCAGATCTCTTGGCCAGGTAAACAATGGTCATTTGAAACTTGAATTTTATAAACTTTTTATTTTTACAAATAAATATAGTTATTGCAGAAAAATTTAAAGAAACAAAAATTCATTTAAAGGAATAACTGATAGTTAATTACTGTTAACATTACCATAAATGTTTCTTTTTTCTTTTTATATACCTATATTTTAAAAATATCAAAATTGGTCTTATGTCATAGTTTTATAACCAGCCTTTCCACTTAATGCTTCACAACAATAATTTCTGATGACAGTATAGTTTTTCATTAAAGAACCCTTTAATGATAGACATTCTGATTTCAGGTTCTTTCATTCAGAGCCATGCTATGATTCATAGCACTATTTATTTTTTTGTATAAATTAAAATTTCTTTCATATAAGTTCCTAAAAATATATTAGCCAGTTCAGAAAGAATGGGTATTTTGGTGACTTGATCTTTGTTTTCAAATTACCATCCAAAAGAGTTTTACAGTTTAAACATCCTTAACAGTGTGGGATCTTGTTTCCTGGCATCCTTACGATCACCAGATTACCTTAGTTTATATTTTTTGGCCGCATGCAAGGCTTGAAGGATCTTAGTTCCCTCGACCAGGGATCGAACCCATCCCCCCTGCAGTGGAAGCACAGAGTCCTCTAACCACTGGACCCCACAGGGAATTCCCGCCTCAGTTTTTAAAGTGACTACATACTGCTCATTTGAGACTCCCTGACATGACAGTTCATCACTAAATAAAGGAATTTAAAATTTATTTTTTTAAAAATAAGTATTCTTTAAACAATAAATCCTTATTTATGGTGATTTAGTTTTTGGCCTTGACTCCTATCCCCAAAATACAAACAACTATTCTTTCATACTTCAGAACAGATTGCCTCATAGCAAAGCAAATGATTAACTTTTTTAGACACTTTGTCTTACTTGTTGAGAAATTTAAGTCATTTACCTACCTGCTTTTCATATGAATGTTTCTCAGTCTGAAAATTTAGAATAACTACTTTTAGATAAATTGTTTCTAAGACTTTAGTGAAATGAGCTATGCATTTAGCATCAGAACTTTTTAGTACGTATGTTTTTGGTAGGCAGAAGGAGGGAGGAAAAGGGAACTGCTAGATATTGATAAAACATAAGAAATTCTAGTATACTTTTGTAAAAATTGAAAACATCAGCTTTTATTAGTTTAAGCAAATATGTTCTGGGTGATTTTTGATGTCTTACTAAATATTAATTGTGTTTTCATTTAAGTAGATTAACTTTGAATTAAATTTTCGACATAGGAAGCATGCAGTTTATTTTAAAATAAGAAAAACAGAAAAGCTATTTTCATATCTGGGAAATAAGAAGAGAGGAGGAGACTCATACTGAGGCTTCAAGCAACCTTGTAAATGAATGTGAAAACTATTAGCCCAGTAACAAAAAAAGCCAAACAGCTCATTTTCCTCTCTCATGAAAGTAATTCTCTCATCTCAATTTGGCAAAAGGAATTACCATTCTTTTACTATCAGAATGAATAGTCACTGTAAGAAAAGTATTTGCAAGTGTGGCTCTAAAAGAGTCATCAATGTACAATTTTTCTTGGTTCAATTCAGCTCAGTTCAGTTCTTGGTAGAAGAGACTTATAAACTGTAGAAATAAATTATGTGGTCTAAATATATTTTTTAATAAATTATATTTATTTTTGTAAATAAATTTTATTTTACAGATTTATGTAACAGCATTGGCTTTTACTTGCAATAACAAAAATTAGTGTTTTTCACTTGCAGACTTTTTGTTTAAAACATTTTAAATGAATTTAAAAGTAAATGCATCTATATTATGGACATTACACTTGGATTTTTAGGTTATGAGTGTGTGGTTTATATATATATATATTTTTTTATTTTTTAATAAAAGACCTAGAAAGACTCTAGTATAGTGCTGATTTAGATAAAGTGCTTTAAGAATGATCAGTTTCATTTTAGAGAATTAGCACATTAACTTATAGATCTGGGACAATATAAAAGTGCAATGGTAGCTTCTGAAATGTAGTTTTGTATATTTGAAGTTTGAGATACCATATTATTTATTTATGCATTTGTCAAAACAAGCAATTTGAAGGTATTTTAAGCACTGTAATAATCTTAAAACTTTTGAGTTTAGATAGAACTGTGTTAGTTAAATTTCCCCAAAATTATAAATTTTACTCAAAGTCTTGTCTGTTTTATGGCAAAATAAATAAAATAATCAAATTGCTAAGATTATGGGCCTAATTAGTTTACATCTGAGTGAAATTTGTTTTGTGATATATGACACATATTAAATGTTAGATATCTGGATATTGTGCAAAGTTTACTTTTGCTTTCCTTAAAATATACTAGAGATAATTGGAATAATTTTTTAATAGTTTATTGGGAAACTTCCTAATAAGAGCACCTTGTAAAATCTCACATATAATATCTATCCTTAAACTCTAAATATGAAAGAAAAAAAAGGAAGAGGGCAAATGCTGTAACTTTTGTTCTTAGCAGCTTCTCCTGGAAAAAATCATCACCACTCCCAGCTTGATTTATTTCATTTAATTCTTGCTACATACACTTCTCAGATCCTTATATGTTTTATATTGAAGTAATCAGTGTTGAGGTTTTTCTGTTCATTTAGATTATTTAAGCGTCCTGATCTGCGCTTAGTTCTGAACTGTTTATTGGACCCATGCTATCTAGTAACTAAAGCATATGAAATTTACTACATTTTGTATTGATTTAATATTAATGTTAATCTAAAATCTTTGGGTGCAGCGTGTCACATCTGTTTTGTATTCCTCTGTTTTAAAGAAGTGGCAGTATGGTATTTGGAGGAATATTTATTATCTGAGTGTTTTTCTTTGCAACAGTTTCCCTCAGTCTTTTGAGAATTATAACTTCCAAGAGACAGTGAATCACCCAGAAAATTCTCAGGTACCCAATTGCTAAAGCCCACAGTTAATTGGAATTTTTATTTACCGTTTAAGTTCCCTTTGCTCAAATAGTGGTAATTTTGGAGGTTTCTGGCAATGACAGAAAATAAATTTGTGGTAAGATTTTTTAAAATACTCTTTTCTCTTAATAATTGGTCCTGCCTGCACATCACAGATACTCTGGGTTTTTTTCTTTTTTGGAAAAGAACTTTGTTAGGCTGAGTGTTCATTTGTGTTTGAAACTAAATTTTCCATGGCTGGTGGCTGAATATTTTTACTTATCCTCAGTTTCACAAAGGGGTTGGCTTTGTGCTTTGTATATAATATGTACCTCTTACTGTATCTTGATGGGGGTTTGATGAGGAACAAGATGAGCAGCCTCGCTTTCCAATTGAAGAGTGTTCATTTTCCCTGTTAGGAAATTTGGAATAATAGATCTTGTTTGCAAAAAATATATAAATCTTCTTGTTGCCCCAAGTAATCCTCTCAAGTCTCAGTGGCTTATAACCATCAAAGTTCAATTAGGAGTTCTGCAAAGAACTCTTTGGAGTAGTAAACTAACTGTTTCACATTTACTTATCATTGTTGAGTGGTTACAGTGGAGCAATATGTTAGAAGTTATCTGCTCAACTTGTCTCATAATTGAAGTAACTGCTGAAGAGCAAGAAAGGGAGAGGTTCCTAAGAGTAGATTAAAAATTAAGCACCACCGTGCTTCTACTTTTGAATCTTGATACCTAGATAGTCACATGGTAGAGAACCAAAGGTATTGTAAATACTTAAAGTAGATGATTTTTTATATATCATAAAGAAAGCCCATAATTTTAAAATGTTAGATAAACTGTACAAATGTCAACCTCTATACAACTGTCATCTGTAAGAGAGTGCTGCCAGTGTGGTTTGTAAAGTATATGGAGCCAGAGAAGAAAAAAAGAGGTTGTATGATGGCTTGATTAAAAGAAACAAGAAATGGTTTAAAACCTGCCTAAAGTGATAATGTTTCAAGTTTACTGAAAGGATGACTTGAAACCCTCCTGAAAAGAAATGGGGTGTCTGATCTTCTTCCTTTTCATATTGTTGTTGTTAATTATAACCAAGTAATAATATGGTGAAGGCTTCCAAGTTGGCTCAGTGGTAAAGAATCTGCCTGCCAAGCAGGAGACATAGGTTCAATCCCTGGGTCGGTAAGATCCTCTGTAAAAGGAAATGGCCACCAACTCCAGTATCTTGCATGGGAAATTCCATGGATGGAGGAGCATGGTGAGCTACAGTCCATGGACCCACGAGTCAGACGTGACTTAGCAACTAAACAACAACAACAGGGCAGCATTTATAGAAATAGTTTTTGTGTGTATCCACATATGCACATATCCACATACATGTCTGTGCTTTCCAACATGCTTTAGAATGATTAATTCAGACAAGAGTCATAAATGTCAGTCTATAAAAGATTATAAGCACAAGGGAAGCTAAGTATTCTGAAAATTTTGTTGGCCTCATGGAGGAGTATCCATTGTGTTCATTTATAAACTCTTATTACTACTGACAGAAAACAACTGAATGAATTCATTATGGATTTAAGCCTGTGTATTTCCTATGTGAAGAAAAAAACATTGCTTAATCACTTATGTTAATGAATAATCAAGTGGTATGGATATCATTGAAATTTAAAGAGAGTGCTTTGCCCTTCAGTTCCCTCATAATACCTACTCTTGTTCATTTATTTTTGGGGGGCAGGCAGAAAGTTTGGCGAATGATATTCCCCTTTTCTTTCTTCTCAGTATCGTCAGTGAAGCAGGAGCATCAATCTACAGTGTCAGCCCCGAAGCTAACAAAGAGATGCCAGGACTGGACCCTAATTTGAGAAGTGCAGGTAAGAAACTATGGACCATCACAAAAGCGTGTGATTTTAGTATTTTGGACTTAAATTTGTAGCAAACAAATATTTAAATATCTAAGAAATTTTAGAAGCTGTATTATGGGCATTTTAGAAAGAAAGTGTTTGAATGGAATAATACTGGGCATTATGGAAAAGAGGCGGAAGAAAACTGCTTTTAAGGAACATTGCACAGTATTCTAGAGATGGTGAAAAATTAGCCCAAAACATTATTGGTAAAATTAAATGCCGGAGAGTTAATAGTACAATAAAGCACTCTCAGCTCTCATTATTATTATGAAATATTACAGCTTTTTGTTAGAGGAAAGTAATATGTTAACATAAAAATATTTAAAGTGCAAATGCATAAACAGTTACAGATTTTCAGTCCATTGCAAAATATTTGCTGAATGATCAGTTTCTCTTGTCTTGCTAATATGAATTGTCATTAGTGTATTGTTTCAATCAGCCTTATTTGATTTTAGTTGTATAAAATTGCTCTGATTTCTGTGTTGTGGAATAGTTTAAATCTTGTGTATGAAGGAATTAAGATATTTTGAGACATCCAATTAAAGTAATTAGATCTGGTCAGAGCATTTTTCTGTGTAATAGGTGGATATTTAGACTGCTTTGTTAGAAAGGACTTGTGTGTGTGTGTTTACTGATTTATTACTTTTTAATCGAAGTATCATTTATTTACAGTGTTATATTTGTTAGGTGTACAGCATTGTGATTCAGTATTTTTACAGATTATACTCCTTAAAAGTTCTTAAAAGATAATGACTATAATTCCCATTGCTGTACAATATATCATTGTTGTTTATTTTATATTTAGTAGTTTGTGTATCATAACTCCCCAGTTTTAGGAAATGCCAAATTAGGGGAAATAGACTTCTTGTTTAATTATTTCCCCTTAAAAGATTCTCATCAAATTTCATTGACTGTTCTTGAAATTTATACCTGTAGATAGGTATTTGAAGATTTTTGCATTAATCTAAAGTTAAAGACTTTTTTTGTAATCCAAAAGAATTTGTAGTTTCCTTTCAGTTGTTCATTCTATGATACAGTCACCTGTCTACAATGATCATCTCTTCAAACTCAGATCCCAGCTCAAATTCTTGCTTCTTCAGTGAAACTTTTTCCTGTCACACCAACTCAATGGGGTCTCTGCCTCCTTGCCATGTTCTCTTTTGATACTTGCCTTATATAAATAGTAATAAAATACTGAGGAAGAATAGCTAGGGTAATCATAGTGGGACCTACTAACGCTAATCTTTTTTAAGCACTTAATATATGTGAAACATTGTGGTAAATACATTACCAGGATTATTTTATTTAATCCTCACAATTGCCCTGAGTCATTTATTACTCCCCCTTTACAGATGAGGAAACCAAGGCTTAAAGAGGCTGCATAGCCAAGTAAATGTGTACATAATATTTGTGTATTAACTTGTAAAATAAAGGAATACTTTACAGAAAATAAAATTCAGAGCCTCCCTCCCAAGTTGGCACTGAAAGATAGTCATCTAACAGGGCGTTTGATAGAATGTTACGTAGGTGGTGGCAGTCCCTCAAACTTCCCTTTTGCTGCTGTTTCCTTTCTACTGCTGGCCTGTGTGGATCCATGACTGCACAGTATTAGAAGGGAACAAAATGTAATGCTCTAATAAGACTGTGAAAATAGCAAGTGATAAAAAAGGGAATTGGTATATAGTCCTAATTACTCTGATTTCAAAACCTAGCTGTGTCTTCAGTTTGTGATTCACTGCAGATGTGCCTTCTTTCTTTGGCTAACTTGTTTCCACGTTGGCCATGACTTTGTTTGATCCGTATCAACTCAAAATACCTACCTAGACATTTTGAGTCTTCATGGTGTCTGGACCTGGAATCAAATGTTGAAACTGAGTCTCCACTCTTGACTTTCTAGGGCCCCACTTCCTTTTCAATTCCTGTTTTCTGACTGAGAGTCTTCCTCTTTCCTAGTGATTGATGCTGGGGATGACTTTACACTTCATTTGAGATCTGCCTATGGGTGTGGGTTTTACCTTTCAACCCTCCATAAGTTTACTGTATCAAATATAAGAGAACCTCAACATTCTTACAAGTGTTAAACATATGTAAGAAAATGACCTTTATCTTACTATCTTTTTGACCAGTTTATCAGCTTATTGAAAACAGAAGTTATCCTTATATATACTTTCATTCCCCTCATAATAAATTCATTATACAGACAGGATTTAAATTGGATGAGTAGAATGGTAGATAGTTGGTATTAAAATGTTTATTTTGGACTTCTGATTTAAAATGAATTTTAAATATCCTTCACTCTCTTCTGAAATCTCATTAAAATGACAATAACTTGATAGAATGAAGGCATAAACTACTAGGACAAGGAGAATGGGGAAGAGAAAATAGCAACAATAGTTTTGAAGCTGGAAATCAGTTGAGATCTAGCCAGCTTGAGAAATTGGAATACTGAGATAGCATTGTTGAAAACAGAACTAACCTGAAATAGATCACAGAAACCCTGAGGACTTAGGGAATACACCAAGAACTGTTAGAAGTATCTTGGGAGGGCTGAGAATGGGTCTAAAATAAGAAGATGGATTAAAAGTCTCTTTAAAAAAACAATGAGATCAAGTTAAACATAGAATACCATATAACCCAGCAATCCCATTTCTAGGTATATACCCAAAAAATTGAAAATAGGTACTCAGCAAATACTTGTACACAAATACTCATAGCAGCACTATTTACAGAACCCAAAAACTGGCATTGGTCCAGTAGCTAAATCTCTATCAGCAGGTGAATAGATAAAATGTGGTTTGTCCGTATGATGAAGTAATATTTTCAGTCATAAGAAGGAATGAAGTAACGATACGTGCTGTGACATGGATGAGCCTTGAAAACATGCTAAGCAAAAGAATCTGAGCACAGATGGTCACATATTGTATGATTTTATGTATATATATATGAAATGTCCAGAATAGGCAAATCTGCAGACACAGAGCACTGGATGGTGGTTGCCAGAGACTAGGAAGAGGGGACAGTGAAGAGGGACTGCTTAATGTGTTTGGGGTTTCCTGTGGGGGTGATGAAAATATTTTGGAACTTAATAGAGGTGGTGGTTTGCACAATATTGTAAGTGTACTAAATACCAGTGAGAGTTACACCTTAAAATGGTTAAGTTTATGTTATGTGAATTTCACATCAGTAAAAAAAAAATGAATTAGACCTAGTCCACAAAGCTGAGTAACTCTCCCTCCACTTTTGCAGAAAACTGGAAAATTGTTCTCTAGAGAGGATTAAATAGAAGGTTTCTGCACCAGAAGACATGGGTTATACACAAGAGTGGGAATACCTATTTAAAAAAAAAAGGATTAAATAGTTATTAACTTGATGTTGTAGATACCTTCATTTCAGTTCAGTTCAGTCTCTCAGTCATGTCCCACTCTTTGCAACCCCGTGGACTGCAGCATGCCAGGCTTCCTTGTCTATCACCAACTCCTGGAGTTTAGCCAAACTCATGTCTGTTGAGTTGGTGATGCCATCCAACCATCTCATCCTCTGTCGTTCCCTTCTCCTCCCACTTTCAATCTTTCTCAGCATCAGGGTCTTTTCAAATCAGTCAGCTCTTCACATCAGGAGGCCAAAGTATTGGAGTTTGAGCTTCGACATCAGTCCTTCCAATGAACACCCAGGACTGATCTCCTTTAGGATGGACTGCTTGGATCTCCTTGCAGTCCCAGGGACTCTCAAGAGTCTTCTCCAACACCACAGTTCAAAAGCATCAATTCTTTGGCGCTCAGCTTACTTTACAGTCCAACTCTCACATCTATACATGACTACTGGAAAAACCATAGCTTTGACTAGACGGACCTTTGTTGACAAAGTAATGTCTCTGCTTTTTAATATGCTGTCTAGGTTGGTCATAACTTCCCTTCCAAGAGGTAAGCGTCTTTTAATTTCATGGCTGCAGTCACCATCTGCAGTGATTTTGGAGCCCCCAAAAATAAAGTCAGCCGCTGTTTCCACTGTTTCCCCATCTATTGTTGCCATGAGGTGATGGGAGCAGATGCCATGATCTTAGTTTTCTGAATGTTGAGCTTTAAGATACCTTAGAGAGGACTAAAACGTCCATGCAGGAAATTAGGGGATTCTAACCAACACAAGAGAAAATACATATAGAAACTGAGATCAGAGATTTCACAGAGAAATGGCCAAATTACCTTGTAGTGAAGCCTACAACTGACAAACCCCACCTTTGAGCAAAGCACTTATAGTCAGGTTTTTAGTACCCTGCCTCTGATGGAAAGTCATCATTCACTTAGCATGTAAGGAAAATTTATACTGTTAAATGCCAAAATATGAGGCAGGGGGTAGAGTGTATACACTACATGGAAGAAATAGAGACTGTAGAAAGAAGAAAAATAAAAAGCTTGATATCCTTAAAAAAAAGATACTTCATTCATTTAAGGGTATATTTACATAAAATAAGTTCACCCTTTCTAGGTATACCATCTATGAATTTTTAAAAGCTTATGCTAGTCAGGGCACCACAAGTGCTGCAGTCAAGATACAGACTATTTATATTAGGTCAACAGATTTGCCAGCTCCTTATTGAAACATGCAATTACTGATTAGAGGATCAAGATGTGCATTAAGAGCATTGCAGTTACATTTTAATCAGCTTTTCTAGTGAAAAAATTCTAATTTGGAGTTCTTGAATGAAATAAGACAGCATGGGGATTAACCTGTCTTCCTCTGTTGCTGTCTGATGGCAAGGAGAAGTACAAAAATGAAGTGAGTTTTGGACTTGAAAAGTTTCCACTTTATAGTCTCAGGTAACAGAATAAAGAAAATTTTAAAGACAGCACAGTTTAGTACAGTCTTTTCAGCAATACATTTATTTGCTCTGGAAGCTTTAAGATTCTATGTGTTTCATGGATCTAAAGACCAAAAGCAATATAATTCCTTTTATCCTTTGTATATAAGACACCTTATAAATGAGGGGAGAATGCTGCTTTTAGTGGTACTGCACATGGCTGTAGCTCTGGTTGCTTACCCTTTAGGATGGTAATCTTCACTCAGTCTGGGCTCCCTTCCACAGGTTATGCACATTTTATTTCTCTTACATGCAGTACACACACATACACACAGAAACAGTGAATGGATTCTCCTTCATGATATTCTCTTATTGGTTGTTGATGGCATATGATGGAGCATCAGTTTTTGTGTGGGTGTCTTGAAACCAGCCAACTGATTGAATCTTATTAGTTCTGATATTTTTTTCAGTTGACTTAGTTGGGTTTTCTAAGAAGACAGTCATCATCTGCAAATAATAATAAGTAATCTAATTTCTGTCTTTTCAGTAATCATGTCTTCTTTCTTTTCAAATTGTGTTAACTAGAATTTCCTGAACAGTGGTGAATAGGAACAATGATACAGAGAAGTGTTGGCATCATATGTGGGAAAAAATAGGTAACATTTGCCATACATTTGGACATTCTGCATTTAAAAAATACATAACAACTTCATTGAGATACAGTTTACATAGCACAGAATTAACCCTTTTAAAGTGTATGCCATCATTTTTTGGTATAGTCAGTTGTGTAACTATTGCCAGTATCCGATTTTAGAGCATTTTCATTGCCTCAAATAGAAACCCCATACCAATTAGCAGTTTGTGCCCCTTCCTCTCTTTTTCCCAGTCTCTGGAAAACACTGACCTTCTTTCTGTCTGTATAAATTTGTCTATTCTGGATACGTCATAGAAATGGAGTCATTACAATGTGAGGTCTTTTGTGACCAATTGGCTTCTTTCACTTAGTATAGTGTTTTCAAAGTTTACCCATGCTCTAGGGTGTTGTCAGTACCCCATTCCTTTCTATTGCCAAATAATGTACCACCATACTGGTATATACCATGTTTTTTTCATCCATTTATCAGTTGTTGAATATTTGGGTTGTTTTCACCTTTTCGACTACTATGAGTAATGCTGCTATGAACATCCATGTACAAGATTTTATTTGGACAGATATTTTCATTTCTTTTGAGCATGTACCTAGAAGTAAAAACTCGGGGACACAGGGTGACTCTGTTAAACATGTTCCAGAAGTCTTTTCTACTCCTTTTACTATACTTGCCTCAGCACTCCTCCTCTGCCTCTGCCACCATTTCCTCCTTTTCCTTTCTAACTCAAATGTGAGTGTGCCGCAAGTTTGGGGCCATGACCCTTACTCTGTCTTCGTTTTCTTAATCAGCAATCTACTAGACTCCTTTTGCCTGAGCTACTTATCTGTCTCTAACTTGCAGAAATCTGTTGTTAGCCTGATCATTATTACTGTTTGTTGCATAATGTTTCTCTTGGTTATCCTGCCAGCAGAAAAACAGCTCCATCTTCTCTTCAAAGCTTGAGCATACTACTTTTCAAATTCTACTTTAAACAGTATTCATCTGTCTTTCTCCTCCTGCCTCTGTCTCTTCCATATTTGGTTTTTATACTTCATAGAATGAACAGCATCTGAAAGTGAAATGCCAATCCTAGAAATATTAGATCTTTGTCAAGGGTTGTTTACTGGGTACACTGTAACTCCAGAAGCCCTTGGGACTTATTGTAGAATTAATGTCATCTAGAAACCATCATTTTCAATCCATCATTGCTAATATTTAGCAATATTTGGATGAACAAATGATACACTGGCAGTGAACTGTTGGAAGGGAATCCAGTAGAAAATAGTTGAAAATCCTTTTATGTATCTCAGAACTGTTAAAATATGGGATCTACTCATACTTACCAATTATACACAATGCTGTAACCACTTTCTGAGTTTTAGGTTTTCATAATGTGGGTTTTCCTGAAGGTGTATTTTTGAAAGATTTATGTATTATTGATATACTTTTACTGAATTTCTAATATTGCCTTCCTATGCAGCATATGTTCTGATGCATGTTACCTTAACTTGGTTTACTGTTGTGAGTTAATTGTTGTTTCTTTAATCTGAAAGTATTTTGGCAATGTATGTATATGTTTGAAATTCATTCTTATTGTATTATATATATAAAGGCTAGAATAAAGAAATAATACAATTATCCCTTGGTAGCCTTAGGAGATTGGTTTTAGGAACCCCTCTCAGGTACCAAAACACAAGGATGCTCTTGTCCTTTATATAAAATAGTATAATATTTACATGTAAGCTATGCACATCCTCCAGTATACTTTAAAACATCTCTAGATTACTTGTAATACCTAATACAATGTAAATGTTATGTAAACAGTTGTAAGTCCAATGTAAATAGTTGCTAAATGCGGAAAATTCAAGTTTTACTTTTTGGAACTTTCTGGAATTTTTTTTCAAACATTTTTGATCCGTAGCAAAATCTGTGAATGTGAAACTTACAGATGTGGAGGGCTGACTTTTTTATTTTTAGAGGATACTAGGTATGTCTCTAGTGACATATGTTTCAATGTGTAACTATAAATGTGGTTATTAGAAGAAACCACTTATACTTCCATCCTTGCTCTAATTAACTTTATATGAAATTTGATAAGATAGGTGTATGTGAAGTCCTTGGAATTCCCATCTCTTCTGTGGGAGAAATAGGCAGATTATAAGATACCAGCATATTGCTCTCTAAGCTTATTTTGCAAGTTGCCATTGTCACTCTCTCTTAGCAATACTAGTAAAAGATGTGAAAAAAAACTTGAATGACTGTGCAGTGAACTTGATGTTTACAGTGGATCTTATCTCTGATGAGAGGTGGCACACATCAGGAGAATCTGATAGTCACTTCTAAGAGGTGGCTTCTTTTACCAGTCCTTGAACAGTTTAACACAAAAACAGCCATGTAATTTCCTTTAACATCCTTAATGTTTTCACTTAATGAATTTATATTTCATCCAACCTTCTAAATGAGTAGGTGACACTGACTAACTTTCATGTGTTCAGAAAATGAATCCTGTTCATATGTAAACACTCAATGCATCTATGCTACTTGGGGGAAAAAAAAGAGTTGCCTGAATTATCCTTAAGATTCATATTGATGAAGAATTGATGCTTTTGAACTGTGGTGTTGGAGAAGACTCTTGAGACTCCCTTGGACTGCAAAGAGATCAAACCAGTCCATCCTAAAGGAAATCAGTCCTGAATATTCATTGAAAGGATTGATGCTGAAGCTGAAACTCCAATACTTTGGCCACCTGATGTGAAGAGCTGACTCATTTGAAAAGACCCTGGTGCTGGGAAAGATTGAAGGCGGGAGGAGAAGGGGACGACAGAGGATGAGATGGTTGGATGGCGTCACCGATTTGATGGATGTGAGTTTGAGCAAGCTCCGGGAGTTGGTGATGGACAGGGAAACCTTGCGTACTGCAGTCCATCGGGTTGCGAAGAGTCAGACACGACTGAGCAGCTGAACTGAACTGAAGATTCATATTAAATTTCTTTTTTCCAACTAAATTCGTCTTATAAGCTAAATTAGTTATGAGATTTTGTTTAAAAAGGTGATAATAAATGATGACTAAGTAAAAATCATGACACAAGTAAAGCAATATTTGAATTTAACTCTCAGGTCTCTTAAAAATGCGATGTGATGGTCAGGAAAGGGATGTAATTAGGACTGTGCATGTGTTAGGACCAAGCAGTTAGCATGCAGATCACTTCCTAGACTAATCTTGCAGTCATATTCAAGGCAATACAAGTATATTCACTAGCCAGCTAACTTGATCTCTGATTGCAGTAAAATATGATTCTATCATTTACTCATCATTATCAAGAGGTAGTCTTAATAAGTATATTTAATGCAAAGATGTGTATCATGTTTATAGTAAGGCAGGGTTATTTAAAAATAAAAATATCTACTTGGTCTTTAAATTGTGAGGTGTCCTTGCATACTGTATGTAACGAATGAACAGGCAATTGTGTAAATATAGCAACCGTTTTGCTTGTTTTTCCAAATATATAACCCTTTCAGTGCATTTGGGCTTAGGAATGCGTAGGAGTTTTGGTGGCATAATCAACCCTGAAGTTTTGCATTCACTTTTTGTATGGGTCGGGGAGACTTTGAAACTTGGTTAAACTGTTGGTCTTTTGGGGGGAAGAATAAAGAGGGATAACTGCTTGTATTATAAGAAGCTAAAATAGTAATTATCTGGATACTGCTTTTCACATTAAGCCGTACTTGTTTTCTGATTCTGTTTTTTCAGTTTCCATAGCAAGGCGTGTACAAGATCCATTAGCTGAGCTAGTAAAAATCGAGCCAAAGCACATCGGAGTTGGAATGTATCAGGTAAAGCAATGTGGATCATTTAATTTATGAAATCCATCAATAAAGAGAGCAGTACTCAAACCTTGGTATAGTAATTGTCAGTGGGAATAAGTTCCCATTTTCAACGGTTATACAGTTTGTAGAACGATAGTTAGGTATTATAAATTACTAAGGAAGGAGTGAATTTTTTATTCTAGTGTTTATGATTTTGATCAAGACTTAGAATTAGTTATAATCAGTTTAGACAGTATTAAAATGTTAGATGCAAGTCTGAAGAGCCTCTCCTTTTAATGTTTTTATAAAAGTGGAGGGGATGTGGATAAAGCGGAGTATGTTGGCTCTTTTGGTAAACCCATATGAACTATTGATCTTTATTGATCTTTCTGGAAGAAGCCTTTGGTACTTACTGTTTTGTTTTTTTTTTTCCTGTTTTTCACTCCTGTTAGATTATTATAGTTTGTTTTTGTCATTTCCCAGTATGAGCTAAAAGCTTGCATTTTTGTTACTGTGTAGTAGTAGCAATAATAGTAGTAATAGTGCTTATTGTTGTTGCTATTGTATTTTCAGTTCTTAAGTTTGTATTCCTTAGGCAGTTGAGGGTGACACTTAATCTGGATGAAATGAATCCATATTGGTTTAAGTGGGCTCCAGAAACCTCAAGTTGAATTATTTTCCTCTCTGGTGAAAGTTCCACTTAGGCCTGAAGGAGAATATTACCCTCTGTATAAATTTGAGTGATAGGTACTGTACTTTCTTTAAGAAAATACTATATTACATCATAGGATCTGTGACCACTAGAAATGGAAGAGAGAGACCTTTGAGATCATCCAACCCTACCTGCTCATTTGACAGGAAAAGAAGCCGTGTCCAAGAGTAGTTAGGATTTTTACCCAGGCTCACACTATCAAAGCCTGGACTAACCTGTCATATATGGGACTTAACTGGAGTTTTCCCATTTTATAGTAAGTTGAACCAAGAGGCATCTAAAGCTTTAACTGGACTTGTTCATTCAACAAGGATGGTTCCTAAAGGGACTGATCTAGTTACAGATAGCTAAAATACCTAGTATCTAAAGAGTATCCCTACTATAGCAGTTTTATAATACAGGCATCATAGGTAAGAGAAGTTATATTAAGGTGAAGTTATGGAATACCTCAACAAGATGGTGGAACAAAGGAAAGGGAAAGTAAAACTTATATAACCCAGGAGGCTAATAACCTGTTGGCATCAGGTCTTTAAGTAAATAGCAGGGACCTTGTCTCCAGATTTGGATTCAGAGTAGTGTTTAATGTGGAAAAACTGTGGAATTCATTCCAAAAGCAATGAGAAGTAATGGAAGAGTTTTAAGCAGAGGAATGACATGATTTGATTTGTATTTTTGAATGTTGACTGACTATTCTAGGTGAAAGGTAATGGCTGGGACAAAGTTAATGGCACTCAGTAGAAATGGAAAGAAATAAAATATATTTTGTAGGGACTACTTGGTGATATGAGTGAAAAGGAGTTGTGAAGAATTTGCTACGAGGGTCATGAGGATGCCTGAGCAGATTTGGTGAGGATAAGATGAGTAATCTAGTTTTGGATATGTTAAATTTGAGGTGCCTGTAAGAAATACAAGAAGAGGTATCAGCTCAGAGTTGGATATACAAGTCTGAGATTTAGAGATACAGCCATGTTAACGCTAGAGTACATAACCTTGAGCAAACAGTGACACTGAGAAAGTGATCCAGATAGTAGGCTGAGCTCATGCTATTCTTTAACTACATTACCACCGCCGCTGTCATGTTCCAGATTCCATAAGAGGACAGAAAAAGTGTGCATACATGTCTGTACCTATATAAATACTCACTATGTTAATCAGCTGATAATAGTCTGGGAAAACAAGAAAGGGTCTCACCAGTGGATCGAAATTATAAGAATTCTTAAAAGATATTAAGCTTGATGAGTCACATCCACAGAAAAATAAAGCATGGTGGAGCCACACCCCCCAAATATATAGACCAGTAGTGTTCGCTAACCAGAGTCATATTCAAAGAGTGGGGGGGTCTGTATGATTAGATAAGGAGGTACATATAGAATGGCTAGGCCTGTGGTGACCCCTCTCCCTCACTTTTCTGTGAATCCCAATTGAGTATGATACAGGGGCCAGAGAGGCTTGGTGATCCCTCAGGTAGCCTTTGATTGTCAGAAAGCTCAAGGAGTTTCTTCCTAGGAAGACAAACTCCTGACATGTACATGACACCTGGCCTCATATCCCACATTTTTTACTTGAGGCTCATGGTAGTGAACAGAACCATTATACACAGACAGACACAGAGAGTCTCTGAAATGACCTTGCTGCCAAGAGTCACTAAATGTTTGAGGAAAACATATGATAGAAAAACGAGGCTCCAACCTTAAGAAAAAAACAGTACTCAGAGAAACAATGAACAGGCAACAGACTCTGAAATAAGTCAGATTAACATTCATGGTAACATAGGAAAGGTTATTACATTTCTAAAACAAACATGAAATAGAATGAAATTAAACCAATCTAAGAAGTTTAAAATCTTATTGTTAAGATTTTAAAAAAGAAAAAACAACACATAGGTGAAATAGAGTGGACACAGCTAGAAGCAAATTAATGAAGTAGAAGATGGAGTTAGGTTCTTTAGGGTGTAGTCTTAAAAGGTAGGAAGCATGAGCAAAAGGTCGTACACTAGTCGTGTCTGACCCTCTGCTACCCTGTGTGACCATGGCCTGCCAGGCTCCTCTGTCCATGGGATTCTCCAGGCAAGAATACAGGAGTGGTTTGCCATTTCCTTCTCCACCTAAATCTTCTACATTCATCTAATAGAACTTCAAATAAACGAGCGTGGAGGGGAGTTATAATCCCAGAAATAATAGGATGAAATTTCTCCAAACTGAAAATAGACAAGTCTTCTAAAAAGGCCTGCTGGTACTGCTGCTAAGTCGCTTTAGTCTTGTCCAACTCTGTGCGACCCTATAGACAGCAGCCCACCAGGATCCCCGATCCCTGGGATTCTCCAGGCAAGAACACTGAAGTGGGTTGCCATTTCCTTTTCCAATGCATAAAAGTGAAAGTGAAGTCGCTCAGTCATGTCAGACTCTTAGTGACCCCAAGGACTGCAGCCTACCAGGCTCCTCCGTCCATGGGGTTTTCCAGGCAAGTGTACTGGAGTGGGGTGCCATTGCCTTCTCCATCTAAAAAGGCCTACTGAATACTGAATAAAAGAGTGACAAACGACCTACACTCAGATGCCTTCCTGTGAATTTCAGAATGCTAGTAATAAGGAGGAACTGACTTAAGACCTTCCAGAGAGCAAACACAGTTTACCAACAAAGGAAAAAATCAGGTAGATATTAGCCCTATTATTGGTAAAAAGAAGTAATAGAAGATAGAAATGCAGTAGTTTTGAAGTTGAGAAAAAATTTATATTGAACCTGTAATTCTGTATGCAGGCAAACCAGCAATTCAGTGTGAGAGGAAAATAAAATAAAAATAGTTTGGATCTGTAATGATTCAGCTTCTCTGATTGTTACAGACCTTCTTTGAAAGAATTATTTATGCTAGTACTCCTGCCTAATGTTGAGGGTGGGTGTGGTATTGGAGGTCCAAAAAGTGGAGGTCATGTTTTGAGGAAGCGGTATCAAAGTAAGGAAACAGCAGAGAGCTTTACAATACACACATATCCAGTAAAGTGTATTTGTATTGTTAAGTCATAGTTTTTTAACTATAAGGTTCATCTTTAAATTAGTCAGGAGCAGATCAACTAAACATGGGAGAGTAGAAGAAAAAGAAGAGATAGAATATTAGGACTCTTTTTCAGGAAAATGATCCAAATATAGATTAACTCTTTAATTTTTTAGAAAAACATAATCTGAAATATGTGAATAATAACCACACATAGGACAATTAATATAAATCATGAGAGTAAAAAAATAAATAGATAAAGTTTAACATTCCAACCAAAGGTAGAGGAAAGAAAATAAGAAACTATAGTAAAAAAATATATGATGACAGAAATAAGTGTACTAATAGGTAAAAGTGAAAGTGCTAAATTTCCCTGTGAATAGAATCTCAGACTCTTACAAATGAAATATAGCACCGAGATGTGTGTGTCTGACTCTTGCGACCCCATGGACTGTAGACCATCAGGCTATGGGATTTCCCAGGCAGGAATGGAGTGGGTTGCCATTTCCTTCTCCAGGGGATCATCCCAACCTAGAAATCAAACCTGGTCTCTTACATTGCAAGCAGTCTCTTTCATTACAGACAGATTCTTTACCAACTGAGCCACTATGGAAGCTTATATGTGCAAGAGGTGCTTCTTTTTTTTTTAATAAATTTATTTATTTTAATTGGAGGCTAATTACTTTACAATATTGTATTAGTTTTGCCATACATCAACATGAATCTGCCACGGGTGTACACGTGTTCAAGAAAGAAGCAACCTTGATATTTCAAATGTGGAGAAAAATATTCCACATGAATGAAAACTCAGCAACATCAACATGTGAGATGAAATAGAATTTAAGGCAAAATGCATTTAAGATCAAAGGTCAAGGTCAAAAAGGGTTATTTAATATTAATTGTGGAACAGTATCCCAAGAAAATAAAATTGCTCTGAGCATTATAGAATGCTAACAGCATAGCTTCAGAAAAATAGGCAGTATTAAATACTTCTGAAAATTAGAGCAAGAGACAAGTTCACTTTTTTTGGTGGGGGCTTTAACAGACCACAGTATAGTGACACATATATTTTAAAAACACCTTTATTGAGATATAATCATATACCTTACATAAATATATAAATTCATCCACTTAAAGTGTACATGTCAAAGATGCTTCGTATATTCACAGGGTTGTGAAACTGTTAGCACTGTCTAATTTTTGAACATTTTCATTACCCCGAAAGAAACCATTAGCAGTCACTCTCCAGCCCCGACTCCTTCCCCAGCCCTAGGCCACTACTAACTTATTTTCTGTTTCTATTGGTTTGTCTATTCTGGATATGTCATATAAATGTAATTATACAGTGTGTGGTCTTTTGTGACTGGCTTCTTTCTTTCACATAATATTTTCAAGGTTCATCCATGCTCTAGCATGTATCAGAACTTCATTCTTTTTGTGGGTCACAGTACCTCATTGTATGTGTATATACCGCATTTTGTTTATCCATTTATCAGGCCACGGAAATTTGGGTTAATTCCACTTTGGGGCTCTTATGAATAATGCTGTTATGAACATTTGTGTACAAGTTTCTATTTTATTTTTATTTTACTTCTAAACAGGTATTGGTTAGCAGGCAGCAAGAAATTACTGTTAGGTATTCAGTTCTTAGGTGAGATAGCATTGTTTAGTGGATCCATCCAAATCTAGTCTACTGGCTTTGTATCTAGAGAGATATGAACTTATAGTAAAACTGTGTACAGATTTTTAAAATGTGTATTTTCATTTCTCTTGAATATATACCTAGAGTGGATTTGTTGTGTTACAGTTTAAAGCCAAATGATGAAGTAGGGAAGTTATTGGCCACAAATATATGTGTACATATGATAACTACATATTTTATTATTATAATTTGGTGTTTTCTTATAATTTGTATACATTTATTTATTGGTTCCTATAAAACATTGACAAAATTTTATGGAGACTTTACATACCATTTATATGGATGAAATATATATAAATTTTCTCTATCAGAAAAACCCAAATTAGACAAAGAGATATTCATTTCAACCTAATAATTGAGTAAAGTTGTAATAAAATGATAAATATCTGTGCAAGTGAAAAAGATACAGTAAAAGGAACATTAATAAACACTGCAGGTGTTATATAAATTGTTATTTCTAGTAAATAGTTAATACCTATCACGATGCATTTTAAAAATACGCATTGCTTTGACCTGGTATTTCTGTCTTTTGGAGTCTCTTCTACTGCAATAATAAAAACTGTTTCTAAGATTCACATACAAGTTTGCATTACAACAAATGTTGGAAGCAACTACGATAGGAAAAGAGTTAAATGAGTTATGGTACATCTACCAGTTGAAATATTATACAACCATTAAAAATTCAGGCTTTCCAGCTAGACTTAATGCCATGAGAAACTGCTCTTAATATCTTTAAATTGCAAAAAAGTTGTTGATACAGAATAAAACCAATTTGTGTTTTAGAATTAGAGATATGCATTTACACTGAAGGAAAAAAGTAACTGGTTGTTGACTGATATTTATATCTTTGTTGGTGTGATTAGGGATTTTTCTCTTTTTTTTTTCTTACCTTTTTTCGAACTTTCTGTAGTGATTACATATTAAGAAAACTGTGTTGTAAAATAAATATTTCCATTTCCCAGTCAATGGGCCACTTAATTTTAAGCCTTGATAAAATAGACTTCCAGTACAACCAAAATGGGACTGTATTTCTTTTTAGCTGGGACCTGTAAGTGCTTTCAGTGTAAATTTAATACTTGTATTTATTCTGATTTAAATTATGAGTAGCTGGACAAACACTGTCGATTTTAAAAATGAAAGCTATTCAACGAAAGAATGTTAAATAGTTATATGAAATAATAGAAGCTGTAATATTATTATTTCAATAGAAACTAAAATACTTTTGGTTTAATAACAGCTAAAATGCTCAAGGCAGCACTCCAGTCCTTGTCTTAGAAAATGGGGAGAGCTGATTTCAAAAACACATGCCTGTCATTATTTCTGGAGAGAGAGGCAGCCAGTGTGGTCGAATGACAACATATCCCTAACTGACCCCTAAAGACTTTGCTGGAAAGTGGCTTGGTGTTACTCCCAAGAAAACACTCCAGGGTGAGAGCACGATGATGCTGGGTTGGCTCTGTTTGAGTTCTGTGGGACATGGGGAATGATGATTTAGTTTGGCCTTGTCGTATCAAGAGAGCAGACCTTGAATATATCGGATTTACTTGCTATTTATTTCTTCCTTGGATCGTGTTTTAGATAGCTTCATGCTCATTAACACCTGTATTTGTTCATGAGCATTCACAGTAAAGTAGGAAAGACAGGGCAGTCCCCTTTCCTCCTTTGTGCCTCTCTGTTAGATCATTTGACGTTATTAGAGAGTGAAATGGTTTTCCAAAATGAGTTTCTGAAATCCTTAGTGGATTTTCTGTATCCAGGCCATCTTTATTCCTCATTATTATGTATAATGAGGAGTCATTGTAAAAGGAAAATCATCTTCCCAGCTGAAATTTTTCATGGTTAAACCTCAAAGGTGGGAATTTGTACTTTACTTCCCCACCCCTTCTGTAGGATAAGTTCTGGAGAGAAATAAGACCCCCAAAAGCCCACTCTTTGGTGGTGTCATTACTCTGTTAAAAAATTATTTTATAGTTAATATTGTAAGGATTATGAAATGTTTTACTGCAGGTATGTAAAGGATTCTCACCTGTCCTGTATTATTTGTCCAAATCGTTTTAAACATTTTAATCCATTAATGATGTGTTACTTTAACATGGTATATAGAAAAAACTCTGTCCCATGCATATCCACTTAGATGACTTTACCTGGATTTTTGCCTTCTATGCAATATTAAATCAATATTTTGAAATCAATAAAACACAAAGGTGAAAGAAATATAAGAGGAAATTGTTCTAGAAATTAGGCATTATTCACATAAATGAGTTCCTTGCCAAATGTTTTCACAATCCTGTCCCTCAACTTTAGATCCCAGGATACTAGCTCTGCTTGAATCTCTGATTTACCAAGTATTTATGCATGAAATTCAAATTTAGTCTTGCAATTCAGGTGTTTCATTTACTTTTTACCATAACGTAGCTGTTTCTATAATTGAACAAAAACAAGTAATTAATTGACCTTCTCTGGGAGTATGAATTTATATATTAGAATTTTCTAGTTATTCCTAAATTTAAAGTTTTAAAATTTCTTTTCTGGGTGTGTTTTTTTCACTTCTGGAAGAATTATCCTCCCTATGTTGAAATACTAACTATAGTTTTCTTAGATTCTTGGAAATCACTGCCGATGTAATAAGCCAGGTATATATACACACACCCTAGTAAAACACCATTACTTATCTTTAAAAGAAATGTGAGGTGTTAGTGTGATTTGAGAAACCTGTTACAAATAGTGCCTGAATTATTAACAATGAATATCTAATTTCCTTTATCTTTTGTTTACTTACATTTTGTCTGTCATTGACCTCGGACAGTGAAACTAAATCAATTTCAGTTTCTACTTAAGTTCACTTTCTGGTTTCATATATTAGCACAAAAATCACTGTTAGGATTTCTAAAACTTTAAAGTATTTTCACAGTGTTTAAAACTAGGTTTATCATGAATGACTGAAAGAAAATTACACATGAGACACTAAAGGTTCTACCACAAAGAAAAAGATTTTTAAGTTCTATTGTGTTAGAATATAAAATGTCTCTGAATCAGAAAAGAATACATAGAAAGTCACAGACAGGGAGAAGGTATTTGCATCACTTAAAATCTATAAAAAGCCCATAATTTATAAAGAGCTACAATTAAGAGAAAAAGTTTAACAGTTCAACAGAAAAATAGGCAAGGGACACAAACAGATAATTGACACAAGCGGAGACACACACGTAAAATAAAGATAGGAAAAAAATTATCACTCTAGTAGTTAGGGAAATGCAAACTACTAGTCAACATGGTTTTCAATGCAAAACCTCTCAGGTTTTCAAAAATTAATCTGACAGTTTGAATGTTTTCAATAATGCGGAGCATTGGTAATTTTACACTCTATTTGTAGAAGTATAAACTGATAACCTCTTTGAAGAGCAACTGGAAGCTAGTAAAGTGGGAGATGGGGCTTCTCTTCAGCTTAACAGTTTTGTTGCTGGATATTCATAGCCTTGAAAAATTATCTTAAATGTGCACAAGAAGACATTTACAAGAAATTCACTGAAGCACTATTTATAGTACTAAAAAATTTAGAAACAGTATGTCCTTCTTCAGAAAAACAAAAATAAACTGTAGCATACTCAGATGATAGAATATTATATAGGAGCAAAGATGACCGAGTTAAAGCTACCCACATTAATTTGGATAAACCTCATAAAATACATTAAGAGAGAAGGCAGTTGCAGAATATGTCTAGTAGTTTATGATCAATATAAAAATTTATAATATGAAAAACAATACTACATACTGTTTGTGAATACCAGTGTATACAGTAAGAACATTGAAATAAGCACTGGAATCCTAGGTAGTGGTTACCTTGAGTGGCGCATGAGGTGGGAGGGGATTGAGAACTGGGAGAGGTGCAACAGGAGTTTCTACTCTGTTTATATTGTGTTTCTTAAGCTGTTTGGCGGGCTCATGGTGTCCCTTATAATATACTCTACAACCTTTTGTTAAATAAGTCCAGTTTTATAAAAAGATGCAGGAAAGCTGGGTCAAATGATAAAGTTGTTTTATCTCAGCAACGTTGGCTTTCAATTAGTTTTAATTTCTGCCTTATACATTTGTGTGTGTGTGTATTTTACAGTGAGGATTTATATAATCAGAAAAATACAGCTGTTTTCATTTCCCAGTGAAAATGAAAAAATACTTTTCCTATTAGGCTACATTTCTCTTCATACTATTCTTTCAAATTTTTATCTTCAAGACTCTTGATTTTGCACCAAATCAAATACTCTTTTAATGCAGAGTTTTAACACTATCTTTGATTTTTTTTCACTTCACAAATACTGGATTCTTCTCTGAATTTTAAGAATTAAATATTGTTTTGTTCCATTATTTGAAATGATCATTTGAGACATGGCCTAGGACAAACCTGTAGACTGTTATAATTTCTAGTGTTTATTTACAGGGCAGAGTTGGGTAGAACAGATGTTTAAGGAGTTATAGTATAATGTGTTGTAATAATGTTACATAATATGACTAGCATTCATCCTTTACTATTTTCTTTTCACCACTACCCTCTCAACCAACACGCTCCTAAATTACCTAAATTAGAAACCTTAAGATTAGGCAGGGGAGCTTTTAAAAATCCCAGCCTTTAGGCCATGTCCCCAGAGATTTTAGTTTAATTGGTCTGGGGTGAGCCCTAGACATCAACAAACTTTTTAAAATTCCACAGGTGATTCTAATGTATAGGCCGGATTGAGAACCATTGGTTCTTAAAGTACAGCCCCTGGATCAGCAGTATCAATATCATCTAAGAACTTGTTAGAAATGCATATTCTTGTAACCTGCTCTGAGACATACAGGATCACAAAATCAATGGGTAGGGCACTGGAATTTGTGTTTTAATGGTTAAGGCTTGAGAACCACTGATCTCTAATGCTTCTCAAGCTTGAATGTACAATTAAAAAAAAAAAACCTTCATGAGGTCTCATTAAAATGCAGATTCTGATTCAGCTGGCCTAAGGTGGAGCATGTGATTCTGTGTTTCTGCAAATCTCCCAGGTGATATCAGTGCTGTTTGAGAATTACAATTTGAGTAACAAGAGGCCCTACTAAAAGTCTCTTGGGCCCTAACCCCAATGGTTGAATCAGAATCTGACTTTAACAAGATTGCCACGTGTTTTGAATGCACATTACAGTATTTGTAATGTAGAAGGAAAATTAGGACATGCCGGTATCTAAGGGAGATGAGCATTTGAGAAGCAAAAATTCATACTGTAAAACACTGAAAAGAGTAAAGGTAGGTTAAGAGTTGAAAATGTGTGTTTGACATTTTGTTTTTTAAAAATGTTGATGGTGACCATAACAAGAATGATTTCACTGGAGTGGTGGAGGCAGAAATCAGAAGTAGACAGGACTGAATGAAAGGTGAGCACTTAGAAACAGGTGTATACAGTTCTTTAAAGAAGAGAGTTTTCAAAGGAGGTTGAAATTTAAATGTGTTTAAATGTTATAGGTAGAAGTAGAGAAGTGGAAGATGTCAGAAAGAAAGGAACCTCAGTGCCTGAGATGACACCCACAGCTTAAACTAAGAAATAGACTAAGAAAGGAAATTGACAGGAGTTCAGAAGAGAGAACCTTGTGGGATGGTGGGTATCTGGGAAGAAGTGAAGAGAGCAGAATAGGAAGAGCTTGCCCCCCTGCCTAGAGACTAGTTTTATTTTCTCTGTGAAGTAGGCGCCTCCTGTTTTATACCCCTCACTCTTGCCCCAAAAAAGAACTTAAAGTTTTAAGATTTCTGAAATCACAGTATTCTTTTTTTACCATCTCTCCTCTAGTGGAATGTGCTTCTCAAGCTGTTTCCACCTCTATCCGCGGCTCCCAGGACCCTAGTACACAGTAGATATTCAATAAGTATTTGCTGAATGGATGAACAAATGGTAGATTATCAGTATAGTTGCTCATTTATTGTATTTTTAACTCTGTTGTGAACATAGCTTGAATTTTTATAGCCTCTCACTTAAAATTTTTGTGTGGTAAACCAAAAATTCTGGTTACAAGTATTTTAATGAATCTCTTTTTCGGAAAAGTGTTTGAGAATTTAGGAGCAGAAAGCATTAGAATAGCCATGTGGTTAGAGTGAGAATGACTGTGGAAAGTAAAGGATTGCTGAGAATGAAAGAACCAGAGTTTCTTTATAGCGTGTATCTCTTCATTCCTTTCTCCCCCTTGACAACACAGACCATCCCTTTTTCTATGAAAATAATACTTTGATCAGAGGGCATACTTACATAGGAATGTTCTTTGTGGTTAAATTAGTACAACAGTATTTCTGAGGATCTTTGATTAATGTAGTATAATACCTTTATGAAAAAACTTTGTTGCCATGAAATTCGTTGAAACAGACTTTTTCTTTTAAAGTGAAATTATCTATTAAAATGTAAGCTTATGGAATTCTTTAAAATTTCATTTTTATTTTCCACAGAGGTCTAGGAAGTTTTTAGTATACTGGTTAGATCTGACATTGTTATATGTGCATGGATAGTCTATAGACAAAAAATAGTGGAATACAAGTGTTGCAAAAAAGTGTTTACTTCTGGCATTCGTGTACATATTACTATCTGTTTTGCTGAATATTTGAATATAATTATGTGTAGATAATTGTTTGGCATACTCAAAAGAGAACCTGAGATGTAATTTTTTTTCAGTAGAGAAAAACTACTGTCTGAATATAATAATGTTCATATTAAAAAGAATTACTGAAAACTCAGATTCTAGATTATACTAGATAATTATAGTGATTGGGAAGAGAAATAAAATGTGTAAATATTAGGAAGGTCAGTTCTGAGAATTTAAAAACTATGTTCTGAGTATCTGATATTGTTCACGAATGTTTATCAGCTCATTCCTCTAAATATGTGTGTTGAGGGTAGATTTTGATCATGGGCTTTAAGAATTACACTGGTAAATTAATTACTGCTAAGTCACTTCAGTCGTGGCCGACCCTGTGAGAGCCCATAGATAGCAGCCCACCAGGCTCCGCCATCCCTGGGATACTCCAGACAAGAACACTGGAGTGGGTTGCCATTTCCTTCTCCAATGCATGAAAGGGAAAAGTGAAAGTGAAGTTGCTCAGTCCAACTCTTAGCGACCCCATGGACTGCAGCCTACCAGGCTCCTCTGTCCATGGGATTTTCCAGGCAAGAGTACTGGAGTGGGTTGCCATTGCCTTCTCCAAAATTAATTACTAGTAAGATTATATTTTAAATTCAAGTGAACGCTTCATCATCACAATGATAATATGCATTAAATGCATGATCCTATAGAAAGGGCTGTGAGTTTGACAGAATTTAGATCAGAAATGAACTGCCTACAAAGTGGTTGTAATGCAGTACAGAGATAGGAAAACTGGCCTTGTTAAATTATGGTATGAGTTCACTCATGGCAGGCACATTTGTCCACCAAAGCTTTTATGCTGTGGACAGTTGTGTTACAGTGTCTTTCTTCTGTTAACTGTGGAAAGGCATTCTAAGGGGAAATGTCTGTATTTGAGGAAAAGATATAGATGAGAAGTTTTTTCCCCCCGGGTTATTCTCCATAATTTTAAATATTACAGAAAAGAAAAATTAAGTTGCCTGGATATGTATAAAAATGAAGATTTTTTTCTCACTTACATAGAAGGAAATACATGTGTTGTTTACTTTTTGAACAAGTAACTTTAGAAGTTATCTTAGGTTTGATGTGAGATAGTAAGTAGGCTAGTCGAGTTTCCCAGGTGGCTCAGTGGTAAAGCATCTGTCTGCCAGTGCAGGAGACGTGGGTGCAATCCCTGGCTCTGGAAGATCTCCTGGAGAAGAAAACGGCAACCCACTCCAGTATTCTTCCCTGGAAAACACCATGGACAAAAGGTATGCTTTACAGTCCGTGGAGTCACGAAGAGTTGGACATAACTGAGCATGCACACAGTAGGCTAGTTGGTTGCCTTCTTTGTGCACTGTTAACTCTGGTGATATATTTTCTTTAATAATCTAGATCAGCCTATCCAAGCTGTTTAGTATACAGTATTATTTAAAAAGATGTATTTTCTTTTCAAATGTCTAATTGAAAGGGAGAATTTTCTCCTGGTGTATACAAGGCTTTTGTTTCATTATTTATTTGAAGTAAATGGGGCCAGAGAGTATGAGTGTAGTTAAGTTTTGTTGGAGGGAGGTGCTTGCAAAGACTTTTTGAGGCATGATGTGCAAGTGAGTGTTTTTAAATCTCAGAGGTGTGATTATGTCATAACAGCCATAACCTCTGGGCTTGCTTTATTACTTTTATTAAAACAAATCTGTATGGGGGTGCTATGTATATTTTGGTGATGAAGGAAATGAGGTGGTTAATTTATTATGTGAACAGCACTTTCAACTAACCACAGCGTGATTCACTGAGAGAGTGGTGGAAAAGCCTAGCTCTGTAGAAATGACTGCTTTTTGATTTGTGGACCTTAACTTTCAACAGCAGAGCATGAAGTTTATCTACAAAATGGCTCCCTCTCCCCACCACCTAATGTTTTTGCCCAATTTTAAACTTGAAAATTTTTCCTTTATTTTGTGTATTTACTGAAAAGTTAAGGGCAGGGGTAGGAGGGAGAAGGAGCTTATGTGTTAGGGCACTAGGGAAGTGGGTAACATCTTTATGGTTTCCAGGTAGCCCACACATACTTCAGAGGAGGACTCCATAGAGTAAATCAGTCTGCTAAACCTTCCAACAATGAGGATGACTGTCTGATACCAGATGCTAGTTAAGGAAAAGTGAGGCACCTGTTCTTTCCTTTTGTTGGATGCATTTATAAACATATACTAGAGTGGAAAAGAAAATTAATCTGCGGTAAAATAGTGTCTGACAAACGTTTGTTTGGAAGTAGGAGTGGATTGTGGGAGAAGGTGAGAATGTCATGCCACCTGGAAGTGCACACACTATAGAATGGAACCAGAAGAAGAGCCATCCATCTAATGAGCTTGCAGGGGTATAAAGCACTTGCTGTATACTCATAAACTGCCACTGAGAGACCAAGAAAAGGCTGCTTTATCTGGAGTTGTGCCATATCCAGCATCATCAGGTGATGAGAACTTGGTGGAAAATAGGTCATCTTCCTGGTGGTATTTTTGAAAGACCCCTTCTTTTTTCCAGATGTGCCAAGTACCAACCACTTATACACAGAAAAATTCAGAAATCAGTCAGTCTTAACTGATAGAATTCATTAAAGCATTTTATACCTGGCATATTACAAGATGCTGTGAAAGTAAGGGTGACAATCAGTTTTATATTTTATCTCTGCTTCTTTGGAATGCCACACCAGGTATCTCTTCAGAGCCTTAAATTTGCTGTAAAAATTATGTCATTCCCTCATAGCGCTTGCCCAGAGAGTTGGCAAAAGCCAGGAGAAGCATTATTTGTATAGTTTAGAGGCAGTGTAGAGGAGGGAGGTCCAGGCCTGTGGTTTATGTAAACAGGGTGGGCTGGGAGGGGAGTCATCATGCGCTGTCAGTCCTGGTGAGAATGTGTGCACTTTGAGACTGGTTCAGCCACAGTGATTAGTAATGACCATCCACAGTCCCACACTATGGTAGGAACTTAATTTTAAAAGGAACTGGATTGTAGGTAAAACCTAATTTTAGTGACATTGGTTGGGCTTCTCAAAACTTCCAGGTATCCTCACTAGTAGAATGAATTAATGTTTTGGACATTCCAAGAGACATTATATTTGACACCACATGAATTCATCATGGTTTGGTTACTTTTTAAAAGATCCCCTCCTAAATGTCCTGCTCAAACCAATGTGGAACATACCAGTTATTTTAAAAGCATGGGGGAACCTTGATTCCAAATGTGTGGCCTCCATTCTTCTCTGCCTTTCTTTGTATTTTCTCCTGCTGTGTCCTCTTGCTTGTGTAGCTCTTTCTTTGTCTGCCTTCCACCCTCCTGTGGGCTGCTTTTTGAGGAGGTAGTCTGTTCCCTTGTCCCTTATTCAAGTCCCCTCTCTTCATATGATGTGAAATACAACCAGACATTACTAAAAAAAAAAAAAAAAGATTCTGCTCTCGTTTATGATTTGAAACCTACTCAGATGTGTGTTGATATATTTAAGCAACTTTATGAGTTTTCCAAACAGTGAATTCATGGGCATGCTACCAGAGTAGTATTAACTGCACATAGACCCCACGATGGCAGCGGAACATGGAAGACATCCAGCCCATTATGCTTGATGGTAGTGGTGGTTTAGTTGCTAAGTCATGTCCGACTCTTGCGACCACATGGACTGTAGCCTGCCATATTCCTCTGTCCATGGGGATTCTCCAGGGAAGATTACTGGAGTGGGTTGCCATTTTCTTCTCCAGGGGATCTTCCCGACCCAGGGATTGAAGCCAGGTTTCCCACATTGCAGGCAGATTCTTTACCAACTGAGATACCAGGGAATAAAGGCATGGTTTAAATAAAGTTGAATACTGAGAGGGAGACAGGAGCTCTTTTCTTGTAGATAAATGCTGTTTATCATTAAGTCTGCAAAGGAAATTTGGATTCTAGGTTCAAATACTTAGTCATACCTGGGGCACGTAACTATGCTCATTGATATGTCCCTCCTTTCTGCTGGGTAGTTATAATTCAGGTTATGTTTAAAGGGAACTTTAACTGAAATTGCATAAACATTCTTG
The DNA here is from genome assembly GCF_001704415.2 of Capra hircus. Lineage (NCBI taxonomy): Eukaryota > Metazoa > Chordata > Mammalia > Artiodactyla > Bovidae > Capra > Capra hircus. The sequence goes on along the minus strand of NC_030818.1, from coordinate 27,485,786 downwards.
CTGGTCCTTTCCTCATTTCAGTGTGGCTCTTTGAAGTGGAACACAAAGCCCCAGGGCACCAAAGGGAACTGTGGTCTTATTTTGGTTTAGCTGCATTTGCCTCGTGACCTTGGGAAAGTAATTTTTTTTTTCATGCCTTGTTGAAGAATAAAATCAGGTTACCTATATGGTTTCTGAATAACTGTTAAACGGATGTGTATATATATATATGAAAATGCCTGAAGGTGTAATGTGAAAGTGATTTTATTTCATATGATGGAACCATCAAACAGATTCCAGAGAATACCTTGGTGGTTCAATGGTTAGAACTCCATACTTGCACTGCTGAGGGCATAGGTTCAGTCCCTGGTCAGGGAACTACAAGCTACACAGCCAAAAATAAAAAGTAAGCAGATTCCATTTATGCTGGTGGGTTTGTTTTTAAATCTTTTATGTTAGTGAGCGAGTGAGTGAAGTTGCCCAGTCGTGTCCGACTCTTTGCGACCCTGTGGACTGTAGCCTGCCAGGCTCCTCCGTCCATGGGATTTTCCAGGCAAGAGTGCTAGAGTGGATTGCCGTTTCCTTCTCCAGGGAATCTTCCTGACCCAGGAATCGAACCCGGGTCTCCCACATTTCAAGCAGACGCTTTACCGTCTGAGCCACCAGGGAAGCCCCTTTTATGTTAAGGCTGTGTTTATTCCTATTATTTATTCAAATCTTCTCAAGTATTCTAGAGTCATTTCAAGCCACAGGAGACCTTAGAGGTCATTTACTTCACACTGGCAGGTATAAGCATGTTCATGGCCTCTGCTAGAAGGGAGGACAGAAGAATCTGTGGGGAAAGCTTCCAGAACAAAGAATCGGAGTGGCGGCATTGCTGTGGTCATAATCCAGGAATGAGGAAACAGGCCCATTGCCTGAGCTGCCTGGTATAAATAGTAATGACAGGACGTGTTGCACAGGGACAGATAGGCATTTGAAGTTGAATTGGAAAGTACGCTTTAAACTTCTGTTAGTTATTACCTAGAGAATGTTTTGTAAGTCTATAGTGCTTTACTTGTTATCCTTGCGTATCTGATTCTTCTGTTGTGGTTCACATCTAATGTTTAAATTGACTCAGTGTTTTGGAGGTGGGAGGAAAAGAAGGGAGAATAGTCAAAAACAAACACAACAGCAACAACAGAAACAAACTCCTCCATTGGTTGGGATGCACCATTTGGTTATGGGTTGTCAATAAGAAACAGCTGTTTGTTTGTTGACAGCCTGCCTTGCCTTACCCATAATCAAGCTGTTTCTCATCATATAATTACCAAGTCTTTAGTATTTGAGGCTTGTAGATTTATAGCTGGTTGTGTAGCATTTGCCAAAACGTCATAGTTTAGATAAAAAATTAGTGATTCCCTTGTAGTGATTCTGCTGAAATATGGATGTGGGTTATAATAAAAGAAGGATGCTCGAGGAGAGTTCTGGCATTCGTTTCAGACTTAAGAGAATGTCGAGAGTGTTTTGTGTGTGCCTTCTAACGAGGGAATTTCAGTGTAGCTTCCCTGTCTTGTGGACTCTACTGCTAATCAGAAAAGGATTCTGTATTGTCTCATTTTTTTCTTTCTGTCTCTCTCTTTCATTCCTTTCTTTCTTCCTCCTTCTCTCCCTCTCTCTCCCTTCCTTCCCTTCCTTTCCTTTTCTTTTTTCCTTCCCTTGTCGTCTTCCTTGTCTTTCTTGCCTTTGTTCTCTTTTCCTGAGTGGTGTTAGGCAGGATTGATGTGGGCACCACAATAGGTTTCTTTTTCGTGCAGAAGGACACACTGTTGTTCCTTTTTCCTTTCTTCTTCTGTCTTCTTACAACCCGGTTTCAATGTGGAAGCCAAGAATGGAAGGCAAGTTAAATTTTCTGTGAGTCCAAGGTGATGTTACAGCCTCCTTGGATAGCTTTACTAGCTGGGGAAAAAAAAAAGGCTGAATGTGCCTCTTACCCCAAAGAGAACATATCGAGAACATTTTATAAACGAACCCCTTTCAATCTGGATTAGGCTGAGTGAGGTCCATTTTGAAATAAGAGTAACCCTGGGTTTTAGGAAAACAAGCCAGAAAGGTGAGGTTTCTATTGCTTTATTTAGTTTTATTCTTCAGAATAGAGCAAAAACATTTTCTAATCATGATTAAATCACAGCTTCTCTGGGAATGGCAGATTTTCTCTCCTTAACGAATCTTTTCACAGTACTGAGTTACTTCCAAAAAAAATCCCTTAAAAACTATGTTGCCACAAATTTTTATTTTCATTAACTCTAAAGTAATGTCACAAATTCTTCTTCCTTTGATAGATTTAAGAGTAAAATGGAATTTAGAATATTTTCAGTAATTTTTTCTCTTCATTCTCAAAGGCATTACATAAATAATAATGTTTCTCTATATACATATATATTTTAAAAATAATGTGGGATTCTGTCTTTGTGATAGATGGTATAACTACAAAAGGGAATACTTTAAAAGTTGTAAAAAGTAAAATTTTAAGGAAAATATATTTATATATATTAAAAATATGTTTAAAATATTTAAAATATATTTATGTATAGTTTTTCTGTTACATGGATGCATTTATACTCTTTTATTTCATTCTCTAATAGTTACTTTAAACTATTTAATTACAATTAGTATCAGGGCAAGACTTAATTCTTTAATACATGAGCTGTACTATGGAGTCCAAATTTAAAAGGTTATGTCTAGCTTAACTGGAACAGGTAGGATGCAGTGGGGTATAAAGATGAATATTTTTATATGTACAGCTGTACATGTATTCTTAGGGCCCTATTAGTTAGCCAAAATCTTAGTAGTACTCAGGTACATAATTCAATTAAATGAATCACAGATGATCCATTTTAGAAGCACCTTGCTCTTTGGGTATCAGGGGAAGAGAGTTTAGTTGTAATTTTAAGAACTTCATCCCCCAGTTATTTACTGATATATTTAATTTTAACTGATATATTTCATTTAGCCAAAATCTAAATGAACAAAAGTTATCACTATAAATAAAAGATGTGCAAAACCTTATTCTGACTGGCTTTTTAAGGGGGAGAGGGAGAGATTCAGGAGATGTTACAGGGTATTATTACAGTTTTTTGTTTCTCTGTTAGGCTTTTTTCAGTAAAGCTTTCTCAAAAACTGTGCTAAAAATCCATTATTATAGAGCTATTAAAATTACTGTTTTATTATCCAGTGATTAATATCCATGACCTTTATTTTTGGATCAGCTTCATAAATATATATATTTTCTGTGTCAGTCATTGTCTAGAATTTCATTTTTGTTCTGCTTTCCATTACATACCATGAATTATATAAAATTAATTTAATCGCTACTACAAACAGAAATTAAATGTGCCCTAATCCAGTGTTACGTTGTTTGCTTTTACAACTGTAAGTCATAAGTAATTAATTTTCCTTGGAAAATTAATTCACTTACCATTCCCAGTAGCATCATATGTTGACACAGCGTTATAGATAGTTTAATATTTTTCTTCAACGTGCTGGCCTCAACTTTAGAAGACCTTAAATGAAAACAAATTAAAATTTACTCAACTGTATATAATTTGGAGTTATATAAAATAAGTGTTGTTGTTATTGCTGTTATACAGGTGATGACTCAAAAATTATATTTAAACTCTATAAAATCTTCATTAGTATATTAACAAGTCTGAAACAATATATTTTTTAAGTTGTTCATACGACAGTAGCCATTAAAATTTTTATTCCTCAGTTCTGAATGAAACAGTGTACACTACAGCCATCAGATAGCAGTAACATGAAGAGCTTTACCATATATTAATGATGGGAAAGCAAAATGAGTTATTTACTTACCGAACATTTGACCACTCAGCATAGCAAGTCATCATGTATGATTTTTACAGAGCTCATTTTAAACATTTAACCTCAGTCAGTAAGAAGATTCCTATCAAGGTCATCTTAAAACCTAAAATATGCAAGATACCTAGTTTTAAACTCCCATTTACTTCTTAGTACATCGATTGCCCTTCTCTACTTCTTTCATCCTTTCCTGTTTAATACTTTTTCCCCTTGCTTTCCAAAAAGGCTAATGTGGAAAATGAAAAAAGCAAAAGTCTTTCAGTTAAATAAGTTTCCCCTAGCTGCTTCTTATATTCTGGGAACTCAGAAAATATGGGCAAACCAAATTTAGCTTTTCTTTTGCATTTGCCAAGAGGTTATTTTGTAAGGTGATTTTTTTTTTGCTGGTTCATAGAACTCTATAAAACATATAGTGTTTATTACTTTATTTATATTTGTTTAAGTCACTAAGGTGAAACTCTAGTGATGGTGGCAATGTTACAGTTTTAACAAGTGGGGGCTTATTTTATAAATGTGCCTTTGTGGCCATAGCTTTAAAAAATGCAGGGGGTTAGCAGTGAAATGCTCTTTATGCCTTTTGGAAAGAAAATTGCTGGTTAATTCCAGAATAAAAGTACTACCAGAATAGAAAATCGCCAGTGTTAGTTTTTGTTACTATTCATTAACATACTCAGTTTTTAGATCTCTGCTCTCAGGATTGAACTACGTATATTCCAAAGTTTGGTCAGGAGGAAAGTGTTTTCTTTGTTACTTCTGTCGTAAAGAGGATGACAGAGGAATCCCCTTCCCTGTGCTTCAGAGGGTTTCTCAAAGTGGCCTTCAGAATTAGGATAATAACTCTCTTTTATCATCATCAGACAAAACCCCTGCAGGTGTCAAGTCATATTCCTTGACGTTTGTGCTCTAACTCAGATATGAATTGTTTCATGGTCAGGTTTAAGGAAAAGCAGACTTTGAAAAATAATTTATATGTGCATCCTAGGTAATGATTATATTTAAAAAACTTTATCCTTAAGTTTATTACCGTATACCTGCAGTATATAAATATGTTTAATTCTGCATGCATGCTTACAGAGTTTTAAAAATGCTTCTTCCTTCTTTCTAAAATGAACACTATAGCCTTAGTTTAACCTTGCTTTGAGTGGAAAAGTAAATATGTGTTTACAGAAAGTTGCTATTATTAATCTATATTTAATTTTATGACATATTCTCTCAAAAATATATTTAAATGAGAAGTTTGTCACTTTCTTCATTATTAACTGTTATTTTGTATCAAAATGAGTGTCTCAAAGAAACATTTCAATTCATAGTGAGCTAAGAAATTAGAGGGATTGTGTATATGGTGTATGTACAAAAGAAGGTTGCAAGGGTGTAGAGAAAGGAAGTGCTGAAGTTAAGCTCTATGGTATTTTAGTCAAAGTTGGCAAAGGAACATTTCATGTTAAAATGTATAAAAATCATGCATTGAAGAAACAGAGCTTGGACAAGCAAAATTTTTTATTTTCCATGATTATTTTGTTGATTCTGATTATGATAGAAATGATTAGACTTTGTGGTAGAAATATCAATTTTTAAAAATTGTATCATTTGGACATAGTGCCAAGTTTATAATTTGCTGAATAATGGCTGTGACATACATTAAACACCATGTACTTTGTGACAAGTAAGCAGACACGTACATTTGTCTCATGTGGTCCTGAGGAGCGTTGAGCAGACTCTGGTTTGAGTTTGATCAATAAGAGTTTATTTTTAATGTTTAAGCAGGGCATAAATAACCTTTAGTTATTCATGAATAGCTTCCTGAAGTTTGGTAAAAGTACGGTTTGCAGACTGCTCATACGTGTTGAAGCAACGTGTTCCTGTTCAGTGGTGTCCTTAGCAATGCCACTGGGCAGAAAAGTAAATTTGTACCTAAAGTAAATTTGTACAACTATTAATTTGCATTCTTTCCCATGCTATTCTCCCAAAGACTAAATATAAATTAGTTTGTAGTTCTGTTCACAAAGGTACTAATTAAATTAAAATGATATATAGGAAGGTAAAATGTCAATTTACCATCCTCTGAGACTGACAGAACTCTCCCAGGCTCTTCAAAGTTGAAATCATGCTTTGAATTATAATCCCATATGACCATAATCTTATACATTGGCAATGGTATAAATTGGGTTATATATTTGCTTTTACTAGAGACTCAAATCAAGTCACAGTCAAGGTAGAGAGTACTGCATTGGAATATCTTGCTTTTATGGTTTAGGTCCAAACATTAACCTTTGGCTGTAACAATTCACCTGATGCTGGCCTTTTGTTTTTTAGTACCATACGTAGATTGGGGTCAGTTTCAGTCTGATATATAAAAACAGTGCTTCAAAAGACATGTGCACACTACTATATATAAAATATGTATTCAGAAAGGAGGTCCTACTGCACAGCACAAAAACCTCTACGCCATACTCTGTAATGGCCTATATGAGAAAAGAATCTAGAAAAAGAGTGGATGTATACTTTTCTGTACACCCAAAACTAGCACAATGTTATAAGTCAATTATATTTTTTTAAAAATAGATAGTATGTATAAGAATGTGAAATAATTAAATGGTCTCCTTTTAACGAGTTTAAGTGAACTGTTAATTGCAGTGAATGGATTTCCATTCCATATTTGATCAGAAAATGAAAGTTTGCTGGAGAACTTTCAAATAATCCCCTGTTGTCAAATTGTTGTTTCATGTTAATCCAGAGCATTTTTCTCTAGGATATGTATCAGAAGAATCATTTTGAATTGTTTTTATTAAATTTGCAAAAATTCAAAGAACCTCTTCACAATAAATACTCACTGTTGTTGTCCTGCTTTGTTGTTTTAGTTGCTCGGTCGTGTCCGACTCTTTTGCAACCCCTTGGACTATAGCCCGCCAGGCTCCTCTGTCCATGAGATTTTCCAGGCAGAAATACTGGAGTGGGTTGCCATTTCCTCCTCCAGGGGATCTTCCCAACCCAGGGATCAAACCCACGTCTCCGCATCTCCTGCATTGCAGGTTAATTTTTTTACTGCTGAACCACCAGAGAAGGCAAACATTTTACTACATTTATCATTTTAGAAGAAAGGAACCTTGATTAGAAGCCATTTAATTTTTTTCAGTTTCAGTATTTACCAAATTTATAGGAACCCTCAAATCACTACTGTCTTACCTTTTTCCTCTCCATGTATGTAAATAGAATAAGTAAAAATTAACCAGAGATTCCTCCTCTTGAGTGATTAAAAGAAAAGTAATGTATTGTTGTGTTTGCTAGTAAAAAATCTGAACTTATTTTGAAGTTATTTTACATTCTGTTAGGCTGTAATGTGGGGGAAGATACCCAAGAAATATGGAAAGAAAGACTGTTCTAGCTAATAAGAGCTTAATTCTAGAGAGGCCACCAAGAAGTCTGTCGTGATTGACAAGCATTCTGGTAAAGTCTTCTCTTTCTCTCTCTCTCTTTTTTCCTATAGCAGTGTTGAAGTCAGTCAAAGTATATATACAAAGCTGAGTGAATACCAGTTTCCCCAGTACAGGGGCTATTTTTTCAGGAAGTCTAACTCAAACCAGATGTTTTGCCTAGACCCAGAGTTTGTTGCTGCCAAGCATCTCATCAGAGGTCAGAGTTCTGGGCTCGGGGCCCTGCTAGAATTCTTTCACAAATTGCTATTCGGTGAGGTTTTAATCCTAATGGAAAGAATAATGTGCTTGTAAAATCTGCAGTTATTACAAACACAGTATACATATTGTGGACTTCAAATGACTACATATTTCATTCCCATAAACAGGGAACGCAGATGAATGCCTTGTGTGATAGCTTTAGACATTCTAACTAAAATCTAGTATACAGTTTATACCACATTAACCATTTGCATTTGTAATACCCCAATAAAAGTAACTGTTATCTTTGGGTGACAACTGGTAACCAACTCATGCCCTCCCCCCGCCCAACAGTTTGTTTTTTTTTTTTTAATAAGCGCCACAACCTCATACAGCTGTTTGAGCACAAGCATTAAAAGCATTTGGAACTAAATATTGAATGTTCTCTTAGGAAGACCTACGAATGCTATCATACTAAGTGAAAAGTTCTTAAAATAAAGCAGAAGGTACTGTTGAGCCAAGGCTTCACTATCGTGTATTTGGAAACATATATATATATTAAAATTGAATTCATTTACTCAAATTAGGATAAAAGAGTTTGTATTTTCTCTTTAAAATGGAGAATGTGAATAGTATATTCTGAACGTGAATGAAGCTCTTTTGGAAAGATTGAGAGAGATTAGTGAGACTTTATATCTCTGCTTAATTTTCTCTACAAATATTGTCAGATGCTTCTTTGCAGGCTTGGCTCTTGTTGAGTATGAGCCCAAGAGAAATTTCCAGGTATACAAATATGAGTGAAACCACAATTTGGGCTAGAATCATAATTTGGGCTAGAGATAATTATGTTAATAAGACCATACTTACTAAAATTAAATAAATCTGCATTTGAGATAGTTGTGTGTTAATTTTTGTGTCAATAAAAAACAAAGTCTGAATTTCTGAAAATGAAAATTAACTTTTTTTATGAAATAAAAGAAGACAGATTCTATTGTCCATGAATTATCCTGTGCCATATGAAAGCACTTTTTGATTTGAACAATTTTTAGCATTTATCTGAGGTTGGAAAGTTAATTTCTAAATTACTTTTTTGTTTTTATATTTAAGTGACAGTATAGGTTACATTAAATAAACAAGGGTACATGGGTACAATAAATAAACAAGTCTCAAACAAGTTCTCTAAATCTCAACTGTTTGGAGATTAGCCCCCCAAATTCTGATAGAACCTTAAGGTATGGATAGAGACATTTACACTACTTTTAATTTTACCTTTCATTTGTATAAAAGGAAATCAGCACTGATAGCATCTCTACTGCATAGAGAGATGATTGCATTGGTGTTATAGACAGTTGCATTGGTGTTAAGAGGAATCATCATTACTATGAACTTAAATTCTTCTGTTGGCTGCCAACGGGAAAAAAAAATGATTTGTTAAAGTGTGTGATGTAAAAAAGAAAGGAGGATATTTGTATTGTATAACTTTCTTCAAGTTGTGAAACAATCTTTAAAAGTTATTTTCTGATTGATCTTTATGCTGTCTTATGCCTCTGGAGACGTAGCATAGTGGCAGATCTTCTGTAGAGTCTTGTTTTCTAATGTTCGTCTCCCTGAGTAAGTCCCGTCTCCTTTCTATGTAAACTCTGATAGTATATCATATTTACTACACTGTTATTTAGTTTCACTTTATTGCATCATTGCTTACAGGGGAATTTTCCTTGGAAGAAATGTGCATTATTTATGCGTGATATTTTTTACCATCTTTGACTTTCTGAAAAGTGAAATAATGTTTCTTTTTTATTTGTTCATAAACTACAATTGGTGGATTTCCACCCCCCTCCCAGAAATTCAGGCAATACCTTCATCAGTTTCTGTAAAGAAATTGAAATAAATGTCAAAACTTGAGGTTACATTTCAGTCTGTATGGCATAATCATTTAGGCGCAATTAAAAGAATAATCTGGGACTGTGATCAGTTAATGAGAAACAAACAGTTTCATATTAATGAGTTCCCATTTGCCAATAATTCTGTCATTTGTAACTTGCATCAGTCATCACCCCTGCAAATAGTCTTTTCAAGACATTATTTGCAATTTTGTCCTCTGTTTTCTGTCCTTGATGTTGTGAAAATGGCCGTCTACTGTTACAGGAATGAAAAGAGATCCCATTCAAACATCTTTTGTGTTTCCACTTTCAGTGAAAAATGTTTTTCAAACCTGCAGCTGGTTATTTCTGCAGGAGTTCCCACTTATGCTCAGATTTGATTGACATTTTGAAATGGCAGCTTTTCATGAAAAGCTGTTAACTTGTAGAATTCAGTTATGGTACTAAGACAGACTGACTTTGTTCTGTGGCTGGGACCTGTCCAAGCTAAATAGAACCCTGCATCTGAATTTAATAGTGCTACTCAGCCAAGATAGGGCACTTTTGCCTTTTTTTCCCCCTCCAAAACTCTGATGCTTCTTATATGTTCTAAAACTAGCTTGATGGATATTCATCCCAACATCTTTCTGTTCTGTAATTGCTTTAATTGACATATATAGTCATTGCCTTGTTCCCTCCCTTGAACATCTAATGGACCAGGAGAGTGCTTTACTTTATGATGTTAATTGAGAAGAACTTATTTTGCGATTAATGTTACAGAGCACAAAAAATTTAGGAATATTGCAATTGTTTCTGCCAGTATGGAGGAGCTAATATATTTATAAACATGTTGCTACCAGGACTTAACAATTCAATTCATTATGTTAAAATACTATGAAAAATATTCTGTGTATGATACTATACAAATATCGCTTATTAATATTATTACTATACTTAGCAAATAATTATATTCTGCCCTCAGTTTCAAGAGCAATATGCTATAAATCAGGAGTCACAAAATACATGATCCCTGCCCTTAAGGAACTTTGAATTCCATATATGATTATAGTTAACTGATTATTAGTGCTTCAAAGCACATCAATTTATTAACATCTAATGGCAATGATTTTTAGTTTTTCAAATGTCTAGTTTTTCTTGTATTTGATTTCCATATAATAGTTTTATGGGATAAATTAGGAAACTTAGTATCTTTGGCTTGTGGGTTTTTTGTGGTCCTGTGCTATCTACTCGGAAATGTAAAACAATGGTTTTACTTCTGAAGTTTAGGGCACTGCTTACTGTGTTATGTGGAGGTATTAACCCTGAACATCTACACATGATAACCTGGTTTCACCTGTCTTAAGGTAGAGAGCTGAGACAGATAATCACTGTAGATCCTGACCACTTTTCTGAAGCACCGATCTTCACAATTCTCAACTCATACCATTGCACATTTAATTCAACAGCTGACTCAGAATGATTATTCATTTTGTATTAACTGAAGCTGGCATGTTGCTGCTGCTTTACTTTTAGGTCAGTTCTAGACTTTACGTTCTGTAGCGTATACACAAGAGTGTGAGCTAATGCTGGACAGAATGCCCTCTGAGTATATTATAAGACTCAGTGTTTTAACTTATTCTTATAGCTCTGATACAGAAATTCAGGGTTGATATTCAGGGAAAATATTGGCTAAAATGATAATTTTGATACTGTCCCTAAATTTCAATGTCTCACCCTGGTTTTGCTCCCCCAATAACTTAGATAATTAAAATAAAATCATACCATATCCATTTGTATCAATATAGAGGATTTCAGAGAGCCAATACATTTTAATGCATGATTAGTAAAAATAATATAACATTGAAGTCACAGTGACATTAATTTCAGAATCACTTTTAAAATAAGAGTTTAAATCCATTTTCCCTATTTTGATGATGTGAAAGGAACAATTTTGGTAACTTAATTTGATGTATGTGTTAAGAATACCCATAGACCTATAGTTAGTGAACAGGTAGCCAAAAAGGCATTCCACTGTCCTTTTGGTTGCACGTCAGCCTTTGTAACTATTTCAGTGTGTAGACTGACACTATGTATAAAGGACCTTAAAATGTCCTATTTTGTCTTGACCAATTCTTTTTTAAGAATTGTGTCCCAGGGGAGCAAGTTAATTTAAAATTTTATGTATAAATGTATTATATAGTACTACCTATAATAATTGAACTGAGAAAAAGAAAATGTTCAATTTTTAAAAAAGACTGGATTAAGTGTGTCCATGTAATTGAGCAATCTACAACTATTTAATATTAAATTTCTAAGAGTCTAAAATAAAATGTTCAAATATCCTGTCAAAAAGCTGGATTCATCCTTGTATTATGGAAAAAAGATCTGCCGAGCAAAAGTTGAAGGAAAAATCCCTACAAGTTGAGTTGCTTCTGAATGATAAGATTGTGTGTATTATTTTCTTCTCCTTTATGCACCTGTGTACTTTCCTAATTTGCTGTAATTAAAACCTGTAACTTTTATCCTCTGGGACAAAAACAGATTTATAACCGAGAAACTAGGGGAAAAAATAGTAGTGACACGTTGAAATCTAGAAATCCTGTTTTCTAATTTCATTCAGGGCAGCTTGAGTAATCGTCCTAGTTCAGGAGGTGAAAAGCAGTCACCCATAGGCCATATTCTACCAGCAGAGGATTTTGCTTGGCTAGCACTGGAATTTTAAAATAATTTGTTTGCATGCCTTTAGGAGAGGGCACAAACCTCTCCAGTGTACCACCAGCCCCTACCCATCTCTCATTCCTGGCCTGATTCATACATTTATGTAATCTTCCAGACCTCTGAGATGCAGATGTTTTGTTTGTACAGCTTTGTGCCTGATCCTGAGCACTTCTGTCACTAGGAGAATGGGCCTCTTCAGTGTTGGGCTTTTGTTTTTGCCCACCCAATACATGATAATAGCAGTAGTGGCGATGATGTTGATCATTAACAGTTACCATTTGTTGACTCATTAGTGCCAGTCTTAGAGTAAAACTTAATCATATAATCTAGTCTTCACTGTTCTAGGGGTGGGTCCTATTTTTCCCCCATCTTATTGATGAAACAATTGAAGCTGAAAGAGATAAAGAATCTGTTCATAGTAGAGGTGAGAATTGAAGCTAAATCTACTTAGAGTCAAACTCAGTGCTCTTAAAGTTAACTTAATAGTTAACTTGTATTCATAATTATGTTTTAGTGTCACTGCAAATCTTTAACCATGCTGCTTATATTATTGACAAGAGGACTGTACAGTAATAATGCCATTCTTGTTTATGCATGTTACAGACTAAAGAGAAAGGGGTTTTACTATTATTGTTGATAATTTATTAAACCACATTAATTCATTTTTAGTTTGTCATTATACATTATGTGTTAAGATATAGAGAGGAAATACTGGGGTTATACCATGAAAACTTGGTACAAATGTTATTCTTTGTACTAAGGAATAGTATACCTATTTCTTATGTACAACTATATTGATTGAAATATGTAATTCTGATATGCTCATTTCTTGTTACATAACATACTCAGGAACATAACATAACCCCTCCACTATCTAAGTATATAAAAAGAAAGCTTTCTGGTAAATACTTTGATATCCAACTTTCATAGTCCTGTATACTTAATGCCTATTATCTCAGATATATTTTGTTTCACCTTTGATTTTCTTTTGACAAAAGAAACCAATTTGAGAGATTCTGATTAGAGGTAGAAAATTGGTTTCTATATGGAAGAAAAATAATATGATCTCCAGAATGTATAATAATCTTATGAGGGTTAAGTCACTTAACTGTCATATCTGAATCCCAACTAGGAAATATGTTGTGTCATGGCTCAAAAGGGAGTGGATATATATGTACTTTTAGTTGATTTCACATTGTTGTACAGCAGAAACTAAAACAACATTGTAAAGCAATTATTCTCCAATGAAAAATAAATTTAAAAAATTATTTAAGAGTGATAGGAATAGGAAGAAAATTGTAGAAGTAACCTCTGCTTTAAACTCTTTAGAGAAAGGGTGTTCATTAAGCAAATATTTTATAATAAAGATAAAAACATTTATAAATATCTTGATAATTATAATTTTACAAAAACTTTGATGATGAATACATTTATCATGCTAGTAGTACATGGAAAGTTAGAAGAAAAAGAAGTAATTAAAATCATGGATAACTGGAGGTATGTAAGAGGTAAATGTTCTGAAATAGTGTGTGTTGAAAAGATGTTTGACACTTTAGTAATATTTTCACAAGATATAGGATTTTGGGTGGTTGAAGATAATATTTTTTCAGAGATTATATTGCATCTATTCTATTGTCTTCTGTCATCTGCTGGTGCTGGTGGTGATCTGAATCGGATTTATTCGAGAGTGACCTGTTTTTTACATCTCTGCAGGATTTTTTGCATCTTCCTTTGTATACATAGGACTCGGTTTTTTTTCATTCTGTGGGCTGGATGCTTCTTGGACCTTTATAATCTGAAAGTCTCCTTCAACTTTGGGAAAATATCTTGTGCTCTGTATTTGGGTATATCTTTCCCCTTCTCCTTTGTCTTTTGCTTCTCTTTTTTTTTCTCAGCTATTTGTAAGGCCTCCTCAGACAACCACTTTGCCTTCTTGCATTTCTTTTTCTTTGAGATGGTTTTGGTTACTGCCTCATGTACGGTGTTCCGAACCTCAACCCATAACTCTTCAGGCGCTCTGTCTACCAGATCTAATCCCTTGAATCTATTTGTCATCTCCTATATAATCATAAGGGATTTGATTTGATTTCTTGTTCTTTGTTTTCTCTGGTTCCATTAAGGTAGGAATGAGCCCCTTAAATGGAACCTCTCTGTCTCTCTTTTCTAAAAATTTCAGCTCTTGGTTTTTGTCATTGCTGTTGCTCTGATGAAGCCCTCAATTTTATCTTCTAGTCATTTTATTTTAAATATTTTATTTTGGTAATCATTTTTCGTTTCTGAGAAATGTTTTCTTGATCTCTAATTCCCCTTTTATATAATATTACTTTCTTATTTTTGGTTCTTTTTGTGGGCGTGTAATATTGTGTTTACTTTTCCTAAAAATACAGACCAAAGAGATTTTCCCTCTATCCCTGTTTCTTCTGCTTTTTTTGTTGTTCATTTGTTTTGTCTCTCTGTTTCTTTGGAGAATCTTGGTAATCTCTTCCTATGTAAGAGTTTGTTGTTACTGTTCTCACTAAGTCGTGTCAGAGTCTTTGTTACCCCATGGAATGTAAGCATGCCAGGCTTCCCTGTCCTTCACTGTCTCCCAGAGTTTGCTCAAATTCATGTCCATTGAGTCAGTGATTCTATCTAAGCATCTTATCCTTTGCTGCCCTCTTCTCCTTTTGCCTTCAATCTTTCCTAGCATCAGAATCTTTTCCAAGGAGTTGGCTATTTGCATCAGGTGGCCAAAGTATTGGAACTTGAGCTTCAACATCAATCCTTCCAATGAATATTCAGGGTTGATTTCCTTTAGGATTGGCTGGTTTGATGTCCTTGCAGTCCAAAGGACTGTCAAGAATCTTCTCTAGCACCACAGTTCAAAAGCATCAGTTCTACACTCCATCTTCTTAATGGTCCAACTCTCACATCCGTACATGACTACTGGAAAAACCATAACTTTGACTAAATGGACCTTTGTTGGCAAGTGATGTCTTTGCTTTTTAATATGCTGTCTTTGTTATATGCAATAGAGTTTCTTTTATTAGCAGGTTTTGCTTTATCAAGATCTCTTAAGGGAAGATAGCTATTCTTAAACTGGGAATGTCTACCTGCCACATTTCAGAAGACTTTTTCTTTAGAGCAAACTTTTTAGTTTTTTTAGTGAAGAACCCTACAATTTTTTCTTTTTTGACAAGAAAAGATGGAGTAAATATTTGGTTGGAAAGGTGGAATAAACATTTTGGATGCTGCTTGTGGAGAATTTGAAAGTATACTGGGTTGAGTAGTGTCTTCTCACAATTCATGTCTACCCAGGACCTCAGAATGTGACCATATTTGGAAATAGGGTCCTTGTAGGTATAACAGGTTAAGAAGAGGTCATAACTGGATTAGGGTGGGCCCTAATCCAGTGACCGGTGTCCGTGTAAGAGGAGAAAACAGACACACAGAGAGAATACCATGTGAAGGTGGAGACAGGATGTGAAGTGATACAGCTGCAAGCCAAGGAGCGCCAAAGATCGCCGGCAGCGCTGGGACTAGGAGAGAGGCGTGGAGCACAGTGTCCCTCAGAGTCTCAAGAGGGAGCAAGTTGCCAGCACCTTGTTTTGGACCTCTGCGCTCCACAACTGTGAGAGAATAAACTTCTATTGGGATAAGCCACCCAGTTTGTGGTAATTTTTTTCTGTAACCCTATGAAACCAAAACAGATATGCAGCAAACTCACCTTAATGACCTGACCAGCGTACCCACCAGACCTTTGAACAGCATCTGTTACCTCCTAGCCTGTTGCATCTGAGGACTGTACACAAGAATTTTAAAGGACCAGAACATACACCTGAAAACTCAGGCTTGGGAAAAGGATCCCTCATCCCTAGGCTGTGAGATTTTAGGTTTGAAGAGTAGGCGTGGATGGTCCCTTCCTCTGGTATAGATAAGGCCTGGGGAGCCTGGTATAGATAAGGCCTGGGGAGCCTCAGTCATGGTGGAGTGTGGCAGAGCTTTTTGTCTCCGCTCTTGTTATGCTAGCTGGCATTTGTGTTTGGGGGACCATTAGCCCATCCCCAGTGTGATAAAGAGGACTGAGCACTCTAGATTTGGCATTTCCAGCACGGGGGACATTTTGAGGTCATGGCCTGATTTACCACCTCAGCTTTCTTTCAGGATTGTCTTAAACACTGGGCTACTTTTCCCACAATGCTCAGTGCTAAAGGCCATCTCCTTTTGTGTGAAGTCAGCCTGCTGGGAATCAGTCTATGACATGTTGACTCTTCCCACCCAGGCTTTATACAATGTGATCTCTGACATATCCCAGGACAGAGCCTCTCTAGAGGTTCTCCCGACTTAGTGCACCTCGTAAGTTACCCTCAACTGTGTCTCCTGAGTGAATGCATCAGCTTGCGACTTCCCCCTTCTGCCAGAGGACACCTTGAAGATAATGTTCTCTTAGCCATTGAACTTTTCTCTAATAGGAGGTATTTCACAGGAAAGGAAAAAGCCTTGGCTTTGTTTCTTTTTGAACTATCTTTCCATCTGTTACACTTCCCTGGGAAAGCGTTATAGAACTCAAGTCTTTAAATTCAGTCCCTGTTGAGATGAGAAAAGCTTCCTAGGTGAGTTATCAATAATTTAAAGGTATATCTGGCTGTTAGTAATAGCCATTGTTAAGACAAGCATGGGTCTGGGCATGGATTTAAGTCACTGACAACATGTGGTTTTCTACGCTGTCTATGTGTTGGTCTCTATAATGTGTTTCTAACTTCATGCCATGGCTTGGCTAGCACTAATTTCTTTTCTACTTTTTCTTTACTCCTAGGAAGGTATTGCTTCTGTGTATTTCACATTGTAGGGAGAAACTCACCTCATTGTGACCCCTAACCTATGTAGTAAATCCTCTGAAATTAATTTTGGTTCTTTCTGATCTGTGTCCCCACGTGACTCCCCCAAGATTTCATTATTAGATTTTGACAGCCTTTTAAATTTGTAAGTGCCACAAATTTGTCACTAGAGATGAATGAGTAAAAAGAAAATTTTTTTTCTTGAGGATATGGGTAAAATATTTCAAGTGACAGGTTCGCATCAATAATGTTAATGTTTATAGGGTGATGAAAACCATATAAGTCTTAGGCCAGAATCTTGTTTCAGCTGAGTCCCAGAAATTTTGACCACAGAAGCCAAGATACATTCCATTTATTCCAACAACTGTTTTTCCAAGTTCTTTCCAACTGTCTGAAAGACAGTTGTCATTCTTGAATGCCTGAAACGTTAAATGCTTTTTCCTACTGTCACAGTTAAAAGCAAGGGAAACATTGTCTACTATTCCTGAATTGCCTTTTGTCTTCCTTGAGTTCCTAAAATGGAGAGCAAATTTGATAATGTTCCTTTGGCCCTATTTTTCGTGTTCATCCTCTGGCGAGGTTTTTGAAAAATTTCACTTCATTTTTTCTCAAGTACTGACTTCTGGCCTTGCTTTCATGCCAGAAAGTTGCCTCTACTGAACGTGAAACAATTACAGAGTCATAGATTTTCCTTGTTTCGTATTGGTACCAAAGGAATTCCCCCAGTGGTTTCTAGTTCTAGTGCAGGGGAATGTAGTATTTGGGGAACTGAGGACAATCAGAGGAAATACAGAAAAGACATAACTGAAATTATTCTGAATATGATTCCAAGTAGCATATGTATATTATTATTAACTGAAAAGAGAAAGAGCTTAAAACCATTGTAGTTTAATGTCTTAAAACCATTATATTGAATAGTTTGGTCTTTGGTCCATTTATTTGCATAGTATTTGATGTTTTTCTCAAAAAAATATTAACCAAAATAAAAGATTTATTTCAAAAACTAAGCTATTATGAAGTTTCTCTGTGAAATTAAAACTAGTTGTTAGGAAAAAGAAAGAAAAATACCAAGGTTAAAAATTATCTATCCCACTTCACATTCTAAGCTTGCACACAAGGTTTGCTGGCTGTTGGGTGTTCTTTACCAAAGTCATCTGAGTAATACCACAGCAGTAGTAAGCATGATGATTTTACAGTGTAAATTTTGCATTACAAGAAGCATTTTTTTTTTATTACAAGTTGATAAGACAGGTTTATCTTCAGTTCAGTTCAGTTCGGTCGCTCAGTCGTGTCCAACTCTTGCGACTCCATGAATTGCAGCACTCCAGGCCTCCCTGTCCATCACCAACTCCCAGAGTTCACCCAAACTCTTGTCCATCTAGTCGGTGATGCCATCCAGCCATCTCATCCTCTGTCGTCCCCTTCTCTTCCTGCCCCCAAACCCTCCCAGAATCAGGGTCTTTTCCAATGAGTCAACTCTTCGCATGAGGTGACCAAAGTACTGGAGTTTCAGCTTTAGCATCAGTCATTTCAAAGAATACCCAGGACTATTCTCCTTTAGAATGGACTGGTTGATTCTCCTTGCAATCCAAGGGACTCTCCAACACCAAGAGTCTTCTCCGACACCACAGTTCAAAAGCATCACTTCTTTGGCGCTCAGCTTTCGTCACAGTCCAACTCTCACATCCATACATGACCACAGGAAAAACCATAGCCTTGACTAGACAGACCTTTGTTGGCAAAGTAATGTCTCTACTTTTGAATATACTGTCTAGGTTGGTCATAACTTTTCTTCCAAGGAGTAAGCGTCTTTTAATTTCATGGCTGCAGTCACCATCTGCAGTGATTTTGGAGCCCCCAAAAATAAAGTCTGCCACTGTTTCCACTGTTTCCCCATCTATTTCCCATGAAGTGATGGGACCAGATGCCATGATCTTAGTTTTCTGAATGTTGAGCTTTAAGCCAACTTTTTGACTCTCCTCTTTCACTTTCATCAAGAGGCTTTTTAGTTCCTCTTCACTTTCTGCCATAAGGGTGATGTCATCTGCAGATCTGAGGTTATTGATATTTCTCCTGGCAATCTTGATTCCAGCTTGTGCTTCTTCCAGCCCAGCATTTCTCATGATGTACTCTGCATATAAGTTAAATAAGCAGGATGACAATATATAGCCTTGACGTACTCCTTTTCCTATTTAGAACCAGTCTGTTGTTCCATGTCCAGTTCTAACTGTTGCTTCCTGACCTGCATACAGATTTCTCAAGAGGCAGCTCAGGTGGTCTGGTATTCCATCTCTCTCAGAATTTTCCACAGTTTATTATGATCCACACAGTCAAAGGCTTTGGCATAGTCAATAAAGCAGAAATAGATGTTTTTCTGGAACTCTCTTGCTGTTTTCCATGATCCAGTGGATGTTGGCAATTTGATCTCTGATTCTTCTGCCTTTTCTAAAACCAGATTGAACATCTGAAAGTTCATGATTCATGTATTGCTGAAGCCTGGCTTGGAGAATTTTCAGCATTACTTTACTAGTGTGTGAGATGAGTGCAATTATGTGGTAGTTTGAGCATTCTTTGGCATTGCCTTTCTTTTGGATTGAAATGAAAACTGACCTTTTCCAGTCCTGTGGCCACTGCTGAGTTTTCCAAATTTGCTGGGATATTCAGTGCAGCACTTTTACAGCATCATCTTCCAGGATTTGAAATTTGAAATTTCAACTGGAATTCCATCACCTTCGCTAGCTTTGTTCGTAGTGATGGTTTCTAAGGCCTCCTTGACTTCACATTCCAGGATGTCTAGCTCTAGGTGAGTGATCATACCATCATGAATTATCTTGGTCATGAAGATCTTTTTGTATAGTTCTTCTGTGTATTCTTGCCACATCTTCTTAATATCTTCTGCTTCTGTTAGGTCCATACCATTTCTGTCCTTTATTGTGCTCATATTTACATGAAATGTTCTCCTGGTATCTCTAATTTTCTTGAAGAGATCTCTAGTCTTTCCCATTCTGTTGTTTTCCTCTATATCTTTGCATTGATCGCTAGGAAGGCTTTCTTATCTCTCCTTGCTATTCTTTGGAACTCTGCATTCAGATGCTTATATCTTTCCTTTTCTCCTTTGCTTTTTGCTTCTCTTCTTCACACAGCTATTTGTAAGTCCTCCCCAGACAGCCATTTTGCTTTCTTGCATTTCTTTTCCATGGGGATGGTCTTGATCCCTGTCCTGTACAATGTCTCGACCCTCCATCTATAGTTCATCAGACACTCTTATCAGATCTAGTCCCTTAAATCTATTTCTCACTTCCACTGTATAATCATAAGGGATTTGATTTAGGTCATACCTGAGTGGTCTAGTGGGTTTCCCTACTCTCTTCAATTTAAGTCTGAATTTGGCAATAAGGAGTTCATGATCTGAGCCACAGTCAGCTCCTGATCTTGTTTTTGCTGACTGTATAGAGCTTCTCCATCTTTGGCTGCAAAGAATATAATCAATCTGATTTCGGTGTTGACCATCTGGTGATGTCCATGTGTAGAGTCTTCTTTTATGTTGTTGGAAGAGGGTGTTTGCTATGACCAGTGCGTTCTCTTGGCAAAACTCCATTAGTCTTTGCCCTGCTTCATTCCGCATTCCAAGGCCAAATTTGCCTGTTACTCCAGGTGTTTCTTGACTTCCTACTTGTGCATTCCAGTCCCCTATCATGAAAAGGACATCTTTTTTGGGTGTCAGTTCTAAAAGCTCTTGTAGGTCTTCATAGAACCATTCAACTTCAGCTTCTTCAGTCAGTAATAATGGCAAAGTTGATTAGTGTTTTGTTGTTGTTGTTCAGTCACCAAGTCATGTCCGACTCTCTGCAACCCCATGAACTGTAGCACACATGGCTTCCCTTCACTATCTCCCTGAGTTTACTCAAATTCATGTCCCTTGAGTTAGTGATGCCATCCAAGCATCTCATCCTTTGTCGTCCCCTTCTCTTCCTGCCTCCAATCTTTCCCAGCATCAGGTTCTCTTCAGATGAGTCAGTTCTTCACATCAGGTGGCCAAATTATTGGAGCTTCAGCTTTAGCATCAGTCCTTCCAATAAATGTTCATGGTTGATTTCCTTTAGGATTAATTGATTTGATCTCCTTGCAGTCCAAGGAACTCTCAAGAGTCTTCTCCAGCACCACAGTTCAAAAGCATCAGTTCTTCAGCACTCGGCCTTCTTTATGGTCCAACTCTCACATCCATACATGACTACTGGAAAAACCATAGCTTTGGCAAATTAGTGTTTATGAAGTACTTAATAGGGATAGGATGGTATTTATCCTTTCCTTTTTACAGTTGATGAAAGTAAGGCAGCAAAATGTTATGTAACTTGCTACTTTATGTACTTCGTGTAACTCACTACTTTTCATCCTCATTTGTTTCCTAAGGTTAGGATAGGATAGACCACACAGTCCAGCTGCCTGAGTTCAAAATTTGGCTTCCCCATTTATTAGCTTGCTGGCCTTGGGCAACGTATCAGGTTTGTTGTACTCATCATCGTCACCATCATCGTCATTCCTGTTGTACAACTGTGGTATGTTAAGCACCAAAAGGCAGCTAAGGACTGTCAAACCCAACCTTCTTAAGTCTAAGGAAACCGAAGCCTAAAAATGAGATGACTTATCCATCACTAGCTTGTGTTTTACTTACAACTAGAACAATAATCATTTACCTTTTATGTCCTTTCTACAGTTTTTGGTTTCAAAGACTGATAAAATAATTTTTTAGAACATTTATGGTTCTGGCAGCCAGTCTCCAGGATGGTGCTCAATAATCCCTGCCTCTTGGTACTAACACTCTGGTGTGTTCTCCTCCCTCATTGTACTGGCCTTTCTGACAGTACGGTGTGGCAGAAGTAATGGTATATCACTCCTGAGAGTTGTGAAGACATGTGGTTCTGTCTTAGATGCTTTTGTTCTCTTGGATCACTTCCCTATGGGAAGAGGGGAAGCCGACTTCCATGTCATGAGCAGCCCTGGTAGATACTCATATGGAGAGGAATTGAGACCTCTGGCCGACAGTATATAAGGAGATCAGGCCTTCTGCCAAGAGTAATAATGAGTGAGCATCTTAGAAACGTATCCTTCAACCCACTCAGGCCTTCAGATGATTTCAGTCCAGCAGACATCTTGACTGCAGCCTCATCAGAGACTCTCACTGAGAGAAGTGCCCAGCTAAGCTGCTGCTAGACTCCAGACCCTCAGAAACTGTGAGATAATAAAAGTTCATTACTTTCAGCTGCTAAGTATTGGCGTAACTTGATAAACATCAGTGGATAACCAGTGTAGTAGAGCTGTGGAGAACTGACATGTTTCCACATGTTTTCCTTGTCACAAATAAGAAGGAAAGGACTGTTTTAGTACTATAAGGACTATTTTAGTACCAAAATAGTAGGAATGTCATAATACTATAGTAAGGGACAGTTTTTAGATTGAATAAATTGATCTGGTTGAAAAACTTTCACATTGTTCTTTTTCTCATTTTGTTATTGACCACTGAAAACTCTGTCATGAACTGAATTTTGGGAACCATTCTGTTTCATCATACTGTGTTTCAATTAGTAGCTTTCAATTTTGCCGCCTTTTGTGTCCTCAAGTGTTTGCTTGAATAAAGGGAAATACGTTCTCTTTTGAAACGTGGCTCTAGAAAAACCAAACTGAGGAAACTCAAGTTGTAGTTCTTTTTCGTGGTAGAAAGCACATTAACAGATAAAGCTTCTCTGGGTTTAGATTTTCTCATCTGTGAATCGATTGGTTATACTATATATGACCTCTTATAAACCTTTCCATTTCTAAAATTGTGACATTGCAATAGACCTTTGGACATCTTTCTTTTCACCTGCACTCTTTGCCAACAGAAGGAAGGTGGGTAATCTTCAAATTTTGCTTTTCCCCTCCAGGAGAAGGAAAGAGAACTGCCGGTGGAAGGGACATAATCCTCTTCTTCTGACTCTGACACGTGCCTACTGTGCCGGTCTCTATACTTACTGTGCTGCCGCTGTAAAGGAACCAAGTAGGAATGGAGATGTCTCGAGGTTTTCTTTGAGAAAGAAGTGCACCTGTCATTCATAACTGAGCTGGTTACATGGCAAATCATAATTATTTTCAGCCTGTCAAGTAAAATGCTGCAGTGGATGCCGCTTAGTGACAGAGGGATAGAAAAATTAGAGGGAAAGGGAACAGGAGAAAGTAAATTATAGTTTCATGATAGAAAAGACAAGTGTCCTGTCAAAGCAAGGTACCATGTACTTCCTTCAGAAATCTCCTTTTTTTTTTTCTGTTATTGCATAGACACTCTTACCATTTACATAAGATTTGTAATAAGAACAGTGTGATACAGAATCTTTAAAACATGTCTGTTTTGTCAGATTGTTTTTAGTCATAGTAAGCCTTATAAGTGAAGAGAAAGCATTATCTTGTAAACAAAAAAAATGTGTTCCAGATTGTTATGAAACTTTTCCTTAAAAAATAGTTGAAGTCAATGGGTTTTCTTTTCAGGAGAGCTGGAATTTGCATTGCTAGATCAGCTGATACCGCTTTACTTATATGAAACAGAGGGGCGTAGTGTTCAGAGCTCCAGCTCATGACTTTGCCTTCAACTGTTCCCTGGTTGTGTGACACTGGGTGACATATTTAACTTCTATGTGTCTGTTTCCTCTTTTGTAAAATGGAAATAATAACAATATAACGTAACAACCACAGGATTGTGAAGATGAATTAAGTTAGCATTGTAAAATTCCTGATACCTATTAGCACCCAATATAAATATTTTCTGGTGTTATTATATAAAATGAGTTTTCTTTTACAAGGCTTTTGAAGAACTTTAACAGCTTCTCTGTAATACTTTATATTTTGCCCCTTTGTGGTAGTATCAACTGCACCGAATTATGAAAATTCAACCCTGTCACAGACATTGACTTATGACATACCTGTCATTAAAGATTATACACCTCATCCAATGAAAGTTATTAGGTGTACATTAAAAGAATTCTGGAGACAGCACCATTCCTTACAAGACAAGTAGGTAGTTACTTCTTTTTTTAAAAGGTGCATTTCAGAATTATTTGCACATGGGGACTGCAAAAAAATCACATTAGGTTTTTGTTTATTTAGCTAATCGCAGTATGCCCATTTTGTGCTCCTTGATGCTGCCAGCTCTTCTCCCTAAGCTCTGCGTCCCTCCCAGGGTTTTCAGTATTTATTATGTTCCTCCCATTTGCATGCTAGGGGGTTCATACTTAGAATGCTCCACCACAGATCTGTCTCCCAAACTCCAAACTCCATTTATCTACTGACCAACCTGAACTTTCAGTTTGGAAATCTAACAGACCTCTCAAACTTAACATATCTAGAAAAGAACTCTTGGCCTCCCTCTACTCAGCTCCTTGCCTCCCCCAAGTTTGAAACGAAATCCTAGTCTCGTTTAAAAAAATCACTTTTATGAAAATCCCTGATTCTTCCTTTTTTGCTTTATTAATTTCATCTACCTCTTTTCACTCCAACCACCTTACTCTAGACAGCCATCATCTCCCTCTTGATTTGCTAAAAATGTCTATCAAGACTCCCTATTTCCATTTCTGTCTTTCTTCAACCCATTTTCTATATCATGCTTTTTTTTAAATGTAAGTCAGCTCTTCGCATCAGATGGCCGAAGTATTGGCACTTCACCTTCAGCACCGGCTGAAGAATAAAATAAAACAATAAAATTCTAACTCCTTGCCATGGGACCTGTGCAATCCTTGTCTACTTCTCCAGTCTTATTGCTGACCGCTTTTTCACCCCCATTGAGCTCTGGTCACACTGCCCTCTTTTCAGTTTCATGAACACTGTATCTTGTTCCCACCTCAGGGCTCTTGCACTTTTTTTTTTTTCCTAGTCTAGAATAATCTCTCCGGCTCTTTCCATGGCTGGCTCCTTCTCATTCCTCAAGTGTCAGTTTTAATATATTTTTTTCAAAGAATCAATTCCCAGTCACCCCAGTAGCCACCTTTAATTCCTTGATCTATCATGGTTCTCTGTTTATTTCCTTTATAACATTTATCACAAGTTGTCATTCTTATTCATTTATTTAATGATATATTCTATATGTTTGCTGCTGCACTCTCATTAATTAGAATAAGGCCAGGTACAAAATAGACACTCAATGAATGAATGAGTGAGTGAATTCTTAGAAGCATTAGAAAGGTTGCTTTGAGTCTCTTTAGGACACTTCCAAGCTCATTCAGGTCGTTGGCAGAGTTCATTTCCTGACTGAGTGACTGAGAACCCCAGCTTTTTACCAGCTGCTGGCTGTAGCCCACTGTCAGATTCTGGAGGTCACTCACAGTTCCTTGACACATGGGCTTCTTCAGAGTGACTGCTTACTTCATCAAGACATTAGGAAAATTGCCTTTCCTCTACACCCTCAGCTCATCACTGAAGTGAGTGCCTGTCACCTTTGCTGTATTCCACGGCTTAGAAGCAAGTGGCAGGTCTTGCTCACACTCAGGGTGAGTAAATTATACAAGGAGTGAACACCAAGAGGTGACTGTCATGGGGGTCACCTCAGGGTCTGTCTGCTACAGCAGTTAATGATAAAAGTACTGGTTTTCTTGGGGCTTCCCGGGTGGCTCAGTGGTAGAGAATCTGCCTGCCAGTGCCAGAGACGCAAGAGACACGGGTTTAATCCCTGAGTCAAGAAGATTCTCCTGAAGAAAGGGCACCCTGATCCAGTGTTCTTGCCTGGGAAATCCCATGGCTAGAGGAGCCTGGCAGGCCAAAGTCCATGGGGTCGCAAAGAGTCGAACGCCACTGAGCCACATGACTGAGCCAAGCTGGTTTTAAACGTAACCTGGGTCAGAGTGACTACTAAAGGGAGTGAAGCTTACTACTGCTTCCCATTGGAATGAAGGACTTTGGTTGATTCTGAAGTTTTGCATTCAGAACAGCAGATATTTATTACAAACCTGTTGCTGCTGGTGCTGCTGCTAAGTCGCTTCAGTCGTGTCCAACTCTGTGCGACCCCATAGAGGGCATCCCACCAGGCTCCCCCATCCCTGGGATTCTCCAGGCAAGAACACTGGAGTGGGTTGCCATTTCCTTCTCCAATTACAAACCTACTCTTATGAATAAAAGACAATCCTGCCTCAAAGAGAAGGAAAGACGTTTTTTTAGATTATTATAAGAGGGAGGTATGAGAGGAAGGCAGCTAGACTACCTTTTCCTCCCATTTCCTCTCAATATCAGAAAAAAATTAAATCCTTTCATACTAAAATGGAAATGAGTTGCTAATTCACTCTAAAACCCAAATTTATTTAAAATAAACTGTCAGTTCCAAACTGAGATTTACTCTAACAGAATATTCCCCTTGGTGGTTTGAGGAATGAATAAGATGAATTATTTGCACTTGGGTCTTGCTTGCATAGTTGATCCTATAAGGACCAGTGTTTAATTCTTATGCCCTAGAATTCTTTACTTGGTAAAGAGGAGTTAGGAACATCTGTATCCCTCTTACAGATTCTCTAATTTGTATTTTCTTGAACTCTGTAACCTAATCCTTGTCCATGAATGGTGTAGTTGCTCTATGCATCAAATATTTTTGATTTTCCCCAATTCTACCATGACTCATAGAGGTACTTGGGGAAAATGAGTCATTATACTATATTGAGCCTTAAAAAAAAGATTGTCTAAAAATAACGTTTGGTTGTATCAAGGTACATACCTAGGTTTGCTTTTTGCCCTTTCTGCTAGAGGTGCCTAATCATTTTCTAATCATGTTGACCGTGAGATTGTCTGTGGTAAATGGAGTCCGATGAATGAGTCTCACAAGTCTTGACTTGGGAGGTGGCAAATCAGGACTTTCTTCCTGAGGGTTTCTTTGCATTCTGGGTCCAAATATCCTGGGTTCTTTGGCTTCTTTTAAGGATGCTTGTACTTAGCTCATGTTCAAAATGACAGAAGCTTAAGTTTAACTCAATTTCCAGGAAAATACTTAAGCTTTTTGAATCAGAAGCATCAGAGATTAGTCTCTGAGTAATGTCTGAGTTAACCAGTACTCTTTATTAACCTAGAAACCTACCAGAAACTATTTGCCAGAGTATTTGGTGGCTTGAAGTGAGAGAACCTGTGGCTGTGGTCATTCTTAACATGTTATGTTAGGGTACCTTAGATTTCATTTTTAAATATCACCTTCTGAGCTTACTGTTAATTGATTCCTTAAATTCTATAATATGAATTTAAGTTGTATTACTATAATACCCTCAACCAATTCCATGTCACTAATACCTCCTTTTATTTTAAGGCAACTCTTTCTCTTAAACCAAATTTCCAACTTCAATAAGAAGAATGCAAAAACAAAACTGCCACAGATTTGTTTCTGGGGTTCCTTCCTTTATCCTGTCAAGTTCTAATTTATTGAGTATCTACCATGTGCTAAGAAGCATAGTGTTAGTAAGGGGGAGTGCAGAGAAAAGTCTAAATGGATAGAAAACACACAGCGAGATCCTCAATTAAACCAGTTTTCAAGGAAATACACATTAAAACAGCGATCAGTTGAGTGCCTACTATGTACTAAGATGTAGCAGCGAACAAAACGTAAATATTTTATTAACTTATGCAACAAACCTATGTGAAGTGGATGATAATTGTGGTAAAAATAAAATTGGAAATGAGGTAAGAGTGTTTTGAGGGGCAGTATTTTGGATCCCTGTCTTCACTCCCACCAGTGCAGGAGGCAAGGTATAGAGTAATCATCTCACTTTCCATTGACCTCCCAAGCCTGCTGCTGTCATAGTCACGTAGCGGCAGCAGACCTGCACACAAAAGGGAACCTTACCTTACATATTAATATTCAGCCCTATGGAAACCCGTTAATGTGGATCCTGTGCTTGTGGTGTCAGCCTCAGGTGTCATTGAGGAAAATTTACTGTCTGGAATATTAATGGACTGGAAGCCAATTTGTGTCTAGCTGCATGTGTGGCCACGTATGAGTATATGTATGTGTATTTGGGGAAAGAAAATATATCTTTAGAACTTACTACTGGAAATATCCATAAGGAACCTAGTTTCTACCATTTGGGGAGGAAAAAACCTTTTTTATTACTTTGCAGTAATACCTCCTTTTAACCCTAACCCCTGTACCTCACCTCTAGTTTAAACACCAGGCTGTCAAAAGTTCTGTGCACAAGGATTTCTTGCCCTCTCTCGTATATGCACCACATACACAATAGTTTCAGATCAGACTTTCTACACACCGTGTTTTAATTTATTAGAAGGGAAATTTCCCTCTTGTGGCTAATCTTTGCACCCTAAGTTTTTCTAAAGTTCACATTTATGACTAAGCTATAAATTTCTAAAAATAGAGATTTATAGTGGAAATGTTGAGTCCTTCGTATTATGTTAGGTCAAAATGTCTAGCTAATTGGTATGCATTTGTTCATGCGTATGTCATAAGCCAGGAGTATGTGCTAGCCCAGGCCCTAGACATGACCACACATGGAACAGATAGGTGTGGCCTAAGTTAGATGTGTTAATGTTTTCCTTTGTTTACAGCAAATTAGATGGTGTGAGGCACTGGTTTGGAAAAGTCTGTGGGCAAGGCAGACATTTAGGATTTATGGGCCTTTACTTAGCCAATATTACTTGGCTTTCTTACACCGTGTCGACCTGTATCCACTAGGGGACATAGGAGCACCTACTTAAAGACAGAATGAAAGCCTGGCTAGATTAAAATTTAAACACTGGACAATTGAGATTATGAAAAGACTTATTTTTTAGCTTCATGATTCATAAAGAAGTATACATTTTGTTTAAATTTTAATCATCATGGGAAACTTCTTAAGGCAGGATCAGTATCTTATATTGATAATTACGGAAGGAGAACCAAACAAGAAGCAAACTAGCACACTTGTGCCATTTAACCGCATGCTTTTTTTCATTAAGTTTCCATGTGACCTACCAAAGTGATGCTGAGAATGATTCTGACTTTGAAAATTACTGTATTATAGGAAAGACTTACCTTTTGGGTTTAAAAGGTGAGCCATCTGGGGAGGATATCTATTATCAGATTCTAAAAACCAAAAACCCTGGATAGCTGCCCTAGAGTTGTAAATCCTGAGAGAGATATGTAATGAAGGGCATTAGTGATCCCTCCTAAAATGATCATCTGGCCTAACAGTTTCAGAAACTTAGATGGGGTTTTTGTTTATTTATAGTTTTTTTTAAGGTATCATTTACATATAGAAAATGGCTGCAATGAATTTTGACAAATGCATAACTCACATCTGTGAAGATGTAGAATGTTTCTGTCATTCCAGAAAGTTCACTCCTGCCCCTTCCCACACATAGAGCACTATTCTTGTTTTCTTCTACCACACATTAGTTTTGTCTGTTCTGAAATTTTACGTAAATGACATTATATAATTTATCTTTCATTGCATCCAAGTTTTTTCAGTTCATCAATGTTTTTGCATTTTGTTCTTTTTTTGTTGCAGAAGGGTAGTCCATTGTATGAAATTATGCATTTTAAAAATTCTTTCTCCTATTGATGGCCACCTAGACTATTTCTCGTTCTTGACTATTGGTGAATAAAAAAGCTACAGACATTTGTGCACAAGGTTTGAGGGGAGGCCTATTGTAAAAGTTTCCCTTA
Organism: Capra hircus; assembly: GCF_001704415.2. NCBI lineage: Eukaryota > Metazoa > Chordata > Mammalia > Artiodactyla > Bovidae > Capra > Capra hircus. The sequence continues at coordinate 27,456,295 of NC_030818.1, read as the reverse complement.
TATAAATGTTTAGTAGTTCAATTGCTGCAGATGTTTTGAAGCTTTGTAGTTAGGTAAGACATATTTTCTCTGTTAATTCTCCTTTCATTGAAATCTTTTTTTGTCTGCTATTAATATAGCTACTTTAGTTTTTGCAGTCTTAGCGTTTGCATATTTTTTTCCCATTCTTTTAATTCCAACCTATTTGTTTATATTTACTCTGTCTCTTTGGGACAATATATAGCTATATCTTGGTTGATAATCTTTGCCTTTTAATTGAAGCGTTTACCTTATTAACATTTAATGTAAGTATTAATAGAGTTGAATTAAGGTCTACAGTTTTGCTGTTTCTTTTATTTGCCCCATCTGTTTTTCTATCCTGTTTTTTCTTTTCTGCCTTACTTTGGCAGAAAATCAAATAATTTTTAATTTTCCATTTTAATTCTTTTATGGACTTTTCACCTGTACTTTCTTGCATTTTTTATTTATTGGTTACTCTAGGGATTGCAATTTATATTCTTACCTTTTCACAGTCTATTTAGAGTTAATATTATACCAGCTTTCTACTGTTATTTGTGTGATTATTTTCATATACGTATATCCCAAAGTACAGTGCTATAATTTTTGCTTTAAATGGTCATATGTCTTTTAAGTAAATTAGAATACACATATACTCATGTGTACGTGTGTTTTCTAGCCTGAAGAATTTCTTTTAACATTTTTTGTAGTCTAGGTCTGTTGGTAGTGAGTTCACTGAGCTTCTTGAATGTATACATTATGATTTTGAAAATATTGAGGAAATTTTAGCCACTACTTTTTCAAATATTTATCATCCCTATTTGCTCTTTTTCTCTGTATACACATATTTAGATATTCTGATATTGTCTCACAGGTCACTAAGGCTCTGCTTTTTCCTCCCTCTCTGTTTTATCTCTGTTCTTCAGAGGATAATTTCTATTGGTTGATTGCCTGGTGGCTCAGTTGGTGAAGAATCTGCCTACAATGCAGGAGACCTAGGTTCGATCCCTGGGATGGGAAGGTCCCCTAGAGAAGGGAACGGCACCCTACTCCAGTATTCTTGCCTGGAGAATTCTGTGGACAGGGGAGCCTGGTGAGCTACAGGCCATGGGGTCTCAAAGAGTCAGACACGACTGATCAGCCAATACACTTTCATGTCCACTGACCCTTTCTTCTATTCATCTCTAAGCTGCTGTTAAACCTTTCCAGTAAAATTTTCATTTTAGGTACTGTATTGTCAGATCTGGAATTTCTATTTAGTTATTTATTACAGCTTCCATTTCTCTGCTGCTGTTTCCCATCAGTCCATTTATGATCATGTTTTCCTTTAAGTTTTAGCTGCGTTAAAGTTCTTGTCTGCTATATTCAACATCTGGGTTATTCTGAATTGGTTTCTATTGACTGACTGTTCTACACTTTCACTCTGATATGGGTCATATTTGTCTGCTTCTTCCTGTGTCAAGTTATTTTTTATTGTATGGTGGACATTGTGGATATTATGTTTTTGTAACTGCAGATTTTGTTGTCTTCTTTTAAAGAGTATTGAATTTTATTCTCAGTTCTGTTCAGTCACTCAGTCAGGTCCGACTCTTTGCAGCCCCATGAACTGCAGCATGCCAGGCTGCCCTGTCCATCGCAAACTCCTGGAGTTTACTTAGACTCATGTCCATTGAGTTGGTGATGGCATCCAACCATCTCATCCTCTGTCATCTCCTTCTTTTCCCACCTTCAATCTTTCCCAACATCAGGGTCTTTTCAAATGAGTCAGTTCTTCATACCAGGTAGCCAAAATATTGGAGTTTCAGCTTCAGCAAATCAGTCCTTCCAGTTAATATTCAGGACTGATTTCCTTTAGGTTAGATCTTCTTGTAGTCCAAGGGACTCTCAAGAGTTTTCTCCAGCACCACATTTCAAAAGCATCGATTCTTCGGTGCTCAGCTTTCTTTACAGTCCAGCTCTCACATCCATACATGACAACTGGAAAAACTATAGCTTTGACTGATGGACCTTTGTTGACAAAGTAATGTCTCTGCTTTTTAATATACTGTCTAGGTTGGTCATAACTTTTCTTCCAAAGAGCAAGCGTCCTTTAATTTCATGGCTGCAGTCACCATCTGCAGTGATTTTTACAGCCCCCAAAAATAAAGTCAGCCACTGTTTCCACTGTTTCCCCATCTATTTGCCATGAAGTGATGGGACCGGATGCCATGATCTTAGTTTTCAGAATGTTGAGCTTTAAGCCAACTTTTTCACTCTCCTCTTTCACTTTCATCAAGAGGCTTTTGAGTTCCTCTTCACTTTCTGCCATAAGGGTGGTGTCATCTGCATATCTGAGGTTATTGATATTTCTCCCAGCAATCTTGATTCCAGCTTGTGCTTCATCCATCCCAGCATTTCTCATGATGTACTCTGCATAGAAGTTAAATAAGCAGGGTGACAATATACAGCCTTGACGTACTCCTTTTCCTATTTAGAACCAGTCTGTTGTTCCATGTCCAGTTCTAACTGTTGTTTCCTGACCTGCATACAGATTTCTCAAGAGGCAGGTTAGGTGGTCTGGTATTCCCATCTCTCTCAGAATTTTCCACAGTTTGTTGTGATCCACACAGTCAAGGGCTTTGGCATAGTCAATAAAACAGAAATAGATGTTTTTCTGGAGCTCTCTTATTTAACGATCCAGTGGATGTTGGCAGTGTGATCTCTGGTTCCTTTGCCATTTCTAATACCAGCTTGAACATCTGGAAATTCATGATTCACGTACTGTTGAAGTCTGGCTTGGAGAATTTTGAGCATTACTTTGCTAGCATGTGAGATGAGTGCAATCGTGAGGTAGTTTGAACATTCTTTGGCATTGCCTTTCTTTGAGATTGAAATGAAAACTGACCTTTTCCAGTCCTGTGGCCACTGCTGAGTTTTCCAAATTTGCTGGCATATTGAGTGTAGCACTTTCACAGCATCATCTTTTAGGATTTGAAATAGCTCAACTGGAATTCCGTCTCCTCCACTAGCTTTGTTCATAGTGATGCTTCCTGAGACCCACTTGACTTCACATTCCAGGATGTCTGGCTCTAGGTGAGTGATCACATCATCGTGATTATCTGAGTCATGAAGATATTTTTTGTATAGTTCTTCTGTGTATTCTTGCCACATCTTCTTAATATCTTCTGCTTCTGTTAGGTCCATAACATTTCTGTCCTTTATTGTGCTCATCTTTGCATGAAATGTTCTCTTGGTATCTCTAATTTTCTTGAAGAGATCTCTAGTCTAAAATTTTATTCTAGCAATCAGTAAATTTATTATCAGATCAGATTGAATCTTATAAAGGTTATTATGTCTTTTTAACAGAATTGAGTGGAAAGACAGTTTCCATTACCCCTTGCTCCTATGTATGCACATTGCCCCCTCCACTCGCTCCACTATCAACATTCCACACCAGAGTGATACATGTTACATTCAGTGAATATACTGACGCATCATACTACCCAAAGTTCATCGTTTATATTAAAGTGAAAGTCACTCAGTTGTGTCTGACTCTTTGTGACCCCATGGACTATACAGTCCATGGAATTCTCCAGGCCAGAATACTAGAGTGGGTAGCCTTTCCCTATTCCAGGGAATCTTCCCAACCCAGGGATTGAATCCAGGTCTCCCGCATTGTAGGCGGATTCTTTATCAGCGGAGTCCCAAGGGAAGCCCAAGAATATTAGAGTGGGTAGCCTATCACCTTCTCCAGCGGATCTTCCCAACCCAAAAATTGAACTGGGATCTCCTGCATTATAGGCAGATTCTTTACCAAGTGAGCTATCAGGGAAGCCCCTAGTTTCTATTAAGGCTAATTACTCTAAATATGTTGTACATTCTATGGATTTTCACAAATGTGTAATGACATGTGGGCTTCCCAGGTGGCACAGTGGTAAAGAATGCGCTTGCCAGTGCAGGAGACACAGGAGCTGTGGATTCAACCCCTCGGACAGAAAGGTGCCCTGTAGGAGGAAATGACCACCCACTCCAGTATTCTTGCCTAGGAAATCCCATGGACAGAGGAGCCTGGCGGGCTACAGTCTATGGAGTCGCAAAAAGTCATTCACAGCTAGGTAACTGAGCACGCACGCATGGCGACATGTATCCATCATTGTAGTATCATACAGAATAGTTTTACTACCCTAAAGATAGTCTGAACTATGCTGATTGTGTCCTCCCTCCTCTCTGACCCCAGGCAACCACTAATCTTTTTATTGTCTCTGTAGTTTTGCTTTCTCCAGAATGTGATAGAGTTAGAATCAAACAGTATGCAGCCCTTTTAAATTGACTTCTTTTCATGTAATGTTATGTATTTAAGTTTCCACCCTGTCTTTCTATGGCTTAATAGCACATTTATTTTCAGTATTGAGTAATACTTCATTGTCTGATTGTACCATGATTATTTCTTCATCCACTTGCTGAAGAACATCTTGGTTGCTTCTAAGTTTTGGCAATTATGAATAAAACTATTTTTATCTTCTGGGAGAGATTGTAGAGAACTGGTATGATTTCTTCCTTAAATGTTTGGTAGAATGAATGAGTCTGAAAAGGATTATTATAAAGTTTGTTAAAAGGGATGTAGAGTAACCTTTACTCTAGGACTTGAATAGCCCCATTTCTACGGCCTGATCTTTCAGAGGTATCAGCAAAATACCTGAATGATCAGTGAGGTTTCCCTACAGTGACAGGCAGGACTTCGCAGTCACAGAAATCTCCGTATAGCCTCAAACTCCCAGACAGCTGCTTTTTTTGCCTGGTTTGTAGAGTCTTGTCCTTGTGCCCTGGGTATATGTAGCCAAGTATTTAGCCAGTTTTATAGTTGTTAATGGTGGGAAAAGTACTCTGGTACCAATTACTCTCTTACAGCTAAAAGTAGAAGTCTTGTTTGTTTTTCACAAAAATGTCTTTGACCAGATACTAAGGTGCACATATTTAGGCCAAGACTCCTTAAGGCCAGCATATAAAAAGTCCTGGAGTTTTGTGCTGAATGGAGATTTCAGAGATTTTGCAGTGTCCTGGAAACAGAAATTCTGGTTGTCCAGAAGTGGGGAGACCTCACTGAACAAGTGTGGGGACTCCTTTGAGACCCAGAAGATCCAAGCCTTAGGAGTGGAGCTACTCTAGCCCTGGAGTCAGAGTGGAAGGTTGATTTGTTTAAAAATTAGTTTCCATTTGTCTTCTGCAGAACAGAGAAACAGTCATTGTCCTAGCGATCTTTCTGTCAAGTTAACTCAAATAAACTGATGTAAATTGAGTGGTATAAGTTAATGCAAATTGGGTGCCTAAATACTGAGTTGGCAGTAAAGGAGTCTCCAGCATACTCTTCATATACTTTATCAGAGGAGGAAGATTTACAAAGAGAATGTCTTTCTAGGCTATTTTTTCCCATTACAACCACTGGCTATACTTTAATCTGTTTCCATATCTTTTAGAAAAGTACCTCCAGTGCTGAAATGCCTTTTGCCATCTTAATCCCAGAGCCCCATAGGCACAGTGAGTTGTTCATTGTACCTATGGTTTATTCATTTAAAAAAACAAAGATGTTCTGCTGGTGTTAGTATCTGTTTTCAAAAGAATCTGCTTATGAAGAAATATTTTTAAAGTCTTTTTCAAGACTTTTCAAGAGTATTTGTCTGTTACTTGTAAACGTGTATGATCCAGTAGAGAACACATAAGTTTTTAAAAAGATACTATGAGAAAAATATGGAACTTTGTTCAGTATTCCCTCCCCTAAATGTATCTGATTTTTACTTTTAGTAAAACAGTGTTACGTGCAGTATTTCTATGGTGCTGAACATTGTCTTAGTCTTTAAAGTAAGTATATAAAGACCTCTTGTATACTAGACTTGAAGAATTGTAGGAGGAACTACTGTTAAATACACATTTTCTGTTTTCTCAAATGTTTTCCATTCTTCTGTCAGTTCTGTCTTTTATGGGTCATTCAACCCACACATTTCTGGATGACTTTTAAACTGTCACATGTCAACCAAAGAAAAGTAGATGTAAGATGAGGAAATGAACTTGCCTTATTAGAAATTTGGCTAGACTTTTCCTGTAAAGGTTTTTACATTTTTAGTTTCTAAGTGCATTTTGCATTTTGACAATAATAAGAAACAGGAAGGGACATGAGTGAATGATAATTGCTAAAGAAAATACTCAAGAATGTTGCATCAGAAAGCCACTTGGGAATAAACCTAAAGTTTATATGGAATATGCAAAGTGAAATTTTGTTGCTGTAGTCTACAGACAGTATTCCATCTGGGAGGATTTTTTAAAATAATTGTGAGATAATTTTAGTGCTTAGGACCAAATTTTTTTAAAAAAGAGCAGTTTAGATCAGCAATTCTTTAGAAGTTTGTGGTAGAGCAATAATAACAATGTGGATTCTGACCTCAAAAAAAGCTGACGATTATAAATGACTGCTTATATTCCTTTTTAAAAATCCTGTAAATTTTAGGTAAAAATCTAATAACCCAAACAATATTTCCTTGAATTTGAAACAGTCTGTTTATAAAATTGAAATAACTTGCCCTGAAATTCAGAATAAGGTAACTTAAAAAAAAAAAAGAACAATTCATCTTTCCTGGCATCAAGTCCTTGACGATTAGCACAATCATTCCTGGGATCCTCTTGCCTCTAATACTCATGACTACCAGTAGAGTGGTATGTCACAGCCCAGCTTTCAGCAGATGTAAACTGAGCTTCTTGAAGACATGAAATTCATATGGTTTTTACTATACTTTCAATACCGAGCACAGCTAACACAGTGTCTGGTACATAATAGTTGCTTAGAAAATGTGTTTAGAATGACAGATATCAATGCCTCTGATTTAATGTCAAAGACACTATTATGAGGACAATGTGGAACTCTGTTCAGTATTCCCTCCCCTAATCATATATGATTTTTACTTTTAGAAAATACTATTAACTCTTTAGTACTTTTGTAAGCAAATAGTTGGGGAAGAATATAGGCAAAATCCAGGATTATAGATAACAGCAAAAATTTTTATTACATGAGTCTAACTGCTAGAGGGATTTAAAAAGTATTTCAACCTAGTATGTTGTTATCTTGGACATACCCTTTTTTTTTTTTAAAGCATTAGCTTTTTAAATTTTCTTTAAAGGGCTTTTTTAAAATATAGCTGTTCTGCCTTATGCTTTGTAATGACTTTATAGTAATTCGTGTTATGGTTATTTCATAATTTATTTGTATCAGTACCTTCTGGGTGAATTGTTAGGTTGTACACACACATACGTACATGCCTTTGAACAATAGTCTTGCTATTTCCTTAGAATAAATTCTGTGAAATCATGCACAAACTTCTTACAATTGTTGTGAGGATTAAATTAGATAATATTATAAAAGCCTATAACAGTGCCTGACAGTAAAATCTCAAGGACTTTGGTAGTATTGTTGTTTTTGTTGCTTTAGTCTTGCCACTTGGAGAAGGAAATGGCAACCCACTCCAGTATTCTTGCCTAGAGAATCCCAGGGATGGGGGAGCCTGGTGGGCTGCCGTCTATGGGGTCGCACAGAGTCGGACACGACTGAAGCGACTTAGCAGCAGCAGCAGTCTTACCACTAGACATCAAGCTCCTAAATAAAATAACTGCTTCAACTAGAAAAACATCAGAGATCCCAACTCCAAGTGGCTTGAACAATAAGGAAATTTATTATTCTTTTACTAAACAATAAGGAAATGTCATTGCTAGAAGGTCATTGTGTGTGTTGGGACGGGGGCAGAGTGGGCAAGAAATCCAGAACTGGTCAATACAGGATTTCAGGAAGATCCAGAGTCTTTGCATATGTGTTACCTGCCATATTCAGGGAGTCAGCTTGATCCTCAAGCTAGTCCTGGTGACATAAGATAATGCTTACTTCAGCTGCAGGAGGCATACTTAAATGAAAAGAAGAAAAGACATGGGTCTATATTTGAGAGGGATGTCTCTTTCTGAAAGCCTCAGAAGATATACCTTCACATTTTATTTCCTATGACTGGTTAAGTGGAATGAGACTGGTGATATTGGCTTAGCGCATTATTTTTTATACCTTTTGATCATGATACATAGTAGAAAATATATTTTATACCATGATCAAGATACTCATCACACATATGTTTGCATATATGTATATGTCACTCTATACAGTAAAACATAATTCAAAATAATAGCTCCTCAATATAATACTTATCCTTACTACTTATGATAAAATTAAACACTTTTTTATTTATATTTAAATACAAGGGTTTTAACCCTCAAATAAAAACATTCATAAAGATTTCATGGGTAGTATAAGTTGTTCATAAATTTGTTCCAGTCTAGAACACATGAAGACGGTGAACCTATATGGTATACTGTTGAGTCTATTCTTTTAAATTTTGATTGAGTCAAGATAAATACTTTTTCACAGAAAGAGGTAATTGAGAGTGGTAAAATAATCTTGGAAGTGGTAAAATAATCTCAGATGGTAGAGTCTGCCTGCAGTGCAGGAGACCTGGGTTCAATCCCTGGATTGGGAAGATCCCCTGGAGAGGGAAATGGCAACCCACTCCAGTATTCTTGCCTGGAAAATCCCATAGACAGAGGAGCCTGGTCAGCTGTAGTCCATGGGGTTGCAAAGAGTCGGACACGACTGAATGAACGTGTCCATTGATACAGGCAAGAATCATCAGTGAATTCTATACTCAGAGATAGGATACACAAGTGCAAGAATACCAGGAGTTGGTGATCACTGGGAACCATCTTGGAAGCTGCCTAGCACAGAGTATAAAATTATGACAACTCAAATGCAGTGTGTGGCCCTGGATTCAGTTCTGGATTGGGAAGAAAATGCTGTTAGGTAGAATTGGGACATTTGATGAAATTTGAGTTTGGCCTCTGCATTAGATAGTATTGTTGTTGTCTAGTCACTAAGTTATGTCCAACTCTTTGTGATCCCGTAGACTGTGGCCTACCAGGCTCTTCTGTCCATGGGATTTTCCAGGCAAGAATACTGTACTGGGTTGCCATTTGCTTCTCCAGGGGATCTTCCCAACCCAGGGATGGAACCTGAGTCTCTTGCATTGCAGGTAGATTCTTTACTACTGAGCCACCAGGGAAGCCCATTAGATAATACTACATTGCTGATGACTTACCTGACTTTATTTGTCATATTAATACAGTGGTATATAATACAGTGTCCTTATTATTTGGAAATGCACACTAAAGTATTTGTTTGAAAAAAGGCTGTGAGGAGATCCTTTATACTACTCCTGCAGGGTTTTTTTTTTTTTTTTTTCTAAACTTGAAGTTATTTCACAGTTTAGTTTTTTTTTTTTCCATTTCTACATTTACTTTGGCATTTTTTAAATATAAATTATTTTAATTGGAGGCTAATTACTTTACAATATTATATTGGTTTTGCCATACATCAACATGAATCCGCCACGGGTATACATGTGTTCCCCACCCTGAACCCCCCTCCCACCTCCCTCCCCATCCCATCCCTCTGGGTCATCCCAGTGCACCAGCCCGTGGCATCCTGTGTCATGCATCAAACCTGGACTGGCGATTCATTTCATATATAATATTATACATGTTTCAATGCCATTCTCCTAAATCATCACACCCTCGCCCTCTCCCATGGAGTCCAAAAGACTGTTCTATACACCTGTGTCTCTTTTGCTGTCTCGTGTACAGAGTTATCGTTACCATCTTTCTAAATTCCATATATATGCATTAGTATACTGTATTGGTGTTTTTCTTTCTGGCTTACTTCACTCTGTATAATAGGCTCCAGTTTCATCCACCTCATTAGAACCACAGTTAAGTTTTAAAAAGGCGAGGGAAATTGTTTTTCAACTGAAAAAAAAATGTATTTCTTGAGTTTTACATCCACTGAGTGCATGATTGTACCTCATGATGTTAGATCCTTTTAATGCGTTGTAGGATTCAGTTTGCTAGTGTCTTGTTGAGGACTTTTGCACCTGTATTCATAAGGAATATCGGTCTATAGCTTTCTTACCTGGTGGTATCTTTGATATCAGAGTAATGCTAACCTCACAGAATGAGTTAAGACATGTTCCCTCCTCATATATTTTTCTGAAAGAGCTTTAAAAGGATTACTGTTAATTCTTTAAATATTTGGTAGAATTCATTAGTGAAGATGTCCAATCCTAGATTTTTCTCTTTGGGGAGATTTCTGATAGATCTGTTCATTTTTCTTATTTCTCCTTCAGTCAGTTTTGGCAATTTTTTTATTTCTAAGAATTTTTGTTTTGTATTCCTTCCAGTTTATCAAGTTTAATTTATATTGAACAATAGTACATTTTTACATTATATGCAAATATCTGATTTCAGCTTTATGTGAGAAATTGCATTTAAACCATACAAAATAAATCCTCCATACAACTGCCTTGCTTGCATATCTGACCTAACGTGCATCTATCATGATGACATTTTCAGCATTCTGGTTGCTTCACATCCTATCAATGCTTGGTATTTTTCATCTTTTTCATTTTAGCTGTTCTGATAAGGACATTTTTATTTGGCCTTTAATTTTGAAGACGTTTAAGAACATTATTACCACAATAGGTCTGTCATTGTTATTGTTTTCCATATTTGTAAAATCATTTTAAAAATTAAGTTTTTTTTAATATGTAAACTGTGGTTCAAATAAAGTCAAAGATTGCTGAGTGGAGTCAACATTTTCACTACCAAATCTGGTAGTTGAACTTGCTTTATTGTTCTTTTTTTTTTTTCTTCAAAGTTTAAAATTTTCAGTTGAAAGATAACTTGTACTAACTCAGTTTGAGTATACAGATTTCTCAGGAGGCAGGTAAGGTGGTCTGGTATTCCCATCTCTTGAAGAATTTTCCACAGTTTGTTGTGATCCACACAGTCAAAGGCCTTGGTGTAGTCAATAAAGCAGAAGTAGATGGTTTTCTGGACCTCTCTTGCTTTTTTGTTGATCCAACGGATGTTGGCAATTTGATCTCTGGTTCCTCTGCCTTTTCTAGATCCAGCTTGAACATCTGGAAGTTCTCAGTTCACGTACTATTGAAGTCTGCTAGGAGAATTTTGAGCATCACTTTGCTAGCATGTGAGATGAGTGCAGTTGTGCAGTAGTTTGAACATTTTTTGGCATTGCTTTTCTTTGGGATTGGAATAAAAACTGACCTTTTCCAGTCCTATGGCCACTGCTGAGCTTTCCAAATTTGCTGGCATATTGAGTGCAGCACTTTCTCAGCATCATCTTTTAGGATTTGAAATAGTTCAACTGGAATTCCATCACCTCCATTAGCTTTGTTCGTAGTGATGCTTCCTAAGGCCCACTTGACTTCACACTCCAGGATGTCTGGCTCTGGGGGAGTGATTACACTGTTAGGTCCATACCATTTCTGTCCTTTATTGTACCTATCTTTGCATGAAATGTTCCCTTGGTATCTCTCATTTTCTTGAAGAAATCTCTAGTCTTTCCCATTCTATTGGTTTCCTCTATTTCCTTGCATTGATCATGGAGGAAGGCTTTCTTATCTCTCCTTGCTGTTCTTTGCAACTCTGCATTCTGATGGGTTTATCTTTCCTTTTCTCCTTTGCCTTTCTCTTCTCTTTTCTCAGCTATTTGTAAGGCCTGGTCAGACAACCATTTTGCCTTTTTGCATTTCTTCTTCTTGGGGATGGTCTGGATCGCCACCTCCTGTATAATTTGTAACATTAGTCTGTAACATATAGTCTGTTTGTAACATATAGTCTGCCCATAGTTCTTCAGGCACTCTTTCTATCAGGTCTAATCCTTTGAATCTATTTGTCACTTCTACTGTATAATCATAAGGGATTTGATTTAGGTCATACCTGAATGGTCTAGTGGTCTTCCGAACTTTCTTCAATTTAAGTCTGAATTTTACAATACGGAGTTCATGATCTGAGGCACAGTCAGCTCCTGATCTTGTTTTTGCTAACTGTATAGAGCTTCTCCATCTTCGGCTGCAAAGAATATAATCAGTGTGATTTCAGGATTGACCATCTGGTGATGTCCATGTGTAGAGTCTTCTCTTATCTTATTGGAAGAGGGTGTTTGCTATCACCAGTACGTTCTTTTGGCAAAACTCTGTTAGCCTTTGCCCTGCTTCTTTTTGTACTCCATGACCAAATTTGCCTATTACTCTAGGTATCTCTTGACTTCCTCCTTTTGCATTCCAGTCCCCTATGATGAAAAGGACATCTTTTTTTTTTTTTTTAAAGACATATAAGCAATAGTCTCTTCAATTTCATGAAATATGAGAGTTCGGTTTACTGTCAAACTTACTGAATATTCATGTTCTCCTTCCTGTTCACTCTTCTCTTAAGAACAAAGGGTCATAATACACATGCAAGTGAAGATAAGACTTCAAGGCAGCATGCAAATGATAGTAACCAGCATGGCTCAGTGTGCTTCCAGAACCTGCAGCAGCATTACTCTGGAGCTTGTTGGAATGTAAATTCTCAGGCCCCAGCCCAGACCTACTGAATCAAAGACTCTTGGTGTGGGGCCCAGAAACCTGTGTTTTAACAAACTTGAGAGGTAATTTTTATGGCAAGCTAAGGGAAAAATACCAATGCTGTTGTACTCAAGTCAGGTGTTTAAGTAGAGAGTATGAAACACAGATTCCTAAAGTTTAGGTCAATTACGTCAGCAAAGCGTGTTTAAGAGAAATGAACAAATTGACTTTGCTGTGTCTTAACTGAGCCTGCTATCTGTAATACAGGCAAAGTAATGGAGTAGTCCAAGAATTCCATGTTCTTTACTGTTGATTGATGTTTGATCTTTCTTTTCAGCACGATGTATCTCAGACCCTGCTCAAGGCAACACTGGACAGTGTTGTAGAAGAATGTGTCAGTTTTGTGGGAGTGGATATTAACATCTGTTCAGAAGTTTTGTTAAGGTGAGACAAGAAGTCTGTGGCTGAAGATTACAGAATCTTGAGTTTCTTTACTGACTGTCCAAACTCAGTTAAAACAAGGGGACACGTGTGAAGTCGCCAAGTATAGAAAATCGATCAGTTCATACATTGCTTTAAGTAATAAGTCAGGGAGGAAGACATCATTTAAGAAAATAATCATAACAATTCATATATATTATCATTTTTAATATAGAAAATCTAAAATGAAGAGCATATGATAACTGTTGAGTCACTGCTGCTGCTAAGTCACTTCAGTTATGTCCGACTCCGTGTGACCCCATAGACGGCAGCCCACCAGGCTCCCCCATCCCTGGGATTCTCCAGGCAAGACCACTGGAGTAGGTTGCCATTTCCATCTCCAGTGCATGAAAGTGAAAGGTGAAAATGAAGTCGCTCAGTCCTGTCCGACTCTTAGCGACCCCATGGACTGCAGCCTACCAGGCCTCTCCACCCATGGGATTCTCCAGGCAAGAGTACTGGAGTGGGGTGACATTGCCTTCTCCATTGAGTCACTGCTGCTGCTGCTGCTAAGTCACTTTAGTCATGTCTGACTCTTAACGACCCCGTGGACTGCAGCCCACCAGGCTCCTCCATCCATGGGATTTTCCAGGCAAGAGTGCTGGAGTGGGGTGCCATTGCCTTCTCCATTGAGTCACTAATAGAATTTAAATAAGGTTAACATGGAAAAGAGCCATTTCCCATCACATAATAGGGAGATATTTTTCACTAGTTCAGTCTCTTGCTTACATCTGTCAAAGCTGGCCATCACCAGAAGATAAATTCTGAGGGAACAGGGTATGGTTACCATATTTTTACCTTGATTCCTCAAGTTACATATCAAAATCTTCATCATATTAATACTATTATCACATCTTACATGCTCTTTTTCCCCCCTGGGGTTATAGAAGAGCTGTTCATTTGTTCCTAATCTTGCATTTATTATACAAGTCTGGAAATTCTGGACTTCTGGGGAAAAAAAATCTAGATTCTTCGGCTTTGAAATTAGAACAGCAGAAAATAATTCCTTGCATTTTAAGGTGTTGCCTCCCTGGTGGCTCAATGGTCAAGAATCCACCTGCCTAGCAGGAGAGGTAGGTTCAGTCCCTGTATCAGGAAGATCCCCTGGAGATGGAAGTAGCAACCTACTCTAGAATTCTTGCCTGAGAAATCTCATGGACAGAGGATCCTGGCAGGCTACACAGTCCATGAGGTCGCAAAGAGTCAGATACAACTTAGCAACTACACAACAGCAACTTTCTACCATAGTAATAAATATTCCATAATTCCATATATGGAATTCTATAATAGAATTCAGATTCTCTAATTAACATCAAGTCAACTACCTAATGACAGAGTTTTTTTTGTCATGGATAAATACCTTTCCACCGTTTAAGTCTTGGCTGACAAAAAAATAAGAGAGTACAACCCAGCTATAGCTGTGGTAATTTCTGCTCCTGAATCACTTTGTAAGCTAACTGGGAATAGGCAGAATTATTACTTGATTTAGAAACATAAGTAATGTAACTAGTGTAGAAATACTGTAGGAAAGTAGTTTTCTTAGACCCCTGTTAACCAGTTTGCCAGCGTCTTTATGACAGCCCTGGTTTGTCACTACTTTGCTTTCTACTGTCCTTCATCCTCTTGGAAAACTGTTTCCCCTTTGTCTTTTTGACATAACCCACCTTTGATTAACTGAACTTAGAGACATAGGACAAGATATAATTGCAATTGCTTTTATGTTTCTTTACATGCCATCTTTTCTTTCAGTTCTCTTAGAACAATTATATTGGCCACATTACTCATTTTGTTTATTTTTTTAGGCATATCGCTGGACTCAATGCCAACCGAGCCAAAAATATTATTGAATGGCGTGAGAAAAATGGGCCATTCATCAACCGAGAACAGCTGAAGAAAGTGAAAGGGCTGGGTCCAAAATCTTTCCAACAATGTGCTGGTTTCATCAGAGTCAACCAGGATTATATTCGAACATTTTGCAGGTGATTATTAAAGTGTGCACTGTTGTTTCTAATATTAACCTCCTCCTCTTGTACTGTTACCCATCCTTCTCACTGGCATAAACCCTAGCTGTTCATTTCTTCATTCCTTCATTCAGTATGTGTAGACTATCTTAATCTTTGCTAGGTACTGGGAATACAGCAGTGAACAAATGAACAAATTCACTGGCCTCATGGAGTTAAGTTTTAATAAATGAGACAGACAATAAATAAACTAGTAAAACAGTTTCAGGTAAGTGTTATAAAAATTAAAACAAAGCAATATGACACTATCTTAGGGAGCAATAAGCTGCTTTATATGAGTTATTTACTGAAAAGTTATTTGAGCTGAGTTTTGAATGAAGTGAAGGAGCCAGTCACATAGGGATCAGAAGGAAGGCATTCAAGCAGAGCAAACAATATGTGTGCAGCAGCCTAAAGCAGGACCACTTTGGTGTATTTAGGAAAAGAAGCTAAGGCCAGTGTGCTCGGAACACCACAAGTGGAAGGACTGGTACAACATGAGGCTACAAAGAAGACTTTGCAATGACCACTTCATATTGACAGCTGTTCCCCTAAGCATAGTTGAGGGACTTCCCTGGTGGTCCAGCGGTTAAGACAATGTGCTTCTACTACCAGGGCCACAAGTTCCATTCCTGGTCAGTGAAGTTCTACATGCCATGGGGGTGTGCCCCCCGCCCCCCTGCAAAAAAAGGGCAGCATAATTGAGTTTCCCTGCTTCTTCCTCAGTGAAAACTGGCCAAGGCATTAATTATCAGATGTGTAAATTAAGAGCTAAATTCTTGCTTTCTAATCCTGGTAGCACAAAAAGCAAAGAAATTGGGTAAACTTCTTAGCATTTTGTAATCATAAAAGACTAGCTTTTATGCCTTGGCTTCTTTGGAACTACTTGATTCATTCATTGTGTATTTTTTTCTTCTGACACAAAAGTTACAATCATTTGTTTTTTATCTGGAAAAGACTGAGGGAAAACCAGCCCCTCTGAAAAACAGAATATATTATAAAGCCGTAGTAATTAAAACAGTTTGGTTTTGATGTAGAAATAGGTAGAACAGAACAGAGTCTGAAATACACTAAAACACAGAGGGAATTTAATTTATGATAAAGGTGACATTTCATATAGTGGGGAAAATCGATTAATTAACCAGTAAAACACTTGGTTAGTAAATTCAAATAGTATAAAAAAGAATAAAGTGAAAAGTGTACCCCAACTTGTCCCTTCAAAATAGTTTTTTATATATTGCTTCTAAAAATAAATTTATGCTTATATAAGCTTATATATGTGTGTCTATTATTTTTAAATGCATACAGAACAACTTATAGTATACAACTAGTTGAAACTTGTTTTGTTTCAGTAATATATCTTGGATCTCTTTCCATGTATTACATATTGATATCATTCTTTATATATGCCAGCACAGTATTTAATTTATAAATGGACTGTAATTTAATCAGTGCTCTGTTGGTGAACATTCGGGTTATTTTAAAGCCTTAGTTTTTTTCAACTGGTAATGAAGGACTTGAAGATTCATGACTATAACATTTCCTTGATAGGTCATGCCTTTATTCAGAATGACTATTGCTATCTTATTGAGTGTTTTTATTTTCAAATCTATTTTATTTGCTAGCATTGTTGCCATATCTGCCTTTTCAGAATATGCTTGGTATGTTTTATTTTCAAACTTTCTATGACATTTAGTTTTTTATATGACTCATAGATTTTCTGGTTTTGCTTAATCTTAATCCATTCACAGTTATTATGCATATTGATATGTTTGAACTTCCATCTTATATATTTTCTCTTCATGCCTTCATGCAGTTCATTACATTTATCAGTTAACAGGGCTCCTCCCTGTTTTTCTTCCTGTCTTCCTTCAGTTCAGTTCAGTTGTTCAGTCGTGTCTGACTCTTTGCAACCCCATAGACTGCGGCATGCCAGGCCTCCCTGTCCATCAACAACTCCTGGAGTTTACCCAAACTCGAGTTGGTGATGCCAGCCAACTGTCTCATCCTCTGTCGTCCCCTTTTCCTCCTGCCCTCAATCCCTCCCAGCATCAGGGACTTTTCAAATGAGTCAGCCCCATCCCATCAGATGGCCAAAGTATTGGAGTTTCAGCTTCAACATCATTCCTTCCAGTGAACACCCAGGACTGATCTCCTTTAGGATGGACTGGTTGGATCTCCTCGCAGTCCAAGGGACTCTCAAGAGTCTTCTCCAACACCACAGTTCAAAAGCATCGATTCTTCGGTGCTCAGCTTTCTTTACAGTCCAGCTCTCACATCCATACATGACCACTGGGAAAACCATAGCCTTGACTAGACAAACCTTTGTTGACAAAGTAATGTCTCTGCTTTTTAATATGCTGTCTAGGTTGGTCATAACTTTCCTTCCAAGAGGTAAGCGTCTTTTAATTTCATGGCTACAGTCACCATGTGCAGTGATTTTGGAGCCCAAAAAAATAATGTCTGTCACTGTTTCCACTGTTTCCCCATCTGCTTGCCATGAAGTGATGGGAACAGGTGCCATGATCTTAGTTTTCTGAATATTTAGCTTTAAGCCAGCTTTTTCACTCTCCTCTTTCACTTTCATCAAGAGGCTTTTTAGTTCCTCTTCACTTTCTGCCCTAAGGGTGGTGTCATCTGCATATCTGAGGTTATTGATATTTCTCCTGGCAGTCTTGATTCTAGCTTGTGCTTCCTCCAGCCCAGCGTTTCTCATGATGTACTCTGCATATAAATTAAATAAGCAGGGTGACAATATACAGCCTTGACGTACTTCTTTTCCTATTTGGAACCAGTCTGTTGTTCCATGTCCAGTTCTAACTGTTGCTTCCTGACCTGTATAAGATTTCTCAAGAGACAGGTCAGGTGGTCTGGTATTCCCATCTCTTGAAGAATATTCCACAGTTTATTGTGATCCACGCAGTCAAAGGCTTCGGCATAGTCAAGAAAGCGGAAATAGATGTCTTTCTGGAACTCTCTTGCTTTTTCCATGATCCAGCGGTTGTTGGCAATTTGATCTCTGGTTCCTCTGCCTTTTCTAAATCCAGCTTGAACATCAGGAAGTTCACAGTTCACATATGGCTGAAGCCTGGCTTGGAGAATTTTGAGCATTACTTTGCTAGCGTGTGAGATGAGTGCAATTGTGCGGTAGTTTGAGCATTCTTTGGCATGGCCTTTCTTTTGGATTGGAATGAAAACTGACCTTTTCCAGTCCTGTGGCCACTGCTGAGTTTTCCAAATTTGCTGGCGTATTGAATGGAGCACTTTCACAGCATCATCTTTCAGGATTTGAAATAGCTCAACTGGAATTCCATCACCTCCACTAGCTTTGTTCATAGTGGTGCTTCCTAAGGCCCACTTGACTTTGCGTTCCAGGATGTCTAGCTCTAGGTGAGTGATCACACCATCATGATTATCTGGATCATGAAGATATTTTTTGTATAGTTCTTCTGTGTATTCTTTCCATCTCTTCTTAATATTTTCTGCTTTTGTTAGGTCCATACCCATCTTTGCATGAAAAGTTCCCTTGGTATCTCTAATTTTCTTGAAGAGATCTCTAGTCTTTCCCATTCTATTATTTTCCTCCATTTCTTTTCACTGACCACTGAGAAAAGCTTTCTTATCTCTTCTTGCTATTCTTTGGAAACCCCAGTAAGACAGTAGGTGCTAAGAGAGGTCATCAGATGGCAGACAGACTGAAGCTACAATCACAGAAGACTAGACAGTCTGATTGTATGGACCACAGCCTTGTCTAACTCAATGAAACTAAGCCATGCCATGTAGGGCCACTCAAGACGGATGGGTCATAGTGGAGAGTTCTCACAAAATGTGATCCACCGGAGAAGGGAATGGCCAAAACCCTTCAGTATTCTTGCCTTGAGAACCCCATGAACAGTATGAAAAGGCAAAAAGATAGGACACTGAAAGATGAACTCCCCAGGTCGGTAGGTGCCCAATCTGCTACTGGAGATCATTGGAGAAATAACTCAAGAAAGAATGAAGGGATGGAGCCAAAGGAAAAACAACACCCAGTTGTGGATGTGACTGATGATAGAAGCAAGGTCCAATGCTGTAAAGAGCAGTATTGCATAGGTCCATGAATCAAAGCAAATTGGAAGTGGTCAAACAGGAGATGCCAAGAGTGAACATCGACATTTTAGGAATCGGTTAACTAAAATGGACCGGAATGGTTGAATTTAACTCAGATGACCATTATATCTACTACTGTGGGCAGGAATCCCTTAGAAGAAATGGGGTAGCCATCATAGTCAACAAAAGAGTCCGAAATGCAGTACTTGGATGCAATCTCAAAAAATGACAGAATGATCTCTGTTCATATCTAAAGCAAACCATTCAATATCACAGTAATCCAAGTCTATGCCCCAACCAGTAACACTGAAGAGGCTGAAGTTGAACAGTTCTATGAAGACCTACAAGACCTTTTAGAACTAACACCCAAAAAGATGTCCTTTTCATTACAGGGGACTAGAATGCAAAAATAGGAAGTCAAGAAACACCTGGAGTAATAGGCAAATTTGGCCTTGGAGGACAGAATGAAGCAGGGCAAAGGCTAATAGAGTTTTGCCAAGAAAATTCACTGGTCATAGCAAACACCCTCTTCCAACAACACAAGAGAAGACTACACATGAACATCACCATATGGCCAACACCGAAATCAGATTGTCTTCCTTACTCATCTTTATCTCCTCTTAGTGATTCCAGCTTTTGTATCTTCTATGCTTCTGGTTATTATCTTTAAATTTGATTTGGATTGGTCTCTGGAGTTAATAGGTGTCTCTGTACTCCTCCTAAAGAAAACTAGAGCCAAAGGTCTCTTCCCAACCTTCCTCCCGTCAATGCTGTGTCCTATGGTGGGATAATCTGGGATTTTAGTTTCAGACTGTTTTTATATATATTTTACAATATTCATGAGCAGTTATTTAACCTAGTGATTTTTATGGTTTCTGTGCTCATCACTGTTTCTTATAGCCCACGTTATCATTTTTCTTGAACTCAGTGTTTTTGTTGGAGTTTATACTTAAGAATTTCTTTTCGGAGAGAGTATATTGTATGGGTTGTACCACAGTCCATACATGTCTGAAAGTGATTTTAACTTGTCAGCTAGTTGCTAGGTATATAATTCTAGATTAAAAATCATTTTGTCTCAGACTTTTAAAATATTGCTCCACTGTGTTCCAGCATCTGTGTTTATCAGTGAGAAAACTGATGCCAGTTTGATTCTAGTTCCTTTCAAAGTAATGTTTTATTTTTATCTCTTAATTTTTAAAATTCCAAAGTTTCCCTGTCATAAGTCAAATGTGAGTCTTTTTCTAGTTATTCTTTTCCCATTCATTCTGTTTTATACTCAGTAGATTCCTTTGGGGAGTTTGTGTTTTTTTCAGCTCTGAGAAATCACCTTTTCCTTCTCCTCATTTAATTTATTTTCGTCTGTTTTTCTCTGTTCTCTCCTAGAATGCCAATTACACAGGCAGGATCAATTAATGTTGGGGCTTTAAGTAACAGAAAGTCCTATTAATGGGTTTAAACAAATAAGTGGCAATTTCTGTGAAGTGCATGGTCAAAGTCTGGTGGCTGTTTGTTTATATTTGTTTGGCAGAGAAATAAGCTCATTTTTAATGAAAGGCTCTAAAACCCTCTGCCCGCCCTCTAGCCCTCCCACATCCCCCCATACTGTTTATTTTTTTTTATGACAGAAAGATAGTATTATTTTATCTCATTTTTTAATTAAAAGATAATTGCTTTACAGAATTTTGTTATTTTCTGTTTCAAATGGTTACAGTAGTCAACAAACTGAATCTGCAGGCGAAACTCAGGGAGTTGCTGTAACAGCTTCAGCAGGTGTTGAGGTCACAAATGAGAAGCAAGGCAAGAAAAGGAGCAAAACTGCAGTGAATGTTGTACTAAAGCCAAATCCTTTGGACCAAACTTGTATTCACCCGGAATCGTATGACACAGCAATGAGGTAAGTCTGGGGCCCCTGTGGGAATTCTCTGTGCTCACAATGAGTTCTCTACAGCAAATGGCCTTTGTTATGGCATAATGGAGACTTTAAAAATATGACCATGTTTAAAATGACAACATTTTTGAGAAGTTCCGCATTGCTGAGTTGTGTGGCACATTATTTTATTTCAGTGAGGAATGAAACCATTATTCCTGGAGCAGTGTCAAGCTAATAAACCCTGGTCCTAATGGTGAAGTGTGTGTAATGGAAATTGCATGGCACTCTCCTCTGTTTGTTTTGGAAATTAATAAGACACAAATGACTAGCACCTGGCTTAAAGCTTGTGCTTATCTAAAGATAAAGGCCTTTAGTAAACAGCCAGCTCTCAGATTTCATAAGAAATATTGCCCTGCTTAGTTATTATAGAGTCTAAGAAGTGATATACTTTTAATGAGAATACATTAATTAACACAGGGAAAGGTTTGAGTACAAGGGAAAGTTTAAAATTAGGCATTAAAAGAAAAAAATTTAATACCACATTTGATTAGTTCACAGTTTTTAATTAGTTCAAAAATAGTGGCTTGCTACACAACTGCATGCTTAAGGCTTCTAGTGAACTAAATAGTTTAAAAATAGTGGACATTTTAATTTTCACTGAATCTAAGTTTTTAACTTGTTTTAAAATAATTTATATTTGAGTATTTTAAGAAATGTAATTTAATTTCTTTTAAAATATTTAAGATTGTAAACATTTTAGAAATTTCTATAAACCTTATAGAAAACTTAGAAAATAGAAAAAAAATAAAGAATATTCTATCAACATCAGCAGTGATATCCTTTTTCTCCCAATATTATAAAAAAATTTAAACATAGAGAAATGTTGAAAAAAATTTTACAATGAATCCCAATATACCATCACCTCGATTTTATCATTAATATTTTGCTATGCCTGTGTTTTCACTCATCCATCTGTTTGTCCATTAGTCCATTTCTTTTTTATATATATTTTAAAGAAAATTGCAGATATCAGCACACTTTCAGCTAATATTGTGGCATGTATATCATTAACTAGAATTCAGTAGTTTTTTATCTTTTTGTCTTTGGACGTAAAATTCACATACATTTAAATTTTAGGTATATAAGAGCTGAATTTTGGCAAATAAATACCTACCTACATCTGGTAACCCAAACCTCTATCAAGATGAAAAACATTACCGCCATCCTAAAATGTTCCTTTGTACCCCTTCCCAGATAATCCCTGGGATTAATATAATCCCATATTCTAGCATAATCCCTGTTCTAGCCTGTCAGAGCTGATCACATGTTCACATTTTTCAGCCAAAGATTAGTTTCCCTCTTCTTGAACTTCATATGAATGACATCATACAGTTGTACTTTTTTGTATAAGGGTTCTTTCAACATTTAGAGATTTTTTAATTCATGCTATAACATAAACAATAGCTGGTTCCTTTTTATTGCTAAATAATGTGCCATTGTATGATTATACCATAGTTTATTCTCCTTTTTGAAGGAACCTTGCCTATTTCCAAGTTGGCTATTATGAGTAAAGCCACTTTGAACATTCTTGTATAATTTTTGTTGTTGACATGTGTTGTTTGCACTCATCTTGGAAAAATACTTAGAGGATTCGCTGGGTCATAAATCAGGTGAGTGTTTAGTTTTTTTATAGAAACTTCTAGACCATACTCCAGTGTAATTAATTGTACCGTTTTACACTTCCATCTGGAGAAGGCAGTGGCAACCCACTCCAGTGTTCTTGCCTGGAGAATCCCAGGGACAGGGGAGCCTGGTGGGCTGCTGTCTCTGGGGTCACACAGAGTCGGTCACGACTGAAGCGACTTAGCACACTGCCATCAACAATGCTAACAGTTCTCTTTGCCATAGTCTGGTATTAGTCTTTTTAATGTTAGCCATTCTCGTGTATTTGTGTATGTGGTAGTGTATCTGTGGTTTTAATTTGCATTTCCCTGGTGACATTGAGCACTTTCTCATGTGCTTATTAGCCATTTGTATATCTTCTTCTGTGAACCCTCTGTTCATATCATTTAGCCATTTTCCAGTTGAGTTGTTTGCTTTTTTTATTATTGAGTCACGAGAATTTTAAAAACATATTCTGTATATTAGTCCTTTGTCGAATATATGTTCCACAAATATTTTGCCCTAGTTTGTGGCTTACCTCTTTATTTTCTTTCTTTTTTTTTTTTTAATTTTTTATTTTTTTTAAATTTTAAAATCTTTAATTCTTACATGCGTTCCCAAACATGAACCCCCCTCCCACCTCCCTCCCCACAACATCTCTCTGGGTCATCCCCATGCACCAGCCCCAAGCAAGCTGCACCCTACATCAGACATGGACTGGCGATTCAATTCTTACATAACAGTATACATGTTAGAATTCCCATTCTCCCAAATCATCCCACCCTCTCACTCTCCCTCTGAGTCCAAAAGTCCGGTATACACATCTGTGTCTTTTTTCCTGTCTTGCATACAGGGTCGTCATTGCCATCTTCCTAAATTCCATATATATGTGTTAGACTGTATTGTTATTAATGTCTTTTGATATGCAGAAGTCTTAAATTTTGGTGATGTCTTATTTATCCATTTTTCTTCCATATGTAGTTACTACTTTGTAT
The DNA here is from genome assembly GCF_001704415.2 of Capra hircus. Classification (NCBI taxonomy): domain Eukaryota; kingdom Metazoa; phylum Chordata; class Mammalia; order Artiodactyla; family Bovidae; genus Capra; species Capra hircus. Next base: position 27,432,723 of record NC_030818.1, on the reverse strand, counting down.
GTGCTAAGAATCTTTTGCCTACTTCAAGTCATGAATCTATTCTTCAGTGTTTTCTTCTTAAAACTTGATGATTTTAGCTTTTACATACAGTGATATATCTGAAGTTAGTATGATTGGAAGTAGGGGTCAAGGTTCACTTTCTTTCCTCATTGTGAACATTTAGTTATTCCAGTACCGTTTTAAAAAACAATAACAAAAACACAACGTCTCTTTACCCATTGTTTTGTGCCTTTGTTGAAAATCAGAAGACTGTGTAAGTATGAATCTATTTCTCTCTCTTCTGTTTCATTGATCTTTTTGTTTGTACCACACTATCTTGATTACTATAATTTTATGCTAAATTTTGAAGTCATATAGTGTAAGACCTCCGACTTTGTTTTTCCAACAGTGCTCTGAATATTCTAGAGGATTTCATTTTCTTATAAATTGTAGAATGAACTTGTCAATTTACATTAAAAAAAAAAAAAAACCTGGTAGGATTCTGATTGGGGTTATATTGAGTCCATAGGTGAATTTAGGAACAACTGATGTCTTCATAATATTTATGGAGTCTTTTGCTCATGGACTTACTTAATCTTTCCATTTATTTATAACTTCTGTCATTTCTCTCAACAGTGTTTTTTAGTTTCTAGTGTGGCAGTCTTGTGCATGTTTTATTAAATATATTTCATGCTTTTCAACACTATTGCAAGTAGAATTTTTAAAAATTTGTTGCTGATTGTTTTCTGCTAATATGTGAAGACAAAATTGATTTTTAATAGTAACTTTGTATCCTGTGACCTTGATAAGTTCATTTACTAGTTCTTAGTAGGTGTTTGTAGATTCTTTAAATCTTCCTATATAAGCAATGACATTATCAGCAAATAAATAGACTACTTATTTTTTTAATCTTCATGCTTTTTGTTTCTCTTCCTTGCCTATTGCAATAGCCAGGATTTTCAGTACTGTATTGAATAGGAGTGGTCAGAATGGGCATCCTTGTCCCATTCTTAATCCTAGCACATGGTTCTCATTTTTTTAATATTAAAAAAAATTGTTGTCTCACAGTAATTGTATTTTTAGTGTTTGTTTGGAAAGATGCATTTATGCACATGGATTTATAGACTTTTTGCAAGAGTTGCCATCTCCAAATTAGCATTTTGCTGTATGCAAGCCAGTATGTTTTTTTTAATACACACTTTTGTTTGGTTCCATGATGTAGTTCAAATGTGGTTTATATGTTCTTCAAGTTTCTTTCTAACATAAGCACACATTTTTGGTTTCTGCATATTGCTTTTTAAAAGGCTAAATAATCTTCCATCTAATGACTGGACTGTAGTTTAGAAATAGTAGTACTAGTGTGTGCACGCCTAGTCATGCCCGACTCTTTGCAACCCCATGGACTGTAACTCACCAGGCTCCTCTGTCCATGGGATTATCCCGGCAAAAATACTGGAATGGGTTACCATTTCCTCTCCAGAGTATCTTCCCGACCCAGGGAACAAACCTGAGTCTCCCGCAGCTCCTGCATTGGCAGGCAGATTCTTACCACTAAGCCACCAGGGAAGCCAATAGTCATACTAGTAGTGGTTCCTTATGATGGATTCCTAGAAGTGGAATTACTCTGCCAAAGGGTTTGAAAGTTTATGTGGCTCTTAATATACATTGCCAAGTAACACACTGATTTATAATGCCACCAGCAATGTTCAAGCTTGAGAAATCTTTAATTTCTCCTATTAGACAGGACTTCTCTGCCGGTTTTCACATAGGCTAGTTTCTGCACGTGGAGCATAAAAACCCCTACCAGTGACTTCATCTTTCTCTCTGCTTTCTTTGGGAGTAGCCTTGTCTCTCAGAAGCAGAGTACTTGAGGACTGTTTCATGGAAAATTTCTCTACATGAAATTCCACTCTTGACCTTTAAAATCTGGAGGAAAAAATGGTAATTTATCTAAATTTGCTTACCATCCCCATTATCCACTTTGAAACTGTGATAGTGGTTTCTAACTTTCTATTATACTTAGTATAGAGATCACTCAACATAGGTATGTCATACTTTTCATACAGTGTTACAAAAGGGTCTTCCCAGGGAGGAGAAGCCCATTACGGATGTGATTAGGTCATCAGTGGTTTGATTTCAGTCCTGTAAAAGTAAATTCCATTGCAGTAAATTTCATTTTTAGTTATATTAGGAAAGTAGTAGAAACATAAAGAGCTTTAATGCTACCCTACCATGATGTCACTCCCAGAAATACACCAAAATGTGAAGCCATTAAGTCTTTTTACTTTTGTATTTATGATATTCTCTCTCACATTCATATTTTAGAAAACTGAGATCATGGTATTTTATAACCTAAGTTAGGCATTTAGTGGTTTTTAAAAGTCTACTTTTTTAAACTATTTTTATTATTTATAGTAGTTAAAAGTTGTATTTATGTGTAAGGATTCTCTATTAAATATTAAAGTGTTTCATATGGACTGAGTTTTTTTCTAATTTAATTTTGTATCTGCTTATAATGCAGATATGTTTTGAAATATGAATGTTTATTTTTTTATGAAGTAACTGTATTATTCTTTTTCTTAAGATACCTGATTTCTAAGATGAATTCAGTGTTCCCATATTTTCTTCATGTTCTTTATAGTTTCATTGTTTTACTCTTATGAATTTTATTGTTGATTATTTCATTCATCACTTTGAATGTAGAGAGTGCTGTGGTAGGGCCTAAAGAATGTAAAAATGAATAGAGGTGGTTTATGGTCCCAGGGAGCCTACCAAAACAAGGAGAATGAAACTTAGTCACAGATAACCCATGTCAGAAGTCAATAATTGCTAACAGCCCTTTTGTTTTTTTTTTAATATAAATTTATTCATTTTAATTGGAAGCTAATTACTTTACAATATTGTAGTGGTTTTGCCATACATCAACATGAATATGCCACAGGTGTACATGTATTCCCCATTCTGAACCCCCCTCCCACCTCTCTCCCCATCCCATCCCTCAGGGTCATCCCAGTGCACCAGCCCCAAGCACCCTGTCCCATGCATCGAACCTGGACTGGCGATCCCTTTCACATATGATAATATACATGTTTCAATGCCATTCTCCCAAATCATCCCACCCTCGCCCTCTCCCACAGAGACCAAAAGACTGTTCTATACATCTGTGTCTCTTTTGCTGTCTCACATATAGGGTTATTGTTACTATCTTTCTAAATTCCATATATATGCATTAGTATACTATATTGATGTTTTTCTTTTTGGCTTGCTTCACTCTGTATAATAGGCTCCAGTTTCATCCACCTGATTAGAACTGATTCAAATGTATTCTTTTTAATGGCTGAGTAATATTCCATTGTGTATATGTACCACAGCTTTCTTATCTATTCATCTGCTGATGGACATCTAGGTTGCTTCCATGCCCTGGCTGTTATAAACAGTGCTGTGATGAACATTGGGGTACACGTGTCTCTTTCAATTCTGGTTTCCTTGGTATGTATGCCCAGCAGTGGGATTGCTGGGTCATATGGCAGTTCTATTTCCAGTTTTTTAAGGAATCTCCACACTGTTCTCCATAGTGGCTGTACTAGTTTGCATTCCCACCAACAGTGTAAGAGAGTTTCCTTTTCACTAAGTTTGAAACACAAACTTGTTCACAGGAGAAAGATTTCATTTCCAGATCGGAATTTCTTACAAGGTTTCATGCAGGAGATGGCATTTGGGCTAGGTGTTTCAGCCAGTAGAAAGAGGAAAAGAGATGTTTAAAAGAGATGGAGATAGGAAAACATAGCTCAGGTCAGATTTGAGGAGCAGTTAATAAAAACAAACCTTCATGGAGTATATCCTCATTACCAGGCACTTTAGAAGCATCAACTTGTTTAAACCCCACAGCAATTGTATAAGGTTAGTACTATTAATATTACCACTCCTTTAAGTATACAAAGTCCCAGAAGGGTGAAGTAAGTTGCCTAAGATAATTCAACTGGTGAAACCAAGATTTGAACCAGATCTATGATACTCCAAAACCTGAGCTCACAATTAAAAAGCTAGTTTGGAGCCAGATTTAAATGTAATCATAATGGTCTTTCAGATTAAGGGAATCATACCCTTAAAGATAGTCTGTGTTCAGCACAAAAGTGTAGCAAGACTTGTGTTTTGTGTGCTTCTTAAGAAAAAAAAAAAAAGTATCTGGAATATGCTGTCTTCAGGTGTTCTTCTGTATCATCACATGAGATTAGACTGTCTTTCCTCTGGGGAAAACATTATTCCTCCGATAATGGAAACTTTGCCTTTTTTATTTTATTAAGGGTTCTGTAGGAAATGGATTCTTCATGTAGATTATGCAGAATTTTATGCTGTTATGCTGCAAATACAATGTTTTGTTGAGTACTGCACCCAAAATAATTCCCTTCGTTATGTTTTTTTTTTTAAATGAAACATGTACATTTCAAAATAAGCAGCTTGATAGTGACAGCGTTTGGTCACCATCATTTTAAGAGAAGAGGCGGGTGAAGAGCAGCAGTAGCATATTCATCCTAGCACTGTACTCACCTCTGCCAGAAAATGTTTTTAAGTAAGCGAGAAAGAGTAAGGAATAATGCAAGGTCTTCAATAAATGTCGATTTAAAAGCATAGTAAGAAAATCCATATTAGAGAAGGTATAAGAACATGGGATTAAAAATCTGCTGTTGCCACAGACAGATTTTATTTCAATAGTCCTTGGAACCCATTCTGTTCTCAATCTTTTACTTATTTCAGGATCTGCTCACATTTAGCTGATGTGTCCTACTTCACTGAAAAAATTCAGAGCCACTTTCCTGAGATTATCTCCCTATCTTTGCTCATTCTGTCCCACACTTTCCCAACCTACCCTTCCATTTCCTGATTCTATTTCGCTTTATAAAATGTTATGACTATCTCTTGTATCTTAATGTCTCCGTCATTTATTGCTTTTGTTTTGCCCCGCAGACCTGTTGCTGATCTGGTATCCCATTCTTCACTCCCTAAAAGCGCAAAGAAGCAACCACTTTTTTACTTCCTCCTAGAACTTCTGTCTCAATGCTCCTTTTCATTGCCAGACGTCTCAGAAGAATTATCTGCCTCTAATTTTCACTCTTGTTCTCTCCCAGCCTTTATAGATTGGCTTCTGTCCTTACCACTCTGGAATCACTCTCTCAACAAATAACCTCCTAACTGTCAAAAAGTGGCCTCTTTCTGTCCTTAAACCACTTAACCTATTCTGCTACTTTTGACTCTATTAGCTTACTGATCTTCCATGACTGTTTTCACATTCTATCCTCTCTGACTTCTCTTCTTCCTCTGGCCTTCTCAAGGTAGATAGACTTCAGGTTTTTGCCTTATTCACCTTCTCCTTTTATTCTTTATTTTTCTCTGATTGAATGCATCCACTCATATGACCCTTCATCTCTCACCCCTCCGCTGCCAGTTCCAGTCCTGCATTTCCACATTAGTCCAGGCCTTTCTTCTAAATTCTAGCTTTCCCTTTCCATTTGGCTGTGAGAGATTTTCTCAGGAATATCTTAACAACTCAAACTCAATATATCTAAAAGTACAACTTGTATCCCCTTTTTCCCTACATTTATAACTCCCACCTCTCCCATCAGTCCTCTTCACTAGCCCTATACAAAAGCAAGACAGACAAATAACAAAAAGGCTTGGTCTTCCCCTCTTGTCCCGTGATGAATGGGTAATGGTACAACTGTCTTCCCATTAGTCAGAGCTAGAATTAACAAATTATTCATTTATTCATTAAACATACACCTTCCAAGTGAGTGCCTGACATATTCTAGGTACTGTTCTGTAATCTTGATTACATTCAAAGATCCCTGCTCTCAAGGTCACAGACAGTAGACAATAAGCATAATGAATAAACCATATGATAAATGTGATAAGAACAGTGAGGGGAAAAGGGAAGAGCAGAGCAATGGGGATCAGGATTACCAGGGTTATGGATAAGAACTTGCAAATTTAAGTAGAGTAGTCAGGGTAGACCAGATTGAGAAGGTGACATTTCAGCAAAGTCTTGATGGAAGTAAACGATTTAGCTGTGCATGCAGATATCTGAGGGAAGAATGTTCCAGGAAGAGGGACCAGACAGTATAAAGGCCCTAAGGTGGGAGCTGGCCCGCCAAGGTCAAGGAATAGCACGGAAGCCAGGGTGGCTAATGCAGAGTGAGCAAGAGAGAGAAAAATAGGAGATCTGGTCAAAAGGGCATCGGGAGGCTATTATAGGGACTTGGCCTTAATTCTGTGAAGTCAGGAGCCACAGCATTGCTTTATGCTGAAGAGTGGCATGCTCTGATTTATACATTTAAAGGATACATTGTTTGCTGAATTAAGGACATGAGAAGTTGTGGTTGAAACAGGGAGACCAGTTAGACTTAAGTGCAGCAATCCAGGTGAAAGCTGGTGATGATTGAGACTAAGATGATGGAAGAGTTGATGAGAAGTTTTTAAAGAAGAGTCAATACTATTTGCTGACAGGTTGAATGAAGGGTATGAAAGACAGTAATTGTAAATATGAATGACAAAAATAATATGAATACCAGAGACACTGGAAGATGAAGTGAAAACTTGTAATGGAGGGGAATGGGAAAGAGATAAGTTAAAGAACTAAACTTGGATCAGCAGGCCCCCCACTCAGTGATTTCTCCTCATCCTGTGGCTTTAGGACACAGATTGGCATGGCATTATTTACTTAATAAAAGAATAAAAGATAGAAAAAGAAAATGAAAGATGACTATATAGGAGAAGACTGAGGAAACAGAACTAATTATATTTAGGAGTTGATGATTTTAATAGAGCAAAATGAAGTGTCTAGCTTTACTCCAATTTAAATATTTTTTCTTCAGTCTAAACTGACTGAGGTCAGTGTAGTTGTGTGAGCAAAACTGTTGCCAGAAGGTCTATGTCTTCCTTTCTGCCATTGTGTGGAATAAATGCTTCTTTTAGAATCCTTTGTGGATCGAAGGGGTTTTATGACCTTCCCATGTTGAATCCCATGCCTTCATACAGTACTGTGTCTAGAGTGCAGGACTTCCTAAATTTTACAGACTAGAAACGTTCTGGTCTCCCATTCTTCACTGCCTGAAAGCTAAAAAAAAGGCAACCACTTTTAATCTTACTTCCTCCTAGAACATATGTCTCAATGCTCCTTCTTTTCATTGACCATGAAAGAGGGTTATTTCCCACTTTCTGCCATTATCCAGAAATTGTCACGATGTCTCCATGTGTGAGTGATTTCATCATGTTGGCTATTGTGGGCCATGAATAAAATTGCTGCTGTGAGTAGAATGAAGCCCAAAAGCAGTCTGTGGAGGGGTTGCCACTTTCCCCACACCTCCTCAGTTTTTGTCCTGCCATTCTGGTTGGTCAGGAGAGCCAAAGGCAAGTGTCCAATTTCCCCTTTTTCTTAAATAAGGTGCCAGGAGGCAGTGCTTTGTCCTGAGATTATGCTGATTTGTACACATCACACTGAGGCCTGGCACTCTCCCAGAGAATCTGCTGCATTAAGAATTTGATTCACTCCAGATAGCTAAGCTTGAAAGTTGTTACGTTCTTGGTTTAACTTGAAAAATGCCAGGAAATTTAATGTCAGGATTGTCACTCCGCACTCATTTTGATAAAGCTTTAGCTAGTAGTTAATTGTTATTTCTGTTTTGGTCATCAGGGAAAATTTTTAAAAGGTTAGTTTCTAGCAGGAATATGGCATACAGCACCAGAGTGAGGGACTAGGAAAGTCGTATATCAAGGGATGATTTATATCAATATTTGCACTATTATATTAGTAATGTGATATTTCTTTTATTACTGCTGATATTCCTATTTCTGACCCTTAGGATCAGTGTGAGAAGTATGTTTTCAGAGAGTAAACAACCACCAACTTAAAATTCAGGTCTGGAACAGGAATAATCATTTAACCTCACGAAATATTTTCTTGAGGACAGGAGATCTGTACGAAAGCTAAGCAATGTTTATTCTTTATTTATGGGGGGGGGGGGCGGGGACACTTGTGTTGGGTTTTAACACCAGAAGTTGATCAGAGGGTACAGACTTCCAATTATAAGATGAACAAGTTCTGGGGATATAATGTACAGCATGGTGATTTATAGTTAATATTCTATTATAAACTTGAAAGTTGCTAAGAGAGTAGATCTTAAGTGTTGCATCCCCAAAAAGGAATGATAATTATGTGACACGATGAGGGTATTAAGCTAAGGCTGTGGTGGTAATCATTTTGCTATTATAAGTGTATCAGATGTACACCTTAGCTTATAAGTTTAAGTTGTACACCTTAAATTTATACACTATTATATGTCAATTATATCTCAGTGAAGCTGATGAGAGAAAGGCCTACAGAAGTAGAATTAACTCAACAAGGAGTGGATCCCAACTATTGCTCCTGAGCTAAAAGCAGTTGGGGGCCTAGGAGCTAGAGAGTCCCTGTGGAGATCCTGCCTTGTGCACTGCCATGGGGCTAACATAAATCAAACCAGAGAGCTTGATGGCCCATACGGAAGACCTGTAATAACTGAGCACATCTCAATCTCTGTTTCTTTCCCATTCCTGTTCAAGGATTGAGCGCCTCTGAACTCTTTTTCTTTTTTTTCTTTTTAGCCTTGCTTTCAGAGGTTTTATCACATTCTTTCCAACTTCAGCTTTCTGCCCAGCAAGAAGCCTTGTAGCTAATAAGCAGCTGTAATACAGGAAGTTGAGGTTGTTTTTATTTAAAAACAAAACAAAATGGCAGCGGTAGAACATTGGTATTCATAGTTTCAACTGTGAGCAACTCAGAAGGCCCCTGACTTGTGGTGATTTGTAATTTTCTGAGGGTAAGTCACTTAGTTTAATGAGTATGTCTGACACACCTTCCACATCTAAAATTCACCACAGCTTTATTCAGCATTTGCGTGCCAACTAACTTTTACAATGATAAAAACATATTTCCTTGTGGGAAACTTGCCTGAAAAGAAACCCAGCTACAAATGCTGTAAAATAAATGAAGATTAGGTAAACAGACCTAAGAAGTAATTTGTAAGTTTGAAAGATCTTAAATTTTTCTGGACTTGCCTCACAAGAGTTGGCAGCATTCAGACATGAAAATTAAGGCAGAATCTTTTCTGGCTTTTGATAAGTGATGTCTTAGGGTATATATCAATTACTGCACATTAACTTCTTCTATGGAGCTATGATTAGACAATATTATATTGCCTTTTCATAAAGAGACATAACATCACAAAAGAGAGACCAAACCTAAAATACAAAGATCATAAAAAGGACAGATTACGGAAAGCAATTTTTGGTGTTTGTTTTTTCCTTGTTAGTACTCTAGTTAAATACCCAGATAGCTTACTATAATTCCCAGGAAGTAGCATTCATCATATTTTTGAGAATGCTTTCATACAACAGAAAGATGATGAAAGAGATTCTACCCACTGGAGAATCAGATGACCAGGATGTGGGATACTTAGGAACCGACTGTCATGTCTAGTGTCTTACTCACTGTTCTAACACACACCACATGACGTTTTGGGCAAGGCTGGCAGAGGTAAATAGGAAGCTGAAGAACCTGAGATGGTACCTAACTTGCTGCTAGCTTGCTCTGGAGGCAGAGCAGTGCCAGACTGCCTAGGTTATTCAACCTCCCTATATGTCATTTTTCTTATCTGTTAAATGAGGATAATGTTACCTGTCTCTTTGGATGAGAGATGTGAGAGTTGGTCCATAAAGAAAGTTGAGCACTGATGAATTGATGCTTTCGAATTGTGATGCTGGAGAAGAATCTTGAGAGTCCCTTGGACTGCAAGGAGATCAAACCAGTAAATCCTAAAGGAAATCAACCCTGAATATTCACTGGAAGGACTTTTGCAGCAGCTGAAGCTCCAGTACTTTGGCCATCTGATTCAAGAACCAACTCATTGGAAAAGATGGTGATGCTGGGAAAGATTGAAGCCAAAAGGAGATGGAGGTGACAGAGGATGAGACGGTTAGATCACTGACTAAATAGACATGAATTTGATCAAACTCTGGGAGACAGTAGAAGACAGAGGAGCCCAGCTTGCTGCAGTCCATGGAGTCACAAAGAGTTGAACACAACATAGCGACTGAACAACTACTTGGGATGGCATGACTAAATGTATATAGAAATCTTAGCACCTGGGAGAGAGTAAGCTGTTATTACTGCTCTAGTCATTGCTGTTGTTTTTGTTGTGATTAAGAAGGGGCTGTCCAGTTGAGTGAGAAAAGGGGAGTGGGGCTGATTTACAACTCTTGGCTGCCCAGGAGAAAAAAATGTTTTACTATATGATCCAGGTATAATTAAATTATAATATAATTTAACATTGTTAATTACTGTTAACCCTGGGTCCTGGAACTGAAAAAACACTGCTTTCTCTCCTGCATATCTGGAGAAACCTTGTAGTCAATTAGAGGGAGTTGCCAGCCAGCCATAGTACTTGCTTCTGTCTGTTCCATCTCCAGCATATTTGCCCTTCTCCTTCTCCTCTTCTCCTCTCTTCTTCAGGTTTAGATTGCTCAGTCTGGAGCCTGAAACTCAGTCAGGTATTGATTTAGTCTCCCATTATCTCCCTTCTCTCCTTCCTGTCCCCACTCTCACTGTGGATTTTAATCTTAGCGTGGCTTCTGACTATGTGTGACCATAAGCAAATTACTTTGATCTCAATTGCCCAACCTTTAAATGGAATGAAAATGGCTCTGCCCATTCAGAGGACAATTGGAGAGATTTATGGAAAGGGCAGGTGTTGAACATTTTCAAACTTCTTGAAAGAAGCATTCCTGGACAGGATGGATTTCATAGTATAAAGGCTATTTCCCAAGGAAGAAAATTCTTTATTCCAGTAGATGGAGTTTATCCCCTAGTAGTGCCAGAGCTTTTTCATTTCAGCTTTGCTATCACGAGCCTGTATGTTTTTTAAAATACTGCTTTTTAATTTGCCCTCCTCTTTCAAATATTCATAGGCACTAATCCACGTTATGGCTGTACAGACAGTAAATTAAATTATATGAATTCTGAACACAGTGCTTTTGAGCTGTAGCGAGTCTGCAGCCTTTGAAACCACTAACTTAATTTTGTACAACTCTTATTCAGTAACTCAAAAAGAGCCAAACTTTTTCCTTTTGAATTTGGTTTAAAAAATAATAATAAATTACTCCCAGGCAGTGGTACTATGTGCCAGATTTTATCTGGGACCTGAATCTTCTGTCTACATTGAAAATCTCCCGGAGTTAAGCAGTAAGCAATGCTAATGAAGATGTGGTATATAACGAATTTTACCTTCGCCACAGCCTTGTGGTCTCTGCTGTGTGACTTTAGGCTGGTCACTTAATCTGTATAAGTTTAAATTTCTTTATCTGCAAATCTGTATCCACAATAAATTTATGAGAGAATTAAATGAAGTCATCTTTACTGAGCACTTTCAAAGTATTTGTCTGCATGTAAAATCCTACCTCTAAAACAGCAGATATAAATGGAAGATAATTAATTCTGATATACTGTCATTACTTAAATTAGACTAAGCTCATTCAGGGCAGTCTCTGTTATCATGTTTCATAGAGTCTTCTTCCACAGTAAATAAATATTTATTGAGGAAAACAGAATGATTTTCTAAATTATTTTTAATTCACTTCAGCATTTTGTCTCAAGCCTTTGAAGAGCCTTGATTTAAACAAATCTTTATCATTTGAAGATGTGTGTGTGTGTATGAGTGTGTTTAAAACAACACAGACTCAATGGAAAGAGGATGATCAAACTGAGCAATTGGGTTATTGGGGGTTTCTTCTGTGGGTTTTTTTTTTTTTTTTTTGACAGGAGGTTATTGTTTTAACAAGTGTAAGAAAACTGATTTTCCTTTGTCACTTATAAATTTATTTCTAAGACAGGATTTTAGAAATCTTTAGAGCAGTAATCACAACATTTTCAATACATGATGCCTTTCGATTTTTTTATTTTCATGTGCATTTGGATGTATGTATATATACATTGGGTTTTTTAAATTATAGCTTTAATTATATCATGATCACACAGTATATCATACTGTGGTTCTGAAATAGGAAAACCTACACAAAAATCAAGGCTGCTTATTCTTTGTGGTATTGGTTACTATTTCTCTGATCTTAGGTATTTTGTAACTGCATGTCTTCTTCAGCTATTTCTAAAGAGATCATTCTAATCTCAGATTTTTAGAGCATGTCTATATAAGCTCACTTTAACTGTTTTCTTTTTTTAACAAAATTCATTCCCTTTACTAAACTGCTAAAATAAAACCACTTTCTAAGGGTATGTTCTCCCATAATGCAGCATGCATCAAGTATCCAGCCTCTATGCATGTGTAATAGACCTTTGAAAAAGGAGGAAACATTTACTAAGTTTTTCAGAAGTTAGAATCAGGTTAACAGTCTGATGCTTATAAACCAAGTCTTTTGGAAGACAGACTGCATCCCTTAATCTGTGGTAGTTTCTTTTTGGTTCTTGTGTTTTTTTCTGCTGCTCATAGATCCAAGAGTGTGTTTAGATGCAGGAAGTACTCCAAAGACACTCTAAATGGTACCAAGCAATGACACTAAACGTGCCCCCCCTGCTACCCAAAGAGTTTTAGAAATACCTTGGTTACCCTTTCTGAAAGGGTTACATTTTTTCAAAAGTTTATCTGCAGTGTGTAAGTTTTCAAAAGCTGTTACATTTTTATGAAAAATTACTTGCTGTAACTTTCTGTGGTTGATGATATGCTAACAAAAACCATTTCAGTATTACCTTCACTAGATACCTGCTAGCTTCTGAGCCCAGTATGTTGTTCTGTGGGCTTCTCTGTAAATGCCCTCTACTTGAATTTACCATTATTTGTGGATTTTACATCAGTGAAGATTTTGAAGGATTCTGGCCCAGTTCAGTTTCTTGGTTTAATAGAGGTTTGAAAAGATTCTTTGATGATGATTAAAGTGCAGTTCACACTGCCACCCCTTTGATTTGACTACTGAAACAGCAGATGTGGTAAAGCCACACTGCTCTAAGCAAAACTAAAGTGCGCTGCTCCATGCTCACCTAGGTGAGTTCAGCTCCCATAGGTAGCGTAAAGGAGTAGTGGGTTTCCCTCCTTTACCATGTTGGAATTTACATTGTCTTTAATATAAAGCAATACATTTTAAATACATAGAATGTGTGAGCTTCAGTATAACAAACTGAACTTTTCATTTGTGTCGTACCACTTGCTCTATAATCACAATCACAGGTAAGAAGGACAGGTTACCTCTTTTGTTTTAAATTGTTGAATGTCTGCCTGTATTACAGATGATGCTTTCTGCTTTATCTGTAACTACTTTTTCTAAAATGACTGTGCTCTTGCATTTATTGGTTTATTGATATGATTACTTTAAGACTGAGTAAAACCAATGGATAAAAATAAACAAGTATGAAAGTCTCTTTTAAAAGTATCTAGCGTGGATGGACAGCTAGGAGTACTTTGCCCTTGCAGCATGGTTCTTTGTGGAGCCTTAAATCTTGTGTGTTTAGCCCACAAAGCACATGTTAATATTAAGTTGTTTTTAAAGTGATGGAGTTGCATCACCATGATTTTTCTGTGCTCTGTGGGATATCATGTTGCTTTAATGTAATGAGTCCTGGGCTCCTAAATTTCTCTCTCCATGCTGGAAATGATTACATAAAACTGAATGGCTATATCTGAAGTCTAATGAATCTTGAGAATTTCTTATTCTTCAAGAAAAATATTACAAAGACTTTTCTTATTCTTTGAGGAGGAGAACTTGCATTTGTAACAAGTTTCTGTTGAAGATATCAGTGATTTTAGGTTTTATATAGCATTGTTTGAAAAACAAGCAGCCTCTCTCTGCTGCAAGGTCTGTGTTTTAACTTTGTGCAGATGTGTGCTAAAAGAACATGATGTGCTTATTTGTTGCATTTATGCTACTTTCTTACTTTAAGTAAGATGGATGAAATTACATATTAAATAGAAACAGCAGCTCAGACAGCAGTCCTTAGCAAACTGAAAAAGCCTTTCAGAGACAGTAAAGAAAATGAGACTATGATTTTAATAACCCATGGACTTTTGAGAGAATTGTCTACTTAAATACGTTTATGTAATAATTTCTCTGTTGGATTCATCAATGTTAACTCTCTAATATTTAAAACTAATCTGCCATTAAATCGTGTTGGTGAAATGTTACCCAAAGTATTGTTTTATATCTTAACCAAATATAACACTTTAATTTTGACATAACTGCAGTTATAAACAGACATACACTGATGTGTATAGCATGAAGCTCCAGTTAGTGAAAATAGCTATGTGGCCTTGGGCAGGTTATTTAACCTCCCTAAAGCTCGTTTTTCCCTTTCTGTATGATATGATACCTACCTTTTAGGATTATTGTCAAGATTAAATGAGAACATCTATCAAGCACTATTTTTTCAGAACACGTTCACTCACATTCTAGTTCTAAGCTTCATAAAGTACACTGTGTTTTTATATTATACTTCTGAGCCAGAAAATACTTTGTGTTGAGTATTTCTTATTTCTAAAATGAAGCCGTATGTTGGATATTATTTATCAACTTGATTCTAGAGTAAAAATTCAGAATAATGTAGAATAAGTTATTCTTAGTGTATTTAAAGAACACATGTTTATTAAGTGGCTACTGAGCAAAAAACATTGTTTCCTATGGTTTACATTTGAATATTTTTGCAATTAAATTAAAGAGAGGTCAAACTCAATGCTATTCCCAGTTCATTTTATAGTCTCCCTTTTGTTTGTTAGTTTCCATTTTCTGCAACCCTGTTGTAACTTTAAGAAAGTTTTCAAAATAAAAAAAAGCATCTGACTCTGTTGCATAGTCATTTAAAAATAAGGTTGATCAATACTGAAGCATTAGCTAGGAGTTCAATTTGGTGCTTTTTTATTGATTGTAATTACCAGTGCCCTCAGGCTTCTGTGTGTGCGGATGAAAATGATATATGAAATATGCACCCAGGTTAAACAGACCAATAATCTTTGTGCATCTGCAGCCACTATAAACAGAATCCTTTATGTGGAAGTGACTTTAGTATCAGTTAGTTATATACACACGCACACAAAACCTTAAGTCTCCAAATGGCCTCCTGAGCCAGTGTTTTGCTATTGAGGCCAAGACATGTGCAGTACTTTGGGAAGTTTCTTTTAGTTATTTTATTAATTATAAAATGCTATTCAAGTTTATTATGAATCTTCAACCCACAAATATACTTTTTTGGCCTTTTAATTGTTGATTGTAAGCCAAAATCTTGGGGATTTGAAAGATGTTCTGCTGAATAGCCAGTTGCAGACCAATCAAGCCAAGAGGGTAAATACCAGGGGAGTCTGCTCAGCAGGGCCGGTATTATTTAGAAAGCTGTGCAAGGAAGTTGGCTGTGGACAGAGGTTGCCATGTGTCATCTGCCCCGTCAGTCAGAGCTATAGCAGCTGTTGCCTGTCACCAGGGCCGTTATATGCTACTAACAGATACCTATCAGCACTAAAGATACCACTGCCTGTCCGTGGGCCTAGGAAGCCATGGACACACAGACATAAAGTGTGTAACTCACTGGCCACCAGTTGGGATGGAAGCTCATTTAAAAGAAAAAAAAAGGAGCCTAGGCACTAACTCCTTAGTCTTTCATGAGACCCTTAACCAAAATATATTAAAGAAAATATGTTGGATTTTCATCAGTCTGTTTTTGACCAAAATTATGACTTTGGAAATGTAGAAGGATTACACATTTGAGCTCAAAGAGATACCCTGGTTAAATGAGAGATGAGAGAGTTTCTCCACTAGATAACAAACTATCACTACCAGATTATCACTAAAGAGGCCCTCTCTAGTTGAACACAACAGTGGGGGGTTGGGGGGGGGGATTGGAAATAACAAGCATTCCTTTTGTGATCATGCAGTAACCTAACAAATAGGATACATCCCAATTCTAAATGTAGACAAGCCTCCAACAGTTTCTTTTTCCCCTACCTGTATTCCAGAGACATCCTTAGAGGAAAGGATTTGGGGGCATTAGTATCGCTATCTATCTGATTACTGTGTTGACATTTTTTAAGAGCCATTAATCATAGGAAATGGAACTTAATGATGTGGAAAGGTGCACAGCCAAGGAATATCAAGAAAGTAAGCTATAGCTTACTTAATATTCAGATGAGGTTGAAGGGAAATTCATCTTTAACCCTTTGTTTTTTACTTGATTAACTCATTACTGAACTGCAAAGCTGAATAATTGAGAGGCGACTAAACAAACACGGGGAATGGTAAACATAGCAAAGGGAAATTGAGAAAGGCAAATAGTCTCCTAAATATTACAGGTATGCAATATATAAAGTATATAAAGTAATATTCACCTTAAGATTATGTAGAGGTCTTCCTTGCAGAGCTTCTGTTTGAGGAAGAAGTCACTTTTTGATAATCCTCTCATCCTTTTTCTCTTGACTTCTGAATCCTTAATATACTTTATATGACTTAATCCATGTGAGGCATAACCGTTGATGGAGAATTCTTAGATTGAGCATATGCTTGCACAGGTTACACTGTCATCATGGGTACACAGAAGTAAAGAACAAGAGATATGGCGTATGGATAAAGTGATTTGTTTGTCAAAAGCGGGCAATCCTTGTTGGGTATTTTGCTGGATTTTGATAGCAGCAATTCATTGTTTGCCTAATAGCTAATTTAAATGCAGAACATTTTCCTAACTGAAATTTGGAGATACATGAAACAGATATAGGTGTCCTTATTTAGAAAATATATCTGGCACTAAACTCTAAGAACATTGCACTGTAAAACGTTTCTGATGCTGATTCTGAGCAGGAGCTTCTTTGGAAAGTAACTCAAAAACCTCAGATCATCCCTTTCCTTTTTTCTCCCGAGACAGATCACCTTTATGGCATGGGGCACACGGTAGATTTCCAGTAAAGACCAGTTGGTTGGTTGATGTATGGATCTGAGATGAAGAGGAGTGATTTATGTAAGGAGACTGGAAAATAAGTAATATTATTAATGTGTGGTGGGGGTTCTTTTTTTGTTTGTTTGTTTTTCCTCTGCAGGTTTTTGTCATTCGTTGGAGGGACACTATATGAGATTGGAAAGCCAGAAATGCAACAAAAAATAAATTCATTCCTCGAAAAAGAAGGAATGGAGAAAACTGCAGAAAGATTGCAAACAACAGTACACACCTTACAGGTCATCATAGATGGTCTTAGCCAGCCCGAGAGCTTTGACTTTCGAACAGGTAAACAATGAATGTGAATACCGTTCACTTGAATAGCTCACAGTGGTCCTACGCCATAGGATCCTCTGTTCTGCCTTTCTCTCCATGAGAAAACTAGAGCGCAGTGACCTTCCTTCACAGTCACTGAAGCTAGTAAGTATCCAGAGCCAAAGTTGAGGCCAGGCCTCCAGACTCTCCCTCCCAGGCTTATTTCCCATCACGCTAGACTAAAAACGTCATGCATGTGCTGCCATGTTCATGGAGACATGCGTTTTTCAGAATCCCTCTGTAACTGTTTCTACCTCATAAGAGTTGGAAGTCCAAGGTAAAGCATTCAGTTCACAAATTGAAGTGAGTCTTCTTTCTAAGTTACAGCCTTCCAGGTTCCTGGATTCTATGTCAGTGAACACTGAAGAAAAAAGATACTATCTCTCTGTTGATTTTCCTTCTAATTAAAAGTCTCATGGCTTTCAGCACAGGTAGATGGTGAAGGAAGTTTAAGAGCCATAGTTGTTGAGAGCAATGCCCTGGTGAGAAGGAATTAAGGTATCAAATGACCTACTTCCCCAGGAAATTTGACTAGGAAGCCCTGAGATTTAAATGAATCTGTGCTTGTCTCACAGCATTTTTATGATACCATGTTTAGGGCTTGGCTCATTTCATCCTGGGTTATGCTGTGTTGAGGCGGTTTCTTTGAAAAGGTCTGGGGGAATTTGTGTTCATCTGTCAAGCTCAATGTACCATTCCCTCAATATCTGTGTAAATTTGAAATTAATTTTAAGGTTGGAGAAAAATAAAATGAAACATACAGTAAGACCTATGCCAAAAATGTAGTAGAAGCCTTCTGGGTGGTCCGTCCAAAGTGAGTACTTCCGTGGACAAATCCCTCACCCTTTGCAGTTATTCTTAGGTGTGAATTCCATAGGTGTTATCTAGCAGTGAGCAGTGGCTTTCAAGCAGGGTGGGAGTACTATGCATAAAACCACTACATTAGAAGGTTGACAAATACGCTCTGTTCTGGCTTTTCTTGTCCATCTTTGTTTTTTTGGTCTTGATGTTGATTGTTCCATGATCTCAGTTACACTGTAGACTCGGAGCAAAGATCAGCCCTGAGATTACATAGCTGAGTTAGACAACCAACAGCTAAGTTGGTCTTTACCTGATGATGCCTCTAGTTGAGCAAAACATACAGCTGGGCTCTGAATTGAGCTTACCAGTTACTGCAGTATTTAGCATTGTTTCAAGAGAAATTTCCAGTAGATCTCTTTGGAACTGACTTTTGCCCTAGCATAAGTCACAGGTTTCTAGATGTCTGAGAACTTTCATTTTAACACTAAATACATCATCAGGAAGAAAGGCAGACAGTCATACCTTTAAAGGAGCAGATAGTATTTTGAATGTTTCTGCATTTATGTTACATCTCTTTTCTTTCCTCCATTTTCTCAAAATTACTTCCTTTCTTGCCTCATTCTTTCTTTATACTCATCCTGTCTTCTGTTTCTCTGGTGATATAATCAACTCTATGTTATTAACGCTCTGGTTGCCAGTTGGCTTCCATAATTGTGTTCATCAGAAGCAGCCTGGTGACAGGGCACTGAGTATGTAGCCTTGGCAATCAAAGTGTTAGAGTTTGCCTGGTACATGGAGGCGTTTCTGATTTCTCAGTGGCCCAGGCTATGTTAAGTAGTTCTTGACTCCGATTTTCCATACAAAATTAAGCAGCTGATCAGAAACCTTTGGGAATTGTAGCTGCTGGACCTCTGTAAGAAAGAGGGAGAGTTTCTAAGTATAAAAACAATACTTGTGAGGCCTCAGAGACCATCCCACCTCTGACCATGATCAACAACTTGGTTTCCCTTTGCTTTGACACAGTCCTTGCCCAGTGTAATGGCGTATTCAGTGGGCTCTTTATTTTTGGAATTCACACCTGCGCATCAGATGGAATTCTACACAATCAATTCTAGTGTTAGCATATTCCTTTTTATGAGGAAAATGAGATTTAAGGTTTAAAGAGGGGTTTTGTTTTGTTGTAAAGGTAAAAAGTGGATTTTTTAAAAAACAACACCTTGATTTCAGTATGGTTAGGCTGGGGGAGGGGAACCAAGAGGTGACCAGTTGCTAATACAAATGTAAAGGATAGTTTTAACAAGTAATCAGGATAAAGCCAACAGCTGTGGAGGAAAAGGAAATGGAATGGGTGGAGGGGAAAATGAGGTCTTAGTAAAAGGAGATCCAAGCATAGAATGTGTTCTTTGTTATTAGAATCAACATTCAGTAATCCTAGGAAAGGAGGCCAAGAGGAGCATGGGTAAATGGAATCCACAGATAATCCAAAAGCCCTGTTTCAATTGTTAGTTGTAACCTTCTCCATCATAAAACATTTGTTGTTGTTTGTGTTTTGTTTTAACTTAAGCCATGATTCCTCAGCAGGCTTTGTGCCTGTCTTTGGTGGGGGGTAGTGTTAATGAATAGAGAAATGTGTTGGTACACTGGCACGAACAAGGGAAAGAGGGCTGTCAGAACTCGAGAGTAGAGATCTGTGCTTCATCTTTGTTTCTTGAGTACCTGGTAGAGTGCTAATAGGAGTTAATAAATGTTTTATGAATTGAATTGAAAGAGGAGAAAGGACATAAGGTACTGGCCCATCTGGGTTTCTGAGCAATAGATAATCAAGAATCCATTCTTTTTGATTGGATGCATTTATTCAAAGTGGATAGGAATTGATCCTTGAGTTCAAAATTTGGGGGGAGAAGTGAGAAAGAACATTTAAATTTCACCACATTTAACTAAACATTCATGGATGTTCTACCCACTTTAAACATTTTGAGAATTCAGTCACTTGGAGGAAAGCTCCCATTCTTCTGTCAACAAGGGTCTTATTTTCTCAGTATTTGTGATTTAGCCTTGCATATTCATTGAGCAAATGTATTTTCTCATCTCCTCTTCATAAAGAAGAAAATAAGACACTCTACTCTTTTAAGTCTCTTATGTATGTGCTAATGTTCACAGGTTAGCAAGACAGAGTTTGAGAAGATAGTGTTTGAGTAAACGGTCTTGAATTGTTTCTGCTTTGCACATGCTGTTTCTCCAACTAGGATGCCTTTTCTCTGAAGGCAGGCATATATCTTCAGCTCCTTTTATGTCTCCCCTCAATGCTTAATACTGGTCTGGGCACACAATTGATATGTATTCAGTACTTACTCATTAAATTATGTTGTGTCTAACAATTATTTATACACACTGTCCATTTTCCCCTTTTGTTGTAGATTTCGATAAACCTGATTTCAAAAGAAGCATAGTCTGCTTGGAAGACCTGCAGGTTGGGACAGTTCTTACAGGCAAAGTCGAGAATGCCACCTTGTTTGGAATTTTTGTGGATATAGGAGTGGGGAGATCAGGGCTGATTCCCATACGAAATGTAACAGAAGCAAAACTTTCGAAGACGAAGAAGAGAAGGAGTCTTGGACTGGGCCCTGGAGAAAGAGTGGAAGTCCGAGTACTCAACATTGACATTCCCCGATCTAGAATTACCCTGGATCTCATTCGGGTGTTGTGAGTGTGCCACTGATGGCCAGACAGTGGTTTTATTCCTTCACTTCTATAGGTTGGCAAGAATAAGTTAGATGCTTGTGAGCTCTGGATGGCAGATGAGAAAGAACTCACTTAATATCAGAAGTATTTTCCAAACATTTCCTTTTTCCTTTTGAATAAATAGAGAGCTAATGGCTTGATTTCTTTTCCCCTTAAAAAAAGCAGCTCACAGACACCTTTATGTGGCTTCATGTAGTTTTCTGACCAAAATTTTATTTTTTATAACCCATCTTTGTATCCTTTTGCATTTTGTATAATAGATTGTTTCACTTCTACTTGCCAACACTCCTTGCTGGACTTATGTGGAGTTATCTTCGTAATTTAAATCGTATAATGTTTCTTGATAGTAGAGCTGGCAGTATTTAATCCTCTCTTTTTATAGACTTAAAAAAAAATCAGGCCTTTTGGATTTGACTTGTGATTTTTCTCTTGCCTAGCAAACCAAAATATACCAATTAAACAGATCCTGATGTGTTCATAACCATCACGTGAATAGCTCAAATTATTTCTCAGAATATATGTATTCATCTCTACAATAAAATGTTGTGGTTAGTGATCTTGTTTTTGCTGTGTTAATTCAGTGAATTATCTAAGAGTCAGTCTTGATTGAAGTAAATATGGCACATATTCATACAAATTTTGTATAAGCCAGCTGTGCCTTTGGGGAAAATGGAAATCTCTAGAAATCCAAAGAATGACATTCTGTTTGACTTATCACAGAAAGGCATATTCCTTCATAAGCATAAATATTAAACTCCAAATGGGGATAGAAATGGCCCCCTCCTATAGATTGAATATATCAGGTGCGAAGGGACAAAAAAACAAGTAGATAAAGCCAGTGACTCTTAACTCTCCTTTTTTTTTTTTCAGTAGAGATGGTAAATATTAGCAGGATCATAGAGGGTAAAAATGATTTAAACAGAGCCCTCACTGGACTGGTATCTTGTCCATTCTGGCTGCTGTGGTTGATTTCCCTGAAGGAGTCATTTACATACCAGATTAAGTACCTGGTTTTTGTTTTTGTTTTTTTAATACATAATGAGTAGATGGTTACTAAAAAGGGTGACCAGTCCTGCTTATTTACCTGGGACAGTCAGTCTGGATAAACCCTCATTGCCCTGGCATAATTTTAAATAGTGCTTCTTTTTGTTTCCAAAGTACCCCATTTTATATAATGAATCATATGATCATCTTTGTAGATTCTTTGCCATCTGAGCTACCGGGGAAGCCCTTAATAGTAACAGTCCCTTACAAAGTGGTAAATCACACTGTGTTTATTGATAGTTCTGCATGGTTCATGTTTTTCAAAATTTGCAGCCTTCCAGCTGGTTTACGTAGATCTTTTTAATGCCGTGGGTTCCTTGAAAGTATATAATGCAATTCCTGTTTGCTTGATGATTTCATTTCTGAAATGCTTTTTCTCTCTTTCTTACTGGTCTTCAACTAACAGTGGATCTTAATGTTGTAACTTTAAGTTGGCCTTCCTGCTCACTCCTCCCTGTGTTCTTCCTGGTTCGTAGCTTGTAGATCATTGATGAGTGATATGCACCTGAAGAGTCTTATTCTGAAGCGTGCAATGTAATTTCAAGCAAATGCTTTTCTTAAAAATTTGAGGTATAGTTGTCATATGACATTATATTTAGTTTCAAGCATACAACATAATGATCTGATATTTGTATGTATTGCAGTATGATCACAAGCAGTCTGGTTAACACCCATCACCATACTTGGTCGAACAAATGCTTTCAGGGAAAGGGCCTTCTCCCTGGGCACTTTGAATACAGGAACCAGAGTAGTCAACAATGTGACTCATCTCTGTTGACCTGGTAGCTAAGCCCTTGGAGACCCAAGGAGGACTTGATACTGAACTAGGTTTCATGATTTATCCTATTCAGCCCAAACATGGTAATGCTCTGGGAGAAGAGGGCTTGTTTCATTTATCTCATAACTCCATAATGTAGCATGATGCTTGGTGGTCAGTATATTCAACTAGTTCTAATTCCTGTTCTACCAATAATCAACAGTGTGCATTTAAGCTGGTACCTTTTCTGCTCTGGGCCTTCTTTTCCCAAGTTTAAAACGGGGATGATGATAATAAAGCATTCATTTTTTCAAATTGTGTTGATGGCCTCCTGTGTGCCAGGCATTGTCCTAGACACTGACCATACAATCGTTACAGAAAAATAGAGATTATCCCTGCCTTTATGGAGCTTGACGTTTATTGAGGAAAAAAGGCTCATTAAGAATCATATGAAAATGTAAAATCACAAGCATGATAAGCAATATAATAGTGACAGCATATAATAGATGAGTTGACCTTTACAGAAAAGTTAGAAAATGTTTCAGTGAGGTTTAACTGAGATGTGAAAATGACTAGAAGTTAACTGGGGCAGATGTTTTGTTGACCTCAGCAAGAGTTGTTTCTGATAAATGGTGGAGATGAAAGCCTTACTGGAGTGGGTTTGAGAGAGTGTAGAAGGAGTTAGATTGGACATAGTGAATATAGATAATTTTTTCAGGGGTTTTTGCTGTAAAGGAAAAATAGAAATAGAAGAGTGGCTGGAAGGGGAAAATGGAGTACAGGGAGAATTGTATCTTTTTTAAAAAACAGAAGAAATAATAATATATACAAATAGAAAAGATCCAGGAAAATTTGATACAGACGATGAAGAGGAGAATTACTGGAATGGGGTCATTGGGTGGATGAGATTGAATAGATTAGTGCACACATGATTGGTCTAAGATAGGGATACAGAGAGTCCATCCATAATAAAATAGAGAAGACTGAATATGTGGGCACAGATATATGTAGTTAGGAAGATATGATGATGGATGCTCATGGAAGATCTCTTTGTATTGCTTCTATTTTCTCATTGAAATGCAAAAGAAGACTGAGACTGAAGTTCAGAGGGGAAAGGAGTTGAAAGTTTGAGAAGAAAAGGAAAGATAAGAAAAAAGTGAAAAAAAAAACAGGGAAATAGAGTATGATTTCTAAGCAGTATTAGATGGTCTATTGGGTTAGTGATCAGTTGAATGTAGGATTAGTTAGTTTTCTTATATATTTCTTTAGCTATATCAGCTAGGTGGTACAGGTCCAGGTTAGGTAGAAAGATGGATCTAATCAGGTTTGGGAGGTTGCCAAGTGAATACAATAGAAGGGCGAGAAAGTTGAAGTCATGTGAACAAAGAAATTATTGACCATGGAATTTAAGCCCAGTAAGAAGAAAAGTAAGAATATGAGGGGAAAGTGAGAAGCAGTGAGAAAGAATGGGATTGATGATGGATTATAGGTCCTGATGCAGTGTTATGGTGGAATTAATAGAGGGTGTCATGGTTGGGAAAGAGTAGTTGTGAAAAATTGGATGTTTAACTCCAAAATTGAGGTTTGGGGGGTAGTTTTGTAACAATGGATAGGGAATGATCATGGGAGTAAGTAGCAGAGGCAGGGGAACAAGGCTAAGCTCATTAGAGAAGAGGAAGGTCTTCTATATGTGGATAATGATTTTTGCAGTAATGCAGGTAGGAAATAATGGTGACCTGGACCAGAATGTTAGTGTTAGACATGGTGAGAAGTGGTAGGATTCCCAATACAGTTGGAAGGTGAAGGTTGAGTCAGACAGGGTTTCCTGGGGTATTTGGATAAAAGATGGGAGGCAGACAGGAACCAGAGGGATGAAAGTATTATCTACTAAGATGGGAGGGAAATTTTAGCAAAGAAGTTCATTTTGGACAGGTTAAATTTGAGATACTCATTAGACATCTAAGTGGAGGGAACAAATAGGTAGTTGGCTATTACAGTCTGAAGTTTAGGAGAGAAGGCTGGGATAGAGATGTGTATTTGGTGGTCACCAGCATATAACTGTACTTAAAGCCATGAGACTGAATATGATCACCAATGGAATGAATAGAAATAATAGGGAGCAGAGAGAGATCCAAGGGCTGGGTTTCTGGAAATCTTAAGACACTCAGCTATAAGTTATTTGAATGTCTCTGTAGGGGCAGAGCCTGCTAGATGTATATTCAGAATTCTCCCCTTCTTCCTTACTAAAGGAATTCTCATCTGAGGGGAGCAGCAATATGACTAATAATGTGCATGTGGCCATGTGAGGTAACTCTGGCTAGAGCGTATGGGAAAAAGCTATGGGCTGGAGTTCTGCAGAAGGCCGGAAAGAGTGAGGAGGTCAGGCTCAGCTATCATGCTTTCCTTATCCTTTGCCCTGGCCCTCCTTGGAATGCACATAGAATGTAGAGGTGCCGGAGGCCAGACAGTGCATCTCCAGCACTAGATAGCGACTGCTGAACAGAAAGACAGCAGGTTCCTGAATCCGTCTTGTCGTTGTGGGGTTACTAAAGCAACCTTGAACTAACTGCCTACTCTGGACTTAATGCTGTGTGAGAAAAACAAAACCTTCATACATTTATTTCAGCTGTTGGGGGGTGAACAGAGGTTTACAGCAAAATACTTTCTGTGACATAAGATTTGTGCTGTCCCTACCCGTCTACATAGGAAAACACCTGGCTTGTGATAAGTACTCGCCAAATGTTGATTGATTAGATGAATAAATAGCTAATAAGAGAGTTCAATAAAATGGTTAATATAAGTGTTCAGAAAAATCTAGTTTTCCTTAAGCATGTAAAACAATATGATGAAATAAACAGTTCCTATATAACACCACACTATAAAATATCTAAAAATAAAAATGTATAAGATTAATATGCAGAAAAATTATAAAACTTGACTACATATTAAAGTACATTATGTCCCTGGACTAGACATGATACTGTAGAAAGATCAGTCCTTCAAAAATTATCATATCTAGATAGATAGATATATCTACTTTTGCCAAAATTCCAGTCATCATTTCAGTTACCTTTGCTTTTTATATGTTTGTTTATTTAAGCTTTAAAAATTAAAATTGTTTGGAAGAGTATGAAAAAGGTCAAATCAATATCCTTAAAAAGTAATTAAGTTGGATGATACAGGGGATTTGTCCTGTCAGATAGTATACTCCGAAACTTTCATTCAAATGGTGTGGTCCTAGCACAGGAACAGATAAACAGAAGAGAGGGATAAACAGAGAATTCAAAATCAAGGGGAATTTATATATGTTAAAAGTGGCATTTCAGGTTGGGGCAAAATCATACTGCCACACTACCACAAAAATAGTTCCAGATGGATTAAACATAAATAAAAATTTTTAAAAACAACAAGCAAACACAGAAAGTCTTTAAAAAGTGGTTAAATAGCCATGTTTATGGAATGCAAGAAAAAATATAAGAAATATGGCCTTATAGATTTAAAGCTTCCATTCAAAAGACTTTGTTGGGTTCTTCGCTTGAGACCCTGTGCCAGGTACTGGGGATGAAAGATGAACATGGTATCTTGATGATGTCTGCAGCCTAGAGGAGTTGGAATTTAAGCTGCAGCAAAGAATATTTCAAGTTAAATATTATGGGCATTTTGGAGTTAAACTTGGCTGCTGTCTATTTCAGAATATAGTGTCATCCCATCTCATTTGAAGCCACGAGACCCTTTTGGAATGCTTGGTTTTGGATTAATGGAGTGCTTGTGTTGAGGTGTCTGTACATCTAACCCTGACCTCAGAGTTAGCACTTGTGTTAAAATTGAAGGTGGAAAGAGGATAGGATGGAAAAACCAAAAAAATATATAGTTGATCTTTTTATTTTGGCTTCCTGCCTAAAATCAGTCATAATGAGTTAGATTTAAATAACAGATCATGGAGAACTCCTGAATGACTGGGCTCACTGCCAGAGCAGTCCATTTCACAGGAAGAAAGATATAGATTTCTTCCCACTCACTCATTTTATATGGTGAGGATGATTCTGTGCGTGATGGCTGCATTTATTATTTAGAGGGAGAGTGGGATCAGCAGACTCTTGTCCTGTCAGCACTAAAAATTACCTTTTTAGAAATTAATTTAAAAACCACCCCCAGAAAAGATCTGCTATTCTCTGACCTCATATCAAGAATCTAAAAGATTTAGTATGCCCCTACTAAATGTTTTTTTAAAGAAAAGAGTCTAACGCTGAAGAAAGGAAATAAATGATTAATCTCAATACTACAAGGCAAACCTCTCAAAAACCAGAGAATTTGTCAAAACTCTATAGCTCATCCAATGTGACAGGTCTGAAATGTTACGTAGCTCAGTCCTACAGAAAAAGCTAAAGATAGAGTGGTGTAGAGAGAGATGGGGTGAAGGAGGGGGAGAAAGCATTGGAATAGCCCAGCTTTGTTTTGTTTCAAGTCTTGTTTTATCCACGCAATTAGGCCAAGTATAAGTCTCCAGATTTGTTGCAGTATTTTGCAAAAGCAGTCAGGTAACAGAAGACTGACATCCTGCTTCCTAACATGGCCTACTTCTGACAAACTTTCCATCTCCTTATGGCCAGGTCCACAGTAACTCAGAAAGTTTCCTCAAAGGAGCAAGCTTTTGAATGCCTTTCTCCACCCCAGTGGCTGGTTCTTTGATCTTTGGACATCTGCCCGCCTGCTTCCCAGGATAAGTCCCTTGGCCTTGAAGGAGAAGCATTCAAAGTCAAACCCAACATTTGTTCATATTCTTTGCTTCACAGGGTTAAAATGATTCTGTGAAGCTAAAAGTCAAAAGGCCAACTGAGTCAAATTTGGTATAATTTGCTACTTCAATAACCAAAACAACTTTAAGTAAGATATACTGTCACTTTACCTGTAGTAACACCTACAGGAAACATCTGAAGTTATTTTTGGTCATTATAACTTTATTTTTATCTCTACTTTTCCTTGTTGGAAATACATATGGTATAAAAAGTATAAATAATGAAGTATAAAAGTTGAAAAAAGCCCCTGTCATTCGAGATGTAGTCACCTTTTATAATTTATGTATATCCTCAACCTTTTTCTATACATACACTCCATATATAAAGATTTTTTAAAAGTCAGGGTCAGATTATATATATATTGTCCTATTTTTTTTAACAATATAGCATACACATCTTTCCATATCAGTACCCTTTATGTGTCTCATGGTAAGTGTATGAACCATTGCAAACTGCTTCTGATGGAGTTTCTGACTAAGGAGGAAGTGAGTGAATCTGGGAGCCTCATAAACAGGTCCAGTACAGCCGGTAGAGCATTAGGACTGAAGTTTCTCCAAACTAACTTGGCTTACGTGATCCACTAGCTCATGAACCCACTGTCCCCTTCTTCTCCCCCTCTTATCCCTTGCTGCTATTCTGTACATATGAAATTCACCTCTATCCCAGGCTCCCCAACCAGCTCTCAAGCAAACCAGCCCCAGAACCTCCCCAGCCCTGGCTTCACAATTTATAGCAGCGCCCAGTAACCTAGATGCAAAAAACCTCTGTTCCTTCATGGTTTACAAGGTCCCATTAGATTACTTCCCTCCCACCTAGATCTCTAAGAACATTGAGCAGAAGCTGCAGGTCCATTAAAGAAGAAATTAGAGATTCAAGCAGTGGGAAAATCTCTCTGCCTCATGGAGAGTTTGGCTCCTGTGTGATTGATACTGGAAGCTGTTGGAGTTGCAAATGGACAGGAGTCAGGGGCCAAGATAACTAAAACTGACAATTAATTGGCTCTTAACCCATCACATCTTTTAAAAAGGAAAACATACCCTCAGTGCCCCACCCAAGATAAAAACATCAAAAACCCTAGGAGAGGATATGCAAAACCAGACTGCGTATGTCTAATTTGACAAAGGGTTATTTAAAAATAAATTGCTCAAGGCAAAGCACAGATGAAGAGACTTTCTTTGGGCTTTGGCCAATTCTTCACGAATAAAGTCTGCTGGCCCCAGTGACTAGAGCCAGGACCAAGGAAAATAGTCTGCAATGAAATATTTGTCTCTTGGAACATTACCTTGCTCTTGTTTGAGTTTTGGTTTTGGTAACAGCTTAATTGAGATATAATTAATTATTTAAAGGGTACAAATGAATGATTTTTAGTATATTTGCAGAGTTCTGCAACCATCACTGTAATAAATTTTTTTGTATTAATTAATTTTAATTGGGGGCTAATTATAATGTTGTAGTGGTTTTTGCCATACATTGACATGAATCAGCCATAGGAGTACATGTGTTCCTCATGTGTAACCATCACTGTAATAAATTTTAGAATTTATTTTCATTACCCTAAGAAGAAACCTTGTACCCATTAGCACTTGCTCCATACTTTCAGCGCTAGGCAGCCACTGATCTACTCCTGTCTGTATGGACTTGCTGCTTCTGGACATTTCATATAATTGGAATAGTATAATATGTGGCCTTTTGTGACTGGCTTCTTTCACTTAGCATACTGTTTTCAAAGTTCATACATGTTGTAATATGTACCAGTACTTCATTTCTTTTTTATTGCTGAATGATACTCTACTGTATGGATGTACCACATTTTCTTTATCCCTTCATAAGTTGGAGGGCATTTGGATTGTTTATCACTTTTTGCCCTGAATATTCACATACAAGCTTTTTGTGTACACCTGTTGTTATTTCTCTTGGGTATATACCTAATAGTGGAATTGTTGGACAAATGGTAACTGTGTTTAACTTTGGGGGCAAATCTTTTTCCAAACTGGCTTTACCATTTTATTTCCTCACCAGCAATGTATAAGGGTTATAATATCTATCCTAGTGGGTATGAGATGGTTTCACAGTGTGGTTTAATTTGCATTTCCCTCCTGGATAATAATATTGAGCATCTCTTCATGTATTTATTAGTCATTTGTATATCTATTTTTGAAGAAACATCTGTTCAGACTCTTTGACCACTTTTTAATTAGGTAATATTTTTCTATAGTGTAGGAGTTCTTTATGTATTCTCACTATGAGTCCTTTATCAGATCTATGATTTGTAAAAACTTTATCATAACTTCTGGACTTTTAAATAATTTTTCCTGAAAGTGTCCTTTAAAGAACAAATGTTTTTTAAATTGTTATGATATCCAGTTTATTTTTTTCCTCTGATTGTGCTTTTGCTGTCATGTTTAAGAAGTCATTGGCTAGTGAATTCTCTGGTGGTCCAGTGGTTGGGACTCCACACTCCCAAAGCAGGGGGCCCAGGTTCAATCCCTCACTGGGGAACCAGATCGTGCATGCTACAACTCAGAGCCTTCATGCCACAGTGAAGATCCCGCATGCTGCAACTAAAATCTGGCACAGCCAAATAAAATTTTAAAGAAGAAAGAAACCATTTTCTAACTGAGAGTCATAAAGATTTACATCTATGTTTTCTTCCAAGAGTTTAGTAGTTTTAGCTCCTACAATTATGTCTTTGATCCATTTTGAGTTAATTTGTATATGGACTGAGGTAGAGGTCCAATTGATTCTTTTGAATGTGAATATCTAGTTATCCTAGCACTGTTTGTTGTAAAGACTGTTTTCCCCATCTAATTATCTTGGCATTCTTATCCATAATCAGTTGACCGTGAGTTCTGTCCTATAGACATGTAGGTAAATTCTGTTTGATTGATCTTTATGTCTGTGCTTATGCCAGTACCATACAGTCTTGAGTACTGCAGCTTTGTAGCAATTTTGAAATTGTTTCCTGTGCGTCTTCCAACTCTGTTCTTTTTCACAGTTGTTCTGACTGTTCTGGATCTCTTGCATTTGGTAAAGATACTAGGATCAGCTTACCAGTTTTGTAGAGAAATCAGTTGAGATTTTGATAGGGATTGCACTGAATCCATAGATCAATTTGGGAAGTATTGCATCTTAGCAATATAGCATCTTCCAATTCAGAAACACGGGAGAGATGTCTTTCCATTTATTTAGGTATTCTTAAAGTTCTTTCAACAAGGTTTTGTTTTCAGAGTTTAAGTTTTGTACTTTTTTGGTTAAATTTATTCCTATTTTATTCTTTTTGATGCAATTATAAATGGAATTGTTTTCGTATACATATTTATGTTTTGAAGTTTTGCTGCAAATGTATAGAAATGCAATTGATTTTTTATATTGATTTGTATTTTGCAAACGTTCTGAACTCATTCATTACTTGTAATAGTTTTTTTAGTGAATTTGTTAGGATGGTCGATTATAAGGTCATGCCATCTATGAATGTAGATAAGTTTTACCTATTCCTTTCCTATCTGAATTCCTTTTATCTAATTTTCTTGCTTGAGTTTTCTGACTAGAACCTCCAATACAGTGTTGAATGGAAGTAGTGACAATGGAATTCTTGTCTTGTTCCTGATCTTAAGGAACAAGAAAGTATTCAGTCTTTTATTATTAAGTATGATTTAGTTGTGAGGGTTCTGTTATTTGGTGATTGGTGAAGTTCCTTTCTATTCCTGTTTCTTTAATATTTTTATCATGAAGATTGTTGAATTCTATTAACATAGTGTATTACATGAATTAATTTTTAACTGGTAAACCAGTCTTGCTTTTCTGGGATAAGTTTCACTTGGTCATGGTGTTTGTTTTTGGTTGACTTGTGTCCCTGGAAAAATGTGTGTGTGGAAGTCCTAACTCCCTGGACCACAGAATGTGACCTTATTTGCAAATAGGATCGCTATAGATATAATTAAAGATGAGGT
The DNA here is from genome assembly GCF_001704415.2 of Capra hircus. Classification (NCBI taxonomy): domain Eukaryota; kingdom Metazoa; phylum Chordata; class Mammalia; order Artiodactyla; family Bovidae; genus Capra; species Capra hircus. The sequence goes on along the minus strand of NC_030818.1, from coordinate 27,401,340 downwards.
CATACTGGATTACAGTGGGCCCTAATCTAATGTGATGGATGTCCTTATAAAAAGAGATTTGGACCTAGACATGCACATGGGGAGAATATCATTTGAAAATTGGAGTTACACTGCCACAAACCGTGGAACTATAAGTAGGTAGGAGAGAGGCCTCGAACAGATAACCTCAGGAATCTGAAGAAACCAGTCCTGCCAATGCATTGATCCAGACTTCTAGCCTGCAGAACTGAGAGAGAATAAGTTTTTGTTGCTTAAGCCACCCAATTTGTGGTGCTTTGTTATGGCAACCCTAGCAAACTTAGACAATGTATTCTCCTTTTTATATATTCTTGGATTTGGTTTGCTAGTATTTTGTTGAGGATTTTTGCATCTGTATTCATAACAGATGTTGGTCTGTAGTTTTCTTTACTTGGAGCTCTTTGGAGCTATTTTTCTTATTGTTTCTCCAGGCTTACCAGGTATACCTAATCAGAACCTGCTTTGAAATGAATTTATTCCCAGTGAGACAGAAACATTACTCCTGATAACTCTATTGTCTCTCCCCACTTTTGAACTTATTCTTGTTATCATATTATATTACTGTTTAGTTCAGTCACTCAGTCGTGTCTGACTCTTTGTGACCCCGTCAATTACAGCACACCAGGCCTCCCTGTCCATCACCATCTCCCGGAGTTCACTCAAACTCACGTCCATCAAGTCGGTGATGCCATCCAGCCATCTCATCCTCTGTCGTCCCCTTCTCCTCTTGCTCTCAATCTTCGCCGGAATCAGAGTCTTTTCAAATGAGTCAGCTCTTCACATCAGATGGCCAAAGTATTGGAGTTTCAGCTTCAACATCAGTCCTTCCAATGAACACCCAGGACTGATCTCCTTTAGGATGGACTGGTTGGATCTCCTTGCAGTCCAAGGGACTCTCAAGAGTCTTCTCCAACACCACAGTTCAAAAGCATCAATTCTTCGGTGCTCAGCTTTCTTTATAGTCCAACTCTCACATCCATACATGACCACAGGAAAAACCATAGCCTTGACTAGACAGACCTTTGTTGGCAAAGTAATGTCTCTGCTTTTTAATATGCTGTCTAGGTTGGTCATAACTTTCTTCCAAGAAATAAGCATCTTTTAGTTTCATGGCTGCGATCACCATCTGCAGTGATTTTGGAGCCCAGAAAAATAAAGTTAGCCACTATTTCCATTATTTCCCCATCTATTTGCCATGAAGTGATAGGACCAGATACCATGATCTTAGTTTTCTGAATGTTGAGCTTTAAGCCAACTTTTTCACTCCTCTTTCACTTTCATTAAGAAGCTCTTTAGTTCTTCTTCACCTACTGCCATCAGGGCGGTGTCATCTGCATATCTGAGGTTATTGATATTTCTCTGATTCCAGCTTGTGTTTCTTCCAGTCCAGCGTTTCTCATGATGTACTCTGCATATAAGTTAAATAAGCAGGGTGACAATATACAGCCTTGACGTACTCCTTTTCCTGTTTGGAACCCGTCTGTTCTTCCATGTCCAGTTCTAACTGTTGCTTCCTGACCTGCGTATAGGTTTCTCAAGAGGCAGGTCAGGTGGTCTGGTAGTCCCATTTGTTTCAGAATTTTCCACAGTTTATTGTGATCCACACAGTCAAAGGCTTTGGCATAGTCAAGAAAGCAGAAATAGATGTTTTTCTGGAATTCTCTTGCTCTTTCCATGATCCAGTGGATGTTGGCAATTTGATCTCTGATTCCTCTGCCTTTTCTAAAACCAGCTTGAACATCAGGAAGTTCACGGTTCACGTATTGCTGAAGCCTGGCTTGGAGAATTTTAAGCATTACTTTACTAGCATGTGAGATGAGTGCAATTGTGTGGTAGTTTGAGCATTCTTTGGCATTGCCTTTCTTTGTGATTGGAATGAAAACTGACCTTTTCCAGTCCTGTGGCCACTGCTGAGTTTTCCAAATTTGCTGGCAGGAAGAAGAAAGCAAAAAACTCTAATTATAGAGCTTGTTATATTAACCTTTTTCTCCATCATTCCTGGCACTCTTCATCTGTACCTGATTTTCTAAGCAAAGAGGATCCTCTGAAAATTCTTGGTGGAGGAAAGGGGATGGTGGTCATTTAAGTATGTACAGTTAAATTTTAGGTCAGTTACTCTTGCAGACATGCATAAATGCATTGGAGTGGTCCCAGGGATAGAAACCAGGGAGGTAAGTTAGGAGGCAGTTGCAGCATTCAAGGTACAGGTTCATGGGAGCCTGGCTTTGGCTTGATTTGGGCTCTATTGCCTTGTATTTTGCCTTCTGGAACTGGGAATGTCTAAGACAGTATGAAAAGGCACTGACTCAGACAGAGTTGGGCATGGATAGGTACACTCATCAAGACTTGTTGATGCACTGAGGTCAATCTGAGAATGAACTCAAGATGGGAAAAAAATGCCTGGTCTGGTGATTTGAAGGGCCTGAGAAAGACTTTCCCATGGGAAGCCTCTGTGGAGAACATGATGCCTAGCAAGTAAAGCCCATCCCAGGCCATGGTGATAAAAGAAAATTGCCACACAGCTATGTGTGAATGCAAGGCAGGAGGTGGGAGGAGGGGAAGGAGCGAGTCCTCCCGTGCATGTGTCCCTGCAGCTGTCAGGGATGAGGTTACAGACCGTGGACGAGAATGCAGAATTCCCCTTCCCTTTCCCAGGGCAGATGACCTTTCAGAAATTAAACAAATCAATTCTGTGTCCTCGGAGGAGGCATGTTTGACTGCCTTGAGTCAATGGACTCCATTGTTTTCAGGTGAAACTAGGTGATTCAGTTCATCACTGATGTCCTCCTTAGGAGGTTTTGTCTGTAAATTTTCCTCTGGAATAACTTTGTAAGATCTGGATTAGACATGCCACTACATACAGTTTAAAGACACACATACACATACAAAGGATAAAGAGCATTCTCCCCTAAGTGCAGAGACATCGGTGCTATGGACTACACATACTGGTTTTTCTAGTATAGTAGGCAGGAGATTAACCAAGACCTGAGTAAGGTTGTACTTATAAAGTTTCACTTGCAGAATGCTCATGGAGAATAATCGAGGGTAGCTAAAAACAATGAAGTTTTAAAATAACTCATCTGTCAAAGAAGCAATCAAAGTGAGAATTAGAAAAAAAATACTGTTTAGCACTGCTGGTTTCATACTACCAAGTGGTCTCAAACTCATTTAATATTGTTTAAAATGACTGTGCCCCTTGGCATCCATGGAATTAAATGCAAGTCTTTGCTGAAGAATTCTCTCAAAAGTCCAAGGAATAAGCTGTCACAGTCAAAAATTTAAAACCAAACCAAACAAAAATAAGAAACCACTGTGATAAGACAACAGGGGGAAAAAAGAGTCCTCCCATATTAATATTATGAGATACAGATTATAAAATAAATACTTTTAATATAGTTAAATGAAAGATGAGGTTGAACATATAAACCATTTGAATAAGGAAAAAGAAAATTTCTAAAGTGATCAAATAGGTCTGATAACCGAATGAATGTTTGGAAATGAAAAATATAGTTGAAATTTTTTGCCATGCCATACAGAAAATGAAAATTTTTACAAATTCCGGTATATCATTTCTGTTACCTTAATTTTTTTTAATACTCTATTTAGAAGTTACTTTGGTGTAAGTGAAAGACTGAATCCAATTTCATATTTTCCAGATGGCTACCCTCTTATCCTAATACTATTTATTAAATATATCATTTTACTCCACTGATTTGAAATACCAGCTTTATCAGAAACTAATCCCAGTATTTATTTGCATCTATTCCTGGGATATCTATTCTCTTCATGAGCTGGTACTAAACTGTTTTCATTACTATAACGTTCATGATTTTTTTCAATATCTGGTAAGGACTAGTCCTCTATTATTACTATTTTCTTGCTTTATTCCCAAAATGTTAATGTTGGTATTTTTCTTGAAAAAGTTCAATTTATATATTTATTTAGAGAGGATTCAAAGCAGAGATGTTACTTTGCCAACAAAGGTCCGTCTAGTCAAGGCTGTGGTTTTTCCAGTAGTCATGTATGGATGTGAGAGTTGGACTGTGAAGAAAGCTGAGCGCCGAAGAATTGATGCTTTTGAACTGTGGTATTGGAGAAGACTCTTGCGAATCCCTTGGACTGCAAGGAGATCCAACCAGTCCATTCTGAAGGAGATCAGCCCTGGGATTTCTTTAGAAGGAATGATGCTGAAGCTGAAACTCCAGTACTTTGGCCACCTCATGTGAAGAGCTGACTCATTGTAAAAGGCTCTGATGCTGGGAGGGATTGAGGGCAGGAGGAGAAGGGGACGACAGAGGTTGAGATGGCTGGATGGCATCACTGACTCGATGGATGTGAGTCTGAGTGAGCTCCAGGAGTTGGTGATGGACAGGGAGGCCTGGCGTGCTGCGATTTGTGGGGTCACAAAGAGTCGGACACGACTGGGTGACTGAACTGAACTGAACTTAGAGAGGATTGCCATTATTTTCCATTATTTAAGTGTGTCTTACCATCTATTCAAGAACTTTTTAATGACCTTTTGAAGTCCTTCAAAGTTTTCTTCATGTGAATCTATTTTTTAGAAAGAAAATCACTTTATTCTAATTAATTCACAAACAATAACATCAGAAAAGCACTGTTTACAAGACCACAACTGCCTCTTCGGCCCAACCCCAAACTCAATACCATCACAATGAACTTCTGTATAGTGACAACATCCTCTTCCACCACAGTCCTGAAGCACAAAAGCTATTAATGATTAAGAAGAGGTTTAATGGATGTTTTCATACTTTCAGTTCAGTTCAGTCGCTCATTCGTGTCCAACTCTTTGTGACCCCATGAATCGCAGCACACCAGGCCTCCCTGGCGTGAGTTCCCAGAGTTCACCCAAACTCAAGGCGATGGCATCCCACTCTAGTACTCTTGCCTGGCAAATCCCATGGATGGAGGAGCCTGGTAGGCTGCAGTCCATGGGGTCGCAAAGAGTCAGACACGACTGAGTGACTTCCCTTTCACTTTTCACTTTCATGCATTGGAGAAGGAAATGGCAACCCACTCCAGTGTTCTTGCCTGGAGAATCCCAGGGACTGGGGAGCCTGGTGGGCTGCCGTCTATGGGGTCACACAGAGTCGGACACGACTGAAGCGACTTAGCAGCAGCAGCAGCAGCATGTGCATTGAGTCGGTGATGCCATCCAGCCATTTTGTCCTGTCGTCCCCTTCTCCTCCTGCCCCCAATCCCTCCCAGCCTCAGAGTCTTTTCCAAGGAGTCAACTCTTTGCATGAGGTGGCCAAAGTATTGGAGTTTTGGCCTCAGCATCAGTCCTTCCAATGAACACCCAGGACTGGTCTCCTTTAGGATGGACTGGTTGGATCTCCTTGCAGTCCAAGGGACTCGCAAGAGTCTTCTCCAATACCACAGTTCAAAAGCATCAATTCTTCGGCGTTCAGCTTTCTTCACAGTTCAACTCTCACATCCATACATGACTACTGGAAAAGCCATAGCCTTGACTAGACGGACCTTTGTTGGGAAAGTGATATCTCTGCTTTTGAATATGCTATCTAGGTTGGTCATAACTTTCCTTCCAAGGAGTAAGCGTCTTTTAATTTCATGGCTGCGGTCACCATCTGCAGTGATTTTGGAGCCCCCCAAAATAAAGTCTGACACTGTTTCCACTGTTTCCCCATCTATTTCCCATGAAGTGATGGGACCAGATGCCATGATCTTAGTTTTCTGAATGTTCAGCTTTAATATCTTCATTATTAATTATATTTTAAATGGTAAATCAACATGGTCACGAGAGGTGATTTTTCATGTCTTCAGTTCGAACTTCTTGTTTAAGCATTGGCCAATCTGCACTATTTCAGTACCTCACTGAAACCGTCACAAAATTTAACGTCACCCTGGCTCTGGGCACACTCCGAAAACTGTTTCACCGCATAGAAGCACGGGCCATTCTGCTGCAGCTGTGGCAGCTGGGTTCCCTGAGGTTCCTGGTAAGTGATGTCTGGGCCATCAGACCTGGCTGCTGGGGAACAGACGCAGGGGAACCAGCAGCAGACGGGGGAGCCGCTGCTGGTGGCTGAGCAACGGGCACTGACCTCGGTGCTGCTCTCATCTGAGGCATGCAGCTGGCAGAACGGGCCATGCAGGAAGCGCGGCTTCAACTTCCACTAGCCATCTTGACTGCACTGCTAAGTGACATCAACAGGTGCATGACCCTGGTGGATTCTCTTCATGTGAATCTTGTACATTTCTTAGATTTATTCCTAGGTATTCTCTTGTAGTTCTTGCTTTTGTAAATTGAATGCTTTTCTAGGTGATTGTTCATATATTGGTAAATTATTGATCATGTTTTAATTTTGCTCTCAGCTACCTTACTAAATTGTCTAAATCTTGTAATGATTTTTAAAGTTGATTTTCTGCCATAATATTATCTCACCTGCAAAGAATAATGTTTTCTTCCTTTTCCTTTCCTTCCCTTTCCTTTTCCTTGTAATTTTCCCTCTCTTTCTCTAATGACGTTGGCTAGTATTGGCCAAAGGTAAATAATACTGGCCATAGTGTGCAGTCTTGTTTTGCTTCTGATTTTAATACAACTCAGTGTTTCACTGTATAGTTTTTGGCATTTCTAATGATATATGTATTTTTTCATGTTAACATCTATTACTACTTTTAATAAGGTTTTTTTTATTGAAAGGGATATTGAAATGTTATTAGATACCTTTTCAGCATCTGCAAGAATGTTCACATAGTATTTCTCTTTTGATACATGTTTAAGCTGTATTGCTTAATATATTCCTTAATATTGAGCCATCTTTGCATTTTTGGTGTGAGTGTTCCTTAATTATGACATATATTTGATTTATGTGCTACTAGATTCTGTTACTACAAATCTAGTGGAGGTGATGGAATTCCAGCTGAGCTAGTTCAAGTCCTAAAAGATGATGCTGTGAAAGTGCTGCACTCAATATGTCAGCAAATTTGGAACACTCAGCAGTGGCCACAGGACTGAAAAAGGTCAGTTTTCACTCCAGTCCCAAAAAAGGACCATGCCAAAGAATGTTCAGACTACCGTATAGTTGTGCTCATTTCACATGCTAGTAAGGTTATGCTCCAAATCCTTCAAGATAGCCTTCAGCAGTATGTGAATCGAGAACTTCCAGGTGTACAAGCTGGGTTTAGAAAAGACAGAGGAACAAGAGATCAAATTGCCAACAGTCACTGGATCATAGAGAAAGCAAGGGAATTCCAGAAAAACATCTACTTCATTGACTACGCTAAAGCCTTTGACTGTGTGGATCACAACAAACTGTGGAAAATTCTTAAAGAGATGGGAATACCACCTTATCTGTCTTCTGAGAAACCTGTATGCAGGACAAGAAGTACCAGTTACAACCAGACATGGAACAACTGATTGGTTCCAAATTGGGAAAGGAGTAAGACAAGGCTGTACGTTGTCACCCTGTTTATTTAACTTATATGCAGAGTACATCATGAGAAATGCTGGGCTGGATGAAACACAGACCAGAATCAAGATTGCCTGGAGAAATGTCAACAACCTCAGATATGCAGATGATAGCACTCTAATGGTAGAAAGTGAAGCAAGGAACTAAAGAGCCTCTTGATGAGGGTGAAAGAGAATGAAAAAGCTGGGTTAAAACTCAACATTAAGAAAACAAAGATCATGGTATCTGGTTCCATCACTTCATGGCAGATAGAGGAGGAGAAAGTGAAAGAAGTGGCAGCTTTTATTTCCCTGGGCTCCAAAATCACTGCGAACAGTGACTGCAGCCATGAAATTGAAAGACACTTGCTCCTTGGAAGAAAAGCTTTGACAAACCTAGACAGCATATTCAAAAACAGAGACACCACTTTGATGATGAAGGTCTGTCTAGTTATAGCTATGGTTTTTCCAGTAGTCATGTATGGATGTGAGAGTTGGACCATAAAGAGGGCTGAGCACCAAAGAATTGATGTTTCTGAATTATGGTACTGGAGAAGACTGTTGAGAGTCTGTTGACTGCAAGGAAATTGTCAAGGAATTTGTAAAAGGAATCATAAAGGAAATCAACCCTGAATACTCATTGGTATTCATTCATTGATGCTGAAGCTGCAATACTTGGCCATCTGATTCGAAGAGATGACTCCCTGGAAAATTCCCTAATGCTGGGAAAGACTGAAGACAAATGGAGGAAAGGGCAGCACAGGGTAAGATGGTTAGATAGCATCACCAACTCCATGGACATGAATTTGAGCAAACTCTGGGAGATGGAGAAAGACAGGGAAGCCTGGCATGCTGCAGTCCATGGAATGACAAAGAGTTGGTCAGACACAACTTAGCGATTTTTGAAACTTTCCTTTTAATACTCTGGAACCATTAAGTAATATTAAAGTTACATGTTCCATAAAGATTTGATAGAATTCACTTATAAAATTCTCTAAAAATTGACCTATCTATAACTTTCTTCCTTTATTGGGGTCAGTTTTAATAGTTTATATTTCCCTATTTGTGGTATTTGCATGAAGCTGAACAATATATTCTTATAATTTTTTACATTTAAGTATCTATACTTATTTTTCTATACTCATTTTTCAAACCTATATATGTGCTTCTTTTTTCATTTATATTGTTTGACTAGCTTTGCTCAATTTTTACCGTTTTGTTTTTTCTTGAAGAACTTTCTCAAGATATGTTTATTTGTTTATAGTTTTCTATTCTTTAATTCTTGGTTTTACCTTTACTAATATCTCCTTTTTGTTGTTGTTAAGATTACTGTGTTGTTCTTTTTTCTAACTCCTTGAGTGCTTAATTATTTACTTTTTTCATTTGTCTGTCAATTGACAAAGTATTTTTGGCATAGTTTTTCTTTTTTTAAGAAAGATTCATAGGAACTATGCTCTTTGAGGATTTAAATGTTTGAAATCATCTGCAGGTTACCCACTCCAGTGTTCTGGCCTGGAGAATCCCAGGAACGGGGGAGCCTGGTGGGCTGCCGTCTCTGGGGTCGCACAGAGCCGGACACGACTGAAGCGACTTAGCAGCAGCAGCAGGTTATCTTTATGCCTAAACTATACTTTGACTGGAACTAAAATTCTTAGGTCATAGGATCCCTGAGAATACTGAGGCAGTAAATTGCTACAATGTTGAATGTCACTTTAAAGAAGTATGAAACAGCTTGATTTCTCTCTCTTCCCCTTGAGGTGATTTGATTTTCTCTCTGAAAGATCCTATCTTTGAAGTCCAGTAACTTCATTAGGATATGTTCTAGTTCTAGTGTTGGTTCTTCTGGGAAATGATGTGCTTGTTTAAAGGTAGAGATTCAAGTCCTTTATTTCAGAATAATTTTCTTGAATTATATTTTGAATATTTTTTGTGTGCTTGATTGTTCTGTCTTCTGAATGCATAACTGAACATCCAATCTGTCTTAAATGTATTTTTTCCTATAATTCCTTAAAATTCTTTTTTTCCTCCTTTTCTTTTGCTGTTTTCTTGAGCCTATCCTCCATTTCTTTAGCTTGTTTTCAACAAGTGTTTTTCCTTCCTGCAATCTCCATGTCTGTATGCCATTACTTCTCTATGTCTTTCCTAGGTTCACTCAGGTCAACCTTATCATTTCCTTCTTCAGTTCTTTTATCAGTGCTTTGGATTTTTGATTCATGTAGTCCACTTTTTCACAGAATTATTTGAATCTGAAAGAAGGTTTTGGTCACAGTTTTCAAGTTTTCCACCATAAATTTTTATCTGATGAATGCTGAATTTTTCTTTTCTCCTTTGCCTTTTTCTTAGAATGATTTTGTCTCCTGGTTCCTTTGAAAGTTTTATTGAAATGCAATTCACATACAATGTAACTTACCACTTAAAGTGTATAATTCAGTACTTTTAAGTACTTTCAAAGAGTCATGAAACCTTTCCTGGTTCCTTTTTCTGTTCTCATTTTTCCTTACTGGACCAGTTATATAGAGAAGGAAAATGTGAGAGAGATGTAAGAGGCTCTGAACAACCTCTGGACCAACAAGACATTGTCCTAACTCAAAATAAAGCATATACAAGGTTTAATGGACTTTATTGTGAGTGTGAGTGTGTATTGAGACTTCACAAAATTTTAATGACTACACTTGGTAGCTTCAGGGTCACTCATTAGCCTTGGCTTCTCTGTTACCTCAAAATTTTTTTTTTTGCAGAATGTCATGCCTGTATAATCTCAAAACAGATCATGGAGAATTCTAGAGCCATTTTGCAAGCCTCAGCCTTTTTTTCCCAAACAAGGAACTTGATTTTTGCCTTGGAAAACTGTTGACTCTACCTGAGCTCTGCAACCACGGGTATTGTCTTTTGGGGTTTTCTCTGGTCACATTTTCACATACTTGGCAGCAGCTCCTCTTTATAAATATTAAAGCTTAGGGCAAAAGTATTGCCTGATTTCTTCCTAAATGGAGTGTTTATTCCATTTTTATTCTTATTGTTTCAGATTGGTTTCAGAAAGCAGACTCAGTTTTAGTCAACTCCAGCTTCTATAAGAAACAGCATACGTTGGATGGCTTATAAACAACAGAAATTTATATCTCACAGTTCTAGAGGCTGGAAATTTTTTTGAGATCAGGGTGCCAGCATGATTGGGTTCTAGTGAGGAACTTTTTCTGGATTGCAAACTGCTGTCTTCTTATGTCCTCACATGGTACAAAGAGATAGGAAGCAAAAGCTCTCATGACTCTTAAAGAGTAATTGCATCCATGAGGGCTCCACTCATATGACCTCTTCTAGCACTAATGACCTCCCAAAGGCCATTGGAAAGTGGGGTTTCAACATGAATTTGGAGGCAGGGGACACGCGCATTCAGTTTGTAACACAGTCAGAGACTTCTTTATTTTTCCATATTAAAATGAGAGATTGATCATTTTATTATTAAGTTCTTTTTATTTTTCAAACATTTAAACCTCTATTTCTTGTCCATCAACTTTAGACTATATATATTTTGATTTGTTACTTTGTAACTAAGAAAATAAACACATCTACAATTCCTTTTCCTTTTTTCTCTCTGTTTTTCTTTTCTCTGTTCTCTGTTGCCAAGCAACATCTGCTAGTATTCCATTATTTTTACTACACTAAGATTCATGGCACTTATATTCTTCTCTGTAACTGTAATTAAGTGTCTGTACTTTTTTTGTCTGTAAGCTAGTCTAAAAATGGAAAAAATAGACATTGGTTAAATTATTATGGACTGTACAAATATTGTGAGCCACGGAGTAAAATAGTGTTATTGGAGCCTCAGAGAAAGACGCATAATCCTATACCACTAACTCATAGAGGAAAATGTTCCAAGTATCATGTCAAACAAGTTGTCTTTTTTATACTCTGAGAAAAGTATCCTTGTATTTTTGTTGCTCTACATTTCTTGTACAGTGCCCCCCAAAGCTTTCAATTACTTTTCTTTTTTCTTTTCAATATATATATTTTATGAAGATTATATACGATATATACAGTAAATGTGCTCAGTTGCTAAGTCATGTCTGACTCTTTTGTGACCCTATGGACTGTAGCATGCCAGGTCCTTCTATCCATGAGATATTCCTGGTAAGAATACCAGAGTAGGCTTGCCGTTTCCTCCTCCAGGGGTCTTCCCAACCCAGGGATCAAACCCGGGTTTCCTGCATTCTCAGGCAGATTCTTTACCACTGAGCCAGCTGGGAAGCGTATACAGTATGTACATTCACTAAAATTTTTCAAGATTCTTTTCAGTGTGGACCATTTCTAAAGTTTTCTGTTGAATTTGTTAATATCACTTCTGTTGTTTTTTTATGTTCTGATTTTTGGCCAAGAAGTATGTGGGGTCTTAGCTCCCTAACCAGGGATCAAGCCCACACCCCTTGCATTGGAAGGCAAAACCATAACCCTTGGACTGCTAGGGAAGTCCCTCACCATAACTTTAAAACATTCATTTTCTTCACTATGCTACCTTTTAATAAAATCTATTTTCTTCATGAAGATAACCTTTCTGGGGTCCAATAAGACAGTTACTTTCTTTTATGAGCTTGTTTTTTGTTTTTGTTTTTAGATATCACATGCAAGTGAGATCATACAATATTTGTCTTTCTCTGTCTGCTTAGCATAATGCCTTCTAATTTCAACAATATTGTAGCAAATGGCAAGATTTTCAATAATGTTCCATAGACATGAACATACCACAGTTTCTTTATCCATTCATCCATCAATGGACACTTCAGTCAAATAATACTGGCAGTGAACATGGTGGTACATATATCTTTTTGAGTTATTGTTTTCATTTCTTTCAGATAAATACTCAGAACTAAAATTTCTGGGCCACATAGTAGTTCTATTTTTAATTTCTTAAATGTCAGCCAATTTCTTAAATGGGCTTCCCTGATAGCTCAGTTGGCAAAGAATCTGACTGCAATGCAGGAGACTTCGGTTTGATTCCTGGGTCAGGAAGATCCACTGGAGAAAGGATAGGCTCTCCATTCCAGTATTCTTGGGCTTCCCTGTGGCTCAGCTGGTATAGAATCTGCCTGCAATAAGGGAGACCTAGATTCAGTCCCTGGGTTGGGAAGATCCCCTGGAGAAGGGAAAGGCTACCCACTCCAGTATTCCTGCCTGGAGAATTCCATGGACTGTATAGTCCATGGGGTTGCAAAGAGTTGGACACAACTGAGTGACTTTCACTTCTAAATGTCAGCCAAGACCACAAACATTGTGTATAACACATTTGAACTGACATATAGCATGTCTGGTAATTCTTTGATTGAATGCCAGACATGAGAAAGGAAAACTGTATATATAAATTGAGGCCCTGGCTAATGTATCAGAGAAGACTAACCTGCCATTTAGCAGTCAGTGAGAGTAGAGACAGATCGTGTTAAGCCAATCTGGGATGAGCTCGTTTGAAGGTAGGTTTCAGTCTTTTGTGCCTACTGCTCTATTTCCTACTGAGCCATACACCTAGAGTGGAAGTCTGGGCAGAATATGAGGGCCCTTTCTCATTGGTGGGCACTGATCTCTACAATTTCTGCCACCCAGTCTGAGGGATTGCCAAAGGATCTGATTGACTTCCCAGGGTCCTAGCTGACACTCTTTCCTTTGGTCCTTTCCCTGTGGTACATAAGCTAAGATCAGCAAGTTCATTGAAAGGAAATTTTTGCAGAATATACCACCATTCTCTTTGGAATCTTTACCCTTCGAGTCTTGTCAATGATCTCAGCTTCAACCTTTATAAATTAAAAAACAGAAGAGCAAATGAAAACAAGCAGAAGAAAACAAGTAGTACACGAGAGCAAAAATCAATGAATTAGAAAACAGAAAAATAATGAAGTCAATGAAACCAGAAACTGACTGAGAGATAAAAGGATAAACTTCTACCCAGACTGATCAGAAAAACAAAAACAACAATAAAATACAAGTTAACCATTATCAGGAATGAGAGCAGGAATGTAACTATAGAGCCTAATCGTATTAAAAGTGATACGAGTGAAAGAATAACTTTATGCCGATCAGTTCAACAACAGATAAAATAGATAAATTCCTTGAAAAGCACAAACTACCGAAGCTCACTCAAGAAGAAATAGATAACTTGAATTATGCTTTATCTGTTAAAGACATTGAATTTACGATTTAAAACCTTCCTACAAAGAAAGCTCCAGGACTAGATTGCTTCAATGGGAAACTTAACCAAACATTTAATGAAAGAAATTTTAGCAGTTCTGCCTGGAGAAGGGAATGGCAACCCACTCCAGTATTCTTCCTGGAGAATTCCATGGCCAGATAGATGAGCCTGCCTGGCTATAGTCCATGGGGTCGCAAAGAGTCAGACATGACTGAGCGATTAACACTTGACATTTACTGGATTTTGGGGAATTGTTCCTTTGAGATTCCAACCTCACTACCAAATACGTAAAAGCTTGATGAAGAATTCTTCCGTTTACTACTCTCCTTTAAAAGAAGTGATCAGACATTAATGAGAAAGGACCAAAGGGACCATTTTAAAGCTGGACAAGGGAAATATAATTCTTATCAGTTTTGTCCAGATCCTAGTTGTTAGAACAAAGTTAAACCTTCAGTCTTAAAAACAAAATCCTTGGAAGTTTTAATTGAACATTTTACACACTTAAAATCTTGGAATGGTGCTTTACATATCAATGTAGCACATGAAAGGCTTTGTGCAGACAAGTAAATTTTCCTTGTCTGAGTATTGAAATGTGATAACACCCATCTCATCATTTTTAACTTGAAATCAAAACTATCAGATTTTATTTTTTTATAATTTAGGGAAGGTAAAGTTAGGGGACTAGAAGACTTCTAAATTGGCTTCTTCAGATCTAATGATTTAAATGTAACCAGTTTTAGTTGGGACTTTATAAAATTATCGTGTATATATAACTGTTAACTAATCTGTAAATTATAATAAATATATTTGCAATTATTAAATGTTATGTGATATTTTGGTTCAGCCTCTATGAGGCTAGCATTACTGTGATATTGAAACCATAAATAAAGTGTTCTGTAGTCTTGGCACTGGTAAAAATACAAATTTGTTAGATTCTAGCAAATCAAGATGCATGTTATAATCTTTAACCATGAAAAGAATAGCAAAATAATATATAGTTAATAAGCTTATCAAAAAGGAAATGAAATTAAAAACTATTTGATTAAACTTTTTTTAAAAATGCAAGAAAGAAGAGTGAAAGAAAATAGAATGGATGAGACAAATAGAAAACAAATAGTAAGATAGTGGTTGTAAACCCTAATACATTAATAATTATTTTAAATATAAGTTTCTTGATTAAAAGGCAGAGGTTATTTGGTTCGGATAAAACAAAAAAGTTATGGAGCTCAAGCAGGAGAGCATGCAGAGAGAAGAGAAGAGGATTTATGCCTGCAGGTTTCAGAGCAAACTACCAAGTATGTTTCTCAGATTTGAGGGACTTACCCTGAAATGTAAGACCTAAATCCTTGGGGCACAGTAACAAGAGTAAAATGGATAAGCTGGTGGCAGAAGTTACCTCAAGACCAAATTTGTTTTACAAACAAGAGGAGATGAACTAAAGAACCACATTTTTAAGTTCAGTATAGAGCATGCTGCTGACATTTAACAACTGGCTCTGCAAGTGTAGTTTCAACAGGGATGTTGAATTATGTATTTTGTTAATGTTAACAAGTGAGATGGAAGGGAAACAGTGAAGGCATGTTGGCATTTCATTCATTCATCAGTTGTGTGGCATGTGTGACATCTTTACTGAACTGGATGACAGTTTTTGAATATTGTAAAAATAGTTCATTTGGGTTTTTTTGTTGTTTTCTCCTTTTTTGCTATTCACAATGCAATGTCTACAGACAGGACATATTTGTAAGTTTCATCTGCGTTGTTTACATTTTCTCTATCACTTTCTTAGGTAAAGACCAAGATTCAGTGAACTACAACCCAGCTCTACATAGCTTTTCAATTATCCATTCAGATCTAAACATCATAATGCTTTGATGTGCACCAAAATACATGGATAAGTTCTCTTTAGTAGTCAAATACTGTACATCATTCCTTCTTACCTTCAGCTTATATTTCCTTTCCATTTCTTCCATATAATTTTATCTTAATATAATATCATTACTTTGAAAATTTTTTATTGATTACCCTATCATATTACTCTGCAATAAAAATCACATATGTTAACAAGACTTATGTGGTGATCATTTTACAATATGTACAGAGACCAAACTGTCATGTTGTACACCTGAAACTAATAATGTTATATGTCAATTATACCTCAATATACATTTCTTAATTTGTTTTAACTTCCTATACCTGTATGTCTCCTAAATGTTAATTAAAGTTGTTCGAAAGCTATCACATAATGATATTGGTGGGGCGTTTCTCTATTAGTTCATGTAACCACAGGTAAATGCTCATGTATGACATTTTCAGAATGTCAAGCCTGAGACAGGCTTGGCATCGATTCTGTTCCTCCTTTTAGGTTTTTAGCTATCAGAGCAGAGAACCCATGTTTACATAAATAACTAGATGGAGGTAAAAGGAGTTTTATTTTATAATGTCAACCAGGTCTTGGAAATCCTTTAAGTTATATGCCAGAATCAAATGTTATTTTTAATGGTCTATCACTGATAAGTTGATTAGATCCTCCCTCAATTTTGTTGAAACGCAGGAATTAGAAACTACCCAGGTTGCAAAACACTTGGTTTCCTCACCTTTAAAATCTTTGTTTTTCTCAATTTCTCATAATTTTGCCAAAAGAGCCATTCCAAGACTTGAAATTTCTGTTACTTATTCTTGTAATTTTTAGATAAATCTCATTTTTATAGCTTAAATTTGTTAAACTGAGATTTAAAAAAGAAAGACAAAATTGGAAATTATAAATCCTTTGTAAACAAAGTATAATCAGGCTGAATTTCAGTTTTCTAGAACATCCTAAAATGTCTTAAAATGTGGGCAGAGTTGGATACTTGACAGATGTTAGAGATGAAGTTAGTAATTTATTTAATGATTGAAAAGAAACATGTTTATAATTATGTGTTTGATATTATTAAATCACATCAAAATATGAGAAGGAGGAATTACCTCTAATTAAATAAAGTTGGTTTTGTAAAGTTCAGGATATTATGTTCTAGTTAATGTTTTGGGAACATTTTATCCTACACCTGTACAATGGTAGGTGTTCTATTTTTTTTAATCGACTTTATTACTGAAGAAGTTCACAACAAAACTGAGCAGAAGATCCAGAGACTTCCCATATATCCCCAGCTCTTAAACTTACATAAGGTCCCCCAATATTAACATCCCCCACCACAGTGGTACATTTGTTAAAATTGTTAAACCTACATTGATACTTCATGATCACCCAAAGTCTGCAGCTTACATTAGAATTCACTCTTGGTATTGTACATTCTGTGGCTTTAGACAAATGTGTAATGACGTGTATCCACCAAAGCTATGTCACTTCATCTCACCCTCACCTCTAATCCTTGGCAACCACTGACAGTTTTATTGTTTCCTTGGTTTTACCTTTTCTAGATTGCAACAGTGTTGGAAACACAATATATAGCCTTTTTAGATTGACTTCTTTCCCTTGGTAATATGCATTTAAGTTTACCCCATGTCTTTTCATAGCTTGATAGCTCATTTCTTTTTCTGTGCTGAATAATATGCCATTGCCTGGATATGTCAGTTTATTTATCCATTCACCTACTGAAGGACCATCTTGGTTGTCTCCGAATTTTGGCAGTTATGATTAAGTTTACCATAAATATCCATGTTCAGGTGTTTGTGTGGACTTAAGTTTTCAGGTTTTTTAGGTAAAGACTGCTGCTGCTAAGTCGCTTCAGTCGTGTCCGACTCTGTGTGACCCCGTATACGGCAGCCCACCAGGCTCCCCATTCCCTGGGATTCTCCAGGCAAGAACACTGGAGTGGGTTGCCATTTCCTTCTCCAACGCATGAAAGTGAAAAGTGACAGGGAAGTCACTCAGTCGTGTCCGACTCCTAGCGGCCCCATGGACTGCAGCCCACCAGGCTCCCCAGTCCCTGGGATTCTCCAGGCAAGAGCACTGGAGTGGGTGCCACTGCCTTCTCCGAGGTAAAGACTAGGGAGTGAGATTGCTGAATTTCGTGGGAAGAGTATGTTTAGTTTTGAAATCACCGAAGTAAACTGTCTTTGAAACAGCTGTGATATTTTGTATTTCCATCAGCCATAAATGACAGTTCCTGTTGCCAAAATTTGGTATTGTTAGTATCCTGGCCAGCGCTTTGTGTTGTTAGTGTTTTGGACTGTGTGTGGTGTGTAGTGGTATTTCATTGTTCTTTAAATTTGCATTTATGTGGAGCATCTCTTCATATGCTTATTTGCTATCTGTGTATTTTCTTTGATGAGGTGTCAGTTAAGGTCTTTGGCCCCTTTTTTAATGGGTTGTTGTTTCCTTACTGAATTTTAAGTGTTCTTTGTTTATTTTGGTGGCTGTCCTTTATCAGATATGTCTTGCAAATGTTTCTCTCAGTATGACTTGTCTTTTCATTCTCATAGATATTCTATTTTGAAGAACGCAATTTAAATTACCTTGTGAAAAGTAATATTAATAACAAAAGAAAAGTATTAGACCATCAGTAAGTGAATGACTTATAAAAAGTTTATTAATCATTGTTGCTATACATATTATTTACAGTAGAATATAACATTCCTGTTATGTCCTGGGAATGTAAAATTAAATATGAAATATATATTAATGTAATAATATAAATCTAATAACTATATGGTGAAAAGAACAATTGATTAGCAGGTGGTTGACTAGCAACAATGAGAAGGAGACATATGCCCAAATAAACAAATATTAGTTCATAGCATCCCACCATCTTTTGGCAAAATTAATGAAACTGATTCCCCTACCAGTCTGAATAAGTGTTCAAGAAAACATAAGACCTGAACTTAGATGTATATTTCATTTTTAGATGCAACACTAGCCTTCTGGAAACATTGGAAATTAGTGTGGACTGCTTCTCTTTCTCCTCCCCAAAATCATGCAGAAATGCATCTGAAATGGACTAAGGCATGATTCATGCCTTAAATGGGAATACTCTCCCAATTCTATCACCAAGAAAGGTGGAAATTCAGAAAGATTTGTGGCAGATTGATACATCATTTAAAAATGTTAATACTAAAATTCTTAAGACTGGTGGGTGTAGATAAGATAGATAAGAGCCAGAGCTTTTCATAAATTTGTCCCTTGTGTACTCTCACAAGCCTTGCTCTTAGAGGCAGTGCATTCTTGACAATAGTTATAGGGTGAAATTATTAAACAAGAATTGTCATTTCTCCTATGGCTTCAAGCTACAATGAATTCAGAACATGCCAACAGAAGCAAGATACTCAGTTTCTAATGCCTTGATCTCTCGTTCCTCTGTCTGTTCTAAATCCAGCTTGAACAAGGTGATGATCAAAACCATCCCAAAGGGAAAAAAAGAAGGCAAAATGGTTGTCTGAGGAGGCCTCATAAATAGCTGAGAAATGAAGAGAAACAAAAGGCAAAAGAGCAAAGGAAAGATATACCTATCTGAATGCAGAGTTCCAAAGAATAGCAAGGAGAGATAAGAAAGCCTTCCTCAGTGATCAATGCAAAGAAATAGAGGAAAACAATAGAATGGGAAAGACTAGAGATCTTTGCAAGAAAATTAGAGATACTAAAGGAACATTTCATGCAAAGATGAACACAATAAAGGAAAGAAATGGTATGGACCGAACAGAAGCAGAAGATATGAAGAAGAAGTGGCAAGAATACACAGAAGAACTATACAAAAAAAGATCTCCATGACCCAGATAACCACAATAGTGTGATCACTCACCTAAAGCCAGACATCTTGGAGTGCAAAGTCAAGCAGGCCTTAGGAAGCGTCGCTACAAACAAAGCTAGTGGAGGTGATAGAATTCCAGCTGAGCTATTTCAAATCCTAAAAGATGATGCTGTGAAAGTGCTGCACTAAATATACCAACAAATTTCAAAAACTCAGCTGTGGCCACAGGACTGGAAAAGGTCAGTTTATATTTCCAATCCCAAAGAAAAGTGAAAGAAAGTGAAGTTGCTCAGTTGTGTCTGACTCTTTGCGACCCCATGGACTGTAGCCTATCAGGCTCCTCTGTCCATGGGATTTTCCAGGCAAGAGTGCTGGAGTGGATTGCCATTTCCTTCTCCAGGGGATCTTCCTGACTCAGGAATCGAATCTGGGTCTCCCACATTGCAGGCAGATGCTTTACCGTCTGAGCCACCAGGGAAGCCCATCCCAAAGAAAGGCAGTGCCAAAGAATGTTCAAACTACCTCACAATTGCACTCATCTCACATGCTAACAAAGTATTACTCATAATTCTCCAAATTAGGCTTCAACAGTGTGTGAACCGAGAAATTCCAAATGTTCAAGCTGGATTTAGAACAGACAGAGGAACAAGAGATCAAATTGCCAACATCCATTGGATCATAGAAAAAGCAAGGAAATTCCAGAAAAACATCTACTTCTGCTTCATTGCCTGTGCTAAAGCCTTTGACCATGTGGATCACAACAAACTGTGGAAAATTCTTAAAGATATGGGAATATCAGACCACCTTACCTGCCTCCTGAGAAATCTGTATACAGGTCAAGAAGCAACAGTTTGAACCGGACATGGAACAACAAACTTGTTCCAAATTGAGAAAGGAGTACGTCAAGGCTGTATATTGTCACCCTGCTTATTTAACTTATATGCAGAGTACATCATGTGAAATGCTGGACTGGATGAAGCACAAGCTGGAATCAAAATTGCCAGGAGAAATATCAAACAACCTCAGATATGCAGATGACACCATCCTTGTGGCAGAAAGCAAAGAGGAGCTAAAGAGCCTCTTGATGAAAGTAAAAGAGGGGAGTGAAAAAGCTGCTTAAAACTCAACATTCAAAAATTGAAGATTATCACAGCAGGATCCTCTATGACCCACCTCCCAGAATATTGGAAATAAAAACAAAAATAAACAAATGGGACCTAATTAAAATGAAAAGCTTCCGCACAACAAAGGAAACTATAAGCAAGGTGAACAGACAGCCTTCAGAATGAGAGAAAATAATAGCAAATGAAGCAACTGACAAAGAATCTCAAAAATAGACAAGCAACTCCTGCAGCTCAAGTCCAGAAAAATAAACGACCCAATCAAAAAATGGGCCAAAGAACTAAGACGTTTCTCCAAAGAAGACATACAGATGGCTAACAAGCACATGAAAAGATGCTTAACATCACTCATTATCAGAGAAATGCAAATCAAAACCACAATGAGGTACCATTTCATGCCAGTCTGAATGGCTGCTATCCAAAAGTCTACAAGCAATAAATGCTGGAGAGGGTGTGGAGAAAAGGGAACCCTCTTACACTGTTGGTAGGAATGCAAACTAGTACAGCCACTATGGAGAACAGGGTGGAGATTCCTTAAAAAACTGGAAATAGAACTGCCATATGACCCAGCAATCCCACTGCTGGGCATACACACCAAGGAAACCAGAATGAAAGAGACACGTGTATCCCAATGTTCATCGCAGCACTGTTTACAATAGCCAGGACATGGAAGCAACCTAGACGTCCATCAGCAGATGAATGGATAAGAAAGCTGTGGTACATATACACAATGGAATATTACTCAGCCATTAAAAAGAATTCATTTGAATGTATTCTAATGTTCTAATCAGGTGGATGAAACTGGAGCCAATTATACAGAGTGAAGTAAGCCAGAAGGAAAAACACCAATACAGTATACTAACGCATATGTATGGAATTTAGAAAGATGGTAACGATAACCCTGTATGTGAGACAGCAAAAGAGACATAGATGTATAGAACAGTCTTTTGGACTCTGTGGGAGAGGGCAAGGGTGGGATGATTTGGGAGAATGGTTTGAAACATGTAAATTATCATATGTGAAACAAATCGCCAGTCCAGGTTTGATGCATGAGACAGGATGCTCAGGGCTGGTGCACTGGGATGACCCAGAGGGATGGTATGGGGAGGGAGGTGGGAGGGGGGTTCAGGATGGGGGACACGTGTGCACCCGTGGCAGATTCATGTTGATGTATGGCAAAACTAATACAATATTGTAAAGTAATTAGCCTCCAATTAAAATAAATTTATATTAAAAAAATAAAATTTACCATTAAAAAAAATGAAGATTATGACACCTGGTCCCATCACTTCATGGCAGATAAATAGGAAACAATGGAAACAGTGACAGACTTTATTTTCTTGGGCTCCAAAATCACTGAAGATGGTGACTGCAGCCATGAAATTAAAAGACACTTGCTCCTTGTAAGAAAAGCTATGACAAACCTAGACAGCATGTTAAAAAGCAGAGACATTACTTTGCCAACAAAGGTCTGTCTAGCCAAAACTATGGTTTTTCCAGTAGTCATGTGCAGATATGAGAGTTGGACCATAAGGAAGGCTGAGCACCAAAGAATTTATGCTTTAAAACTGTGGTGTTGGAGAAGACTCTTGAGAGTCCCTTGGACTGCGAGGAGATCCAACCAGCCCATCCTAAAGGAAATCAGTCCTCAATATTCATTGGAAGGACTGATGCTGAAGCTCCAATACTTTGGCCACCTGATGAGGAAGAGCCAGCTCATTAGAAAAGACCCTGATGCTGAGAAAGACTGAAGGCAGGAAGAGAAGGGGATGACAGAGGATGACGTGGTTGGATGGCACCACCAACTCAATGGACATGAGTTTGAGCAAACTCAGGGAGATGGTGAAGGACAGGAAAGCCTGGCGTGCTGCAGCCTATTTGGTCACAAAGAGTCGGACATGAGTGAGCAATTGAACAACAGCAACAAAGACTAGTTTCAGAGCTGAGAATTTACCCTACAGATATACCTGCAAGAGTTCACCAAATTATGTTACAAGAATGTTCACTGCAACATTATTTGTAATAGTTGGGGGAAAAGTGGGGTGAGGGGACAACCCAGCTGTCCATCAGTACAGGACTAGGTGAGTTATAATTCACCTTACAGTGTTAACACTCCATCAGTCTTTCTTCACCTGGGTCATCCATTCATGACATATTATACCTTGTGGCCTTCAGGCCTCAAGTGAGAAAAACAAAATAGACAGCAGGCACTTCCCTGTGGTCCAACGGCTGAGACTCCTTGCTCCCAATGCAGGGGGCTGGAGGTAGATCTCTGGTCAGGGAACTCTATCCCACAAGATGCAACTAAGTGTTTGCAGCCTGCAGCTGAGTCCTGGCACAGTCAAATAAATGGATATTAATAAACAGACTATTTTTTTAAAAAGAAAACATGGACAATGAAGTGCATAGTTAATCCCTTTTGTGTAAACATAAAAGCTACCTAGCTGGTTGCTTATCTGTGCAGAATGTTAGGTGAACAAAGGCTGGCCACTGGGCCCAGTCTGGAACTGTGAGATGGGTCACAGGCATGGCCTCAGTCACTGGAGTCCAGCTCATGTGGATGCAGGAAGTAGGGGCGGGTCCTCTGTCTGTGGTGTGAGCCAGGCCTGGCTGGTCTTTCTTGCCTCAGGCCCTTTCCCATTTCTTAGATGGGGTCCCACTAATTGTCAGGTCAAAGATGTATTTGGTGTATGTTCCATGGGAATGAAATCAGTAAGAAAGTGAACCAGAGGAAATTTCCAATTGGTCCTGACTCCTACCCCACCTGGCCGCTGCCCCACCAGTCTTGTTCTGGGATTGTTTCAAGCTTTTCCTGTGCATTTACAAATGAAACCAGGCTGCTCTGGGCATGCTTCCGAGGCGATGCCTGGAGCCCGCATGCCTGGGCCAGAGACTGATACGGTGTGTGCACGCCTGGGCCCATAGAACTCTTTTGATCTATTTCCGAAGGCAGCCTTTGGTCTCCTGCTTCCAGTGATTGATTAAGTTAGGTTCTCTTTTAGGAATTCTCTCCACTCATGCCTCCTTACCAGCTCCCAGTGAGCCCTGCCAGATTTTCCTCTCCTTTTATGCTGCAGATTGTTCTGTTCCAAGTGGCTAAATGGAAACTGTGTTCTTAATATGCAGCCCATTACCTATTCCTTTATATGCAATCTGTTACCTTGCAATTCCTGTTTCGCATTTAGTACGGTAGGGCATGGGCACCCTCTTATCACATCATCAGTCATGTTTCCAGCAAGGTTTTGGCCTATCGTTAGTGAGTAGCTTTGCTTCAGAGCCTTCCATCCCCTGTGCATCCCCTTTCCTTCCCCTCTCCCCCCTCCCCAGCCCATTTTTGTGTGACTCATTGGGGAATCAGGGTGATAGCATTTGTTTTAAAACAAGCCAGCACACATGTTTGTAGATTCTTTAAGACCATGGGATGTAAACGAACTCATGCAATGTTCTTGACGTGCCAGCAAGAGAAGGGACCTTGGTTCTGTGGGTTCTGGTGGAAGGGTGACCCAAGGTGTTTCAAAAAGCTTTCTGGTCATGCAGACGTAATTTCAACTCCTGCCTCCAAGCACGGTGTTTGCTTTTGAAAAATTGGGATTAAAATCTACCAGCTTGCATGGATGGTGAGAGAGACTGAAGTGAACAAGTAAAAGCAGAAGCACACTCCCACATCCGTTTCTAAGGCCTTCTGCGACCAACCGAAGCTTACATTATCTTTTTCAAAGAGGCCCATCCTGGAAGCGAGACTGGCCCTGGCGAAATGTCATAACTGGAGCTCTTTCCTCCTTCTCTGCGTGCCCTCACAGCTCCTGGTGAAGCCTTTCCTTCAGTCCCCCTGGCCCTTTGGTGACATCTTGTTCGGATGTTCCAATCTGGTCTTCGTTCTGCTTTGATAAATGAAAGCTGGGATAAAAGCAGTCATGGTTCAGAGCTCTTAAGGCAAGAGTGGGGGTGCTGGTGGAAGAGGGGTCATACCTCCCCATGATATCCTTTTCCAAACTTGTGCCATCTGGGTTTCACTCTATTAGGGGAGCTTAGAGGCTCTCTTTATAATCTATCTGTCCAGTCATCAGCCTCTGTGCTTTTGTTTCTTTTGGGACCATTTTTCCCCCTCACAAACCCTTTTTTTTTTTTAATTACTCCTTGAGAGTTACTGTATACATGCTAATAAGGGTAACAATGTTGTGTTAGCTTATTGCTTATTATTTATTTATCCATTCACTTATTTACTCAGCAGATATTCATTGAGTGCCTTTAATGTGCCAAGTACAATTCAGGCACAGGGGTTATAACTGAACAAAAGCAAAATCACTACCCTCATGGGTCTTGTATGGGGCAGTGTCAACAACAAAATACATAGTTTCAGACAGCTGATGTGAAGACTGATGAAGCAAGAAAGGAGATGAATAGCAGCAAGGATGTGGGGCTATGGGGGCTGTAGACAGGATAGATGTTCTTTGGAAGGTGACGTTTGGGTGGAGGCTAGAGTGAATTGAGGCAGGGAGCTATCCAGAGATCCCAGAGAAGGATGTTAAGGAGGTGGAAATGTCCTGGGGCAAGAAACAGGATGATGAGTTCAAGGAAGAGCAAGAAACCCATATGTCTCCAGTCCAGTGTGCAAGAAGGGCTGGATAGGAAATAAGGCCACATCAGGTAGGGATTTGAGATCTTATTTTAAGTCTAAGGGAAAGCCAGGAGATTTTGGGTAGTGAACCGACATGTTTTGGTTTATGATTATAAAACATCACCATGACTGCTGTGTGGAGAACAGAGAGTAGAGAACAAGAGAGCAGCAAGACGACCAGCTAGATGGCTACAGCAGTCTGGCAAGAAGTGTTGGCTGGCTTCGTGTACTGTGCAAGGGGCTGAGGTGGTGAGAACTCATCAAACTCAGCATCTCTTCTGAAGATAAAGCCAACAGACCTTGCTGAGGAGTGGCATGTCAGGTGTGAGAATAAATGAACTCAAAAACTCCTAGATTTGGGTCTGAGCAGCTGGGTGAATGGTGATGCTATTTGCTGAGAATAGAGGAGAAGGCAGAGCTGGTTTGGGGTGGGAATCAGGAGGTACGTTTGGACATGGGAACTTTGGGATGCTATCAGAAATCTGAGTATCTGGAGCTCAGGAAGAGGTTAAACCTGGAGATGTAAATACAGCATCCTCAGTACAATGGTCACATCAGGGCCGTGGGACTGGAGAGAGTTACTCAGAGAGTTATGTAGATGGAGAAGAGCAGAGGCCCAAGAACTGAGCATGGGGCAATCCAGCACTCGTCAGTTTGGAAGAGGAAGAAGAGCTGCTGCTGAGCTCATCACCCTAGTCTAGCAGTTTTGTGAAAGTCTCCATTTGGTTTCCTGGGCCTCCCAGTCCAGAACTAAGCCTTATGTGTTGGTGACTAAGGCTCCTGTCCCACAGTGACCTTGAGTATCTCATGAATTTAGCTCTGGCCCAGGTCCTGACAGCCTCTTCTAGGCCAGAGCCCTAGGTCTCAAGTGGCTATTTGGCCTTGTTTGCAAGTGGGGAGCCTGCCTTTCGACCAAGAACCATGAAACCAAGGGCATCAGCCCATTTCCATTTTGCATCTGAACCACAGAGTTGATTATTTTGTTCTAGAGCAAGGATACGAATATGGTGTGACTTTTTAATTTCATCGGTCATGCTATGTGCTTGGAGACTATGGGGCAGGCCATCTATGAGGCAAGGGACATTGTCATTTTAACTAGAGCACCATTATTTTGATATTCTAGACCTTGTTTTCTCTGTGGTTCAAGCTCGCCCTTGAACCTCTGCAGCGCCTGATTATCCCTGATTCACTCACTCAAAGTTTCAGTTCAGTTCAGTTCAGTTGCTCAGTCATGTCTGACTCTTTGTGACCCCATGGACTGCAGCACGCCAGGCTTTCCTGTCCATCACCAACTCCCAGAGCTTGCTCAAACTCATGTCCATCGAGTTGGTGATGCCATCCAACCATCTCATCCTCTGTCTTCCCCTTCTCCTCCTGCCTTCAATATTTCCCAGCATTATGGTCTTTTCCAAAGACCCTCAGAGTTTATTTACAGATAACTGTGCACATTTGCAAAATACAGAGTAGGATATGGTTCCTGCTCTCCAGGAGCTTAAAATCAAGCCAGACAGGTGAACATCACAAACATCACATGAGACATGACATCAGGATATATGTTCTGGTGTGGATCAGCTCTGGCACTGTGCTGAGCACCTAGGAGACTCTCAACACTTGAGAATGGAACAAGCCCACCGACCATCGTCTAGTGGCAACTGCTGCTGCTGCTGCTAAGTCGCTTCAGTCGTGTCCGACTCTGTGTGACCCCACAGATGACAGCCTACTAGGCTCCCCCGTCCCTGGGATTCTCCAGGCAAGAACACTGGAGTGGGTCTAGTGGCAACTACCCAACACAAATGCCACAAGAGTCCTGGAGGAGGAAATGTCAAGGGCTGGTGTGGTCGGAAAAAATGGAGTGAGATGAAGTTGGAAGCCATGAGGTGATGGATGGGCTTTAAAGAGGGATAGGTCTGGGCCACGGGAGGACATCAGAGAAGTATCATAGGTGAGGCAAGAAGGTAGACAAATGAGAGTCTGAGGCCTTCTGAAGGGGCAATGAGATCAACCTGAGAGAAAAGGCGGCTGCATGTGGGGAATAGCCATTAGCACCGTGGTGGTCCATGAAGCCAGCTGAAGCCCTGAAAGGAAGACTGTGCCTGCCACTACTTACTCTACGGGGGCTTGTGATTCAGAAGGGAAAGGGATTATGATTTCCTCGAGGTTAGGGTGAGAAGAGGTCCAGTATCTGAGGGGCCTTGGAGAGGCAGCAGATTGGAAAAGCGGAACAGAGGTAGAGAAGACACTCCACCCTCTCCGGGGCTGCATCTAGGACCCAGGAAGTTTGCTGGCGTGAGCCAGGCCCCCGTGTCCCTGTGGCCTGAGCTGGTGGCCCCCCTGAAGTCCAGCAAGTGGCCAAGGTAGCTGCCTCAGTACTGCCACACGGGCAGTCATTAGAGGTTCGCTAGTACCGTCGTTTGTTTGGCTGCACCACACAGCTTGTGGGGCCTTAGCTTCCCAACCAGGGATTGAACCCAGGCCCTTAGCAGTGAGAGCACAGAGTCCTAATCCCTGGACCACCAGGGAATTCCCATGCTAGTATTGTTAATAGCAAAATAGCCCCTTACTTGGGCTGAAAGCTCTACACTACAGCTTAAAAATCGCTTCCACCCTATTCTATCTCTTAATTCTCACAACTTTGCTGTAGGAATTCGCCTTCACACCTGGCAGGAGATGGACATCTTGAGAGCGGCCCTGGGCCTGCTAACTCAGGGCAGTGTGGACCTGGGCAGCAAGCCCCACCGGGATGGTTTTGGCTGTCCAAGCGCCAGCGCCAGCGAGCCTGCTCCTACTAGTCTTTCAGGGCAGGAGACACAGCCATGAGGGAGGGAGGTGTGAGCAACCCTCAGGCCAGGACTCAAATGGAACCTCGAGGGAAGGAGAATTGATGCATTTACAAGGTTTCCGAATGAAAACCCTCCAAGTCCTCAGCGTACCAGCCGTTTTTCTATCACGCCAGACCGGAGGAGCTCCAGCTCCGTCCTCCAGACCTCAGCCCCCGAGCCTCACAGGCTGCCGACGTGCTGAGGGGCAGGCCTAGAGGTCCACACTGCCCAGTGGAGGATGATGCCAAGGCTAGTCTTGGCCACAGGGCAAAGCAGGGACCTGGACTTTGAGAGGAAATTGCACTCCAGTAGCTAATAAACCCTTCCGGGTGCTGTAGGACTCTTGGCTCCAGTATTTTCTACCTCACAAGAACAAAATCCCAATCTAAAACAAATGCTCAGTTTACCAAACAGGAAAGGAAAACAGTAGATGATAAGAAAAAAACAAGAGAAGAGCACGCTCTGAACCATCTTTGCTATATTATCATCATATTTTGTCCTCCAAACGAAGCATCCTTACATGCAAATCCATTTTTGTATATTTTGACTGATTGCTGGCAAGATAGACATAAATATTTCTGGAAATGGACATGACATAAACATATCATTAGCCAGGCTGCAACTTTGTGTGTGTGTCTGTGTGGTTTGAAAAGATGTTTATGGTGAGTTCAATCAACAGACCCGCCTCATCTCTCTCTGATCAAGAGTCTTTAAGAACTTGGGAACATCAGGCCTGGAGAGGATAGACAGGAAGGGTTCTGGGAGCTTGAGGAACATTCCAGATTTTAAGCATTAATTAAGTTAGAAACCCACCATCTGCACACTTGCTCGTAACCCTTGTGATAATCTTTCATAATTTGTGAATGTATGAAGCATGTTTAGTTGTCTCCCATGACACCAATGTTGCTTTAGAAATTCCAGCTGTTGCCAAGCTCTTTTTAATGACATTATAGGCAATTCAGCCACTACTGTGAGGGGGAAGGCATTTGTGACCTCAAACTCTATCAGAGCCCAGGCATGTAAACCACAGGTAAAGAAGCAATTGTGACTTTTTCTTATTCTTTTTAAAAATCAAACCTAGTCACGGTGAGTCCCTTCTCCAACATGGGAGGATTGAGTGTAAAGACGTTAGCAGCCAGAGTCGAGATGGCAGTGTTTTCACGTCTGGGATATATTGCTTTGTCTAACAAGGCGCCCCAGCAGGCTTCCAATTGCGGTCTCTCTGCAGACCCTCCCAGCTGCACAGGCTGATTGACAGACTGTGGGCAGATGCGGTGCCAGACTCTAATAAAGAGAGGGCCTTGGGAAAATATAAGGCAATTATTGATGGGCAGCAATCCACTAATCAGACAATTTCAAAATTAATCCCATATTCCCTTACTGTATTAGCTTTCTTTCTTGTTTGTATTTATATAGCAAATTCATGACTTCAGTGAAAATTCTTCCCTCCAGCCCAATTATATCTCTCCGAGGGCATTAAATTAAAAAACGAGAGATATTGAAAGTGGCTTGCAATTAGTTTCTTTAGTTAAAGGTGCTCCATGCACTTAGCGACGATGGGGCTCATAACAGGATGCATAATAATCAAAGTAAACACTTGAATTTGTTTTTCCTTGTCTTGACAGAGTGAGGACTGGTAAGAATAATGTGTCTGCCACTATTCTGGACCAGCGATAATGGGTTAAATAATTGTGATCCGATTTGGGAGCTGATTGGATTTGCATAAAATCCTACTCAAATGTCCTGACAGGCTCCAAACATCTCAGGATATGCCACCCGTCCTCCTTTGCCATGGTCCATCCTGGTGGCCTCCTCTGACTTTCCTGTGCCTCATTAGCAATGTGGATTTTTTACAATAAAATCATTCAGAGAAAATCCAGCTAGTTTCTTTTACAGGTTTCACATGCAGGATTACCTTCCAAGTAGTGATATGAAACTTTTAAATATTTGTAAGTTTCAAATATTTAGCCAAGTACTATGATAGAAGTCTGTCTCTCTATTACTATTTCCACCTTCACATTCACTGTCTTCTCCACCCCACATCTCCCTCCCTTTTTTTACATAAATAAGAATTCTCCTTTTATTCGCTGTAACAGTTGCTTCTGCAGAATGCTTTTCTGATTGCCTAACTTTACCACCTAAAGTGAGAAAAGTCAAGAATCAGCATGATTTGGGGGATTTATACAGCCAGAGCCTTGTGTTGGGGACCTGAAGATTGTGACTGTCAGGACTGCCTGTCCGCCCAGCCTCAGCAGACTCTCTCTCCCCAGACCTGTGCAGGCTCAGCTATACTGTACTCTACTCCCTGGATCCCGTTCATCAGCAGGAGGGATTGAAGAATCTCTGATCCACAGTGTCAAGTATCAACTGATGCTCTTCGCATTTTACCCTGGCCCCAGGTCTAGCAGACAACCTTGTAGCTAGTTTGGAAATAACACTCCTCTTGCCTATGTCTGAAGTAACACAACCATGAAACTTTTTGGAAGCAGTCTTAGACTCTTATCTTAGAATCTAGATGAATCAGGTATTGGGGCATCCAGCTATCTGGGTCAAGAAGAAAAGCTAGATGTGAAGCCGAAAAGAGCTAGTGAGGGGGGGCTTCCTATTCCAGGTTGTTGGGATGGGGAGTGAGAGAATGGGAGGGAGAGAAAAACAAGGAGTGGAGTGGAGAATGTGCAGGGTGTGTAGAGGGAATCCTGAGGACCCCAGCCTGCCTGGAGCACAGAGGGCAGAGAAGAGGCTAGACCAGCAGAAGGGGACCAGAATCTGGTTCAAAATGGTGCCCCAGGGTTCTCTACCAATGAATCAGAACTGGCATACCACCTGGCCAAGTACAAGCCCCACACTCAGACCAAGATTTGGGGCTCTGTGCCTATGTCCTGATGGCTTTCACCGGACTGGGGCCCTGGGCCTGAGGCTTGGCCACTTGTTACAAAACTTCCCTAGAGCAGACTATTGCCTGGCTCTTGGGGTATCGCTTGCTCCTGAATGTCCATCACTGGATCTGTGGGGACATTTTCCTTGAGACCTTCCCTCTTGGACTGACTCCTTGAGGGCTGCTGCTCCTTGTCTCCATGCCCTTTAAACATCACCTTCTACTGTTGTACTTGACTTTCTCCCAGAACCTGCTACACCCCAGCTGATGGGTCTGCTTCCAGGTCCCACTGTGGCTCTCTACCCATGCATGGCCTTGCTCTGAGATGTAACACTTGGAGGGTGAGAAGGAGATAAAGCCATGCCTACTGTGAAGTTTTTGATGCAATGCTGAGCCATGGAAGGGAAATTCTGAAGTATCTCAGAAGAAATGCAAAATATGAATTTTTTCTTCTCTAGAAAGTGAAATGTAAAAAAAAAAAAAAAAAAAAAAAGACAAGCTAACTAGGACTTAGAGCTTCCAATCAGTGTCACATAAGAAATACAAAGAGAAGGCTCATCCAGTAGGTACTGAGGATATAATTGTTGTTGTTGTTCAGTTGCTAAGTCGTATCTGACTCTTTGCAACCTCAGGGAACTGCAGCATGCCAGGCTTCCCTGGCCTTCACTATCTCCTGGAGTTTGCTCAAACTCACGTCCATTGAGTTGGTGATGCCATCCAACCATCTCATTCTCTGTCATGCACTTCTCCTCTTGGCCTCAATCTTTCCCAGCATCAGGGTCTTTTCCAATGAGTCAGCTCTTCACCTCAGGTAGCCAAAGAATTGGAGCTTCAGCATCAGCATCAGCCCTTCCAAATTCAGGGTTGATTTCCTTTACAACTGACAGGTTTGATCTCCTTGCAGTCCAAGGGATGCTCAAGAGTCTTCTCCAGCACCACAGTTTGAAAGCATCAGTTCTTCGGTGCTCAGACTTCTTTATGGTCCAGCTCTCACAACTGTACTTGACTGCTGGAAAAACCATAGCTTTAACTATACAGATCTTTGTCAGCAAAGTGATGTCTCTGCTTTTTAATATGTTATCTATGTTTGTCATAGCTTTTCTTCCAAGAGGCAAGCTTCTTTTATTTGTAGTGGCAGACACCATCTGCAGTGATTTTGGAGACCAAGAAAATAAACTCTGTCACTGTTTCTACTTTCCCCCCATCTGTTTGCCATGAAGTGATGGGACTGGATGCCATGATCTTAGTTTTTTTGAATATTGCCTCTTAAGGCAGCTTTTTCACTCTCCTCTTTTACCATCATCAGGTGGCTCGTTGGTTCCTCTTTCCTTTCTGCTATTAGATTGGTATCATCAGCATATCTAATAGATGGCTTAAAACACAGAAGGGCATCATGTGGAAGGATGAGCAAATGTGTTTCTAAGTGGCCCTGAGAGGTGGAATGAGGTCAGTGAGAGGAGCCCACAAGAAGTCAGGTTTTTACTTTATCCAAAGAAATAGTTTCTTAAAAGCCAGATATTTCTAAAGCCAGAGAAGGTTACCTAATAGACAGTGACAGCCCTGTCACTGTGGGTGTGCAGGCAGAGGCTATACTAGTTTAGCAAGGAGGTGACTTTAGAACGTCAGCTTCAGCTTCAGCATGGAGCTGAAAGCATCAACGTGGAAGTATCAACGACTTCAAGGTCACATTCAGCCTTAAGAAGAAATAATTTATTGTGACTACAGAAAAAAAGTGATGAGGCCATTCTCTTTGCACCTATTAAATCTGACTGATTCCAAAGGGAGTCAGTGTCTATTCCAATGAGGTACTGGGAGGTAAAATAAAGAAGGGGGTATTGGGAAGTTTTGTTCAAAAGTATTACACACCATTGGTTCCATTCCTCCAGAAGTAATCTTCAGCTTGGTTTTTTAAAGCCTTTTTGCCACCCAAACTCCATGGCCCTTTATTCATTTATTTTAAATTGGAGGATACTTGCTTTACAATACTGTGTGGGTTTCTGCTGTACATCAGCATGATTCAGCCATGGGTATTGTGTATGTCCCCTCCCTCTGGAGCCACTCGCCCGCCTCCCACGCTGTCCCGCCCCTCTAGGTGGTCACAGAGCGCCAGGGTTGAGGTCCCTGCGTCGGGCGGTAACTCCCCACTGGCCATCTGTTTGCGTATGGTAATGTGTGCATTTCATTGCTGCTCTCTCCATTCGTCCCCCCTCTCCTTCCCCTGCTGAGCCCACAAGTCTGTTCTCTGTGTCTGCGTCTCCACTGCTGCCCTGCAGATGAGTCCAGCAGTACCATCTTTCTAGATTCCATACATATGTGTTGGGTGGCATCACTGACTCAATGGACATGAGTCTGAGCAAGCTCAGGAGTTGGTGATGGACAGGGAAGCCTGGTGTGCTGCAGTCCATGAGGTCGCAGAGTGGGACACGACTGAGTGATTGAACTGAACTGAATACAATATTTGTCTTTCTCTTTCTGACTTACTTCACTGTGTATAACAGACTCTAGATTTATCTACTCCATTAGAACTGAGTTAAATGTGTTCCTTTTTATGGCTAACATTTCATTGTGTATACATATCACAACTTCTTTATCCATTCACCTGTCAATGGACATCTAGATTATTTCCACATCCTTGCTATTGTAAATAGTAATGAACATTGGGCTGCATGTGTCTTTTTCAGTTTTGATGTCCTCAGAGTGTATGCCTAGTAGTGGGATCGTTGGGTCATATGGTAGTTTTATTTCTAGTTTTTTAAGGAATTTCCACACTGTTCTCTATAGTGGCTGTATCAATATGTATTCCCACCAAGAGTGTAGGAGGGTTCCCTTTTCTCCACACCCTCTCCTGCATTTATTGTTTGTAGATTAAATCCAGTTACCCTCTGCTGTCCAGCCTTATCTCTGCCCTTTCTGCTCCAAGCAGGCTGGGCTCCTCAGGGGTCCTTCCACACTTTTTCACTCTATTCTTTGGTTTCCCCTTTCTCCCTTTCGCTCACTCCCCATCCCAATAGTGCAGAACAGAAAGCCTTCCTCACCCTTCTCAGTTCCTTCATATCCATCCTTTCCTTCTTGACCCCCTGGTATGATGCTCTCAAAACCTGGTTCACCTCTGTATCTAAAAGCCTCTGAACTTCATGAGAAGGCTTCTTCCAAATAGAGTAAGGCTTATGTAGGGAAGGGAGGAGACAGAATAACCCAAACCAGGGGCTTCCTCATCGCCCCGTCAGTGCGCAGTCAGTGTCAACTGCAGCAGGACATTTGGGGAAGCACCTGGCAGCTGGGCTTCCCTGGTGGCTCAGCTGGTAAAGAATCTGCCTGCAATGCGGGAGACCTGGGTGTGATCCCTGGGTTGGGAAGATCCCGTGGAGAACGGAAAGGCTACCCACTCCAGTGTTCTGGCCTGGAGAATTCCATGGGTTGTATAGTCTATGTGGTCACAAAGAGTGACTGAGCACCTTTCACTCACTCACTCACTGGCAGCTGCATGAGTGACAAACTCGTTGCCTGGGTGGGATGGGAACTGGGTGAGCTGCTCCTGTGTGTGAGGGTCTCTGACCTGCAGAGTCTGCGCTGTGGGGGCCCGGAACAAATGGAGTCAGGAATGCTGCCCGCATAGATGAGGTGAAAGGCTGAAGTCACAGGTAATCCAGACACGGTTGGGAACCGGCTCACTGTTGTGATCTGAGGGAACCATTTGTCAATTTGTGTTTCATTGGTAGGGGAAACAGAGGGTGTTGGACTTTGAAGGCTTGAGTTCCAGTTTCAACTTTTCTACTTATTCATCTGCCAATTTGCTTCATACTTCTGAATTTCAGTTTCCACATCTTTATAATAGTGAAAATAATACCCCTTTTCATGGCTGCCATAAGGATCAAATTGGAAGGTGGCTTGCAAATTGTAAAGTGTTTGTAAAAGTTTTATACTGTAGAGGCTTCACCTTGGAAAGAGTCATTGGTTCTGGTCTCAGACAACAAGGTGATGAAGGAGGCTGCCTTCAGGACATGTACATATGGATGTGTTGAAAGTAAGGCCACAGGGGGCCCAAGGGCAGTCTCTATTTCATTTTTTTAATTGAGATATAGTTCACAGCATAGGAAACTGACTACTTTAAACTGCACCATTCAGTAGTCCCTAGTGTATACTGTGATGTACAACCATCACCACCAATTCCAGAACATTCACATCACTCCATAAAGGAACCCTGTACCCATCAGCAGTCTCTACCTACACCCCGCAGCTGTGTGTGGGGAGTTGGAGGTGGGTAACCACAGCAAGCACTAATCTACTGTCTGTCTCTACAGAGTTCCCTATTCTGGCTATTTCATATAAATAGAATCATACAATACACATGGCCTTTTTGGTCCAGCTTTTGCCCTCTTTCACTCAGCATAATATTTTTAAGTTTCATACTATAGCATGTATTACATTTCATTCTTTTTTTATGACTGACTACTATTCCACTGTTTGGACATACTGCCTTTTGTTTTTCCATTCATCAGGTGATAGATATTTAGGTCATTTCCACTTTTTGGCTATTGTGAATAATGATGCTGTGAACATTGATGTACAAGTATCTGTTTGATTTTGTTTTCAGTTATTTTGGGTATATGTCCAGGAGTGAAATTACTGGATGGTGTCATATGGTGACTATATGTGTAACTTTTTAAGGAATGCCAAACTGTTTTCCACAGCAGTTGCTCCATTAAACATACTCACCAGCAATATATGAGGGCTTAAATTTTTCTATGTTGTAGCCAACAGTTGCTATTTTCTGTTTTTTTGGATTTTTTTTTTATTATTGTTGCCACCCTAGTGGATATAAAATGGTGTTTCATTGTGGTTTTGATTTTATTTTCTCTTATGAGGGAGCCTAATATATTCTTAACAGAACTGAGAAGTCTATGAAATGAGAGAGCTTAAAAGCTGCCCAGAGACCTTCCTTAGAAGCAGAGACTCTAAGGTTTAATTGTCACCTCCCCTTCTACCCTGATCTCTGCTCTTAGCAGCCAGCGCAAAGATGCTTCTATGCGTCAAAAATCATGCTACACGCTTTCAGAGTAACAACCCTGTAAATTAAGTATTATTACCATTGTCCCAATTAACAGTCAGGGAACCTGAAACTTAGAGATGGTAAGCAACTTGTCCAAGGCCATACAGCTGAGTGGCCAGACTGCGAGCATTCAATTTCAGGTCTGTCTGACTTTTAACCACAGTGTCCTAGTGACTCCAACTAGAGAAGAAAACCATCCAGCTGGCTCTCTACTCTTTCAAAATTCAACAAGTGCTTTCCATGCGCCACCAACCTCTGCTGGGCTCTCCTGCCGCAAACGAAGCTGCTCTGTAGGCAGCCCATAGTCTGGAGAGTTCTGAGTTTGCCTGTGATTTTAGTAGAGTGGAGAAATAAGTTTTATAATTTTTATTTGATTTAGCCCTCAAGTTGTTAACACCTCCAGTGCAGGGGCTGGGGAGAGGGTTGTCTATAAATATTAACTCCCCAAGTAAAAATGACTCTTTCATCTCAGCAGACCTAATTAAGCTGTTGATTAGAGAAGGATCAACACCTCTGTCTGTAACAAAAGACGCTGTCTGTCAGTGGGAGGGTCTGTCAGGGCGATTTCTCCTGCAATTTAGGACATTTGGAAGGACAGAACCCAGGCAGCCCAGGATGTCAAAAGGGACAGGTCTTACTTCACATAGCTACACACACACAGACACACACACACACACACACACACACACACACACACACACACACTGCCCCAGAGACGCTGGAAACCCTGGAGCCCTCCCCCTTCTTGGGAGGCATCTAATGTCTTTCTAATAGAAATAGAAGCTTCAAGGAATAGAGAAATTTACCTGCAGAAACTGTACAGTTTCTGGAGCACAAACAGAACCTGGCAGTTCTGGAACGCCTGTGTATGTATGGAGAACGGCTGCCAGGGGAAGAGTGACAGGCCGGGCTGTGATCTTCCTGGTGGAAGGACCAGAGAAGCTGGCTCCAGGCTTCTCCTTCCCTGTCTCTCCAGGGGCACAGGTTGCCCCATGGGGCCTGCTGATGCCACAACCTTTTCTTGGGAGTACTTGTGAGAAACTGACTTTCTGTAAGTCTCCGTTACAAAGAACAGGCTTTTTCTTGGGGGATCCAGAGAGTCTGTCTTCGTGCAGTAGATAAGAATGAGAAGCATCTTCTTGCAAGAAAGCCTGGCTCTCTAGGTGCGAGTTCTGCTTGGTCAGCCACAACAACCGCACAAAAGTAAGGGAGTCGCGGCTTTGCTGAGTGCACCTTCCTGGGCTCAGCGGTGAATGATGACCAGCCACCAAGAGAGAAGTGGCAGTGTGTGTATGCAGAGGAGAGGGGGCAGATTTCTCGGTAGAAAGTGCAGAAGGCCACTCTAAACCTACAATAAAGTAGTTGGCTTACTGTGTGCCTGGCCCTGTTATAAGGACTTCACATCTATTAATCCTGATGGTGATCCTATGAAGTATCACTAACCCTAAGTTACAAATGAACAGACTGAGGCACAGTGGACGCATGGGCACCGGCTGCCTCCAGAGCCCCTCTGAGCAGCCACCACGATGCAGGCTTTTGGGGAGCAGGGTGGGCTTCATGGTGGAGGTGATCTTGGAGGTGAGACTGGAAGGGTGCTCAGTGATCTGCAGGTGGAAGACAA
This sequence comes from Capra hircus, assembly GCF_001704415.2. Lineage (NCBI taxonomy): Eukaryota > Metazoa > Chordata > Mammalia > Artiodactyla > Bovidae > Capra > Capra hircus. Next base: position 27,363,936 of record NC_030818.1, on the reverse strand, counting down.
AGCAGAAGCTTTCCAGACTGAGTCTTGTGGAAGAGAACGCTGCTTTCTGGGGCTCATGGGACAGTCCCCAGTGTCTGCAGCCTAGGAGCCAGAAGGAAGAAGGTGAATTGGGGGCCCAATTGTCAAGTCAAGGGCAAGCAGAGAGTTCCCAACCGACAGAGCCCTGGGTCACCCTACCCACTACGTAGGAGTCACATAACTGGGGAAACATCTCAGCCTGACCTGTGGATATGTTGGCTCCTACCTTTGCTGACCACATGCCCCGGGCAGAGGTCTGTGCGGCCCACTCTCCACCGTCCACCACTCGGCCAACTCTCGCACTATGCATCCAGGAAGAGAAGCAGTCACGTAAGATCTAAACGTTAATAACAACAAAATCCCTGAGCAGTCACTGAAATTAGCCCAGCTATGATTGAAATGCCAAGGCAGGTCTTGTTACTTTTATGAAGCCGTGAATAATATAAGTATCCAATTGATAAAATGTTATTAAAGCTGACAGCCCTTAAGTGATCTAAGTGGTAAATATTGAAATGAGGTCTCTGGCACACGGTGCCTGGGGGCCCTAGCTGTAATAAGCATTGAACAATGATTCTTCAGGCTCCAGGGAGCAGAGCTTGGGGGCAGCAAAAGCACTCTTCCTAAATAATTAAACCAGGATTCTAGGAATGGATCGTAGATCCTTGTAGTGGTTTGTTAATGTCCAAAGGAGCTGGCTTCAGGCGAGGCCTCTGTTGGGCCACGCCTCCCCCAACTGGGGTGGGAGGGAGCAGGGAGGGGCTGGTCATGCTCCCCCATTGGCCCCCAAGGAGCCTGCACTGAGCAAGCAGCATATTTCAGCCGTTAGTTATAATATAAACAGACTGATGCAGCCTGAGGGCAGCTGATAGTTGATGAGCAGTGGGGCTGCCACGTGGGTTAGAGATTTTATTAGCAAGGAAAGAAAAGAAAACACCATGGAGAGAAAATTTACATGCTGTGCCTTCCTGATAACGCATCGTTAAAGCTGTGGCAGGAGCAGCTTTCTTTTCCCTGCTCTTGGATAAAGGAATTAGAGGATCTCTAAAAGCTGTTATCTATTCCATCATTAACTAGACGGTCAGCTGTGCTAGGACAGCCTGGGCCTCCCTGAGTTTGGCCAGGTCAGGACTAAGACTGTCCTCAGCCCCTTTGAGGGCTCTGGGGGTGAGACACTACTTTGGTGGCCTGCGGGCTTCCAGTGCCATCCACATGCTCCATCCCCCGTCGGGCGCCCATGTGCCTGTGTAGGTGGGGGTGGGGGAGGGAGGCCCGGCAGCAGGCCTGTGGGGCTGACCTGAGCCTCTCTCTCCGGTTACTTCCAACAGCGTGGCAGCGGAAGACGTGCCGCGAGGCTTCGCCTGCTTGTTGGGTGCTGAGAGCTGACGCGGGGGGGGGGGCTGCGGGGGCACAGGTGGAGGAGTGGAGGTCACGGAGGCTGAGAAGCTGCTCCTGGAGGAAGTGCTCCCTATGGATAGAGCCCAGGGGCCCCTCCAGTGACAGAAGTGCCAGCAGAGGTGGTGAGTCACACCTCAGTCCTGGCACTTGTCTGAGACAAGAAGGGAAGCAGGGGGAAGGCATCTGGAGAAAGGACACGAAGCCTCTCCGGTCGCAAGAGCTCTGCTGGAGGTCGGGGGAGTGCCTGGGTGTCAGATCTGGGGACAGATGGGTTCTAGGACACACACGCCGGGAGCCTGGGGCCTTTAAATTGAAAAAAAAAATGTGCCCGCTTGACCAGTGACCTGAGGTTTAGGAGCCAGATCCAGGTTGGCACTGCCTCTGGGGTAGCTCCAGGCTCCCCTTTCTCTCACATCCCTCCTAAGGCCAGAGTGAGGACTTCGAACCCAGTTTACTCGCCAAAGTCCTCCAGGATCCTAGGGAAGAGGGGTTAGAACCCATCAAAGTGCAATCATGGTTTCCAGAATGATTTTCGCTTAAGAAAGTCATAAACCGGTTCAGAATCTATTTTATAGATCAGGAAGTCAAGGCTCTGAGAAGTTAAAAGTAATGTGTTTTAGGGATTGGCAATGTAGAGTTTGACCCTACAAACCAGCTCTGCTGGCTTTTGGCCCTAGACAGGAAAGTTTTTTAAAAATAGAAACTTTGCTCCCTAAGCCTGACGTTGCCCTTTATTACCAACCAGCTGCTGCTTTGTGCCTCTTCGGCATCTCCCCTGAAACAGCAGTAATGGGCCAACTCTGCTTTCTGTAGAGCCTTGGAGGAGCGTCCCGGTGATGCCGAGGACCAGCTGTCTCCTGCCCAGCTCATGCCATAGGTTCTGCTCTGTGCTTGCGCCTGTCTATTCCCTTCCTTCTGCTCTCAGTGGTGCTACCCACAGCCTCCATCTCCAGCTTCCATGAAAATGGATTCTCCTCTCTCCCTGCCCGCTGGTTGTCCAACTTCTCAGTGATTAATATCCATATTAACCGCAATCATAGCACCTCCAGAGCTGGCCCTGGTTTCTCCTCATCATTACACGTAGGCTTGCTGCAACCCTGCGAGTATAGTTGTTGTTGATGTTGTTCAGTCACTAAGTCGTGTCCAACTCCGCAACCCCACGAACTGCAGCACGCCAGGCTCCTCTACCTTCCACTGTCTCCCAGAGTTTGCTCAGATTCATGTCCATTGAGTTGGTGGCGCTATCTAACCTCTGCCACCCTCTTCTCCTCCTGCCCACAGTCTTTCCCAGCATCAGGGAAATGAGTTGGCTATTCACATCACATGGTCAAGGTATTGGAGCTTCAGCTTCAGCATCAATTTTCTCCGAGTTGTGTTTGGGGAAACTGAAGTTTAGAGCAATGGGTGTGAACTTAGCCAATCTACCTCACCAAAGTGTCCTGGTGCCAAAGTTTCTTTCTATTATGACTCAACTGATGGGCAATGCTGGTGGTGATAAAAGATAGCCTGAAGGTCTTGAGGAATAGACAATAGACCCCAGAAAACAAGCTTCTCTCAGAGAGAGATGAGCCTTCTTGTGTGGATAAGCTAATGGAGTAGGGCTTGCCTTACTAGCCATCTTGGACATTTAAAAAGAAAGATTGTTGTGGGATATTTTTAAGGAATAACTGAAGATTCCTTGTGCATGAGCAGTGGTTTGTTCCCCCCCCCCCTTTTTTTTTTGAGGATAGCTGAGGAAGAGGGAACAGTAGACAAATACATTAGGAATATTTAAATTTCCAGAAGCTTCAAGCAGCCCACTTATATGTCTCGGCTTCTCTTTGGGCCTCTGTAAACAGCAGATCGATTGAGCATCAGGCTTGTTTTCATAGCTGTCCTGCACGCTGGGAGTATTAGATGAAGCAAACCTTTTATTTAGTTCCTGACAGGTAATTAAATTTGCCTCCTCATCGGTTTGTGATGCAGCCAGGGAGCCAGGAGTAGCATTCTGAGTAGCAATAGCTATTTGCTGGAATATTACAACTTAATTTTACCTCTCAAGTTGCAAGCAGGGATCTTGATTCCGTGGAAAGTTTGACTCAGGCTTGGGGGCTCCAGGTTGGAGATTTTTTTTTCCAAACAAGAGTTTGCTCTCTGTCTCCGACATGTGAAAGCCCCATTTCCACATTTTTCTTCCAGAGTGACATACTGTGGGAAAAACCAAAAGTTACAAGGTAAAGAAAAACAACAATTGGTAAAAGTGAAAGAAGGGCTCCAATGCCTTCCAAAAGACACATGTCTTTGGGAACCAGGAAAGAAACATGATTTCAGTGACAGAGAAATTTTCTGAATTCCATGTTCACTGCAAGTGTCAGAGAGGGCTAACTGTGACTCTCAGAGGTTTTATAAAAAAATTGTTCAGGACTTCCCTGGTGGTCCAGTGGCTAAGACCACATACTTCCAAATGCTGGGGGCCTGGATCCAATTCCTGGTCAGGGAATAGATCCTGCATACTGTAACTAAGATCTGGTGCAGCCAAATAAACAAATAAATAAATTTTATTTTAAAAAAAAAAGCTTGTTGGATTGGGAAACAAGCTTCCCAGAAGGAAGCTGACAGACTCCCTTTCCCCAGGACCATGGGTTTGTGGGCGCTTCCCTGGGCACCAGGCTGGACCTGAGAGCAGGACGGTGCCTGTTCCTGCTTGGTGTTGAGGACCAAGCTCGCTCCTGTTACAGAGACCAGGGAAGAAGTTAGCACTCCTAGGCCCAGCCTTCCCTGAGTGTGCCTACGCAGAACTCTACCGGGGCAGGCTCCGGGAGCTTCTGATGATGTCGCTCTTCTCCTAGGATCTGCATGGGCATGGGGATGGGTCAAGTTGGTTTTCTTGATCCTGATCTGTTCTCCATAATGACTCTCAGTCAAGGAGTTTTATCTCTTCAATTCTGGGAAATTCCCAGCATCATATCTGTGAATGTTCCTCCTCTTTTTCATTTTTTTTTTAAATGGAGCTTCTATTAAATATATGTTTGAGGAACTTCCCTGGTGGTCCAGGGGCTAAGACTCCACACTTCCAATGCAGGGGGGCCCCTGGTTCAATCCCTGGTCAGGAACGAGATCTCACATGCTGCAACTAAAGAGCCCATCCTGTTTGCTGCAATTGAGACCTGGTGCTCCCAGATAAGTAAATAAATATTAAAATATATATATGTGTAAATCTATCCTCTATGTCTCTTAAACAGTGTATATGTATATATACATTGTATATAACAGATACCTAAAATTTCTCTTTCTCCCTATGCTGCATTCTGAATAATTACCTTTCAGAATGTGTGTGCGCAGTCGTGTCTCAGTCTTTGCTACTTCATGAACTGTAGCCCACCAGTCTCTTCTGTCTATGGAATTTTCCAGCAAGAATACTGGAGTGCGGTTGCTATTTCCTACTTGGTACTATCTTCTAATTTATTAGTTCTCTCTTTAACTGTATCCCATGTAGAATTTACATTTTTTATTTCATCAACTTTATTTTTACTTCCAAGGTTATAGTTTTGCTTATTTTCCTCTCCCTCTTCCTAATTTATTTCTTCTCTGTTTCACAAATTTTAAAATATCATTGCTTTTTCTTCATTTTCTTCTTATACCTCCTTCCCTAAACATGCTTATTCAAAATTTGCTTTCAGATTTCTCTTTTATTTTCATTTCATTTGGAGTAAGTTCATTTCCTGATTGTTGGTTTTTCAGCCTCTTTTTCTGAGGTCTGGGGAGTTTTGTTCACAAGCTCGTTTGAAATTTAGTTCTCTTTATCTCTCTCTCTGCACTCTTTCTTCTGTTAGCAGTTTTGAAGGGTCCTCACACAGTGTCCCAGGAATCCTGTCTAGGCTCAGGCCTGGTGTCTGTGGCCCAGCTCTCCTGTCCTGAGCCAGTGGGCAGCTGGGCCCCTGTTGGCCTGTGAGGCTGCACCATGTCCCCCACCCCTGGTTTCAGACCTTGAGTTTGGCTCCAGCTATCGACCTACTTGCAGCACTCTTAGACCCTGTTATCCTGCAAGAGCTAAGCTGCCACCTGTTTGCTAGCTTGTCTTTCTACTTGCTTTCAAGTCCTCAGAGGTATGTATCTGGTTTTGAGCTATTAGGACTAGGTCTTTGTAATGTTTTCATTGCCTGTTGTATCTAACATTGCTATGGTTTGGAGTACAGGGAGGCCTCCATGCATGAACTAGTTAATACCAAGATGATGGGAAGCTGTGGGGCACAGTCTTAAACCTTTGTGGGGGGACACAGGAAAAGAAGGCCTCATGGCCTGGCCTCTCCAGGAGCTTTGGGGATGTGGCATTTACCGAGAAGAGCTAGAGAATATTAATGAGTGCTTGGTTTGAAGGATGGAAGAGAGGAGACACATGGCTAAAACACAGAAGCAGAATTGCAGAAAACTCATTGTTGGAAGGGCTGTTAAAATCTTGAGATCTTACCCGGTGTTCCTTTATTCCATGATCCTGTCTCCAACATCACAGCAAAGGACTGTCCACACTATGTCTGAACAACTCAAGTGAGGAGGAGCCGCGAGCCTTCAAGGCAGCCCTTTGAATGTTGTGTAGCTGGAAATCTGTCTCCCTTTATCTTCCTCCCAGTGGGCCTCATGCCTCCCCTGGGAACCATACTGAAAAGTTCAATCACTCTCCCACCTGGCACATGTGAATGCTCAATAACTGCTCACCACGATTATTATTTCTGAACACCATTAACCCAGCCAGGCTCCCAGCGCCCTGCCTGCTCTGTTGTTTCATAGCTTGCCCCAAGGCATACGGTGGTTTGGCAGTCTGGTTCTGCTGCCTGGAGTTTTCTGACCCTGTAGTAATATGACAGTTACGATTCTCAGAAGGGGAATGGAGTCCCGGTAGCACTCACTCTTGCCCATGGCCTGTGCTCCGGGCTCACAGAGGGAAAGAAAGGCCCCCAAAGCTGAGGGCAAGGCAGCTCAACATTTCTTTTCCCAAACAATGCAGGTAAGGGATCCTGGGGCTTCAGGAAGCATCCTCTGGGGAGCAAGTAGAGCCTGCAGTTCTGGGCTCTGGGCAGGGACCAAGAGGACATGGCCTGGTGTAGCATATGCAAGTTATGGTATCCCCAGAATGCCACGTTCCAGCCTGATGGTGAAATGGACCAGGGTGGGTCATGGGGAACTCTTCTCAGGGTGAGTTTGGACTTCAGATTGGACCACTCTGGGGTTTTCCTGGTCCAACCCTCTGTTGCTGAAAAGAATTCCTCCGTTCCTTAAGCTCAGATGACCTAAAGAGCTATGCCCCTTCCATTGTTGTTTAGTCGCTAAGTCATGTCCGACTCTCTGCCACCCCACGGACTATTTAACCCACTTGGCTCCTCTGTTCATGGGATTTCCAAGGCAAGAACAGTGGAGGTGGGGTTTCTCTGGTGGCTCAGTGTTAAAGAATCCGCCTGTCAGTGCAGGAGACATGGATTTGATCCCTGATCCAAGAAGATCCTGCAGGCTGCAGAGCTACTAAGCCCACGAGCCACAACTTTTGAGCCTGTGCTCTCGAGCCTGGGAGCCACAACTACTGAAGCCTGAGCATCCTAGACAGTGCTCCCCAACCAGAGAAGCCACGGCGATGAGAAGCTCAGGCACCACAACTAGAGTGGCCCCCCTCCCTGCAGCTAGAGAAAAGCCCGGGCAGCAGTGAAGACCCAGCAGAGCCCAAAATAAATACAATTATTTAAAAAAAATGAAGAATACTAGAGTGGGTTGCCATTTCCTTCCCAAGGGGATTTTCCCGATCTAGGGATTGAACCTGTGTCTTGTGTATTGCAGGCGGATTCTTTACCACTGAGCCACCTGGGAAGCCTACACACCTCTACCATACTTTAGTTCAAAATCTGTAGTTGGAAAGCTTTGAGGATTTGCAGTCAGAAGTCCTGGATTTAAATCCTAGTTTGCCTCATCACATGTCCTATAACCTTGGCATGTCTTGCAACCTCTCTGATTCTTTGTCTTTTTCAAGCCTTAATTCCTTATTTATAATGTGGGGCTAATAATGTATACATGCCACACTCCTCAGGGTTGTCCTAAGAAATATATAATCTCACATTTGAAAAGTGCTTCTGGTGGCCCAGATGGTACAGAGTCTCCCTGCAATGCAGGAGATTGGGGTTCAATCTCAGGGTTAGGAAGATCCCCTGGAGAAGGGAATGGCAACCCATCCCAGTATTCTTGCCTGGATAATTCCATGGACAGAGGAACCTGGTGGGCTACAGTCCATGAAGTCTCAAAGAGTTGGACACGACTGAGCAACTCTTTCATTTTCGCTTAGCATGGTGCCAGGCCCATCACTGAGAGATCCTCATGAAATATTCTTCCCCTTAGTTCCATTTCAAAGTCCTCACCTGTAATAATAATAATGACTATTTCACAAGAATTTTAGGATCAAATGAGATCATCTACAGAGCACACAACAGCATATAATGTTCGTTATTATTATTCGAAGAGAAATGTATTAAGTGATCCTGGTAGGGACCAATGATAATAGCTAGACTATCTTTCCACGACATTAGTCAAAGTGCAACAACTTCCTCCAAGGGCTAGCAAAGAAGGTATCACCAGGCAGCATCAGGGTGGCCTGGGGGGAAGAGAAGCAGCTTTGGTGCTTTTCCACGTGAACTTGGATTGTTTTATTTATATATTTATTCAGAACCTATATACCCAGGGCCTCAGAAATACTATGTGAGTCATATCTTGTACAGACGGGCCCTGTGGCAAAGTCTTTTGGCTACTAAGAAAGTAAATTCACCCCAGAAGTCTGCTCATATGTGGGTGAGTATTTAAGTCCCGCAGATCTGGTCATCACCTGACCATAGTCTAGGGAACAAATATTTCTCCTTTAACATTTGGAGGTTAGAAAGAAGGAAAGAAGGAGAAAGGGAAGGCAAAGGGAAAAGAAAGAAAGGAGGAAATGGGCATTTTAGAAAATCTCAAAGAAACTCTTGAAGTACGGATGCATTCCCACAGTTATAGCACAAGTAGCTTTCAGGGCCAATAAAAATCTCAAAGCCAGCCCTGCTTGTGGGTATCAGGAGGACTCAGGGTCCCTGAGGACGGCAAGGGCTCGGAGGGCCGATCGTGCTTCATTGGTGCTGCTGGTCTGTGATCCTTGTGAGTCCAAAGTGACTGGTGCTGCCGTTTCTCCATCACTGGGGCTGCTTATTGCATTTGCAGATTTGCCGGAGAATGTACGTGTCTTATAAATGGAGCGCATGCCTTGTGTTTCTGATTGATGGCCCATCAGCCGCACAGTTGTTGGGCAGTGATTGATTTTCCAACCCTGCTGCTCCAGCTGTACCACAGATGCTCCCTGTCTGAAGTCAGAGGGCGGTGTTGTAAGCCGTGGAGAAGACCCTAATTGGAGTGATCCCTGAGAAATCGGCCACTGTAATGGCTAACAGCCATAAATGTGGGGCTTCGCTTGGGGTGCTAAGCCACAAGCCCTCCCTTGGTGATTGTCATTCCCAACTGGATAGGTGCCATCTTGAAATTCACGATGATGCAGGTGGGGCCAAGCTGAAGCTTACTCTTGCACAGTTCGCTAAAGCAAAATTCTGTTTCTAAAATACCTTGTCTCAAAACTCTCAGAATCAACATGTGCTTGTTTTAAAGGGCTTACAATGTAGAGAAAGGGAAAAGGAAGAAAGTTAACCACAGTCTCGTTGTCTATAGATAACTATGGACCATAATATCTTAATATCTATAATATTATCTTATTTTGGTTATTTTATTTCATGTGAGTGACACATGCATACACATCTTTGCAAAGCTGGGAACATACCTCAGACAGAATTTTATTCATTCTTTACAGCTTTATAAGTGAGGACACAACATATGCCTTTAAATTAAAAATAAAATTCCTGAACAAGCAAATGGTATAAGCTTGGCTGTAGCTGGAGAGAGAACTGCTATCAGCAACATGAGATGGAGATGAGTCCCTGGCAGATACTCAGGAGATCCGGTTTACAGAATGCTTTTGCCCTGTCACTTTTGACTTGAGGTGCCTAGTCTGTAAACAGTGACATTAATATTAATGCCTGCCTCACTTATCTAAAGAGGATGTGAAGTGTCATTCCGTGCAAGCACATTAGAATCGAACATGCAATCAAGGGAAAGTATTACTGTTATTACTTCAGAAAGGAAGTCTTTCCAAGCCTGTCAGTTGCATCCATTCAGGTGGGCTTTGGTTAACTAGAAATGACTCTGTTTCATTAGAGCAGACCAATGGACTACACATCATCAGTCCTTCCTCTGGGTTTTTACGGCAGAGGTAACACAGGGATAAGGAACCTTCCTGCCAGCAGGTAGGTGCTCCTTGAGGTCGCTTTGAGCTCCAACATCTGCCATTCGGTATCCTTGAAGATTAATAGAGGATTTCTTTTAAACCCGTTGATGGAGAACTTTTCGCTGCTCCCCAAGTCCTTCCCCTTCTAGTCCACAGAGCAGTGACGTTCTGGGCTCTCTCTTATGTCCGCTCAGAAGACATTCTAAATGGTGGGAGAGCAAACTACGGCCCCCAGGTCTTTGATTCCCTTGAGGCCTAGAGGGATGGTTGACCACACAGAGGTCACAGATGCTGCCTGGATGGCATGGGGGTTCAAAGGGCCCCTTCATCTTGGGGATCTGTCCAGCACAGGCCTGTCCTACCCAGGAGACCAGGCAGTTCAGTGCTGTATTTCTGTGTCCAGTGAACTCAACTAACACTGAGGCCATGGCTGGGCCTACTCTTAACAGACCTACGTAGGACAGCTGGTGGCCTAGCCTTTAGTACCGTCATTTGAAAGTATTCATCACTCAGTCATGTCTGACTCCATTGACTTTGTGACTCTATAGATTGTAGCCTACTAGGCTTCTCTGTCAGGAATTCTCCAGGCAAAAATACCCGAGTAAGCCATTCCCTTCTCCAGGGAATATTCCTGACCCAAGGATCGAACCTGGGTTTCCCACATTGCAGGCAAATTCTTTACTGCCTGAGCCACCAGGGAAGATGAAATCACCTTCAGGGCTTCCAAATTCTGAAGAGTTTTATTCCAGGAGGGGAAATGAGACTCCCAGGGGCTCCCTCTTAGGGTTTCCAGGTTCGGGCCCCTGGTCACTCCACATAGACTTGACTGTTGCTTAAATAAAATCCTCCCAGCAAGTAGCGCAAGTATCCCCAGCTGTGCTTACACGATGCAATCTCCTGAGGTTCCATCCCAGCCCTATTACATAGAAACTTCTGGACTTCTGGGAGTGGAGCCCAGGCAATAGATCTGTTTCGAAGTCCCTCAGATGACTCACATGTGCCGCCAAAGTCAAGAATCATGGAAGGGGTTGGGAGGCTTCATGAACTGCAGCCCTGTGAACTCACTTGCAAAGTAACAAGACGGAGGAGGTGAAATGATGTGTTCCCCGGAGGCCACAGTTAGATGGAGGCAGACCCAGGTCTGGGACTTGAGCCTCTGAAGCCCTGGTCCAAGGCAGGCAGCTTCCTAAGTGTTCTGCTGCACGTGTGTATGGGCTGATCATATCCACATAGCAGCTGTGAAACTGAAGCACATGCCTGTTCTAGCAAACCTTTTAGCTGTACAGAGATGAGACGTCATGGTGGTGTTTTCTCTACACCCTGGTGCTGTGGCTGAGTTGGATGGCACCAGAGACTGGGAAGGAGTCATGACATGCAGAGATGCTGGGAGAAGGTACAGGGAGGAGGGAGTGGGCCCTACAGGGTGGGGGCTGGACGGCAAAAACGTTGGGAGTGAGACCCCTTCTCCCGGCCTTTCTCTTCCTGCTGCTGCAGCTGTGAGATGTTCTTCAGGCTCCCTGTCCATAACTGCGCTAATAGGAACTCAGCTGTATTGTTTCTTTTCTGACCGCACTGTGCGGCATGCAGGATCTTAGCTCCCTAACCAGGGGTGGAACCTGTGCCCCTGCATTGTGAGTGTGGAGTCTTAACCTCTAAACCATAGGGAAGTCCTTCAGTTGCATCATCCTAGGTTTACAGTGTGCTTTCAGGAATATCCTTCTGCTCCTCAGAGCAGGGCTGTGCGTAGAGGGAGCAGGAGGCCTTATTTCCATTTCACAGACAGACAACAAATGCTGAGAAACTTCTTAGCCCTCACTCCAGGCCCAGAGCAGCTCACAGCCCAACCCTACCCCTCCTCTGGTATTTTCTGGAAGTTTCTAAGGTGGATTTTTTGTGAGCCCATAAACCAGTCTTTTGGTTTCAGTCTCCAAGCATCTGCCTGGTTCCTGAGCAGGCGGTCTTCACCTCCTGAGCTCAGGAAAAGCCCTGGACCCCCCACCCACTGTCAATGTCAATACTGAGGGCTCCTTTCTGGAGGGTGCCAGAGTACTGCCCCCACCCCACCCCCAACACCATGCTGCTCTTGGCTGCCCCATCCTCAGAGGTCTGTTGGGCCCCAAGTCTCAGATGTGTCCGAAACATTTCTGCAGCTTCTTCTGACCCACTCTCGCCATCCAGACTTAGCCTTTTCAGTGTTCTATTGACCCTAACCTCCTCTCTGCTCAGCACCCACCTTGACCTATGGAGCTATGTGACCGGATCATGTGTAGTAAATCCCATTTTGCCACTAAGTCTGGGGTAGGGGTGTGTCGGCAGGGCCAGGGTGTGGCCTGGAGGGGCCATGGGTCCCAGGTGAAAACCCTGGGCCCTCTGCAAGCCTCCACCTCTGAACCTGCACAAGGCTCTTCCCAAGCCTGCCCTCCTGGAGATGGCAGCCTTTGAAGCACACCGCCTGGATTATTTAATATAATGGAACAGTGCAACTCGACCCATCAGAGACATAAATGCCCAGGTGTTTCAAATTTGTTTTCCCGTCAGAATGGTAAACGGCAGGTAGTAAAATTCGGCCCCGGGTCGTGGCTGCGGGTGCTCCCCGCTCTCTCTCGGGTGGGCTGGCAGCCGCACAGCAGTCTTGCTTCTCCAAGACTATCCCGGGGCCAGGACTCCCCTGGATGTGGCTTTCCCAATGCTGGAGAGTGTTTCTGCATCAGGCCTGGCCGAGGGTCCTGGGCCTTAGTTTCCAGAAGGATCTCAGGGTACCTAAATCTCCTGCCCACCAGGGCCTCTCCCCTGAGACATCTGCGCAGAGAAACCCACAGCCCCTCCACTCCCGCACCCCGAGGTTAATTGAGGTGTGAGGGCCTGTAACACCTATAACAAGGTTTCTGTTGCTCTTGCCAACTTCAATTATGGGTGCATCTGCTTTTTGATTTTTCCAAGATGGTTTGATTTAAAAAAAAAAAAAAAAACAAACTCAAACTACAAAGGGACGGACTGCGCACAGTAGCTTTTTGCAGAAGGTAAGAGATTCTGACTGCTTTTTCCAGACTCCTGTTTTTTGAGATGTGTCAGAATTCATAGGGTGGCTGCTGAGAGGAGGTATTACTCTGAGTCATTCTGGAGAAATCTGACCCTTCGTCCCACTCCCCTCAAAGCCCTTCACCCTTTTCCCTTCAAAGTAATCAAGGATGTCTACTTTTTAAAGGGGGCCTCCCCTGCCTGCTTGCTACCCAGAAATCCACTGTGATCATCACTCTGAATGGTGAAATCATTTGACATTTATTTCCTCAACAGGAAGCACTGGCTCAGAGGAGGTGGAAACCCCAGAAATTAGTTCAGCTTAGAAGATGAAAGTAGAGAAGGTGGTTGCCAAGGTGATTATCATTTTCTATTTGCTTGTGGGCAGGGCCTTCCACAGGGGTACCTTAGGGTCTGGGGGGAAGTAAAACCCCTAATGAAAGTTACATTTCATAATAGAGCAGGGTACTCTCACAGGTCCACATTTTGTGTGTGTATGTGTTGGGTAGTGGGGCCAAGGAGAAAGGATGCAAAGTTGTAAAATCCTTAAGGTTGGCTTGCCCTCAAAAACTTACCCAGTAGCTGCTAGCTGAAGTGCAGTTTGCAAAGCTGAATAGGAACAGAGCCAACAGAAGAGAGCAGAGACAATCATTGGGACTGAGTAGCTGGAGAGATTTCCTAGTTGCTCAGATGGTAAAGAATCTGCCTGCAATGAGGGAGACTTGGGTTTAATCCCTGGGCCAGGAAGACCCCTTGGAGAAGGGAATGGCTACCCACTGCAGTATTCTTGCCTGGAGAATTCCAAGGAGAGAGGAGACTGGTGGGATCCATCGGACCACAAAGAGTCGGACACAACTGAGCAACTAACACACAGAGACACACACACACAGTTTGAAAGCCCGAGGCGGGACAAAATCCTTTCTGGCTTTCAAGGTCTTGGGGAGGCTTTCTGGAGGAGCTTGATCTCTGGGCTGGGGGTGGGATGGGCAGCATGAGCCAAGTCGGCAGGAAGGAAATGAACCGGGTAGAGGGAGTGGTAGTGAGAGACGACCTTATAAGACCACATCCAGGTGGGGCAGGACCGCAGGTGTCTTCAGAGAGCTGCTAGTCCCCTTCAACCCTGCTGTTGCTTTTCAGCCTGCAGTTTCTTCCTGATGACATTCCCCTAAGAGCTGGAGGGTGCTTCAGAGGTCAACTTCTGGAAACAGGAAACAGTGATTAGCAAATCAATTCATTAAGGTCCGGTGAGCCATTGGATTACAAAGAGCAGCTATTTGTTAACTGAAGACAGATCTTGGCCCCTGATGAGAGCTCTGGTTCTTGGAGAAGGCAACCAAGACAACAGAGGAAGACAGTTGCAGGCCCTGCCTATGTGTGAAATTCCAGCAGCCCCGCTCTGCTGATGACAGAAATGACTGTAATAAACCAGGGAGGCCACAAGTCAAACAAATAGTTTAGTTGACAAATAGGCGTATAAACAAGACCTTGATTAATGAATTTCCTAATAGTTCTCTGTTTATTTACATTAGCTCAGCTTGGTCATTAGGCCTGACATTGCCCATGTACTTTGTATGGTACAATATCTTCCATTCATTCTAAGACTCCTTTATCACTTTTTGGGGGGGGTATTTTCTCTCAGTTTTGTCTCCTGGGTTGGACCATAAGCCTCAAGCTCTGAGAACTCATTATGTGCTTATTGAAAGGACAGCGAAGTTACGGAGCTCCCTAAAATGAGAGAAGTGAGAAGGGCCTCCAACTGCAGCACCCTAAGTCTTCAGCGTTGGGCTGGGAGCTGGGTTCTAGGGCGCTTTCATTATAACTTCCATTGCTTTTTTCGCTAATTGCTTAAACCTGCTCTGTTTGGATGGCTCCATCTTCTGAGGTAAGGGGGAAGGGAGTCATTCCCGCAGGTTCATCCTTCTGGTGTTACAGGCCTTCAGGAGAGAGTACAGAACAAGGCAATGGATGGAAAGCATCCCATGCAAACAACAGCCTCCCCGGGACTCAACTTGGCCATGACTCACCGCTTCTGACAGAGCTCACCTTACTAAAGTAATCCAGGGGGACCTCAGCCACCGCGTCTGGTGTGCAGAACCCCAGCCAGGGCTGTCCTGGGAAAGTGCCAGCATGCCTAGAGTTAATCACCAGTCCCTAGCCAGTGCATGCCAGGAGCCGCTGGCCTTGTCAACGGCATGGGCCCTGTGGTCCTGGGCCAACATTCCAGCCTGGAGTGACTGTGGCTGCAGCTTGAGGTACTTGGTGAAAAGCAGAGGCAGGAGGAGTAGAAGCTGTAAATGCCAGCTGTATTTTTATTGGTCGTCTGCAACTTCAAAGGCTTCCTTGCTTTAAAGGAGGTCTAAGCAGGTATCCAGTCCGCTTTCCGTGCTCCCGGCCTTGATGCCTTATTGATTTTCAATGTGGCTTGACTCCCAGGTGGGCAGACTTCAGAACGGCCCGCGCTTTTCTGCTGTCATGTTCCCATCCCTGTTCATTTCCATCTCCAGCAAGATTCTGGGCATGTTGGAGGGCAGCTTTTCCTTTTTCAGCTTTCTCTCAATAATTTTCTTCTGGACAGGATTTTAGGCAGCGAGGGTCACTTCTGGGGGGTGTGTCTCCCATTGTAAGTACCGAGTTAGACCAGCTGCTGGCAAGTGTGAGGGAGAAGAGTCAGTCCTTGCCCTTAAGGGCTTCACTCCCATCAGTTCTAAGTGTGGCCGGCAGGGAAGGTGTAGCCTTGGAGGTAGTGACTTGATATGACCTCCCAGTCTAACACATGTGCAGAACTGACCACAGGCCAGTGGGTGTTTGTGGAGCTATGATATGTCCAGCCTTGAGACTCGAAGATTCACTAAAATGCTGACTACAGGCTAGACGCTGGGCTTCATGAATACTCACTGCTAGCTTTCCTGAAATTTCATGTAAATTCTCTACTGCTCTGTGAAGCAGGTTGTTCTTGGCTCCTCATCATAAATGAGTCAGCTGGTTTTGCAGGGGTGTCATAATTTACACAAGCTCATTTAGCAAGCAGATGACAGAGCAGGATCTGACCCTGGGGCTGCTCTTGCTACCATACCAGGCTGGGCGGCCTGTGTGCCTGTGTGTGTCACAGGGAGGAGGAAGGAACACTGGAAACTGTTCGTCTCACAGTCAGACACACCCATTTGTGTGGAATTAACAAGCAAGATGAGGTATGTGTGTGATGATAGTAATAATCACAGACACTATTCTAGTACCTACCAGGGACTGGTCAAGTGTTTCCCAATGTTAACTAATCCCTATGAGGAAACAGAAGCTCAGAGATGTTGGGTAACTTTCCCAAGGTAACACAGCTGGGAAATGTCAGAGTTGAGATTCAAGCCCAGAGTGCGTCTTAAACACTTGATTAAGTTTTGGGCCTGCCAGAGAGGGATTGCCAGCAAGTGTGGAGTGAGCATTACCTTTCAGAGAGATTTTATCCTGCTCTCCCACACTTGACCTCTCCTAAGCCTCCAAGCGCAGGGAGGTTGGCAGCTGGGGCTGGGTGTCACTTCCCTTTATAGATGAGGCGAGGCACAGAGATGTCTAGTGGGTGCCCATGTCACCAAGACCACAGCCCAGCCAGCCGACTTGTCACCACTGGGGTTTTCTTTTTTTCTCAATTAAAAACAAAGTCTGTTGAATTTATTGCAATATTACTTTTGCTTTATGTGACTTTTTGTTTCTGTTTTGGCTTTTTGGCTGCGAAGCATGTGGGATCTTAGCACTGCAACCAGGGATCAAACCCACACTCCTTGCATTGGAAGGTAAGGTCTCAACCACTGGACCACCAGGAAAGTCGCAGGGAAAAAAATGCCAGGATATTGAATAGATATTTGGTCACAAGTGTCTAGTCTGCAAACTGGGACATACAGGCCCATGAAATCAATCTCCTAAACAAGAAGCTTCTCTCCATTTGCTGTGGTCACAGAGTGAGCTGGGAAAGTCATTTTTAATGAATCCAGAAGAAAGCGACAGGGCAGGCAAGAGAGAAGCTGGGTCCAGGGCCCCATCCAGGGGAATTCCCCAGTGCCCTGGGCACAAGGCCTCCTGTCCCACAGCCTGCCTGGCTTAGCCATGCAGGAAGAGAGGCCTTTGAAGTCACAGACCAGCAATAAAATTGCAGCTGGCACCAGGAGCTCCCGGGGCTCCAGGCGTGAGATTTTACACTGCTCAGGCTGAGCCAGCGCTGACAGGGCTGGAATGTGCCCTGGGCTCCCCTTTCCTCGACAAGAGCCACCAGGGTGCCTCAGCTGCTGGCCACCCCATCATCCAATCCGGGCTGCACTGAGGCCCATGAGCCCCCACAAGGAGCCGCTGGCAGTGGAGGTGTGTACTCAGGACTGACGCACAAGAAGCACTCAGCCGCAGCGCCGGCAGGCTGAATCCAGGCTGGCTGTGCAGGCACAGGCGTCTCTCTGCTAAGTGATGGCAAGGCTGGGGGAGGGGGCAATGAGGGCAGGAGTGGTCGTGGGCCAGTCTGCTTAGATTTCAGCATAAACGGAGGCATGGAGGCTGGGATAAAGGGCCATGCTCCTTCCCACCCACCCCCCCTTCCTCTTGCCTTGTCTCCCTCTTCTTTCTTGGTCACCTTTAAACTGCTAGTGATGTCTCGTCCAGTGCTGGAAAGTGCTGGAAGTGGCTCCATCTCTTCACAAGACACTCATAGTCTGAGACAAGCAGCATCCTTGAGAATAGACTTTGCCTCAGGACCTGGTGAAAGAAGGTAAGGGATGGGGAACCTGGCTGAGCCCCATGGCAGCCCTTGGAGCCGTGAGCACCATGAGGCATCATCCTCACCCCCCAACCCAGAGTTTTCTAGGGCACTGCCCCTTTCTCTTGGGATTCAGTCCTTCTGAGTGTTTGGTGATGAGTGGATTGACTTCCCTCAAGGAAGGTAAATGGAAAGGGTCTCAAGGAATGAGCTGAGTAGGGAGAACCATTTTCTGAAAATTGTAGCCAGGAGGAGGAGCTGAAATAAGGACATGGAGAATGGGCAAACTGATGAGGAGGGAGGGAGGCCAGGAGCAAAAGCAGCTGCATGGGTCAGATATAGGTATTTAAAAGAGAAAACCTTACCAGGAGACTGCAGAGTCTGAAGGAGCAAGAGAGAGTTGAAAAGCAGAGAGCATTTTGGGGTTCCTGCACTCATGTCTGCATGCAGGCAGCTTGCTCATCTCTCTCTGCTCCTCACCCACCCCAGCCGCCTTGGTCTTTTAAGATGGACATGTCTCCACCAGGGAGGTGACCATACCACATGGGCTGGTATCCATTTTCATCTTGGGGATGATGAGGTCTCAGACCGGCACTGCTGCTGTGCAGAGGAGCTGTGGCTTGGATTTGTTTGTTTCTCCCTGGCTCCAGCCACCCAGGAAAATGGTGCACTTGTTCATATTCACACTAACGATCTTCTTCTGATCATATCCTTGCAGACCTGAACACAGAAGCCTGTGGGTAACCAGCAGTCTGATACCTCTAACCATGGACCTCACTGTCCACGATGACGCAGTGGGTGCCTGTGCCTTCTGCAGAAGTCTTCGCTACTCATTCATTCTTATCAGTGTTTTAACACACACAATTAACTTTTCACTCACACCAGTCCCAGTGACTCTGCAAAGCAAATGTCCTCAGGGATCCATGAGGGCCCTGTGTCTGAAACACAGCCTTCTTGATCAACGAGGCTGAAGAAGAGAAGGAAAACCATGCCTGGGCTATTCCGTGCTTCATACTGGAACACCCCTCCTTAGAGCATAGAGCTCTGCCACCCTCCAGGGGCTTGAAGAGTGCAGCCTTCCTGTTGCCAGAAAGGGGATGAAAACTGGTCATGAGTAGACACTAGTAAAGTCTACCAGGCTGTGCATCCCAGAGGCAAGAGGAAACAGTCTCAGCTGCTCTGACTCCATGTTTATCAAGCACGTTTTGACTCACACTTGGAATCGCATGCCATGAATTCCTGGCCTCCTGACTAGTCCAGGGACCAGCCAGCGGACAGTTAACTCAAGCCAGCAGGTAGCATCAGCTGAAATTTTGACACTGAATGATACACTGAGCAGTGCTATTCTCAGGATATGAGTGATTTAGTGTATTATCTAAAATTTAAATGTTTTAATATATCTCCCAAAAAGTTACCTGGCTCAGAAAACTGCAGAGGAACCACAGGGATCTGGGAGGCCACTTGCAGGGAACCAAGCTTCCACTACCAGATTCCAAAGGAATCACAGAAAAAAAGAAAAATGAAAAGAAAAGCTAGAGGAGAAAGGCATTTAAATTGTGTTTGGAACACAAGTTCATAATTTTATCTGGAAGTCACCTCAGACATCAGTGAGTGGGAGGGGCTAACTATCCATTTGCAAGTGATGAGGAAACCAGGAAGTGAGAGACTGCTCCAAAGTCATCAAAATGTCTGAAATAATTTTATATTGATTTAAACAAATTTTCCAAGCCTGGTTTAAATTATTTTATTTTAGTTTTGAGACATATATGGTATACAGTACTGTATAAGGTACATCATAACGACCTGACTTACATACATCAGGAAGTGATCAGCACCATCAGTTTAGTGAACGTCCATCTTCTCTTGCTGGTAGAACATTAAAGAAATAGAAACATGAATTTTTTTCTTTACAGTGAAAACTTTTAGGATTTATTCTCTTTGCAACTTTCATACATAATGTCCAGCAGTGTTAATTGTATTTATCATGTACGTTACATCCCTAGTGCTTAAGTATCTTATAACTGGAAGCTTGCACCTTCGACTATCCTCGTCCAATTCTCTCTCTCTACCCCCTTGCCTCTCATAACCATAAAACTGATCTCTTTTTCTCTGAGTTTGTTTGCTTGTTTTGGTTGGTTGGTGTTTGAAATATAATTAACCTACAACACTGTGTTAGTTCCTGGCACGCAATATAGTGATTCAGTATTTCTATACATTTTAAAACAATCACCAAGAGAAGTCTAGCTACCATCTGTCACCACACTAAAGTAGTACGCAGCTATTGACTATATTCCCCACACGGTACGGTTCATGCCCAGGACTCGTTTATTGCGTAGCTCTAAGTGTGCGCCTCTTACTCTCTCTCCGACTTCTTTTCGGCCCTCATCCCTCTCCCCTCTGGCCACCACCTGTTTGTTCTCTGTATCTATGACTGTTTCTATTTTATGGTCATTCGTTTGTTTTTTAGGTTCCACGTGTAAGTAG
This sequence comes from Capra hircus, assembly GCF_001704415.2. Classification (NCBI taxonomy): domain Eukaryota; kingdom Metazoa; phylum Chordata; class Mammalia; order Artiodactyla; family Bovidae; genus Capra; species Capra hircus. The sequence goes on along the minus strand of NC_030818.1, from coordinate 27,343,978 downwards.
AAATATATATATTTCTCTCTCTGCCTGACTTACTTTACTTAGCGTAAGACCCTCTAGGTCCATCTATGTTGTCACAAACAGCAACGTTTCATCCTTTTTTTATGACTAAGTAATATATATACAACACATCTTCTTTATCCATTTATCTATCAGTGTTGCTTCCATATCTTAGCTATTGTGAATAATGCTGCAATGAGCACAGGGGGGCATATATCTTTTCAAATTAGTGTTTTCATTTTCTTTAGATAAATATTGAGGAGTAGAATTGGGATTGCATGTTAGTTCTATTTTTAATTTTTTTAAGGAATCTTCATAGTGGCTGCACCAATTTGCAGTCCCATCAATAGTGTACAAAGTTTCCCTTTTCTCTACATCTTCACCAATACTTACTATTTGTTGTCTTTTTGATAATAGCCCTTCTGACGGGTGTGAGGTTTAAGCTGTCTAGGTCTTCTAGCTCACATATTCTTTCCCTGTTGACAAGTCACAGAGAGGTTGAAATGAGAAGATTGTACAATACGAGATCACTTAAGGCACTAAACAATATATTTCAAACTTTGCTACACGTTGAAATTATTTAGAAAACTTAAAAAAACACTCAATATCCAGACCATACCCCAGGTCAATTAAATCTGAATCTCTGGGAATAGAACTGTAACCAGCCCTTTCCAGTAGGACCTGAGGAAGGATCCTCCTGCCTGGTATCATTAGAACCAACAGAATGAGACAAAGCTTGGTTCAGAAGCAAAGGTAAGCTTTATTCTTGAATCAGAGAATGGAGAAGTACGAGCTCATGCTCTGCAACACAGGCTTTCCCCATAGGCTGTGGTTGTTGTTGTTCACTTGCTTAGTCATGTCCCACTCTTTAAGACCCCATGGACTGCAGCACACCAAGTTTCCCTGTCCTTCACCATCTCCCAGAGTTCGCTCAAGCTCATGTCCATTGAGTCAGTGATGCTTTCCAACCATCTCATCCTCTGTCATCCCCTTCTCCTCCTGCCCCCAAGTCCCTCCCAGCTTCAGGGTCTTTTCAAATGAGTTAGCTCTTCACATCAGGTGGCCAAAGTATTGGAGTTTCAGCTTCAACATCAGTCCTTCCAATGAACACTCAAGACTGATCTCCTTTAGGATGGACTGGTTGGATCTCTTTGCAGCCCAAGGGACTCCCCAGAGTCTTCTCCAACACCACAGTTCAAAAGCATCAATTCTTCAGCACTCAGTTTTTATAGTCCAACTCTCACATCCATACATGACTACTGGAAAAACCATAGCCTTGACTAGATGGACCTTTGTTGCCAAAGTAATGTCTCTGCTTTTTAATATGCTATCTAGGTTGGTCATAACTTTCCTTCCAAGAAGTAAGCATCTTTTAATTTCATGGCTGCAGTCACCATCTGCAGTGATTTTGGAGCCCAAAAAACTAAAGTCAGCCACTGTTTCTACTGTTTCCCTGTCTATTTGCCATGAAGTGATGGGACCAGATGCCACGATCTTAGTTTTCTGAATGTTGAGCCTTAAGCCAACTTTTTCACTCTCCTCTTTCACTTTCATCAAGAGGCTCTTTGGTTCTTCTTCACTTTCTGCCATAAAGGTGGTGTCATCTGCATATCTGAGGTTATTGATATTTCTCCCAGCAATCTTGATTCTAGCTTGTGCTTCATCCAGCCCTGAGTTTCTCATGATGTACTCTTCATATAAGTTAAATAAGCAGGGTGACAATATACAGCCTTGACGTACTCCTTTTCCTATTTGGAACCAGTCTGTTCTATGTCCAGTTCTAACTGCTGCTTCCTGACTTGCATACAGGTTTCTCAGGAGGCAGGTCACGTGATCTGGTATTCACATCTCTTGAAGAATTTTCCACAGTTTATTGTGATCCACACAGTCAAAGGCTTTGGCATAGTCAATCAAGCAGAAATAGATCTTTTTCTGGAATTCTCTTGCTTTTTCCATGATCCAGTGGATGTTGGCAATTTGATCTCTGATTCCTCTGCTTTTTCTAAAACCAGCTTGAACATCTGGAATTTCATGGTTCATGCATTGCTGAAGCCTGGCTTGGAGAATTTTGAGCATTACTTTGCTAGCGTGTGAGATGAGTGCAATTGTGCGGTAGTTTGAACATTCTTTGGTATGGCCTTTCTTTGGGATTGGAATGAAAACTGACCTTTTCCAGTCCTGTGGCCACTGCTGAGTTTTCCAAATGTGCTGGCATATTGAGTGCAGCACTTTCATAGCTTTTCTAAATAAAAGGCTGTGGTCTAGGCAGCTGGGAGGGGAGTGGATGGAGCTCTTACAGGTGGCAGAGCTGTGCTGCTCGTGCTCCAGCTTCAGTGCCAGGCGCAGCATCTGTACATGGCATACTGCTACCATCTTGAATTGAGTGTTGTGCACAGCTTCTCGGAGAAGGCAATGGCACCCTACTCCAGCACTCTTGCCTGGCAAATCCCATGGGCGGAGGAGCCTGGTAGGCTGCAGTCCATGGGGTCGCTAAGAGTCGGACATGACTGAGCGACTTCACTTTCAGTTTTCACTTTCATGCACTGGAGAAGGAAATGGCAACCCACTCCAGTGTTCTTGCCTGGAGAATCCCAGGGACGGGGGAGCCTGGTGAGCTGCCGTCTCTGGGGTCGCACAGAGTCGGACTGACTGAAGCGACTTAGCAGCAGCAGCAGCAGCAGCACAGCTTCTGCACATGGTCCCCAAGCTGAGGTGTCGGATGTAGCCCTTTCTTGCCAAGAACTCATTTTGAGGTGCCAGGGACAAGGCCTCTGCCACAGCACCTTGTGAGCAAGTGAAACTAGACTAAGTACAAAGGAAAGGGGGGGGGGTGGTGGCCAGACTTTATTACTCAGATTCTATTTTTATTTCCTGGGGGATTATTAATGGGCTTTAATAATGCCAGTGACAGAATCCAGGCATCAGTAATATTGATCGATTGACTGAGTACTTAGGTCAGAGAACCATGTGCTGCCAGGGACAGATTTTCCAAGAAGATGTAAATGCTCCCACCTCTGCATTCCTAAATGATATCTGGGTGGGGAAGGCCAGTGATGCCTCACTCTCTCCCTTCCTGTGTCCCCAGGGATAACTCAGTCCTTTTCTCGCTACTTGCTGGCCCTGAGCCCATTGTGTCTTTTTCATGGACTTCCAGGCTGCGGCTTTATGGGTTGATTTTAACACTTAGGGAATAATTTTAGGTTTCAAGTCTCCAGGGAGTGAGACCAGACATAGCTTCCCCAACTTTACTTCTGAGATATTTAGAGATGTATTTCGTACCAAAAATACAAGCCATCATGCCATACACATCCAGAGTGACTTGTATGCTTCCAAATGCCTTCTGTCCCACCATCTCCTTTGATTTTCCCAGTAGTCCTGTAGCCAGGCCAGAAAAATACTAATCTACATTCCAGTATCAAGCCCTGCATTTCTCATTGCCTATAGTGTTTTACAAGGCAGCTTCATCACTGACTCACAGTAAACATTTCTGAAACATGCTGTCTGACCCCCACCCACCTCTCTTATTCCTGTGTTCTGTTCTCGTTCATTGTAGCATCGTGTTCCTGATGGTCCCAGCTTGAAACCTTGGCATCCTTGTTGGGCTTCACTTTCTCCCTTGACTTCATATTTATGTAATCAGCTCCTAAATCCCTCTGCTTCTATCTTTGGTCTCTGATTTCAGCTGTTTCCTCTCACTGCCTTCCTCACCACCATCTGCCTTCTCCTGTCTCTCCTGAATAACCGCACTACCTCCCAGGTGATCATCCCAGCCCAATCCTTGCAGCTGGATTAACCACCCTGAGTGCACCGCTCACTGCGCTCTCCCTTGCTCACAGCCCTGCAGCATTCCCTGTGCCTTATGAACTTGCTCCAAACGCCTGAGTGGCATTTCATGATCTCCGGTTTGAAATGAGCTGACACTGATATGTATGACTCTCATACATATGTATGACATGTATGACTCTCAGTCATACCTGATTCTGATCTGCCTCTTTAGTTTCATCTCCTCCTCTGTGTCTTACCTGGCAGTTAAGCTAGATCCCACGCATTTCTCAAGCTTGTCCCAGTCTTCTCCATCTCTGGGCCTTTAATGTCATTGAATTGATGAGAAGACGCCCTCTTATTTTCCCCACCTTTTGGTCTCTTAAAGCCCTACCTGTTCTTAGGTCTGCCTAAATGTCCTTTCCTCCACAAGACCTTCTTAGTCTGACATTTACAAGTGGGTTCTTCTATGCTTTCGTTAGTCCTTTCAAATTATCTGGAAGCTTTATCAAGTTTGCCTTTTATAGTGGTTATTTATGTAGTTTTATCTCGCATGCTAAACTACCAACTTTTTGAGGACAAGGAAGGCAAGCCCCTTGTGGTTTTCATCTCTGCAGGCACTGAGAGAGCCCATCAGGATCCTTAAATATTGCACCTCTCCAAAAACACTTGCTGAATTGAGCTGGTTCCCCATCCAGCGTGTAGACAAGCTGAGAATCAGAAAAATTAAACAGCTTGCACCAAGTCAGAAGCTATGCTCACAGCCCCCAACTCACAATGCAGTCTTTCTTTCCTTGTCCCCAAGATTGGCTGAAGAGCCAGAAGTCCTTTTGGCCATTTGACAAATATTCATTAGGTGCTGACTTTATGTCTGGCCTTGGGGGCTGGGGATACACTGGCGAAAAGACAGCAGTAGACCCTGCCCTCATGGGAGGCTTAGTCCCGTGGGGGGAGGCAAACCTAAATATGTGGTAGCTAAAAAGCAGAGATATCATGTTGCTGACAAAGGTCCATATGGTCAAAGCTATAGTTTTAACAGGAGTCATATATGAATGTGAGAGTTGGACCATAAAAAGGGCTGAGCACTGAAGAATTGATGCTTTCGATCTCTGGTGCTGGAGAAGATTCTTGACAGCACCAGCATCTTGGATAGCAAGGAGATCAAACCAGTTAATCCTAAAGGAAATCAACCCTGAATATTCATGGCAAGGACTGAAGCTCCAGTATTTTGGCCATCTGATTCAAAGACCAACACATTGGAAAAGACCCTGATGCTGGGAAAGATCAAGGGCAGAAGGGGGTGACAGAGGATGAGATGGTTGGATGGCATCATTGACTCAATGGACATGAGTCTGAGCCAATTCTGGGAGATGGTGAAGGACAGGGAAGCCTGGCATGCTGCAGTCCTTGGGGTCACAATGCGTTAGACGTGACTGAGCTACTGAACAACAACAAGGTGCTGAAGGGGCAGGTTGCTGGGATGGCATGCGCAGGGGGTCTGCCTCAACTTGAGCGGGTGTGAATAGTTGGGAAGACCCTTTCCTGAGACACTGCTGTTCAAAACAGTTATCTAGTTGAAGAGGTCCTTGAAAAGAATGACTTTCATCAGAGAGGAATTTAAATGCCCTGGGGCAGAAAGTAGCAAGGACAAAAAGAAGACCAGCAAAGCATAGCACAGGAGGGGAACGCGGGCAAGAAACAAGGCCGGTCAGGGCAGGGGCTCAGTTCAGTTCAGTTCAGTTCAGTCGTGTCCGACTCTGTGCGACCCCATGAATCGCAGCACGCCAGGCCTCCCTGTCCATCACCAACTCCCGGAGTTCACTCAGACGCGTGTCCATCGAGTCGGTGATGCCATCCAGCCATCTCATCCTCGGTCGTCCCCTTCTCCTCCTGCCCCCAATCCCTCCCAGCAGCAGAGTCTTTTCCAATGAAGGGCCATATAAAGGCTATGTCCACGGGGACTGTGGTGGGAGTGGGGCACAGAGGACCAAGTGGACACAAGTGGGTGAGGATTAGTGGAGAGATCACCAGAGACCTCAGGCAAGAGAGAATGGAGGCCTCAGGTGGAGAGGTCACAGTGAAACAGGAAAGCAGCTCTACAACCATCCCCAAACAACCCTCTCCATGATTACACACTGTGAGTCCATGCTTGGAAGGGACTGGGAGGATTTAATGCCTTTTCCAGCTACTGGTTTGAGCAGGCCAGTGGAGAAGACAAGTAGATGGAGCCCCAGGAGGCTCCTGGAGTTCTGGCTTAACCTGAGGTATTCCACACACTTCTTTGAGGCCTGGGCAGAATCAGGAGCCTCTTCGGTTTTTCTTTTCTAAAATTATAGCGAAATTGGTAAAGCTTTCGAGTTGATTCCACTAAAACCCTTTAGATTCTCTAAGGGAATAGGACTCCAGACATCCTGCAATGAATGACTGTTGTTTCCCAGGTGGCATAGTGGTAAAGAATCCATCTGCCAAGCAGGAGATATGAGTTTGATCCCTGGGTTGGGAAGATCCCCTGGAGGAGGAAATGGCAACCTGCTCCAGTATTCTTGCCTGGAATAATCCCAAGGACAGAGGAGCCTGGCAGGCTACAGTCCATGGGGTCGCAAAGAGTCACACACTAAACAATAATAACAAGCGAGGGATCCACATATGAAAGAAAATGTTAAAAAAAAAACCCCACAAAACTTGCTCAAACAAAAACACCAACGACAATGCAATTTGCAGCTCTAGGAACTTAGTGCAGAGTGGCTTTTGCAAGGTGGACAAACCCTTGCGGTTCAGGGGGGAAAAAATGCAGCCAACACTCATTGGATTAAGAGTGTAGAAAAGCAAACGTGTTCAAATCTTAAACACATCATAATTTTAAGCATCCGCAAGTGTTTAGAAAGTGTTAGCTGCTATGAGCACATACATCCATTCACTAGTTAAACATCATAACCTGTTTCTTTTCTAAACACGTGGGCAGGAGAACAGAGGACGGTTAACATGTTAAACACACTGACATGTTTACAATGTGTTGCAAGAAGGTGTTTAACTTTTTGTGCTCCAAAGCTAAACACTTTGGAATTAGAGGGTTGGCTAATTCCACCTCCAGTCAGTCTATCACCTAGTGGTCCCTCTGGCTTTGGGCAGAGGCACCTTTGGAATTGCAGATAATCTGATGATAACCTGGATTTTATAAAGAGCAGGACTGGGCTACTTACTGCAGAATCTTGGGGGCAGATGAAGTATATGTTTCTGAAAGCAAATCATAAAGGGAGTTGTCCCAAAACCACAAGTGGCTGGACCCATCCCATGCTCCAGGTTGGCATAACCAGACTCTTCTCCCAGGTGTTCATTCTAGTATACAGGTAAGAGCTTTCCAGGAAGCCCCAGAAGTTGACCACCTTGGCCTTTGGTCTATGTGCCACACTCGCTCAGACTCTTATAGAGAATAAGTAGAGGCTGGAAAGGGAGAGAGAGAGGAAAGAGGAGAAAGAAAGACAGGTGAATATTTATTTCCAATGGCTGCTTAGTAAATTATCACACACTTAAAACACCATAAATTTACTGTCTTACAGTTCTAGGGGTCAGATATCCTAAATGGGCCTCTGGGCTAAAATCAAATAGGGCTGTGCTCCTTCTGGAGGTTCTAGGGGAGAATCCATTTCTTGGCCTAGTCCAGCTTCTAGAGGCTGCTATATTCCATTGCTTGCGGCGCCCACTTCATTTTCAAAGTAAGCATTGGGCTGTGGAGTCCTTCCTATACTGCATGGCTCCATCTTTGCCTCTTTGCCTCCCCCTTTCACTGATAAGGACCGTTGTGACAATATTGGGTTCATGTGAGTAATCCAAGATACTCTCCTTAGTCAGCTGATTGGCGACCTTAATTCCCCTGTGCCTTGTAACATAACATTCGCAGTTCTGGAGATTAGGACATAGTCATGTTTGTACACGTGCATGCTAAGTCACTTCAGTCGTGTCCAACTCTTTGCAGCCCTATGGATCAGAGGCCACCAGGCTCCTCCATCCATGAGATACTCTAGGCAAGAATACTGGAGTGGGTTTCCATGCTTTCCTCCAGGAGATCTTCCTGATCCAGGGATCGAACCCAGATCTGCACTGAAGGCAAATTCTTTACTGTCTGAGTCACCAGGGAAGCCCATAGATGTGTTTAGGGAGGTGTGTTGAGAAAGACTGAAGGCATGAGGAAACTGGTGCAGCAGAGGATGAGATGGTTGGATGGCATCATTGATTCGATAGACGAGTTTGAGCAAACTCCAGGAGATAGTGGAGGATGAGGAAGCCTGGCATGCTGCAGCCCATGGGGTCACAAAGAGTCAGACGTGACTGAGCAACTGAGCAACAACAGGTGCAGCAAGGAAGGGTGAGAAAGAGACAGAGAGGGAGAGAGAAAATGAATGTGGGAGAAAAGGAATAACATGAAATTATACTAAATTGAAATCCTACTTATCCCGGGATGAGGAAACCATCTCAGACAGCAACAGAGAGTAGTCTGGAGTATGGGCCAAAGGACATAGTCGGACACTGATGACTGTGTAAGTCGTTTTGGGGGACCCAGGTCCCTGTTCTCTTAAAATTTACTGTTTCAGTTAGGGCATGGGCTAAGCTGCTATAATAAAGACTTAAGCAAAAGAGACTATTTCTTTCCCTTGGTGATAATGGAGATAGGAAGTCCAGGGCTGCTACGGTGGCTCTCCATCTCCAAACATCTGGCTTCTGTTTCTAGGTCCAAGGACATGGCTCAATTTTTCCTTAATCATACCCTGGAGGAAGAGAGGAGAAGACTGGAGAAGGGCATGTACATTCTTTGAAGGGCATGATCTAGAGTACAATTTCTCAGCCTTGACACAGTTGATTGTCAATTTGGGGCCAGACAATTCTTTTTTTTTTGCAGGGGATTGTTTTTTGCATTGTAGGATGTTTAGCACCATCCCTGTCCTCTACCCACTAGATACCAGTAGCACCCTTCATTTGTGACAACCAGAAATATCTGCATAGAGGAGACAAAAATCACTTCTGGTTGAGAATCACTGACCGAGTGGAAGTACATACTAATTCTAGTGTTATCCTATTGAGTAGAATTTAGTTATAAGGTCATAAAAAACTGGAAGCTGTATACCCGTCTAAAATTTAGGAGTTCTCTTATAAATAAAGAATGGATGTTTGCGGACAGTTTATAGTCTTTGCATCTGTTTTGGGCATCTGGATTGCCAAATATCTGAAGTCCCACCTCTTATCTAAGATACTGGCCTGGAATGCACAAGGGGGCTGGATGTGGAGGGAGGGACTAGCGGTGGTCCCCATGGGAGGAATTTCTGGGGTCCTTGGCCAGAACCCGGGATGATCATCTGGTACCCCTGTGCAGAACTTCCTGAGGGTGCTGGGCCATCACTGGAGCCTGGCATCCCAAATCCAAGAGTGGGGAACCAAGGACAGTTCTGGCAGCCAAGGGTTTACCATTCTTACACCACGAATCATAGCATGTGGTTTGACTGGTGAGGGTTCTGGCCTGGGTGCTGTCAGCTGCAACCTCTGGCTCTGTCTTTCTAAGGGAAGGGTGGGAAAGACCAGGGTGACTTGAGGACACATCAGGCTGGATCCATATAATACAGTGGGCTGAAAAATGGACAGAACTGGGTCCTAATTCTGTTTCTGCCATTTTTTAGCTATGTGGCTCCTTAGCTAAATCTTAATTTTCCTCCTTAATAAAATTAGTACAGTACCATCTGCTACATTGAAGGAGGTTGTTGGGAGGATTAAAATTAGGTCGCATGTGAAAAAGATATTGTGCCATCCCTGGGGCTTGGTGTGTACTTGGCAGATGCTACTCATTGATTCTTTTATTCCTCAGATATTTACTGAGTACCTACTGTTGTAAGGCTCTGTCTGAATCCTGAGAACATGAAATAGCAGTGAGCAAAGTAGATCAGGTTCTTATCTTCCCAGCAGTTACTCTGCAGTTGTTACTACTGTTGTTTTATTATTGTCATCATAATTCTGGAAATAGGCCTAGACACTGATTGTCTGCCAATGGGTGGGTGAAGCTAAGCCAAAAAAACATTTGGTCTGAGCACATAAGAATGAATCTGGCTGATAAGGTGGGTGTGCAGAGGTCCAGTCTGCGTGTCTGATGGGGTCAGTTCAGTGGGGAGGAATGGCGGGCAGAACAGCCAAGGACTTAGTCACATAAGCCCAGAGCAGAAATTCAGAAATCCCTGAAAGTTCAAAGGACATGAGCTGAAGTAGAGCTGCTGTCCTGGGACTAACAAATGGGGCAAGAATAGGTCAGCTGCAAGAGGGGAGGAAGGAGGACAGGGACAGGCAGATGCCTGGTGGGGGTACTTTGGCCCAGCTGGAGGAGCTGAGAAACCTGCGTGAGGTCAGAGGTGACTGATGGACTCATTCTGGTGATGGTCCAGGGAGGACTCTGTCTTGGGGTGAAAGGGGTGCTCCTCGGGCAGCCTTAGAACAAGTTTAGTACAAATATGACACCGCCTCGCCTCCCTGTTCCACAGCCAACCCCTGTGCTGACACACCTCTTGGCAAGACAATTGTGAGGGCCAGTTCGGGAGAAGGTCATCTCCATTAAATCCTTAGGGAGTCCCTGAGTTAATGATGACTCCAGGGCACTGAGTCTTAGATTTTTCCATCCACAGCTCCCTTTTGGCAAAGTGAAAGACCTCACATGTTCCCATTTACTAAAATGGAAACCCTTCTTTCTAGACTACAGCTTAAATTCTATGGTCAATCATTATAATCACTCCCTTGCCCCTCTTATTTGGTTGTACTGTCTTGCAAAACCACAACCAAGGTTGACTCCAGCTCTCCATTCACTCCATGCTGGTTTAAGGAAAAAAGCACCTCCATGTTGAGTTGTGTCACTTTAAATTTATGCCCACGGTTTTCAAGGCGGCCTTCAGCTGCTGCCAGGCCATCCTCCTCTGCTCTGCTAGTCCACTCACTCCCCCATTACCCTGGATGACAGCTCTACATTGTCACTTCCTTCTCCAGATCATTAATGCTTCCCCCACCCCCAAAATGGAGCTTTGTTTCTCTCTTTATGACGAAGTTGAAGTCATCAGAAGAGAACCTCTGTGGACTTTTCCGCCACATCTCCCTGCCTGCCTCCATCTTCCCGCATATCCTCTGTTTCCTTGGCCATAACTTGATGAACTTTCCATTCATCCCTCTGGACCCTGCTCACCTACCAAGGATATTGCTCCAGACATGTTGCCTACTTCTCTCCTCCATCTTCAGTTGTTCATGTTCTCCTGAATCATCTTCATCAACTTTTAGGCCTGTGATTATTTCTCCCGTTTTGTAAAATCCTTCTTTTGAACCCACTTCTGCAAGTTTTTGGTTGCTCCCCATTTGTAGCAGAACATCTCCAGAAGGTTCTCTGCACTCACTGTCTCCAATTAGTTTTCTCCCATTATCTCTCTTGAAACAACTTTTTTGAGATATTAGGGACATGTAAAAATTACATATATTTAAGGCATACAACTTGATGTTTTGGTATATTTGATACCTTGTTTTGGTATATTTGATGTTTTGATATATGGTGAAAAGATCACCACAATCAAGCTCAATAACTCTTTCATCATCTCTAAATAGTTACCATTGTGTGTGTGTATGTAATTGAGAAGATTTAACTTTAAGATTTAATCTCAGATTTAACTTTAAGATCTATCCTCTCAGTAACTTTCAAGTATACAGTGCAATACTGTTAATTACCATCACCATGCTACATACAACACAACTCATTCATGAAATTTTGTTCCCTTTGACCAACACCTCATTTCCGCCTCCCATCCTCCTTGCTCCTGGCAACCACTATTCTACTTTTTGTTTATATGAGTTTGACCATTTAAAATTCCACATATAAATGAGATCATGTAGTATTTGTCTTTCTGTGTCTGGCTTATTTCACTTAGCATAATGTTCTCCGTGCTGTCACAAAAGGGGGGATTTCTTTCATTTTTGTAAGACTGAATAATATTCCATTGCAATATGTATATATAGAATTACATCTTCTTTATCCGTTCATCCTTTGATGGACATTTAGTTTGTTTCCATATCTTGACTATTGTGAATGAGGCTGTCATAACATGTGAGTACATATATCTCTTTGAGATACTGATTTCATTTTCTTTGGATATATACCCAGAAGTGGGGTTGCTGGATCATATGGTAGTTCTATTTTTAATTTTTTGAGGAACTTTAATACTGTTTTCCATATTAGCTCTACCAATTTGCATTCCCTCCAACAGTGCACAAGTTTTCCCTTTTCCCCACATCCTCACCAACACTTATATTTTGTCTTTTTGATAATGGCTGTTCTAACAGGTTTGAGGTGATCGCTCATTGTGGTTTTGATTTGCACTTCCCCAATGATTAGTGATATTTGTATCTTTCCATGTACCTATTGGTCTTCTGTATATCTTCTTTTGAAAAATGCCCATTCAGGTCCTTTGCCCATTTTTAAATCATTTTAAAAAATATTGAGTTGTAGGAGTCCCTTATATATTTTAGATATTAACTCCTTATCAGATATATGGCTTACAGATATTTTCTCCTTTTCATTCTGTACAGAAGCTTAGTTCGATGTAGTTCCACTTTATTTTTGCCTTTGTTGTCTATCACTTTGGTGTCATAACCATAAAAAGTATTGCCAAGATCAATGTCAAGAAGGCCCCTCCCCGCCATGTTTTCTTCTAGCAGTGTTATAGTTTGGTTTCTTACACGCAATCCATCTTGAGTTAATTTTGTATATGGTATGAAATGATGCAGTTTTATTTTTCTGCATGTGGATGTCCAGTTATTGAAGAGATTAACCTTTCCCCATTGTGTGTTCTTGGCAAACTTGGTGAAGGTCCATTGACCTTAAATATGTGGACTCCTCCCATTCTCTCCTAAACACTCTCCAATCAGCCTTTGCCCTCAACCCCCGCACCCCCCCCCCCGCAACCCCCCCTCCTCAGTATTCGATAGACGACTAGTGACAACCTTCATATTGCCGAGTTTAGTGAGCAGGTCTGTCTTGACTACTTTGTTGATCTTAACCACTCAGCTGCATTTGACGCAAGTTGATCACTTTTCGTCCCTGTTGTGTATTCTTCACTTGACTTTCAGAACAGCACACTTTTTGTTTTCCTCCTGTCTTGTGAGTTGCTCCTTCTGGGTCTCCTTTGCTGGTTCCTCCTCATCCCCTTGATATTTTATGGTTGGTATACCTCAGAGCTCAGTCCTTGATTCTCTTCTCTTCTTTATCTACATTAATTTTTGGGTGATCTCACCTGATCTCATGGCTTTGCACATCATATATCACTGTTGATGTCCGAATTGAAATGTATACCTCCAGCCTTCAGAGGTGTATTTGGAAGTCTACTTGGATGATATAAGTTCAGCATGCTCTCCTTATCTGCCCTGTGCCCACTCCTGCTTCATAAACCCGCTCTGCCCACAGCCATCTCCATCGTCACAGCAACCCCATCCTTCAATTGCTTAGGCTTGCCACCCCTATGGCTGCCACCCTGGTTAGAGCTGCTATCATGTCTCACCTGGATTACCATGATAGCCTCCAAATGGCTTCCCCCTATGTTTCTTTGCAATCTATTCTCGAAACAGCAACTAAAAGGAGTCTTTCAAAATTTAAATAAGATCATGTCTTTCCTCTTCTCAAAACTTTTCAGTGGTTCCCCATTTCTCTATAGGATCTGCCAACCAATCTCAGCTCTACCTCTCTGCGCTCTCTACTGCTGCCTTTACTCTTATTTACTCCGCTCCAGCCTACTGACCTCTTGGCAGTTCCTCAAACACACCAAGGGTGCCCCATTTTATAGGCCATCTGTTCACGCTCCTGGAGTGCTCCTTCCCCAAATAGCCACACGGCTCACTCCTTCAATTCCCTCAAATTTTTGCTTGGATGTCATCCTCTCAATGAGAACTACTCTGACTCTTGTGTACACTACAACCTGCCTCTACTCAAATCCAAACACTCCTTATTCTATGCTACTTATTTTGTTTCCATAGTAGTTATCACTTTCTAATAGGCTATGAAATTACTTGTTTTGAAATGTTGATTGTTTATAGGTCTTCTCCTGATAAAATGGGCTTCCCTGGTGGCTCAGATGGTAAAGAATCTGCCTGCAATGCAGGAGTTCAGTTCAGTTCAGTTGCTCAGTTGTGTCCAACTCTTTGTGACCCCATGAACCGCAGCATGCCAGGCCTCCCTGTCCATCACCAACTCCCGGAGTTTACTCAAACTCACGACCATTGAGTCAGTGATGCCATCCAGCCATCTCATCCTCTGTCGTCCCCTTCTCCTCCTGCCCCCAATCCCTCCCAGCATCAGGGTCTTTTCTAATGAGTCAACTCTTAGCATGAGGTGGCCAAAGTATTGGAGTTTCAGCCTCAAAATCAGTCCTTCCAATGAACACTCAGGACTGGTTTCCTTTAGGATGGACTGGTTGGATCTCCTTGCAGTCCAAGGGACTCTCAAGTGTCTTCTCCAACACCACAGTTCAAAAGCATCAATTCTTTGGTGCTCAGCTTTCTTCACAGTCCAACTCTCACATCCATACATGACCACTGAACTGGGTTTAATTCCTGAGTCAGGAATATACTCTGGAGAAGGGAATGGCTACCAACTCCAGTATTGTTACCTGGAGAATTCCATGGACAGAGGAGTCTGGGGGGCTACAGTCCACGGGGTCACAAAGAGTTGGACATCACTGAGCAACTAACACTCCTGATAAAATATAAGTTCCAGGAAGACAGATTTTTTTTTTTGTTGTTGTTGTTCACTGATGAAACTCAATGGCTTAAAACAATGGCTGGTATGCAGTTCATTCACAATAAATATTTCTCAGATAAATGCACACAAAAACTTTCTGTTATGGGAAGATTTCCATGATGGATGTCTGTCATCCATCCATCTATCCATCCGTCTGTCTGTACACCTATCCATCTACCTGTCCAGGTTAGTCAATCAACAAGTGTGTTTTGGGTGCCTTGTCATTTTTCGCCCTATGCTTTAATCTGTGGGAAAATGATGTCTACCCTAAAAGAACTTCTAATCAATTTCGGGGAAAAATCTCAGGTATGGGAATCATTAAATAGAACCTAGCTATTTGTTATCTAAGTCAGAATTAAAAGCATAGGCATTGTCATTCCCGAGGGCCAGTGACGGGGTAGTAGCATAGTATTTATGTCCTGGCACTCCAATGGATTTGAGGGTCTAAAGATCCTCCCCACAAATTGCATGTCCGGGGGAGGCTGAGAATCTGCTGGGAGGGGGAGGGGGAAATGGCCTTTGATAGGTCTGAGAGGGGGAATCCCTGTGGCCCAGAGAGGGGCTGTGGCCCTCCTGTTTCCTCTGTATTTTACCTAGATGCCCTCACACAGGGGCTTTCTTCCAGGAGCTAGGGGAGCTGGCCCCTTAGACATGGGGAACCACCAGCTGTCCTGTCCAAAGAGCTGCCCTCCTGGGAAGGCAGTGTCCTCACCCTCATTGCAGGAGCTAGAATTCCCAGCAGCAGCCTTGAGAACCCAGCGCCGAAAGGCCAGGCCCTTGGTGTGCTCAACCTGGGATCCTTCTCACCCCTGACTGCACCAAACTCAGAAAGGAAAACAGTCCTAATCCTATGGCCCCAAACCAAACAGCTCACAGCTGGCCAGCTCACCAGAACAAATAAGCTAGGTCCCCCAGATCCGCAGAGCGGCAGTGAGTGGCACGCAGCCCCTCTCACTCCTCTTCTGTGTTGTCTTGAGCCAGGGACGGCTGTGGGGAGGGAAGGTGGTGCGCATAAACACACATCTGGAGGCGCAGCTCAGGGAGAGATGCACGGATGGGAAGGAGACTCGGGGACAACTTACGGACACACACACACTGCTTGACGTTAGCAGGCACAGTTCAGTCCAAGCACTTGGCAAAGCTGGTTCCTTGTAAAGGGGATGGTGGAACAAGGAGTAACTTTTTTGGTTTTTGTTTTTTCTTGGATGTTCCAGCATGCAGGATCTTAGTTCCCACCCATGCCAACTGCATTGGAAGAATGGAGTCTTAACCACTGGACCACCGAGGAAGTCCCCAGGGAATAGCTCTTGACTTGTCCACCGAGAGTTCTGAGTGTGCCTCTTACCACATGGAGTTATTTACACGTGGGCAAGAACTTAATGCTCAGAGCATGCACTGGGTGTAAAATCACTCAGATGATATTCGTTTTGCTCACAAGGCTGGTTCCATTCCCTTGCTTTTAGGTTTCCCCTATTTCAGAAACTGTCATCCAGGCTTCTAAACAAATTCTAGCTTCCTTACCAAATGCATCGTCAAACTTTTTAATTTTTTATGCAAATGATTTATATTGATCATATAAAGTACAGAGGAGTTAAAAGGAGAAAATTCCAGTCACCCACAACTTCCCCTCTCCTAGAGAGACTACATTTGGGCTCCCACATGCAGACTTATCCCTACACACACATGCAATGTGTTAAGGAAAGTCCTGGGCTCCTAATTGGTGTGGGTTCTCCCTGGCTCCTTCCCTCCTCTATGCTAAGCCCATGCATTCCTAGCCTGGGGAGCCTCTAGGAGAGCAGGAAGCAAATGCTGACACTCTCCTTCTCTCAGGAAAGCCCAAGCTTCCTGAAGCCCCATCCTGGTCAGGGATGGAGATTGGTGGACCCCAAGTTTCAGGGAACCCGACCTATCCTGGCAGGACTTGAAGAGAGACATGGTACTTGAGGGAAACAACCTCTCCAGGGGACAGGTTGAAGGCATCTGAACCTCCAGCCTTGCTAAGGAGCACTCCCCATGCCCCCATTTCATGAACAGCCACATACCTACGAGGGACCTTTGGGCTTGATCATGATGGCAGGGGGAGGTCAAGGGATGGGAGGCTATATGCCAGCCTCTGCTTTCTGGGTACCATGTTAGCATGTTAGATTCTTGTGTGATGCCAGGTTGGGGAAGAAGAAACCCCAGTGATACCAGGACTGAATTTCCTGCCAGCCCAGCAGGGTAAAACTTAAAGTCAGATTTGAGTTGATTTAAATAATGACATGTGATCCTTCTTACACATCTGAGTTTATGGTGTGTGGATTCATACATGCTGCTTATATATACTTTTAGGCAGAAATGGGGCCATTCTGTTCTGTTACCTGTATGTTTCACTCAGCACTGTATCAAACAAGTCTTGCATAAGTGTTCCTATGCACTCAGCATTTTTTGAATGGTCACATCACATTCCATCATATGAATGTACCAACATTGACTCAACCAGTCCATCTAAATACTTCCTAACCCAATTTCTCACCAAGACCCTACTCTCCAAAAGTCTGGAAGAGGGGAGAGTCTTCATCTTGCTAATGCCATCAGGAGCACGGAGATGGTTCCTCAGATCTTTATTTTTGGAGTCTTGGTGCCTAAGCATGATTGGCATTGGTCGTGATAACATCGCACCTGGTAATAACAAGTGATTAACATTTACACAGCACTCTGGACCTGGCCCCGTCCTCAGCGCTTTATAAATATTATCTCACTTAATCTTTATAACTACCCTATGGGGAAAATTGAGGCTCAGAGAGAGAGAGAGGGAAACTTGTACAAGGTCACATAGTAAGTGGCTGTGCTGGGATGTGAACCCAGCAGTCTGACACCTGTAAAGTGCTTTTAACCACCAAAGTAGTCAGCTTTGTTGGAAAGTTTTGGCCGGTTATTGGGAACGAGCAGCAGGGTTTTTTGACTTTTTCCCCTAAGTTTTAGCACATTATATTTGGAAGCTCGTATTTTTTTTTCTTTAAACCAAAAAATTCTTTTCTGGTTTTCTTCTAAAGAGCTCAAAAGCCCACACCCTCTGGGCTAGTCGTTCCTGGGCAGGACCCTGCTGACTGATAGGTTTTGAGTCAGAATTTAAAGCTGTTTCTAGGGGGTGTGGCCTGACACTCTTCCAGCCAGTCTCCTTAGGATCAGAACTGACAAGGGCTTCCCACTGCTAGCAAAGGGTCACCCTGCCAGTCTTCTTCATCCTGTCCCAGCTTGTTTCTGGATGGAAGCTGTCCGCCTTGCTGGGTCAACTCCAACAGTTAGAGCTAGAGGGTCCACGGGCAGTTGTGTACTGTTCAGCTGTGTATAGTGACTCTGGGGACAAACAAGAGTCACTGAGCTGCTTTTGCAGAATACAGACGCCTTGGATTGGACTATAAAAGGAACCTCTGTGTGGGGGAAGCCCGGGATCGCACCTTTTGGAAACAACCATCAGTGAATCTGATGCCCAGTGCTGGCCAAGGGCTCCTAGGAATCCGACCAGACTTTCAATCTCTGCCTCTAATACCAGCTTGTATGAAGGGTCAGCCATCCATCTCACAGATGTTTGGTGTGAAGCTTGAAGCTGTGCAGATGGCAACTCCCTGGAGTGTGTTGTGTGTAACCTGGAGCAATTTTGAGTTGAGGTCCTTCCTGCTGGGAGCCAGAGCCTGGAGCTGACTCATGTCAGAGGCTCTCCAATTGCAAACAATCCCAGAAGCACTATTACTTATTGCTGCTATCATAAGTAGGTACAGAGAAGCTGCCTATTATCTGTTGCTTGTGGAAACCACCCAAAGGGTCTGTAAAAATGCAGTTGAATTATCAAAAGGTCTGGCCACTCTCAAGCTTAAGGGAACATTGTTTTTTGTTTTTCCTTCTCTTTTCCATTTTCCTGATAGGAGGTTGACCAAAAAAAATAAAATTAACAACAAACAAAAAATGTATTTTCTTGATTGAAAAGAGAGTTGAAGCCTTCTGTTTATCATGTCCTATTTCAGCCCAGCATGGCCTGCCAAATCTTACCTGTATAACAGGTGCCTGTAGCCATGAGGGAGTGTCCAGCAGCTCTGAGTTTCAGCCTCTGCTTCCAGGTAGTTAATCTCATTCCCACTGCTATTTTGTAAACCCACAAGAGTAGACCAATGAGCATCATCCATTTAAACCCACTGTGGGCAGAAATCCCTACAGCTACTATGGAGAGGTGCAAACAATGATTGAAATGGTCCATGGGGGATTCAACACAAACTGAAAAAGACCCCTGTCTTTCTCATGAACCACAGGAATTCAGTGTAGCCCATAAAGCCCAAACCCTTTAATTTAGGGTAAAAAATCTGAGAAATGCCGAGGTTATTGGACCAAATGCATGGTGTTTAAGTAAAGAATAGAACCCCATTAGAACTCACATACTTGTGTATATTGCCCTTCAGAGAAGAATCTTGGACAGTCTTATGCTCATGCCCTGACTTCTCAAGGCCATCACTGACTGCTCTGAGAGGGCACTTTCACTCTGGGGTTACAGGAGCCCAGCCCTGGAGTCAAGGGAAGAAGGACTCCCCCTCTCCAAAGCATCCCAACCCCCACGGACTCACAGCACACTGCAGTCCTGTTCTCTCCGTTAATTCTGGTGGGGGGATGGGGCCATGCAGCCTTTATGTAGTTCCTGCTTGCCAGGCTCTCACACTGATCCCCAGGGGCCCTGCAGAAGCTCATCTGAGGTGCCCTTGGCAGTCACTTCACCTCGGCGCAACCCCAGGCTTGCCCCTCAACCTTCTGACCCCCAGCAGAAGCTGCTTCTCTGTCACCTAAGCCACCTGTCTTTATCTGGCCCTTCTTTTCTTCACCTTGTTTCCCAAGAAAAGAATAGGCGACATGGTTCTATTCTGCTGCACTGGCATTTTCTCCTAAGGATTTGCTCCAATAAGGAGAGTGACGTACATGCCCCCTGGAGACAGAGCAAGATTCTTCCCTCATCACAACAGTGAGTCAAGGCTATGGAGGATGTGGTGGATGGAGGCCCAAGCGAGTCTAACACTTGGTATTGTCTTACTGTTTGCTGAACCCAGGTAGGCAAGGTGAAAGCTAGGAAGCAGATAGGAAAAAGTTGGCAAAATATGCAAGGAGCCTAAGAAGTGCAGATAGTTTTATTTGCAGTAGCAAGGCAGACATGGTTTGTTCTCTGATGGCTGATGCCGCTGCAAGGTGTGGCATGGGCTTTTCAGGTGATGTTTACACGGGTTTGATGTGTGTACGTAGTGCTATAAATGATCTCAGAGTTACATAACCATGCAAAGTCACTGTTTACAGAATGTGGGACAAGAGTGAGAGAATGTGGGGTGAGAGAGCCTGACCACTGCCATCTTAGCTGATTGTTATTTCCCTACTGGGATGCAAGATGGAGCTATGTCACAATGGAAGATTTAGATGTAATGGAGGCAGCAGTTAGGAGTCACATCCTCTAAGGTCTGCTAAACCTGTGTCTCAGTGCTGCTGGAGTTTGCTTAGATTCATGTCCACTGAGTCAGTGATACTATCCAAATCTCATCCCCTGTCACCTCCTTTTCCTCCTGCCTTCAATCTTTCCCAGCAACAGGGTCTTTTCCAATGAGTCTGTTCTTCGCATCAGATGGCCAAAGTATTGGAGTTTCAGCTTCAGCATCAATCTTTCCAATGAATATTCAGAGTTGATTTCCTATAGAATTGACTGATTTGATCTCCTTGCTAGACCACGGGACTCTCATGAGTCTTCTCTAGCCCCAAAGTTCAAAAGCATCAATTCTTCGGTGTTCAGCCTTCTTTAATGGACCAACTCTCATATCTAAGAGACAGGTACTACTATCCTTATTTAACAGATGAGAAAAATGAGATGTAGGGAGTTTGAATAACTTTCCTGGATCAAATAGGCATAATCTGAACCCAGGCAGTCTGGCACTGCACTGTCTCCAGAGTAAGCTAGGGGGAAGTTATGTATCATCTCAGTTTCTTCAGCTTCCTCGACCAAAATTCCATGCAGTGTGTGTTAGAACAGTAAGACACTGGATATGACAAACAGTTCCATTCCAGAGAGAGGGCTCATCCCTGCTGCCTCACTGCTAGGAATCTGCTTTCGAGGTGAGTGCTGAAATGGCAGCCGCCCAGCCCTGCTCCTCACCCCTTCCCCATGCCTCTGGGTTCTCCAGTTGTGTGAGACCCCGGAGGCTTGAGAGGCCTGGGTATGGGCAGGGTGAGAGGAGCAGAGAGAGGGAAGGACAAACATGCCCTGAGATAAGCTCTGTGAACCTCACGGATTCTCTGAGACTGATTCTGCTCAAGGGTCTCTGTAGGGAAAAAAGTATTAACAGGGTGGGATGCATCCGTAATATGAATTCAGAACAGAGTGCTTTGGGAAGGAAGGGAGGAGGTGTTTGAGAGGAAAGAACAGCAGAGGCAGTAGATACCCCCATGTTCACTGAGATATCTCCAGGCTGGAGCTGAGAAGAGCCCAATGAAATATTGGCCTGGATGAGCAGTGTGTGCCCTGCAGGGAATGAAGAAACACCCTACTCTGCCAGCAACGCAGGCTGGAGGTGCTCAGGCCGATTCTCTCTCTGGAGGAAGAAGGTCCAACTGAGCCTGGGAAACTCAGAGGCTGGCAGAAGTTGCCACAGATGAATGCCAGGAGGGCATATTTTCCAGGCAGGACTATCAGCTAGGAAAATGCAGGTAAGAACGGACATCAAGAATGCGTGCCTCCCCAGCCCTCCAAGCCCTGGGCCAGGGGTGTCCACGCACGTTCCAGGTCTGCAGCAAACTCCCCCAGGGTCGTTAACTGCAGCAGAGAAACACCTGCCCTGGCCTGCACTGGGATTTTTATGTCATCTTCATGGCTTCGTGCCTATCTCATTTATGGTTGTAGAAAAGATTCTTGGCAGCTGTCATCAAATCCTAGCAGCGCCTTTAATGCCTCTCGTATATCCTAAACGTGTCGGTAATTCCATACCGCGCATTTATGCATTTCTTTCACCTGCAATAAAGGTTGAGGTAAATGGAACTTCAATAGAAGTGCCTGGGAGGACAATAAAGAGCAGGAATGCCTGCTCTTCTAATGCCTGAGGTGGGTGTGTGCACACGTACACACACTTGAAGAACGTGGGCTGAATCGGTTGGCCTGAAGACGCGAGGGGCTTGAGGAGGCTGTTTGGCTGAGGGATGGTGAGACATGCGTGAGAGGCTGCTGGCCTGGCCTGGGCTTTCTCAGGGTCATCCCCAAAGGCACAGGTGCATTCACTTTCTGACCCCTCTTGGAGTGCGTTGGGGCTTCCCAGCTGGCACTAGTGAAGAACCCGCCTGCCAATGCAGCAGATGTAAGAGACACGAGTTTGATCCCTGGGTCTGGAAGATCCCCTGGAGGAGGGCAAGGCAACCCACTCCAGTATTCTTGCCTGGAGAATCCCATGGACAGAGGAGCCTGGCAGGCTACACATTCCATGGGGTCACAAAGAGTCGGACACAACGGAAGTGACCGAGCATGGGGCAGCTCACACGCAGGGTGAGTTGGTATGGTTCTTTGGCTTCCACTGTTGTAAATGATATGCAGGGGCCCTGAAGGTGTCCCAGTCACCTTCCTGCAGGGGCCAGGAGCAGAGCCTCCAGCTCAGGCTTCCCTGGATGTGGGGGCTCACGCTGCTGATTCAGGGGCTCTGGATGAGCAGCATCAGGCCACCTCTTCTGAGGTGTCTCTGTGTCCCCAGAACTTCAGTCTCTGCCCAGCCCCCCGACTCAGGACCCAGTTCACCTGGAGTTGAAGCCTGCTCTGGGCTCTCCACCATGTCCTCCCTGGGATCCTAGTGGTGCTCCCAGGAAGGCCCCCATACCTGCTTCACCTGCCAGCCTCTCTGATCCTGCTCCACTGGCGGCCTGGGTCTCTTTATGGATTCATCAGCTTTCCAGGTCATGATGAACGTCAACCTTTGGACGTCTGAAAGCCCTCCTTCTAGATCTCCTATCAGCCACTTTATTGCCTTCCCTGCTCTGTTGACTTGGCCTGTTCTCTGGGAAGGGGAACACGGGGGTACAGTGTGGTCCAATTGCACGGCCAGGACAGACCTGACTGTGGTCCCCTGTACTGAGGTTGCTGACAAATCCATTTAGAGACCAAGGCATTATAATCAGCAAGTCTTTTTTGAGCATTTACCATGTGGCTGGCCCTGTGGAGGGTGTTTCCAAGATATTCTCTCCTGCTTTCAGTCCTGAGTCCAGTCCAGTGATTCTCAGCATCTCTACATGGTGGTGATGTCCATGGGAAATACAGATACCCACTGGTTGTGTGCAATTCCCCAGGCCTAAGAGCCTTGCTTTAGCCCCAAGACTAAGCAAGCACAGAGCCTTGGCAAGAAATTCTTCTCTTTCTAAAGTTATTTATTTATTTATCTACCTAATTTTGGCTACATCAAGTCTTCGTTGCTGCATGTGAGCTTTCTGTAGTTGCGCCAAGTGTTAGTTGCGATACATGTGTTTCTCATTGTGGTGGCTTCTCTTATTGTGAAGCGCAGGCTCAGTACTTGTGGCACATGGGCTTAGCTGCCCTGCAGGCATGTGGAATCTTCCTGGACCAGTGATTGAGTCTGTGTCCCATGCATTGGCAGGTGGATTCTTTGCCACTGGACCACCAGTGGCAAAGTCCTGGAAAGAAATTCTGAAGCATCAACACTTGTACAACAAGCCAAGTCCTGTGTAAGTTCTGGTGATCAGAAAGTTTCCATATATCATGCACCTTTTCAGGATGTGCACCAATTATTACTCAACCTCAGCTGCCCCAGAGCTGCTCAGAAATTTGCTCCGAGTCTTGCTGAGCTTAGAATGTGGACAGCCCTTTTGAATGAAGCCTTACCCACTGTATGCACAGCACCCCCAAGAGTATTCCCACGGAGCCAGGAGGGGCTCTACGAGGAGAGAGGGGCCTCCTGAGTGCTTCTAAGGCCAAGGTGGGTGCAAATCACCAAGCTGAGTGCCCAGGCTTGGGAGATGTTTGGCTATTTTCTCCCTTTCCTCCCCTTGCTCCTGGAAATGGGGCTAAAATGAAAACCCTCCCAAGTGCAGAGCCCTCTCTCATATACCGAGGGCTTTATAAGACCCTGGTAGTAGTGAAGGAGGATGACCCCTAGGAACTCCAGGGGCAGTGCTGGGCAATCCCAAACATCACAGCAGCTTTAGGGATAGGCTTTCCTGGGGAGCCTGAAGACCCACCCCCTCACAGCACAGAGGAAAAGTGAGTGAGGATGGTGAGTAAACTGTCTCTTATGTCTCAGCTGGAGTTGCTGGTGGCTCCACGATCTTATGGGACAGTCAGAGTGAGAGAAAGTCACTCAGTCATGTCCGACTCTTTGCAACTACCTTCAAGGTAGTTTTTATTTGGCCTATTTTTATTTTTAATGAACATTTCATAAATGCTAGCGGTAGAGATCCAAGCTCCAAGGGATCCAGGCACCAAGCTCACAAAATACATCTCCTTTCAAGACTTTCCATGTGTGTCTGTTAACTCAAGTTAACAGTTAATTCAATTCTGACACCGTCCACCTAAAAATAGAGTCAGATCCCACAGGTTAAGGGCTCAGTCCGACAGGACTGTCTCCAACTCCCCGTGCCCCTCAGCACATAATGACTTCAGAGATGACTGCAAGTCTAGATTGTCACCCGTGCCTCTGGTCAACTGGCCACAGATTGGAGCCTGTGGCTTCCTCCCTGGGTTTGATAAATTTGCTAGTGAGGCTTACAGAACTCAGAGGAACATTTTACTTACTAGATTGCTGGTTGATTATAAAACAATACAACTCAGGAGCATCCCGATGGAAGAGATGAACAGGGCAAGATATATGGGAAGGGGTGCAGAACTTCCAGGCTCTCTCTGGGTGAGCCGCTTTCCCCGAATCTCCTCTGTATGTTCACCAACCTGGAGCTATCTAGATCCATTCTTTTAGGTTTTTGTGGAGGCTGCTTTACAGAAGCATGGATGATTAAATCATTGGCCACTGTTGACTGAACTCAATCTCCAGCTCCTCCCCTCTCCCATCCCAGGAGGTCAGGGGCGAAACTGAAAGTTCTACCCTCTAATCACAAGATTGGTTGCTCTGTCAATAGGCACCCCCATCCTTAGTTTACCTAAGGGCTTTACAAAAGCTACCTCATTAATGGAACAAAAGACACTTCCCTAGCTCTCACCTCTTAGGAAATTCACTTTTTCAGGCTCTGTGCAAGAGCTTTAAGAGAAGATAGTTTCAGGCTTCAAAGAAGTTTATGGTTCACAGGGAGTGTGGGTAGAGGAAAGGCCAAAAGGAATGCAGAACTCATTTATGAAACAAAAAGAAAACACAAGACATGATCGCCACATAGTATAGAATAGGCTCTCCATGGGAATCAGGACGAAGAGCACGGTGGAAGGAGATAACAGAGACTTCATGAAGGAAGTGAGACTTCTGTCTGGCTTTAGAAAAGAAAAGAATTATTAGCCAACAAGAATATTTTGATGATCTAGCATGAAGATGGGAGAAGGCAATGGCACCCCACTCCAGTACTCTTGCCTGGAAACTCCCATGGATGGAGGAGCCTGGTGGGCTGCAGTCCATGGGGTCGCAAAGAGTCAGACACGACTGAGCAGCTTCACTTGCACTTTTCACTTTCATGCATTGGAGAAGGAAATGGCAACCCACTCCGGTGCTCTTGCCTGAAGAATCCCAGGGACGGGGGAGCCTGGTGGGCTGCCTTCTATGTGGTCACACAGAGTTGGACATGACTGAAGCGACTTAGCAGCAGCAGCGTGAAGATGATGTGGCTACAGCTTAAGTAAAGACCTTAAGGCAGAACTCTCATAGTCAACGACACAAGATGTGTGTATGGAACAATAAACACATGCAAGCCAAACAGGACTGTGTGTGTGCATACACACGTGTCTGCATTACGCACTTTACATTAGTTTACTCATTTTTCAACCCCATATTCACATCACTGTTGAGGGACTACCTTGTGGCAGGCTTTTCATCCTGTGGCTGATAAGGCAGGAACTGGGCAAGAGGCATGTGCGGTGGGCAGTGTGGGTAGAGGCTGGCTTTGAGATGCGTTCTGAACTGCGTGTGTTTGAATTAGTTGGAGGAGGGGAGATTTAAATAGTTATTGGGTTGGACCAATTAAAGGACCATATGTGGAGAAAATGGATAAAGAAATTAAAACCCATAAGACTAAGGTTTTGAGGGATGCCACACTCCGGGTCCCACTTGCGTGGCTTGTTCACAAGTCTGTTCCTTTCCCTGGTTAGACTCCCTCTGAAGGTCAGTAATGTCCAATAGAAAGATAACGTGAGCCACAGGTGTATCATAACACTTTGTGCTAGCCACATTAACAAAAGTAAAAAGAAAGGAAGTTAATTTTAATAATATTTAATCCATCATATCTAAAAGATTTCCTTTTCAATGTATATTCAATTTTAATGAGTTATTTTTCATTCTTTTTTCTGCACTGAATCATTTAAATCCAGTGTGTATTTTACACTTACAGCATGGCTTCATTTAGACTGGCCACTTTCGAGTGCTCAATAGCCACACTTGGTTTAGTGGACACTGCACGGCTATGTATTTCCTTACAACAACTTCCTCCCCTTAC
Organism: Capra hircus; assembly: GCF_001704415.2. Lineage (NCBI taxonomy): Eukaryota > Metazoa > Chordata > Mammalia > Artiodactyla > Bovidae > Capra > Capra hircus. The sequence continues at coordinate 27,317,790 of NC_030818.1, read as the reverse complement.
GTACACACATAGACACACATACCTGTGCACTGGTGCCCAGGGCATAGATGTTAAATGGATTGGTGTTTATTTAGCAGTCTGGAAAGTCAAAATATCAGGGAAGTGAGTTGGTTGAATGCGATTAAAGAGACGTTTGTAGGCACATGACAGGCATGAAGATAGGAGATGATGACAGAGGCAAGCCCAGTTTTTTAAAGACCTTCAAAGAAAGTGTCTATGAATTTAGGTAGTGAGAGCAACATTTAAAATCCTTTTCTAACATGTCCTTTCCCTTTTGATATTATCTCTGAACTGGGCCTACCAATCCATGAATCTACAAGTCTACTGAGCACTTTCTAGATGTTGTGAGAGACAAAAGAAGCACCTTGGGAGATAAGACACAGCCCTTAATAATAATAGCAGCAGCAAGGCCATTCATGCAAAGGTAAGTGGTGCTTGGCAATTACCAAGTTGCCTTTAAGACAAGGGAGGTTGGGGAAAATCGGAGCTTTGCAATTCTTGGGTGCTGAACTGTATGGAAGAGAGATCAGAGGCGAAGAAGCCAGAAATGCTTGGTTGATGCCTTGGCTCTGTCAATTCATTGCTATGTGATGCCAGTCAGGGCACTAATTTGCCCAAGTCTTCCCTGATGTTGGAGAATGGGTATGTGACATTTGTCCTGCCTGCTTTCTGGGGTGTTTGTGAGTATCTAAGGAGATTGGCCATGAAGCATCCCAGAGAGGTGAGGAGGTACTATTAGTATTGCGGCTGCAAAAGCTTGGCTCAGAGTGACCTTGGAGGGCACCAGAAAGGATGAGCCAACCCAGTGTCACATGTCCTCAAAGACTAAAGTTTTCTTGAATCTCTGCTCTCACTTCCTGGCAAGTATCAGTCCCTTCTCTGCCTATGATGTCTTCTCGTCCTCTCAGAACTGGGTCCGACCCCACTGGCTAAGAAGCCTGTCTGAGGCTCCTTTTTCTAAAAGGTAATTTTCTTTCTCTTAAAAGCATTATGTATTAATTTAAAGCTGTGCTGGGTCATCACTGCTGCGAGGGCTGTCTCTAGTTCTCACTGCAGTGGCTTCTCGTTGTGGAACACGGGCTTTACGGTGCGGGCTCAGTAGTTGTGGCCCACAGGCTCAGCTGCCTCACAGCGTGTGGGATCTTCCTGGACCAGGAATCAAATCCTTGTTGCCTGCATTGGCAGGCAGATTCTTAACCACTGGACCACCAGGGAAGTCCGAACCTGAGGCTCCTTAATTTCTAGGCCCCCGAAGTATGGTACCCATGTCCTTCTGCCTCATAGTCCAGCTAACCATTTGTGTGAATCTTCTCTGCTGGGCCTGGAATGATTAAGAGGTGGCAGCTTTGTTTCAGTAATCTCTGAATCCCAGGACATGCAGCAGGTACCCATGTGTGGATCTGAGCTGGCTTGTAACGACCTGTTTGTCCCTGGAGGCTCCGAGGGCAGAAGAGGTTCTAGAGTCTCACGGCCTGAAGAGGCTCTGCCCTTCTGAGATATTTTGCTCTCCACTGAATAAGGATTTGGAGGCTGTTTCTGATTTGGAAATTGCAGTCAGAGTGTATTTGGTGCCGTTTTCCAAAGTCAACATTCCCAAGCAGAACTGGGGTGGAGAGGAAACAGTGCCCCTGGACCTTGGAAGAAAAGATCAGTGTGGTTCCATTATTTAATTAGGCTGAAGAATGCTCACAGGCGTGTCCTGAACAAGAGGTGGTAGGGGCACCGGGGAATGGGATGCTACATATTATTAGACCGTCTTCCAGGCCTAGAGAGGGAGCCTGCGGTGGGAGGGAGAGCATGGGGTGAAAGGTCAGAGTGCTGGCCTCAAAGATGCCATTAATTGTGTCTGTTTAGTCATTCAGAACCTCAGTTTTTTCATCTGCCAAAAGTGGATACGTTGTCATTTCCCAGAATTATCATGTGACTCAATTTTAGGCAATCTTTATAAAAAAAAGATTTGAAAAGCTCTGAAAACCTCACTGTAGTCTAATAGAAAATACACTGGGTTGTTCATGGGCCGTGTCATCTTGCTTAGGTCTCCAACCTCTCTGGAGCTCAGATTCTTCATTTGAAAAAAAAAAAAAACAAGGTGTTGGATTGAATTGTCCTGAAGGTCACTTAGAGTTCGAAACATTTATGCTTGCTCTTCTGATCAGCAGAGGTGACGAAGAGAGACACATGATCAGCTTACACTTATTCAAGACACATTGCGCATGCTAAGTCGCTCCAGTCATGTCTGACCCTTTGCAACCCTTAGCCTGCCAAGCTCCTCTGTCCAAGGGATTCTCCAGGCAGAAATACTGGAGTGGGTTGCCATGCCCTTCTCCAGGGGATCTTCCTGACCCAGGATTGAATGCAGGTCTCTTTCGTTCCCTCCACTGGCAGGCAGGTTCTTTACCACTAGTGCCACCTGGGAGGCCAACCAAGACACATTGGTTAGCCAGTATTTATTTACTAATAAGCTACTGCCATTTTATTCAGTTTAATGTATAAAAACAGTACCATTTCATCATGTGTTTATTATAAAACATGCCAATGAGATATTTTTAAATTTTTTTTTTATTAAAATACACACCCCTCCTCCCCCTGCACAATCCCTAGCATGTATTATATACTAGCAACCTGTGTAAAACAGTCTGCCATCAGTCACATTTCAAATGCTCAGTAGGCACACGTGCCTAGTGGCTACTATATTGGACTGTACAGGTCTAGACTGTAAGCTGCTTAAAGGAAGGGATTGCATTTTGTAGTACTTTTACTACTTGGGAATTGCTTTAGAGTTTGTAGGCCTTCTCCTCATATGTCACCTCCTTTGATCCTTACTGTTGTCTGGTGAAGCTAATTCAGTTATTAATGCCATTTTATAGATGAGGAAACTGAGGCTTTGGAGAGACCAACTGGTTGCTCAAGGCCATAGCACAGGTAGTACCAGAGCTAGGACTCAAACCCAGATATGAGATTGCAAAGACTGAACGTGACCGAGGGGACTAGACACAGCAGCGTCCCAGTTCTGAGTGCAGACGGAGGGCTACCTGGGCAGCTACCTTCAGTTATTGGTCCACTCACTTGTCGCTCATGAGCTAATTACTCTGGGTGAAGGCTCTATGCCTGGGGCTGACGTTAACTAGGCATCACGCTTGCCCATCTTAAAAAGAGACAGAAATGGAGGTGGTTTCTCTCTCTCTCTCTGTTTCTTTTCTGGTTTGAGAGATAGTTGAGGTTTTTGGAGGATGACTCTAGCACTGTTGACAGCATCTTTATCTTTTCATCTGTAAGCTTGCTCCAACATATCCGGTGAGCCAGGGCGGGGTGCATTCCTGCATTTCAGTCTGTGTTTCCCCTCAGTTATCTTCTGATTCCATGAGTTCCCTGCCCAGCTTCTCTTTCCCCCTCGATCTGTATCCCCCAGCTGAGCCTGGAGATGATTATCACACACTCTCCATTAGAGCTGGCTTTAGCCAAACTAAACAGGGTTCTCTCTCCTGTATGGTGATCTTGGCTCATTGTTTTTAAGAAGGGACACCTCGTTTACTTTCCTGACAAGGGATCTCATTCTGGGAGCCTCGGACCCTCTGCTGCCAGGAGAGACTGGCCTGTGCTGCTCTGGGAGGAGCCTGATCTCCTAGCCAAGTCCTTGGCCACACGCTACTTATCAGAAGTGTTGTGTGATAGCTGTAGGAAATTAGTGAAGAGAGTCCCAGGCAGGAAAGCAGGTAAGAGAGTCGCTGGAGGCAGAACTGAAGCCCATTATTGAACGCTGGTGGTCGCTTGGAAATGCTAAGTGGAGGCAGCTTGGGGGCTGAGGAGAGAGCAAGGGGCAGAGTCTGAGACCCCTGAGCTAGAGCAGACAGTACCATAGACAGAGCCCTGGATAGGACCTGAGGCTCAAGAAGGAGAGGCCCTTCTGCTGCCAGGAACAAGGACCCATGTTCTGTGTACCCCTCACTCTTGGTGTGCTGGTATACAAGAAATCAGAGTCCTTAGGATGAAGAAATCTTAGAGATCAACTGTTGCGACCCCCTAACTGAAGCCAACGTCTCCACATGGTGGGTTCAGTCCGTGCTCCCTGGGGCTGCCGCAGGGGGAGGTTTGTCCCTTGTAATATTTGGAACATACTAAAAATTATTCATTGTTTATCTGAAATTCACATTTAACTGGGTATCCCATATTTTTATTTGCTAAATTTGGCGACCTTATTGAGGAGGTATGCCAGCAGAGGAATGGAGGGCTCGAGGGGCAGGGATTTCTACCATTTTAATAAGACCAGCTCTGCTTTTAGCTAATTGAAATAGACAGACAAAACAACTCCTCCTCTCTCTGTGTTCCGTGAGCAAGGAAGAAGCCTGGGTGTTACTGGAAGAGATGTAGGCATAGTGCTATTCATGACCAGGGTTATTAACTCTCCCCAGATAAGTCAATCCTAAAGGAAATCAACCTTGAATATTCATTGGAGGGACTGATTTGAAGCTGAAGCTCTACTCTTTTGGCCACCTGATGTGAAGAGCTAGGTCATTGGAAAAGACCCTGATGCTTGGAAAGATTGATGACAAAAGGAGAAGAGGGCAGCAGACGATGAAATGTTTAGACAGCAATACCAACTCACTGGACATGAATCTGAGCAAACTCTGGGAGATAGTGAAGGACAGAGGAGCCTGGTGTGCTGCAGTCCATGGGGTCGCAAAGAGTTGAACAGGACTTAGCAACTCAACAACAACAGATAAGTCAAAATTGCATTAAAGAAGGAGTATAAATCTCTCTTGTAGACTAGCTGAGGTGTTGTGTTGCTGTTGCTGTTGTTTTAAGGAATTGATCCTCATGATTGTGAGTTACCATTGAGAAGATGGCCACATCCGGGAAAGGAATGTCTCACTGTCCTCTTCCCCCCACATTGCAGGAAAACCTTAAGACCAGAGCGCACCCTCCCTTGTTCCATAGAAAGCAGATACTGGGTTGGGAAAAGGTGCCAGGACAGTCAGAGGACACTGCTAGAGTCTGTGAAGTTTGCAAGATGTGGAGAGGGATCTTAGGGGTTAGGAACTGATAATTGAATGGAGAAAGATGGGGCTACTGAGGAAAGGATATGGATGCTTAGGGTTTCCAACCAGTGGGCAGGAAAGGGTTAAAGGGAAGTGAGGGGAGAAGAGGGCGGGGAAGGAGGAAGCATCCTTATCCCCCATACAGCGGGGTGTGGTCCCTTATGTGAAGCAGAGGAGCAACATGTGAAACACGAAACTCAGAATTGTATTGCCCACCCCACCCCCCAACACATGGCCTGGCTTTTTATAGCTTTGAATTAATTACCTGCTTTCATCAGTAAAGAAGAGTTCTGGACCTTCAAAAGAGTCAGTGAGGATTCAAGCAGGAGAAGGCAGGGGACGAGAGTCCAGAGTAGGTTGGGGGCAACTACTTTCCTAGGGTCTTGATGGGTGTGGAGGGCCCGCTACTGGGTGTGGAGGGCCCTCTCTTTGGGCTATCCATTTACGTGGAATATCTGCTTGTAGGAACAGCAGGGCAGAGCCTTCCAAAGCCCACCCCTCTGCCCAAGAAGGAGCCAGAGATGGGCCCCTAAGGGACTGAAAGGAAGGCGCCTGTCCTGTGGACCTTGAGCTTTAAATACAGGGCTTCCATGTGACATTTCAATTTGAAGAAATGATTCTATGGCTAAAATGGTCTGCAAAAACATTGTTTCCCACAGAATTCCCAGTGAGTCGTCTTATTCTACTTTGGGAAAACAACCATTAAAAAAATAAAAATGTGTAGCAACTCACTCAGACATGACACGATCAAGTTTTGGCTCCATTACTCGTTGTTGGGAAACATCTGGCTGGTGTGTCCAAACTGATATGTTTACATAGGCAGTATCTTGATAACTAGTTACTGGTGTCCCGTGAGCAAACCGTGGGTGTCTGAGTCATTCTTGGTGATTACTTAACAAGTGACCATTCTTAAAATTTTCTTTCTTGCAGGGGAACACATGGATTGCCACAACCCCATTGGAAGCATTTTTCCTTCTGTCATCAGTATCACGCTCTGTGGAGAGCCTCTTCCAGCCTCCAGAGGACAGGTTTTACAGGTTGCCGAGGAACTGGATTGATTTTGGAGAGCCTTGAATGCCATGTGGAGTTTGGACTTGAAGCTGAGATTTTAAACAATCCCGTGCTGCTGCTGACCCCATGTTAGATTTGCCTTGCCATGTGAAAAAGAGCAACATCCCACACTTGCCCGTCCTGCGCCCTTTCTTGCTTGAAGCTACAGCAACTCGCAAAACCTGTCATCTGTCCTGGGCTGCAAGAGGCTTTGACTTTGCCTGTGCGTGGCCCCTGGAAGTCCAGATGTTTTCACTGCAGGGGAAGGAGCTCATTTGGGAAAAAAAAAAAAAAAAAAAATCCAATTGTTTGTAATGTGATGCAATTTTCTCTTGAAATCAATTAGCATCTCCCTAATTCCTCTGCATACAATTGCTTTCAAAAATAAATTCCAGGTTCCATGTCTTTTTATGCATTTTATTTTTAAACAGGTTCAGACTTTAGCTTTTAAGTAGCTTAGGATCCCAAAGCACAAACTCCTTCCTCACCACAGATGTGAGGATTTATATGTGAAATTCCAGACTGATTAGAATCCAATTTATATTGTTGTTGAATTAGTTGGTGCTGCTGCCAACAGACTCTCCACTGTCATTTCCAGGTGAGAGAGAAGTGAAAAAACACTGATGCTTCTAGATAATCTGTGGTATTCTAAATGGAGAACTGAGATGTAGTTAAGCCAAAGGAAGCCTACCATATAGGTCTAGTTAATCTTTGGAATATTTGTATACTTATGTTCATAACAGCATTATTCACAATAGCTAAGGCATGGAAGCAATCTAAGTCTCTACTGACAGGTAGATAGATAAACATACAATATTATATATTATACAATAATTAATATTACTGTCTTATTCATCAGCCTTAGAAAGGAAGGAAATTCTGACATATGCTACAACATGGATGAACTTTGAGGATGCTCTAGTAAGTGAAATAAGCCAGTCACACAAAGACAAATACTATATGATTCCACTTCCATGAGGTACCTAGAGTCATCAAATTCATAGAGACAGTAGAATGGTGATTGTCAGGGGCTGGGAGAGGAGGGAATGGAGAGATGTTTAATGGGTACAGAGTTTCAGTTTTATAAGATGAAAAGAGTGTGGATGATGATGGTGATGGTCTTGTGATGGTGATGCAGGAGAATTTGCTCTCAGGAGTCCCACTCCACATGCCAGCATGATGTAGGGACACCCTGGTAATTCAGTGCCCTGAATATAAGTCTGGGGTTCAAATCCCTTTCAGCCATATAACCAGGTAAGAAATCTGGAAGAAATGATTTAAGCTTTCTGAGCCTCAGACTCCTCATCTGTAACAAGGGATGTATCAGGCAGCTCTTACTGAAAACAAATTACCCGAAAACAGGATGGCTTACATCAAGAATTACATCAAGAACTTAGTAATTTCTAAGATTCTTTAGAGTAGCTGGGTGTTTCAGGTCTGGGCTGCCTCAGCGGTGGCTGGGTGGCCTAGGATGGCCTCACTCCTGTGTCTGTGGCCCTACCTGGGATAGCTGGGACAGCTGGGGTCATCCCCTTGTCGTCTCCCATCTTCCAGGAGGCTAACTTGTGCTTGCTCACATAGCAGTGAAATGGTTTGAAGCAGAGAGAAAAGGCACATCTGATACACAATCATGTTCAAGCCCCTGCTTGCATTGTGTTTGCAAAGGCCTCACTGGCCCAAGCCAGAGGATAGCCAATACCGGATTCAAAGGATGGAGAAACAGACTCCACCTTTTGATGGGGGTTGAGGTACAAACTACTGTGGGGTGGTTTTTTCTTTCTTGTGAACTACCGCAAAGGTTAGTAACAAATCCTACCTAAGTGGGCTATTATGAGGCTCATATGAAATAAGGCTCTTCGCATGGTCTTGGCACATAGTAGGCCTTCCATGAATGTGAGTTTCCTTTCCTCTTCCATCTCCTTCCTGATTAAGAACACATCTTTATGAAAGACGTGATGGATCTGTTGACTCTAATTCCATTCTTTTTCAGAACACATGGAAATTGAAGCCATGTGGGACTTAACAAGAGATCAAATAGTGCCTTAAATGTCCCGGGGCAGCAGCCCTGTCCCCAGAGCCTGGGGCGGCTCCTGTGATGGGGCCTGCCTTGCCTGGTGCTCTGGGCCCCTCTTCTCCCAGCCTGCTAAAAGTTGGGCTTTCTTTCATTACAAATTGCTCATAAGCACACATATCCCCAGATGCCCGCATAAAAACTGGTATTAAAGTTGTGTAATGGTGGCATGAGCCTTGTTAGGATTAGGGCAGCAATAAGCCATCCCCCAGAGCTCACAAGTCTAGCAGGAAAAGCCCTGGGAACCTGCACACACTCCCCCATGCGATCTGACTTCCCACCCGCGGTACATCTGGAGAGAGAAAGATACTGGGCTAAGCAATCTGATGATGAACTGGTTATCAAGGGAGTAAGAATCAGTGGGAGACAGGGATGTCTGGGGAGACAAATGCTGAGAGTCAGAAAACAAGCTTTAGAGATCTTCAAGGGGCTCCGTGTACACGCTTTCTTCTGAGGCACCGCAGTGTTTGGCGCCTTTCAGGGAACACTATGCACTGAACTTGGGTAACACCTCACAGGGAACCAGCCTTCTTGTTCGTGCTGGGTATTCTCAACACCCCAGTGAGCTTGGCAGGATCCTTAGCCACATTTTACAGATGTGGACACTGAGGTTTCAGAACCTGGGGGTCTCATTCATTTCTCAGGAATGCTCTTTCCTCTGCCTCTGGTGGGCCCCTCCTTCTCCCTGACCTTGAACCAGCTGTAGTCACTGATGATAATAGTGCTAATGAAACATTAGTTAATGACCTCTGTCATATGCACACATTCCAAGAATGTCCGTGCTGTGTATATGTATTAAATGATAAATCATCCTTGGCCTCTTGCCACCGTACCATCCAGAGTTTTTATAATGGCTGATGCAAATCTCATGACTGATACTAGGCTTAATGGAAAGGAAGAGCTACAAAATTCCAAACCTGGAGGTTAAAGAAGTTGCAAGTTAGGAAATAGGCCACTGCTCCTTAGGACACTGATCAGAGCCGGAAAGGAAGAGAAGGCAAGGCTTTGGAAGGCTATGGTAATAATGATAATATTGAGCATTTATTAAACCTTTCGCTGTGCCAGAAAGTGTGCTCAAGTTTTCCATGCATCTCACGGTCACCTGCCTCACCAACACCCCCCCCCCCACCCTGATATGCATTACCACCATGCTTAATGCCTCCCTCATTTCTACGTCTCTTCTCTTAGGTACTGCTTGATGGTGCTTTCCATCCCTACACACTGGAGGCAGGGCCGTATGACTAGTTTTGATCAACGATTGGTGAGTGGAGTGATGTACATTGCTTCTGGGTTGAAGCATTTAATAGTCTCTCTGAGGCCCTCCAGAGTCCCATTCCAATCATGGAAGCATGTGATAGACAGCAGTGGCACGTGGTTGATTTAGCCTGGATTATTGAGCTTCTGTGTAGGGGGGCAATTGTTTTCAGAGGTCTCTGGAACCACTGCCAACTTTGCTTGCGTAAAAAATAAGCCTTGGTTGTTTTAGTCCATTAAAATTTGGGGGTTATTTGTTACTGCAACACAAGCTAGCATATTCTGTCTAGTGAATACCCTTATTCTACAGATGAGGAAACTTGGGCTCTGAGTAGGCAAAAATTTGCCCAGGGCACACCAGTCAAAAGTGAGAAGGCCAGAGTTTGAACCCTGGTATGAACAACAGACTGGTTCCACATAGGAAAAGGAGTACGTCAAGGCTGTATATTGTCACCCTGCTTATTTAACTTCTATGCAGAGTACATCATGAGAAACGCTGGGCTGGAAGAAGCACAAGCTGGAATCAAGATTGCCGGGAGAAATATCAATAACCTCAGATATGCAGATGACACCACCCTTATGGCAGAAAGTGAAGAGGAACTCAAAAGCCTCTTGATGAAAGTGAAAGAGGAGAGTGAAAAAGTTGGCTTAAAGCTCAATGTTCAGAAAACGAAGATCATGGCCTTGGGTCCCATCACTTCATGGGAAATAGATGGGGAAACAGTAGAAACAATGTCAGACTTTATTTTGAGGGGCTCCAAAATCACTGCAGATGGTGATTGTAGCCATGAAATTAAAAGATGCTTAATCCTTGGAAGGAAAGTTATGACCAACCTAGAGAATATATTCAAAAGCAGAGACATTACTTTGCCAACAAAGGTCCATCTAGTCAAGGCTATGGTTTTTCCAGTGGTCATGTATGGATGTGAGAGTTGGACTGTGAAGAAGGCTGAGCACCAAAGAACTGATGCTTTTGAACCGTGGTGTTGGAGAAGACTCTTGTGAGTCCCTTGGACTGCAAGGAGATCCAACCAGTCCATTCTAAAGGAGATCAGTCCTGGGTGTTCTTTGGAAGGACTGATGCTAAAGCTAAAACTCCAATACCATGACCACCTCATGTGAAGAGTTGACTCATTGGAAAAGACTCTGATGCTGGGAGGGATTGGGGGCAGGAGGAGAAGGGGACGACAGAGGATGAGATGGCTGGATGGCATCACCGACTCAATGGACATGAGTTTGAGTGAGCTCCAGGAGTTGGTGATGGACAGGGAGGCCTGGCGTGCTGCAATTCATGGGGTCGCAAAGAGTCGGACAAGACTGAGCGACTGAACTGAACTGATTACTCTAGAGCCCGAGCTCTAAACCACCATGATATTATTCCATACACAGATGTCATGGACAATGGGAAGCCATGGAAATACTTTTCAAACTGGATACCCTGATGATAGCAAAGTTTGTGGGAACCTAGTCTGGCTCATTCATGAGGGGTGAACTGGAGTAGGAAGATGGAACATGTGTCCACAGCCAGTCACATCACCTGAAGTTTGTGCTCTTCCAACTTCTACCTCCCAGAAGGGAAGCCTTGTCACCTGCTCTGCCTGGCACCGTTGCCATGACATTTGCATGTCTCTGAGGAGAAGACAGTAAGACTGCTTCACCTTGAGAGCAGGGAGGTGCAGGATGGAGGGGGCAGCTGGTGTGGAGATGCAGGCTGTGCTTCCAGAGAGGGAGCAGAGAAATTCTCTGCCCAAATCAGCACAGCCTGTGGCCCTGACAGTTTATTCCATGTCCTCTCACCCTTTGGGGCCTTACCTTCCAGTGGATGTCACATTCGCAAGGAAGAGGCTTGCCAACTAAGAAGCTTTTACTGTCTAATTGAGCCAAATAGTTGTGATATTGGTTTATAGCAGTGTTTCCAAAGCTTGCTGGACATAGGTCACCAGGGGCCACAGATCACACCCCATCTCCCTCGTCACTCAAGATTCTAATGCAGTCAGTTTGCTGTGGGGCTGTGGGCTCTGTGTGCCGAGCGAGGCTTCCAGGGGACTCCTACCTTCCAGCAGCGTTTGGAAACTGTGACTCATGCAGGGGCCGGTCAATCCAGCTGAGCTGTTTGCGGAGTGAGGCTGGAGGTTACTTTGGCATCCAGCACACAGCATGGAGTCCTTGTCCCCAGATTTTTTCCCCTTTGGCCAGAGGAATTCTTTTGTCTGTTTTATTTCTTTGCATTTTAAAAATAAACTTCAATTTGGAAAAAAAAAAAAAAGACTTACCCGTTTGTTTTTCTAGATGAAAACAAATTGGTTTACTACACACCTCAAAATTCCCTGTGAGAAATTGCTTTGAAGTCTCAAAAATATCTGTGATTCTTCTGAGTCATGGTTTGCTGTTTTCAACTCAGTGATATCATTCTTCTTGTAACTGACTGTATTATCCTCATTGCTCTATATTTAGGAGGCCCAGACCCAAATTTACAGTTCTCCTTTGCAAAGATTTTGTGTAGTAACTAGGATTCCTCTCATTTTTTTCTACCCTTGTTTTTCAGTCATTTGTTATAATATCATCATTGTCTTCCTCTCTCTTTCTCTCTCTTTTTAAGAATTTGTTCACACTTCAGTAAGTATCTACACATCTCACTTGGATTTATAAATATAATTCTATGAAAGTAATTTCACAGAATCATTGGTTCAGAATTTCAGCTCATAGGAACTATAAGAGCTCAGAGAGAGGAGAGTCCAGCTTCCTTTTTAAATTTTTTATTGGGGTACAGTTGCTTTACAGGGGCTTCTCAGGTAATTCAGTGGGTAAAGAATCTGCCTGCAACTCAGGAGACCCAGGTTCATTTCATGGGTCAGGAAAGTCCCCTGGAGGAGGGCATGGTAACCCCCTCCAGTATTCTTGCCTGCCATGGACAGAGGATCCTGGCGGGCTAGGTCCATAGGGTCGCAAAGAGTTGGACAGGACTGAGACTTTGCAGCATGGATATTTGCTTTGCAACCAGCTTCCTTAAGTGATCCTGAGGTATATGGAGGGGAAGTGATGCTGCTGGGGTCATGGGACAAGGAGAGGCAGATTGAAAGGGAAACCCAGGCATCCCAATGCTGGGCAAGTTCTAGAACACTGTCCTCTGGGTATGGTGTGCAGGTGGCAGAGACCCCCTTCAGCGTAACAGAGTCTGCTGTTGCCCAGAAACAGCTTCTGAGCACCTGAGACATTAACAGTAGGTCTTGGTGCATGTTCTGTCGCGTCCAGCTCTTTGCGACCCCCTGGACTGTACCCCACTGGGCTCCTCTGTCTTTGGGATTCTTTCTTTTTTGGGGGGGGATTCTTTCTCCAGGCAAGAATACTGGAGTGGGTCACCGTGCCTTCCTCCAGGGGACCTTCCTGATACAGGAATCGAACATGGGTCTCCTGCATTACAGGCATATTCTTTACCACCTGAGCTACCAGGGAAACCCCTTCAGGTCTTGATAACTCTTTAATTTTCAGGGTCTCTATGAAAGTGCTACTATCCCTGGGATGGAAGCAAGGCTCAGCTGGCTCAGCCTGTTCCAGAGGAAACTCCAGAGGGGATGGAGAGTAAATTCCTGGGGGAATGAGTGAGCCAGGCCACCCCAGTGCCCTAGGGGGAGACTTGGCAAGGCTGCTTTGTGTGCCCTCGATCAAGATGGTGCCCGCTCGGTGTGACGCTCTGCCCCGGCACCCTGGAGGCAGAATGAACTGGAGTGCTCAGATGAGCCTCGCAGCTCTGCAGCATGAGGCTGAGTGCGGAGCCTGGAGAACAGGAACTCAGGCAGGAAGCCCTCCCAGGGACAGTCCCAGCGCTGTTGCCTCTCTGGCCTCCGGGCTGAAAGGTGACATGGCCGTGGAGACCCCAGCCTTGCTGTCCCCAGTGAGACCCAGCCACGTCCAGCCTTTCACGAGACACGTGTACATGTGAGTGTGAGTGTGAATGGGAGGCCTTGTGGGCATGCGGAGGCCCGCCAATGTCTATTACATGGGAGAAACATCTGTTTTCTGCAGAACATTCACAGTATCAGATGTTTTACTGCAAGGGACCCATTTTTTTTAATAAAACAAAAATGAGACATGGAAATCAAGGTAACCACATTTTAAATGTTTATGGAAGATAAAGGTTTAACCACAAGTCTTTCATCAAATGGAGGACAGTAGAGAGAAGTCAGGGATGCCCTTTGGCTGTCCTTGCCTGTGCGGTGAGACCTCACAGTCTCACCTCATATAGAACAGGGGCCTCTGGGCAGCTGGAAATATTTAGCGATGTGTCTAAACGTTGCACAGCGGCCCTGCCATTGGGCTTGTTTGGCCACGACTGTGGGGAGAGAGGTTTGCGCAGATGAAAAGCCCAGACTCAAGTGTGACAGGGCGGATGGTACCCTGGGGTATACAGCAGCCAAAGGTGCAAGGCCTTGGCTGGGAGAAGGGGCCTTCCGTCTAATTCCCGAGCTAGGAGGGTGTGAGCAGACGGAGGGCCTGGGCCACTTGCTCCATTGTTCCTGGTTTCCTGGGCTCTGGGAGCGCTAGTTCTGTGAAAACAGAAGGAGGGAATCAGAGCCTCTTTCTGATGCTCCTTGGAGGACTGTGCTTTCTTAGATGTCGACTCCATACACCATTTTCCACACTCCATGGTGTCAATGCCTATGAACAAAATGAAGCATACACCCTGTGTTTATCTGGTTGTGAGCATGGAAAATAACCTTCTTGCCCTATTCAAGGGTTTTTCCTCCCGGGACTGATGTGTACTGATATTTTATCTCATTTTCTCAGCAGATTTTCTCCTTCCCATGTTACAGATGAGAAAATGGAGGGGTCCCAAACCTCCCAACAGGGTTCTGAGTTTGCCTGGGTCACAAGCAAGAAGTCTTCCCAGTGAGGGTCAGAGTGGAAAGGGGGGACTGAAGTTGGGCTTCCCCAGGGCGGCCCTCCCCTCCCCTCTCTTTCTTTCACCTCACCTCCCCTTCCCACTTCAGGGTCTTGAATCAGTTGCTTCTCTTTGGATCTGAAGTAACTTTTCCATTTGAGAGCAATCCCTCATCTCGCAGCCCCATCACAGGGACATATCTCTCTCACCATCAGCCGCCGTGTCCCCCGAAGCATATAAAGTGTAGGATGGAGTGAGGGATCGAGTTGAATTATGTGACCTGAAGTTTATGGTGGGGGCCCACCGGACATCCGATCCTGTGTCTAAGCTCAGTTACCACAGCTCTGGCCCTGGTTGATTAGATTTTCCTGAAAGGGGGGAAGTTTTTGAGGGCGAGGATACTGGGGAGGAGGGGGCCAGGAGAGCTGTGAGCACCCTGTGGCAGCTTGTCCTGGGCATGTTTCCGATCTCTGTGGTCTCATCACGGCTCAGACCCCCAAACAGTCCAGGTGGTGTTGGGAGTGCTTGTTGGAGGAATGAAGTGAGATGGAACACACTGGGGGCTGTTTCAGCATGCCGGGGAACTTGGGGTTAGGGACAGGAGGTATCTTCTCCCCTCTAGCCCAAACCCAAGCCACGTTCATCTGGCTGAGTCAGCAGGAACTAGAATGTAAAAGGATTTTCAACCGGGGCAGTGAAACCAAAGGTATTTCCTAGGCTCACAAACCTCTTATGCTGTTAAATAAACTGGAGGATTCTGCTTGGGCCCTGAGCTTGGTCTTTATTAGAGCTGCCATGGTCCAGCTGTCTGGCAAACAAAGCAATGTTCTGTTTCCTTAGGCATATGATATAGGAATATTCGCAGAACCCTGCGACATGCCAGTCTGGCCAGAGTCCTTTCCAAGGGTCCTTGCAGCCTGAGACTCAGGTTCTGGGAATCCTAAGGTGCATTAGGCCAACATGGAAAGATTTGCGGAACTCAGAAAGCTTCAATAACCAGAGGTTAAGGAAAAAAACAACTTAAAGCCAGGCCCACAGTAGGGTCTCAATAAACATCTGTTGAGTGAATGACTTTGAATAGGGATCAAAAGACCCAGATCCTGGGGTTCTGATATTTGAGAACTAAGTCTTTTAAAATAAAACATGAAACTTCTGAGCCTCAGTTTCCCCTTCTGTTAAAGGACTTGTAAATAACCTATTCCGGTCACCTCTGAGGGCTGCTTTGAGGATCAAAGAATGTGCATTATGTCCTGCAAGGTTTTGATGCAGGCACCCGGATTACTGTCTTCTTTTTGCTCTCAAAAGCTCCCCTTGTTAAGCATCCATGACCTTTGTTCACACAAAGGCACTTTCTCAGCCTGGTTTCTGTTCCAGCCAGTGCTGGAACAGTAAAGAGAGGGGAAAAGAGAGGGGAGGTGAGGGACACCCTGGGGAAGCCCAACTTAAGTCCCCCTTTCCAGTGCTGGAACAGTGCTGGAACATGACTGCTGGAACAGTGTAGGGCAGTCTTTCTCGTCAATCATTTTACTGCTCTTCGGTGTGTGTGTGTGTGTGTGTGTGTGTGTGTGTGTGTGTGAGATAGGGGTGTGAGATGTGTGTTTGTGTGATGAGTATGCATGTGTGTGTGTTATGTATATGTGTGTGATATGAGTATGTGCATGTGTGTGATGTGTATGTGAGTATGGTGTGTGTGTAGAATATATGATGCGTGTGTGCATCTGTGTGCGATGTATAATGTGTGTGTATGGGTGTTTATGTGAGACATGAGTTGTGTGTGTGATAAGTGCGGAGGTGTGATGTGTGTGTGTGTGATGTGTAGTCTGTATGAGGCGTGTGTGTGTATTATGTGTGTGCATGTGTGGTTTAAGTGGGGATGGGATATAGTCTGATTCTAGGAAAGCCCTTCATTCTTAGGATCTTGGTTCCTCTCCACATTTATCTTTTTCACCTGAGGCCCTCAGGTCTCTTGTGTAGCCCTAGGCAACCACGTCTCTTTCTACAGCACCCCTTGCTTCCAGTAAACTCAAATTGGCTTCAATTCTCCAGGAAGGTGAAGCTGCTTCTCTTTGGGTTATTACCTTCTTGGTTATTACTAATGATCGTTCATCTTGTTCTGGAACTTTCCATTTAGAAACTGTTTCTCAATAATAAAATTGCTGCCAATGTCAGAGTCACCATGTTGAGCACTTTACATGCCATAAATAAAAGACACACTAACACAAAAAGGTGGCATTGATGAGGAAGGGCAAGGCTTGCAATACGTGAAGCGCTTTTACAAATCAATATAAGCTAAGTGTTCCAAAATACAAAGTCGATGGACTTAAAACTTAGCAATTTGCAAAAGAATAAATATACAAATCTCATGACTCCTCTCCACAGTCCAGTCTCCCTTTCATGGATGAGGAAACTGAGGCCAGGAGAGGTTAAATCAAGTTACACAACTAATGGTCCAGGGCAGGACTATGAACCCATAAGGGTTCAGAATCCTGGCAAGGATTATTAGTATTGTCATTTTATAGATGGGAAAGCTAAAGGGCTGTCTGTGTATGTCTAAACTCACACTAATTAAAGGTGTGATTGCCTGCATTTGACATCCACTTAGCTAACTTGCTTGCTGACTGAAGAAGTGATGGGTATAGGAATCCGGGAACTGGAATCAGGGTTTGGGGTGTGTGAGGGTTAAGGGTGCCTGGGCAGGCTGATGTTTAAAATGGTCAATTAACAGTGTGGGTCCTGCCTTGCCAGGGCACCCAGCTGTTGACTGGCTGAACAAGGCATCTGAACGTAGAGCTGATGCTCTGCGTGCTGTGCCTTGTGACCCAGCCTTCCACTGGCTCTGGTCTCTGCCCATAGCCACAGCTACACCCACATACGGTACGGAAGATCAAGAGAAAGTTAAGTACAGCCTGATTTTTGCACCCTGCTAAGCTGTGGTTGATACCTAACCTGGAGAAATCCTGATTCTTTGACTCAGAAATTAGCATGTAAGTGCAGACACCTAATAGCTAAAAACAGTGTCTAATAAATCTAGTAAGTTTTCATTGTTTCTATTCATAATCCGAAGTGACCTGGCTGGCTGGCTGGGATTGGGGCTGAGAGGAGGGCCCCATCTTTATGTAAGACATGTTTGCTACCAGCTGCCGAGGGAGCCATCCTGTCTGTATTGTTAATATGATAGAGGCCTTGGTTTCCAGTAACATCTCTTTGGAATTTCTGTCTCAGACCCTGTGCAAATGAACATAATCCCTGGCAGGAAAGGCATTTCAAAGTCCTGGCATCAGGCTTGGGGCCTCTGACTTTCACGTGAGGAATGCCAGATGCTGCTGGTCTTTCATAGGCCTGGGTTTTACTCTGGATGCTTTGGGTGTTCTTGCTGGGGAGGAGGAGGCTGCTGGCTCATGAGGGCTGTCATCCAGGACTTTCCCAAGAAAGAGGATGCGGAACAATTTTCTAAATGTCTCAGGACAACTAGAGACATTTAGGATAACCCGTCTTCCAAGTTTTTAATGAGCAGGACACATTTTTAGTCTTTTTTTTTTTGTTTAGATATTTATTTATTTGGCTCCATCAAGTCTTAGCTGCGGTGCGTGACCTTAGTCGCTCTGTGGCATGTGGGATCTGACTTCCTCGAGGGATCAAATACACATCCCCTGCATTGAAAGATCGATTCCCAGCCACCGGGCCACCAGGGTGGTCCTTTAAATGATTTGGTGCCGCACTTCCTACCCTTTCTCTAGTCATACCACATGTAGAACAGAAGATTGTTGAACAGAATATTTCTAAGGAAAGTAGACACAGCTACTTCTAGCCAGAGGAGGCTACTAGTCCAGGGGCTCTGGCTGTCTCAGCTCCTGGGGGATTATTTATCTCAGTCGACCTGTAACCAATCAAGACCTGCCAAAGAGCACCAACCAAGCGGCTGGGAAGCTCTGATAGGAATACGCAGATTGGGCTCATTGAAGACTGTCAGACTGCCATTCGTTTATTTTACATTTGCCCCTTAAACACTACTGATCAACTGTCCTTCGTCAGGCACCAGGTTCTATGGATGGGTACTGGGAGGGGCAAAAGCAGCTACGTATCATCCCTGGCCTCATGGAACATGAGCATTCAGGTAAGTGGTCTGTCACTGACTAGCTAAGTGGCCTTGGACGAGTCACTTAACCTCTCTGAACTTCACTTTCTTCACCTGTCCAATGAGAATGAGAAGCATGTACCTTGTGGGATTATTGTGAGGGTGGAACGAGATCATATTTATTAAACAGCCTTGCTCAATGGCCAGCTAGCAGGGAGTACTTACTAAATGGGGATGCACTTGCTACAAGGTGAAAGGTTGGTATAGGGTTATTAGATTACTGTTCTCTATCTCGTACTCTGTACTGCTTGATGATATTTTACAGCGGTTTCTGGAAGAAAGGGAAGTTGCATAGAATCGTTTGGGTGGGGTGGGAAAAGGGAGGAGTGTTAGGTGTTAGTAGCTCAGTGTGTCCGATTCTTTGCAACCCCATGGACTGTAGCCCACCAGGCTCCTCTGTCCATGGGATTCCAGGCAAGAAAAGAAGAGAAGGATATTGCTAAAGGTACTGCTCATCTTTCCCCCTTCCTAGTAGACTGCTGCTGACACCTGGAAGGTATTGGTCCAAGGTCTCTGAGCTAGACTGGGCTTGCAGAATGTATAGTTTTCTTAACTTCCCACGTGGTTTGGATGCAGAGCAACTTTGAGAAACACTGGTATGGTTGACACTCTAGAAGGGTGACTTTCCTGTCTCCGTCCTATTGTCTCGGGTCACAAGGGTACATAGTCATAGGTCCTCTGCCAGTCTAGTGGAAGGTACTAATTGACCCCAGACCCAGTCAGTTTGATGAGGGGGTAGGCATCTGGCTGAAATCTGCACAGTCAGAATTCCTCACCCATGAATCTGGAATAAGGACCAAGAGATTTCATTCTTGGCTAACACTTTCAAACAAAGAAGAAATACAAATTTTGGACCAGCAAGGAGGCTTCTCCCCACTATGTGGACTGAGTTAGCAGAGAGATAATGGAGTCATTGGGAGAGAAAAAAGGGAATAACCCCTGGGTTCCCCATGGATCTTCATTTTCTGATTCCAGTCTGCTCATTAGGTTTAATTGCCCTTGCCCTCAGGTTCTGTGAACCTACGCTTGTATATTTAACATAAGGTGGTTTCTGTTTCTTGCAACCAAAAGAATTCTCTTTAATAAAAGAACTATTAATAAAAGGGGACTTATTTATTTTGCTATGAAGAAAGGAAAGGATTTGGATAATTTGAAGAGGGTCTGAGCCAGTGGTACAGAATTTATTCAGTCAAATTTAGGATATTAAATCTCACGTCATCTCACTTCATGGAGCAGTCTCAACTTTGGGGCTTCCCTGGTGGCTCAGATGGTAAGGAATCTGCGTGCAATGCAAGAGACCCAAGTTCGATCCCTGGGTCAGGAAGATCCCCTGAAGAAGGGAATGGCTACCCACTCCAATATTCTTGCCTGGAGATTTCCATGGACAGAGGAGCTGGATGGGCTACAGTCCATGAGGTCACAAAGAGTCGGACATGACTGAGTGACTAACACACACACACAGTCTTAACCTTGAACAAGAATGTTTACCATCTGCACCTTCAGTTCAGTTCAGTTGCTCAGTCATGTCTAACTCTTTGTGACCCTATGGACTGTGGCACGCCAGGCCTCCCTGTCCATCGCCAACTCCTTGAGTTTACTCAAACTCATGTCCATTGAGTCAGTGATGCCATCCAACCATCTCATCCTTTGTGGTCCCCTTCTCCTGCCTTCAATCTTTCCCAGCATCAGGGTCTTTTCTAATGAGTCAGTTCTGTGCATCAGGTGGCCAAAGTATTGGAGTTTTAGCCTCAACATGAATCCTTCCAATGAACACTCAGGACTGGTTTCCTTTAGGATGGACTGGTTGGATCCCCTTGCAGTCCAAAGGACTCTCAAGAGTCTTCTCCAACACCACAGTTCAAAAGCATCAATTCTTTGGCGTTCAGCCTTCTTCACAGTCCAACTTGCACATCCATACATGACCACTGGAAAAACCATAGCCTTGACTAGACGGACCTTGTGTCTGCTCCTTATACCTGAGAGATTGAATGTTTCCTCAACTTCATCTGGTCCTGCAACCTGGAACATTAATGATGACGATGATTTCCATTTGTATGTTTGCCTTATAGTTTACAAAACTTAGGTCACCTTTGTAGGATACCACAAACACAATTGTTTAATTTGTTGATTCTGTGCATTAGTTGTGCTCTGAGCTATGGGTCACATGCTATTTAAAACTTTATTTTAGTTCACAGAGGGCTCCTGCTAGAAACTTTGTAAGCAGTACTTTTCTCTTGTGTGGTGATATCACCAAAGAAAATGGTTTAAGTTAGGAGAATAGGTTGTTCCAGTTGGCAGTGGAGGAAGAAGCAGTGGATGATGGGGGTGGGAAGAAGTGGGCTTACATACCTGGAAATCATTAAGAACAAAAGTGATATGATCAAGACATATGCTTATCTTATCAGGATAAAGCCCTGACTTTTGGGTCCTGTTCCAGCCCTGGGTTTTTATGTTACTAAATGGTGAAGTCATCAGGTGAGAATACAGACTCAATGCCTGTCTCTTTGACCAGTTTACACTGCAGTGGCCTGATTTGGGTTCCTATTCTCAGTGAAGCTGTTTCCTCATCTGTAAAATGGGGTTGATCATATTTCTGGTGTATTAGTTAAGGTCATCCAGAGAAACAGAACCAACAGAAATATCTGTATTTCTGAGAGAAGGGAGAGGAGAGAGAAACTGACTTTACAGAATTGGTCCATGTGATTGTAGAGGCTTGCCAAGTCCAAAATCTGCAGGGTAGGCTGTCAGGCTGAAAACTCAGGGAAGAGTTGCTGCCCAATTCCTTCTTGCTCAGGGATGGTCAGACTTTGTTCTATATTCAGGCCTTTAACTAATTGGATGCGGCCCACCACATTATGGAGAGTAATCTGCTCACTCCAAGTTGACAGATTCAAATATTAATCTCATCCAATAAACTACCTTCACAGAAACATCCAGAATAATGTTTGATTAAATAGCTGGTCAACATGGCCCAGTCAAGTTAATTTGAAAATTAACCCTTGTCACATCTGGTCGCATGGGATAGGAAAGAAGGTTTAACTGTGAGAAGTGTTTTATGAGTGGTAAATTGCTCTATACTGCCAAGAGAGAGGGAAGCTCTGTGGGTTCTGCCCTCCACCCCAAGTGAGAGTGTCCTGGCACACAGAGGGTTAAGGGGCCCCTGCCTCTCCGGCTCTTCCACCTGCTGTCTGAACTGTCACTATCCCCTCCCTGACCCTCAGGTGAGGAGGGACTGAAGTGGGGGCTGAAGTCGTCTGACATCTGATACTTCCTTCCTGCCTGGATTAGAGTCATATTGTCAATATCATGCCAGTGTTTACCAAATTAACAAATGGACTTCAAGTTAAACACTGAACAATTTGTGAGATGGATTTTTAAAAAATGTGACTGGGCTCAGGGGATCACTCACAGGTGATGGGCTGTTTGCCTTATTTGGACTTCTGGCCTTTAACATCATGTCATTTTAAATTGCTTTTCATGGAAAATGGCCTCCCTGCCATTCTTTAGCCTCCGCAGAGAGCCTCCGGCCAGGCATTTCTGTGCACAGCTGGAGCCTTGCCTTGCTGTGGGGCAAGCTTCTTTCTTCTGGGCCCAACAGAGACAAATATCCTCTGGTCACTTGGTCCAGAATGGAAAATTAAGTGTGTTGAAACACTTCACTCCCCACCAGGAATTTGTAGCAGCAGAGCAGGACGGAGCAGGGCTTTTAGCCAGTCATTACTGTCTGCTAGTAGCAACAAAGAAATCAGAGGTTTCTCTGTGAAGTGGGCATGACACCAGGGTCCAGACTGGGTGTTTCTTGTGCTTCTAGTTGTTGGCATCGTGTCCACAGCAAAATACCCAGAGACGTGTCTGCATCCTCTCCTGTCACTTGAGAGGCATCCCTCGAGGGGTACACTGACTTAAGTGCCTCTCAGCGATGGGAGACACCTTGACTGCTGGCAGACAGGCTGCTCGGAGAAGGGGGCCTTTGGGTAGACCAAGCGATGAGTGTCTTTTGTAGATTTTCATCTCATAGCCTATTAATTTTTAAATGCTATTTATTTTGGAAAGACATGAAAAGAAAAGAGAGAAGTGGATTTCAGCACCTTTCCCGTGTGCTGTTCTGCAGTTGTTTCTGTAAGGCAGCAAAGCAACCATTTAAAAAGTGAAAGACTTAGGTCAATTATTTTTCTTTCCTTAGATTACTGGACAGCAAAGAGCTAGTTTAACTGAATTGACCAGTTGTTTGATGAATCAATCAATCAGCAAATATTTGTTCTGTGAGGTCTGTGAGCAAGGCACTCACTGTTTGATTAAATTGTTTGATGAAACAGAACAAATAGACCTGTCTTCTAGGTGCCTTGTAGACACAGTCTAGCTGTGTGCAGCTAATTACCCTACCACCTCTAATTACAGATACACGCTCAAACTGAACTCTTTTCCCTGAACCAAAAGTTAATCCTGGAAATCTGGTAATGCAATTACTGTGCTTGTTTCAACAAGTGGGAGAGAGAGGGAAGGAGGGAGGGAGGGCGAGAGAGAATATGAATATACCCCATTTATGCAGCCCCACAATGAGAGAGAGAGTTACAAAAAGACTTTTATATCCAAGGAAAAATGAAGGTTTGTAATTGTGTATGATTTGGTGTCCAAGATTAGGCTTGGAAAAAAAGCCGGAATCAACTTTCCTAAGTGGCATTTAATGCACTCCCATGGGTTTTGATTTCTCATTAGCTTAGTTTTTAATTGATGTCACAAGTCAAAGTCAGGACCATATTTCAAGAAGGAGGAAATAATGAAAACGCTCAGGAAACACACGAAATGACCAAAAAACACTCTAAACCACAACAGTGAAAAAAACATATCTTTCTTCTAAACATTGTCTTAGTGTGAAGCAACCTGATCTGTCAGATATGCTTGTCACATCCACATATTTTATAATCCAATATGTTCAGGCAAGAATTTTGGCACAATCTGCCAACAGCAATCTTGAACTTTTCTTGACACTCTAAAGAGCACGTAGGGAGGGGAAGGGGGGCAGATTTGGGGGCAGCCTTAACCCTTTTATTCAGCATCTAAGAGCCCTGTGGAGTAAACTTCACCCAAGAACAGCCCCAGGGGAGGACCCACCATGTGAATAGTTGATGACCCATCCTGAGTTCCAACAGCAGCTATTGCTATAGCCCCACCTGCAGCCTCCCTGCCTGTCAGTCACGGCGGGCTTTAAAGCTAACCCCCACTCAGGGACCCCACTCCAGTACTCTTGCCTGGAAAATCCCATGGACATAGGAACCTGGTGGGCTGCAGTCCATGGGGTCGCAAAGAGTCAGACACAACTGAGTGACTTCACTTTCCCTTTTCACTTTCATGCATTGGAGAAGGAAATGGCAACCCACTCCAGTGTTCTTGCCTGGAGAATGCCAGGGATGGGGGAGCCTGGTGGGCTGTCGTCTATGGCGTCACACAGAGTCAGACATGACTGCAGTGACTTAGCAGCAGCAGCAGCAGCCACTCAGGGATGACCTCGCCTGGACTGCCATCCAACTCAGTTCAATTCATGGAAGCACAGAGTTCACAGGACTGGGATGATCTAATCCGGTGGTTCTCAGTTTTGGCTGCAACTTGGAATCATCTGGAATGCTTTGTGTGTGTGTGCCCAATCATATCCTACTCTTTGCAACCCCATGGACTGCAGCCCACCAGGCTCCTCTGTCCATCGAATTTTCCAGGCAAGAATACTGGAGCAGGTTGACATTTTCTACTTCAGGGGATCTTCCCAATGCAGGGATCTAACTTGCATCTTCCGAGTCTCCTGTACTGCAGGTAGATTCTTTACCACTGAGCCACTGGGGAATGCTTTTAAAAAGGACAAAAACTGATGTCTGTTCCCACCCACCACAATTCAAGCAAAAGCCTTGGGGTAGGTCCTGGCTAGTGAGACTTTTTATAAGTCCCCAGGTGACTGTAATGTGATACCAGGATTGGGAACCACAGTCTAATCTTTCAGTTTATGGAGGCCCCCAGTTGGGGGTGACTGCCAGTGTCTGGGCCAGAACTCGCATCCAGGCATAGGTCAGTTTGGTGGCTTGATGGTTTTGAACACCAGCAGAGGCTCAGTCCTGCCCTGGGCTCCATGGGGTTGCAAGAGGAAACTGAAGCTGCTCCATGCCCCCAAGGAGTGTACAGCCTCGGTATGGCAGCAGAACTCATCAATGAAGCAGTCAAATGAAATGGTAGGGCAATGCTCACTCAAGGATGGAGCTTCCTATTGTCCAATGCCAAGTCCAGACTAAAGTGTCCTGGAAGAGATACTAAAAACACTGGTTGGAATGGAGGGAAGCATTATGGGAGTCAGGAGCCCATAGGCAGAGCTCAGGGCTGGGACACGTGGCCAGGAAAGGGGAGGAGAGGGCACTTTCCAGGGGCAGGGGTTGGGTGACAACTTGGAGGTTGGAATGAATGTGCTTTAATGGCCTTTGCTGGAGAGACCCCAGGACTTGAGAGAAGCTTGAGGGGGAATTCAGGGCAGAGAGGCAGGCACTGCCAACAGGAGAAATCCAAAGAAGCTAAGTTTAAGGGTGACTGTCTTCCCCACATGGGGAGACATTGCTGAAAGTTAAAACCAGATGGTAGAAGGGACTTAGCATATAGTTGTCTGATGGGAATCCTGTTCTGGTCAATTGGTAGCCACGCTGTACCAAGAGTTGAATATTTTGAAATCTCCCATGCATCACATCCTTGGGATTATGGTGCCAGTTTCTTTGGGAGCGTTATTTTGAGCCAAGTATTTTGGGGAATTCTCTGGACTGTTTAGGGTGGGGCGAGAGACATTTAGAGACAAGCGGGTAAAGAGAGACTTCTTATCAGTGCTAATAAAAGCTCCATGTCCTCAGATATCAAACCCATGTCCCCAGTGTGGCAGTTGTTGGGCCATGAGGTTGATGGGGTCTCTCTTCCCTCACATACACCTTCTCACTGAGGCTCCTCTCCCCTTGTCTCCTCTTCTGCTGAAACTCTTGCCTGGTCGTCTGCTTCCTCTCTTGACTTCGTGGATTGAGCCTGCCTTTGCTGTGCTTTTTGTAAGAACAGGCCCAGAAAGCCTTTTTTTTAAAGAGAAGGAAGGTGGGGTGTGGGCACCAAATGTCCTCATCCTTCAGAGCTCTGTTGTTCAGACCCTGCAGGAGCCCACAGGCAGACAGGCCTTCCTCTTAAGCATGCTATTCAGCCACACGCCTTCCTCTCAAATCACATATTTGTTACTTGACTACCGTCTTCTCCATTTACTTTGTAGGCAAGTGCGGCTACTAAGCAGCCACTCCCATTCTAGAGGTTGGCCTCACCACAGCACTCTGTATGCTTTGGAAAGCCTCTGGGGTCCTTGCTCTGTGAGCCCACGCTAAGGGCTTCCCCTCAGAAGCCATCTTGATTTCGGCTTGCCTGACTTGATTCTGATAGTGAAGCCAGCTCGAAATTCCCACCCACCAAAAGTGAAGGAGACTAAACTAGGGATACCATGGCCATTTTGGATCTGTCTCTGTAAGATAGGGTTTCTCTTTACTGGATCGTGTTTCTCGTACTTAGCCCGAGAAATGCAAAGCTGAAAGAGGCCTTTGAGATCACTCGATCTAGTCCCTGTTTTAAAGTCTGTATGGATGAATGGCTAAGAAGAGAAGGTCTGGTGTCATACTATATATAAATATATATATGTGAATTGATATACATACATATATACACACATACATATATAGATATGCATATATGTTAGTCGCTCTGTTGTGTCTGACTCTGTGCATTGATTGACTGGGTTTAAATCTTGGTCCCACCACTTTGAAGTTGCATGACCTTGGATATGTCATTTAACCTCTTTGAACAGGTATAACAGTTCTTGTGTCATTGGTTGGTGGCCATAATTAAAGGAGATAATTCGCATAAAGTGCTTAGAATAGAGCTTGGCCTATAAATACAGTTTTATCATTATTGCTGTAAATAAAGAACTTGAGACAGACATATTCTGTAGACTTGCAGGAAACTGGATACTGGGAACTAGTTTGTAATTTGTCATGTTAGTTAAGTGGTTCTTAAACTTTTCACCAGAGAATACCTAATATCAGAGAAGAGTGGAAACATAAATCCAAGTAATCCAGGGGCTTAACTCCATTCCATAAGAATCTTGGACTTTTGTGTTATCTGTAAAAATGTATGTAAAACTTGCATTTTATTTCTTAATGTTTGTGTTTGTTCCAATATAGAATCAGTGGTTTCCCCCACAAGCTCCTTATCTTTATGAAAATCAACTCTCCTAAGCATGTGTTGCTTATTTATTGTACAGCGAGCATATCTGAGTGTGAAACTCTAGTTTGAGGGACTT
Organism: Capra hircus; assembly: GCF_001704415.2. Lineage (NCBI taxonomy): Eukaryota > Metazoa > Chordata > Mammalia > Artiodactyla > Bovidae > Capra > Capra hircus. Next base: position 27,291,015 of record NC_030818.1, on the reverse strand, counting down.
GAAATTAGTATATGGAGTATCTTAAACAGCCAATGACTGTTTCCATGAAAGGTGAGACTTCAGATGTGTTGCAGAAACCAGGAGGGAGAAAGTTATACAGAAGTAGCACCTCCTCCCTGGGAAGGAGGCGGGGCAGCCATAGGAGATGATGATAACTTCATCCCTGAAAGCTGGCAGTTTTTTGTTCTGGGTAGACCCAGAGGCCCCTCTGTGTGATTCTCTGGGCTCCAGACTGGGGGCTCTGGTCCCGCCATGCCCCGGGGAGGCCACAGTCTGAAAGACGCAGCGTGACTTGGTGCCTCGAGGCAGGCTATGTGCTGAAACGGAGGCGAGACAGACTGTCAGCGTGGAAACCATGCGGTGACAGCTTCCTTCACCCTCCAGACCCGTCAGCTCACAGGGGAGCTGACAGGCCTGGACTAATAAGGTAAACAAAGGCTTTCCAGCAGCAGAAGGAATGCCGGCATTCTTTCTTTAATGTTTCCCTATTCATAACATGTCAGAGACTTAACGCCTGGCCCAGCGGAGGCAGCAGTTCCTGGCTTTTAAGATCTCCCAGGGGTAGTGTAGGGCAAGGCCGGAAGCCCAGAGGCTGAGTGCAGAGTCAGAGCACCTGACCGCTTCCTTGGGAAGTCCTAAAGGAGTGTGTCTGAAGATAAAGTCTCAACTGCAGCCTGTTGGCTGAGGCCCAGTCACAGCCATCACAGCCATTGCCTGACTTTCTCTCTCCCCATTCCAAAGCTCTTCATACTCACTCACCTTTCTCATTCCAGAAGCTCAGTTACACTTTTCTTTATTTATCTTAGACACTGCCAGGGAAAACCGCCTCAGTTTTGCCTTCTTGGAGATCTAGCCGGTGTGCATCCTCCCATTTCATTCTAGAAAAGCCACCAGCTTTTCTGGATCACCCACTGCCCCCCTGCCACCTCACATTAGGTGTTTCTGTCTCCTGGACCCCTTTCCTATCCACCCACTCAAACTCCCCCTTGCACGTCAGAATCTGTTTGCAGGGCTGGGGTGGCAGTAATACAGTATTTTTGTACCATTACTTAAAAAGACAAATGGCCTGTTAGGCTTTTAGGATGTAATTTAAAAGCCATTTGTCTAGTGGTAATAACTGGAAATGGACTTCCGCTGTAGGCCAGGATGACTTCCTCCCAGAGCACGGGATTGGCTAATGGTGACCACTTGGCTGTGGCTGTTTTCAGATGTACCTACTGCTTCCACTGGAAGGTTTGGGGAGGGAGGAAATGGCATTTTGAGGGGACTGTGAGCTCATGGAGGGCTTTGGAGAAAGGCCGATGCTGCTGCTCTTGTTTACGTACTGAGAGGACCAGGAATAAAAATAAGTTCACAAGGGTGGAGATCGTGATGGTTTTAACAGCCAAATCTCACCCATTGGAACCCTTGAAATTTGAGAAGTTTGGGCTTCATCTTTGTTCTAAGAATCAGCAGGTGAATTTGAATGTCTAGCTTTGGTGTACCCCAGAAGTGACATTTCTCAGGCAACTGTGGCTTTTTCCTGCAGAGAGCAGTTTTATTTTAATTATTCATGACAGTTTTCAAGAATATATTACCTGTGCCTCTTCAACAGAATTGTTGCAGAGATGTTAAGTGCTCATTGATGACTCAGGACCATTATTTTGAATGTCAATTTTGAAGATGTTGTCTTCTTTTTGCTATTCTTTTATTCATTATGTGTTATTTTATAATTATATCACTTCATCCATCTTGTCATTTAATATACATTTACTCTTTATTTAGTGGGGAAAGATGATGGAAACATCCCAAATAACAGAATAAATGATGATGTCTTAATTCTCTGGATTACTCTGTGACCTTTGAAAAGGATGTAGAAGACTATTGACATAAAAATTAAAATATTGGAAAGAATTTTGCTGTATCACTAAATGATGTAGATGCACCTGTTCAAGCTGAATTTAGAAAAGGCAGACAAACCAGAGATCAAACTGCCTACATCCACTGGATCATAGAAAAAGCAAAAAAATTCCAGGGGAAAAAAATCTACCTCTGCTTTATTGATTACGCCAAAGCCTTTGACTGTGTGGATCACAACAAACTGTGGAAAACTCTTCAAGAGATGGGACTACCAGACCACCATACCTGCTTCCTGAGAAAACTGTATGCAGGTTAAGAAGCAACAGTTAGAACCGGACATGGAACAGCAGACTGGTTACAAATTGGGAAAGGAGTATGTCAAGGCTGTACTTGATGTACACCCTGCTTATTTAACTTGTATGCAGAGTACATCATGCAAAATGCTGGGCTAGATGAAGCACAAGCTGGAATCAAGATTGCTGGGAGAATTACCAATAACCTCAGATACACAGATGACACCACCCTTATGGCAGAAAGCAAAGAAGAACTAAAGAGTCTCTTGATGAAAGTGAAAGAGGAGAGAGAAAAAGCTGACTTGAAACTCAACATTTAAAAAACCAAGATCATGGCATCTGATCCCATCACTTCATGGCAAATATATGGGGAAATAATGGAAACAGAGAGAGACTTAATTTTAGTGGGCTCCAAAATCACTGCAGATGTGAGTGCAGCCATGAAATTAAGACACTTGCTCCTTGAAAGAAAAGTTATGACCAACCTAGATAGCATATTAAAAGGCAGAGACATTACTTTGCCAACAAAGGTCCATCTAGTCAAAATTATATTTTTTCCAGTAGTCATGTATAGATGTGAGAGTTGGACTATAAAGAGAGTTGAGCACTGAAGAATTGATGCTTTTGAACTGTGGTGTTGGAGAAGACTCTTGAGAGTCCCTTGGACTGCCAGGAGATCCAACCAGTCCATCCTAAAGGAAATCAGTCCTGAATACTCACTGGAAGGACTGATACTGAAGCTGAAACTCTAATACTTTAGCCACCTGACGTGAAGAGCCGACTCATTAGAAAAGTCCCTGATGCTGGGAAAGACTGAAGGCAGGAGGGGAAAGGAATAACAGAGGATGAGATGGTTGGACGGCATCACCAACTTGATGGACATGAGTTTGAGCTAGCTCTGGGAGTTGGTGATGGACAGGGAGGCCTGGCATGCTGTAGTCCATGGGGTCGCAAAGAGTCGGACATGACTGAGTGACTGATCTAAACTGACTGAAGTGATGCAGCGGGCTGCTAAACATTTTATACATCAGGGTGACCCCTATGCCTGGGAATCCTGTTGGGTTCTGATTCCAGACAGTTCAAATCAATGCATGAAGATGCGATAGTACTCAGCCTTAGATGAAAGTTCTGTGTGTTCAGTTAAAGGATTCCAGGCAAAGCAAGCAGCATTTACTGATCACCTATCACATGCCAAACTCTATTTCAGTTGTTTTCGTGTTATCTCTGTTGACTGGTAATGATGCTCCGTGATTATCTTTGTTTTCATAGACAAGGCAGCTAAAGCTAAGAGATACTGTGTGGCTTGCGCAGATTCACACAGTTGAAAGAGAGTGGAGTGAGGATTTGGATATAAATATTGATATAATTGACTCCAAGTCCGATGTACTTGCTTCTATGCTACACCAATTATCTATTGCTTCAGTAATGCTGCATGATGCATGACAGGCAACCGCAAAACCGCAGTGGCATGCAACAGTAAGTGCATATTGTTCACCCCTCTGGGGTCAGCTGGGAGTCAGCCAGGCCCTTCTGCTGTTCTTGGCTGGGCTCAGCCACATGTCTTGTGGTTGACTGGCTATTGGCTGATCTAGGCTGGCCTTGTCTGGGGCAAATGGGGTGACTCGGCTCTGCTCCACATGTCTTTCATCCTTCAGCAGGCTAGCCCAGGCATGTCCTCATGGCAGTGACACAGGTGGAATAGCGAGAGGAATCATACAGCCCCTTGAGTCAGATAGGCTGGGAATAGCACACAGTCATTTCTATTGGCCAAACCAAGTCACATGATCCAGTTCAGCATCAAGAATGAGGAATACACTCCTCCTCTTTTATGGAAGAATCACAAAGTTATGTTGTAAAGGGTGTGGATACAGGGAAGGGTGAAAATTGAGGCCATTGAGGGAATCAATCGTATACGACAAGCTGCCTTATTCAAGCAGGTGTTCTGAGGGCTTCATCTGGGGGGTGGAGAGGAGGAAGACAGATATCTGTCGAACCAAAATAACATTATTCCATAATATGTTGTTAGAAGAGTGTCCCATTCCTAGATAAATTTGAGAAATGCTGCATAAATCAAACTGAAGATTTATCTACTGTGATACTTCTCAGTGCCTTCAATATGTCAGGGTGCATTGTGATACTAGATGGAGAGAGTATTCAATATTTCCCAAACTCATTTTTCATACAGCCTACCTGTTAACATCTCTTAGGAAAAATATTCTGGGAAACCCCAGTTTTGAAAATAACAGACTAATGACTCATGAAAGTGAAAGTCGCTCAGTCGTGTCAACTCTTTGCAACCCCATGGACTACACAGTCCATGGAATTCTCCAGGCCAGAATACTGGAGTGGGGAGCCCATTCCCTTCTCCAGGGGATCTGCCCAACCCACAGATCGAACACAGGTCTCCCGCATCGCAGGCACATTCTTTACCAGCTGAGCCACAAGGGAAGCCCAGTGACTCTTAGGGTGACTTTTAACACCAAGTCCTACTATTTGATGCTGTCCTGTAACACGGGCACGCACTCTGGGACTATTAAGCAAAGGAGAGAGGTGCTTTTGTTGTGTGTCTCCCAATCCCCACATGAAATGAATGTATCTTCATGACGCAGAAAGCAGACAAACGGAGCTGTGTCCGCTGCATTTCTTCGACTGTCAGTGCTTCCTGATCCTGGGCGCTGGCACTCAGGTGCCATATCTGGGCAAGAGGCCGAAGGACACGTGTCCTCTAAGAGTACAAAGTATGGGCTTGGTGAAGTAGAAAGCTTTCTGTTCCTCAGCTATTCCTTCCACTTCCCAGGGAGTATTGTGATAGTCCTGTCCTGAGATTCCTGCAAGTATTTCCTTCAGGTACCTGTCGCGGCATATTAAAAACAAAATCAAAAACCTGCAGGAGCAAAGGTAGCTCAGTTAAAAGCACAGTTGTCTCACAGTTTAGGAACATGTGCTTGAATATAGTCAAGCATGTGAGTACAAAGGCTGATTCTTCTCTATTTGGTAAAATGGGACCAACAAAATTGCTACTTGTTGAACTTTTTTAACCTCCGTCAGAGCCCTATGTGTGCATGAAAATATCAATGTAACATAAAAAGAAAACAAGTCTGTAAGGCTGACTTTATCACATGAAAAATGGTGTGATTTTTCTAACATGGTTTTCATTGCTGTGCTGAGTAATTCCCTCCTTGCCCTCAGCTGAGCTCTGAGGCCTGGGCTTTGCCTGGCACTGCTTCTGGCTCACCCTGCCAGCTTGCCCAGGAGGACTCCACTCCTGCCCTCCACCTCCTCCTTTGGAACTGCATCCATTGATCTCTGACTTGGACTCTGCTATCTGGAAGTACCAGCCTCCCTGTGTGCTAGGAGGTCTGGCAAGGAGTGGAGTGGGGGCCTGTAACCAATGCTTCAGACAGACTCTTCCTTTCCTCCAGAGGCTTAACAAAAATGACTGGGGTTGATTTGGCAGGGCTGGAAATGATCCGTCATCCCCCTCTTCCAGTGATCTCCATGCGCAGGCGCAGTGCTTACTGTTCTGGGTTCATATGATCACACGTGAACTCATGCTCTTTGGAACTGTGTTCATTTACATAACACATTTCTCAGGTGCCCGTAAGTTATGCATGAGTCTGTGTTAATCATCTGAAATCTCATTTGAACACAACACTTTTTTTCTTACTCTGCAGGTTTACCTCTCTCTTCCCACTCAAGTTCATGCAGCGCTTCAGAAGCAGTTGGGTCTCTCTTCCCTGACACTGTGGGGCAGGTGCTCAGAAGCCCATGTGGAGTGGGGTATCTCACCCGAGGCAACTTGATGGGCTGGCAGAGGATCTGTAAGGGCCAGGAGTCCCTGCCCCACAAACCCTTCCTCTCTCCTCATCCTCCTTTCTCCAGGCTTGTTGGCCGGTCTCTGCTAGGAAAGCTAGTGTATGGGACAGTCAAGCCATTCCTAACTAGCCCTGGGTTCATGCTTCTGGGAGCCTTTCCCAGAATTCCACTAGGCAAGGCCTCTGTATTGACTAATGTCCAGTGATTATTTCCTCTCGCCAGTTAGAATTCTCAAGAGCTGAGAACGGTTTTTTCTCAGCCACCAGAAGGTGTGAGCAGAAGCACTACAGAGGACAGAATCTTAAGTAGTTCTCATCAGGTTTGCCCCGACGGGAATTCATTCCTCTCCTCTGCCTGGCTCCATCCTGCTCCCCGTGTGTCATGACCTGAGCAAAAGCCAGGTTCAGTTCCCACAGGTGCACAGACCCCACTCTCCTAAATGAGAGAGATGAGAAAAGTGATGAGAGCTGATATCCCTGCTTCCCAAAACAGGAAGCAGGCAGGATAGATTGACTTGATATGGAGCTATCAGACTGCAACTTGCTCACACTGGGACTTTTATCACTGCCACTCATCAGCACTCCGGCAAGCTCATGAATAATGTATTTCCCAGTGATTTCCTTCCTTATTTGCTAGCTTGAGGCAATATTGATTTTTTAAAAAGTCTACATAGCTGAGGTGTTGTGGTAACATTTATTTAAAACAATTGGGAGACAGAACGCATATTTATTTATCTCTACATATGTGTTAGTGTCTGTTGTCAGTGGATAATAATGTTCGCTTAAGAGGCCACTATTGGTTATTCAGCATGTTTTTCCAACTAAAGACTGGTTCAGACTGGAACCCTGAGGCAGGCTGAAACAGCTGTGTGGTGAACCAGGATGACAAGGCAGAGTGGACTGGGATGAGGTGGAGTCACAGGTATGGAAACTGAGCCATGGAATTAGCAGTAAGGTGGGTTTCCCTGGTGGCTCAGACAATAAAGAATCTGCCTATAATGCAGGAGACCAGGGTTCAATCCCTGGGTTGGGAAGATCCCCTGGAGAAGGGAATGGCAACCTATTCCAGTATTCTTGCTTGGAGGATTCCAAGGATTTAGGAGCCTGGTGGGCTGCGGTCCGCGGGGTTGCAAAGAGTTAGACACGACTGAGCAACTAGCACACAACACACACACATCCCTTTGTTACTCAGTTGAGGGTCCGCCCTCCCTCCACCCTTTCTTCTCTCTGCATCCCTGTCCTGGATGCAAAAGCTCTCCTGGCTGTTGAAGCTGCTGCTTCTAAGTCGTGTCAGTCATGTCTGACTCTGTGCAACCCCATAGACAGCAGCCCACCAGGCTCCCCGTCCCTGGGATTCTCCAGGCAAGAATACTGGAGTGGGTTGCCATTTCCTTCTCCGATGCATGAAAGTGAAAAGTGAAAGTGAAGTCGTTCAGTCGTGCCCAACTCAGCGACCCCATGGACTGCAGCCTACCAGGCTCCTCCGCCCATGGGATTTTCCAGGCAAGGGTACTGGAGTGGGTTGCCATTGCCTTCTCTGCTCCTGGCTGCACCAGTTTCCATATCAAAGGGGCAAATGTGATGGTAACTTATGGGCAATACTCCTGCAAACGGGCCACGAAAGTTAAACAATCTAAAGTGCTAACTAGCATTGGTGACCACCAGGCTAATCTTGGAGAAAGAAGAGGTCCAGTGGGGCTGGGGAGGTAGCAGTTCCCCTAGATGTGGCGCTGTCCTGCTAAAAGGTGCCGTGGGTAGCTGGTATCCTTACCTGTGAAAGGCACCTGGCTCAGTGCCTCTGTGTATTTTGTTTATGATTCTCAGCAACTGACAGAGAGAAGTGCATACCTGGAATTACTGCGCTGATGGCAGGCCTGACACCCCCAGCCCTGCTCACCCACCCACCACCTCGGGCGAGCCAGAAGCATGCTTCGAATTTGACAGGCTGTCCTGGCCTCCTACTTAATTATATTGTCACACAAGCTTTCAGGGATTCCAAGAAGACAGCCCTCTTCAGGGAAATTTAATTCTCCTCCCAAGCCATTTCCTTAGCCCTCCCCTCACCACTCTGGTCTTTCTCTCAAAAGTTCAGCAAGTGCTGGACACCGGCTTGGTATTGAAAGAGGGTCTGATAGGAGGAGGAGGTGACTTGAGTAATCCTCCTTCACACCCGTCTGTCCCTGGCACTCAAGGCTCAGGCTTCATCTCCTGGGGTGGGTATAATGGCTGAAGTGGAAAAAACACAGTCCCTGAAGTTCTGGAGAGAATCCCCGAGAGGCTGTGGAGGGTCACAGAGGTGGAAGAGGAGAGCGTGGCACAGCTGGCCGGCTGAGGCTCCAGTCTCTCCTGCCCACTGACTTGCTACTCCTATAAGCTACTGATTAAACCCCAAATTCTCACCCACATGGCCCCCTACTGTTTTGAAGGAATTTCGCATAAAGTGTATTGTGTGAACTTCCCCGGTATACTGGAGTTGGTTGCCATTCCCTTCTCCAGGGGATCTTCTCCATCCAGGGATCCAACCCAGGTCTCTTCCATTGCAGACAGATTTTTTACCGTCTGAGCCACCAGGGAAGCTCCTATAGTCTAGTTGAAGCCCTCTCATCCTTCCTTCCATCTCAACCTTGTGAAAAAGAGACGGTATCAACACTCTGCCTCCACTTCATGCCTTAAAATCCCCCGGCCACGCTGACTGGACCTGCCTTCTTTAAGGTGACCATCAACGTCCAGGTCTAATCTTAGGGCCCTTTCTGAGTCCTCACTTGCTCTGGTGCATTTTTTTCCTATTACCAGTTTCCAAGGCCCTTCCACTTCCTCCCAGTACACCTCACACCTCCTCCAGGTCCAACCCCACCTACTCCCAGCGTACACACCTTCGCCCAATGCACCCCCAGTCCACTCCTACCTGCTTCCAGTATACTAACCTCCTCTCAGGGTACCCCAGTCCACTCCCAGCTCCTCCCAGTGTACCCTCACGTTATAAGTTGGTAACATGTTCAACCCAAAGAAATGGATCTCAAATGGTGTCACTGCAGGCATCAGTGCAGACACTATTCGGGGTCAGTCAACAGTGCTAGTGATTTCTCAAATCTTTCCATTTGAATAACTACCAACTTGGCCCACATTCAGAAGGTGGCCCAGGGTCCCTGTAACTAGTGACACTGGGAAGTCACCCCGCAGTGATGCTCACCCACTTCCATCTCTTTGGTCCCAGGTGGTCCCAAAAGCCTGAATGCCCTGCGTTTTGGAATTCTGATTCCCCCATTTGCTGAGCAGCATGTGGAACAGAGAGTTCGTGTGGGTGAAATGGGAATCACCCTCCTCCCCTCATCTTGTTGAGTCAAAAGCCTGAAGCTGGACCCCCTCTCGGCTTGGCTCTTTACTTCTGCTCGTCTAACAAGGAAGTGGCTGAAAGGAGGGCTCGTTTCCTCTGCAGGGAGCGGAGAGAGGGAGCACGCACAGCCGACTCTCGTTTATTTGAAATTGCTCCACGGCGCAAGGCCCTCTAATCGATCATTTCTCCACAAACGTCAATGGGAGAAATGTGAGTTCCGTATTTATAAAGCCAGAAAAATGGGGGCTTGTCCCCCACCTCCCAGGTGTGTATTTATGCACTGATGAATGACCCCAAAGTGGGTTTGTTATAGAAAACTTTCGTGCCAAAGACAAGAACCTTGCATCTGGAAACACAGTCTGACAATTAGGCCTCTGAGCCCGGAGGCCAGCATTAAGGCTCCGCGCTTGTTTCCTGGCTCTGATGATCACATCCTTACTGCTGAGGTGAATGCAGGGTTTTTGGAATTTGGATCCTCCTGGTTTCTACAGCGCTGTCCCCTGAGGTTGCTTTGTGTTCTGTTTCAGTTTTGTTTGTTTGTCTGGTTTTTGGCACTGGGGTTGGAGCTGTAAAAATCTTGGAATCTAATCAGATTCTGTGCAGGAGAACAAAACTCTAACCCCAGTCTTATCACGAGAGGAGAGCTCTGATGAATAAGGAATTAAGACCCTTTGAAGTAGTTAAATGGGGAGTTCCATGCAGACTTGGGGTGCCCTGATTGGTTAGGCATTTCCCAGGAGTCTGCACACCCCAGATCCACCTTGGGAACAGCATATCTGTACCAAGACATGATCCTTGACCCCAATTCCTGCCCCCTACCTCTAGCCTTCTAAACAAGGATACCTTTTGTTTTAAGAAGGAGAGTGAAATAGGAATCACACTTCCAAAACAGCATTTACAAAAAGGGACAGAAGTGCACTGTTAGCACTGGTTAAGTCAAAAACGATGTGTCCTGCCTGGGCTCCCAAAGATCTTTCTCTCTGAGTAAAATCTGAGCTGAGTAACATGTGACCAATCTGAGCCTTGTGTTTTATGCACTTTGGGGAAAAAAATCAGCTGCTGTGAAAGGGTTAAAAATTTGAGAGCCTCAAGCGACAGGCACATCCAGTTTCAGTCGGGAAGAAAGACAAGTGTTTTGTTAGTAACTGGATATGGCTGGAGCTGGGTTTTGGCCTCCCGTTCCTCTGCAGGTTGAGCCTGGGCATGGGCCAGTTCTTGCAGTTATTCGGAGGTGGAATTGAGGCAGAGGCTCTGGAAGGCAGGGCCTGGGATGTGCTACCACCCCCATCCATGACACAGAGGGAAACAAAGCCTCGGGAGGGCTGTGGACTTGATCCAGGCCATCCTTAATAGTGGCACAGCAAAGACAAGAATGCGAAAGTCTTGGCACAATCCCAGTGTCCTTTGTGGAAAGACCTGGATTATTTTAGCCCATGGATTCAGGCAGGGCTAGTTCAGCCTCTTCTTGGTGGCGATATCTCCCATTCATCTTTTCCCCCCTCACCATCCAGATCCCTTATCTGTGAAATAAGTTTCAAAATAGCTCTTTGGTTGGGTTTTTGTATTAAAATGAGATGGTGCATGTAAAGACCAGAGGCTAAGTACTCAAAAAATGTCTGTTCTTGGGCTACCAGGAATTCTTCCAGGCTTGGGGTCGTGCATGTAGACAGAACAGCCTCTTCAGAATCAGTAAGGATGCAGATAAAGCCTCTGAAAACCAAATATCCTTGTTAAAGTTTGGCATACTCCCAGCCCCTTCCTGGAGGAACCCCACGTCAACCTGAAAGGCAAATGGGATGGGGAGAATAAAAGGGGGCTTTTCTGAGCAAAGAGGGACTCACCCTGAGAAGCAGTGCCAAGTTAACGATGCCTGAAGAAGGCCTGTGAAGTTAGGGAGGCCTGGAGATGAGAAGGCCAGAGGAAATAATGCTTTTCTTGTCTCAGCTGCGGGGGCAGGAGGAGAGCAACAGCTGGCAGGCATATGCAGCCTGTTAGGGGCATGCTCCCATCAGCAGAAGGAAATCCTGCCCGGCACTGCAGGGCCTCAGCGGCCACTAGGGAGCAGGCCGGCTGGGGGTCTCAGGGAGGCTCTGTGTCCCCGCCTAGGCTGCCTGTGCTGAGACCTCTCTCCTCAGCCCCGCTAGGGCCCTCCGCCTTTGCAGAAGTTGTCAAATCCAGTGATGCTATCAACAGAAAGTCCAAGGAAGACTGGGGTTTATTTTGTATCTACTTCAACCCATTCCAGTGTTCTTGCCTGGAGAATCCCAGGGACAGTGGAGCCTGGTGGGCTGCCATCTCTGGGGTCGCGCAGAGTCGGACACGACTGAAGCGACTTAGCAGCAGCAGCAACAGCAGCAAAACGCCTATGAATCCCCCAATACCCAACCTCTGGCTGCGCCTGGATGGGCACCTTTGGTCCACTCTATAGCCTGGAATCCTTCTCCTCAGCCAGGCTAGACGGTGAGTGGCCTTCTCCTTCCTCCGTCTTTTCCTTGGTTTTCCTTTATTGGCCAGGAGATCAGGCTCCTGAGAAAGGGACCAGGGCTGCCTGCCATTCCCACCTTGGACCCTCAGCTTCTGAGCCGTTGGACCATGTGACAAGATGCCCGGTATTAGCATCTGCTAATTAATTGGAAAACCCCGCTCCCTGTTGGCCTGTAGCTTTTACAAACCTGAATTAAACGAAGTGTTTATGTGACAGATATGTGGGAGGGATTTCAGATATAATCACCATCAATCTGGCTGCAGCCAAAATAAATTCTGTGAAAAGTAAAACAAACTATTGCACAGACAAAGTAGGCCTTAGGGGTCTCCGGCAATAATCTGTGTTTTCTTATTTAGCTGCGTCTAATATTTCTGCTCTCTTCGGTGAAGATAGGATCTCTGCACACAGGGCATTCTTGCTTCAGCTACAGGGGTGGACACACACTCTCTCCCACTGAGTGGAGGGAGATAGGAAGGGATGTTGCATATTTACATTTAAATTCTTAGTTCAAATAAATCTGCTCTTGGCTGGGCACAGGGTGGGTGGGAGGGTTGGAAAATGGGGTGGAGGGCACGCTGCCACCTCTGCTCCTCCAACCAGCCTGGCTCCGGGCAAGGGTAGAAAAATCAGAGGCCACCACTCCTTCCAGAGAGGGGCCCTTAGTGAGCCTGTGAGCTATACAAGCTGTCTGAGCTCTCTGTCTCCATCAGTTATTTCAGCACTCCTGTGAGGAAAGAGAGTGAGGAAATTGAAGCTCTGACATGGTAACATCTTGCCTAACTCTAAAAATAGTGATGTTGGCATTGACCTTGACTCTGAAAGCCTGTGCTCTCTCTCTCTACAAGGTCTGAGCAAATAAAGAGCTGGTCCTCTCTGTTGTTGTTCAGTTGCTAAGTTGTGTCCAACTCTCTGTGACCCCATGAACTGCAGCATTTCAGGCTTCCCTGGCATTCACCATCTCCCGGAGTTTGCTTAAACTTGTGTCCATTGAGTCAGTGATGCCATCCACCCATCTCATCCTTTGTCACCCCCTTCTCTTCCTGCCTTCAATCTTTTCCAGGATCAGGGTCTTTTCCAGTGAGTTTGCTCTTCATGTCAGATGGCAGAAGTATTGGAGTTTCAGCTTCAGCATCACTCCTTCCAATGATTATTCAGGGTTTATTTCCTTTATGATTGACTTGTCTGATCTTATTGCTGTTCAAAGGACTCTCAAGAGTCTTCTCCACCCCACAGTTGGAAAGCACCCATCCTTTGGTCCTCTCTGAGATGTAGCCTTATGCATCAGGGTCAGCCCTGCTTGGCTCTGCCCCGCCTCCCTGCCTCTCTTGCAGCTAGGGCTGCTCCGTATCCCTCCCCAGTTCTCCCCTTTGGCTCCACTCGACCCCAGTTTCCAGTCAGGCCTAGGGTGAGGTAGGTGATCCCCAAGTCTCCAGACCAGCAGCTGCCCATCCTGCCTGAGCACAGCACAGCCTCCTTCCTGTCTCTTTCAGGTCTTGCTCAGGTGACCAGCCTAGGACCCTAGCAAATGCTCCAGCAAATGCTCTGTATAGGTGTCTGGGTGCTAAAAGCCAGCTCCCTAGCTCATCTGTGCCTGGGTTTGGCATACCTGGAAATGTCCCACCCTGTTAGTCAGTGCTGGCCTGGGCCTGGGTCTGGAAGAAGCCATAGCTATTAGCCCAATGCCTGCCCATCTGCTGTGAATCCCTGTCTTGATTCGTGTGTTCCAATGTCAGTGGATCTGTTGCCACATTCTGTCTCCCTTCCTCAAATTCTAGAACTGCTCTCTGTAGCCCTTTTGGTGCTATTCTGACTGATTCTGAGATGTTAGAACCCCTCTGAAAATCTATCATGAAGAATGTATTTTCCTGTATTTTTTTTTTCCATATGCTCCTCTATTCCTTTTTGCAAGAGCCCCACCTGAGGTCAAAAGGCCCATATTCAGTGGGAAAAGTTTCCAGATCAGTGATTCAGGCCACAACTGCTTGCTCCCTGACCACCCTGCAGTATCAAAGAGTCAATTATACCTCAGTTATGCTTATATACTCTTGGATAGACCGGAGAAAAAAAGCTTCTCTATGAAATAAAAGTGTTTGTCACTTTGCAAGTCCATTCATTCAGTAATATTTATTGAGTCTACTATGTGCCTCACACTGTTCCATGCCCTTAGGATACACATTAGCGAACTAAAAATCCTTGCCCTCCTGGAGTTTATATTCTAGTAGGTGTATGCAAATGACAAATGATAAACAAGAAATGTGTACAACAGTGCCAATGAATAAGATGAAACAAGGTAAGAGTGACTGAAAGTACTGGAGTCAGAGAGAGTGCATGTAAAACAGGATGTTTGGGACAAGCCTGATAGAGAAGGTGATGTTTGAACATAGACCTGAGGAAGGCGAGGAAGTTAGCCATGAGGGTGTCTGGGGAAGGGTGTTCTAGGCTGAGGGACCAGCCATTGCAAAGGCCCTGAGGCCAAACTATGTCTGGCATGTGTAAAGACCAGCAAGAGGCCACAGTGGCCACAGTGATGTGACCAGTGGGAGAAGCAGAAGGAGATGAGATCAGAAAGAAAACAGGGACTAGATTATGTAGGAGCTTGCAGGTACTGTAGTAACTTTGTATTTTTCTAATCCTACTCAAATAAGTTCATAAAAGGCAGTCTCTCTCATTAGTCAAGCTGGAGTTCAAGATATTCAACAAAAATTTCTTGAATATATACATCAAGTCCTGAGGCATACATTGATGAGTAAGGCATTTTCTGCCTTCAAGTTAAAAAGCATTGTATTTATTCGTGTTGTGCTGGGTCTTCTTCGTCGCACAGGCTTTTCTCGAGTTGCTGAGAGCAGGGTCTACTCTAGCTGTGGTGTGCAGGGTTCGCACCGCCGTAGCTTCTCCTGTGGAGCATGGGCTCTAGGGCTCTAAGGCTTCAGCCGCTGGGGCACCTGGACTCCATAGTTGCAGCTCCCAGGCTCTAGAGCCTAATAGTTGTGGCACATGAGCTTAGCTCTTCCAAGGCATGTGGGGTCTTCCTGGATCAGGAATCAAACCCATATCTCCTGTATTGACAGGTGGACTTTTTACCACTGAGCTACCACTTGAACCCCAGGAAGTTCAAGTTTGAATCCCAATGGTTGTGGCAGCCTGGTGCAGAGGAAAGAGCCCTGAACTGGGGTGTTGGGAGACCTGGGTTCTAGTCCAGCCTTTCCATTTAGCCAAACCTCAGCTTCCTGTCACTGGAGATAATGACCTATGCCACGGACACTTCCTAGGTGCTAGGGCAATCAAATGAATTGAAATGCATAAAGGGATGTAAAGACTCTGAAAACCAAAGAGCCCTGCATAAACAGGAGAGATGATTAGAGGGTCAGGCTAGCATGGCCCTTGCCCCATGTCCCTTTTATTGGGCCCAGTGGACTCAATCTGTGTTATAACCTTTGCAGTGCTCTCTCCCTGACCTCACTGGCATTCTTTTCACCTGGTGAGAACCGCCACTGTCATTCATTCAAGTTGATGCAAATCTCCAGCATGAAAAACACATCCTGGGGTATCTACTTTGCAAAGGAAATTTACCCATTCCTTCTCTATTTCATGCTTCCCTGATCAGATAAAGCTGCATTTGGTGCTAACTTTTAAGTCAAGTATGCACAACTCCAACCAACAATAACAAAAACAGGCCCACAGGTTGCCGAACACGGTGAGCTTTTCAAAATGCATTCAGACAGTGTGAGGATATTAATAGGGAGACACGTATCTCATTTCAGCCTACAAAGCAGATCCCACAGTGGGACATGGAAATGCTGGGCGCTTCAAGGTTAGCTTGAACTGAAGAGAGGAACTTGGCTGGAATACAGACACGCCTGAGGCTGTATCCCAGACGCTGAGCTCCTAGCTCTAATGGCACAATCTGTCAACTCAGCTCTGTTTTGAGTGGAACTGGACACTCAGTGATGGCCAAAAACAGCAGTTGACTAAAATAATGAAGCTACGTGTAGACAGTGATGGAGGCAGAGGAAGACACGTCTGGACGGGCCCTTTGGAAATCATCTTGAACACTCTTCCTTTCCTTTACAGGTAAAGACGCCAAGACCTTCGGGTCACATTGTGACTGTGATCGTGACAAGACTCTAATGCCACTTTCGCTGTGGGTGCGTTCACCTCCACTAGCGTCTCAGAGTGCTACATGTCACTAGCACTCCTTTTTGTGGGACAGAAGCTCTCTGGACCCAGGTCATCTGAACGGTTCCTTGGAGGTTCTGGGGTCCAGTGACAGGTGTGCACTGTGCTGGTCACAATGGAAAAGGTGTTGAATAAGGAATCCAAAGACCTGGCTGGTCTGAGGCCTGGCTTTGGGTGAATTTACTGGGTGACACTTATTTTTTCAACTGTTTTTTCAACTGCAAAACATGAAGTTAAGAGAATGTGTGTTGATTCTGAAAATGAAATGATGCATGTAGATTTTTATGGCCATTATTTCCCACCTCTCTTGGTCAGATTCCAACATGTCATTTGGAAGGACATGGTTCTGAATTAGGGGTGAGACTCTAAAGAGGGGATGTGGGGAAGCTGGCTCCTCCCAAATGGACCCTGGCCTTCACAGTCACAATACACAGGGCTCATCATCATCAAAACACCCCCTACCCCACCCTCATCTCCTTACCACACTCCAGCTCTACAGCCTCAGCAGCCTTCTCCTCAGTCCTCAAAGTTGGCCTCAAGTTTGTAAACGTTGCTTCTTCACCTGGGGAAGCCCCTCTATCCTTTAAAATATTAGCATCACTACCTCCAGAGGACCATCCCCAACTCCCCCAGACCAATTAGTTGCTATCTTCTCTGCGTGATGGTGAAAGGAGCAAATCGCAGAGCCAGACCATGTGAGCCGAAGTTCCAGCTCCACCACCTCCTAGGGGCTTGTAAAATGGGGATAATGAGAGAATCTAGATTATAGGGTTATTCTGAGGATTTAATGGATTAGTATAAGTTAAAGCATTTAGAACAGGGCTTGGTTCGTGGTAAGTGCTTCATATTTTCCATTGTCATTGTTAGAATACTTAATATATTGCTTGCAATGTAAGGGACTATATGTCTCCCTCCTCCACTCCAACTATTAGAGCCAGAACAGAGTCCTGTTTTTCTCTGTTTTCTCAGTGTTTAACACCATGTCAAGAACATAGTAAGTGTCCAATGAACACTTGTTAAGTAAGTGATTGGGCATAGCATGTGTGGCTATGTATGTCTATGATACTATTTATGTATTTTTTCCAGTAAACTTCATGGGACAAGCAGCCTGTCAACTATGTCTCCATGACTTTCTAGTGAATTGTCTTGTGGTTTAAAAAATACCCCAAGTCTCAATTTTGTTTAAATAACAAAGAAGGTTGTCTTGGAATTTTAACTAGTAAAACTACAACGTAGAAGCAAGTAAATTCAATTGGTTAATCGCTGTTTCTGCTCAGGGTTGTGGTCCCAAGCCACACTGTTCTTGACATGATTTCAAGAACGGAGCCCAGAGCTGGGGTGTATTTGAAGATTAATTAAAATAAAAGGAGCTCTCCTGCAAAGTCTTTGGGATCATATGGTGGGAAAGGGTTCAAAGGACTTCAGTAAGTGAATGTGCATGAATACTATGACCCCAGGAATGTAGCCTGCCAGCCTCCTCTGTCCATGGGATTTTCCAGTCAAGAATACTGGGGTGGGTTACCATTCCCAAACCAGGGATCAAACCTGCCTCTCCTGCATCTCCTATATTGGCCATAGATTCTTTACCACTGAGCCACCTGGGAAGCCCCAGTAAGTAAACACAGTCCCTGGAAGGAGACAGATGATATACGGATAAGCAGCAAAAGGTCAGAGTGGGACTGGGTTGAATTTCTTAGAAGTGGATTGTAATCCACTGGCTCCACTTCTTGCTCATAGTCTTGTTGCTGTGTGTGATATCCTGACACTGACATCTGAGAGACTGTCTATCTGCAAACTGGAATCTGGTGTATTCTGAAATGGGCTTCCCTGGTGGCTCAGCTGGTAAAGAATATGCCTGCAATGCAAGAGACCCTGGTTCCTTGACATTCTTAAATACCACAAAATAAATCCTTCCAAGTGATTTTCAGGTTAATATTCAACCACAATATCCCTTTCTAATGCTCACTGGTAAAAATAGTAATGTAATAAATGACCATGTTTGACAATATTCAGATATTAACTAAAATGGTGATCTAAATATGTGAGTTTGTGACTATGTTAATAATATGCATGTTCTTGTGGTTATATTACAATTTTAACAATTTTTAAATTACAGGTGGATAATCAGGAATATCAACATACTCTCTTCACCTACTTTATAATATAGGTTTCAGACACACAATAGGACCCATTTGATGAGCTGAGTAAGGAGTATGGTAAATTGTCTGCAAAGATGCTGCCAAAAATTCCTCCCATCCCTAGATACACATGTTGTGCCTCCCATCACAGGGCTGAGCATATTTTTCCCCGCCTTGAACCCGGCCTGGCTTTGCGACTGAATCCTGCAGAATCAATACTGTTCCAGTTCTGAGCCTTGTAAAAGGCTCTTAAGAGGCCTGATAGCTTCCACTTTCACTCTCTTAGAGCCTTGAGCCACCATGTAAGAACATCTCCCTGCAGGAGAGGGGGGGCCAGCCAATCTCCCACCATTCCAACCTCCCCAACCAAGGTCCTGGACTTGCTGTGGGAAACCATCTTGGCTCCTCCAGCCCCAGTCAAATCCTCCCCCTTAGCACCATTTGGAAAAGCAATAAGCTATCTCCCAAAAACCTTGTTCAAATTATATTGCCATGAGCACATGGTTGTTACTTTGAGCTACTTCCATTTGAAATGTTCTGTTACACAGCAATAACATACCTGAAACAAGAGCTAACACTGATCTACTTCCTTGTCTGAGATCTCTTCCTGACTGATTTCCTTGAATTAGAACAGGCTGGGAAAAGTCTTGAGTGCCTCGCTCTCCCCATCATTCATGACAGACACTGCTGGTTGATACAACCTTTTCCCATCCAGCCCAGATATTACCTTCAACCTCACCTAAGAGCTCTAGATGACAACTATTAAGCCAGTATGTAGGGCTTTGAATTGAAATGATTTGTCCTCCCAGGATTGGTTGTTATGTTTCCAAGGCCTGTGTCCTTGAAAGGAAAAGGAGAGTGGTGTATCCTAGTGAGCCATTAGCACCTTCCAGAATCATGGAATGTTAAAGATGATAGCGCTTTGGAGACTGTCTAACATGGTGGTTGTGAATGTGGGCTGCATGTTACTCGGGCTGCTTTAAAATTTTAACTGATGTCTGGGTCTCACCCCCAAGGTTCTGATTCAGTGGGGCTTTAGTATTTTAAAGGATACATATATTTTGGAAGTGAAGAAATTTGACTTCACCAATTGAGGCCAAAAGCTGGCTGAGCCTTGAGAATATCAGGGGCAGACAGTCCAAGGACTCAGAGTGCCAAGAGGGGACCAGTTTCCTAAACGGGAAACAAGGGTTCATGTGAGGGACTAGGCGGGAAGGGAGGGCACTCAGGAGAGCCAGCTCCCAGTCAGGAAAAGCTGGCAACTAACCTAAAAGCCTCTTGATGAAAGTGAAAGGAGAGTGAAAAAGTTGGCCTAAGGCTCAACATTCAGAAAACGAAGATCATGGCATCCAGTCCCATCACTTCATGGAAAATAGATGGGGAAACAGTGGAAACAGTGTCTGACTTTATTTTGGGGGGCTCCAAAATCACTGCAGATGGTGACTGCAGCCATGAAATTAAAAGATGCTTTACTCCTTGGAAGAAAAGTTATGACCGTCCTAGACAGCATATTCAAAAGCAGAGGCATTACTTTGCCAACAAAGGTCCGTCTAGTCAAGGCTATGGTTTTTCCAGTAGTCATGTATGGATGTGAGAGTTGAACTATGAAGAAAGCTGAGCACCAAAGAATTGATGCTTTTGGACTGTGGTGTTGAGAAGACTCTTGAGAGTCCCTTGGACTGCAAGGAGATCCAACCAGTCCATTCTAAAGGAGATCAGCCCTGGGTGTTCTTTGGAAGGACTGATGCTAAAGCTGAAACTCCAGTACTTTGGCCACCTCATGTGAAGAGTTGACTCATTGGAAAAGTCTCTGAGGCTGGGAGAGATTGGGGGCAGGAGGAAAAGGGGACAACAGAGGATGAGGTGGCTGGATGGCATCACTGACTCGATGGACGTGAGTCTGAGTGAACTCCAGAAGTTGGTGATGGACAGGGAGGCCTGGCATACTGCTATTCATGGGGTCGTAGAGTCGGACACGACTGAGCAACTGAACTGAACCTGTGAGGACAGGTTGTGATATATAGCTCCAGATGTGAGTAGAAGATATGGTCCTTGTTTTGAGGTTTTTCCTGTGGAGAATTTCTTAAATCTCAGACCGGATTGTCAAAAAGAACTGAGACAAAGTCTGAAGAGCATGAGAGATGTGTTTGACATAATCGGGTCAGAAAAGTTCAAGGCACCTTCTCTCTTGGCAAGTTTGGCAGGAATGCTAAGTTACAACGTGGGGACTAGAAACCTCATGACAGTACAATTTTAGGGCTTTAATTTTTGGTAAAATATGACTTACTGTCATCTATATGAGTGGGTTAGCTTTGATGCAAATATATATCAACTCTTTTCTGAAATCTGAAGAGATTTTCTGCATATAAATAAAACCACAAGTGCAATAAAATTGCTTTTGATCACCTCACATGAAAGGTGTTAAGAATTTTCAAGCTGTTGTGTAATTAAAATGCTATGGGGGGTAAAAATCTTACTTGAATATCCCTCCTCATATCGCATCTGAAAAGGCGTTTCTGGAGAAAAGCATACTCACCCACTTTGGTGTTGTTTTGACCCTAACTCTGTAGTTTGAAGAAAATTTATAGCTCTGAGTGACAGCAGGAAAATTGTCTTGTAGTTGAAAACCCTACAAACCATGAATGACACTGGAATTTGCAAAAAATGAACCAAGTTTCTTCTCTTAGCCTCAGCCAACAAAGAGGACCTAAAAAGAGATCATTTTTATCGGGAAAGGAGTAGCCTGGAAAACTTTCCTTCTTTTCCTGGGTCTTTTTCTGGATCTTCTGTCTGTAGGGTCATGGTGAGGAATACTTTCTGCCTGACTTGTTCTTTCCACAGTCTTTTCAAAATCACCTTTTGTATTTGCTGTATATACTAATCACAGCTTTTATTCTACAATTATGGGTTTAAAATGGGAGAGGAATCATTACTCAAGCAAAGACGCCCATCAGCTCACACCCAGAGTACCACAACAGCGGCCTCATTGGTCATCCTGGCCCCATCCTACCTGTCACAACCCATCCCTTGCTCTCTCAGGATGTAACAGTCAAAAGGTTATCTCTGTATATGCCACTGCTCCACTCAGAATATTTAAGGCACTCCATTTGCTTACATAAGAAAAGTTCAAACCCTTCAAGTCCCTCTCCAGTCTGGTCCAATGTTGTCTCTGGCACTCACCTCACTTGACACCTTGGATCCAGCCTTGCTGTTTTACCTGCTTCTCTCCCTATTTCTGGCACCTTGACTCCATCCTGCCAGAAATGTGTTCCTCCCTCTGGTACGATTCCCCTAAGGACCAGCTTACTTCCACCTCCACTGGGAAGCTTTTCCCAGTTCCTCTGTCCAATTCTCCTGAACTTTAGTGGGGATTATTTGATAATTAGCATATCCTGACTTACATTTTTATATCTTTTTCATGTGTGTGCCTTATTTTCCTTTCTAAATGGTAAGATTTCATTCATTTATTCAAGAAATATCGTTG
Source organism: Capra hircus (assembly GCF_001704415.2). Lineage (NCBI taxonomy): Eukaryota > Metazoa > Chordata > Mammalia > Artiodactyla > Bovidae > Capra > Capra hircus. The sequence continues at coordinate 27,269,451 of NC_030818.1, read as the reverse complement.
TGGACTAACCATGTTTGAGGCCCAGGGATCCCTGCAAGAATGCTGCAGGGATTGCTGAATAAGAATGCTGAATAAGACAGACATTCACCAACATCACAATGTTTCATTTCCCATAGTTTTATATTACATTTTGATATTGTGATAGGCAGTGGCCAGGCTTGACCTGCTCAGCTTCTCCCAGTGGATAAATAACATGCCTGCCTGAAATTTTGAGAAAGGAGTTCGAAAAGAGGGCCCATGCTTTTCTACATTTTCGCAGTAGTTCCTCAAAGAATGGGCTTTAGGATGAGTAGTGATAATAACCAGGCATCACACATGGCCTGTTGTATTATCTTAGGTCAACCAAACATGTTTGATGCCTAGTTATTATCATTTAATCTGTGTTTGGTGCAGCAATATGGCATTATAGCAATATAGCAAGAAATTGAACCTGATAATAGGTCTGGATAATGTGGCTTACCCACATTATCCAGCGGTTTTGCAAAACCATTCTGGAGTTTTGAGATTTGTGGCTGCGGAATGTAGGAACTCCAGAAAACACTGATTAGGATTTCTCAGTACCTGGCAGTTACCCCCTGGCAGGCTGACGATGGCCAGCGCTCAAGCCTGTGTCTTGGGGTGGAATTAAGGTAAATCCGGGAAGCTGTGCTCCCCAAGCTCCCCGGTGTGATACAATCTCTTATCCTTTAAGGTCAGCTGCAATGACATGCAGCGTGTGTGCTTTCTTCCTTCTTATTCATCTTGAAGCCCAGCTTCTATTGCACCCCTTCAGAAATTCACAACATCATACTCCCGCTTTTAGAACTCCTTTTTCGAAGTTGCCTGGAATATTCTTTTACATGTTCTCTTCTAGAAGAACTTTAAAATCAGTTTGTGAGTTCTTTGAAAAATCCCACTAGGAATTTGATTGTGATTTCACTAAATTTATAGATTAATAAGAGGGGAATGACTGTCTTTACGAGGCCAGGTCTTTACAATCAGATACGTGAACAATTTCTCCATTTATTTGGGTTTTCTTTTATACCCTTTAGTAAAATTTTATCACTTTTTTGTTTATATCTCAAATATTTTTAGTTTATTTTTAGTGGTCTTGTGGCTTTATGAATAAGATCTTTTTTGTCGTGACATTTTGTCATAGTTATTGTGGAACAGAGGCAAGCTGTTGTTTGCATATGTTAATACAGTATTTGGCCTCCTAACTGAACTATGAATTGTGATAGTTTACTTCGGACTCTCAGGTTTTCATGTTGTCTGCAAATACTGACAGTTTGGTTTCTTCCTTTTAAATCCTTATGTATTATTTTCCTTGTCATTTAATTGGCTAGGACTTCTAGGTCCATATGAAATAGTTGTGAGCATCTTTATGTCAAATATCAATAGAAATAATTCTGTTTTATCATTAAAATGATATTTGCTCTAGACTTCTGGTTGACATTCTTTTTCAAGAACAGAAAATCTTCTGTTTCCAAGTTGCTAAGAGTTTCTTGGAAATGAGTGTTAAATCTTATGAAATAATTTTTCTGCTTCTGTTGAGATAATTGTATAGTTTGTCTCTTCTCATCTATTAAGTGAACAATATTTTGAAACGTTGGACCAACATTGCACTTGAGGGTTTAAATACTGTTTGATTTTTCCCAACTGTGGTGATAATGCTTGTAATTGACTTATAAATACTTATACGAACAGGCAGTCTTTGCTTTGCCCAAGCACTGACTGTATAAAGGTCTCCTCTAACTCTATTATCCTATCGTTTTTGACTCTAGTGATTGAGTGTGTGGTTATCCTCTTTCTAAAAGGTTTTGCTGCAGATTATTTAGGGAAAGCTAAGGATATTTGAAGCTTCCCAGGTGGTGCTAGTAGTAAAGACCCCACCTGCCCGTGCAGGAGACCTAAGAGACTAGGGTTTGATCCCAGGGTCGGGAAGATCCCCTGGAGGAGGGCATGGCAACCCTCTCCAGTATTCTTGCCTGGGGAATCGCACGGACAGAGGCGCCTGATGGGCTATGGTCCATAGGGTGAAAAAGAGTCAGACGTGACTGAAGAGACTTAGCTTGTACACACAAGGATATTTGGGACATATACTTAACCTATAAAATTTGGCATCATTGAGGACAACCAAGGCAAACCAACTGGTGATTAGGGCCTGTCAGAAAAAAATAACATTATATTTGAAATGGCCTGAGGGGTTGATAAAAGGATGACCCGCAGCCCCTGATAACATTATATGTATTTCATCTTCATGTAATAAAACACAGAAAAGTACACACAATTATATAAGAATAGAAAGGAGACAGTCAATCCAAAATCCAGGACTCTAACAGGAGCTAATGCTCTTTTGGTTTCCATGGCAACCAAAGACAGATTTACCATGATGATGTTAATGAAATTTAAGCTTCAAGGTCTCTGACTTAAAAGGGCCCCTTCCAAGGCTCTGCTTCTAATTTTGTTTTTGTAATTTTGTATTATTTTCCTTAAGGAGAGATCCCCACGTGTGTTAAGCCTCAGACCCCACAAAAAACCGGGGTCCATCCCTAATGATAATCCCAGACATAGCTCTGCATACCAGTCACCAGCCTAGACCCAGGCCTCTGAAAGCCCTTCCTGGCAACCCTGATAATTCTCTCAGTTTAGCAATTACAGTGGATGGCAGATTAAATTACCCTGTTGCTTCCCAGCTGGGCTAGGCGAACTGTGGCCTGACATCGAAGCCGGTGGGTGTCCCACGGAACGAGGGCTCAGCTATCTCACACTTTTCTCTCTGTGGGGGCACGTGATCAAATTCATTATTAACGCTGGGCTGATCTGGTTACCTTGATTGACACTAAGTGATTTCAGCCTGGGCTATATTTGTCTTCATGGGGAAAATGACTGCTGCAGAGCTGAAGGGTTATTTCCCTCTTCACATACATTTGGGCCTGTCACCGCAGAGATACGTACCCTGACATCAAAATCAGACCCAGGGGCTTTGGAAGACAGCAAATGACATCATGGGCAAAAAATGGTGTCAGCTTCATTTTGCTTTTTCTTTCTCTTTCTAAACTCTGACAGAGAAGTAGTTTGTGTAGAATTTGCAAGACTTTCAGGTGAACAGAAGGAAGAATTAGAGGTGGCTGTACTTATTCCTCACACACAAACGCATAGTTTCCAGCACATGTTTCTCTGTCCTCCTAGCCCCTCTCTGTTACTATTAAGCTTACTTTAAAATATTAGGGCTTTGGCGTCTAATTAATAAGACTGATAAACGATTAACCTACTACTGAATACAAATTTAACCTCTTCGTAAAATAAAATATTCCTTAAGACAACACTTACTTTTGTTTGTAGAACCAAAAAGGTAGATATTATGTGCAAGAAACTCCATCCTAACTCTGATATCCCTTCCCAGGGTGCTAAGCATATAAGACCAATCTATGAATGTCCTAGTTTTATGTTTACAGTGTTACACCATGTGAATTCTAAATACAAGTAAGAAACACATCAAACCCAGTAACTGACAAAACTCAGATACTTATAGCCCATAAACTTCAACAAGGATACATAAATTAGATTGAATGGGAAATTTTAACCTATAGATATTAAATAGAGTTACAGTGGCATAAATTAAACTATTACCCTACCTCATAGGATTCAGTTATTTTGGATGAAGTAAAAGATAAGTAGTTTTTTTCATGGATGGACCCTCTGGATTGGGAATAAAAGAAGAAAGTATTTAAAAAAAAATGAAACTCCAACTTTTATCACTGTTCTTGTCACAGTATGTGCAAATGATTTTTTATTGTTGCTGTAGAAAGATGGGACCTCTTGCAGGGTCTGCAACAGGTGGGTTTGGAGCATGGAAGTGATGAGGCTCATTGCAACAACTGCCCACCGGTAGAAACTATAGTTCTTATACCAGACTGAGTTGATGATCCGGGGTGGAGCTGGGGGGTGGGTAGGCAGAGCTACTGTTTAGCTGTGAATCACAAAGTCATAACTACCAAATGTGCTCCTCCCCTCTTGGATCTCTGCCTCATCTCCAGGGGTGATGACAATAAGATGGGTTGGATTCCCATTAGACTGAGAAATAGGAGGGAGTGTCCACTGACCTAAGGAAAATATCTCATGAAAACATGGTTTCTTTTATATTGGGAGGCATATAAAAATGCATGTAAACAAGCATTTTTTATTTGAACATTATGTTTTATTGGTACAGAGCATGTGTTTTCTTACTCTAGTGACTAATGCCTTTTTAAAATGAGATTTTGAAATGCCATTCTGCTTATGTCATGAGATAAAGAGTTTGGGGAACATTGTTCTGGTGTGAATCCCTATAATAAGAACTGATTAACAACAAGACAACTTGAGGTGCCAAAAATATCTTATGCAGAGCCCTCTATTAAGTGAAAAGTTTGGGGATCTTTTTTAATGTTATCTACATGGGTTTTGTCTGAGAAACCTCTCTAACTGAACCTCAAAAGTCATCAGTTTGCTGATATTAGTGTGTAAAAATATTTATTTGCATGTAGATTTCCTGGTTGGTTCCTATTTCCCTGTCTAATGTGATCAGTAGAAGGGTGATTTATTCAAAATCACCTAGTTAAAAAAATTATCTATGAGAAATAGAAAAGGAAAAAAAATCCAGAAACAAAGGTTAATAAATACACTGAAAGTTTATTTTCTTGCTCCCAAAGAAAAAGATAATCTCAACTCTGTCTTAGGAAAATGAAAGTGAAAGTTGCTTACCTGTGTCTGATTCTTTGTGACCCCATGGACTATACAGTCCATTGAATTCTCCAAGCAGGAATACTGGAGTGGGTAGCCTTTCCCTTCTCCAGGGAATCTTCCCAACCCAGGGATCGAACCCAGATCTCTCACATTGCAGGAGGATTCTTTACCAGTGGATTCTTTACCACAAGGGAAGTCTGTCTTAGGAGGTCTTGGTTATGGCCCATGATTGTGATGTGCTTGTGCAGAAATTTCATTTTAAACTACAAATGAACTTCTAGATGTTGGCTGTCTTGATAATGATGATAAGTATCAGATTTATGAGAAATATACTTGGTCACGTAAGCAATAGAAAATGCCAGGGGAAAAGTAAACAAAGATACTTTGAACAAAAAGAAACACTGAAATAATATATGTTGTTGAAAAACAAATATTTTCCCAGGTTGGTAATTTTCTTGCACCGTGAAGTATGCACAGATGAGTCCTTGGTCACAGTCACCTGCAATCCACTGAGCCCCAGAACCTGGCCTCTTGTGCGGGTGTATGGTTAAATTCAGCATCATCATTAATTCAACAAACATTTACTGAGCAACTTTTCCCGCAGGGTATGTAGGTCTTGCCCGTGGTTCCACAGCAACCACACTTAAGGATTCATTGTTTACATCAAGGTACAGATCCAGAAATTCGTGGATAGATTTCCAAAAGTAGGTGAATCCCCTGAAACTTTGTGCCAAACAGAGGGTGTGTGATTCTGTGCATTTCTGGAAAGAACATCCAGAACTTTCATTAGCTTCTCAGAAACCACCTATTAGATGTGAACTGAATGTTCTCCCTGTACTCAACTGGGGCCCATAGGAATCTTGGCCCTAGAGTCCCTTCCGGGGCTCCACACAGAGAAAAGATGATGACTAAGGGTGTGCTCAGCATTCCCTGGAAGCCCATGTCCTGAATGCCGAGCAATATTTTCTGGACCTCCTTCCAACCACCATTTCCTGGAGCCTAACCCAGTCACAGGCTGGTCTGCATTCAGCTAAAGATAAACCATCTTCCAACTACCTGGAACTAAGCCACACTCAGGAGACCAGGGTTTGATCCCTGGGTTGGGAAGGTTCTCTGGAGAAGGAAATAGCAATCCACTGCAGTATTCTTGGCCTGGGAAATCCCATGGACAGAGGAGCCTGGTGGGGTGCAGTCCATGGGGTCGCAAGAGTTGGACACGACTTAGTGACTAAACCACTGCCAAGCCACACTTGGGCCAAAGTGATGAACAAGCCCTGAGCCTGGCCAGGAAGGTGATCAGGAAGGTGGCCCTGGGCTGTGCTTGGCTTCTGCTCTCCTGTTGGGACAGAAACACCTGGTGTATCTCCCACCCCCGTTAATGCACCTTGCTCGGTGCCTGGCACCCAGGAAGTGCTCAGTTCACGTTCATAGGGTTGAAGTGAACAGAGACGGAGATTTCTAGCCCTGGACTGGGAGGGGAAACCAGACCACATAAGAAACCATAGTGCAAGGGAGAAAGGGATACTTTTCAGGAGCGAATTGCAAGTTGGTGGCTCAAGGGCAGCAGTGCAGAGGATGACAGGCAATCTTCAGTTCAAGGCCTGGGTGAGTTGATGGGAACACAGGAAAACCTTTCCAGAAGAAGAGCCTTAGGAATGGTCAACACTGGGGATATGTGAATAAAATGCATATAAAGGAGGGACTTTGCTCAGGCAGAACAGGGCAGGAAGATGTGGGGCAAACAGCTTGGTTGGCCTGGAGCCAAGAATGCCTGGAAGGGAGGGGCCAAATTGTGTAGAAAAGTTGGTAGGTGCCCACTGCTTTGCATCCTCTCCTTCAACTAACTCCCTTGGTCAGTCCACTGAGCTCCTGTGGGTTTACCAACAAAGACCCCAGGCCCGGGCGACCCAACAAGGCTCAGAACTGTGCGAGACCATGCTCTTTACAACTAATACCTCATGGGCCTCAGTGGAAGGGGCTCCTGCCTGTTGTTCCTGGAGCTCTCTGCAGGCAGGGAGCAGATCTATAATTACTGAGGCAGCTGATACTCCTTCCCAGGGGATCACGTTTCAGCTTTTAATGTCGTCATCTGTAATCCTCGTTCCTCTCTGTTAATGAAATGAAGCAGGGCCATATTATTGGATTTGAGATAGGATTGTTTTCTTTTGTTTTTCTCTCCACCCAATCCAACCCTCTCACTTCTTTCCTCCAAATTTCAGCTAATCTGTCCCTAGCTGATCTCTGGCAATGTCCATGTTAGAACTCCTCACCACAGAGAGAACATTCCAGGAGGCATTTAATAATGGAATTGTTGCTTAGACTCAACTCTCCTTTAAAAACTAGTACAACTATCTCACTTCCTCCAGGCAGCCTTCCCAGACTGCCTTTTCCAAAGAATTTGATTCTTTTATGAAGCCCTTGCTATTACATAGATAGTTATCTTCTGTTGTTATTGGTCCTAAAGTTACACTGTGACTATTTAAGGCCCTGGACTCTTTAAATCATGAATTATACTGAATTATGAGCATAAAGAAAAAAAAAATTAAGAGCATGAAGTCCCTCTTTTAGGCTGAAAACAAGGCAGCCGCGATTCTGATGTCCTCTCTCCATCTCTGTGTAAAGACTGTCTCCATCAGCCTGGGTGCCTCAGTCCTCCTCTCTCTCCAGGGTGCTTTCCCAGGGCTTACTGGGAGGAAGGGTGAGCTGAACGGTGGATGTTGGGTTGGCAGTATGTAGCCCAGGCCCCCCAGCCCACTTCCCCAGGGGAATCCAAGCATCACTGATTAGGGTAGAGAACAGTGGAGGGATGTGTGCACTGAAAGTCCAGGGGATCCTTTATTTATGTGAGCAGGGCCTGTTGCTATCCTCAGCTCAGAGGGCAAAATCCCTAAGGTGGCCTGTGGGATGTGCTTTTGCTTGGCTCTTAGAGAGTGGTGGGCTCAGGGCAGCACTGGAAAGCTGTGACGTGGACCGTGCAGCCTGAGGCACACCCCCCCACTCTGTGCACCTGTCCTAGGCCCTCTGTGTCCATGCTGTCCTGTCCTAGGAGGGAGTGAGTACTCCTGAAAAGGGGAAAAGCTTAACTCAAGGCTGACAGCTAAATATTTTCATCACAGATTTAAATAGTAATTGCAAAAAGTGCACTTTCTGGCATATTGAAAATATGAGTTATAAAACTATAACACTACTCTTTTTAAATGTATCCAAATAAATATAAATACTATAGCAGTTTGATATTCACCATCATGTGTTTTAAAAGTACATGAACAAGCTTTTTTTTACCATCAGAAATCTTATATTGTTCCTATTTCTTTTTGAATCTGCTTTTTTATTCCATTTCTCCCATAGAATTTTATTCTAATATCTTTTTATGCTTATCAGACTGTCTGCAATAAACATGTATGTATATATTAAAGTTAGCATTAAAAATCTCCTATGACTGTAACCTCTAAATGTTAAAAAAAAACACTTTGCTAGACTGTGCATTAAAATAATTTTATTATGCAGTTGATCAAAATACCATCAATAGAATATAAATTTTAGTAAATATTTTAGAAAAATACAATGTTATTATAAATGTATCTCTTCATGATAGGGGAAAGCTTTCCTTTTTTTTGCTCCTCTATCCATGGATATGTGTTATTTATTGTTGGAATAAAACAGTGTTTAGCTTCAGTTCTATTCCTAATTTCCTTTCTTGTACATGTTTGCTGAGAAGATGTGTTCACAAAAATATGGTAGGAAGAGAGTCTTGTTATATTAATAACAATTTTTTGAACCCTTTCCCAGTTATATACCAAAATCACATGGTGACCTATGATCAAAAATTATTTTTAATGATCTGTGTGCGTGTATGCTCAGTCGTGTCTGACTCCTTGTGACCCCATGGACTGTAGCCCGCCAGACTCCTCTGTCCATGGGATTTTTCCAAGCAAGAATGCTGGAGTGGGTTGCCATTTCCTCCTCCAGTGGATCTGCCCAAGCCAGAGATTGAACCCAAGTCTCCTGAGTCTCCTGCATTGCAGGTGGATTCTTTACTGCTGAGCCATTAGGGAAGCCCCTATCAGCTGACAATTCAAATGGGCCCTCTGTCAATTTAGCTAAATGTGAAGAATGGAGAATCAACTAATTGGGAGAACTTATTTTGAATAAATGTCATTGCACTTATCCATTTTCTCAGTTTCTAGAAGTGTATCAGAAGTCTCTGCTTAGACTTGTGTCTGTGTGCTCAATCATTCAGTTGTGTCCTGTTCTTTGTGAACCCATGGACTCCTCTGTCCATGGAATTTTCCAGGCAAGAATACTGGAACAGGTTGCCATTTTTTCTACTGCAGGGGATCTTCGCAACCCAGGGATTGACCCCGTGTCTCTTGCATCTCCTGCGTTGGCAGGCAGATTCTTTGCTGCTGAGTTACCTGGGCAGCCCTTTCCTTAGACTTATGGAATGACTATCAGTATCTTGAACTTTAACTTTTTTATTATTTTTGGTTGCGCTAGGTCTTCATTGCTACGCACAGGCTTTCTCTAGTTGCAGTGAGCAGGCTTCTCAGTGTGGTGGCTTCTCTTGTCGTACAGCATAGGCTTAAGGTGCACAGGCTTCCGTAGTGGCAGCATGTGGGCTCAGTAGTTGTGGCACATGGACTTAGTTGCTCAGAGGCATATGGAATCTTCCTGAACCAGGGGTCAAACCCATGTCCCCTGCATTGGCAGGTGGATGCTTAACCACTGGTCCACCAGGGAGGTCCTATCCTGCACTTTAGGTAAGGGTGTGAATACCAGGAGGCCACCATCTAGTCAAAGCTATGGTTCTTCCAGGAGTCATGTATGGATGTGAGAGTTGGACCATAAAGAAGGCTGAGTGCCGAAAAACTGATGCTTTTGAACTGTGGTGTTGGTGAAAACTCTTGAGAGTCCCTTGGACCACAAGGAGATCAAACCAGTCCATCCTAAAGGAAGTCAATCCTGAATATTCATTGGAGGGACTGATGCTGAAGCTGAAGCTCCAATACTTTGGCCACCTGATACTAAGAGCCGACTTATTAGAAATGACCCTGATGCTTGGAAAGATTAAAGGCAGCAGGAGAAGGGGACGACAGAGGACAAGATGATTGCATGGCATCATTGACTCAATGGACATGAATCTGAGCAAGCTGTGTGAGATGGTGAGGGACAGGGAAGCCTGGTGTGCTGCAGTTCATGGGGTTGCAAACAGCTGGACACGACTGAGTGACTGAACACCAACAATAACCAGGAAGCAAGGAGCACGCTGGGAGCCATCTCAAAAGCTGCCTACCATGGCATGGCACTTCACGGTTGCTCAGCCCTAGTGTTGAGTCCTGGTTGCTTTCGGGGGTAGGAGGGGAAGTCTCACTCCATATCCTTGGACAGAAATAGTACAGGTCTTGGAACTAAAACATACATGAATATGTTCAGTACTGTGTTATTGAGAGTGACCAAAATTTAGAAACGGCACAGCACAGAGGGCTAGAATGCATCCTTGGAGTGAGCACCTCCCCCCACCCTCGACCCTGGCTCAGCCCAGTCAATTCAGGCTGTGAGCTCGGAGAGGCAAAGTGCGCAAAGCAGAGCTTTAGTGTCCACTGCCCACTTCCTTCCTCCTGCACCTTCCCGATTCTTTGCACTCAAGAATGTACAAAACTGGCTATGAAGGCTAGGGAAACCAGAAACAGGAGCCTGCAGGGCTGGAGGAACATGGAATGACTGAGCTAATAGTGGGGACAAAGGACAGGTTCTTTAGAAGTGACCTCCTGGGGGAAATAAGAGGTTGGTGGTCATATGGCACTGTTTCTGGTATTTGACATAACTTTCTAGGATCTAATGCACAGGACAGTGATGATAGTAACACTGTACTCTGTACGTGAGATGTGCTAAGAGGACAAATACAGATACTAAGTACTCACTACACACACACACTCCCAAAGGAAAGAAAAAGAAAAGAAAATGTGACCTGATGGATATGTTCATTAGCTTTAATGAAGTAGTTATTTCACAATGTATACACATATCAAACCATCAGTTGTACATGTTAAATATATACACTTTTTATTTGTTAGTTATACCTCAGTAAAGCTAAGGGAGAAACTGCCATCAGATTGATTAAAAGGGAAGGGAACTAGCTACTTTCTCTTGTGTGTGCTTCCTCTCTCTCTCACTTACACATACACACACACACCCCACAGACTGTTTTTACCAGTTTTTAAAACTATCAGTAAACATGCTTGAATCCAATGCTAAGAATTTAAAAATACTGAATAGCCATATGTAACATGAAGACAGTTTCATTCTTTGACTTCCTTCTGCCCTTTCCCATGCACATCTTCTGTGTGGGGGGTTGTGTGATTTGAAATATGGCGGACCAGTGTATCACTATTACATTATGAACAATTCACAGTATACTTTCTTTCAAGTATTCTTTCTTTCAAAAATCAACTGAAGTTTACATTACATGCTTTGAAATGATATTGACAGTGATTATTTAAACTCAATTGTATGCTTAAATCTCTTTGTCTTTCATCCCTGCATTCTGAGAGAGATTCTTGAGTGTCAGGAAAAATTGTAAATGACTGAAATGGGCAAAAGGACGTGGGGAGTCCTTTCAGTGGAACATGCGGTGTTGTATAGAGGATTCATCATGGTTATTGGATCCTAGAAGGTCCTGAGTTTTCCATTATTTCTTTTTCTAGGCTATATTGCAACCTAATATGAAGAAAACTGGTAGTAATGTAAATTATTCTTACCCATGCAAAATGGGGAAAGGCAAGAAGGAGGTGTGAGGACCGATGGGAGGAAGGGTTCTCAAAAAGTGTCCTCACAGAACCCTACCTTTTCTCAAACAACTGCTTTTTTGAGGACTGGCCCCAGGCCTAGTGGAATTCTTAGTTTTTCTCCAGCATCTTGATTGCCACTCTTCAATGATTCACTGTGTCTCAGTGTAGCTTAAGCATTTGCCAAGGTGTCCAAGAAGAAAAAAAAATGGTTTCTGGAATTATGATCTTTTAATCACTGCTCCAGACTGGTTCTGGGAACTGAGTGGTACCATCTGCAAAATGCTTTTGGAGGAAATGGGGTGGGAAGAGGGGTGGGTGGGGTTGTCAGGGAGGAGAATATATCCCCAGGTCCATTAGAACAGTCTGGTCCGCCGTCCCTCTAAGTTGAGCAGCCACTTTCAGGAGAAAACCATTTTGTGGTGTCTTCACCAAGCCTAGATATTTTAACTTCATTTCCAGGTCCATCCTTGTCATTCCTTTCTTGATTTATTTTGGTTTTTTGGCTGCTGGAACAGGAAAATCTGTTCCCTTCTCAAACAAACAGCATTGAAAAGTTGTCACTTAGAGCCTCATCTCTAAGCTTCCGAAAGAGAAACTTCTTCCTCCACTCCCAGGCTCTGGCTTGGGCCCCTTGTAGCCTGGGGAGTTGGGGGAAGGAAGCGGCACCTTACTCTCACAGATACATGTTGGTGTCAAGTTCGACCTTCTCTGTGAAGTCCTCCCTGGCCACCAGCCTATTGTCCTTTCTTCCCTCCGAACTTACACTTCACTCACTTTTCGAAACATTTTTACATTTAATTTGGGATTCGAGTGAGTTATATGAATCATACTATTATCCAGTATGGCATTCTTATTTTTCCAGCTATAAATTCCTTAGTAGCAAGGGACACTATTCGGACTTCCCTTTTGGTCACCACATCCTTTATGTGGGGCCGAACTCATGGTAAGAGTTTAGCAATTGCTTGGGTTGACCTGAACTCAAACCATTGCCTAGTCATAGGCAATAATACAACATGATTTACACCTCCAAGGGTAGATGAAGAATGCTTGGGAGTCAGAGCTCCTCTAATGCTCTGCAGTAATAACATAGGGAATTATGCTAGTCCCCAGAGAGTTGCCTTGATAACTCCCATACCTGGGCCTGCTACTGGGGCATTGTCCCACCCCATGTTTTCAATGTACTTTATGTCAGTCCGTTCACAGAACCTTCATGGGGCGTGGCCATCCTGGGCTAGTCTCTTTCTTCCCTGGTTCCTCTATCCTTCTCTCTCTTCATGTGAAACCTTCCTCACTCTCTGTCACCCCCATCTCCCTCTCCTGTGACTTCCCAGATTTTACAGGAAACACGTCCTAGCCGAGCATCTTCTTCCTGTTCCTGACTGGGGAGAGAAGAAGTTTTCTTTTCTTCTTGTGCAAATTATTCTCCTCTATTCAAAGTGAAAATGCTGAGCTCAGTCCACTATGCACTTGTTTCATAGGTGAAGATACTGATGCATTTAATTCCATCTGAGCCTGAGTATAGGCCTTGTGCCTTCCTCTCAGTTCTCTGTTTGAATATCTGTTTCTCTACATCAGCCCTATTGAGAATGATCCTCTCAGAATGGATTTCTTGGGACATAGATGTCCAGTGTATGTTCTCTGTGTCTCTGTGTTCTCTTCTTTGCCCTGAGTAGTTTATCCTCCTCCTGTGAAGGCTCTGCGCACCCCATCTTCTTCCTTTAACTTTGCAAATTAACTCCTAAGAAAGGCTCTAATAGGAACTATGTGCTTGCATACGAGGTCGCTTCAGCCATGTCCGACTCTGTGCATCCCCATGGACTGTAGCCCACCAGGCTCCTCTGTCCATGTGATTCTTCAGGCAAAAATGCTGGAGTGGGTTGCCATGCTCTCCTACAGGGGATCTTCTTGACCCAGGGCTCAAACCCAGGTCTCTTATGTTTCCTGCTTTGGCAAGAGGGTTCTTTACCACTAGCACCACCTGGGAAGCCAAGAGCCAAATACATTGCTTACTTCTTCAGTGACGAGGTAATGGAGGGACAGGCCAGATCCAATCAATTGACTAAATCCCAGGGAGCCAAACCAGAGATGGGATGCCGCCAAAAGTCAGAGTAGGAACACTTTTTAGGCCTCCCTGGTACCCCAGAAGCTCGCATACTTAGCCAAATACTCTTCCAGGTGCCTTGCAAAGCTGAGCTGTCCTAGACCTGTTTGGAATAGACAGAGCTTCAGCCAAGTCTGGGGCATTTGAGTAGTCTTATAACAGAATCAATCAGAATGTCTAGAGCCTGTGTGCTTCACTTTGCTGATGAGGAAACAGAAGCTCCAACAAAAGTGACAAATAGTTTATCAATTGATGAGGGCAGGACCAGGCTCTGTAGAACCCTGATTTCTTGATTCCCTAAAGTTTGCTGATTATTTTCATGTCTCCCATTTTCAGGACTATGCTTGACTGCTTACTCTTTCAATCACTTTTCTAGTTCCACAGAAGAGTCCAGTAGTTATATTTATTGAGATAGTGTTAGATTTAGAAAATAACTGTATGGAGAATTGACATTTTTACAGTGATGAGTCTTCTAAGATTATACTATGCTTTTCCATTTTTCAAGTCCCTTTTGTATGTTCAAGTTTTCTTCATACATTTCTTATACATTTTAAAGATTGTTCCCAGCTATTTTATATTTTAGCTGCTATTGGAAATACCTATTTTCTTCCACTGTAACTTCTAACTGGTTGATATTTTTGTGCACAATATAAAAGCTATTGTTTACCATGCATTAACGTTGTAACTGGCTTCTTTTTTGGGTTCTTGAAACCAATTCCAGTGTGTATGTCTATGTATATGTGGGGGGCTTCCCTACATACCACCAAGCAGTTCTCAGATACCAGCACAGTGTCAGAGAATTCAACCTAGTACTGACTACCTAGAAAGTGGAAGTTGCTCAGTCACGTCCTACTCTGTGCTACTCACGGACTATACAGTCCATGGAATTCTCCAGGCCAGAATACTAGAATGGGTAGCCGTTCCCTTCTCCAGGGGATCTTCCCAACCCAGGGCTCGAACCCAGGTCCTCCTGCATTGCAGGCGGATTCTTTACCAGCTGAGCCACAAGGGAAGCCTGACACTACCTAGAGACAGCATCAAATTCCACAGGTTGAGGGGTCAGTCTTATAAGAATTTTCCCCACCCCCAACCTCAAATGCCAGCACAAGCCCAGGTTGTTACCTGTGCTTCTGTCTTAATGGCTATAGATTGAAGGTTTCCATGAACTCTTCTCTGGGCTTCAGACACCAGCTGCAAATTTAGGTTGTCCCCTTTGCTTCCAACTGACTGGTAATAGATCGGAGGCTTCCATGACCTCCTCCTCAGGGTTGATTGGTTTGTTAGAGCGGTTCATAGACTCCAAGGAACATTTTACTTATTAGATGACAAGTTTATGATAAAAAAAAAAACTGTAACTCAGGAACAGCTAGATGGAAGAGCATAGGACAAGTTATAGGGAAAGGGTGCAGTTTCCACGCTCTCTCTGAGCATGCTTGTCTCCCCACATCTCCATGTGTTCACCCACCAGGAAGCTCTGTGCTTTAGGGTTTTTACTGAAGCCTCATTACATAGTTATGATTGATTAGGTTGTTGGCCATTGGCGATGGATTCAGCCTCCAGCCCCTCTCCTCTCCCAGGAGGTCAGGTATGAGATGGAAAGTTCCAAACCCTTAATCACAGGGTTGGTTCTCCTGGTAACCAGTCCCCCATCCTTTGGTGAGGCCCATTAGCCACCTCATTAACCTAACAAAAGATACTTTTAGGGTTCTAATCACTTAGGAAACTCCAAGGGTTTTAGGAGCTCTATACTAGAAATGAGGGCTTCCCAGGTGGCTCAGTGCTAAAGGATCTGCTGCCAAGCGGGAGATATGGTTGATCCCTGGGTTGGGAAAATCCTGTGGAGAAGGAAATGGCAACCCACTCCAGTATTGTTGACTGGGAAATCCCATGGACAGGAGGAGCCTGGTGGGCTACAGTTCATGGGGTCACAAACAGTCAGATACTACTTAGTGACTACACAACAATAGTACTAGAAATGAGATAAGAATCAAATATATATTTCTTATTATAAACACACTATTGCAGCTTCATTACTAAATTCTTTTGTTTGCAACAATTTCTCAGTTGGTTCTCTTGAGTTTTTAAGATATACAATCACGTTATCTATCAGTTCAGTACAGTTGCTCAGCCATGTCTAACTCTTTGCAACCCCAGGGACTGCAGCACGCCAGGCTTCCTTGTCCATCACCAACTCCCGCAGCCTACTCAAACTTATGTCCATCACGTCGGTGATGCCATCCAACCATCTCATCCTCTGTCGTCCCCTTCTCCTCCCACCTCCGATCTTTCCCAGCATCAGGGTCTTTTCCGATGAGTCGGTTCTTCACATCAGGTGGCTAAAGTATTGGAGTTTCAGCTTCAGTGTTAGTCCTTCCAATGAATATTCAGGATTGATTGCCTTTAGGATTGACTGGTTGGATCTCCTTGCAGTCCAAGGGACTCTCAAGAGTCTTCTCCAACACCACAGTTCAAAAGCATCATTCTTCAGTGCTCAGCTTTCTTTATAGTCCAACTCTCACATCCATACATGACTACTGGAAAAACCATACCTTTGACAAGATGGACCTTTGTAGGCATAGTAATGTCTCTGCTTTTTAATATGCTGTCTAGGATGGTCATAGCTTTTATTCGAAGGAGCAAGCATCTTTTAATTTCATGGCTGCAATCACCATCTGGAGTGATTTTGGAGCCCAGAAAAATAAAGTCAGCCACTGTTTCCATTGTTTCCCCATCTATTTGCCATGAAGTGATGGGACCAGATGCCATGATCTTAGTTTTCTGAATGTTGAATTTTAAGCCAACTTTTTCACTCTCTTCTTTTACTTTCATCAAGAGACTGTTCATGAATCAAGATAACTTTGTTTCTTATTTTCAAATTTTATACCTCCAACTTCTTTCTGTTGTCTAATTTTATTGGTTACTATCTCCAGAGCTTATTAATAGTAATAAGAATGGGCATCCTCATCTGTTTATTTAACTATCTATAATGGAATTGCTTTTATTACTTCCCCTTTAGGCTGGATATAGATTGGAGGTTCCCACCTATTAAGGGAAGATGGTAACTTTTGGGAAAGATATTTCATCACACCAAGGAATCCATCTATTTCTCTGTATGATCAAGCTACTCAAGATGACTGTTCTCTTGCTCTGTCAGTAAATCCCCTGTCCACATAAAAACTTCTACATAAATGTTGATAGCAGCATTATTCACAGTAAAAAAGAGGAAGCAACTCAAATGTCCAATAGTGAATGAGTCAATAAAATATACTATATTCATACAATGAAATATTTTACAGCAGTAAAAATAATAAAGTATTGATACATGCTACCATGTGGATGGACCTTTTGCTAAGTGAAAGAAGCCAGTCACAAAGGACCACATATTTATATGAAATACCTGCAGTAAGCAAATCTGTAAAGACAAAAAGTAATCAGTGGTTGCCTAATTAGGTCTGAGAGGGTGGGAGAAGGGAATTTGGGAAGGTGATGGGTAAGAGGTGTAAAGGTTTTTTGGAAGGGTAATGAAAACACACTAAAATTGACTGTGGTGGTGATACATACACCGCTCTGTGATCTAAAAGCCGTTGAACTGTGTACTTTAAATGGGTGAGTTATATAGTATGTGAATTGTAGTTCAATAAAGCTGTTTAAAATTGTGCGTGGGGTAAGTTTTGCATCTAAAGTGCACGTATGTGTTACGAGGAGGGTGATCCTAGAACTGGTGTAATAGGGGATGTGGTGGTGAAGTAGAGAGTTCACAGAGAGGTGAAGGGCACTACATGCCCAGTTCAGAAAAAAATAGGCCATTGTTGCAAACGGATGTCTTAGGCAAAATGCCCTGGCCAATTGATAGTAGCTACTTGCTTTGCCACTCTGAGAAGGAGTCTGAATCTCAGGGGCTTCAGGAGCAAAGATGCTACAACTGACTACCAGTATCTGTCTGCATAATAGTGTTAGCTTACCTGGTGGCTCAGCAGTAAAGAATCTGCCTGCAATGCAAGAGATGCAGGTTTGATCCCTGGGTTGGGAAGATCCCTTGGAAAAGAAAATGGCAACCCACTTCGGCATTTTTGCCTGGAAAACTGCATGGGCAGAGGAGCCTGGCAGGTTGCAGTACATGGAGTCTCAAAAGAGTCCAATACAACTTAGCAAATAAACAACAGCAACAATAATGTTAGCTATTGAATAGGACTTTTTTGCCAGGCACTGTCCTGACTGCTTTATGTGCTTCATCACGTTTGGTTCTTTTCCATATTCAGAGGTGGGCATTATTATTATTTCTGAATGCCAAAAAACTAGTGCTTTCAAATTGTTGTGCTGGAGAAGACTCTTTAGCGTCCTTTGGACAGCAAGGAGATCAAATCAGTCCATCCTAAAGGAAATAAACCCTGAATATTCATTGGAAGGACTGATGCTGAAGCTGAAGCTCCAATACTTTGGGCACCTGATACAAAGAACAGACTCATTGGAAAAGACCCTGATGCTGGGAAAGGTTGAAGGCAGGAGGAGAAGGGGGCAGCAGAGGATGAGATGGCTCGAGAGCATCACCAACTCAGTGGAGATGAATTTGAGCAAATTCCAGAAGATAGTGGAGGACAGAGAAGCCTGACATGCTGCTGTCCACAGGATCGCAAAGAGTTAGACACGACTTAGAGACTGAACAATAAAAACAACAGTTTATAAAGAAGGAAATTTTAGCCGCAACTGGCTCAAGATCATCCATCTGGTTAGTGGCAGAGTAGGGATTTAGGCTCTGGAAGTCTGACATCAGCATCCACTCTGTTAAGCTCCGCACTCTCCTGAGAGCATGACAGCCTGTGCTTTCAATCTGCCTGCTGACAGGGGTCACTCTTCCTGGACACGATTAAAAGGGAATTTGGGAAGACTCATCTGCTTAAAAATCTTTCCCCACATTGTGCCTGAGGTCTGGAATCCCATGGATCTCACTTCCTGGGTCAGAGTTAGTTGTTCAAGATCCCCTGAGAGAAATTCCAGATTCTCAGTGAACATCTTCTGGGGATTTACAGCCACCATCCAGTTGGGCACAGAGCCTAGGGGAGCAGAATGCCAGGAAAATGTCTGAGGGGGTGCAGGCTAGAGAAAACAGTTGTGCGACACGCACAACCCCGTCCCCCAACACCGACAGTCATAATTTTTGGAATCTGGTGCTTTTGCTTGAGCTCCCATATGAGGAGTTTCTAAGGATGCTTTGTGCTTCCATGTAAACTTCTTGGTTAGGCTGATGCCTCTGGAGGCTACAGCTAGACAGGAGCATGACAGCCTGGATCTAGTTGTGCTTGGCTTTCCTGGTGACCTGAATGCAGAATGCTATGTGCCTGTTGTTTGTTATTTACAAGGCAAAGGAAACCTGCGGCATGGGATAAACTTGTAACCTACCAAGGCCGGGCACCCCATGAAGCTGCCTGCACAAGCCTTTCTGAGGTTCTCCTGCAGATAGTCATCAGCCAGCTGCTCCTGACCGCAGCAGAACTCCCTATGAGGGTATGGGAACTGCTTGCTCAGGGGTCACCTTCAGCAGAAATCTGGGCCCCTGTCTTGCTCAGCACAGGATAAACCTTGATGAGCTCTGAGCCACCCCCGTCCCCTACCCTAAATCCAACAGGCTGTGCTACTGTGCTTGGAGCCGGGGTGGGGGCGGTGTCCTGGGCAGACATAGGCAGAGTTGGTGGTGTCTGTGGAGGGGCAAGGCAGGAGGGCATTGGCTGGCTATAAAACATGGGGAAAAACACAGCAAATGCAGAGAGAGGTGTGAGAAAAAATAAGCGTGAGTTTTGTGGAATGTGGCCAACACAGGAGGGATTGAATGGCCTCATACCCTGGTTCATCTCAACTTGTTCCTAGCCTGCTCAGGTTTCTCTCTATCTTCTCTGAGCTTACTGTCAGCATTACCTGGGTTTACATATCAGCTCTACCACTTACTACTTGTGAGTCCTTAAGAAGTTTATTCTCTGAGCCTTGGCATCCTCGCCTATAAATTAGGTGAAATGGCACCATAGCCTAGCTCGCAGGGTTGTTGTAAGGCTGAACGAGGCAATGCATAAGGCACCTACTGTCACAGGGTCATAGTAGGTGCTCAATAAGTGATGTCTATTCTGCAATGGATATTTTTAAAATTTATTTGTGACAGAGAATATTCACCACCTTAAACAACTTAAGCATAAAACTGGATGGCATTAAGTACATTTATAGTGTTTTGCAGCAACCATAACTATTAATTTCTAGAACTTTCCAACATCCCAAATGGAAACCCTGTACCAATTAAGCAATAACTCCCCATACTCCCCTTCCCTTCAGTTCAGTTCAGTCGCTCAGTCGTGTCCGACTCTTTGAGACCCCATGAATCATAGCACGCCAGACCTCCCTGTCCATCACCAACTCCCAGAGTTCACTCAAACTCATATCCATTGAGTCCATGATGCCATCCAGCCATCTCATCCTCTGTCGTCCCCTTCTCCTCCTGCCCCCAATCCCTCCCGGCATCACAGTCTTTTCCAATGAGTCAACTCTTCACATGAGGTGGCCAAAGTACTGGAATTTCAGCTTTAGCATCATTCCTTCTAAAGAACACCCAGGGCTGATCTCCTTCAGAATGGACTGGTTGGATCTCCCTGCTGTCCAAAGGACTCTCAAGAGTCTTCTCCAACACCACAGTTCAAAAGCATCAATTCTTCGGCGCTCAGCTTTCTTCACAGTCCAACTCTCACATCCATGCATGACCACTGGTAAAACCATAGCCTTGACTAGACGGACCTTTGTTGGCAAAGTAATGTCTCTGCTTTTGAATATGCTATCTAGGTTGGTCGTAACTTTCCTTCCAAGGAGTAAGCGTCTTATAAGTTCATGGCTGCCGTCACCATCTGCACTCCTGGTAATCTTTAATCTATTCTCTGTTTCTATGAATTTGTCTAGTCTAGATAATTCAGGTAAATGGGATCACACAATATTTTTCCTTTGGTAACTGGCTTACTTTACTCAGCATGTTTTCAAGGTTCATCCATGTTGTTGCACATATCAGAATTTTATTCCTCTTTAACACAGAATAATATCCCACTGTATGAATATACCATATTTTGCTTATCCATTCATCTGTGGATGGACATGTATATTGTTTCTGCCTTTTGGCTATTGTGCCTGCGGTATATATTATAGTCATGAATTATGAAGAAGTCATTTAGGGAATCAGAGCATGGACCCTGGAGCCACACTGCCTGAAGTCCATCCTTTTATAATCACCCACAAGTCTTAGCCTCTTTGTGCACGAATTTTCTCTCTGTGAAATGGGAAGACTAAGCCTTTCTCAGGGACCCTGTGAGAAGGAAATGAGTCAGCACATGTAAAGTAGATGTGGTTGTTTCTGGCATCTGGTCATCATTCAGGAAGTTTAGCTGTTGGGAGTGGAAGCCTTTATCGATGCCCCATGTATGAGACCCATCTAGGTGGACTGATGTTTTCTCACCTCTGGAAACTGGTGATTGATATTAGAAAACTGCAAAATTCCCAAGTGCTTGAAGTGAGTAGGTGACTTTGGAGAGCACCTACTCAAACTTCCTCATTTTACCAATGGGGAAACTAAGGCCCAGAAAAGATGGGGACAAGGCCAGAGTGACAAAGACAGAGCTAGGACCAGACACCTGCTCCCAGGGACCTTGGCCTTGACTTCATGCCTAGCTTCGTCAGCTTCTGTCCCCATGCTAGGTCCCTATCTGTGGATATCTCCCTTCTCCTAGTTCACACCAAGTGACCAAGAAACTTAAGGGACCACCTCCCCTCTGTCTTAGCTCAGACACAAAGTCAGGTGTTTGCTGCATTCCGAGTACTGCCTGCCCTTTCTTTTACCCACTTCTGCTTGGATAGGGGGTGGAGACAAGGGAGAGAGGGAGAACATCAAAAATGTTTTACTTGAGAGAGTCTTTTTCAATGGGAGATGGAGTGGGCAGGGAGGAACCCAGGCCTGTCTGGCCCAGGGATGATAATACTTTGGTTTTTTTGGATTAGATACCTGCACTCAGTCAGTGCATCTTTTCTTCAGCTGTTTGTGTTTTCTTTGTTCATTTTGTTGATTTTCTTAGGGGCTATTTTCAGAAGATTCCAGCCTGCCTGAATCCTGCAAAGGGGGACAGTGGAGGTACAGCCCACACCTGGGTAGAACAAGTCAGACCAGGTGACTCGGTGGCAATGAGAACAAAAGAGCATTGCCAGTGAGGACAAAAACCCAGGCGGGAAAGGGACCAGCTGCTGAACAGTTCCCTCCGCTGGATGGGCTTCTCTTGGAGCAATTTGATTAAAGAATTCAGTTTGTTTATTCTAAGGTAAAATCCCCTTTCTTTGAGGAATTAATCTAACATAAGGAAGCTGTTAAGGCTTCCCTTGTGGCTCAGACAGTAAAGCGTCTGCCTGACTGTGGAAGACCCAGGTTCGAGCCCTGGGTCTGGAAGATCCTCTGGAGAAGGAAATGGCAACTCCAGTACTCTTGCCTGGAAAATCCCATAGATGGAGGAGCCCAGTAGGCTACAGTCCATGGGGTCACAAAGAGTTGGACACGACTGAACAACTTCACTCACTTCAAGGAAGCTGTGCCAACCAGAGTATGGTGGGGAGAGCTCATAGCTCCTGCTTACAGTCTATTTGGGAAGGAATGATCAGGAAGGAAGGACTGACAGCTGATGTCCTAGGGCAGCTTCAGGGAGGAGGAGCAAGGGCTCAGTAGGAGGGGCCACTTCCCGAGTGAAAATGTAGGAGGGGGTGTGGAGGGGATGGCAGATTTCGTAAACCTGGTGTTCATGACTCCAGGGTAATTCTTTGCCTCTTCCCTCTCTACAATTTTCTCCTCCTCCCCTCTTAGTTTTCCTAGTGTGCTAGCCATCACTGCAGAAAAGATTTCTTCAAATGCAGGTGGCATGAACTGGACAATTATTACCCTGCCCCTTCCTTATCTCCCATAGCCTGCTTAAGATAGATTCACTTGAGTTTGGGTCTTGGAGGCATGAGTGAGTTCTAATTGAGGTGATGTGGTTGAGTCTGAGCGTTGGGCTGGGAGAAGCCTTGCAGGACAAGAGGTGGCTCAACTCTGTAACCCAGGCTGCCAGTGAAAACAAATACCCAATGATGGGGCAAAAGGAGGAAGGGAAGGATCCTGTCCCTGGTGCAACAGCTGAAAGTGAGAAGCTGATAATAGTGAGGAGGCCTGAAATGCACCCCATGGTAATAGAGCCATCTGGCACAAACCTGATGGAAAAGGAGGCCACATCCGGACACATTGTGCAGACATGGGGTGCAGCCTTCCAAGTCAATAGTACAGTCCTAGTGGCTCCCTGGATCTGGAGGCTGGAAGGGCCTCTGATCTGCAGACCAGAGTGAGGAGGAGAACATCCAAGGCCATCTCTTTTTGGGCTTGGTGTGAGAGAGGCTCAGCTTTTCCCCAAAGTCCTGGGGAGCTGCACTCTAGAATTTATTAGCTCAGATGGCAGGTTTGAAAGCTTTGTGCACTCCTGAATGCATGGTGGTACCAGCCAACCATATAGTACTTATAGCTGGGCACTGTTCTGACAGATTTGGTCTAAATCACTTCAGTGAGTATCCATAACCCCTACAAAATAAGAGTTAGCTCCATTTTACAGATGGGGAAACTGAGGCATGGAAAGTGGGACAGAGCTGGGATTCAAACCCAGCAGTTCTGCTCCAGAGTACCCTTCACTGCTGGGCAGCACTGCTCTGTTGCTCCACAGCTCAAACCAGAATAGAGATTTGGCCTTGACTGTCCACTGAGAAATCAAATGTTTTAGAGATGTGGCATGTGGGCGTTTAGTTGGTGCAGATGATGACATGCCATCAGAATTGACTGTCATCTAACATAGAGCAGCGTGATAGTTTTCTGGAGTTATCTGGAGATTTCCTGTGGGGCAGATGACTGTGTTGGCCTGATTACTGGTTCTTGCCATGGTATGGGCATCTAGGGAGCCCCCAGCACTTATTAAAGAGGATTGAGGAGAACTGGAGAGCCTTTTCAGTCCCATGCCCCCCCAGACCTTCTCCTCCTTGCCAAGCACTAGTTGGTGTCCCTGGGGGCCCTTTGACCTGGGAATCAGGTTAAGCAATGCTCTCTGTGAGCCCTGCCCAGTGCTCAGCTTGTATTGCATTGGTATCAAGTCCCTGGCCAGGTCCCAGAGAGATATCTTGGGCCTGGAACAAAGTTACCTCTGGATATACAGGAGCTTACAATGTAGGTAATGGTAAAAACTTTGGATGAAATGTCTAAACTAGCTTACCACCCTTTTGGTATTTCTCTTATTTTATGGATTTATTTCCTTTACCTGTTAAAGACATAGTCTGCCTTAATCCTGGTCCCTGAGGAATGAAAAGCCAGATAAGTTTTTTGTTTTGTTTGTTTAAAGTTTGTACTCTTGTCTCCTGTGCTGGGCTTAACTGCTCTTGTCACTGGGTCTCTAGCCAACAGGCCCAGACAGGCAGACTGGAGCTTCTAGTGATGCTTAGATCAAGATGCAATCATGTTCTGATTTCAAAATATATTACAGAGCTACAGTAATCAAAACAGCATGGTACTTGCCTAAAGGTAGATATATGGACCAATGGAAGAGAACAGAAAGCTCAGAAATAAATCCGTGCATGTACAGTCAATTGATCTTCAGCAAAGGTGCCAAGAATATGCACTGGGGAAAGTATTATTATTAATAGCACCTAATAGACATTTGACCAATGAAAGGTACAAGAGAAGAAATATCATTCAATTCTTGATCAATCAACATCTATTAAACAATTATATAGAAAGAAGTATCCTTGGAGGTTTCCCTGGTGGCTCAGTGGTAAAGAATCCTCTTGCCAATGCAGGAAATGCAGGTTCTACCACTGGTCCAGGAGGATCCCACATGCTGAGGAGCAATTAAGGCTGTTTTGGCATACCTGTGCTCTAGAACCTGGAAACCGCAACTGCTGTGTCTTTGTGCCACAGCTACTGAAGCCTGCACGCTCTAGAGGCTGTACTCTGCACCAGGAGAAGCCGCCACAATGAGAAGCCTGCACACAGCAACTGGAGAGTAGCCCCCACTTGCCAGAATGAGAGAAAAGCCTTCTCAGCAACAAAGACACAGCACAGGCAAAAATAAATAAATAAAAAATCTTTTAATTTAATAAAGAAAGAAGTATCCTCATTTCCTTCCCTGTGGAAGTTAAGGAGCTCTGAAAGGAAGACGTACTTACATGGGAAGTTCAATATCAGTAATAGAAATGTAACAGTGCAATACAAGAAGGCAGTATCAAATGAAGGGCATGGGAACAGTTTGCGCATCAAGCAGTTCATAGCATAGCTGATATAGCAAAATGTATTCCTAACAAAGATATCACAGCAAAATACATTGCCAGCATGACTGACACTATGAAGAATTAGGTCAGGAGTTCAGAGAAGAGAACTGGCTACAGTTGTTGGGAATGGGTTGGAAGAGATCTATCTGTAGTGGATATTTGCAGGGATTTGGCTCCCCTGTGTCCATTCTCCTTTATTTTTGAAACTACTCTGCTTTCTTTCTGAGAAGTACTCCTCCCCCTCCATCAGCCCAGGAACTGTAGGTAGGGTTACAGGTGGGAGCATCTAATTTCTTACTCTTTCCCCCAATAATAAGATTGGCCCAGGATGAATCTGTGATGCCAGCCAAGGAACACATGCAGTGTCTGCTGGGGCTATTAAGAGAGAGGAAATTTCTCTTTCTCACTGGACTTGAACCTGGAGTTCACTTTGCAAGGCAAACTGTCTAAGAGTGGTGCCAATATGGAGGCAGCAAAATCAAGAGATGACACCAGGTACTAGTGCCTTCATACAAGGCCCTAAATCAATGCCTAAAGACACACCTGTCCCCTGGACTGTTCCTCTGTGCAGTCCATACATTTTCTTTCTGCTCATATGAACTTGGCTTGGTTTTCTTGGAACAGAAATCATATAGTTACAATGAAGACCTTAAACTAGATTTGAGTGAACAGAGATGAATGAAGAGGGCAACCCAGGCAGCTGTTGCCACATGAACCAGGGTTGACAAGAGTAAGGGAGTAGTATCCATGGACCTGCGTGGAAACCTACTGGGAAAGAGGGTCTTGGTGGACAGCATACAAAATACCCCGCAAGAGAACATGAGTTTTCCCTTCTCTGGGTGTGTCTATCTATGTGGACAAATCCAGTGGGATTACTGGGAAGCGTGGTGTGTAACGGAAGGACAGAGATAAAGAGCGGGGAAGCTCTAAAAATAATGGAATAACAACACAAGTGTTCACTGAACACTTTACTACATGCTGCTGCTGCTGCTGCTAAGTCGCTTTAGTCGTGTCCGACTGTGCGACCCCATAGATGGCAGCCCACCAGGCTCCACCATCTCTGGGATTCTCCTATGCTAAACATTTTCCCCCATTTAATCCTTTAAGCAGCTAAGAATATTATTATTATTTCTCTATTTTATGATAAGGAAACTGAGGCACAAAGAATTTGCCCCAAATGACCCACACAAGTGTCAGAGGTGGAATTTCAACCTGCAAACCCAAGCCGACTAGATCCTCCATACTTTACCTGCCCTCTTCTGCTTCAACAGAAGTGGCCTCTGCCTTGGGGCAGCCATGGAACAGCACAGTGTTGAGGGAAGAAAAGGCTGCAGCTATTGCCAAAAGGGGCCAGGAGAGAATACAGAATTCAAATCATTTTTTCCCAGAGCTGCTCCTGATTTGACGGTTTGTTCATAGGCCCTCAGTTTTTAAAACATCTGTGGCTGAGCAAATGCTGGAACTCTGGCTCCCCTGCCCTCAATTAGCAGCAGTCCTTCGGGCCAGCAGGTGACTCCAGGTGACTCCAGGTGATTGCTCCCGGTCAGGTCTGACGAGATCGTGGACCTGCTGGAGTCATGTAGAGGGGAGCAATCTCCTGAACATGCTCCCCAACTGGCCCCATCTCTTCTCCTCCCTGTCTCTTCCGACTCTGTATCTCCTTCCCCTCAGGAAAAGGAAAAAAGAAATGTTTTCTAAAAAGAAGTTTAATGAAACAAAATGCTTATATTTCCATCTATTGACATTGGATTTGTGCTTCTCCGGCCCAGCCATTTGGGACAAGTCTTTAACCACCTCTCTTCACCCGATGGTCTAAAGTAAACAGACCATAGAAAAATAAACTTTCCCCCCAAATATTATCTTAGGCCTCATTTTATCTTGCTTCCTTGAAAAGGAAGGGTTTTAGTTTGGGCAGGGCTGGAGAGGGCTCCACCCCCGCATTATCCCTAACATGGTCTGCTTCCCAGAGCACTCACTATCCATCCCATTCCCATGAGGCCTCACTCAGGTCCATCTCTTCTCCAGTTCTTGTTCACTCACCTGTGATAGGGACTCTGAACACCTGTCTATAAGATTGCTGTAAGACAGGGGTCCCCAAACTGCAGGATCTAATGCCTGATGATCTGAGGTGGAGCTGATGTAATGATAATAGAAATAAAGTGCATAATAAATGTAATGCACTTGAATTATCCAAAACCACCCGCACCCCTCAGTCCCCTGTCCATGGAAAAATTGCCTTCCACAAAACAAGTCTTTGGTGCCAAAAAGGTTGGGGACTGCTGCTTTAAGATAGAGGTGGCAAACACAAGTACCTTTGGGACTCAGAAAACAGGGAAAGTATAAAACAAGGGGAAGGAGATGATGGGCTCTGCTCTAACTAGAAAGAAAGTGCCCCTTACCCAAATGGTCTCGTTCAGCTTAGAAAAAAAAAAAAAAAACAACCAAAAATCCTAAAAAGCAAAAACACGCAAGCCAAAACAAAACATGATCTGGGTTTGGGCTTGGGGCTACCTATTTTCAATTCCTCAAGGACTGTGACAGTATATTTAAAAGATGTGGCTTAAAATCCATATACCTCTAGGATGGGTGATGGTAACGATTTATCTTCTAAGTGGGGGAAAAGGAGGACCTTTCCTCCTTGCAAGTGGGCTCTGATGGGGTAGAGAGATGGGGAGAAAGACTATGGACATGCAAAGCTGGGGAGAATTCTTAAGGGACCAAAAGCATAATGAGAGAAAGCTGAGCCGATGGAGGCCATCTTGGCCTTTATGAAACATTTGTGAAATTTAGACGTTAGCAAATTATTTGGATGTGACAGAGCTTTGATCTCTGGGGGGAAAAATCAAGCATTTACTGGCTTTCCTGTTTGAAGTGTACCAGGAATAACCACATAGTAGGAGAAGGAAATTTCTGGATTAGAATTTCACCATTCTGAAAACCCAGATAAATGAGTCAATTTAGGCTGAATCTTGGAATCGAACATCAGTGGCTCTTCATAATATAAAAAAATATTTTGTAGATGACTACATACATTTTGGTGAACAAATGCAGCACCACCAATGAAGTCATCTTGCCAAAAATAATCAAACCCAAATTTGACTGATATATAGATCCAACTAGCAATTAGAAGAACTACAAGGGTCAGAGAAACACATGAGATAGCACCAAGGGGAAACAAGTTGAAAAATCTGCACTGTGGGAAAGTATGCAAATGATCCCTCTTTTTCACTTTCACATTCTACTTTATTTGGAAACAGTACACATTCCTTATTTTAATATTTAAATATTGTGGTACTGTAGTGCATGCTAAGTCACTTCAGTCATGCCCAACTCTGTGACCCTATGGACTGTAGTCTGCCAGGCTCCTGTGTCCATGGGATTCTCCAGGCAACGCCTTAGGAAACATCACAACAAACAAAGATAGTGGAGGTGATGGAATTCCAGTTGAGCTATTTAAAATCCTAAACGATGATGCTGCGAAAGTGCTGCATTCAATATGCCAGCAAATTTGGAAGACTCAACAGTGGCCACAGGACTGGAAAAGGTCAGCTTTCACTCCAATCACAAAGAAAGGCAATGCCAAAGAATGTTCAAACTACCACACATTTGCACTCATCTCACATGCTAGCAAAATTATGCTCAAAATTCTCCAAGTTAGGATTCAACTGAGAAGTGAACTAGTGAAGTGAACTAGTATGTGAACTGCGAACTTCCAAATGTTCAAGCTGGATTTAGAAAAGGCAGAGGAACCAGAGATCAAATTGCCAACATCCTCTGGATCATTGAAAAAGCAAGAGAGTTCCAGAAAAATATCTATTGCTGCTTCATTGAACACTCTAAAGCCTTTGACTGTGTGGATCACAACAAACTGTGGGAAATTCTTCAAGAGATGTGAATACCAGACCACCTTACCTGCCTCCTGAGAAATCTGTATGCAGGTCAAGAAGCAACACTTAGAACTGGACATGGAACAATGGACTGGTTCCAAATAGGAATATGTCAAGGCTATATGTTGTCACCCTGCTTATTTATACACAGAGTACATCATGCAAAATGCCAAGCTAGATAAAGCACAAGCTGGAATCAAGATTGCTGGGAGAAATATCAATAACCTCAGATATGCAGATGATACCACTCTTATGGCAGAGAGCAAAGAGGACCCAAAGGGCCTCTTGATAAAGGTGAAAGAAGAGAGTGAAAAAGCTGGCTTAAAACTCAAAAAATGAAGATCATCCAGTCCCATAACTTCATGGCAAATAGATGGGGAAACAAAGGAAATAGTGACAAACTTTATTTTCTTGGGCTCCAAAATCACTTCAGATGGTGACTACAGCCATGAAATTAAAAGATGCTTGCTCCTTTTAAGAAAAGCTATGACAAACCTAGACAGCATATTAAAAACCAGAAACATTACTTTGCCAACAGAGGTCCATCTAGTCAATATTATGGTTTTTCCAGTAGTCGTGTATGGATGTGAGAGTTGGACCATAAAGAAGGCTGAGCGCCAAAGAATTGATGCTTTTGAACTTCAGTGTTGGAGAAAACTCTTGAGAGTCCCTTGGACTGCAAGGAGATCCAACCAATCCATCCTAAAGGAAATCAGTCCTGAATATTCATTGGAAGGACTGATGCTGAAGCTGAAGCTCCAATACTTTGGTCACCTGATGAGAAGAGTTGACTCATTAGAAAAGACCCTGATGCTGGGAAAGATTGAAGACAGGAGGAGAAGGGGATGACAGAGGACAAGATGATTGGATGGCATCACTGACTCAGTGGACATGAGTTTGAGCAGCTCCAGGAGATGGTGAAGGACAGGAAGCCTGGTGTGCTTTAGTCCATGGGGTCGCAAAGAGTTGGACCCGACTGAGTGACTGAACAAAAACATAGTTTTCAATATAGGTGATTCATTTAGAAGTCACCAGTCACTGTGCCTTGCCAGCTCCACTGTAAATATCAAGAAGGATTTTTGCATACTCTCTCCCCTCATAGCTCCTAAGATCTCTGCCAAATGGAGTAAAACTGAACCTTCACATATCTTCTGGGTTAGGCAGCATAAATTAGTGAGGATTAAATTCCTTCCTGTTGCTAAAGATAGATGCTACATCATGATATCACAGATACTGTAGACAACAAATAAATTCATCACCAGATAAATTCACAAGGGGAAAAGGGTGTACAGCAAATTTGTACATTAAGAGATTAAAAAAAAAAATAAAACTAAACCACAGGGTTGAGGGATGCGTGTATGGTGATGATGTTATGAAGAATGGAAGGAGGTCATTATCATAAAAGGGCAGTTAATCCGTAACAGATAGGGGACAGGATGGAGTCTGTGGGGGGATGGGGCACCCCACTCAGGAGCTTCTGGGGTAGCTGATAGACTTCAGTTTCTTGATTTAAGTAGAAATTGTAAGAGTGTTCACCTTTCAGTAATTTACTAAACTAAACATCTATTTTCTGTATTTGTATATTTTTCACCATATAAAGATTTTTGTTTTCAGTACATGTCCCTGATTCTTTTTCTACCCCCAATCCCACCTCAATTTGGAGCCTTTTTGACTATTAGATGTCAATTTCTGGGTTCTGAATTCTGCCCAGTTCCCCATCCTCCTTTTCCTAGGTTCTGTCTGAAGTATATACTGTATCAGTCAGAATGGGCTATTATGCTGCAGAAATGAACAACCCTAAGATCTTTATGGCTTGAAATAAAAGCTTATATCTTGCTTATGCTATTGTCTATGACATCTTATCAGGGGCCTTCTCAGATCTCCTCAAGGGCTGTGCCAGTACCAACTGGTAATCAAATGCTTTGGCATGAAAGTGATACATGTAATTTCTGCTCACAATTCATTAGCTAGAAATAATCATATGCAGTCACCCAACCACAGGGTCGCTGAAATTTGGTGCTAGAAATGTGCTCAGAGATAGTTTGTAAACAACATTAATAAAATGATCCTTCCTTTTGATAGTTCTGATACATACACATTTCAGTTATCATGATTTAGCTAAAGACCAGTCCCCAACAAAATGTTTCAGATTTGCGTCACCACAGTGTAAGACTGTACTTGCATAAAATACAGATAACACTGCCTACTCAAAGACACAGCTCACTTTGTAAAAAATAGATGTTCATCGTGATGTGATCACTAGCATCACTGCTTTCAAAGTCTGTCTGTGATTGGTCACATGCATGAAGCAACCAAGCCCATGTGCCACAACTACTGAGCCAGTGCTCTGGAGCTCACGAGCCACAACTGCTGAAGTCCACACGCCCTTGAGTCTTTGCTCCGCAACAAGGGAGGCCTCTGCAATGAGAAGCACACACAGCAATGAAGACCCAGGACAGCCGGAAATAAGTAAATTAATTATGGAAAAAAAGAAGAACGTTTTGCTGTCAATAAAGGCTTGTCTCGTTATTTTAGAATCAGCATAAGCTGACAGATATTAAGCAACCAGGAAAGTTGCTAGCTCAGATAAGAGTGCTGCAGTGAAATTTGCATTCAAATTCTAAGAAAATGAACGCGTTCCAGAAGAAGTGACACAAAACTTCACCTTAAAGGAATGCTCAAAGGCATTTCATAGCACTGCAAGAAATACTGCAAGTGGATCCAAATTTAGAAACAAGTGTGAAAATGCACCAAGGCATAGACAAGATGCTTGCTCCACAGCATCAGTTATACAATGAGAAAAAGAAGGCAAGAAATGTTCAAACTACTTTTGGCAAGTTTTTTATAAAGAAATAAAGCACAGTAATTTTCAATGTTTCTAATGTTTTAAATTACAGTGCAGTAAGAATAGCAGGGAGAGATAAGAAAGACTTCCATGGTGATCAGTGCAAAGAAATAGAGGAAAATAATAGAGTGGGAAAGACTAGAGATCTCTTCAAGAAAATTAGAGATACCAAGGGAATATTTCATGCAAAGATGGGCTCGATAAAGGACAGAAAATGTATGGACCTAACAGAAGCAGAAGATATTAAGAAGAGGTGGTAAGAATACACAGAAAAACTGTACAAAAAAGATCTTCATGACCCAGATAATCATGATGGTGTGATCACTCACCTAGAGCCAGACATCCTGGAATGTGGAGTCAAGTGGGCCCTAGGAAGCATCAGTACGAGCAAAGCTAGTGAAGGTGATGGAATTCCAGTTGAGCTATTAAAAATCCTAAAAGATGATGTTGTGAAAGTGCTACACTGAATATGCCAGCACATTTGGAAAACTCAGTAGTGGCCACGGGACTGGAAAAGGTCAGTTTTCATCCCAATCCCAAAGAAAGGCAATGCCACAGAATGCTCAAACTACCACACAATTGCACTCATCTCACACACTAGCAAAGTAATGCTCAAAATTCTCCAAGCCAGGCTTCAGCAATACGTGAACCGTGAACTTCCAGATGTTCAAGCTGGTTTTAGAAAAGGCAGAGGAACCAGAGATCAAATTGCGAACATCCGCTGGATCATCAAAAAAACAAGAGAATTCCAGAAAAATATCTATTTCTGCTTTATTGACTGTGCCAAAGCCTTTGACTGTGTAGATCACAACAAACTGTGGAAAATTCTTCAAGAGATGGGAATACCAGAGCACCTGACCTGCCTCTTGAGAAACCTATATGCAGGTCAGGAAGCTACAGTTAAAACTGGACATGGAAAAACAGACTGATTCCAAATAGGAAAAGGAGTACGTCAAGGCTGCCATCCTGCTTATTTAACTTCTATGCAGAGTACATCATGAGAAATGCTGGGCTGGATGAAGCACAAGCTGGAATCAAGTTTGCTGGGAGAAATATCAATAACCTCAGATATGCAGATAACACCACCCTTATGGCAGAAACCGAAGAGGAACTAAAGAGTTTCTTGATGAAAGTGAAAGAGGAGAGTGAAAAAGTTGGCTTCAAGCTCAACATTCAGAAAACTAAGATCATGGCATCCAGTCCCATCTGCTGCTGCTGCTAAGTCACTTCAGTCGTGTTCGACTCTGTGTGACCCCATAGACGGCAGCCCAGTCCCATCACTTCATGGCAAACAGATGGGGAAACAGTGGAAACAGTGTCGGACTTTATTTTGGGGGGCTCCAAAATCACTGCAGATGGTAACTGCAGCCATGAAATTAAAAGATGCTTGCTCCTTGAAAGGAAAATTATGACCAACCTAGACAGCATATTAAAAAACAGAGACATTACTTTGCCAACAAAGGTCCATCTAGTCAAGGCTATGGTTTTTCCAGGAGTCATGTATGGATGTGAGAGTTAGACTATAAAGAAAGCTGAGTACCTAAGAATTGACGCTTTTGAACTGTGGTATTGGAGAAGACTCTTGAGAGTCCCTTGGACTGCAAGGAGATCCAACCAGTCCATCCTAAAGGAGATCAGTCCTGTGTGTTCATTGGAAGGACTGATGCTGAAGCTGAAACTCCAATACTTTGGCCACCTGATGCAAAACACTGACTCATTTGAAAAGACCCTGATGCTGGGGAAGATTGAAGGCAGGAGGAGAAGGGGATGGTAGAGGATGAGATGATTGGATGGCATCACCGACTCAATGGACATGGGTTTGGGTAAACTCCAGAAGTTGGTGATGGACAGGGAGGCCTGGCGTGCTGCAGTCCATGGTGTCGTAAAGAGTCAGACACGACTGAACAACTGAACTGAACTGAACTAAATATTAGTTATACTAATTTTTCATTTCCCAATGCACTTGAACCAACAGGAAGAGTTTTTCATGTTTTGACAAAATTTTCTAAAGATCACAGAACAATTGTCATGTTTCCCATTGACTGTGGAGATCACTTTGCAGAGTTTCAACTTACACGATTGTGTTTATGGTCCTGCACAATCGTGTAAAGCAAGGACTGCCTGTGTACATACCTGGTTTGTGTGAAATTAGATTATAATTCCTCCACATCAGCTTGTACTCAGTTATCTGGAGTGTAAGGAAACTTCTGAAAATAGAACTTGAGCCTCTAGAGGTAGGTAGATATAGATGTTCCAGGTACAGTTTGGAGGCTGTTTTTCGATCCCAGCCTGATCCAGCCACCTTCTGGCCTGTGTAGACTCAGAGTGGGAAAGAGCATGCTGGACAATATGAGATGAACTGCACCCACTCAGGGTCCATGCCATCCTGCGGTGGGATCCAGCTTATATATATATACCAGACAAAGGGAATGTGTTTCTTTACTTATTTCATGGGAAGGTAGATATATGAGATGCACCTGAAATAGAGGCTCAAAACCTGGTCAGGGCTGAGCATCCATGGGGCCTCCTTGGGCCATCTGGGCCTGGTGGCAATGCTGAAACACTCAAAAGCTGTCTGATGCCCAGAAGCAGCGATATCTGTGGGAACCACCCCTCCAGGGAAGAGTGGAGAGCGCTGTCAGCACTGGGTATGAAGAAGGTTGAAGGCAAGAGTGGAACAACAGGGAGAGCTGTTGAGAGTGTGTTTGCTCCGGAGAGTGGCTCAGATGTGCTGGGAAGGCAGAGAGGAAGCTCAGTGGAAAGAGCATCACAAAGGCACTGAGGTTACAAAGTGACATTTAACAGGAGCTCCACATGAGGGGAATTCAGACTATATTAATAAGAGCTCATTTTCCACACCAGGCCTGGGGACATTGAGATTGTGTACAGATAGCATGGCTGCATAACTTATTACTCAAACTGGGAATATATTTTAAGGAAAAGAGACTGCTGTTAACAATTAAACCTTTTAATAATTAAAGATACAAACAGATTTCCCAGACAAACCACACTCACCTGTGTTACCGATGGAATCCAGGTCATCATAAATTACAGATCATATCAGAATAACTGAAAACAAATGAATTTGCCCTAACTGGTTACTGCAGGCTGGGTTCCCTGGAAGTGAATTTTGAGATGGAGATGAGTGGGCAGGGCATTGCTTAGGGAGAGCACCTAGGATCAACACCTAAGGAAGGGAGGAAGGAAAGTAGAACTGGGCAGAGAAAACTTAGACTATCAAGCGGCTTCATCAAAGGCCTCAGCTGACCCCATGGGGAGCTCTTGGGCTGGGATGACCTTCAGAGTTATTGCAAGTTGGAGTGAGGAGAACTGGCCTCTTCAGCGGTCCCCAACCTTTTTGGCACCAGGGACTGGTTTTGTGGAAGACAATTCTTCCATGGACCAGGGTGGAGGGGTGGTTTTGAGATGATTCAAGCACATTAGAAATCTGTATGAAGGTCAAGAAGCAACAGTTAGAACAGGACATGAAACAACAAACTGGTTCCAAATCGGGAAAGGAGTACATCAAGGCTGTATACTGTCACCCTGCTTATTTAACTTATATGCAGAATACATCATGAGAAATGTTGGACTGAATAAAGCACAAGCTGGTATCAAGATTGCTGGGAGAAATATCAATAACCTCAGATATGCAGATGATACCACCTTTATGGCAGAAAGTGAAGAGGAACTAAAGAGCCTCTTGATGAAAGTGAAAGAGGAGAGTGAAAAAGTTGGCTCAAAACTCAACATTCAGAAAACTAAGATCATGGCATCCTGTCCCATCACTTCATGGCAAATAGATGGGGAAACAATGGAAACAGTGACAGACTTTTTGGGGGGCTCCAAAATCACTGTGGATGGTGACTGCAGGCATGAAATTAAAAGACACTTGCCCCTTGGAAGAAAAGTTGCGACCAACCTAGACAGTATATTGAAAAAGAGACATTACTTTGCCAACAAAGGTCTAACTGGTCATAGCTTTGATTTTTCCAGGAGTCATGTATGGATGTGAGAGTTGGACTATAAAGAAAGCTGAGCACTAAAGAACTGCTGCTTTTGAACTGTGGTATTGGAGAAGACTCTTGAGAGTCCCTTGGACTGCAAGGAGATCCAACCAGTCCACCCTAAAGGAGATCAATCCTGAATATTCATTGGAAGAACTGATGCTGAAGCTGAAACTACAATACTTTGGCCACCTGATGCGAAGCACTGACTCATTTGAAAAGACCCTGATGCTGGGAAAAATTGAAGGCAGGAGGAGAAGGGGACAATAGAGGATGAGATGATTGGATGGCATCACCGACTCAATGGACATGAGTTTGAGTAAGCTCCAGGAGTTGGTGATGGACAGGGAAGCCTGGTATACTACAGTCCATGAGGTCACAGAGTCAGACATGACTGAGTGACTGAACTGAACTGAACTGAGGCACATTACATTTATTGTGCACTTTATTTCTATTATTATTACATCAGCTCTATCTCAGATCATCAAGCATTAGATCTCAAAGGCTGGGGACCCCTGCTCCACACCAACCCAGTCCTTGGATGTGGCTGTCCCTGAAGTTTCTCCTGAGTTGAGGGTAGGTTTCTGGAGGAGGGCTGATAGCTGGCAGCACTCTTGGCAGTACTGAGGAAGGATTAGGTAAAGTATCACAGCATCTGCCTACCGTAGGGAGAAGAGAACTTGAATAAAAATATTATAAAGATATATACTTTGTTTAATTATTAGTCACAGCCTGCCAGGGAAAGATTCTATTGCATCTGCTTTGAAGAAGAGTAGGGAATTAATGTAAGTAGCATACCAAATGCTTATCTGAAAAAAAGAGGAACTATTCTCTCAAATTAATTTTTAAAAGCACCCATTTTCTTGGTACTTCTTAGAAAACTTTTTCTCTACAGTGAATGTCTATGGGTAATATTTGTATTTCAGATAGTTACATAGGACTTACTGATGTTCCAGGCATAGTGTGATGCACTGTTGAAATGTTAACCCATTAAATTCTCCCAAGGAAACCTACCTTCAACCCAGGAGAAGCTTCAGGGACAGCCACATCCAAGGACT
This sequence comes from Capra hircus, assembly GCF_001704415.2. Taxonomy (NCBI): domain Eukaryota; kingdom Metazoa; phylum Chordata; class Mammalia; order Artiodactyla; family Bovidae; genus Capra; species Capra hircus. The sequence goes on along the minus strand of NC_030818.1, from coordinate 27,232,724 downwards.
GGGTTGGTGTGGAGCAGGGGTCCCCAGCCTCTGAGATCTAATGCTTGGTGATCTGAGATGGAGCTGATGGCACAATTCTCTTTTAACAAATCTATAACATATGTATTACAGACAAGGAAACAGAGACCTAAGGTCCAGCAGATGGTGGTGCCAGGATTTGGACCCAAATATCATATCTCTGGGCTTCCTAGATGATGGCAGTGGTAAAGAACACGCTGCCAATGCAAGAGACCTAAGAGACAGGGGTTCAATCCCTGGGTTGGGAAGATCTCCTGGAGGAGGGCATGGCAACCCACTCCAGTATTCTTGCCTGAAGAATCCCTTGGACAGAGGAGCCTGGTAGACCAAAGTCCATAGGGTTGCAAAGAGTTGGACAGGATTGAAGCGACTTAGCTCGCACACATACACATCATATCTCCAGAGGCTCTGCTTGTAGTCATTATGTTATGCTGGCTCTTGAATCCATTTTTAAAAAACATTTATTTATCTATCTGGCTGCTCTGGGTCTTAGTTGCAACTCACAGGATCTTTGATCTTCATTGTGACGTGCAAGATCTTTTAGTTGCGGCATTCAAACTCTTAGTTGCAGCATGTGAAACCTAGTTCCCTGACCAGGGATGAAAAACAGTCCCCCTGCATTCGGAGCATGAAGTCTTAGCCACTGGACCACCAGGGAAGTTCCCATTGTTTAATTCAGTAGACACTATATCACTGCAAATTAATTTAATGAGTATTTACTGAGCTCCTACTGGTTGCCCATGTCTAATCTTTGAAGAAAATAAAAATCTCTTCTTTAGGGTGATACAAAGGATTAAAATAATAGCAACAGTAACATTTAACATGCACTGAATTTTTACTATATGCCAAGCACTGTTCTAACAGCTTTCTAAGCATCACATTCTGTAACCATGCTGAAAATTTAGTGCCTGCCCAGGAGATTCTGATTAATGGGAAGGTGAGATAGAAAACAGTTGCATAACTATATATAAGACATGAATGATTAGAAACCCTAACATGCAGGACAGGCTGTCACTGGTTAAAGTGGTCAGAGAGGGACCAGCAGGGTTCAGGTCTAGGGGACTTAAATCCTGGAAAGATTATAGGGTGTCCCCCTGAGTGAGTGATAGCCGCTCAGTCAAGTCTGACTCTTTTCAACCCCCTAAACTGTAGTCCGCCAGGCTTCTCTGTCCATGGAATTCTCCAGGCAAGAATACTGGAGTGGGTTGCCATCTCTTTCTCCAATGGTGTCCCCCTGAAGGTAATTGAATATAAGTACAACAATAAATAACAAAATAAGCGTAAAGAAATACAAGAAAAATTATGTTTTTCCCATGAAGATTATTTCAGTACTTTCGAAAGAAATTTTCTAGTAACAAATTCTTTACCAACAATGCTTTTAGTTGTCCTTGCTGTGCTGGTGCTAAATTTGCTGTGGTCGGCAGTGTGGGCAATCCAGGTCTAGAGAAAGAAGAGTTTAATGTGGATGTGTAGAGTCAGCAGTCTTGAAGGATGGGTGGGACTAAGAAAAGAGAGAAAGGAGGAAAGGCTGTGCCTGGCTGGAGGGGCAGAGAAGAGGGAGCCCTGGCCTTTCTGGAGCATGTGTTGTATGCAGGGAACAACTGGGCTGGGAGGAGAGTTCGGGTCCATATGTTAAAGACCGTGAAGTCCTGGTCAAGGGTGTGTAATATATCCCATATGTTACGGGACTCTGTGGGAAACAGGTGTAATTTTGTTCCTGTCATTGTTTTTCCTCCCGTAGATCTGAATGGCCAAAGAATTCAAAACCCTCTTGAGCAGAAGTCCCAAGCAGTGGGCACCTAGGATCCGAGGGGATCCCAGTGGCCCTTGCCTAGGCTGTTCTTTGACTCTCTGTAGCCCCTTTTATCGCCTGGGCCTTTCTCATTGTGCAGTTTCCCCTCTGAAGGGACCTTCCCAGCTCAAGGTTCTGGGCAGCTGCCCAGAGTTGGGGCTGAGAGGAAGGGGCCCTAGGCCGCCCTCCATCCTGCTACCCCGGAGTTCCCTGCTCTTGCCAAGAGTGGCCCAGCAGGTAGAAACACTCCAGCCATCTTGGTTTCATCTTTCCCTCCTTCCACCAAATGGTTAAAACACTTTATTCCACAAACACACAGCAAACAAATCCCATCTTGCAACAGTTTTGACCTGAAGCTTGCCACAAGGCAGAAGAGTGGCCAGAAAGCATGGGGATGATTTTCAGTTCAGTTCAGTTCAGTTCAGTTCAGTCGTTCAGTCGTGCCCGACTCTTTGCAACCCCATGGACTGCAGCCCGCCAAGCTCTCTGTCCATCACCCATTCCTGGTGTTTTACTGTGGTGCAGGTGAAGAAAAGGCCCAGGGCCTGGCTGTAGCATCAGATCGTGGAGGCAGCCCTGAATTTTAAAGACCTAAGACAGCAATGTTATTTCACTGGCTCTCTTTCTCCTGGTGACAATGGTATCATAATTGCAGCTCAGGGAATGTGCCTCACAGTTTTCCACTCTGACAAGCAGCTTCTGCTGCCATCCTAAATGGTTACTCTATTAAGAATTTTCAAATTATTGGTGGTTGCTTCCTTTTTCTGAAGAAAAAATTCAAGTATTGTTTTTCTACCTTCATTCTATGCATTGAGGTCAAAGTCACTGGCTTCTCTCTTTGGTAGAAGGAAATATCCCAACCTGGCTGAACTCAGGATGGAAATGTTTGTGGAACTTTTGGTTGGTGCTTGTAAGAGGAACATGGGGCTGGAGAAACTGAAAGCCCAGAGGAGCTGGGTTCTGACCACCTGCAGGCCTGGTCCTATGTGTACTTGTCCAGACGGCAAAATTTCCCCCTGGCCTTGGCTTACCCTCTCTGGATTCACAATATGTTCCTGTCCCTTGGGCCTTGGCCCAGCCCTTTCCACAAAGCCTTCCACAAGCCCCGCCAGGCCACAGTGACCTGTCCCTGCTTACACAACAGTTAGATTGGGTACAGCATGATCCAGGATTTGGCTACATGATCTTATTGCTTAGCTGTGAGCCTACTTTCCTTAAGAGGATGGAAAGCATGATGAAGGCAAAGTCTATGTTTTCTCAGCAGTGGGCTGAGTAGAAAGTGTAGGTGAATGAAATATAATTGTGTCAATTCAAAGATGGCTCAGTCAAGGCCTTTCCTGACCACCAAGCTATTATAAGTAAGATGGAAACTTAAATAGCAGAATTCTTCCAGAGAAAGTGTGAAGGCAAGCAGCACATACTTTGATCTGTCTCATGGAAAGAAGGAAAGTTGCAGCTGGAGGAGACACTTCAAGGCATTCAATAGATTCAACTTTTTTTTCTCCAAGAGATTTATAAGTTTGAACCAGACTCAGGCAGCTTGGAAAGACAGAAGGGAGCCTGGGTTATCTCTCCCCAGTCACCAGAGAAAACTAGCATGGCCTCTAAATACATGTTTCCAAATGTGTTTGAAGGTCGCCATCCTATGAGCCTGCCCTGGCACTCACACCTTGTCATCTTGTCTGGTGGCTATAATACAAACATAGTATAGTCTTAATCCATCTTTTTAAAATGAGTGAATGAACAAGATGAATTGAAATGAACTAATTGAGGCTTTCCTCCCAGGAAGAAAATGATCTTGTTGAATTCTCTCTTCCCTGAAAGGGAAGCAAGAAGATATTTCTGGTGTTTGTGTTCTCTATTCTTGATCATCTTGATGGTCCATGGACAGTATGAGTATCACTTGGAAGCTTGTTAGGAATGCAGAATCTTGGGCCCTACCCCAGACCTATTAGATTAGAGTCTGAACTTTAAAGAGATTTATATGTGCTGCTCTATAGAACACAGAGGAAATAATCTAATGGCCTAAGCGTGGAGTTTGGAACTACAAATAAATCCCTAATGTGAATAATGGTATCTAAAAACCATCTCTTGAGCAATATCTTTATTGAAACCTAGGTTTCCCAAGTGGCGCCAGTGGTAAGGAAACTGCCTCCCAATGCAGGAGACATAAGAAACATGGGTTTGATCCCTGGATAGGGAAGTTCCCCTGGAGAAGGAAATGGCAATCTACTCCAGTATTATCGCCTGAAAAATCCCATGGACAGAGGAGCCTGGTGGGCTACAGTCCATAGGATCATAAAGAGTCAGACACAACTGCCTGACTGAGTGCACACACATACCCATATGCCTAGTCCTGAGTTAGGCACTGCAGGAAAGAAAGAGGTAGGGCAGGTCCAGTGAGTGAGGGCCCACACTGGGATTTCAGCCCCAAGCTCTCCCACCTCTCCCTGTAGAAGCCCTGACTGAGGGGCGGGCTCTTGCAAAATAGAATTCTCTGCAGCACAGCCTCTAGGGTGACACCAGTCACATGGATGGCCCTTGTCCTTTAAGCAATGACAAGTCATTAAGATTGAGCTACCAAATCTTCAGGGAGGAGAGCCTGGCCCTAACCTCCATCATAACATTTTTTCTTTTGCAATGAAGCATTGCCAGGTTTGCTGAAAGCTCATTTAATGTTAAAGCTCAAGCACTCAGGCCTCCCCAGGTTCAGGGTGGAGACTGGGCGGCTGGGGGTGCAGTCCTGGCCTATTAGCCAGAGGTTCAGCTGTGCTATTAAAGTCCATGCTCCCTGTGTTGTATCTTGTGAACAGAGCGATTCAGAATGCTACATGCCAAAATGTAGATTCTGGAATCAGACTACCCTGAGTTCATTTCCAGGCTCTGCCATTTGCTAGCTTTCTGACCTGGTGCAAGTCTCAATTTTCCAGCTATTAATAAAGTGATACTTTATTTCTTGCTTAATTTGGATGAAGTCTAATTTCTCTTTTTCTGTGATTTTTTTGATGTTGTACCTAATAAATCTTTCCCAAGGTCATAAAAATTTTCTTCTGTTTCCTTCTAGATGTTGTAGAATCTAAGGTTTTATATTTAGATCATTTATCCATTTTTAGTTCTGAATACTCTACAAGGGCTGGAGAGTATGGAAAGTTTCTTTCTTCTTTCATCTTTCTTTTTCTTCATGATGTATGGATATGCAGTTGTTCCAGTATCAAAAAGATCATCTTTCTCCTTTGAATTGCCTTTGCACATTTGTGAAAAATCAGACAATATATTTCTGAGTCTATTTTTGAACTCTCTGTTCTGTCCTATTGATCTCTATGTCCATCCTTTAGCCAATACCACACTGTCTTGATTTCAGTAGCTTTATGGCAAGCCTTGAAACCAGGTAGTAGACTAAAGACTTTGTTATTCTTTATAAAAATATCTTGGCAATTCTAGGTCAGTTCTAGTTCCACATAAAATTTTATAATTGGCTTATTAATTGCTACAAAAAGGGATGCTGGAATCTTGCATTGACTCCATAGATACATTTGGAAAGAATTGACTTTTTAAAAATTAATTTATTTTTAATTAATTTTTTAAATTGAAGGATAATTGCTTTACAGAATTTTGTTGTTTTCTGTCAAACCTCGACATGAATCAGCCATAGGTATGCATATATTCCCTCCCTTTTGAACCTCCCTCCCCTCTCTCTCCCCATCCCAACCCTCTAGGTTGATACAGAGGCCCTGTCTGAGCTTCCTGAACCATACAGCACATTCCCTTTGGCTATCTATTTTACATACGGTAATGTAAGTTTCCACGTTACTCCTTCCATACACCTCACCCTCTCCTCCCCTCTCCCCATGTCCATAAATCTATTCTCTATGTCTGTTTCTCCATTGCTGCCCTATAAGTAAATACTTCAGTACCATTTTTCTAGATTCTGTATATATGCATTAGAATATGATATTTATCTTTCTCTTTCTGACTCACTTCACTCTGTATAATAAGTTCTAGGTTCATCCACCTCATCAGAACTGACTCAAAGGTGTTCCTTTTTATGGCCGAGTAATATTCCATTGCATATATGTACCACAACTTCTTTATCCACTCATCTGTTGATGGGCATCTCGGTTGCTTCCATGTTCTAGCTATCGTAAATAGTGCTTCAGTGAACAATGGGATGCATGTGTCTCTTTCAATTTTGGTTTCCTCAGGGTATATGCCTAGGAGTGGGATTGCTGGGTCATATGGTGGTTTTATTCCTAGTTTTTTAAGGAATCTCCATACCGTCTTCCACAGTGGCTGTATCAATTTACATTCCCACCAACAGTGCAAGAGCATTCCCTTTTCTCTACACCCTCTCCAGCATTTATTGTTTGTAGACTTTTTGATGATGGCCATTCTGACCGGTGTAAGGTGATATCTCATTGTCATTTTGATTTGCATTTCTGTAATAATGAGCGATGTTGAGCATCTTTTTATGTGTTTGTTAGTCAGCTGTATGTCTTCTTTGGAGAAACATCTCTTCCAGTCTTTTTCCCACTTTTTGATTGGGTTGTTTGTTTTCCTGGTATTGAGTTGTATGAGCTGCTTGTATATTTTGGAAATTAATCCTTTGTCAGTTGTTTCATTTGCTATTATATTCTCCCATTCCAAGGGTTTTCTTTTCACCTTGCTTATACTTTCCTTTGCTGTGCAAAAGCTTTTAAGTTTAATCAGGTCCCACTTGTTTACTTTTGTTTTTATTTCCGTTACTCTAGGAGGTGGGTCATAGAGGATCTTGCTTTGATTTATGTCATCTAGTGTTTTGCCTATGTTTTCCTCTAAGAGATTTATAGTTTCTGGTCTTACATCTAGGTCTTTAATCTATTTTGAGTTTATCTTTGTGTATAGTGCTAGGAAGTGTTCTAATTTCATTATTTTACAAGTAATAAAATTCTTTTACATTTCATTCTTTTTCATCTAGTTTTCCCAGCACCATTTATTGAAGAGGCCGTCTTTGCCCTATTGTATATTCTTGCTTCCTTTGCCGAAAATAAGGTATCCACAGGTGCATGGGTTTATTTCCAGGCTTTCTATCTTGTTCCCAGCAAAGACAATGGCAACCCACTCCAGTACTCTTGCCTGGAAAATCCCATGGACAGAGAGCCTGGTAGGCTACAGTCCATGGGGTCGCGAAGAGTCAGACACGACTGAGCGACTTCACTTTTACTTTTCACTTTCATGCACTGGAGAGGGAAATGGCAACCCACTCCAGTATTCTTGCCTGGAGAATCCCAGGGATGGGAGCTTGGTGGGCTGTCATTTATGGGGTCGCAGAGAGTCAGACATGACTGACGTGACTTAGCAGCAGCAGCAGTATCTTGTTCCATTGGTCTATATTTCTGTTTTTGTGCCAGTCCCATACTGTCTTGATGACTGTAGCTTTGTAGTATACTCTGACGTCAGGAAGATTGATTCCTCCAGCTCCATTCTTCTTTCTCAAGACTACTTTGGATATTCGGGGTCTTTTGTGTTTCCATACAAATTGTGAAATTTTTTGTTCTAGTTCTGTGACAAAATATCATTGGTAATTTGATAGGGATAGAATTGAATCTTTAGATTGTGTTTGGTAGTATAGTCATTTTCACAATATTGATTCTTCCTACCCAGAAATATGGACTATCTCTCCATCTGTTTATGTCATCTTTGATTTCTTTCATTAATGTCTTATAATTTTCTGTGTATAGTTCTTTTGTCTCCTTAGGTAAGTTTATTCCTAGATATTTAATTCTTTTTGTTGCAATGTGTTGAATGGGATTGATTCCTCACAATGATGAATGGGATTGATTACTTAACTTCTTGTTCTGATTTTTCACTGTTAGTATATAAAAATACAAATGATTTCTGTGTATTGATCTTATATCCTACAACTTTGCTAAATTCACTGGTTAGCTCTAGTAATTTTCTGATACTATCTTTAGGGTTTTCTATGTACAGTATCATGTCATCTGCAAAAAGTAAGAGCTTTACTTCTTTTCTGATCTGGATTCCTTCTATTTCTTTTTCTTTTCTGATTGCTGTAGCAAGGACTTCCAGAACTATGTTAAATAATAGTGGGGAAAAAGACACCCTTGTCTTGTTCCTGATCTTAGGGTGAATGCTTTCAGTTGCTCACCATTGAGAATAATGTTTTCTGTAGGCTTATCATATATGGTCTTTACTATGCCCATTTTTTGAAGAGTTTTAATCATAAATGGGTGCTGAATTTTGTCAAAGGCTTTTTTTGCATCTATTGAGATTATCATATGGTTTTTATCTTTCAATGTGTTAATATGGTGTATCACATTGATTGATTTGTGTATATTGAAGAATCCTTGCATCCCTGGATTAATCCCAACTTGACTGTGGTGTATAACTTTTTGATGTGTTGCTGAATTCTGTTTGCTAAAATTTTGTTGAGGATTTTTGCATCTATGTTCATCAGTGATATTGGCCTGTAGTTTTCTTTTTTGTGTTGTCTTTGTCTGGTTTTGGTATCAGGGTGATGGTGGCCTCATAGAATGAGATTGGAAGTGTTCCTTCCCCTGCAATTTTTTTAAAGAGTTTTAGAAGGATAGACATTAGCTCTTCTCTAAATGTTTGATAAAATTCTCCTGGGAAGCCATCTGGTCCTGGGCTTTTGGGGAGATTTTTGATCACAGCTTCAATTTCAGTGCTTGTAATTGAGTTGTTCATAATTTCTATTTCTTCCAGGTTCAATCTTGGAAGATTGAATAAGAATTGGTCCATTTCTCCCAGGTTATCCATTTTATTGTCATATAGTTGTTCATAATATTCTCTTATTAGCCTTTGTATTTCTGCATTGTCTGTCGTAACCTCTCCTTTTTCATTTCTATTTTTGTTGATTTGATTCTTTGTTTTTTTCTTGATGAATCTGGTTAATGGTTTGTCAATTTTGTTTATCTTCTCAAAGAACCAGCTTTTAGTTTTATTAATCTTTACTATTATTTCTTTCATTTCTTTTTCATTTATTTCTGCTTGGATCTTTATGATTTCTTTCCTTCTACTAATTTTGGGGGGGTTTTTGTTCTTTTTCCAGCTGTTTTAGGTGTAAAGTTAGGTTGTCTATTTGATGTTTTTCTTGTTTCTTGAGGTAGGATTGTATCATTATAAACGCCCCTCTTAGAACTGCTTTTGGTGCATCCCATAGGTTTTGAGTTGTCATGTTTTCACTGTCATTTGTTTCTAGAAATTTTTTTATTTCCTCTTTGATTTCTTCAGTAACCTGTTGGTTATTTAGAAAAGAATTGTTTAATCTCCATGTGTTTGTGTTTCTTACATTCTTTTTCCTTGTAATTGATATCTAGTCTTATAGTGTTGTGGTCAGAGAAGATGCTTGATACGATTTCTTAAATTTTCTTAAATTTACTGAGGTTTGATTTGTGACCCAAGATGTGGTCTATCCTGGAGAGTGTTCCATCTGCACTTGAGAAGAAGGTGTATTCTTCTGCATTTGGATGGAATGCCCTGAAGATATCAATGAGATCCATCTCATCTAATGTATCATTTAAGACTTGTTTCCTTATTAATTTTCTGTTTTGATGATCTGCCCATTGGTGTGAGTGGGGTGTTAAAGTCTCCTACTATTATTGTGCTACTGTCAATTTCTCCTTTTGTGCCTGTCAGTGTTTGTCTTATGTATTGAGGTGCATAGATACTTACAATTGCTATGTCTTCCTCTTGAATTCATCGCTTGATCATTATGTAGTGGCCTTCCTTCTCTCTTGTGATCTTTATTTTAAGGTCTATTTTGTCTGATATGAGGATTGCTACTCCAGCTTTCTTTTGCTTCCCATTTGCATGGAATATATTTTTCCATCCTCTCACTTTCAGTCTATATGTATCTTTAGGTCTGAAGTGGGTTTCTTGTAGACAGCATATATATGGTTCTTGCTTTTGTATCCATTCAGCCAGTCTGTGTCTTTTGGTTGGGGCATTTAATCCATTTACATTTAAAGTAATTATCAGTATATATGTTCCTATTGCCATTTTCTTAATTGTTTGGGGTTGATTTTGTACATCTTTTTTTCTTCTCTTGTATTTCTTGACTATGTAAGTCCCTTTAACATTTATTGTAAAGCTGATTTGGTGGTACTGAATTCCCTTAACTTTTGCTTATCTGAAAAGCTTTTTATTTCCCCATCAATTTTGAATGAGATCCTTGCCAGGTACAGTAGTCTTGGTTGTAGATTTTTCCCTTTCAGTACTTTAAAAATATCCTGCCATTACCTCTGGCCTGCAGAGTTTCTGCTGAAATATCAGCTAAGTGTATGGGGTTTCTCTTGTATGTTACTTGTTGCTTTTCCCTTACTGCTTTTAATATTCTTTCTTTGTGTTTAGTCTTTGTTAGTTTTATTAATATGTGTCTTGGCATGTTTCTTCTTGGGTATATCCTGTATGGGACTCTTTGCAGCTCTTGGACTTTACTGACCTTTTCATTTTTCATGTTGGGGAAATTTTCAACTATAATGTCTTCAAAAACGTTCTTATACCCTTTCTTTTTCTCTTCTTCTTCTGGGACCCCTATAATTTGGATGTTAGTGTATTTGATATTGTCCCAGAGGTCTCTGAGACTATCCTCAGTTCTTTTCATTCTTTTCACTTTATTCTGCTCTTCAGAAGTTATTTCTACCATTTTATCTTCCAGCTCACTGATTTGTTCTTCTCCTTCAGATATTCTGCTATTGATTCCTTCCAGAGTATTTTTAATTTCCATAATTGTGTTGTCTCTGTATCTTTATTCTTTAATTCTTCTAGGTCTTTGTTAATTGATTCTTGCATTTTCTCCATTTTGTTTTCAAGGTTTTTGATCATCTTTACTATCATTATTCTGAATTCTTTTTCAGGTAGTTTGCCTATTTTCTCTTCATTTATTTGGACTTCTGTGTTTCTAATTTGTTCCTTCATTTCTGTAGTATTTCTCTGCCTTTTCATTATTTTTTTTAACTTATTGTGTTTGAGGTCTCCTTTTCCCAGGCTTCAAGGTTGAATTCTTTCTTCCTTTTGGTTTCTGTCCTCCTAAGGTTGGTCCAGTAATTTGTGCAAGCTTCGTATAGGGTAAGATTTGTGCTGAGTTTTTTGTTTGTTTTTCCTCTGATGGGCAAGGCTGAGTGAGGTGGTAATCCTGTCTGGTGATGACTGGGTTTGTATTTTTATTTCCCTTGTTGTTTAGATGAGGTGTCCTGCACAGGATGCTACTGGTGGTTGGGTGATGCCAGGTCTTGTATTCAGGTGGTTTCTTTTGTGTGAGTTCTCACTATTTGATACTCCCTAGGGTTAGTTCTCTGGTAGTCTAGGGTCTTGGAGTCAGTGTTCCCACTCCAAAGGCTCAGGGCTTGACCTCTCCCTAGGATGCTCTCCACACTGTGCTGATCTCTGGACCTGTTATGGGTCCTACTAATCTGGTCCTACTCCTGTGTGTTCTTGCCTCTAATGTCCACAGCTATCAGAACAAGTGGTTTTCTCTTGTGGGAGCTCCCAATGTCCTTTTATATATTCCATAGACACAGAGTCTGCCTGGATTTAATCAGCAGCTTGTACAGCTGGTGGGAAGGTTTTGGGTCTTCTTCCTAAGCCACACTGCCCCTGGGCTTCAATTGTGGTTTTATTTCCACCTCTGCATGTGGGTCATCCACTGGGATTGCTCCTGAGTCTGCCCTAGAGGACTTGGGTTTGCCCCTGTGAGGGCCAGGTGTGGAGGTGGTGCAGCTGCTTGGGTCACAGGGCTTCTGGCAGTACCAGGTACTCAGGGGAGTTGGTGGCTAGGGCAGCAGGAAATATAGTACTCTAGAAAGGTAAGGCAACCAGTAATGGCCAATACGCTCCAGTATTCTTGCCTGGAGAACCCCCCTGACAGAGAAGCCTGGCAGGCCACCATCTACAGGGTCACAAAGAGTCAGACATGACCAAAGTGACCCTGTGCACATAGATGCAAGACTTGTTTTTGCCTGTGGTAGCTCTGCCCCAGTGAGAGTTGAGCGTGAAGGTGGTGCAGCTGCTTGGCTTGCAGGGACCCTGGCGGTGCCAAATGTGCAGAGACATGGACTGCCTCCACCATAGGATTTATGTCTCTATCTGAGGTTTTTTTGAGCCTCTTATAGCTGGTGATCAGAAGGCGTCTTTGGCCAGTCTTTCTCCATAGCTCTGCCCGTTCAGGCACTTAGAGGGCTCCCTTGCCTGGTCCTTCTCTGTTGTTTGGCACATCGGGCACATAGAGGGCCCCCCACTACTCTGTAGATCTGTGCATCAGGCACTTAAAGGGGCACCCTGGGTGGAGTCCCACTCTATAGTTCAGTGGCAGGCATTTGATGGCCAGCCTCTCTGTTGTTCAGCTGCTGCTGATGGCATGTGGGGTGAGAGAGGCTATGGTGATGGCTCCACCCGCTACATGTGACTCAGCAGTATCGCCCTGCTTCCATGGCTGCCCAGCTTTTCTCCACAGGCGTTTTCCCCCACAGTCCCCTCCCTCACATCCTCTCCATCTGACTCTCCTCAATCAATAGCAGCCCTCACTCTGGGATTGCTCCACAATTCCTAAACTCCAGCTCCCAGAAACTGCGCCTTCCAGGAAACCTGCATCCCTATCTGGGGTATGTATGCCTGAGGCAAGGACTATCTGATTCTCATTCCATTTAGGCTGCCACAGATCAGCTGTTCCACTCTCAGCCTTAAATATTTCTCCTCTGACTCAGACAATTGCCCTGATGTGGGGATCAGTCCCCTGTTTCAGTTACCCTACCCACCGAGGAAAGGTCCAGGCCTACTAACACTCCTGTTTTGCCCGCTAGTTCCTTCATCCTACCAAGTCTTGCGTGGTTCTATATATTCTTTTCCACTGGTCAAGTACAACTGTCCTCTCTCAGCTGGTGTTCTGCATGCACTTCTGTGTTTGAAGGTGTATTCCTAATGTATCCGTGGAGAGAGATGTACTCCACGTCTACCTACTCCTCCACCATCTTGTTCCAGAACTGACTTTTTTATAACAAGGAATGGATTCTTCTAATTCATGAACAAAATATATTTCTCCATATATTTATGTTTTAATCTTCTCAGAAATATTCTATAGTTTTCAGTGTATAGGCCTTGCATATCTTTTGTTAAATTTACTTCTAAGCATTTTGGTCACTGTTGTAAATTAATTTTTTTCTATTTCATTTTCTAATTGTTTGCTGCAAGAATATAAAAATAATTTTTTTCATATTAACTTTATAACATGCAACATTGTTAAATTCATTTATAGTTCTAATAATAGTTTTGTAGATTATAACTTCCTACCTAAGAAATCCCATCATCTACAAATAGAAACAGCTTTTTCTTGCTTTCTGATCTTTAAAGCTTTTACTTCCTTTTCTTGGCTTCTTGCAGTGGCTAACACCACCACTATGATGTTGAACAGAAGTTACGAAAGTAGACATCCTTGCCTTGTTCTCAAACTTACTGGGAAAGTGTTCAGTATTTCATCTTTATACCCTTGGTCATACTGAAGAACTTCCTTTCTCCTCCTAGATTGCTGAGAATTTTTATAATAAATGCATACTAAATTTTGTCAGCTGCTTTCTGTGCATGTATCAAAGAGGTCATATGACTTTTCTCCTCTGTTAATGTGGTAAATTATACTGATTAATTTTTGAATATTAAATCAACTTTGCCTTCATGGGATAAACCCTCATGAAAGTGAAAGTCGCTCAGTCATGTCCAACTCTTTGCAACCCCCTGGACCATACAGCCCATGGAATTCTCCTACCAAAATACTGGAGTGGGTAAGCCTTTCCCTTCTCCAGAGGATCTTCCCAACCCAGGGATTGAACCCAGGCCTCCCACATTGCAGGCAGATTCTTTACCAGCTGAGCCACAAGGGAAACCCAAGAATACTGGAGTGGATAGCCTATCCCTTCTCCAGTGGATCTTTCCAATCCAGGAATCACTGTCTCCTGCATTGCAGGCAGATTCTTTACCAACTGAGCTATCAGGAAAGCCCCAGACCCTCATGGTCATATATTATTCTTTTTTAGGTGTTGTTGGGTTTAACCTGCTAAGATTTCATTAAGAATTTTACATCTAGTCCATAAGTGATATTAGCCCCTTTATATATGTATTTGACAGGTTTTAGTATTAAAATTTTTCAGGCATCATGAAACAAGTTGAGAAGTGTACCCCATTCTTCTCTATTTTCTGAAAGAGTTTGTGTAAGTTTGATGTTTTTTCTTCTTTGAATGTTTGATAGAAATTACCAGTGAAATCACCTGTGCCTAGAATTTAGATTTTCTGTTTCATGTAGTGTAAATGTTAGAGATTTATAGAAAAGAATTTTTCTATTTCATCCATTTTGTACAAATTAATGATATAAAGTCCTTTATAACAAACATTCCCATATTCTCTTTTGGGCTTCTCTTGCGGCTCAGATGGTAAAGAATCCACCTTCAGTGTGGGAGACCTGGGCAAGAGTCGGATACGACTGAGTGACTTTCACTCATATTCTCTTTTTATTATTTTCATGTCATGTCAGTAAGATCTGTCTTGATAATCTCTTTTCATTTCTGATGTTGATAATTTGTGCTCTCTTTTTCTTGAGCAGTCTAATAAAATACCAATTTTTTTTGTTCTTTAGAAAGAAACAAGTCTGTGGTTATTAATTATTTGTATTGTGTGTCTGATTCTCACCACATTCATTTCTGCTCTCACCTTTATTGTTTGTTCTACAAACAAACACCTCCCTTGGTATCCACAGGGTATCAGTTGCAGGACCCCCTCAGTTACCAAAATTCATGGATGTTCAAGTCCCTTATAGTAAAAGGGCCTAGTATATTTGGCTCACCATATCCTTGGGTTCCATATCCATGGATTTGGACTTTGGTTTGCTTTGGGTTTGACTGGAATCTTAAGTCACTGATTTTAGATCATTTTTCTTTTCTAATATAAGCATTTAAAGCCATAAAATTCCCTCTAAGCACTCTTTTAGCTACATTTCAAAAATTTTGTTGTACTGTTGCTATCACTTCATTGCTGATATTTTCTTGTTTCTCTCTGATTTCTTCTCTCGCCCATGAGTTGTTGAGAAGGGTGTATTTAATTTTCCAATATTTGGTTTTTTCTAGGTATCTTATTTTTTTTGATACCTAATTTAATTACATTGTGATTAGAGGATACACAGTGTTATTTCAATCTTTTATTTTCTTAGGACTTGCTTTTTAGCCCAGGATATAGCCTCTCTTGGTAAACTTCTATAGCTGAAAATAATGTCCTTCACTTCTTGGGTGTGGTGTTATATAAATATCAATCAGTTGTTCTGAATCTTATATCTTTACTGAACTTTTTGTCTGGTGGGTCTATCAGAAAGAGGTGTTAAACTATCCTGCTATAATTGTAAATTTTTAAATTTTTTCTTCTGACATATATATAATTATATAATATTATTTTATTTATATAATGTATAATAATTATATTATAATATGTTAATATATTATGTCTTATAATAAATATTCTGTTATATAATATACTATTATATATAATAGTTTATAATATATATTACATAAATAATGTGTACTTAGTCACTCAGTCATGTCTGACTCTTTTTGACCCCATGGACTATAACCTGCCAGGCTCCTCTGTCCTTGGGATTTTCCTAACAAGAATACTGGAATGGGTTGCCATTTTCTCCTCCAGGGGATCTTCCTGACCCAGGGATTGAACATGCATCTCTTGTGTCTCTTGCATATATATATATATATATATAGACTGATTATCAAGATCAAGACAATTAACATACATATCATCTCACATAGTTAACATGAGTTTTTTGTGGTGAGAATGCTTAAGACCTATTCCAAGAAACTTTCAAGTACTTAATACCATATTATTAACTATAGTCACCATGCTGTAAATCAGCTCCCCAGAATTTATTCTTCTTGTGGCTGAAAATCTGTACCCTTTGACTTACATTATCCCATTTATCCCTTCTCCCCCAGATGCTAGAAATCAGGATTCTGTTCTCTGTTTCTATGAAATCAGCTTTTCTTTTTTGTAAGATTCCACATATAAGTGATACTATACAGTATTTGTCTTTGTCTGGCTTATTTCACTTAGCATAAGCCCTCCAGACTCATCCATGTGTAGCAAATGGCAGAATGCCCTTCCTTTTTATGACTGAATAATATTCCATTGCACATGTGTGTGTACAAGTATATACATCTATGCATATGTATATTTTCTTTATCCATTCACACTGCTCAGAAGGCTACTGTGGAGACAAGCTCATTTAACTTTCCCTAATTCTTGCTTCTAAGCTACAGGATGGTTTTGAAGAAATTGTTTGCTCCATCTGCTTTGCCAAGTCAACACCTAGGAGAGGAAACCTCTTCTGTTTCCTAGGAATTTACTTCTTACTCCCAAAGACAACAAAAATAAAAGAAATCATTCTTGAGTAATCCACTGAGTTGCTTTCATTTTTAAAACCATCGCTGTTTCTAAAGCTAGGATACAGTTTTGGAACTCTCCTGCCTGCAGCCCAGGCCAGGAAACATCACTTAATTAGAAATTGCACCTTTAACAAGAGCTGAAAGCCAGCTGAAACACCTCCATCCATCCCAAGCACCAAAGAGGGAGAGACATAAGCAGAAGAATGTGGTGTTGGCATGAGCTTTTACTGAGTGAAATGAAATGTTCATAAAGTCTATAGCACGTATTCCTAATGGCAGTTCTTTCAGTAACAGTGCCTTAGCCAATCAGCCCTCTCTTCCCATCATCCCCCTTTTCCTCCTGTTCTTTCTTACACGCAGTCATGGAATACCGTCGTCTGCTTGGCTGGGTCAGAATGGGCCATCACCTTCTTGACCCCACCAGTGAATGTTTGTAGTGTTTTGCTATTTTCTCTGCTGGGAGCACATGTGATAACAGGATGGAGGTCCACTCTATTCTGGGGCTTCCTTGATTTACAGGCCTCAAGTTAGATTCCAATTCTCTTAGAATAGTAAATTAGGACACAAACACCTGCCCCTCCCAACTCCCTTATCCTGTATCCTTCTGCCCTTTTTCCTCCCTCCCAAACAAGTGATTATCTAAATCTATTGGTAGAAGTGGTGAGTTTCTCTATTTCTGAATGTTTTTCTTGCCTCAGGCTCCCTGGGTCTTTGGCATGGAGAGCGCATGTCAGGAGCAGAGCAGACCATCTAGGTCTCAGCCTGAGACCCAGATATTGCCCATTAAGCCAATTTTCAAGACGCAGGCACAGTGTAGCTGCTCAGGTTTTGCTCCTGGCAGGTTTCAGCACAGTTTGGACAATCACAGCCCATTCCCCCACCCTCCACCCCCGCCCAGAGAGTGTCACAGCGGTTGTGCAAGAGGCAAAGGAGGCGTGAAGGCCCTTTTGAAAAGGGCCAGGACGTCCTCCTTAGGTCTCACCCTGAAAAACAACGACACATGTAAACCCATTGCTATCTCAGTGTCACAGGTCCGCTACTGTGGGTAAGTTTGGTTCCAAGAGCTCAAACTGAAATTTCAGTCCCAGAGCCCCCTCTGTGGGACCTATATCCTGCTTCCCACTTCCTGCCGGACAAATGATGCCTCCCTGAAACTTTAGATTCACATTCTCACTAGAGAAAGATTAAAAAAAAAAAGCAAAAAACCTTTGCGTTCCAGATTCCTCCTTTGAGTGGACTGCAGGAGATGTCTGTAAGAAATTGTGGGTAGATATCTCAGACAGGGGGAGGAAAAAAGCACTTTAAATTGACAAATCAGTCCAAACCGCTAAGGTTATAACTCGTTTTTCCCCTTTCCAGCAGAATAGTAAAACAGACGCGTTATTGGCAGCTCATTAGTGCTAAGAGAAGCCGTCTCCAGCATGACATCAGCCTACGGCTTGACCCAAATCTATTATTTCACCAGAGAGCCTTACGCTGCCGGCTTTCCAACCGCCCAGAAGACGCACATGGGGGAGAGGGGAAGAAGACATAAATAAGACACAGATTGGAGACTTTTTGATGTGTTTAGCACATTTTTGTGACTTCCTTTAATACCACAGACCGCGCGTTCTTCCACCATTAAGAGAACAAAAGACAAGCCTGAGATGTGGGGGGTGGGGGGGGTGGGGAGAGGGAAGGAGGGAGACCCCATTCAATAAAAAGTCTTGTTCGCCTAATTAACATTTTTAATTCAAACGCCCGAAAGGGGAGGCAAAAATGGGAAGAGAAGAATGCATACCACAGCTGAGTAACTTCAGATATAAAAAGTCCCTTCATTAAATCAGTTGTTTTTTAATTCATAATTGAACTTAAATAAAGAGCGACCTATAGGCAGCTGTTTCTAATATCGAGTCCCCACCGCACATGAAAGACGCATTTATTCCTGCTGCAGCCTCCCTACCCTTGGGTGTTATCAGCTGAACATGTTTTGAACCTACCTAATGCATTTGAGGTAGCTTGGGTTTATTTTTCTTTCAATAAAATAAATGGTTTTGTAATTAAATTTCTGCACTGCCTGTGCTTAATGGTTACATTGACAAGTGCTAATGTATGGCAAGAGAATGAGTTTGAAATGAAACATGCTGTTTTCAAATCTGCAAGCAATTTTGCAGTGGGGCAATCAAACCCCTCGTGCCAGCGAAACATTTTCATTAATCGGCTCCCGCGCCCCTGCCCACTCGGCCGGCCGCGGGAGGACACTTTTTCGCTCCTTCTCTGCCCACCCCTGCTCCCACCCTCGCCTTTTTCTCAAACACATGCGCACTCACATACACACGCACACACACACACAAATATCATGAAGCGAGCCGTTGTTTGAAACCATTTTGCGGTCTCTGGCAGGCAGGCCGGTGGAAATTCGCTGACTTTACACCGTGAAATGTTACAGCTGTCTCCTCCGAAGGGACTGGCTGCCTCAACGTTTCAATCCCTGGCAGCCGGTCAACAAGAAAATCTGTCCCTCTGTTTTCCTTTTTTTTTTTTTTTTTTAACTTTTTCCCCTTAGCTAAATTTATTTTTGAATAAATCTTCTCATAGAAAATAGAGAACGGTTATTACATCTCTGGACTCGGTCGGTGCAAACCACTTCAAGCCACGGCAAGGGAGGCGGCCTTCCAACCTTGGCTCTTGCAGGGAGACCGGGCGGCAGTGGTGGCCTTGGCTGGCTCCATTTCCACCCGCTGCGTGGGGACAGAAGGCTTCAGCACAGTCAGTTCCGGGCAGGGACCTGCGTGCCCTCAGGACCTGAGTGAGGCGCTGTCTCTTCCCTGGACGGCCCGGGTCTCTTCTGACCACTAGAGGGATGGCTTCCCAGAGCAGTGGCTGCTCTGGAGCCTCCCAGGCCCCGTCATCCAATGCCAGCAAGGATGCATGAGGCCCGCCGCCATGTGGAGCATGCGCAGATGCGGGGGTGGGGGTCGGGGAGGCCGTGTCTTTGGCCCAGCTGCTGCCCGCAGTTCGGCATCTTCCCTCCAGACTGGGCGAGAGGAGCCAGGGTCTGTCTGTAGGGCGGCTGACTCACCTTTGGGGCTGGCCAGAATTACAAGCTGTCCTACCCCAGCCTAGCTTCCTCTGGCCACGTGCTAGGACATCTGTCTTCAGGACATCTGTGTGGTCCCTGCCTCCCTGAGTTTACTGAGGTGGGAAATAGAGGAGATGGCTGCTTAAAGATTTCAGTAGCAGGAGGATGGATCTCAGCGTCTCAGAACTCCCATGCCCTTTTCCAAATGTGCCAATTCGCACCTTTAAAAGGGGGTGAACCTTTCACAGAAGAGGCTTGACTATAGAGGTTTTGGAGGGAGGGAAACAGAGACTCAGATCTCCACTACAATGTCAGTGATGGGCAAAGAAAAGCCCATCCTGCGAGGGTGAAAGAAAAAGCACCCAAGTTTACCAGAATCTGAATAGCAGGAGGGGAACTCTTGGAAGGAGTGAGGGCAAAGAAATGGGGTGACTGTTGTCATAGCCAGAAGACATCTTCATGGTGGCCCTGTGAAGAAGTAAACAGTCCCTTGATTAAACGACTGCTAGTGGAGAAGGCAATGGCAACCCACTCTAGTACTCTTGCCTGGAAAATCCCATGGACGGAGAAGCCTGGTAGGCTGCAGTCCATGGGGTCACGAAGAGTCGGGCACGACTGAGCGACTTCACTTTCACTTTTCACTTTCATGCATTGGAGAAGGAAATGGCAACCCACTCCAGTATTCTTGTCTGGAGAATCCCAGGGACAGAGGAGCCTGGTGGGCTGCCGTCTATGTGGTCGCACAGAGTTGGACACAACTGAAGCGACTTAGCAGCAGCAGCAGCAGACTTAGGAAGGCTGAGTGCCGAAGAATTGATGCTTTCAAACTGTGGTGCTGGAGAAGACTCTTGAGAGTCCCTTGGACAGCAAGAAGATCAAACCAGTCAACCCTACAGGAAATCAACCCTGAATATCCTTTGGAAGGACTGATGCTGAAGCTGAATCTCTAATACTTTGGCCACATGATGCAAAGAACCGACTCAGTGGAAAAGACCCTGATGCTGGGAAAGATTGAGGGCAAGAGGAGAAGGCAGCAACAGAGGATGGCACCAGACTCAATGGACATGAGTTTGAGCAAACTCAGGGAGATGGTGAAGGACAGGGAAGCCTGGCATGCTGCAGTTCATGGATCACAAAGAGTTGGATATGACTTAGTGACTAAAGAGATTTAAGGTAACCCGGGGTAAAGGGGCAGAGGAGAGGCCCATGCCCCAGATGGAAGAATGGAGACACAGTAAGGAAGTGAAGCTGGAGGGCTGCTCTCTTGGGCCTTGACTGAGTCTGAGCTGAGATTCTGGTGAACCCAAGATATAAATACTATGAGAGCGCTGTCATCTATCACTCAAGTGATTATACTTGTTTCCCCGCACAACGGTGGGACACTTGACTCATGCCTTCACTTGTTCATTCAGCAAAGATTAAGTTCTCACTATGTCTTAGCTATGTTGCTAGGACTGCCAAGTGCTGTAATGGAAATACAAAACAAAATGTGACATGACTTCAGGGGAGGAAGCAGTGAGCTATGCCAAGAGGAAGAAGAGAAAGCCTCATGGAGGTGACTAGGCTGAAAAGGTGGGTAGGACTTCAAAAGGAGAGAATGATATTCCAGGGCAGGTATGAAAGATTAAATGCATAGCATGGAGGTATGAAAGTAAAAGTTGTATCTAGAGAATGACAAGTGGCCTCAAATGAAAGGAAAATAAGGTAAGTATCTGTGGGATGTGTGGAGGGTAGTGTTGGTGGTGTGGGAAAAGTGGTGGGAAATGGAATTGAAGTTGAGCTGGGGCCATGGCCATATTGAGAGCCCTGATCAGCAGGCTACAGAAGCCATGCTTTATTTTGCGAACCACAGGCACTCTTAAATATGCTGGAGCCTTGCAGGGGTGAGTGGGTGAGGCAGTGGTGATGTGGCCCCACTGTGTGTTCGTTATAGACCTTGTGAGCCCTAAAAGAGAGCAGGCTGAGCAGGGAAGACAGTGGAGGCAAGGGGACCAGAAAGTGAAAGTGAAGTCATTCAGTCGTGTCCAACTCTTTGGGCCCCATGGATTGTAGCCTACCAGGCTCCTGTGTCCACAGGATTTTCCAGGCAAAAGTAATGGAGTGGGTTGCCATTTCCTTCCCCAGGGGATCTTCCAGACCCAGAGATTGAACTCGGGTCTCCCAAATTGTAGGCAATTGCTTCACCGTCTGAGCCACCAGAGAAATCCAAATGAAGATGGGTCAGAAATGGGACCAGAGGCTATTTCAATAGCCCAGGTCAGAGGGGAGGAGGGCTGCAAGGCACTAGGAATGTTCCTGGAGAGAGGAATGGGTGCTGGGGACCGGGCAGAGGTCAACCAATGAGACATGGTGGAAACAGGGGAGGCACCAGCAAGTAGTTTGCTGTTTTCAGGGTGCCTGGAAAGATGTTCATGGCCATGACAGAGACAGGGAACTCTGAGAGAAGTGATTTGGGGCGGGGGGGAGAGGGAGAGAGGAAAAAAAAAGCATACATTCCAACTGGAAATGCGGAGTTGGAACTCTTGGCAGTGTCTTTCATGAGACAATATCCAAGGGACAGCAGAGGGGAGAGATGGACCTAAATAGGAGAGGAACTTCCACACTGAGAGGAGCCAGTGCAACAGACCAGAGGGGACAGCAGGGGGAGCAGGAGCTGAGCCAAGAGGAAAAGGGAGGAGAGTTTTCAGAGGAGCTGGAACACTTTTCTGATGCTTCAAGGAGGCCCCAGAAAGGGAGATGCTGAGCTGGTTGGGTTCAGCAATAAAGAAGACAAGCATTAGTTACCTCTGGGAGGACAGTCTTAAGTAAAAGGGCGGTGGGAAGCAGAGGCAGCAAGAGTGGAGGCAAAGAGGTCTCACAGTGATGATGGGAAAGGAAAGCCCTTTTGGAGGGTGACAGGCCCTTGAACAATATTTAATGGGGAATTAGTAAGGAGGGAGAGATTGAAAAGGTATCCGAGAGGGGACTCTTATAGAGCATGACTGGGGGCAGCAGAAAGGGGTGGAGGGATTGACCTTGGAAAGCAGCAAGCAGGAGGCGTGATGGGCCAGAGATAAAGGCAAGGGTGGGGGTG
The DNA here is from genome assembly GCF_001704415.2 of Capra hircus. Taxonomy (NCBI): domain Eukaryota; kingdom Metazoa; phylum Chordata; class Mammalia; order Artiodactyla; family Bovidae; genus Capra; species Capra hircus. Next base: position 27,210,336 of record NC_030818.1, on the reverse strand, counting down.
AGAGTACTGGCAGCCTCTCGAGGAAGGGACGAATGACATACATCCATGTGCTGAGAGTGAGGCTAGGGATGGAGGTGATGTAAGAGTGAAATAACTTGGAAATTGGAGGCAGGCAGGAGTTGGGTAGAACGTCAAATGGTTTGAACAATAGGACATGAGCAGCACTGAGAAGGAAACCTGAGATGGAAACCTGGCTGGGTCCAGCGTGCCTGGCCGACCATCCTCAGCCATCTCGGAGGAGGAGCAGAAGCAGAGAACAAACAATGGGGACACTCTGGCTAAGGATAGCACCCCAGCTGCGGTGGGAAGCCAGAAGCAAGGGCTTTAGGGGCCAACCCGGGAGAATTTGACAGCAGGAAGCCTTTTGGTTGACATGGGTGAGCTTCACCTCCAGGACTGGTAGAGCCTTGTCGCGGGCTGCAGTCTGAAGGGCAAATTTGGAAAAATGTTAAGTCAAAAATGCATACCACTGCCAGAGAGAATTGTAAACCAGAGATTTGGAAAACTAAATTCAGTGCAGCCCCTCCTTCCCCTTGGCTCACCTGTGCTGTGTGATCCAAGCAGACCACTGAGCTTTTTATGTCTTGATCCTCCACACTTACCTCTGGGACACATTCTGTTTATTTACTAGCTTCCTGGGAAAAAAAGGTATGATCTAAATAAAGGAAACTTCACAAAAAAACAAGGTTTGATCTACAAAATTCTGTAGTTCTTTTCCTCTTGTTGAAACAGTAAAACAAAAACAAACAGGCAAAACCTGTTTTGCAGAAACATCATTGGTCTTCTGACTTGTTCCTGATGTTCAGTGGGGTTGTCTAAGCTAAACAGATACTGAACAAATTCTATCGAGGTCAGTCTGGGAACACAAAGCCTGTTGGAGCTGTGGCCAGGTCATCACCCCCATGTGGAAGGAGGATCCTGCCTCTGTCAGGGAAGCATCTAGCCTTGACCAGAGTGGAGAAAGCATTGGAAGAGCTGAGGTTTGCTGTCCAGGGTCAGAAGGCCACAAGCAGGGGACACGTCCAGAGGAGGGGACACAAGGCACTTTGGTGCCATCTATCATGACTACCTGACAAAGTGCAGTGACTCTATGGGGTCTGCTCTGCTCTCTATCTTTCAGGCATCTCCAAGTCCCCTCCCAAAGCTGTAACGAGACTTTTGAAGCCACTCTTGGCCACCTGTTGACTTTAAGCTTGGGCACTGTCACATTAGCAGGCCGGAGGGAGACAAAGTCAGAGCCCAAGAAAGGCCTCCCGGCATCAGTACCCAGGTTCTGTCTGACCTAGAATCTCATGACTGCTGAAACACCCAGGCATGGTTTGATGTGGGGACCATCAGGAGGCTCCTTCATAGCCTCGAAAGGCAGAGCATCCAGTGTTCATGATATGTCCCAGTTCTCCAGTGCACCTCTGTATTTTCCATCGGAGCCACACCTAGAAAGAAGGAATTTCAGAAGTTGACTTCCACTGTCTAAAGTGTGCATGTCTTTCTCTTCCAAAGGATCCACCTTGCCATCTTGAATTTGATGACCAAAGAAGTAAGTGATCATGGTTGGAATGTATGATGTATTAAACCCTTTGCCAAATGTCCATTTTGGCTAAATTGTTTCACAGCCTACTGGTTACTGGGGGCTTCCCAGGCAGCACTAGTGGTAAAGAACCTGCCTGCCAATGCAGGAGACATGAGAGATGCTGGTTCAATCCCTGGGTTGTAAAGATCCCCTGGAGGAGGGCATGACAACCCCCTGCAGTATTCTTGCCTGGAAAATCTCATGGATAGAGGAGTCTAGTGAGCTACAGTCCATAGGGTCGTAAAGAGTCAGACACGATGGAAGCAACTTAGCACTCATGCAAACCAGTTACTTACGCAGCATCATGCCCGTTTTACAGCTGAGGAGCAGAGTTGGAATCATATCTGTATTAAAAAACCTAAGCTTGTTCTCCAGATTTCCTCTTTCTGCCGAGTCCCTTATACCACTGTTGCTGCCTCTGTCTCCCCAAATTAAAGAGCCCTCCTATGCTGATGTTCCCCACATTGGTTTCTGTGTGGAAAGGACTAGATGTCTAAACTTGAGGGCTGGAAACCAATGAATCTTTCATCCAGTTATTCACTGATACCTGTGATATAGTCAACAAGTAAAGAGACAGAGCCCATCTGCAGAGACCCAGCTACCTGCTTTGGATGAGGAAAAAGAGGTCCACTTACCTCATCTTCCTTACAGCCAGGCCCCAGGGGCACAAACTGTCATTTCAAGATGCAGAACAAACTTCATGAAGTAGTTCTTAGGACCTGGTCAGCTCCAAGGGGCACCATCCTGTATTAGCCTCCTTTGGACCTTCTTCCAAGGTGGCGAATGTGCCAGTGGGAGGGGGCACTGTTCAATCCCCCCATTGAATGCACCTTGATCTGCTCCCATGATGCCTCTGCTTGAACCTGGAGGAAACCAGCTGGCATCAGAGGAGAAAAATGGGAGTGTTCTGATGATAAAAAGCAAGTTAGGTCAGCGTGCTGGGGCAGCTCATGCTTTATGTAGCAGAACTGATTGAACTTCATGATTCACCCTCCCCTTGGCCTTCAGCCCTTGTTAACACTTCCAGGAAGGAAGCTGTCCAGAGAAAGGAGGGGAGAGAGGGAGGGAATCCAGGACAATTCCCACCATGAGAAGGTGCTGGCCTGGGATGGGGGGGTGGGGGGCGGAACCTGCAGGCTGGCTATGAGAGGGGCAGGGAAGGCTGGGTGCTTTGAGGCCAAAGTGCTCATTATGAGAACTTTCTTAATGACCGTAAGTCCTGAGGGAGGCATGTGAGCAAAGCCTGGCGCCAGCCATGATTGCACGGGGCCTCCCGTCCAGATGGCAAATGTGTAGGGAGCGAGGGAGGAGAGTGAGAAGAGACCGCGTGGCTGCTGAAGGTGACTGATGGCCTTGGGACGGCTGATCTGGCTCCTGTGGGGTCAGGTTTTACTGGAACAAGACACAAAGATTAGTGACTTTCATTTAAGAAAGAACCCTGGTCCCCAGTTTTGGGAACAAAGTTTCTTTGTGGTTCTTTGAGAGTTTCATTTGTATTCTCCAGACTTTGCTCATTTACCTTCTCCCCTCTTTCCTCATGTCCAAGTCTTGCTTGGCCAGCTCCAGTCTCCATGAAAGCCTCTTCATGAAGTCATCCCTGATGGTCTGACCTGGGCCTCCCTCTCTTGATCTGGTAACATGCTCAGAGGCAGAAATCATGTTGGCTTGAGATTCTCCATATGTTCAAGGTTGATCGCTTGTCTTCTCGGAACCTCAGCATTACTGCGAGATAATGCGGGAACAAATGTATAAGACAGTCTATGAAAACATTTCATGAAGTAAAGTATAAAATTGGCCGAAATGTTTAAGTCAAAGCTGAGACGTGAAAGGAACTTCACAAAAATGGAGGGCCACTTTGAGCCATACCCAGCTGGAAACCTGCCCGCCCTCCTTTCTACTGGGAGACTTGGGCAGGCAAGTTGGAGAAGCTCGTGGTGACATGTCAGGAGACATGGAGAGGTTCCTTTCTCTTCATAGAGGCTGGAGGCAATGGGGAGGGGAAACCTTGCTGAATAACAGCAAATGAAAATGGTCTCATCAAACAGCAATTCAAAAATAACAGAAAATGCTGTGTACCACACATCACCTACGTGTCAGGCACTATGCTAGTAGCATCAAACATGTCATTTCAATCAACCCTCGCACCAGTCAATGAGGTAGATATTACTCACTTTACAGCTGCTGAAAGCAAGCTACTATAAGGTAAAGTAACTTACCCCAAGTCAGAAAGTTAAGTGAGATGAAGGCTGAGAATACAATCTAGGTCTGCTGAACTCTTATTTCCTATGCTATGCCACCTAGGGTGTGTTAAGGAAGAGAGCTGCAGCCTGTGGGCTCCCCAGGTGGTGCAGTGGTAAAAGAACCCACCTGCCAATGCAGGGGACGCAAAAGATGCAGGTTCAATCCCTGGGTCAGGAAGGTCCCCTGGAGAAAGGAAATAACAACCCATTCCAGTATTTCTTGCCTAGGAAATCCCATGGACAGAAAAGCCTGGTGGGTTTCAGTCCATGGGGTCAAAAGAATTGGATACAACTGAGCAATTGAGCATGCACAGATGCAGCCTGTGTCTCCACAACTCGTCATGAGCCCTCCTTAATGTTTTGTGATTCTCGTGTTGGCCCCAAGTATTGACCTTCCTTGTTGCAGGTACAGACTCTGGCCTCCAGTGGGGAACTGAGTTTGTGCTACTGGTGCCTCCCAATCCTGGGGCTCCCAGCCCAGGTGTTAGGGAACCCTACTCCCTGTACCAACATCTGGAAGGTCTCACACAGCCACAGCTTGACTCATCTAACCAGAGATAAAGTGGCTGATTTGGTCCAGACTTACCAAGTTTGGAAGTCACCATATCAGATGTAGGAGACCATAAGCAAGAGATACGGATCAGTTAAGAGGGCAGCCAGGGGACGGCTGATGGTTCTCTCTGCACATGGAAAGATTTCTCAGGGTGAGAAATCAAGCCCCTTTACTGGTACAGCTCATCTCCAAGACCTTTTCCATCCAGTAAATGTCCAGTTTGATAGTTTTAATTGTAGTTGCAGTGAGGAATCCTGGTTATTTTTAGTAACACTCATACAGCCATCACATTAATTTATTCCTACAGCATTTGATGATGTGTGTGACCCAGGAAAATGTATGGCTGCTGGGGGCGGGTCTTCACTGTCTCCCCTCTTTCAGCCTTCCCTTTTCTTGGCTCATCCCTACAGCGGAAGTGGGTTTTAACATCTTGTATGTCCAGATGCACCCCATCTTCCAAAAGCCCCTTTTGACTTTAATGTTCCAGGGAATTGCCAGATCTGTCAAGTTCTTACGTTTTCCTTGGCAGGGACCACACCACTCCATTGAAACAGTTTGTGAGCCATCAGGCCTCGGTGCCACTTCTCCAGGCAGTGCCAGCGTACTTTCCTGACACCCTTCCCAGGCTCTGTGGGCTCTGGCACACCCCATGCCCCACCTCTTCCAAGCCCATGGGCTTCCTGGAGCATCAGCAGACTTGAGCATCTCCCAGACCGGGGGGCCCAGGAACATCATTAACTTTTAAGCTTTATCTTCATCACTTCTACCCATCTCCCCTGGCACCTCTTGCCCTCACTGTGCACTCCCAGCTGCCCCTTCTGGTGGTCTTTCAGATCAGAGGAGAAATTCATCCACTCAACCAGAATTTGTTCAGAGCATCTCTAAAACTGAGTTTGTTGTCATAAGCTCTTAATGAACTGAGCAGTGAACAAAACAGATGAAAAACTCCTTGCCTTCATGGTACTGACATCCTAACTCATCTTATTAATTGGTTATATGAAGTTGTTAGGAATTTAATATGCTCCTCCTCTCAGGAAACCTGCCTCTATAAAGAAGAATCTATAGAGGTATAGTTTATCCCCCAAAGAAACAAAGAACCGATGGTGGAATACGCAGTTCATGTGGGGGCAATGTTTATGACTGACAAGCCTCTTCGATCCTCTGGAACAGAGCTTGGCAAGTTACAGCCCTTTGATGGCCCACCAGCCAGTTTATGTGGTTCACAAGCTAAGAATGATGTGTACCTTTTTAAAGGGTTGCAAAAAAAGTTAATAGAAGAGCATATTTTGTGACATGGGAACATTCTATAACATTCACCTTTCAGAGTCCAAAAGTTCTCCTGGAGCATACCTGTTCATTCACACATTGTCCATGGGTGCTGCCGGAGCAGCCAAAGTAATTTCCAAGTGGCCCGCAAAGCCTAAAACATATACTACCCAGCCCTTTCCAGGAAATGTACTGAGCACTGCTCTAGAATCATATGATGGGGACAGCTGTGTGTCTCCCATGTGCATGGAGCTGGCCAGGTAGGCCAGCAGGAATGTCTCTTTCTCAATCTGTCTATGGAAGAGACTCGCAGAGCGGACTTAATGTTGGAGGCTAAGAACCTGTGAATGACATTTGTTTCTCTTCAGCACACAGGGAGACAAGGCCCTCCCAAGAAGTGTCCAGCAAATACAAGATTCCTTCTTGGCAGAGTCTTCAATGCTATTTGCCAAGCTCAGGAGCAGACCTTCACCTTGGGAGGTTTGGGGCTCCTTTTATGGGGTGGAGGAGGGGAGGTTCACCCATGCTCTCAACTCTGCAAGGTCAAATAATATTTATGCCTGTGGAAGGAATAACAGTCAGAGGGAATGGGTTCAAATCCCTGCTCTTCCACAAATTGATCGAGTGGTTCGGGGCAGAGTGTTTTACCTACAGAAAGTCTCCCTTGTCTCACCTGTGACAGGGCCAGCCTTCCCAGTTCTAAAGGCTGTTAACAGAAATAAGTGCACCCACATACGTGAAGGAGCTTGGTAAACCAGATGTGTGTTAGTCGCTCAGTTGTGTCCAACCCAGGGATTGAACCCTGGTCTCCTGCACTGTAGGCAGATTATCTAACAGCTGAGCTACCAGGGAAACCCCATAAATTGGATGGCAGCGTGTAATCCATCATCTTTCCTCTTTCCTGGGTGGGGAGCAGTACTAGCTGAAATCTCACCATTCTTGTTTGTCAGTGGAGATCCACTCAGAGTCAAGGTGAGATAGACCTAGAACGATGTTCCCTTTGATCTCAGTCAGGGTCCACCTGTCCTGAGGCCTCACCGCTCCTCTCAGTTTCTACCTAATCTCTGCACTCAGTGTTGGGGATTCTTGACCTCGTAGGCTTCACACAGCCAAATAAGGACAATAACAACACACTTGTGGTTCTTCCTGCCAGATCACATCTCGGAGTTTGAAGGATGCCACAGCTGCCCTCCATCCAACCCAACCCTGTACAATCGGTATGATGTGACCATCGGTCCCCTGGACCAATTTGCTTATTTCTCCCCTAGTCTGTAGCCCTCTCAAGTAGCAAGTATATTTCCCACTATGTATTCCTGATTGTCCTAAGATCGACAACAACTATCTATTTCAGGTAGTTGAGGGTTAGGGAAAGGGTGAAATGTGCAGAAAGGCATGGTTTTTAAAAATGAAAACCTTTCTCCTTCACTGGACTATAAACATCCAGGGGGCAGGCAGAGGCTATTTCTATCCTGAGGCTCTCGCTGGTGTCATCAGCATCTACTTGGTGCCTGGCACATGGCAGAGGCTCAGTAAAGCTTCTTTGAATGGATGAATGAATGAGTGAATTAATAAATGGTATCTTAGGATTTAGTTACCAGGCTCCATGGCTCAGAGGTAAAGAATCTGCCTGCCAAGCAGGAGATGTGGGTTCAATCCCTGTGTTAGGTAGATCCCCTGAAGAAGGAAATGGCAACCCATTCCACCATTCTTGCCTGTGAAATCCCTATGGACAGAAGAATGGGAAGAATGCAAATTTAGTATCAGGGCTTGTCAGCTGGTAAAGAATCCGCCCTCAGTGCAGGAGACCCTGGTTCAATTCCTGGGTAGGGAAGATCTGCTGAAAGGATAGGCTACCCACTCCACTGTTCTTGGGCTTCCCTGGTAGCTCAGCTGGTAAAGAATCCACCTGCAATGAGGGAGAACTGGGTTCGATCCCTGGGTTAGGAAGATTCTCTGGAGAAGGGAAAGGCTACCCCCTCCAATACTCTGGCCTGGAGAATTCCATGAACTGTATAGGCCATGGGGTTGCAAAGAGTCGGACACAACTGAGCGACTTGAATTCCTTCCTTGGATTTAGCAACCTCATGCCATTCTACTGATAACTTTTATGAAAAAAACAAAACAAAACAAAACAAAAAACTCTTCTATGAGAAATGCAGCATTTACACATTGTAGGCACCAAATACACGTCAGTAGATGGTGACAACAATGAACATGAGGTTGAAAAAAAGTGAGCCTCCCAAATCTCAGAGCCAAATGAACAGAATAAATGTGAATAAGGTTTAAGTTTAATACTACTTAAAAAAAAAAAAAACAACTATTTCATTTGCCGGGGGGCTAGATCTTCCATTTTATATTTTGCTCAAGGATTTAATCATAACTTGGAACTTGGACATGTGACCTGGGAAGTTTGGGGTGGCTGTTTCATTGGTTACATCTCCTGAGAAAAATTCTCAGACTAGGGAAAAAATACTCTGACAGTGACATGCAAAGGCTGGTACTTGTAACTACCATCCTCAGTGTTTAGGGGAAAGGAGTTTTAATGATGGGCCTAAGAACAGATGTCAAATCCCCAGCCATCCTTCTGCCATTTGCTGTTTGTTATGAGTCACCCTGGAACCCATCCGTCCCGGCACCAATTTTCATGGGAAGCATTGATGTGTGACCAGAAGTGTGTGCTGATGGATGGACTCATGTGAGGATAGCCGGAAGACTGAGCCTCAGGCTTCCGTTGGCTCTGGCCTTCCTTGCTGCTTTGGCCACTTTGCTCCCCTTCCCCCACATCCCTCCTCCCTCCCCTTTGTCCTTCCGTCCAAGCTAGATTTTCACAGTGAATGTGATCTCTCATTTCACTTCCTGCAGCGCTGGCTTGTCAAATACAGAAGGGCTGCAGAAATACCTCTGCTTAGGACACCACAAGTGTGTGGTCCATGCCAGCCATCGGTGGCAAGAGTTCTAAGAAGGCAGAGGGCCATCTCCTGGACAGCAGTGGGAAGAGGTGAGTGGCTTTCTTGGGTCTTTTCACTTGGCACCCTTGGAGAGAACCCTGTAGCCATCCTGACTTGCCCACTCACTTCAAAGTTTTCTAGGGCTCTCTCCAGGTTTTCTGACTGGTTTAGCCATTTGTCCTAGCAGACCTGACCTATCACCTCTATTACTATTGTGAACTAAGCATGGACGATTCCTCTTCCCCTTTATTTAAACCTATACAATGCTGGGATTTTGCATAAGGAACTTTGCTAGAATCAAAGGAAAACCCAGACATTTGGTATGGGGTTTTCTAAGCCTGGTGGACTTCATTAGCCAAAATCTCTGGTGCTTCCCCTGTTCTTATTTAACTTGGTTCCTAAACCAGACACACAGAGCCCTAACTTGCTGGGCACATTAAGCATTAGTAGATACAGCCTGTTTGCAAAGTGGCTATCCCATTTTGCACTCCCATCAGCAGCGTAGGAGACTTCTATTGCTCAAGATACCATCCATCTTGGTTGTTGTCAGTCTTTTCAATTTCAGTCATTTGGGTGGATGTATATAATTGTGGTTTTAATTTGGATTTCCCTGAAGAATAACCTTTCCTTATACTTCTTGGCCATTCAGTTATTTTTTTTTCTAGACTGCATCTTCTGTACATTTCTAACTGTATACAAGCCTTTTGTCAGATGTATCTACTGTAAAAATCTTGTGCCAGTCTGTTGCTTGCCTCTGCACTCTCTTCATGCTGAAATCTTCTTGTAACATAAAACCACAGTCAGGGGACTGGATCCACAGCATAGCCAGCTGCTTTTACTTGACTGCATTTCCAAATCACTCTTCAGAAAGTCAATAATATTTATAATTCAGCACCACAGAAGGTGCCCTTGTGCCCCCTCCCGATCAATACCCCCAGCAAAAGTAAATTCTATCCCAACCTCTAGCAGTATAGATGTGTTTTGCCGGTGCTTTTCCTTCATGTAAATAGAATCACATGGTGTGTGCTTTTGGTGTCTGGCTTCTTTCACTGTACGTTATGTCTCAGATTTATCCACTTTGTGGATCACAAGAGTTTCATCTTTTTCATTGCTATATGATATTCCATTGCATGAACAGACTGCCATTTGGGTTGTGTCCACATTAGTGCTATAATGAATAACGTTATATATATCTATATAACTTTATCTAATATTTCTAAACATGGAAAATATGTAAAGCTAGATTCTTGTACATCAATTGCTGAGCAAATGCAATCTTGGGCCTCTACCTAGGAATTGCTGGGCCTTAGGGTATGAACTGATGCTTTGTTTCAGTAGCTATGGCCAGTTTTCTAAAGTGGTCGTACCACTTTTTACCAATTCCCACCTACAGTGTAAGAATTTTAGTCACTCCACATCCTCTCCAGTGCTTGATATTGTCAATGTTTTGTTTTTAAAATTGGGCCCTTCTGTAATGTGTGTGTCTCACTGAAGTTTTAATTTGCTTCTTCCTGATGACTAAATAACCTTGAGCACCTTATCATATGCTTGTTGGCCATTTGGATATCCTTTTTAATAAAGTGCCTATTGAGTCTTTTGTTCATTCATAAACTTTGGTTTGTATTTTTCTTATTGATTCATAAGAATTCTTTACATATTCTCAGATATGAATCCTTTTGCAGATATACACATTGTGAATATTTTTCTCACAGTCTGTGGTCTGCCTTTTCCTTCTCTTAATGATGTCTTTTGATGAATGGAAGTTCTTGAGTGGCGTTCATGATATCAATCTCTTTCCTTAACTTCAGGAAGACCCTCTGCTTCGGGACTCTGTGCTCTTGGTTCCTAGGCTGCAGGCTGCCCTGTCCTGACCTGTAGAACCATCCCTTCTGCTCTCCTGGCTTGCTACAGAGTCCCTAGGTGGAGGCTATAGCATTTCTGACTCGTGCCTGGACTTGTCTCCTATGTGGCCACAAATCTTAGAGGCTGGAACTGTCATCCTCCTGGGAGACTCCCTGCCTGCCATCAGCATCCAACAATCCTTCCCTGAGTCCCTCTGCATTTCACATTCTAGCCTGAGCCTCACCCTAGGCTCATTCCCCAAGCAGAGGTGACTCGCTCACCTTATCAAATCCTTCCTGGCTCTTGTTATGCCTTCCCTCCCCACCCCACTTTGACAGGTGATCTCTGACACTCCCCTCTGTGACTTTTTGGGAAGGGAACACTTCTCAAGATCTCCATTCTACTGGATTAAAATACAAAGTTACTTTTCACCTCAGGACCAAGTCTAATATCACAGGCTCAGTGTTTAAACTCCAAAGTTGGGCCCAGCATAATCCAATCAAAATAGATTCAAATGGCTATAACTACTGTATATGTCCAAAGTACTGTACTATTAGAACCATTCCTCTTCCTCCTTCACGGGGCCCTTCACTTGGAAGGGGAGTGACAGGAAATGCAATCAAATAAAAGCAGAAGTTAATAAACTTGGATGTGAAAAAAATTACATCTTCATTTCTACAAACTCACATTTCTTTTCATTATGCACATAGGCAATAAACTACAGCATTGGCTGTCCCTGTGACTTGGTCAGCAATAAAAATCACAGATCCTTCATATCACATTATAATTGTTGATAAGTTTGAACTATTATTCACACTTATCCCTATTTCAATATTATATAATTTATTAGACCCACCACGAGATTTTTCATTTATTGGGTTAAATAAGAAAGCAAATATAATAACTACTTCATAAATTTGTTTCTTTAAAATATTCTGATAACTTGATTTCAATATCATTTGGGCATTTAAGAACATCTTTTCTGAGGAGCCTATAGGTTTTTACAAAACTGCCCAAAAGGTCCCATGGATAAAAGAGATTTAAATACCCCAGTTGATAAGAGACGCTCTTAAATCCATAGCAACTTAAAGTCACACAATGACCTCTGCCCATGAATCGGCAGCTGTGCTTCTGGGTCAAGCGCTGCAAGTCCGCTGCATTTCTGTCAGCATGTTCCTTTGGCATGGAGTAGGGATGGGAGGATCTCAAGGGGCCCAGGCATGTGGCTCCAGTTTTCTTCAGATTCTGGCATTCCAGCGATTCTGAAAGAACAGGGCATCTCTTCTGCAGGTCAGAGGAAATGGGTAGCTCTCCAGCTAAATAGATTTCATGCTTGACTTCAGGGGAATAGCCCAAATGATGATCTGTTTGGGAGAGTAAATTAAAGAGGTAAGCGGGCATGCTCGTTTTATTTGATTTAACTTTGGCTGGTATAGTTGCTCCCCTAAGCATTTCAAAGAAAGAATATAGGTTGTCAGACCTCATTTCCCAGCATCACTACCTCCCTCATCCCCTAGTTCAAATTCTGGCCAGATCCTGCATCTCAGAAGGCACTGACCTTGAATTAGCTTGAAGACAAGACCTTAACAGGATCTCCTTTCTCTCCAGGCCAATGAAGACTTAACTCTTTTCTCACAGCTCCAAATACTGAGTCTTGATTTCACTCACTTCACCCATTTCTATTTCTCCTAATCTCTGTCCTTACTTGCATTTCTTGGACCAAAATGCTCATGATGAAGAGTTGTCTGGCTTTCATTAGAAGTAACGCTTCTGAGTTCTCATTTTGATGTTGAACAAAACATAAAACAGAAGATAACATCAGGTATGAGTCCTGATAATATCAGGTATGAGACCAATTCCTTGGCTCATGCCATCCATGAAGAGCTAGAGAGGTCCTAGGTCTTCAAGACTGGGGACGTATACATCATGTTAGCCTACTTCTCTTTGATTCTCCCACCCCTGTCCTTCCCTTCCACCTACCCGATACATCCTAATCTTCCATTTCATCATACAAGCCACTGGACACTTTGTGGGATACTTTGTCTTCTGCTGTAAAGAATGGGGTTGACATGGCTACAGTCACCTCCTCCTCCCCATCAAAGTCACTTATTTTAAATGTTTGAATATGTTATTTTCAAAATAAGAGACTGTAGCAGTTTGTGTGCATGGCATTCTTCCAAGGTGCTTCAAGTTCTCTATAAAAAGCTCAGCTGTCATTTGTTGTTATCAGGCCCACTAGCCAAATTGTTGACGTGCCCAAGTTTTATTAGCTCTGTTTTGCAATAGTTCCTCTTACTATGGAGACAAATGGGGAACTCTGCCTTCATGCTGGCTTTGTTTTTATAGTTCTTAGATGTGTAACATGACTGAATGGTTTTGAGCTGTCTCCAGCTTGTAGTGATGGGTGTCGGTTTCTTGAACACTACTCAGAAATCCGTGACTCTGAGTGGTGGGTTCTGAAGGCAAGCTGTTGTGGAATGAGCTTCGGACTCTGTGAGTCACCACAGGAACTCAGCAATTCCAGTTCTGACTTTACCACTAATCAATGTGTGACCTTGTGTAGGTCCTTTAATGTTTTTGCTCCCCAATTTACTCATCCGTAAAAGGAGAGAAGAGGCCTGGATGAGCTCTAAGTTCCTTCCAGCTCTTTCATTTTATTATTCTAATAAATGCATGACAAAAAAGGTCACGAAAATATCCCAATTATAGCGATCAAGAAAAATAACTGTGATTCTGTTTTATATAGTGTTAAAGATTCCTTTTTGACTTTTGAGGCTCTTGATGACTCAATATTTGTACCCCTGAAACTCTACTAGATCCCTGTAAACTATTTTTAAAGATTGATTTGGGGCCAGTACTGAAATTGTGGGTCTTATTATCTGAGTGTCAGATTCTGAGTTATTAGAAGGTCTATTCAAAATGGTATGTTTTTCTTGCAGCAATTGTTATGTGGTCAAATTTTATGATGTTTTAACATTCAGTGCCATTCATTGTCTAAACTCTTCTATAACCCAGTAAGCGTGTGAGGTTAATAAGTAGAATGGAATTCATTCTGGGTTGATTTCATCTGCTGATTCTAGTGGAAGGCCTCTCATATCTGTCCTTCTTTCTCAACATGGCTAAGCCAAAGACACTTGGAAAAGCTAAGACTCTGCTCATGGCTTTAAATCTCTGTAACTTTCAGGAAGGAAGAAATGTTACTCTCTCTTCATCTCCAAGTAGATGTGTGAAGACACTTCACATGAGAAATCTATTCATTGGCAATATATTTTTTGACCAATTAAAATATTCACCATATTGCTTTCTTACTTTTCAAACACAGAAATTGCCAACCTGTGTAACGCTCACAAGTAACCATGTTTTAAGGTTATGTTACATTTACTTGTTTTATAATGTTTCAAGAATGAATAAAGGAGAAAGAGGGCTTCAGAGGGCACAAGGGTATTTCACACTTCAAGTGCACCTCAGGCAAAAGGCAGGCCTGTCTAGGCTAGTGCTAAATGCTACCTTTAGCCCCAGTAAGATGATAGAATGGAGTCTCAGAAGGCTATGTCCTTTTAGTCAAGTCATTCCCTATTGAACAAGGCTCTCTCTTTCCTACCTCCCCATTTCTGGCTTCTCCACCACCACTCCCTTCTAAGTACACAGGAACACTTGTACTTGGACTCCTGTAGCGAAGTCGCTCAGTCATGTCTGACTCTTTGTGACCCCAGGGACTGTAGCCCACCAGGCTCCTCCATCCATGGAATTTTCTAGGCAAGAGTCCTGGAGTGGGTTGCCATTTTAGAGTTTCATTTACAGATCGCTTTGCTGTACTCCAAACGGCGGAGCATTTTGTCGATGAAAGAGCGTAAATCATGCCTTAACGTGAGATACAGTAGGATGTGATGTTTAGAGAAAGGAAAATATGCTTCCTTATAGAAGCACCAGGCACTAAACCATCTGGCTTGGAGAGAAAAATTTCAGTCACTCATCCTGATGTTTTGTCTACATAGTACCAAACATCTGGAACCTGGGTGACAGACTAAATTTTTCATTTCACATCCAGATGTTATTGCATTATGCCAAAACAACCTTAAAAACTCAGCTATGTCTCTAAGAATTCAAATAGTACAAGCATAAAAGTTGTACTAATTTCATTTAGGTTTTGAGATAGAAAAGATGAATGAAAAAAGCCAACTTTTGGCTGTTTTTTTTATGCAATATGCTAGTTTAAGAAAAAAGCCACATATTTTGCAACTATACGATTAAAAGACTTATGAAGAAATATTCCCAGAAATACTGTCACTAAAAATACAATGATCTGCAATGTTGTTCCAAAGTTGAAATGCTCCGGTTTTGCAAATTTGGATAAGACTTCTGCAGTTAAAAGATAAGAAATCATTCTCCAAACTAGTTGCTTAGCAGCTTAAGAAGTGAGTTTCCTTCCGAGCAACTCTCTGTGAAAACATTTATTCCTTGCACTCAAAGGTGAAAGTAGGACCGATAGGTTCCTGCCTTTTCCAAGGTTCCAACAGGATTTGCAAGGAGACTTGAATCATTTAAAGATGCTTTTTTGAGAAATGCTTTTCATGATTCAAAATGAAAAATCAGATTGTATCCACTGGAGCCACCTTGAACATCTGTCACAAGAACATAAGCAGAAAGGAATGTTTAAACATTTGCAACAAAACCGTTTGAAAAAAAATATATATATATACTGGGTTGTTTGGAGAATTGCATTTGTCTTGTCCTCTTGTATTCAATGGAGTTGGGTCTCATGCTTGTTAAAAAAACATGATCAGAACAGATTTCTTATATTAGAAGACACAGCATTTAATCTAGCTCTCAACTGCCAACAGGCTTTGTGGGCATTTCTATGCCATGAAAATTCCAATATATTTTTCATTATCTCCACAAGGCCTAGAGAGTGTGTAACACACAGCAGTGTTACTGAACTGGCTTGGTGCAGGGTCTTTGCTGACTCAGCACATGGTTTCTCATTTCCAGATTACTAAAACAACTTTCCTCTGGGGTAGAGCTTCACAGAAAGCAAGGGGAATAGAAATACAGAGGGGCCTTATTTTCACCCGTAATTATACCAAGTCCAGAGGCAAATGCAAAATCAGACTGAACTCTCCCAGGTTTATAGAATAAAAACTGCTTCTCTCTGACCCTGTGCCTGTGAGTAACAGTAAGTTGCAACAGGTCTTGTTTTTCACCAACGAATTTGCCCCAGGCCTCTTACCCTTAGGGTGTGGACTCCAGGGCAAGGTTGCCTGTGCCTTTTAAAAGCTTGTGTACAGTATTTTAAGTGAGGCAGGTCAATCTCTATGGACTTGCACCAACAAACATTTCTTGAGAGTTGTGCATTGAGTAAACTACAAATTTCAGACACTGCCACACTTGCAGGGTCTGGAGTGAAGTGGGGTCACAGCACTTGCCCACCCTCTCTGCCTGATTCAGTGGTTGGAGCCTTCAGAGATTTACCATTGTGTGTGCCCGCCGGCCATAACCTATATCCTAAATGGCAATGGCCAGTTTCCATACAAATCGAACAGTCTGGAAGTTCAGTTCTCTGTTCCCTGACACACTCAGCTATCAGGTTGGTGGGAATCGCTGGGCTTTAAGTTGTCTCTCGGAACGAGATCAAGAATATTGTGAACATCAAGTCTCCCCAAATGCCCCTCCCCCCGCCTGCCTTCGGCCTCCCGCAAGACAGGCCTGCTAATCAATGCAAATGTCGTAGGCGGCCAGGCCCGCAATTGGCATTCCAAAGAGCTAGGACCACCAGCCGAGCTTTAAATAAGTGCAGATGTGACAGGCAAGAGACTCAAGGATGGCCGCCTCTCCACCCCGCACAGGCCGGTGCACACGGCAGCCGCGTGCGCTGCTGGGAATGTGTCCGGAGGAAGGGTGTGCCCCGCAAACAACCGCGAAGGGAATGGAGCCCCCGAGTTTAAGGGCATCGCTGGGATGGTGTGTGCCCCGTAGCCCGTTATTTCCTTGGCCTCATTGCTTCTTCCCTAAAGTGGCTAGAGGACAACCCACCCTCGGAAAAGCCGTTCAAGGGCCCAAATGCCCGACCTTGCTCGGGAAACCGCGATCCTGGGTGGCCCGGGAGGCCTCGCTCTCCCACCGCAGAGCGGGGGCGCGAAGGATGCACTCAGGGCCTGACCCGTTGGCGACACCCGGGAGCCGGGATCTTCGCCGCTGCTTACCCCCACACCCCCGTCCAATCCTGCGCAATACATAGTCCTGGTCCCGACCCCAGCGCGATGCAGGAGACGTCCTGGCCTGCGGGCCGCGGTGTGCGGTCCCGAGACTGCGGGCGGAGCAGAGGCAGAAGTCAAGCTCAGATCGGTTCCCAAGCTGGGGTCAGGATTGAGCGGCGCTTCCCTAGGACGGGATGCTGCGTGGGAGCTCGGAGTGCGTGCAAACCGGAGGCGCCGGGCAGCCGGGTTTCCGCAAACCTCTCGGGTCTAAAGGGTTTCTGGGGAAACGGAGTGAGGAGAAGGAGGCGGGGGGGAACCCGGAGCGTTGCGCCTTCTTTGGTGTTTCGTCCCCCCTGAGCCCGATTTCGTATTTATTCACAACCATGCCCCCACTGTCTGGGTGGCTCCACTAAAGCCGTCCGGTCTCAGGGCTTCCAGCCCGCGCGGCCATCCTCGCCCTGGGGTCTTGCTCTCTGATCCAAGCCCTGCGGCTCCGAACAAATCTCCGTTCGCCTTTCCCTGCCAGTCTCCGTGGGTTTAGTCCCGTGGCCGAGGAGGTGGCAGGGTCGGAGCTGCAGACCATTTGGTGGCAGCCCACCTCCGCCACCCGACGAGGCGCCCAGGCCGGGCCCCCACCAACCCCCGCCCCAAAGTCACCTAGACCCGTGCCTTCCCATCTCTCCCAGCCCTAAGCGCGACAGCTCCCGCGCCCCGCCGCTGAGGCTGCGGCTCCCTTCGGAAACCTGCAGGTCCGGAGGGGCGGGCCGCCGGGTGCAGGGCCTCCACCGAGGGGCCTTGCTGCCTAGCCAGCCGCCCCGGCCCTCCCGCCGGCCTCCAGCTGATCCGAGATGTTTCGGCGCCTACTCTCCGCCCCGCGCCTTGGCGCCTCTGGATATCCCTCGGCCGCCGGGCGTGCTCGGCGGGACTCCACACAGACACCGCCTGCCGAGCCCCGGGGCAGCGAACGTTACCCGCGCCGCCCGCCGGCCCCGGCGTCCTGCCCTCCCGGCTGGGCGCAGCTCGTAGGGCTCCAGGGGGAAACCGCAATTACCCGCGGACACCCCACCCTCCGCGTTCCGGCTGCGCAGCGCCGAGCGCCACGTGCGCCGAACGGACGCCGCCCCGGGCCTGGGTCCCCGCCGCCCCCGGCGCCGGAAAGAGCCTCCGTGCCTCCGCCCCAGGCGCGCGCAGCCGCCGCCTCCAGCCCGCCGCGCCCCTGCCGCCGACCGCCGGCACCTGCACCCGCCTCTCCCGCTTGCCTTCCATCCGTGCGTAGAAATACCACCAACTTAAAAAAAATTTTTTTTTTTTTTTTTTTTTTCAGAAATGTGCACGAAAAAGACGAGGGAGATTCGACCATCCGAGGGTCAAGACACAGAAATTCGAACTGGCCTAGAGCGACCTTACTTGGCGCAGAGAATCATTTACCGAACGAGCGAGGGTGTGCGGATACGGGAGCTATTCTTAAAAGACAGAGTGATGAACAGCTGCACCTGAAGTCGAAAAACGATCCAAACTTTGATTCTTTTCTGTGGACTTGTTCGAATTGAAAGACCGATTGTAAGCAAAAAACAAGTTGAATTTGCTGACGGAGGTCCTGTTAAAAGAGGCCAACAGTACGAGACACATGGCGATTAAATCCCTACGTGATGCGACTATTATATTTTTCGGAGATGTTCTAAAGAATTTTCCTATTACTTTTTTAAGATGTGGAATTTAGCTAAACAACTACTACAGCTAACATTCTAAGATAACGCGGTTACTTTCCTAATATAAAAATTCATAGGTTCCGATTGTGTAACATAAACAACAGAACAAAATCAGGCTGGACAACTAAGTCCCCTTATGTAAATACCTAATTCCATCATTCAAAGAAAGGTGGTTTGTATAGTAAATCTAAATCTCAAGGCCAAGCTTAACTGCCCTTTCGTGAAAAATATCTCAATTTTCCTGAAGCCTCAAAGAAGACATACTGCAATGTCAGTATTTTGTTCTTTAGAGGGAATAAATTGCCCTTCTCAGCCACCTCAGTTGCTCAGGAATGAGATGTGCTAAGCATTCATATGAGGAGATTTTGGAAGATGGTGCAGGTGTGGGCTGACTTAAATTACTTGCTTTTGTGCTTTTCTAAAAGGTCAAAAAGGATCTGGTTTAGGGAAGGCAGAGAGAATAAGACTTTTCAACATGAGTTAAAATGCCCATGTGCCCAGCTTCAGATGCAGGAAATAATACAAACCTGATAAAGCATTTAGCTGATGCATCCTGAAAAATGATATACCTATCAGCATGCATGTCATCAATCAAAAATCATTTAATATTTGCATTCAATTAACCAAATGACTCCACCAGTTTGACACTTTTCACAAATCAGCAATTAGTAAAATGATTGGTAAAATCTTCCACACCCTGTCACTCATTTAATGGTAAATTATCGAGCAGTATTTTAACTTGTAAGAATATTTAGTAGTTTGAGAATTTGTGATGCTGTGGAGTGTAAGAATTTACACATTTTCTAAACTATAGAAAATACTAACAGAATTACTTGAAGTTGTTTGTTTTTTTTAAATCATTTTGGAACAGACTAAATGGAGGAAACTAATCGGAACAGTTCCAATATCTAAAGACATAAATGAGTTGAGTATATGGTATCTTGAACAATTTTCTCTATAAAATAGGTTAAAAAAACTCTCTGCTTAATTAAACATAAAATTGGCTTTATTAAGATATATTATTTTTGTCTTATGTAACTAGAATTCCTTGCACACCAACATAAGAAACTAACAGCTATGTTGGCTATATTCCCTAAGCATCAGTAATTTAAATTCCCTGAATATAATTGACCTCATTAAGTTGACTCATAGGACATAAGAGCTACTGGGGAAACTCTTTATATACAATTATGCAGATTAGTAGTAGTTTTTAAGTCACTAATAACTAGACACATAAATTTTCTGGGTTGAAGGAAAGACTGTAAATCTATCTTATATAATTTTCTAGCCATCTTTTAATATGAGATAAATTATAGCATATAAACATCCTTGGGATCTATTTTATTTTAAGGAAATAATTTTCTTTGCTGTCAGAGATGCCCATGAGGGCAAATTTTGATTATATATTTGAGAGCTGTCAAATTTAATGATTCAACACATAACTTCAAACCATTTCTCAGAAGGGTTCTCAGACTATTAATAGTATTTTACTTCAGAGAAATACATTTAAAAATACAAAATTAGTGGCATTAATATTGAATTTTTATATCTGTACACAGATATGGAAATATGTGCAAATAAAACCTAAAGACTAAGGTCGAGGGGAAAAAGGACATTAAAAATCACACTTGGCAGAAAAATAATGTATTTTACCAAGAATTCTTGCAGTATTTTCTGTCTCAAGGTTTGCCCTCTACAGTGTCAAAACTGCTCAGAGATCTGTTCACCAACCTCACACAATTGCAGCTGTGCACATGTGTTTTTGTGTGTGCATTTCAATCTCCACTCTCTTTTGCAGGGCAAAGAAATAAGGGAAGAGTGAAAATCTTGAGGTACTCTAACACACAATAAGGACTTATAGTTTATTAATTGGAGAATTTAGCTTAGCTCCTCCACTATTCATCTGAAATTAATTAAGTGTGTAGAATTACAAGGTGGGTGTATCAGAGACAGCAGGCCCTGCTCGGACTAATCAAAAGGGCACGTGTTGAATGAGCACAATTTAGTTAAGGTTAATCCAGTGAAGATGATACCTCCCTGGTCTTAATTACTCTAGGTGATAGATTGTGGAATGGCAAAGTAGGAAGGAAGGGAAATTTGGTCCTACTGAATACCAGGATTTTCTAATTTAATTTAGCTTGCTCTGTTTTCACAGAAGCAGACAGTTGCTATTCAGACAGCAGGACCACACTCTCTGGATTAAGTTGGGTAAAAGAAAAAAATAATTGTATGTCGATTTTTTTTTAAAAAGTGGGAAACAAATATGAATGTTTCAAAGGTGTTGATCATAACGTGCCTTTCATTACTGACAACTCAATTCAGAATTTTATCAGTAGATTCTTTGTGATTTCTGCTAGGAGTTGTTTGCTGTTTTGAACTTTCTTCTGAGTACTGAGGCTAGTCAATGTGCTGAAATAGAGACGTGTCTGTACCTGCAAGACTACATTAATGAAATGAATGTATGTGTACTATTAAAACTAACGTAGTTTAAAATATAAGTAAGTGTACAACAAACCACCGTGGATGAATCGCACAAACATTGAGTGAAAAAGCAGACGTGGGAATACATCCAAGAATCCATTTATATAAAGCTCAAAAACAGATAACAGAAATCTAGTATGACAAGTCAGAATGGTGATTTCTGTTTGCAACAGGAAAACAAGAGGTGCCTCTAGGGGTCCTGCTGGTATTCTGTTTCTTATGCTGGGTGCTAGTTATACAGGTGTGTCCACTTTATGATAATTTATCAAATGAATTTGTGAACTTAAGATTGGTGCATTTTTCTGTACATATGTTTTATTTCAATAAAACATTGTCTTCACAAAATGAAAATAAGAGGAAAAAAGACTAAGAAATAAGGGAATGGGATTGTGAGACAATACATTTTTAAAAGATAGAAAGGTGAGGGCTGCAGATATAATTCTGGAAGAGAAAAAATACATTAAAATATCTAGCAAAATATTAGCAGTAAGATTTTAATGTGTTCACTTTGCCATGTTAATATCTGCACACCCTTATAAACATTTAAATCGTGCCTCAGGATCCAGACTTCACCCAAATCAGGATCTTTGTTTCTTTTGCGTGTGTTCAAAGTCTGATTATGGTGTTTAAGAATCATATTCTTTGTTGCTGCTTAAGATGCAGCCCACCCCCTGCCCCCAAAAGCTCATTTTCTCCTTGCACATGCATTTAAAAAAATCATCGGATGATTTCCTTGTTTTCAGTTTTGTGATATATTTTCTGCTCAAGAAGGGGTATCTGTTTCTGATTTATTAGCATTTGATCCCCTAGTTTCCTGCCATTGATCAAGCCTAATACTTAGCTCAGCTGATGAGTTTTATATGAAAACTGATATTTTAGGAAGACAGAAGGTTGAACTCATTTTTAATATTTTCCCCGTCATCTCTTTCAGAGTGTGACATACACGAGAGACACCTAGCAAAGCCCTGAACCATATTTATTTTTCATTACATCTCCTTGGTATAAAACCTTCTGGAAATAAAACACAGATTTATCGAGAGAAGAGATGTTTGTCCAGTGTCATCCACATCCTGTCGATTGTATATACATTTACACCCTCTCGCCAAAACATGCCTTCACCCCACTGCTGACCGGCTGTCCGCCATTCAATCTCCAGTGAAGTCACGGTGAATAAGGTCAACTCCTTGGAAACATCTGTATTTGATCAGTTTGCACAAAACAGGGGTCTTGCTAATGCTGGACTTCCCTGAAGTCCGATACAACAATAGCTGATTCACCACTGCTGCCCAAGCCTCCCTCAGGAAACCTTTTTTTCTTTTTTTTCCCCGCTCTGAGACTATACAATGTTCAGACTAAATCCTACTCACATGAGCCCAGGGGCATCCACAGTTCCTCGCCTTCTGAGGTGGCATCTCCCTGAAGGAGGAGACTTTCTCTTCTCCAGCTAGGAAGATATTCTAGTTATCACTAAAGCAAGGGCAATATATGGCCCTTTCTCCTGAATCCTGGGAACAAGTAACAAATGGAATCAGATCAGAAAGTCATCGACATGTTGACAGTCTGTCAACCATTCTAGACCCTGATCAAGTCGGCTCCATGCTCCTAAGTGCACAGTAGTGGATTAGCATTAACCCATGTGTGTGTGCGTCTTTTCTTTTTGCTTCCTGATCATTTTTTCAGTATTGTATCATCAATATGTTATTCCAACAAAAAAATCTAAAGGACACTCTAGAGCCTCTTTTTCTTTAAAGCAAAAAACAACTTTGAGGATAGTCTGATAGTCCCAAGATGGTATTTTAATAACCAGAATATACACTTTGTTCACCATAATAGAATGACAATTTAAATGCAAAAGGAACATTGACAAAAAGTCTAGCGTAAACTTTTAAACATCAGCCTGAAGACAGCATGAAGGGAATTTCATTAAAATTAGGGGCAGCGTTAAATTCATTCTACTGAGGGAGAATTTTAGAGAATCCCCATTCAAGTGTTTACAAAATTTGCTCACCACATTTTAAAAATACACGGGTCTGACTGTTGTTCGTTTCCAAAGAGGGTAGAGTAAGAAGCTGCTAAGGTAAATTAGTCAGTTATGTTTTCACTGACGGGCTTCTGAGCATACCATACAGGGGGCAAGAGACCCACTAGAAAGTCCCCTTCTTTGGGAGTTAAAACACATGAAAATGTAAATAACAGAAAAAGCAGGAAGTCTCAGGTGGCCAATACGGGATATAGCCACTAACGTGCAGATTTTCCATCCTTCCTGATGGTAAGCACATCAAAACTGTTCTTGGTTTAAGGCTTGTTTGTGGTCTCATCTCAGATCTGCATGCCGTCGTGTCTGGCAGCCCATCCTCAGCTGCACTGGGGTCAGACAGACCTGTATTATCATCCCAGCACTTCTGGGCAAGTTCCTGAACTGCTCCGAGCCTTACTTCCTCACCTGTTAACAGCAGTACTACCTCCTGGGACAGGATGTTCACTGAGACAGTGTGCTTAAAGCAATGCCTAGGACTCACACTATCCTCAGCGCAGTCAGCTCCTGCTGGCAATCATATTCCTGCCATTTCCCATTCCTCCCACATCAGCCAGTTGTACTGTGTTTAGTATCAACTGACTCCATTCGGAGAAAAGGGAATTGTTTTGAAATAACTCAGTAAGCTGCTTTTTAAAATGCTCACTGCTTGCAAGTCTACTGGCTCTTCCAAACACAACCCGATTTAACAGGGATGGAAAAGCAGGGTGATTCACTTCACTGTGTTTTCCGCTAATTGCAGAATAACACACTATACAAATAAAGGAACGGCTTTTTCCACCACAGAATGATCAACTTTCTAAAGCTCTTGCAATAGGTGTAGAAACATTTCTTGGCACCAAGGCCAACGTATGGTCCCAAATGTCATATTGGGCTTCCATATTTTCTGGATCTGCCCCTGGCTTTTCAAGATCCTGTGCATGTTCCGAACTGCCTCTGAATAAACCTATTTTGCAATTACCGGTTCTCAGTGGTCCTGGCTCAGTTCCATTCTAACTCAGATATTTGGCATATTTGGGTTACTAAAACCATAGAGCTGCATTGTCGGTGTTGCAGGTTTCACTGAACTACAAAACCTTAGGCAAGTCACTTACCCTGAGTTCCAGGTTCCTATCCTGGGCTCCACTTCTGAGGTCCAGTTAGCTCACACCACTGGTAGTACTTGGATTCTAAGTGGCAAAATGCATGTGACATACAACAGGAGCTGTGTGCCTTCATGGAAGGGTGTGACCAGCTGGAGTCAGAGCAGTCCTGCAGTGGAGCTGATGGGCCAGGTGGGATGTTAAAGTGTTAGGGGAAGCACACTGATTGAAACTGCCCACCCTGGCCAGGTACCATAGTAACTATCTGCATGAGTTGTTTTATGACAGGAGATCATGATAAGGAAAACGGAGCTAATAAGCCACCACCAATCAGAAGAGTTTGGGAAAGGTCTAAAGGAGACACCGCGTGTCCATCCACTTCCCGGAATCCCTCTGGTTAGCATCCATCTTGGCTGAGCAATGCGTGTGCCACCAGGAAAGACTCTGAATTAGAATGATTGATCAAAGACCACCCGGAAACTAATCCCATCACCATAAAACCCAACATTGTGAGCCATGTGGCAGAGCAGTTCTCCTGGGTTCCCTTACCCTACTGCTCTCCACCCGGGTACCCTTTCCCAATAAAGTCTCTTGCTTTGCCAGCACATGTGTCTCCTCGGAGTGTTAGACAAGAGCCCAGTTTTGGGCCCTGGAAGGGGTCCTCCTTCCTGCAACAAAAGGATGGTTGGGTTCAACTGGAAGAGAAAAAAGGGAAAGAGCAGTCTAAAGAATGGGGAAAACATGAGCAAAGGTCTGGCGGCAAGAACTAGGTAATCCCAGTCAAAGTAGAAGAATTGATGCTTTTGAACTGTGATGTGAAGAAGACTCCTGAGTCCCTTGAACAGCAAGGAGATCAAACCAGTCACTCCTAAAGAAATCAACCCTGAATATTCTTTGGAAGGACTGATGCTGAATTTGAAGGTCCAATACTTAGGACACTTGATGTGAAGAGCCAACTCATTGGAAAAGACCCTGATGCTGGTAAAGATTGAAGGCAAAAGGAGACGGGGGCAGCAGAGGATGTGATGGTTAGATACCACCACCGACTCAATGGACATGAATTGGAACAAACTCCAGGAGACAGAGGAGGACAGAGGAGCCTGGCTTGCTGTGGCCCATGGGGTCACAAAGAGTTGGATGAGACATAGAAACTGAAAAACAACAATTGAAGTAGAATGCAAAATAAAAATATTCAAGAGAAAACTCCTTATAGTAGCAACTACCCTCAGGAGGGATAATCACATTTACTAATAGTGAACCTTGGGCATGTCTATCCTGGCAGCTCTGCTGTTTCCTAAACAGTTTTCCTACTTGACAATAGTTTATGAAATTTCCTTTGAGGATATAAGTTCAAATCCAGACACACCTTTGCAAAGGTATGTCTAGTCTCTTTATCTGCTCTGTGCCCAGAGGTTGGAGGGGAAGGGTGCCATCTACCAGACCCAGAGATTTATGAGCACTGTAACTCTGCCACCTTTCTTCTTCTTGCCCATCCCCTGCCCTCCTGCTTCAGTTTTCTATTACTGTGACCAAGCTCTCCAGAACATGATGGTTTAAGATGACAATTTATTATTTCTCATTACACCTTGTTTTCCCAGGTGGCGTTAGTGGTAAAGAATCTGCCTGCCAATGCAGGAGATGCAAGATACTCGGGTTCAATCCCTGGGTCAGGAAGATCACCTGGAGTAGGAAATGGCAACCCACTCCAGTACTCCTGCCTGGATAATTCCATGGACAGAGAAGCCTGGTGGGCTACAGTCCTTGGGGTTCCAAAGAGTTGGACACAATTGAGTGACTAACACTTTCACTTTCATGACTCTGCGATTTAGCTGGACTCAGCCAGGTAGTTCTGCTCCATATAATATCAACTGAGGTCACTCACGTAGCTGCTGGCAGATCATGGAAGGCTTCATGCATAGGTCTGGTACCTTGGTGCTTTTCCATGTGGCCCTTCCTCCCAGCAGGGTGGTTTTAGGATGGCCAAACTTCTCATGTGGTCGCTGGCTTCCCAGAGGGAGGAAGCAGAATCTGCCTTAAGAAGACTTGCATTTGGAAGTGCCACAATACCATCTCCGTGGCCTTCCATTGTTCAAAGTAAGTCTTGAGGCCAGCCCAGAGGAAGTAAGCCTCTTAACGGGAGGAGAACCATGTTCAGAAGAGGGCTTGATGGTAGTCATCTTTGAGGACTGCCTGCTTGTCTCCTCCCTACTGCGTGGTTTGCAGGCGAACTGCTGGAGGGATTAAAACAATAGCAGCAGCCAGCAAACAGACCTTAGAGCCAACAACACTTCCCATATCAGGTGTATGAAGTTCCCATCTGTGAACCACTGCAATAATACTGGCAGCTCTGCTCATTTTGACTCTTCATCACACACCTTTGCTTACTGCTCTGTTTCTCAAATGTGAGTCTTTATTCTCCCCTCTAATTAGACCAAGAGCTCCCAAGGGTAGGAACCGCCTGTTCTTCTCTCATATGCATTACCCTGAGTCAGGCTAAAAGGCTCTGAAGGAAGCTGAACTTGTGTCAAATGTCATGCCTTCATATTTCTGGAACACTCGCTGCAAGCCTGGAGTTAGAGTAGTGAACAAAGTCCCAAGACTCATGGAGTTTACATCATTATTGAATAATAATAGCAATGATGACAGTCATAACCTCTGTGGATTGAACACCCGTTCTCTCACTGCTGGACACTGTACCTGTTGCCTTATATATATGTGTGTGTGTGTGTATGTGTATGTGTGTGTTCTTAACCCTCCCAACAATTCTATGAAGGGAAATTCTTGTTCCCTTTTATAGAAGGAAAAACTAAGGCTTTAAAGATGTTATATAACATCCCCAGGTCATAATGTATCAGTGACAGAGCCAGGATCCAAAGCTGAGGTTATGTGGCTCTAACGTGGAGCCCCACACTCTGTTCTATCACTAGTTAGCCATGCAGGATGCTAACTCCCTATGCATAGTTTTCAGTTATCTCAAGAACATTGTGACATTACCAAAACAGAAGTACTAGACAGATAAGTGTGTGCAAGTATGTGTGTGTGTATGTGTGCACTCCCACACCTGTGTAAAAGAAAGTAGTTCATACTGAGAAACCTATGAAATCTGATGTTGTAAAACAGTGGTTCTTAATGCAGCTCATAAGCTGAAACTATTTTCATAACAATATGAAGACGTTATTTGCTGTTTTTTTCATTCTTATTCTCTGACAAGTGTATATCAGAGTTTATCACAGACCATATGACATGATATCACAACAGACTGCAGACAGAAATACATGTGAGATTCAAACCACCTTTTAAAAGATTTTCAAAAATGGAACATAATGCTGAGTTTCTCACTAGGTTTCTGGTTGTCGTTTCTGAATCTCTAGTTATTTCTCATAGAAGTATTATTCATGCTAACATATAGTAGGACTTTTTTAGTACTGTGAGGGTGGAAGTTAAGTTATAAACCTCTGGCTCCATAGAAGCTGAAGGTAGAAGTCTTTTCCTGAGTTTTAGTGAGTGTTTTCAAAGTTCTAAAGGAGGTAGAATAAAATGCTGTGGGGGCTGAGAGGAAAGAGCCCCTTGGGACCATGAATATCCCACTGGAAGCCAGAGTCAAACAGGATTTATCTCCCCAAGACTGTAGCCCAGAAGCCCCAGCAGAGGTTCAAAGGGTGAGGCAGGCTTTGCCCACTCCAGGTCATGCTATGGAGACTGAAACTCCCATTAACACTGGAGAACAACGCTTTAGAAAACACAGCCCAGGGCAACGAGTGGGTGGCCCTGACATCTGAGGACATAGGGTCAGGGCTGGTTTCCAAATACCCAACATCTACACACACATTTGGTTCAGAAAAGAAAATGGGCAAAGCAACATCTGCTCATTAGCCTGGTCCTCCAGAAGCAGTGAACACCATGCCCCCACGACCCGCTCCCCAATTCACACCCAGGTCTCTGAATGATGACCGGGAGATGGAGACTTGCGAGCTGGATGCTGCGAAGGAGGAGATACACCAGCGGATCAACGCTGAACTTCCTGTCTCCATCCCCAGCATCCTGCACTTGGGGTAGACAGTCCAACTGAGCAACTTGATCAGACCCAACCAAGCCACACGTTTCACTCTTTCTAGAACTTTTTTGTTCTGGTTGTGAAGACACCAGTGAAGGTGTGAACAAAGCATCGCTATGAGAGGCCGGGTCTACACAGCCTTTCTGCCTCACTGTCTGACCTTCAGTTAGAGGAGCAGAAGATGACTGCAAACACGCAGTTCCGAGCAGAGTACCGGAAACCAGCCCCAGGCTTACCAGTGAGGTTTGCTGAAGAGCTGTCAAGTTACCAAACAGCTCATCCCTGAAGGGAGGATTCCTGGCCCCAGAATGAACTGGAATAGGAGGCGTCCAGTGGACGGATTAGACCCTGAGCATCACCAAGACAAATCTTTGCTTCCTGTATGAGATGGGCGCATAGTTCTCTTTCCTCTCCCCATCGGAAGCGCCTTTCTTTACCTCTCTCCTGTCCTAGTCTTTGCTTGCCTCCTCGTCTGCCCATCCTTCTTCTCTCCAGCACCATTTCCTCCTCATACACCCACCCTTTCTAAGCTTTGGGTCTGGGATCCATAGACATGACTTTGCCCTGCTGGAGACTCCAAAGAGCAGAAGGTGCTGCTGAGTCCATCTCCTAATATAGAAGACAAAAGAGGGAGAGGGAAGAAAAGGGAAGGCAGAATCAGAGTCAGCCAAGTGCCTTCAGTTTCAGAAAAGAAGAAGCATGTGAATTTCATCATGTGTGGATTTTCTTTAATTTGATTAGGATAATGATGCTATCTTTATGCAACCCCAACCATAGAGATGCATTATCAGAATACTTAGAGTCATACCAACCACATATTGAGTTGTTGACAAAGTTTGTCAACTGCCAGGAGTTTTAAGAGGCTCTTATAACTGCAAAAGTAATATATCCCAGTAGAATCCCAGGCACTGAGACAGGTTGGTGTGAGTGACAGTTGGGAAGAAGCGCTATTCTAGTCCCTCTCCAGTTATGCCAGACGCGCAACCATCTAGTCCAGTAATGTAGAAGGGAGCCAGCATCAACTGTCATCTGAATGTATTTGCTTATAAACTAAAGTGACTCCTGGTGAGTTATCTTCTCCAGCTAAGGACCTTATGGATTACATTAATAACTCATTTTTTTTTTTCCAGTTGAGCATCGCTCCAGTACAAGGTAACCTCTTATACTCCTCAGGCTCCATCTACAAGGATAAGTTGTCCGGGCAACTTGGTTTCAAGAGCACAGGTATAGAGCAGCATTCATTCATTTTTTCATGCAACAAATATTTAACAAGAGAAGGGAAGGAAGAAAGACAACAAGGAAAGGGGAATCAAGACTTTCTAGGGGATAAGGGGAAGAGTGTTACCAGCTTCACAGTTAGGAATGAAGCTCACAGACAACAGGACCAGTTTTATAACCACAATCAGAGTCTCTGAGAGAAGGCTCTCTGCCTAGAGGGGAGAACGAGGAGGGGAGCTTGTGGGCCCCACAGTGTCAGCCTGTCATTCAGAATGGTACTTCCAGTAACATCTCCTCTCCCTGGCTTTGCCTTCTAAAATTTGGCAGAGGAGAGCCCTCAGAAGCTCTTTGCCTGAGCACAGCTCATTTCTCTCTTGAGCAGGTCAAGTGGGAGCCGTCTGCTCTGAGGTCTGCTTGGAAGAGAGTCAGAAGGGCCCTCCCATCAGCCTCACTCTGATGCTGGCTTACCATCTAGCAGAAGTGCCGGCTCCTAAAACACAAGCCCCACTAGGATAAGTAGCAAGTTACGAACCTCTGGCCAGGCAGTGGTGAGAAAGCAGCAGCTCCTAAAGGAAAGGGTATGGAGTATTAGGGATCAGAAGACTTAGATTCAAATCCTATCCCTTCTTAGTTTCCTGATCTGGGGTAGGCCTATTGACTTGTCTGAAAGATAGATATTTATTTCCATCATCCAGAGAGAATGTCATAGGCTAATGTGAGAGTTAAGAGAGAATATTTGTTGGTATGTTTTTCAGATATAGAACACAATCACTTCCATCTTTATTACTCACTTTTATCAGATCTTTTTGTGAGTGACAGCTCACTGGAAGAAGTTTGGCAAAAGGCCTGAGGAAGTGAGGCTAGATGATGGGAGGGAGAGAGCTCCAGAGTGAGATAGGGTCTAAGACAGACTCGCCTGGAAGGCGACTGGGACCTGCCAGACACAGAAGATCACAGGGAAATAGGAGAGAGGTCTTGAAAGAAGAAATGAGTGCAGAAGGAAAGCAACAAAGATGCCCAAATCAAACAGCCAATTCAATGATGTGTCTGAGACGTGGGTTCAGCTTCCATTGCTGAAACATGGACCCCAGAAATGATACATAGAGCCCAGGCTTGCTCTGTGGGGGCCAGGGCCAACTCAGGGAAGGGATGCTGACCTCTCTAGCTTCTAATCTAAGGTGACTTCTGGAGAAAAGCTTGGGGTTTCCCCACTGCTGTTCTCCAGGCTGGGATGAGTCTCCTCCTTGTGACTTGCCATGGGCTACAGAACTTTCCAGGCCCTGTCTCAGAGCCAGAGGGCAGCGGGCAGTAGGTGCTCAGACATTTAGAACAAGTGCATTGCCCCCTGGGGCACACAGGCAGGGGGAGACGGGCCCCAGGACCTCATCTTTAGCTCACACCTGATTAGGAAACTACTTCCAATAGAGACCAGTCTTCCGATGCTAAAACCTTGGGCATCCTGGCTTATCTGAATTTGAGAAGCACTCAGGGTTTTACCCAGAAACACACATCAGGTTGCGTGGCAAGAGGGAGGACTCATGAAAATCACTTCAAATGAAGTGTAGACTGCTTCTTACAGCAGGGGAGCTCCGTAGGCCCCAACTATGCTAATGCAGCCTTGAGGTTTGAAGGGCAAATCCCCCCCAAACACCAGCACGGCCACAGTAACCACTCTCAGAGCTTGCTCCCGGGGCCACAAGGCTCTTACCACATTGTAAACTATACATTTGCAAATCTCACAGCTAATCCACAGTACAGCCTGCCTGCAATCTAATACGGGTCTAGGAGCCCTGGAGGCACCCTCGTGGCACAGGCAGACCCTGTCTTAAGCCTCACACTGAAAAGTCCAACTGGTTAGCCAGACTGCAAAATATGTAACTTGGAGTCCCCTAGCCATGAGAACCCCGTCTCTGGAATTTCCTGGCTTCGGGAGGGGTGGCATTCAATTTCTAACCTTTCCTTTGTGTTGGTGGAGCCCTTGCATTTTATTCCTGGGGTCGTTCCTGTGTTTGGTAGGGAGGCAAGGGGGCAGGGGAAAAGGAATGAAAGAATCTCAGTCGAAAAATGAGGAGCCTGAGGCTGCTGGGAGCATTCTGTGGAGCCCTGTCTGGGCCCAGTGTGATGGGCCTGCAGCAAAGCAATGCAAAGGCCATGGAAGGGCTCCTGCGGCCCCCTCCTCACACACGCATTGCTTCAAGTTTTCCCACAGCTCGATAATTGGGGCGAAGTAAGAACAGCTGTCATATCAGGGCAAGAACGCTGGACTTGGGGGGCTCAGAAACTCTCATTTCCAGCCCGGTTTTTGCCACTTTGCTCACTGGGAAACCTTCAGCAAATCTCTCTGCCTCTCTGAGTTTCAACTTCCTCCTTTGTCAGTGGAGTAAATTATGAGGCTTAAATGGAGTAAATGGGGCTTCCCTGGTGGTCCGGTGATTAAGAATCTGCCTTGCAAAGCAAGGGACACCAGTTTGATCCCTGGTCCAGGAAGTTCTCACATGCCTCCCAGCAAGGAAGCATGTATGCCACAGCGACTGCTCCCTTGTGCCCTAGAGCCTGTGCTCCGCAACAAAAGCAAAGAGAAGCCTGCACACCACAACTAGAGGGTGATCCCTGCTTGCTGCAACTAGAGAAAGCCCTCGCACAGCAACAAAGAACCAGCGCAGCCAAAAAAATTTTTTTAATAAATAAATGGGGGAAGGGCCTCCAGAAGCCTGTATAGGGAGTTCTTTGGAGTATCTGGGTTCAGAAATGTTTTGCTGCATTCTCCTACCGGAACGTATATAACAGCAGCTGCTGTGTGCTGTAACACTTTGCTTGGCCTTGAGGGTGACACCTGGGAGAGCAAGAAAGGCCACCATGAATACAGCATCCAGGGCTGAAGACAAGCCACCAACGCCCTCGGAAGATGGCTAAGGTAACAAGGCATCTTTTGCTAAGAATCAGGGAATGTTGAAAAGAACCCAGAGGAGAGAAGCATGGGCGTTAACTAATGGATGAGAGATTCTTTTAGAGAGAAAAGAGGTCTTAAGAATGCTTCATCTTGTTCTCTTCAACATCCTTCATCTTGGTCTCTTTAGCATTCTGGGAATATTTCCTGTAGCAAAATGTCCAACTCTGTGGGACCTCATGGACTGTAGCCAGCCAGGCTCATCTGTCCATGGAATTCTCTAGGCAAGAATACTGGACTGGATTGCCATTTCCTTCTCCAAGGTATCTTCTTGACCCAGGAATCAAACCTCCCGCATTGCGGGAGACCATCTGAGCCACAAGGGAAGCCCTCTAAAAGTCTGGTCAAATGCGCCCAAGTTCAAAGAGTCATAGGATCCTCAGTGTTGCGCTGCCTAAACAATTCAAGATTAAACTGCTTCAAGGAAAGTTATTGTCACTGTTGTTGTTCAGTCGCTCAGTCTTGTCCAGCTCTTTGTGACCCCATGGACGGCAAAACTCCAGGCTTAGGGGAGCCTGTCCTTCACCATCTCCTGGAGCTTGCTCAAGCTCATCTCCATTGAGTCAGTGATGCCATCCAACCATCTGGTCCTCTGTCGCCCCCTTCTCCTCCTGCCTTCAATCTTTCGCAGCATCAGGGTCTTTTCTAATGAGTCGGCTCTTTGCATCAGGCTTTTCGCGTCAGTTAGTATCTTTACTCAGTTAAAATTTTGTCCATGTCCCCAGTCTCTAGGCCCCAACATCAGGCAGAGTGGGACAAGTTACCGCCTGTGGATGCACAGTCCCTAGCATTTTATCCTTCTGGAGGTGCTTCATTTTTTAAAAATTATCTAATGTCATCATATGATTCAATTTCTTGGCTCCTGCCTGAAAAAAGCCTGGGATCTCCTCTGAGGGAATTCCTTGTTGATAGCTGAGGCCTTCAGACTGGGACCGAGCCACACGTCCTGTCTCCCCTGCAGCCCTGGGGTTCAAGCTGCAGCCACCAGGGAGGATTTGAGTTACGACTTAAAGAGCGCAGATGACATTTTAAAAATATCTGAGCATTTCTGTTGTTGCCTGAAAAAGCTCTCCAGGCATTTCCCTGTGTGGATATTACACGACAAGGGGCCCCATCCAGACTGAGCGATTTCTGAAGGTCACACTAAAGCTGGAGGTTTAGATGAAGCCACATTAACAGTGAAGGGGGCTCGTGGTGTGCCTACAAGCTGAAATTATTGCTGGGAAGAGCTAGGTTATTGGCTATTCAAGTAAAACCATGGATATACATAAAGAGAGACAGACTGACAGAGGCATAAGGCTGTAAGAAAATTCAGCAACATTTTTACAGCATCATCTTTGTGAAAGCAGTATGATGAGTGATACTGATTTTTTTCACCATACTTTTCCACAATACAAATGGATAATTAGGAAAAAATCATACAGATTGATCATTAGAAAAAGGCTCAATAATTATTCATTTAAAAATAAAGATATACTGTTTTTTTGAATCTTAACCATTTGAGATGTTGGTTCTGTATTCTCTTGGGCAAGTTACTTACCCTTTTTAAGTGTCAGTTTTTTATCTGTAAATCAAAAACAATCATACCACCAACCTCAAAGGGTTGGTATGAGCATAAAGTGAAATAAACCAAGTAAAGCTGCTAGAGGAGCATCTAGCCCTTGGTAAATTTCAGAAAAGTTTAGTTGTTTATGATCGCCCCAGATTTCTTGGAATATAGAATGAGCAGTTCGTACCACCCCTCTTAGGTAACCCCTCCTAGGGAGAGAATCTCAAGCCAGCTCAAGTGGGACAAGAGAAGAGTCTGGAGCTCTTTAGCATGGTGTTTGAGGTCTTTTGTTCTCAAACAGAGCCAAAGCATCCTAACATGAGAAGTAGGCTTCCCACCATGTGAGAGTATGCAATAGTGCCTTCACATGTTTAAAGAATTGCCTATTTAGGTGTGTTTACTTTTTCTAGTAAGAAAAATAACCATACCTTTCTATCAGGGAGGCTGAACTAGAATGAGAAAATTCACATTCACTCTGATGAGAGCAGAGCACAATCAGGAGAACGCCTCTATGAGCATTTGGCCTAAGTTTTATAAAGAACAAGGTACTAAGAGGCAGAGTTTCCTCCCTTTGTTGGGAGGAGGACCTGGGAAAGGAAAAATATAGGCACCTGACTCAGAAACTCTAAGAAGAGGATGACAGAGACTGTCAGCTGGCACCCAATATCCATCTCTTCTTCTTGCTTTAGTAAAAGAGTCCTGAGTTTTAACTGGGCAAATGGGTACCCAGAATAAGGACTACATTTCCCAACCTCCCTGGTATGTCTGAACCATGTGACTAGGTTTTGGCCAATAGGATGTAAGCAGAAGTCACACGTGCAAATTCTGAGTCATGTCCCAAGAAGGAAGGAGTATGGTCTCCTCTTCTCCCTGACCCCTCTTTTCACTGGCTAGACTCTAGCTGTGGGGACAGGAGAGCTGGAATGGCTCCTAGATCATGAAAGAGAAGGTGTATGTTGAAGATAGGATAGCAGAGCAGCAGGAGAGGAGTCAGCTTCGCACCCAGTAAAAATGTCATAGTAGCCAGGGACTATTCATGCTCAGATTGTTAGAAAGAAAAAGATAAACTCTCATCTTGTTTGAGCCACTGATATTTTGGATTTTATTATAGGAGCCAGACCTGTATTTGACTTAATACAGGGAGCAAGAGGAATAACAACAAGAAACTGGATCTGGAAGAGGAAACTTTGGAGGGAAAGAATGTCCATGGCAGACCTTCCTTTCAGGAGCCTCAGCCTGGAAGGGTCACTGTTTCAGAGTAAGGAACTGACTGAACCGTATTATAAAGTATGTGCCCACAGTTTATAATACTCACCAAAAGCTGCTGAACCACAGGAAAGAAATTTGTATACCTGGAATCTGTTTGGTCTGTTGGGATTTTGCAGGACAAGTTGGTTCAGGAAAATAGAAGTCTTTTCTGCCCTTTAGATAGAGCAATATGCCCCAAAGTATAAACCATGAACTAGTGCTAGCCCTCAAACTATTTGTAGTCATCCTCCATGAGATAAGTATAAGAATTCAGGATTTAAAAGAAAAAAGAATTCAGGGTAAGCACTCAACAAGTTTTATAGTGATTTGATATAGCTGCACCATCTGAACACTTGGTTATTTTTCTAGTAATTCACTTTTATTATATTTTGACAAAAATATTATTCTGCAGTGGACTGGAAATAAAAATACTGATCCTTTACCACAGATGGTTTGAGAAGGTGGAAGAAGAGCTAAAAATGCTTTAAGAAGTTACTCTAGTTACAAAAACTCCTTGATGATTCCCATAAGTTACTGAGGTATGATAGCTGAAAGAGAAACATAAAGAATCCTGCCTCTCTCACCATTTGTCCAGCTCACTGATAGGCAGAAGGTGAAGCAGAATTCATCATCAAACACCCTCAGCTAGCCAAGCACGCTGAGTCCATGCTGAACTATAACTTTCAAAAAGGTAAAATCATGATCTTTATCCAAATACAGAATGAACATGTGTCAAGGGTTTTATCTAACTCATTAAATAGAAGAACGAATAAGATGTTAATTTAAAGAACAGGTGTACATGTTTAGGTTATCAGAAATTCGAAACGAATTTGCTAGTTAGTTGCAAAACTAGTTAACAGCCTATAACACAACAAAATGTATTATTTGGGATTGCTCTTTCAGCAGGGTTTAAATAATTGTATTACTACTGGATAGCATGTATTTGATTCCTATAGATTAGAATCATTTTCAGCTATAAACTCTCTGCCACTTTACTTGTATTCCTAGAATTGTCAATTAGCCTAATCACTTGAGAGTCAAACCTACATCTCCTTTCGAGTCAGATAATCCCTAGAGGGTTCACTAGAAAATGGACAGTACCCCATTCAAAGTAACCCAGGAAAGCACACTCTTGTTCATTTCCAAGAGTGGGACAATTTTTCCTGAAACTTAGAATATACAAAGCAGTAAAAGACAAAAAAATCTTCCTTTTCAAGTAGATTTCTCACCCCAAGTCTTCAGTAGGATGGAAATTCAGGAGTAGCTTCTCTGCCTGTTCAACCCATCCCCTAGCTTCTCAATAGATCGTTGAGGATCCATTTAGGACCAGCAAGGCCTTTGATCATGGTTCTTGGTCAAATAGCTATGGGCCATCATTCATTCTATTATGAGGAAACCAAATCATTACTGTCTATAGGCCCTCTCCACTTTAACCCTTCTTCCCCTAATCCTTGCATCCTACAGCCTCTCCCTAGCCTCTGATAAATATTAATCAGTTTGCATTTCTATCTCATTCCATTCTGAGCAGTTTGGTGCCTTTAGCTCCCAGAGGTTAGCAAGACCTCTAATCAGCATTTTGCTGAGAGCTCTAATGACCAAATCCCTTGAATTTCATTACCAAATGCCCTTTTACTGTGTGTACCAGGTCCCAAGGTAGGAATGGATGGAAACAGCGTATGGAGAATGGAAAAACTTCATCCCATCACAGCAGGTTTCACATCCAGAACACCCCTCCTTGCCCATATAGTCCACCATAGCACAGTCTTTGCCTATGATTTAGGAGGACTTAGCAGTCTGGAAAGCCAAGTTCTAATTATTCTTTCTCCAAAAGACAAAGCTATTTGGGTAGGAGGCACTGGAGCTGATGCAATTAGGCAGGGTAGAAGAGAGGAAACAGCTAGAGCCAGATAGAGCTGATGGGAATCCAGATTTAGCCACTGAATCACAAGTCAGAATCAAGATTGCCACGAGAAATACCAATAACCTCAGATATGCAGATGATACCACTCTAATGGCAGAAAGTGAAGAGGAACTAAAGAGCCTCTTGATGAGGGTGAAAGAGGAGAGTAAAAAAGCTGGCTTGAAACTCAGCATTTAAAAAATTGAGATCATGGCATCCGGTCCCATCACTTCATGGCAGGTAGAGGGGAAAAATTAGAAACAGTGGCAGATTTTATTTTCTTGTACTCCAAAATCACTGTCGATGGTGACTACAGCCATGAAATAAAAAGGTGATTGCTCCTTAGGAAGAAAACTATGACAAACCTAGACAGTGTATTAAAAATAGAGACATCACTTTGCCGACAAAGTTCCATATAGTCAAAGCTATGGTTTTCCCAGCAGTCACATACAGATGTGAGAGTTGAACCATAACAAAAGCAGAGAACCAAAGAATTGATGCTTTCAAATTGTGGTGCTGGAGAAGATGCTTGAGAGTCCCTTGGATAGCAAGGAGATCAAACCAGTCAATCCTAAAGGAAATCAACCCTGAATATTCATTGGAAGGATTGATGCTAAAACTGAAGCTCCAATACTTTGTCCATCTAATATGAAGAGTTGACTCATTGGAAAAGATCCTAATGCTGGGAAAGACTGAAGGCAAAAGAAGTGGGTAACCGAGGATGAGATGGTTAGATAGCGTCACTGACTCAATGGACATGAATTTGGGCAAACTCTGGGAGATAGTGGAGGACAGACGAGCCTGGCGTGCTGTAGTTTGTGGGTTTGCAAAGAGTCAGACATGACTTAGCGACTGAACAATAGCAACAACTCATATAGTTTCTTGCAAGTCACTTGAAACTTCTTGGGACCTCAATTTCTTCAAATTATCTATTTGCAAAGGGTGTTGCAAGGATGAACAAGACCCATCCACATGTGGATGACATGACACAGGCTGCATGCTTAATAGATTGTTATAATTATTATCTTAAGAAGAGAGAGCTCACTGAAGACCAGGATAGTCCTGTTAGAAACGGGACCTGAACTAGGCAGTGAAGATCGGGCAGACAGGACAGATGGAGAAGGAAAACAGGAGGAGAAAAGGCATTCCAGGCAGTGGGCCTTTCATGAGCAAAGGCAGGGAAGCCAGAAAGAACATACGCACTTCAGAGAATGATGAGGAGATGAATAGGGCCAACAGTGGGGCAGAGAGGCTGGAAAGATACGATAAGGAGCTTGAACTTGAGATATCACAGGAGAGTTCTGAGGAAAGATCTGGAGTCCATGCAGGTCTGGTACTTTACAGTTTGTCTGTCTACCACAACAGAAGCACCGACATCCACAAATACCTTTCCTGTCATTCTTGCTTCCTCCTAACAGGACAGGGGTCCTATCAAATCCTGATGCTCCCCAGTTGCTGGACCCCCTGCAGCTCCTCTAAGGGAATTTAGGTTCTGGTCTTATTTCATGGTATTTCTGGGAAAACATGTGAAGTCCAGTTTCTCTTTCAAACAAAGCTTATTTCACCAAACTTTAAAAGTTTGAGTCAGAGCTGCCATCATAATCACTGCTGTGTAACACAAACCTACAAGTACACTCTGTTACCACCTTGAGAACATGCCTAATGGAAGTGGCCTCCAGGAAGATGCAAAGGCCCAAAATTATTATTTCTGACCATCAGATTGGCGTTTGTGCTAACATTGGCTAACTTCTCAGCCTCAGATTGAGTTTAAAAAAACATGACGGCCCCTGTGAGTTACTCTCCAGATGTCAGGTGAAGATTATTAACCTGATGGTAATAAATTCTTAAAGAGGCAAATTGCTTGCATATTTCAAATCAGACATAAGCGGTAGTGTATGCGATCAGCAGCCTCTATAGCTGAGTTCCCATTTCTGAGAAATATTTTCTGTCCCATTGCTTTCCAGAACAATACCAGAGTATGTGCCTTTCAAAGACCATGTCAACTTCCAAGCAGATTCACAAAAGAAAAGGGAGGGAGCCACATTTTATATCTTAAGTTTTCTTTGGATCTCTCTTTATGCTGTGAAAACATCTTGTTGAAAACTGACAATATAAACAAATCTTGCAGAAATGTTTGCAGTTTGTATTTAGCTTACACTCTAGTACTTTGCAGGGCTTCCCAGTTGACTCAATGGTAAAGAATCTGCCTGCCAACACAGGAGACACAGGAGACATGGGTTCAATCCCTGAGTTAGGAAGATCCCCTGCATGAGGAAATAGCAACCCTGTCCAGTATTTTTGCTGGAAAATCCCATAGACAGAGGAGTCTGGTGGACTACAGTCTGGAGGGTCACAAAGAGTCAGATATGACTAAGGGACTGAGTGCACACACACACACACACACACACACACACACACAGACAGTACTTTACATATGAATGTGAGGCACTAGGCAGAAATTCTTAATTTGTATTTGTAAGTGTATTTTTCTTTCTGTCAACTAGAAAATTTCACTGAAGGAAAAAAATTTTCTCCTTCTTTTGAATTTCTCATTAGTATCTGATACAGTGTTCTTCTTCTACTATGTGTACCATTAACTAGTGAATGCTGTTAGTTCGAAGGGATACATTTGGCAGCTCTTAACAAAGTGAAAAAAAGGTGGCTTAAACAACATGGGAATTTATCAGCTTGCATAGCAAGAAGTTGAAAGGCTGGACAGGAGTCAGACTGGTTATTGCAGAGACTTGGCCATGACGTTAGGACCCAGACTCTTTCCATTTTTGTGCTCCATCATCTTCCACAGGTGGGTTTTACCATTTCTCTTTTACTCCTCTCTTGAAGAGCAAAATATTTCCCAGAAGCCTCAGGTCAACTTCCCCTTAGGCCCCATTGTCAGGACTGGGTCATGTGACCAGGCCTAGGCAGCCATTTTTAACTCTACAGTGGGAGATAATCACTGTTAACCAGAAAGCAGTAGAGAGTTGATATTGGAGAGGTCACCAAGGGTCTGTTACTTTGTGTGCAAAGAATGTCTCTACATTGGGGAAAAATGACCCGTTAAGTTGTGTGGTGGGGGGATAAGTTGGGAATCATGGATACCATGATTTGAAGAAAATTTCCCCTACCCCTACAGGCTTGAAAACTTGGAAGTAAAGCCACTATGGAAAGCAGTGGAGTCTCAAGTTGACCCTGTAGCAAGTTCTGTTTACTGAAAATTAGCTAAAACAATTAGAAAAGCCTGCAATCATCATGGTCACCCTTGAGATACTGACAGCTATACATATGTGTTCCACTTTCAAGGCTTGACTTCATAAAATCATAAAGTAGTTTGCAGCCAATCTTGCTTGCAAATGAAATGTTTAACAGTAAGTTATTTGAAAAGATACAGAGCAAATGATCATTTGATGACATACAGAATAGTGTAATTGTGCCTCATATATAGAATGGCTAGCGGTCTGATGAAACCACCAACTGAAAGAATTAGCCTCCCTCTTCAATGGATGCCTATAATAACCTTAAGTATCTGGACCGACTAAGATAGAAGGATCTGGATATTTGAAAGTCTGGATGAAAGGGTCCTAAATTACCTCAAAGTAACTGAAATCGACGGAATATACAATATACAACATTAACATATAATATACAATGTATATAACATAATATATATAGCATTTACATATACATTACATAGATTAAAATAGTAACAATTCAATTTATAACAAATTTCTTTCCTCTTATTTCTCCTTTACATCAGTTAGATACGTCAGCTTATGCTGCTAACCAGTGAAGTTGCTCAGTCATGTCTGACTCTTTGCGATCCCATGGACTGTAGCCTACCAGGCTCCTCCATCCATAGACTTTTCCAGGCAAGAGTACTGGAGTGGGTTGCCATTTCCTTCTCCAGGGGAGCTTCCCAATCCAGGGATCAAACCCAGGTCTCCAGCGTTGCAGGCAGACGCTTTACCATCTGAGTCACCAGGGAAGCCCTATGCTACTAAGATAAAATACAAAACCTGTTCAATTGTTCTAATAACATAGGTTGATAGGTTTGACATACATTTGCCAGAGGAAATGTATTGCCATAATGTAAAGAGAACAGAAGAATTATCTGTATGAAGCAAAAACATTAAATTTGCTAGGCTCCTGCAGACAGGAGGCTCATCTCCCTGTATTACCTGGCTTTTCTGGGACATCACCCTCAAAAGAAGAGCTTTCTTAGGTGTTACACATGCTCAACAGGCTAAATCCTTAGGAAAACCTTGGTGCCTCTGTGGGGAGCTTCACAAAGCTGTTAAGTGTTCATTGCTCTTAAAGTATTTGGAAAAGTCAACATCTGAATTCCAGTCAGCTGGGGCTGCCTTGAAGAGCTGAGGAGGCTACGGCTCTCAGGAGGAGCAGATAGATCCTCCTCAGCCCTCCTTCCTGCACCACCTCTAG
Organism: Capra hircus; assembly: GCF_001704415.2. NCBI lineage: Eukaryota > Metazoa > Chordata > Mammalia > Artiodactyla > Bovidae > Capra > Capra hircus. The sequence continues at coordinate 27,169,063 of NC_030818.1, read as the reverse complement.
CCCAACTCCTGATGCCCAACACACTAGTACAGGGGGAGACAGCCTGGCCTCCCACCTTTCCTTCCTTCCTCCTTCATTCTATGAGAAGTGCCTACGTAGAGGTCCTCAGGTATAGAGAGGGCAGAGTTGAAAGAGAAGGCCTGGCCACTGTCTTCATCTCAAAGAGCTCAGAGAAAACCAAACCACTCACAAGTCAAATGAGGTAGGAAAAGTGAACTAAGAGTCAGTAGCCATGGTAAGAGTTTGAAGTACTTGGTTCTCCCCGGGTTTTCTCCCAAAGGTGACTTCCATCCCACTCTTGACCCAAGCTAGAACAATCTCAGCAGGCAAAAGCAGCTGTTTTTGGAGGGTGGAGATCTCCAAAAAACCACCGTGATTCTCTGAATTTAGAGCTCCCCCAGGCAACAGTGGAGTAAATATTGTCATGGAGAGGCTGTGATTCCCCGAGCACACCCAGGGTAGAATTGCAGGCAGGCCTTAGTCATGCTGCATGACGACGGGGTGAGATAAACACAGAGACTCTGTGTTTAACATTTCCGTCCGTGGGGCCGCTGGGGCCTCTTCTGAGGGCACACAACATGCTAGGCCTGCCAGCATTCCTTTTTTCCCATCCCTGCTCTCAGCCAGGGAGGAAGGAGCCGGACACTATGTACTTCCCCCCTCACCCCACCATCCCCAGACACTGAGGGCTCGGAGCTGTGGGTGGTGAGTTAATGTGCTGTGCCCAAGCCAGGCAGCACTCCTGGATTCACTGCAGGGAAGGCTTCAAGGACTCGAGGTCTGAGCACTGCAGGGCCCCATCCCTTTTTTTTTTTGAGTAAATATATTTATTGATGCCCATTTTACATAGTTCAATAAAATAATCTATAATAGGAAAGCATTTTTCTTTCGGCAATTACCGTGGTCCATGTAAATACTCAGCAGTCAGGATCACCCCCAGGAGGCACTCCAGGTACTTACACAGGCCCACACTTGGTTTAACGCCCTGATGTCATGGTCTTAAAGTTCTCAACAGTTTTTGAACAATGGGTCTCGCATTTTCATTTTGCATGGGGCCTCTCAAATTATCTGGCCGGTCCTACTTGTCACATGGTCCTTAAAGGGGCCCTTCCCTCCCACTGGCTCCAGAAAGGGCAGCTCCCCCATTACCAACTTTCATTCTCATGGAACCATTAAATCATCCAAGACACACTCCCAGGCAGACAGGGGGAAGTGAGAAACTCTGTCCTGACTGTCAGCTATAGGGAGAAAAATGAGATGGATGTGGGCTCTGGGTGTCCAACCCTCACCCTCCCACCAGGCTCTTCCCAACCCAAGAGCTTCCACTTGGCTTCCCTGAGATGTCCTGCCTCTCAATCAATCAGCATGTACTCACTGCTTACAGCTGCTAAAGGATCTCTGTGTGAGGGGTAAGATAGCATCTTACCATCAAGGGAAATACTATCCACCTCTCTGAACAACAGTTAACAAACTTGTAGAATATGCTGAGTATCAAGGACTAATGGTAATAAGATCAGAGAAGGAAGAGCTCAGCTTGGGCTGGAGTTGCCAGAACTTCATGGACAAGGTCTTGCTTTTATCTAATCTCCACCTCTTCCCACAGCCCAACTCCTAACCCTAGCTCACTCTCTCACAAAAACATACCACTGATAAGTAGATGGGGAGAGGGTCAGGAGACAATCTGAATCTCTTCCATTCTAGAAAATAAAATAACTGCCACCATGGTCGCTATTGGTGCAAACAGATGAAGGGAAGCTTCCTCTTATAAATAACTCAGTAGCATCTCAATGGCAATACACTCCAGTACTCTTGCCTGGAAAATCCCATGGGCGGAGGAGCCTGGTAGGCTGCAGTCCATGGGGTCACTAAGAGTCAGACATGACTGAACGACTTCCCTTTCACTTTTCACTTTAATACATTGGAGCAGGAAATGGCAACCCACTCCAGTGTTCTTGCCTGGAGAATCCCAGGGACAGGGGAAACTGGTGGGCTTCTGTCTATGGGGTCGCACAGAGTCGGACATGACTGACGCAACTTAGTAGTAGTAGTAGCATCTCATTCAGAGGAGAACAGTTCCTGCTGGTGAAGAGGAAGTGAGAGCTGAGCCCGTAAGATGGGTAATGCTTTGAAGCTTCTACTGGACCATGGAAGTCCACTTCCCAATGATTATTCTGATGCTTACTTATTCATACCAGCAGCACAAATTTTCTGTGTCATGTGACTTAGGATAAAATTCACTTATTTGGGTAATGGTAAAAATCTGATCTTCTGAAACTTTCTGTTTGAATGTGAATTTTTTTTTCTTTTAATTAATTATTTTCTAATTAAAAAAAAAAATTAGAGAGCAGTCACAGTGTACCAGAGACTCAGAAAGGGGCTTAGTATAGGTGATCACTTGTAGACCTCTCATCTGTATAAATAGATACTATTTGTTATAGACTGAATGTGTGTACCCCCTCAAAGTTCATTGAAGCATAATCCCCAATGTGAATAGTATTAGAAGATGGGATCTTTGGGGAGTGATTAGGTCAAGTGAGGGTAGAACCCTTGTGAATGGAATTGTTGCCTTTACAAAAGAGACTCCAGAGGCTGAGTGCCAAAGAATTGATGCTTTTGAATTGTGGTGCTGGAGAAGACTCTTGAGAGTCCCTCAGACAGCAAGGAGACCAAACCAGTCAATCCTAAGGGAAATCAACCCTGAATATTCTTTGGAAGGAGTGATGCTGAAGCTGAAGCTCCAATACTTTGGCCACCTGATGTGAAGAGCTGACTCATTGGAAAAGATCCTGATAAGGGGAAAGATTGAGGGCAGGAAGAGAAGGGGGTAACAGAGAATGAAACAGTTGGATGGCATCACTGACTCAATGGACGTGAATTTGAGCAAACTCTGGGAGATGGTGAAGGAGAGGGAGGCCTGGCGTGCTGCAGCCCATGGGGTCACAGAAAGTCAGACATAACTTAGCTACTGAACGACAAGTGAGCTTTCTTGCCCCATTCTGCCATGGGAGAACATAGCGAGAAAATGGCTATCTGTGAACCAGGAAGCAGGCCCTTGTCAGACACTGAACCTGCTGGTGCTTTGATTCTAGATTTCTCAGCCTCCAGAACCTTGAGAAATAAATGTTTGTTGTTCAGGCCACCCAGTCTATGGTATTTTTGTTATAGCAGCCTGAGCTGATTAAGACATTCCTATTATGTTTAATTTGCAAGTGAAGAAACTGAGGCATGAAGAGGTTAAGTAACTCACCCTCAGTCCCTCAAATACAAGGTTGTATATCCAAGATTTGAGCCTTGGCAGTTTGGCACAAATTGTCTACAACCCTTGTCTCCTTGTCTCACACACCTTCTTTTTGCCTGGAGCTGAACATAAAATAAGTAATTGAGATTGACCAGTTCACTAGGCAAATGAGAGAGACTTGGAAATTCAGGACCAATCTGTGCCTTAGGTTTTGCACCCCCTCTACAGACCTTTTCTTTTGAGTTGGTTGAGGAAGGGGTTGTCTTCAGGTTCTTGAACCCAACCAGAAAGTTTCTATCTCTTCTAATGTCAGTTCAATTAAATTTGAGATTTGAAGATTCTACCAAATATGGAGTAACAGCATCTTTGAAGATCGTAGAAAGCATTTGCAAATTTCCATAGACTGTGTTGCCTGTGGTTGAAGATCAGTCATCTACTCATTCCAAGTAAAAATTTCTTGGCTAAGACTTGCCAGCTCAGGACCTTTCCTCCTCCTGGTTATTATAACCTCTCACTGTCCCAGAGTTTCCTCACCCAGTCCTGTTCTGACCTGATAGGTGAGTAGAAAAGGCGATGAAAGAGTCAGTACAGCTTGCTCCTCTGGACTCCTTGGGTCAATATAGTGATAATAAGGACAGCCATCACCTACCATCATTTATCTTTATATGCAGGGAGCCCTCACTTTGTTTGATAGTGAGGTACTATAAAATAGCCATTTGTGCTGAAACTCTTCCAAACCATTTTAATAATCACGGTAAAAATGTTGATTGTTCTGTGAACTTTAGAACCTTTGTCAAAACAGAAGAACTCTCTGCTGCTGCTTAGTCACTCAGTCGTGTCCAGCTCTTTGCAACACTTTGGACTGACTAGCCCACCAGGCTCCATGGGATTTTTTAGGCAAAAATACTGGAGTGGGTTGCCATTTCCTCCTCCAGGGGATCTTCCTGACCCAGGGATCGAACCTGAGTCTCCTGTGTCTCCTGCATTGCAGGCGGGTTCTTTACCTGCTAAGCCATTAGGGGAGCCTCTAGAACTCTCTTTTATAAACATTTACTGAAATGAAATGAGATAGTAAAAAACAATATTTACTTAGTACACTGTAACTTAAAACATTAGAAACATTGAGAAATACTGTGCTTTGTCTCTTTTTAAAAAAAATTCTATCAAGGAACATTTGAATAATGCTCACCGCCTTCTCATTATAGAACATATGATAGAGAGCATGCATCTTTTCTATGCCTTGGCAAAGAGTCATGTGCCTTTCTCTTAAGTCTGGATCAGCTTCCAACACATTATTATTTGCACTTTCATTGTTGTGGAGTACCTCTGAGATTTCCTTTCATGTGAAGCTTTTGTTGGTGTCACTTCCTCTGAGACATCTTCACTCTCTTTATCACAACCACTCTCCACATTTCTGTTACTAAGTTTGCCTTCATTTGCTCCTCCCACAGCATACAAGAGTCCCTCAAAGAGCAGCAGCATCAATATTTCCATGGTCAGCCATTTTTTCTATGACTCCATTTATGTTGAGTTTGAGTTTTACGTCCAACATTATCTTTTTTTTTTTTTTTTTTTTTTTTTGCTGCATTTTTATTTTTCTTGGGCAGCTCCCCCTTGTGATCATCACATGGGTTTGTCACTGGGACACAAGGAGGCAGCACGGCTACATGCTTTGCTGCCTGTGTGTGTGAACTGAGTAACAAACGTGCAGAAGTGATGCAGTTGGTTTCCGATCTCGATGAGTCTCTGTCATTTACCTGGAGATCTGTGGATCAAGGAGCTAGCAGAGAAGTTTGTTCTTCATGAAATTACTCACAGCTAAGTAAATGTGATAAATGAAATTGGAACCCTGTTGTTGGGACTGGCGTTATTGAACTTAACCACAATAATTGAAACTTATGCTTAGTTGAACTCTGCAGATTGAGTGCTGTCTATCCATCATCTCATCTGGTTCTCACATAAGCTTTATGAAAGATGAGGGTGAGGCTATTCTTGTACCCATTTGTAGATGAGAAAGAATAGGGAGGTGAACTAACTTGCACCCCCTCAGCCCACAGCAAGGTAGTGATGGAATGAGGATTGGAACCCCCATCCAAGGAGGTTGTGCTCCTCACCACTGCTCCACAGAGCATTGATTTGGAAGGAGGAAGGTAGTTATGCCTTTCGTGGGAGAGCACCTCATCCTACAAAGAGCTTAAGTAGCCTCATCACACTCTTTGTCCTCGGGTTTTAGGGTATAATTTGAACTTCCCCAGGCTTCCCAGATGGCTCAGTGGGTAAAGAATCCATCTGCAATGTGGGAGACATGGGTTTGACCCCTGGGTCAGGAAGATCCCCTGCGGAAGGGCATAGCAACCCACTCCAGTATTCTTGCCTGGAGAATCCCATGGACAGAGGAACCTGGAGGGCCACAGTCTATAGTGCTGTGAAGAGTCAGACACTACTGAAGTGACTGAGCGCACACACACTGCGATTCCAATGCTGTTCCAGGCACCCGGCTCCTCACCCCCTGAGGCAGGTAAGGTAAGAATTACCACGTCCACTTGAAATACGAAGAAATGAAGTCCCAGAGAGTGGAAAAGCCCAGTCCAGGCTGCACAGCGGGATGGCAGAGCACCTCTCATGGTGCTGCACTCTGATGACTGTAGTAGGAAGTGAAGAGGACTGGCCCTCAACTGGGGTGGCTGGAGGCCGAGAGGACGGCTGGGTGCTATTCTGCCCCCCGTACTCCTCACCCTTCGCCTGACATGCTCTTGGGGATCCTTTACCCCATCCCACTAGAAGGAAAGCCTGTTCTCACTCTCCTGGCCCAACCCAGATAGCAAGGATGTTTCTCATTAATAGGATCAGAAAAGACATCTCTGAGAATGAAAGGAAATGTGGCTTTATTTGCCAAGGTCGCTCCACTCGAAAGCCCTCCAGAAAGCATACAAAATTGTTAAATTATCAAAACATTAATTAGATTGTTAAATAAGACTGACTCTAATCCTCAAAGCATGCGGGGCAGGCCCTTTGATGCATCTGGTCTGATGGCTCTAGGGTCCAGATGGCACTTCCTTTCCAGAAAGTTGCAACCTTGGAAGGAACAGCTGGAAAAAAAAAGGTGACTGTGTCTCAACAGCTTGTGCCCTAGCAGAGTCAAACTTGAACAGGCAGGCCACGGGTGCCTCTGACCACCACAGCTTCTACAGGATGGAAGCCTCCCACCCAGCTCCTTGTCCCCACCTCCCCCTTCTCAGTGTCTGTACCTTTCATCCTGGCATTTGGAACACGTGATTACATCCTGTGACTTCAATTCACAGATTCAGGTGTTTGAGTCTGGTCCCTTGAAATATGTTGTAAGCATCTAGAAGGCAGAAACCAGCTGAGAATTCACCGAGATTTTTTAATGTGGTATTTATTCATCGGGAACCTTGACAAGAAAGATTTTGGTGGAGGGGTGAGGACAGAAGCCTGACTGGATTGAACTGGAGGGAGAATGGGAACGAGCAGCAGGTACTGTCCATTCTTGAGAAAGGTGTTTGCTATGGGAGGCAGAGAAATGGTGTAGTAGCTGGATGAGTTTGTAGGGTGAAGAGAGAGGTTTTATAAATATAGGAGATGAAAAGGAATTCCCCAGTGGTCCAATGGGCTTCCCTGGTGGCTCAGATGGTAAAGAATTTGCCTGCAATGCAGGAGGCCTGCATTTGATCCCTGGGATGGGAAGATCCCTAGAGGAGGGCATGGCAACCACTTCAGTATTCTTGCCTGGATAATCCCCACAGACAGAGGAGCCTGCCGGTCTACAGCCCATGGGGTCGCCAACAGTCAAACATGACTGAGGACTAAGCACACACAGTAGCCCAGTGGTTAGGACTCAGCACTGTCACGACCATGGCCCAGGTTTAATCTCTGGGTGGGGAATTGAGATCTCACAAGCTGTGCAGTGTGACCAAAAAATAATAATAATAGTAAAATACAGGAGATATAATAACCTGTTAGTATGCTGATATAAAGGATCCAATAGGAGAAAAAAATAATGATAATGCAAGAGAGAGGATTATTACAGAAAGCCCTTGCATAAGCAAAAGGGATACATTTGATGTACTAGCGGAGCGGCTGATTTTGGTTATGAACAGGGACAGTTCACCCAAGTGCAGAGGGAAGGCAAAGTAGAGGACACAGATGCAGGCACATGGGTGGACGTCACAGCCGGAGCACGTGGAGGTCTCTGCTGATTGTGTTTTCACAGAAATGGGGATCAAGGCTCTCACTGGGTATGGACCATAGGTGGATATCTGAGAAAACTGGGGAGTGACTAAACTAGGGGTCCCGGACAGAGCTCAGGATCCACCTGAAGTTAGTGTTCATGAGTGTGACTGTGAACTTGTGTAGGTCTCTCTCTAGCCATAGTCACCTGCACAGGTGTAAGCATGGAGGATGCGGATGTAGAGAGCGGTTGTGTGGACACAGTGGAGGATGCCATGAACTGGGGGATTAGGCTTGACATAAATATAACACCATGTGTAAAATAGATAGCTTGTGTAAACCTGCGGTATAGCGCAGGGAGCTCAGTTCGATGCTCTGTGATGATCTAAATGAGAGCAAGATCCCGACGGAATGGGAGAGAGATCCAAGAGGAAGGGGATGTATGTATACATATAGTTGATTCTCTTCACTGTACAGCCATATAAGGCAATGATACTCCAATAGAAAATAATAATACAAAACATAAATGAAAGGATTGGGCTTTTGCCGAGAATATGATGAAGAGAGAAAGCTGGCCAGGGAGCTGAGAGAAGACATTGCTTTTTAAAATTTATCTTTAATTGGAGGATAACGGCATTACAAATTGTGTTGGTTTCTGCATGAATCTGTCATAGGTATATGATCCGACTTGAAATTCCCTCCCACCTCCCATCCCTTCCCATCTCTCTCGTTTGTCACAGAGCACCGGATTTGACTTCCCTGCCTCATACAGCAAATTTCCGCTGGCTATCTAATTTTACTTATGCTAATATGTGTTTCATTGCTATTCTCTCAATTCGCCCCATCCTCTCCTTCCCCCGCTTTGTCCACAGGTCTGTCCTTCTATGTCTCCATCTTCACTGCTGTCCTGCAAATAGGTTCATCAGTACCAGAGAGAAGGGATTACACTCATAGAATGTGGGCTATAGAACATCGTAGAGATGGGGAAGGAGGGAAGAGCACGAGGGTGATAGACAGCTATTCATTTCAGGAATTGGCTAATTGCTAATAATTGCTAATTATTGAAAGAATGTGATTGATTTTATAAAATAGATAAATTGAAAGTCATGAAAATAAATGTCTTCAGATTATTTCAACTTGTATGTTATAAAAAAGGGAAATGTATTACCTTTGTGAACTTAAATAAATCGTAACTAAATTTAAAAAAAAAAGAGAGAGAGAGCATGAAAGGAATTGGAAAAGCAGTGAGAGAAGTAAGTTCTAGGTCCTTCTGGAGCTTGGGCCAAGGCGCACTTGTCCCCTTGGCCAAGGACTTTTGGGCAGTACCCAAAATGCGCAATTGTGTATGGCAACCCCAGGTCAAAAGATGGTTGGAACCAAGCACTAGAGGGATATGCTACAAGGCAGCAGGGGATGATCCTAGAAGGGGGATGAAATTGAGATTGGGAGAGGGTGGCAGTCATTAGTAATGGGAGGTTATAAGGTGTGAGTGTCTGTGATAGGGGAGAAGACAAGGTATTGGAGATTTGGAGAAGAGGTTGTCAAGGAGCTGAGATGTCCGGATGTTGGGAGGAGCCCCTTCATGTATGTTGAAATCACTGAAACTTATTACTGCAGGGTCTGGGAAACAGTGGTGAGCTGGGGCTCTATGGATGACTGCAACAAGAGACTCTTGCAGAGTCTGTAGGCTGATGCAGCGCTTCACAGCAGGCATTTTCTTGAAAAGGGAGGAACAGTGATGCCCAAGCAGCACTGAGGATCAGAGAGGACCTGCTACTCCAGCTCCAGACTCCACAGCAGGAGGGATGGAGGACAGGAAACAGCCCTCACTGAGGGGTGTGGAGGAACCAGTGTCCTGAATGGAGGGCCAGCTTGTAGTCAGAGCAAGAGCATGGAGAGAGCACCAGGGAGCAGCAGAGGATGGAGGGGATTTAACTCATGGTGGGCCATGAGACCCAGAGAGCTTGAGGAATTGGGGGAGTGGGAGACAGGCTAAGATCCTGGGCTTCGTGGATCTACCTGGAGGGGAGAGTTAGAGAGTAAAGGATAGTCTGGGAGTCCTGGATGCCTTGGGGTGCTTGACATAAACAGGAGTGAAGAGCAGGAAGTTCTGCAGGGCAGACTATGGTTCTGAGGCTGTGAGTGCTGGGGTGGGAGTGTCTTGTAAGAGCACATGGAATCTGGGACCCCTTCTTGCTGATGGAGCTGAGGAGGCTGAGGGCAGTATCTGAGTATGTTATCAGGAAAAGCTACCTTCTGATTAATCCAGTTTTGGTGTCCCTTCAACTTCATGCGTCTCTATCTCAATGACAAGTGTTATTTACTCTCTCAGACTGATCATAATAAGGCCAGGCCTCGGGGAGACCAGACTTCTGGGATCCATATTCACTCAGCTGCTCTCAACTCACAATTCCAACTGGAATGTCCACCCCGATAGGCCCTCCAAGGCGCTCATCCTCACACCCTTCTAATGTACTGGCCCAGGGCTGTTCTGTAAACTGTTGAAGCCATCTTCAGCTCACTCTAAACCGGAAGAACTAGATGTATATCAGGAGAAACCAAAACACTGTTTGATTAATCACCACCCAGCAAGCCAGAGAGTGATGGCTGGGCACAAAGTGTGGTCGTTATCTAAATTGAGTGCCGGCCTGTCCATGGAATACCGAACAAATGGACTCCCCTCTATTTATAAACAACCCTGAGGGATGAGCAGCTTGGTTTACGTTGAGAAGGGGCCATCATTCATTTTTATCCATCATACCTGCTTTTAGTGATATTACACACACACCCTGCTTGGGCTAGAATCTCAACAATCCAAGAGGTTTATGTGCTTTTAACACCAATTTTGAGGGTCTCTGTGTACATTTCATCATATGGGGTAACAGTGGGCCTGAAACACAGTGTGCGAGCTGATTTCTTCCTCAGGGTTTCACGCAGGGATGATGAAGATGAAATGGGCAAACTACTGTTTGCCCCAAGGCTGTGTTTGTGAACAGCAGGTGATTACAAGAGGTGAGATGGTGTGAGCCACTAGACAGGAAAGGTGGTGGAGTCAAAGCAGGTACTGGAGATTGTGAAGTGCCGGTAAGCCCAGCGTAGCCCAAGCCCATCAGGGGTATTTGGCACTCAGCACTTGCTAAATGGATAGAAGGAAAAGGAAGGGAGGGCTGGCTCGAGCAGAATCCCTCCATTTTGGAATGCAAATTAATTTAATATTATAATAACATTTTCATTTTCTCCAGCTATCTTCAGGTATTAATACTTACGTTTAAAACAGTCCTGAGAAGAGTACAAGGAATCACTTTTGAGGTGAGGAATCTGAAGTGCAGGGCAGTGGGGTAGCTTGCAAAAATCACCCCATGTTTACTGTAAGGTCAGAACAAAGTTCCAGCTTTCAGAGTTCCAGCTTAGTAATCATTCCACTCAGTCCTTAGCACATCCCTGTTGTATTGAGACGCGGGTTCAGTCTCTGGGTCAGGAAGATCCCCTGGAGAAGGAAATGGCAACCCACTCCAGTATTCTTGTCTGGGAAATCCCATGGACAGAGAAGCCTGGTGGGCTACAGTCTATGGGGTCGCAAGAGTTGGACACAACTTGGCAACTACACAGCAACAAAGTGTGTTGGTATGTCGGGGTCTACCAAGAGTGTGGAAATCTTTCCACTTCTACCTAACCAGGGATGAGAGAGAGAGTTTTATGATGGAATCAGAGACTTGACAGAGAAGCTGCTGAATCCTGATTAGGACAAAGTTGGCTGTAGGAGCTGAGAGGGGAACGAGAGGGTAGATGAGGAAGTCCTGGGGTTGTGGGACTGGTGTCCGTAAAACAGCACGATGCCACAGTCATGCAAAGGGAGTCACATGTCATTTTACCTTGTCTAGTAGCTGCACTGCAAAAGTAAAAATTGGGGGATTTGCGGCTCGGGGGCGGGGGAGATGAATACGTGTATATGTAGAGCTGAGTCTTTTCACGGTACACTTGAAACTATCACAACCTTGCTAATCAGCTATACTCCAAGACAAAATGAAAATTAAAAAAGTAAAAAGAACCAGGTGAAATTAATTTTAATAATACATTTAGGGACTTCCCTGGCAGTCCAGTGGTTAAGGCTCTGCATTTCCCCTATAGGGACACAGGTTCAATGCCTGGTCAGGGAACTAAGATCCCACATGCTGCATGATATGGTCAACTAAAATTAAAAAAAAAAGTCCTCCCAATTAACTCTGAGAAAAACATAATGTTAAAAATAATAATAATTTATTTAACACACAATAACCCAAATATTGGGTTGACCAAAAATTTGTCTTGGTTTTTCCAACAGATGTTATTATGGAAAAATCCAACAAATTTTTGGCCAACCCTGTATTATCAACACATATCCAATATATAATCAATATGCAAAATTATTTGTGAAATGTTTTAAATTCTTTCATTTTGCATTAAACCTTTGAGATCCTCATGTGTAGTTTACTTTTAAATTTTTTAGCAGCTTCATTGAAGTATAATTGACGTATAAATATTTAATGTACACAATGAGATGAGTTTCACTTCAGTTCAGTCGCCCAGTTGTGTCCGACTCCTTGCGACCCCAGGCCTCCCTGTCCATCACCAACTACCGGAGTTTACCCAAACTCATGTCCATCGAGTCGGTGATGCCATCCAGCCATCTCATCCTCTGTCATCCCCTTCTCCTCCTGCCCCCAGTCCCTCCCAGCATCAGGGCCTTTTCCAATGAGTCAACTCTTCGCATGAGGTGGCCAAAGTATTGGAGTTTCAGCTTTAGCATCAGTCCTTCCAATGAACACCCAGGACTGATTTCCTTTAAGACGGACTGGTTGGATCTCTTTGCAGTCCAAGGGACTCTCAAGAGCCTTCTCTAACACCACAGTTCAAAAGCATCAATTCTTCAGTGCTCAGCTTTCTTCACAGTCCAACTCTCACATTCATACATGACTACTGGAAAAACCATAGCCTGGACTAGACAGACCTTTGTTGGCAAAGTAATGTCTCTGCTTTTCAACATGCTATCTAGGTTGGTCGTAACTTTTCTTCCAAGGAGTAAGCGTCTTTTAATTTCATGGCTGCAGTCACCATCTGCAGTGATTTTGGAGCCCCCAAAAATTAAGTCTGACACTGTTTCCACTGTTTCCCCATCTATTTCCCATGAAGTGATGGGACCGGATGCCATGATCTTCGTTTCCTGAATGTTGAGCTTTAAGCCAACTTTTTCACTCTCCACTTTCACTTTCATCAAGAGGCTCTTTAGTTCCTCTTCACTTTTAGATTCCATTAAATATCCAATTGAGAAAGTAGATTCACATGTACAGGTTGTTACAGACTTAAAAGTTTTCTAATAACTGAAGTGTTGCAGTCATCTCACATGCTAGTAAAGTAATGCTCAAAATTCTCCAAGCCAGGCTTCAGCAATACATGAACCGTGAACTCCCTGATGTTTTAGCTGCTTTTAGAAAAGGTAGAGGAACCAGAGATCAAATTGCCAACATCCACTGGATCATCCAAAAAGCAAGATAGTTCCAGAAAAACAACTATTTCTGCTTTCTTGACTATGCCAAAACCTTTGGCTGTGTAGATCACAATAAACTGGAAAATTCTGAAAGAGATGGGAATACCAGACCACCTGACCTGCCTCTTGAGAAACCTGTATGCAGGTCAGGAAGCAACAGTTAGAACTGGACATGGAACAACAGACTGGTTCCAAATAGGAAAAGGAGTACGTCAAGGCTGTATATTGTCACCTTGCTTATTTAACTTATATGCAGAGTACATCATGAGAAATGCTGGGCTGGAAGAAGCTCAAGCTGGAATCAAGATTGCAGGGAGAAATATCAATAACCTCAGATATGCAGATGACACCACCCTTATGGCAGAAAGTGAAGAGGAACTAAAAAGCCTCTTGATGAAAGTGAAAGAGGAGAGCGAAAAAGTTGGCTTAAAGCTCAACATTCAGAAAACGAAGATCATGGCATCCGGTCCCATCACTTCATGGGAAATAGATGGGGAAACAGTGGAAACAGTGTCAGACTTTATTTTTTGGGGTTCCAAAATCACTGCAGATGGTGACTGCAGCCATGAAATTAAAAGACGCTTACTCCTTGGAAGAAAAGTTATGACCAACCTAGATAATATATTCAAAAGCAGAGACATTACTTTGCTGACTAAGGTCCGTCTAGTCAAGGCTATGGTTTTTCCTGTGGTCATGTATGGATGTGAGAGTTGGACTTGTGAAGAAGGCTGAGCGCCAAAGAATTGATGGTTTTGAACTGTGGTGTTGGAGAAGACTCTCGAGAGTCCCTTGGACTGCGAGGAGATCCAACCAGTCCATTCTGAAGGAGATCAACCCTGGGATTTCTTTGGAAGAAATGATGCTAAAGCTGAAACTCCAATACTTTGGCCACCTCATGCGAAGAGTTGACTCATTGGAAAAGATTCTGATGCTGGGAGGGACTGGGGGCAGGAGGAGAAGGGGACGACCGAGGATGAGACGGCTGGAAGGCATCACGGACTCGATGGACATGAGTCTGAGTGAACTCGGGGGGTTGGTGATGAACAGAGAGGCCTGGCGTGCTGCGATTCATGGGGTCGCAAAGAGTTGGGCACAACTGAGCGACTGAACTGAAGTGTTATTTTTCAAATTTCAATTTCAATGAACTAAATGTAAATATATTTAAAACTCTGTTCTTCAGTCATGCTGAACACCTTTCAAGTGCTTAACAGCCTCACATGGCTCCTGTCTACCATGTTAGATAGCTCAACCATAGAGTAATAATGATAGCCACAGTGGCAGAATCTTGGCCTTCTGTAGTTTCAGACTGGGAAGTGCATCAGGTCTTCTCTTTTCCATCATGTACCTTCTGGCACCTCCTTTCCGTTTGTTATCCTGTTCAGTGTGATTGCTTACTGAGAGGACAAGGCCTCAGTCTACCCTTTAAGGCACTGGGTAAGCTCAGTAAGTGGGTATGGGTTGGTCATGCTACATTCCTGTCTTCTCTGACAAAAAAGTTGACATTTGTCATGGCACAAAAATGTCTTCTCGTACCCATAGAAGGATAATAGTCCTTCCACATGAATGTCAACATATATACAAACCACATAAGCCTGCTACACCAAAACACACACCACATCCACATGCAGTCCTCCACAGCACACACCATATAACACGCACACATGCACCCTACACATCACATACAATCCACAATACATGCTCACCCACCCACCACACATACACACGTATCACACAGACACATACCCCCACCACCACCACACACAGACACAGTGTTGTTCTTCAAAGGCCTGTGACATTACTGAGGAGCAGGAGCTGTTCCTTCTACATTGTTGACCTTCAGAAATTAATTTTCGAATGATAGGGCTTGAGCTCCAAACAAGGAGTTATGAGACCTGTGATCTTTTCCTGGTTCTGCTGCCATTGACCCATGTGTAACCTAGACCAAGCCAAGTCTCCTATAAAATGAGAGGCTAGGTCCTTCCCAGCTCTGATATTCTAGTCCGGGGGTGGCTAACCACTGTTTGTGGGTCAGATCTGCTCACACCCATTCATTTACATATTGTCTGTGGTCACTTTCACCTACAGTCACAGAGCAGAGGACTTTGACAGACCCACAAAACTGAAAATATTTATTCTCAGGCCATTTTTAGATTTTGTTGATCCTGTTCTCATGTATGGTTCCAACTCATTTTACTCCTCTCTACACATTCATTTTGTTCCTTATTAACGTAACAAATATTGACTCAACAGTTAATGGTCACCATTATCAGGCAAAGTGTTATGAAAATCACTGAAATACAGTGGTGACCAAACAAACACAGTCATTACCCTCAGGGATTTTAACATGCTTGCTCAAAGTCAAAGTTGCTGATCTCCCATGTGATGAGGACTGCTCTTGTCCCCCAGGGGCCATCTAGGTGTCATTTATGTGTCAACTTGGCTGGACCACAGTGCTCAGATATTTGATCAAATAATATTCGGTTTGTTTCTGTAAGGATGGTTTTGAATGAGAAAAAAGTGAAAAGTGAAGTTGCTCAGTCGTGTCCAACTCTTTGCAACCCCATGGACACCAGGCTCCTCCGTCCATGGGATTTTCTAGGCAAGAGTACTGGAGTGGGTTGCCATTTCCTTCTCCAGAGAACTTCCCAACCCAGGGATCGAACCCAGGTCTCCCACATTGTAGACAGACGCTTTTCTTCTGAGCCACCGCTTGATCTTGGCCAAAAAGCCAAGATTAGCATTTAAACCAGTGAACTCTGAATAAAGCAGTTTGCCCTCCATAACGTTGGTAAACTCATCTCATCAGTTGAAGGCCTGAATAGGCAGAAAGACTGGCAGCAAGAAAGACTTTTCCAGCCTGCTGTCCTTCAAACTGGAACTCCAGCCCCAGCTCCTCTGGCTCTCCCGCCTACCCACCCTCAGGATTTTGGACCTGCCATCTTCCATACTTACATGAGTCAATTCCTTATAACAAATCTCTTTTTACATATTAATGCATCCTATGGATTTTGTTTCTCTAGAGAACCCTGACTAATACACAGAGGAGTAGAAATTTGAGCTGGCAAATGGCCATCTGGGATAAAGAACACATTTCCCAGCCTCCCCTGTAGCTCAGTGTGGCCATGTGACCAATGGGATATAAATAGAAGTTTGTGTGGCAGATTCTAAAGGACCTTCCTTAAAAGATAGCTGTTGTGTGTCCTTTCCTACTTCTTACCATCTTCCTCCTTCCTGCTGCTTGGACCAAAGACATACCAGGGCATGCTCCATCCTCAACCATAGCAGGAGGACAAACCTGTGAACTAGAAATCCCCAAATGGAAAGAACCCAAAATGAATCTGGGTTCCTGGGGGTTTTGTGAAGCAAAGTCACTTGGTTGTCCTGAACCTTTACTTGAGAAATGAGCTTCTTTGTGTAATCCACTGCCATTTTGTATGTTAAAGTAGCCAAACCTAATCCTAAATGACATATGCACCCTTTCATGTGTCCTTCTGCTATGCCTGAGTACAACATCTACTGTAATTGAGGGGACCTGCCACTCATGGGGTCCAGAGTTGCTGAATGCATGTGTACAGGTCGTGGCTACACTTATGTATCCCAAAGTATAGGTTGGAACAAAGAAGGGTTGTCCTCCTGGGAAGTTAAGTTTAAAAAGAAATCAAGATAAAAACCTAAATATTACTATTTCTCCTCTCTCCCTTGGATAAAAAGCAAATTTTTAAAAATTCAGTCAGCTGAATAGTTTTTCTTTGTTTTTAATGGAATGTATTCTTTTTTTCCCAACATGATACTAAATCATTTCTATTCTTTGCCAAGTTATTTGGATATTATTGGACTTAAATACATCTATGTGTCTTGGACTATATCACAGTCACATGGTATTCATAGCCAGGTTTTCTCTTCTTATAATTATTTTTACCTGTAAAAAAATGTTAGTCAAACTGGTAAAAGCTACGCGCGTGTGTGTGTGTGTGATCCCCGCCACAGCCTTCTTCATCAGCAGTGATCAGAATACCATCATTAGAGATGGCAATTGTCGTCTACTTTGTTCACAGTCTCCTCTCCTAAGTGGCACATCGCCCACCCCTCAGCTGACTACACTCTGAGTGGGTGCCCAACACAAGGGCAGCCAAGTTGCAGGCTAACCAGGGAACTAGGCCCTGCCCCCTAGAAATGATCAAGACCAATTGGGCCAGTCATATTTCTAAGACACAGAGAGACAGACAGCCAGCTTTGGAAACAGTGGCCAAAATTTGTATAAGAGTCGCCACAAGTTAAGTGAACCAGCGGTCATAATGGGACGCACATAGGCAAGATGAAGTAACAAACTGTGAGTGAGCGCAGAGGGAATGGGACAGACAGACAGAACGACAAATGTTGGCAGAGAGGGCGGGGCTCCAGGGCTGCCTCAGTTCCTCCTAGTTTGCCAGTTCCTGATCCAGCAAACCTTCTACAACTGCTGGGTCCTTGGGTGTGTCTCTCTTTGATGGTCTATCCTTTGCCCCTTGGTACTTTGGAGCCCAGCCCTGATCTGGGGCCAGATAATCTGTGAATGGTCACAGTCAGACTGACAAATACAGGTTCTTCACTGGAGGAGTTTTCACTCAAGTAGTTCTAAAAATGTCAAAAAGAAGAAGGGCAACTTTCTGGAAGGGCCGGTGTAAAATTTGAAGGCACAAAATCCACCCTCTTGTGACTTGTAGAGGGCTCACTTGGAGGCCATTGTTGTGTTCTGGGCTTCATCGGAGTTAGAGGCTATCCCTGATGGGAGCCCCGGGAAACAGTTGAAGACGGAAAGGAATTACTTTCCACTGAAGTTAATCTGAAAAGGTGGGGAATCATTCTTTGAACACCCCACCTCTGCCACCTCCCTTTGGCTGAATAAGAACAAACCTTGTTGGTTTAGACAGAGCTAAACAAGGCAATGCCTCTTCAGGCCCCGCCACAACAATCCCCCTGCTGCCCCAAGGACATCTCAGGTTTGAAAGACCCATAAATGCAAGTCTGTGTGTAGAAGCTACTTTGGGGTCTCTCACTGAAACCCAGCCTCCAGGCCAGCCTTGACGCATGAGCTCATTCTGCCCGGCCTGGGAGACTGAGAAAATGGTCTGTGAATTTCTCTTCCACTCTGTCAAAATAAGAACAGAAAAAATACACCTCTGCAAAAGTGTTTTCTTTCAGCTTTTATTTGCACACATTCTGTATAATTATGGTCAGCAAGAGGGCATTTTCCATAGCCACATTGGCAGTATTTTCCACACAAAGGTTTATGCTGGCGGGCAGCCTGCCCTTGAGCTATTTACTTGTGTGGTGGATAGAAAACCATCAGACCTATGGCCAGTTAGACCCCAGCAAAATGTTTTCATTTGGATGTCTCCTGCAACAGGGCATATTACTTGAATTTCCCCCCGCCCCTTGTCCCTCTTCTCTAGGTAAAGTGATTCAATATGGTGCAAACACCTTTACACAATCAACTCTATGGTATACCTCCCACTTAACTATGAATGTTCAGATTTCTAAATGCTTCTCCCTAGCTTTCAGTATCTTAGAAATCGCTAGTCCAACTTTATTCCTCATGAAGCCATCTCATTCCTTCACTATCCAGTTAAGCCTTTTGCTTCACTGGCCCCTCCCACCCCAAGCCCATTTTCTCCTTCAGGCCATTTCATGCTGTGCTCACCATTCCAATTCTGAATGCCTGCCTCTTTCCTCAGCACCTTCGAATCCTGCCCACCTCTAAACATTCAGTTCTGATCTCCTTAGCGAAGCCCTCACTGATGGCTGATGTTGCCCTAGTTCCTACTTCCATCTATGTATGAGATGATCACTACAGGCCCATTTTTTGCTATTAATGAGTCAACAGACAAGCTGACCAAAATGTTGACATTGGTTTGTTGCATAGAGCCATAGCATAAATCAAAGAATTCATTTAACAAATACTTACTGAGCACCTATCTTTTTTTCAGTGGTGTAGGGAAAATTTCATGTCAGAAAAAGTATGGGATTCAGTAATAAGACCTGTTTCTATCCTTAAGGAATTTGCAGAGACTTTTGAGAAAAAAAAGATACATACATGAAAGGACAATTCCAGAGCTGGAGCTCAAAGAACGATGGTTCTTCAAGGCAACATGAGGTGGAACCAGAAGACAGGGAGGAGCCAACACCATCCACTAGAGAGGGACTAGAGGTTGGGAGGCAGTTCTAGCTAAGAGCAGAATCAGCTTTCTACAGTTCACAGGGTACATGGATGGATGGATATTACTATGAACGATATAATAGATGGATGGTCCAAAAGGCATCCATCCATCCATTCTAGAAACAGTTATTGAACACTCACTAAGTGCCAGTCATAAATGATACTTAGCTGGAAAAGTAGCCTTCAGTGAGATCGTAGTCTAGTCTAGTGGCAAGGCAATGCAGTCATAAGTCAACCAACACTGATTCTAAAATTTTTTTAGAATCCTTTTTTTAAAGCACCTGTAATATATTAGGCATTCTTCAAACATTGGTCTTGTAGTCCCCACTCTGGGCATTGAAGCAAACTCATGGGGAAACTGTGAGTTTTTTTAGATTTTGAAGGAAACATAGTGATATTCGATATCTGTTAGACATTGCACAAACTACTAGCTTGAGTCACGGTTTTAACGTGAGATCACTCTGCATTCCTTTCGAGGACGTCATATCTTGTGGAGCTGGGTCTTTGGTGGCAGCTGCAATAAATAAACCAGAACCATATGAAAATCAGCGTGGAACACGGGATGAGAGCCACAGGCTCCCATCAGACTGCAAGGTCGGAGAAGTTGTATAGTGCCCAAGAAGTGCATGCATCTCATTAGTAAGCAATTGTCATTAAGAGTGAAATAAAACTAATAATTTAAAATAAATATATGTTTACTATTTTTTCAGGACATAGATATTTATGTTGTTTGGCCCTAAGTTTTTAAAACAATCTTATTGAAATATAGTGATGTACAAGGTTGTGTTAGTTTCAGGTATACAGCAAAGTGATTCATATATACATGTATGTGTGCTAAGTCGCTTCAGTTGTGTCCAACTCTTTTCAACCCCACAGACTGTAGCCCTTCAGGCTCCTCTGTCCATGGGATTCTCCAGGCAAGAATACTGGAGTGATTGCCATGCCCTCCTCCAGGGGGGTCTTCCTGACCCAGGGATTGAACCCACGTCTCATAAGTCTCCTGCATTGGCAGGCTGATTCTTTACCACTAGCACCACCTGGGAAGCCCTCAGATACACATATATATATATGTATAATGTGTATATATATATAATATATATATTCTTTTTTTGCATTATCTTCCATTGAAAGTTATTACAAGATATTGAGTGTAGTTTCCTCTACTATAGAGTAGATCTTTGTCGGTTATCTATTTTATACATAGTTGTGTATATATTTTAATTCTAAACTCCTCTCTTCAATTTATCCCCCTCTTCAATTTATCCCTCTCCTCCTTTGGTAACCATATGTTTGTTTTCTATGTCTGTGAGTTTTCATTTCTGTTTTATAAATAAGTTCATTTGTATCATTTTAAGATTCTACTTATAAGTGATATCATATAATATTTGTCTTTGTCTGGCTCACTTAGTACAATAACTTCTAGGTCCATTCATGTTGCTGCAAATAGCATCACTTCATTCTTTTTATGGCTGAGTAATATTCATATATGTAAATATATATATATACCCCACAACTTCTTTATTCATTCATCTGTCAATGAACACTTAAGTTGCTTCCATGTCTTGGCTACTGTAAATAGTGCTGCTATGAACACTATCTTTTCTAATTATATTTTTCTCCAGATGCATTGCCCAGGATTGGGATTGTAGGATCATATGGTAGCTCTATTCTGAGTTTTTAAAGAAACCTCCACTGTTCTCCATAATGGCTGCACAAACCTATATTTCTACCAACAATGTAGGAAGGTTCCTATTTGGCCTCTGACATTTAGTAAAAGGGACTCTGAGTTGTTTCTTATGGACTAGCTGCTGCTGCTACTGCTAAGTCGCTTCAGTCATGTCTGAGTCTGTAGGACCCCACAGATGGCAGCCCACCAGGCTCCCCCGTCCCTGGGATTCTCCAGGCAAGAACACTGGAGTGGGTTGCCATTTCCTTCTCCAATGCATGAAAGTGAAAAATGAAAGTGAAGATGCTCAGTCGGGTCCGACTCTTCGAGACCCCATTGACTGCAGCCTACCAGGCGCCTCCGCCCATGGGATTTTCCAGGCAAGAGTACTGGAGTGGGTTGCCTTTGCCTTCTCCCTTATGGACTAGACACACAGTGAAAAAAATGACTGATATACTGAGGACACCATAACTTGAGAAACCTTGAGAGCCTCTGTTTTATTGCCAGTCTTCCCAGGTTACTATTAATAAGTTGCCAAAGATCACACCAGTAGTTAAGTTCCAGAGTCAGAACTAGAACCCAAGTCTCTTCTAATGGTCTCTAAAACTGCATCGCCTTTGTTTATATGATGATGGCAGCTCAGTGGGCTCACCTGGAGATGGATAGACAGGGTGGTTGCTGCAGCAGAAGTTAGAGAAGTGAGGTGGGGCCCACAGATCATGGAACTGAAACCTTGAGGGACGAACTTAGCAGTCGATTTTCTCTGTCACCCTTTTTGTGCTGAGTTTCCATGGGACCCTGGTCTGGTGGGAGGAAGAAGAAACCACCTTCAGAAGCATGCAGCAACAGACAACAACCCTGTGATTTTCTCAGCACTGGTCGTGAAACGGGGAGGGGATGGGGATGTGGAGACCATAATGAGGTGTGAGAAATGGCGGCTGAGTCTGCACACATTTTGGGGGTCAAACAGTTTTTCTTGCAGCCTGCTGATTTTTGAAAACTCACAGTCATCCCCACAAATGACCAGGCTTCTCTCATTTCAGGTGGGCAGAGTCCTGCCAAGATTGTGGGGAGATGTGGAGACAAGTTCTCCTGAGAGAGAAACTCTCTGGAATTGGGAAAACTTTAGGTCAACATCATTTGAACCTTGACCTCCAGAAATTCCTCTGCCTCGAGGGAAGACTCATCTCTCCTCCGTTCCCCCTAACCAGGGGCCTCCAAATTGGGCTGGGAACAGATTCAGGGCAGGACCCCAGGGAAGCAGGATGGCCTTGTGAGTGTGGAGAGTGTGAGAGGTTTCTCTGCAAAGATCTTCAAAGGTAAAGCCCAAGGCACTCAGCACCCCAGGGGGCGTGCCCCAGAGAGGAGTGTGTGAGTGTGTAGGGAGAGCCTGCGTTCAGGGCCTGATGGAGACCCCCTACTGTGGCAGCGGGCCTGCTTGTAGGAGCCCCGAGAAGCCTAATTCAATTACCCTTATCAGAATGCCTCTGAACTTAACAAAGCAGATAATCAGTTCCAGAGACAGATACTGTGTGGGGGGCCAAAATGATTTTGCTTCCCAAAATTGGAGGCTGAAATTGGAGATGTTTGGGTAATAGAAAACATAATCCCTCCCTGGGCCCAACCCCCGTTTCAGTACCCACACCTGAGACACCCCTACCATTGGAGCCAAGAGGACTGGGATTCTCCTTAAGACACCTGACTGTGAACTTGACCTCTTTCCCCTGTCCTCTTTGAGTCACAGCTAGAAAAAAGCTGTGTAGAGGCTGGAGGCAGGAGGGAAAAGGGATTAACATTTATTGAGAACCCCTCACCATACGAGTCAGATTCATCATACACACTATCTAATTTAAACCACCCAACATGCCTTTTGAAGAAAAATATTAGTGTCACCACATTATAGAAGGCAATGGAGATTTGGAAACATTAAATCACTGCCCATCATTATAAACAGCACAGGTTAGACTCAAACACACATATCAGAATTTACAGCTCACTATCTAACTGATTAACTGACTAACATGGCCTCTCTGCTCAACATCAGAAAGAAAATAGAAACACACTTATTCAAACATCCATAGTGACCCCCCAAGGTACAGTTTTCTCTTGTATAGGAAATAGACTCAGAGGGACTAAGTAATACTCCCGAGGTCACACAGCTGGTGAGTGTGTCAGTGAAGATTTAGGTGAGATTGGAGTCAAAGTCAGGGATCTCAGTACTGTCCCACAGCTGCCATCCAAATTGTTTTCTAGAAACTTCCTATAATTCTTTTTTTTAATATAAGTTTATTTTAATTGGAGGCTAATTACTTTACAATGTTGTAGTGGTTTTGCCATACATTGACATGAATCTGCCATGGGTGTACATGTTTTCCCCATCCTGAATCCCCTCTCCCACCTCCCTCCCTATCCCATCCCTCTGGGTCATCCCAGTGCACCAGCCCCGAGCACCCTGTCTCATGCATCAAGCCTGGACTGGCGATTCATTTCATATATGATAATATTCATGTTTCAATGCCATTCTCCCAAATCATCCCTCCCTTGCCCTCTTCCACAGAATCCAAAAGACTGTTCTATACATCTGTGTCTCTTTTGCTGTCTAGCATATAGGGTTATCATTACCATCTTTCTAAATTCCATATATATGCGTTAGTATACTATATTGGTGGGTTTTTTTTTTTTTCTGGCTTACTTCACTCCGTATAATAGGCTCCAGTTTCATCCACCTCATTAGAACTGATTCAAATGTATTCTTTTTAATAGCTGAGTAATATCCCATTGTGTATATGTTCCACAGCTTTCTTATCCAATCGTCTGCTGATGGACATCTAGGTTGCTTCCATGTCCTGGCTATTATAAACAGTGCTGCGATGAACATTGGGATACACGTGTCTCTTTCAATTTTGTTTCCCTCGGTGTGTATGCCCAGCAGTGGGATTGCTGGGTCATATGGCAGTTCTATTTCCAGTTTTTAAAGGAATCTCCACACTGTTCTCCATAGTGGCTGTACTAGTTTGCTTTCCCACCAACAGTGTAAGAGGGTTCCCTTTTCTCTACACCCTCTCCAGCATTTATTGCTTGTAGACTTTTGGATAGCACCCATTCTGACTGGCGTGAAATGGTACCTTATTGTGGTTTTGATTTGCATTTCTCTGATAATGAGTGATGCTGAGCATCTTTTCACGTGTTTGTTAGCCATCTGTATGTCTTCTTTGGAGAAATGTCTATTTAGTTCTTTGGCCCATTTTTTGATTGGGTCTTTTATTTTTCTGGAATTGAGCTGCAGGATTTGCTTGTATATTTTTGAGATTAATTCTTTGTCAGTTGCTTCATTTGCTATTATTTTCTCTCATTCTGAAGGCTGTCTTTTCACCTTGCTTATAGTTTCCTTTGTTGTGCAGAAGCTTTTAAGTTTAATTAGATCCCATTTGTTTATTTTTGCTTTTATTTCCAGTACTCTGGGAAGTGGATCATAGAGGATCCTGCTGTGATTTATGTCAGAGAGTGTTTTGCCTATGTTTTCCTCTAGGAGTTTTATAGTTTCTGGTCTTACGTTTAGATCTTTAATCCATTTTGAGTTTATTTTTGTGTATGGTGTTAGAAAGTGTTCTAGTTTCATTCCGTTACAAGTGGTTAACCAGTTTTCCCAGCACCACTTGTTAAAGAGATTGTCTTTTCTCCATTGTATATTCTTGCCTCCTTTGTCGAAGATAAGGTGTCCATAGGTGCATGGATTTATCTCTGAGCTTTCTATTTTGTTCCATTGGTCTATATTTTTGTCTTTGTGCCAGTACCATACTGTCTTGATGACTGTAGCTTTGTAGCATAGTCTGAAGTCAGGCAGGTTGATTCCTCCAGTTCCATTCTTCTTTCTCAAGATTGCTTTGGCTACTCGAGGTTTTTTGTATTTCCATACAAATTGTGAAATTATTTGTTCTAGTTCTGTGAAAAATATCGTTAGTTGCTTGATAGGGATTGCATTGAATCTATAGATTGCTTTGGGTAGTATAATTATTTTCACTATGTTGATTCTTCCAATCCATGAACATGGTATATTTTTCCATCTATTTGTGTCCTCTTTGATTTGTTACATCAATGTTTTATAGTTTTCTATATATAGGTCTTTTGTCTCTTTAGGTAGATATATTCCTAAGTATTTTATTCTTTTCATTGCAATGGTGAATGGGCTTGATTCCTTAATTTCTCTTTCTGTTTTCTCATTGTTAGTGTATAGGAATGCAAGGGATTTCTGTGTGTTAACTTTATATCCTGCAACTTTACTATATTCATTGATTAGCTCTAGTAATTTTTGGTGGAGTCTTTAGGGTTTTCTATGTAGAGGATCATGTCATCTGCAAACAGTGAGAGTTTTACTTCTTCTTTTCCAGTCTGGATTCCTTTTATTTCTTTTTCTGCTCTGATTTCTGTGGCTAAAACTTCTAAAACTATGTTGAATAGTAGTGGTGAGAGTGGCACCCTTGTCTTGCTCCTGACTTTAGGGGGAATGCTTTCCATTTTTCTCCATTGAGGATAATGTTTGCTGTGGGTTTGTCATATAGCTTTTATTATGTTGAGGTATGTTCCTTCTATTCCTGCTTTCTGGAGGGCTTTTATCATAAATGGATGTTGAATTTTGTCAAAGGCTTTCTGTGCATCTATTGAGATAATCGTATGGTTTTTAATCTTTCAATTTGTTAATGTGGTGTATTACGTTAATTGATTTGCGGATATTGAAGAATCCTTGCATCCCTGGGATAAAGCCCACTTGGTCATGATGTATGATCTTTTTAATATGTTGCTGGATTCTGTTTGCTAGAATTTTGTTAAAGATTTTTGCATCTATGTCCATCAGTGATATTGGCCTGTAGTTTTTGGTTTTGTTTTTTTTTTTTTTTTTTTGTGGAATCTTTGTCTGGTTTTGGTATTAGGGTGATGGTGGCCTCATAGAATGAGTTTGGAATTTAGAAACTTCCTATAGTTCTAAGTGCAGGGAACATATCTTCTCATTTTTCTGTACTGCATGTGTGCTAAGTCATTTCAGTTGTGGCTGAATCTTGCGACCCCATGGACTGTAGCCTACCAGGCTCCTCTGTCCATGGGATTCCTCAGGCAAGAATACTGCAGTGGGTTGCCAGTTCCTTCTCCATTTCCCTGCTGGGCCTGAGACAGAACCAGCCTGAGTTGTTTCTGGGTTCTGTGTAGCCAAGGTGACTGTTGAATGTTCAGAGGTTTGCCATCACCAAGGAAGAGCTCTCACGTCAAGCTTCTATCAGTGGATGGCACTGGTGTTCCTTTAAACTTACTAATTTTATCAGGTGACATTTGACATGGACAGAATAATATCTACACAAATTGCAAACTATAGTGTAAGGTCAGGGCATTCAAAATGGCTGTTCTCTTGCACTCTCTGTTCACACCTGCTTGACTAGTCTCTGTTTCACCTACACACTATTCACATGACCATCCAATCCTTTTAATTATGGGACTTGATCAGTAACTGCCTACATACTTGCCCTCCGCCACGGCCACTGGTTTCCTTGGTAACTGATGAGCCAACCTGACATCACTTCCCCCTATAGCTGGTAGCCTCCTTCTCTCTCCACAGTCCTCTGGTAGTAAAGACTGCTGCCCTGTCCTGCTTGCTATCTGCTATACACAGTAGGGTGTTGCTCCAGAACTTTTACTTCAGAGATTGTAAAATTTCCTATCCAACAATCCATTGACATCTCTATCTCTGCCTCCAGGCTCTTTCTTCACTCTCACAACTGGGCAACTAATAGGCTTGAAGGTTTGTGGGGTGCAGCCCTACCCAGAGTAATCATAAAACTTGTGAACCCACCACAACCCCCTTTAGAACTAGACCATCACAATTAAGTCTCCTCCCCTTCCTTTCTCACACCTTCTCCGTAGAAATAACCACTATCTTGAATTTTGTGTTTATCATTTCCTTGATTATTTTCATAATTTTGCTAACCATGTTTGTTCCAAGTCCTTTAGATACCCTTTGACATATGACTTTGCAGTTCCTCCCACGGGAGGTAAAATACATTTCCTTGTGCAATGTTAGATTTTCTTTAGCCAGTAGATTGTGGTAGGCATTGATGGATGCTAATTCTAAGCCCAGGTCTCAAGAGGTATCACATTTTCACTTTCTCCTCTTATATTCCTGCCCTTGCTACAAGAAGAGTATGAACCAGGTCTTACCTGATGGTCCAAGGAGGATGAACAGACCTGGGCCCAACCTGAAGACAGAACCAAATCCAACTGAGTTCAGACTAGATCAACCAACCCCTAGGTAATCCACAGATACTCTAGTGAGAATGCATGGATGCTGTAAGCCGCTGAGGTTCAGACTAGTGAGGTAGGCAGCGTTATTGTGGTAATGGCTGATGAAATACAATGAATCTCTAAGTGAAAGTGAAAGTCACTCAGCTGTGTTGGATTCTTCGCGATCCCCAGGACTGTAGCCTGCCAGACTCCTCCATTCAGGGAATTCTCTAGGCAAAAATACTGGAGTGGGTTAGCTGTTCCCTTCTCCAGGGGATCTTCTGAACCCAGGAATTGAACCCAGGTGTCCTGCATTGCAGGTGGATTCCTTACCATCTGAGCTACCTGGGAAGCCCAATGAATCTATAAAGATAACATCATTTTCTTTTGCCTGTTTTTGAGCTTTGGGAAATGATAATATTGCATGTCATTGTCTACTACTTACTTTCTTTTCCCATTCAGCATTATGTTTCTGAGATATATGAAGTGAAAGATAATGCAGTAACTGAACTACAAAAGTAGTGCCCTCAGTTTAGATATGAGGACAGTGAATGAGGCACAGAGCTCATGGAAGCCTGAGCTGACTTGGGACTCCAAGCCTTATTCCTTCTGCAAATATTTATTGAGCATAAGCAGAGCCCTTTTATCAGTGCTGAGAACAGAAAGGTGAACTGGGCCCAGAAGAGTCTTTTCCTAAGGGTCTTGGGTTAAGGAGCCACTTCATGGAAAGAGGGCAACACCCATCTGTGCCTTCTACTATCTCATTGCCAGGGCTTCCTACTGCCTCTGCCCTGCCAGCCAGTTCCCTTCATCCCGTTCACCACCTCTGGTCCCTGCAGGCAGATAGTGTAATTAAGGCAGCTTGTGAGGAGAGCAGGCAGGAACGGGAGTGGACAGCTCTCCTTGAGAGAAGTGCTGGCAGACTGAGTTCCAGGAGAAGGGCCAAGGATTTATTGCTTGAGGGAGGCAGGTTTACATGTATGCAGATGACACATGTCTGCAAGGAATGGGCATTTATCTGACCCTGCAATGAACTCAGCACCGCCCAGGACTCAGCTCCTGGAGTGATCACAGTCATCAGCAAACATGTGTGAAAGACAAAGCATGAGAAATGTTCCTCACCCTTGAGAACTCTGCAGTCAAACAAGGGGAGCAGGATACACCAAAAAATGCCTCACACCCCTTGAACAAACACCAAGCATCACAGCTCTAAGCAGAGCTGAGTAGATACGCATGGATTGACGTGGGCGTGCAGGTACCCGGAAGTGGCTGAAATGACCGGATGTACTGTCATTCCATAGACAGGTGTCTTTTGTTTCTCTCCAACATTTGAGTAGTTCCCATGAGAGTTGCCTTTCACTCCAATCTTTGGAAAAACAAGGTAAGTATTGCTTCCCATTAAAACTAAACTGAACACAGCCGAATTCTCCCTTAGTGATTCAGAAAGCATTCCAGGGTGTTGCAGGGCCTTGGGGACATCATTAGGAAAATCAGTAACCATACAGAATTGGAACAAATAGCATCCTAATGATATGAGGTTTCATGGTGATTGGGTCCTGGATCAAGAAGTTATTTTCAGTAATGAAAAGCTGGTAACTCCTGCCAGATAGGAAAATGGCAAACCCAAGTCGAGTTCTTGGCCGCCCTCAGCTCTAGCGCTCAGCTCAGGGGGAGGCTGGTGGCCCCTCTCCTCTGCCTCGATTCCCACTACCACCACTGAAGCAGCTGAAGGCACGTCCTCATTTGTAACTGTCCCAACAGCCCCACCCTCCTCATTCTTCCCAGCCATAAGTCAGAGTCAGGTGTTTCTGCAAGTTCTCTCTGGTTGGAGATTGCTCAGAGAGCAGTTACAACTATGGGCTGTGGGTTGTGTGGACCGGGAAGAGCTCAGGTCAGAGTAGACAAGCCCTTCCTTGGGGAGAAAAGCACTACGGTAGGTTTTACCTGTCTCTATACTTCATTGCCATTTGAAAATCCCCACTGCTCATTTTTATTGCTTGGGGTGGTTTTTTAAATTTTTTATTTTTTAATTGAAGGATAATTGCTTTACAATATTTTGTTGGTTTCTGCCATATATCAACATGAGTCAGCCATGGGTATACCTGCGTCCCCTCTCTCTTGAGACTCCCTCGCACCTCCCAGCCCATCCCACCCTTCTAGGTTGTACAGAATCCTGGTTTGAATTCCCTGAGTCATACAGCAAATGCCCATTGGCTATCTATTTTACATATAGTAGTGTGTACATTTCCCATGGCTTTTTAAATTTTTTATTTTATTTATTTATTTTTGGCTCTGCCAGGTCATCATTGGTGTGCTCAGCCTATCTCTAGTTGCAGTGAGTGAGGGCTACTCTTCATTGTGGTGTGTGAGCTTCTCTGGTCATGGAGCGCAGGCTCTAGGCACATAGCCTTCAGTAGTTGCAGGATGCACGCTTAGTTGTATTGCAGCATGTGGAGTCTTCCCTAGCCGGGGATTAAACCCATGTCCCCAGCATCGGCAGGTAGATTCTTAACCACTGGACCATCAGGGAAATTCTGTCTGCTTTTTTTTTTTAACTCCAAAATTAACATTTCCAAAGACAGTGATTTCTGTCCCTATGGTCATATGTGAGGGACTCCCACAGGGAAGGAAAGCAAGACATAGCCTGTAATGAAGGAGTAAGGAGCCAGTGATCCCCCTTCAATGACCCAGACTTACACATTATGTTTGACGGCCAGGTCAGAAGTGGATGGAAACAGCCAGAAGTCCTGAGATCAAGTCCCAGCCCTACCACTTCCTAAGGTGCAGTCTTTGCAGTACAAGGTTCCTTCCTTCCCTGGGTCTTGGATGTCCCATCTGTAAACAGAGACTAAAGGGACAGTAGCTTCTGACTGTAGGTATTTTCCACCTTTAAGAACTTATGGGGAAACTGAGTGCTACCAAAGAGGTGGCAAGAAGAAAAAAATGACCAAGTTTATTTAAGCCAAACTTGAGGAAATATCAAGTGGCTCTTAGCCTCTTTTTCACAAAATGTGGTGTACTCTCTTTGTCTTGTATTCATTGCTGTTACACATGTGTGTTAGTTTTAGTTCCCTGATCAGTTTACTTGTTTTGTAAGAGCAAGGAAAATTTCACAGAGCTCACTGAAATTCAGGACAAATTTTATTATTTAAAAACACATTGTAAAATTAGAAATCATATTAATCTCCATTTATTAATTAGAATATATACCTGCCTGCTTATTATGCATCATTATTAAATTCATGTATTTCTCACATCAACATTGTTAGAAAGATTGTGTTTTTGTGCCCGTTTTATAGGAAACCAAGGACAAGAAAGGTTAGAGGACTTGCTAACATCCATTTATGAGGAAGAGGGTAGAGCTGGCCTTGAACCCAAGTCTTTATACTTAAACTCCTAGAAGTCATTTGAATTTCTTCTATTCTCATGTGGCACCAACAATGCAGACACAACAGGGAGTCAATAAATAAACGTGGGTTGATGGATACCACATAGTTATAAACTGCCTGGCTTAAAGGCTGGGGTGAAATAACATAGCCCAGCATGACTTTATTCTCACCCAGGAATATCTGTGGGCCCCTCTGAGTGCTTCATGCTCCAGGAGTCATGGCTTCAAAGGGACCTGCCTGGACCTGATGGCCCCGCAGCTGAAGTCACGTGGCTGGCTTGGCACCTGCGGTTCCCCTTGCTCAAATGAGAAGCTGGTGGGCACAAGCCAGACCTGGAAGCCACCTTTACAAATACATTCCAGTTTTCATTCACCCTGGCTGACAGACAGGGCCCTACAAACCACCCAGCAACACCAGCCAGGAAAAAAGCCCTCAGTTCTGCCCACAGGAACTTCACCAACGAGTCAGCCTGAGTCTGAGACAACAGCTCTGCTCACAGGACATCCAGAGGCTGTAAACCTGGGCCAGACCAGGTCACAGGGACTCACTGAATTTCATTTGCCCATCAGGGGACTGGAACAAAATTGAAAAGCAAACACCTGGTACAGTTAAGTTGGTCATCTCAACCACAAATAAGTTGGGACATGTGTCCATCCCATCTGTCCTGACAGCTCATCTTGAGAAGACATTTGTATGTAACTTACTTGGGGATAGGGATTTGTTTTTCCTGGTCACATCAGCTCTGGAGTTGGTCCCTTTGCCGTCTTAGCCTCTTCCATTGACCATGTATATGAGCTACCTTCCTCCTTCCACTTTCCCCACTCTCCCGCCACTCATCATCCTCATGATAGCCCTTGTCTGGTTCCTCATCCACTCCTCCAAAGAGCAGCTCTGGGTGGGCCCCTTGCTCCACCAACATGGTGTTGCCATGTCCAGCTTCTCCAACAACACTTTCAACCGTCATCCTCTATTCGCAGACCTTCAAAGTCTTCCCAGTTCTTATCACCACAGATTTGGACTTGGACTCCTCCTTAGACTAGATTTAGACCTAGACTCCCCTTTTCTAAAAAGCTTCTACCAGTAGGCCCCATGGGCCACCTCCTGGTTCTCCCAGCCACACCTTCTGTCTTACTAGGCTAAGCTCCCCATTGGCCCAAACAGTAGATTCAATCTGAGTTCATGGCCTTTGTTCACCTTGCTCTCCTTACCTGGCACGCTTTTCTCTATGTCCTGGTCTATCCTGATCTTCCCATCCTCCAAGGCCTCCTTCTCAAGGAGTCATTTCTTTCTAGCAGTGATCCTCTCTATTCACTGAAATTCCACAACACTGAATTATATCCTGTCTTGAACTGTTTTTAGACTCTTCCACAACAATCACTATATTATGAGTAAATTATATGAAAGGGCTTCCCTGGTGGTTCAGATGGTAAAGAATCTGCCTGTAATGCAGGAGACCTGGGTTCAATCCCTGGGTCGGGAAGATCCCCTGGAGGAGGGCATGGCAACCCACTCCAGGATCCTTGCCTGAAGAATTCCATGGACAGAGGAACCTGGTGGGCTACAGTCCATGGGGTCTCAGAGAGTCAGACATGCCTGAGAAATTAATACAACAACAAAAATTGTATGAAAAGTAAATAGCCCTCTTAGAACTGGCAGCCAGAGCCCTTGCATGTTAGAAGGCTCCGCTCAGCCCTCATCCATCCCCACCCTTCCTTATAGGGTGATGATTGTGTTGGACCAAATGAGCACACCCATCTAAAGTCTGCATGCTTCTTACTCCTATTTATAGACCATGTTCCCGATACAGGAACCTGGACCTTTCTGCCCAAACAGCCCTAAATCTATTTCCAGAGCCTGTGGAAGGCCCTCCCCTACGTCTCTCTTTCAGAGGAGGAGGGGTGGCCAAGGGAGGCCATTTCCTGGGAGGTAGTTTTGTGGATGGAGCTTGGGCTTGTAGGCTGGAGTTTCCACATGCATATATACAAGGGTTTTGGGGGGAAGAGAAGGTAAGTGGGCCTCTGCAGGCTAGAGTCCCCCCAGCTGTCCTTTAGTCCCCTGCTGGAGGGTGAAGCTAAGGCAGAGGAAAGTAGAGTGATTTGGAGAGAGAGACTTAGTACAGATGATCTTGTTGCAACTCTGGATTCAGCCTGTGCCTGGACTTTTCAATTATCTAAGGCAATATATTTTCCTTTTTGCTTAAACTCATTTGAGATGGACTTCTGTCACTTGCAACTAAAACTGATGAATACAATCATGACAATGATGAAGATTAATGATGATGGTGGTGGTGGTGGCGGTGATGACAGCCAACATTTACTGGGCCCCCGCAGGTCCCAAGCACTCTGCTTAACCTACATTAGCTCATTTCTTCCTCTCCCCACCTCATGAGGGAGTTGGTATTATTATCTGCTCCCAAATGAGGAAACAAGGATTCAGAAAGGTAAAGTAATTTGCAGTGTGTGTTTAGCTGCTGTAGGACAAGAAAGGCTCTGAAAGAGCACGAAAGGCCAAGGGTGTAGGTCAGGATGCAACATGCTGAACTGGACACCCAGCAATGCTTCTCAGCAGAGAAGGAGAGGAGAAAACGATCCTTCTCCAAAATGCCTTCCTTTACGCTTCTCCTCTCTATCCCTGGTCCAAGGCTTCTCCAGCAAAGTTTTGGGAGAAAGGACAGAATGGTGAGTCTGGAAGCATAGTATCTCTGCAGGGCTCTGGATGTTATGCTTTTCAGCAAATACACAAGGTAGCTTATACACATGGTAGCTTGTACTGCTATTGGGTTATATCCTAAAAATGAGCAGAGGCATGTTACAGCTCAGATGGTTGATGATGGCCAGGTTCAAGTATCCACACCATGCAATACTGGATATAGGTAGGATATCCCGGATGTGGCCCATGTAGGACCCTAGCACACGTCCAGTGAGTGACTGGAATCACATAACTTAAATATGCCCCCCACAAGTGGAGGAGGAAAACCTCCAACTTCAAGAGGGCTTAGGCTCATAAGTCTTATGGCTACAAACACAGTTGTGAGATCAGATATGGGTGCATCCCTCCTTTGCTGCTGCTGCTGCTAAGTTGCTTCAGTCGTGTCCGACTCTGTGCGACTCCATAGACGGCAGCCCACCAGGCTCCCCCGTCCCTGGGATTCTCCAGGCAAGAATACTGGAGTGGGTTGCCATTTCCTTCTCCAGTACATGAAAGTGAAAAGTGAAAGGGAAGTCACTCAGTCGTGTCCGACTCTTTGCAACCCCATGGACTTCAGCCCATCAGGCTCCTCTGTCCATGGGATTTTCCAGGCAAGAGTACTGGAGTGGGGTGCCATTGCCTTCTCCGATTCCTCCTTTAGGGAGAGCAAATTAAGACCACAATTAGCACAGGCAGGTATATATGTGGTGTGCAAGATAGCAAGACTGCCATAACAGGTTTATTGCTGCCGGCGTGGGAGAGCTGCATGAGGCTGCCTCTGCTTGGCCACATGTGAGGAATGCTCTCCTCCCATTGTCACTGTCATAAAATCTTTATAGAAGAGTGCACAGACCTCCCCACTGTCAAGTACTCAGTGTCACTCACCGAACACTCATGAAGCATAAAGGGCTTTCCCATCTGCAGGTGTGGGTTTTCAAAATCTTCCAGGAAGGTCAACAGGAACAATAGAATAATCTCTGCCATGCCTCTTGGAAGGAAAACTCACTCAAGTTCAGCTCCAAGCCCGAATGCATTTTATTAACTACCTTTCTTTAGTAGGAAATGTGCATAGTAAGCAAGTATATTTTCTACTGAGAACCTAAGTTTTGCAGAGGCAGGGTCCTATGTGGGAGGCTGCAGTAATTGGCTCTGCTCATGGATGGATGTTCAGTCTGCCTACATCCAGGTTTTGGCATTGAGAAATCACCAGGCTCTATGTAGCCAAGCTACATTTTCCAGTATTGGCTTTGTCAGTCATGAAAATGATGCTGAAATATTTGTCCCTATCAACTTGACATCATAGAATATAAACTTGAGCAGACAATGGCTGTCATTTATTAGACTTCCTCAGTACTAATAAGGCATTAGGGAAAAGGAAATGCCATTTCTATAATATTTCCCACTCAGTGGATGTGGATGCCATTTTTTTAAACAGGTAACACTGAAGGAAGACCAGGCTTTGATGGCAAATGGGAAAGCAAAATTTAGTCTTGATCATGATAAATTCGAGGTGATTTTGAAACTTCCAAGTAGGAAACTCAGAGGAACTCAGAGGAGAGATATGTGATATATGCTTGAGGTTAATAGGTATGTCAATTTCAGTTGGAGCTATGGTTCTTAAAGAGATTGCCTAGAGAGAGTATAAAAAAGAATAGAATTTAGGACCAAGGCCTGAAGCTCATAAACTGTTTTTTTGTTTGTTTGTTTTTAAAGTGTGTGTATGTGCATGCTCAATTGCTCAGCCTTCTGACTCTTTGTGACCCCATGGACTGAAGCCTGCCCGGCTCCTCTGTCTATGGGATTTCCCAGGCAAGAATACCGGAGTGGGTTGCCATTTTCTCCTCCAGGGGATCTTCCCGATCTAAGGATCAAACCTGTGTCTCCTGCATCTCCTGCTTTGGCAAGCCAATTCTTTGCCACTGAGCTACCTGGGAAGCCCCACCCCACCCCACCCCGCTCCCAGCAAAATATGTAACGACATTATTGAAATATATAATTCACGAACCTAAAATTCAACCTCTTAAAGTATACAATTCAGTACTTTAATATATTCCCAGTCATGTACAACCACCACAGCTATCTAATTCCAGAATGTTTTGTCACCTCAAAAAGAAACCCTGTACAGTCACCCTCCACTTCCAACCCCAGCCTCTGGCAGCCACACGTCTACTTTGTATCTCTATGAATTTGCTATTCTGAACGTTTCATTTATCTCTCTCTTCTTTCACTTAGCATAATGATTTTGAGGTTTGTTCATGTTGTAGCATGTAGCTGCATTTTTTTTCCTTTCTATGGCTGAATAATATTTATTATATATAATATAGATAGATAGATACTATGCTTTGTTTATTCATTTGTTAATTGATAGATATATGGATTGTTTCCATTTTTGGCATTTATGATTGAGGTTGCTTTGAATAAGTTTTTGTGTGAACATGTTTTGAATTCCCTTATAATCTGGGAATAAAATTGCTGCATCATCAAGTAACTCTATGTTTAACTTTTTGAAGAACAGCCAAACCATGTTCACAAAGCAGCTGCATCATTTCACGTTCCCACCAACAATGTACGAGTTAATTACTCCACATCCTCATCAGCACTAGTTACTGTTTTTCTTTTTATTATAGCCATCCAAGTAGGTATAAAGTGACATATTGTGGCTTTGATTCTCATTTCTCTAATGGTGTTGTATATTCTTTCATAGACTTATTGACCATTTGTGTATCTTCTTTGGGGAAATGTCTATTCAAATCCTCCACCCATTTTAAAATTGGTTGTCTTTTTATTATTGGGTTGTACACGTTTCTTTATTCTGGATACAAGTGTCTCATCAGATATGTGATTTGAAAAAAATTTCTCCCATTCTGTTTGGATTGTATTTTTCACTTCATGGACAGTGTTCTTTGAAGCACAAACATTTTAATTTTGATGAACTTCAACTTACCTGTTTTTCCTCTTGTGGTTTTGGTGGCATATCTAAGAAATCATTGCCTAATCAGAGGTCACAAAGATTTAAACTTACACTTTCTTCCAAAGATATAGTTTTAGTTCTCACATTTAAATCTCTGATACTTTTTAACTTTTGTATGTGTTTTAGAGAGATCCAAATTCATTCCTCTGTGTGTGAATATCCAGTAGTCTCAGCACCATTTATTGAAAAGACTACTATTTCCCCATGATTTGTCTTGACACCCTTGACAAAAATCAGTTGACCAAAAACAAAGGTTTAGTTCTGTATTCTCAATTCTATTTCATTGATCTATCAACACATATCTATCTTTATGCAAACAGTACAGTCTTGATTACTGCAGTAAGTTTTGAAATGAGAATGTGTGGGTCTTCTAAGTTTGTTCTCTTTCAAGTTTTGGGTGTTCTAGGTCCCTTGAATTTCCATATGAATTTTAAAATAAGTTCATTATATTTGAAAAGAAGCCAGCTAGGATTTTTATAGGAATTGAATTGACTCTGAAGATCACTTTGAAGAGTTTGGACTCTTAACAAGACAAAGTCTTCCAATCCATGGGAATGAGATGTCTTCCCATTTTTTCTAAGTTTTCTTTAAGTCTTTGGTGACATTTTGTAATTTTCAGTGCATCTCTTGCACTTGTTTCATTAAATTTGTCCCTAAGTATTTTATTCTCTTTGATGCTGTTAGAAATTGTTTTCTTAATTTTATTTTCTGATGGTTCATGCCAGTATTATAGAAATTGATTTTTGCATACTGATCTTGTATCCTGCAACCATGCTGAACTCATTTATTTGCCCTAATAGTTTTTTTTTTTTTTTAATGAATTCCTTAGGATTTTCTGGAGATAAGATCATTTCATGTGTAAACACAGCTAGTTTTGTTTTTCCCATTCCAGTCTTGATACATTTTATTTCTTTTTCCTGCCTAGCTGCCCTGGTTAGAACCTCCAGTACAGTGTTGAATAGAAGCGGCAAGAAAGAACATCCTTATCATGTTCTTTATTTTTTTTGTTCTTGATCCTTTTCTTTCATTATAAGCTGGTGTTGACTGCGGGTTTTTCATAAACAACTGTATTTGTTTTCTGTTGCTACTGTAACTAATTGTAACAAACTCGATGCCTTAAAACAACACGCATTTATTATCTTCCAGTTCTATATTTTAGGAGTCCAACATGAGCTTCACCAAGCTAAAACCAAGGTGTCAGATGGGTTGTTTTCCATTCTGTTGAACCTAGGGGAGTCTTCTCTGCCTTTTCCAACTTCTAAAGGTCACTCACAGTACTTGGCTCATGGCCCTCTTTCTCCATTTTCAAAGCTAGCACAATGGCATCTCTCTCATTTTTTCTTCTACAGTGAAAAAGCTCTTCCTCTGGCTGAGTACATCAGGAATGGTTCTCTATTTTAAGGATTCAAGTGATTATACTGGTTCTGTCTCAGTGTCTGTAACCTTAATCCCATCTGTGAAGTTCCTTTTCCCACGTAAAGTAACACATTCACTGATTCCGGGGCTTAGGATGTGGATATCTATCAGTTCAGTTCAGTTCAATTCAGTTGCTCAGTCGTGTCCAACTCTTTGCAACCCCATGAATCGCAGCACGCCAGGCCTCCCTGTCCATCACCATCTCCCGGAGTGCACTCAGACTCACGTCCATCGAGTCCGTGATGCCATCCAGCCATCTCATCTTCTGTCATCCCCTTCTCCTCCTGCCCACAATCCCTCCCAGCATCAAAGTCTTTTCCAATGAGTCAACTCTTCACATGAGGTGGCCAAAGTACTGGAGTTTCAGCTTTAGCATCACTCCTTCCAAAGAAATCCCAGGGCTGATCTCCTTCAGAATGGACTGGTTGGATCTCCTTGCAGTCCAAGGGACTCTCAAGAGCCTTCTCCAACACCACAGTTCAAAAGCATCAATTCTTCAGCACTCAGCCTTCTTCACAGTCCAACTCTCACATCCATACATGACTACTGGAAAAACCATAGCCTTGACTAGATGGACCTTAGTCAGCAAGGTAATGTCTCTGCTTTTGAATATGCTATCTAGGTTGGTCATAACTTTTCTTCCAAGGAGTAAGCGTCTTTTAATTTCATGGCTGCAATCACCATCTGCAGTGATGGGAGGGAATTATTCTATCCACCATATATTCCGTTCTCTGACCCTCAAAGATTCATGTCTGCCCCATATGCAAAATACTTTTACCCCATCCCCAAATCCCCTAAATTCTCAACCCATTACAGCATCAGCAAATCCAAAACTTTACCTATATTGCTGCAATTCAAAAGTTCCAAATACCATCATCTAAATCATCAGTGCAGGTGTGAGCTAGTTTCATTATAATCTGTCCTGGAGCAGAGTTCCTCTCCATGTGGACAAGTGAAGCTAAAGAAGCAAGTTATAAGCATCCAAAATATAAAGGTAAAACAGGCATAGACATTCTGATTACAAGAGGGAGAAATGACAAAGGAAAAAGAGTCATTGATCCCCCAAAATGTATGCATTCAGCCAGGCCAACTCCACTGGGCTTCAAGACCTAGAAATAATGTTCTGGTGCTCTCAGTTCCAACCTCTGGGTCCGTGGCTCTAACTCTGGGCCTGAGGCTCCATCTTCTGAGTCATCCTTCATTTTTTATGAAAGGTAACATGTGCTTAGAGCTGAGTAGTTTCATCAGCCTATTTCCTGCCTACAGAATTTTAGGGATCCAAGAACCTTCTTTAATTTTGTTCTCTGTCCCTTTTGGCCCAAGCTGGCAGTATTTCTGCTGGTATAAAATTCTCAAGAATTTGCCTCTTTCCCTTTAGACAAAAGTCCCTCACTAGATTCTTCCTAAATAATCCCACATCTATCTGCGGCTTCTGCTGGGATAGCTGAGGGGATCTATGTGTTATACACTTCATTTCTAAGAGCCTTCTGTGTAAATGAATATTCTAGCTTTTTTATTTCTCTGAGGCAGTAGCAAGAAGTTATCCGGCTACACTCTTAACTCTTTTCCAATAATACTCTTCCCTGAAAGGGAATCTGTTAATTTTAGCATCTTTTGCAATCTGGTTTAGCTGAAAAATTCCCAAATCATGAAGTCCCAGATCCTTTAAAAAAAAAAAAAAAAGAACAGTTCTCACTTCAATTTGTTTCTTTTCTCTTGTATTTTAAGCAGCAAGAAAATTAGGTCATACCTTCAACACTTTGCTTGGGAATTTCAGTTAAATGTTGAATCCCATCGTTTACCAGAGCTGCTTTCCACATTACTGTAGGCTGAAATTCTGCTAAGTTTTCCAGAATCCCCTTTCCTCCCTTCCAGTAACATGTTCCTCATTCCCTCTGAACCTTCAACAGCACCACCTTTAATATCCACATTTCTACTAACAGTCTATTGGTAATGATGTAGGTATTATCTAAGGCAAGTCATGTTTTCTCTACTGTGCTTCTCATCCCCTTCCAAGTCCTTGTTAGCAGAGTTATTACCACCTGTATTTCTATTAACAGTCTGTTCAAGGCAGTCTAAACTTTTTCTGTCATGTTCCTCAAAATTCTTCCAGCCTCTGCCCATTGCCCAATTAGAAAGCCAGTTCTTCATTTTCAGATACTTTTCTAATTAAAAAACTTTTTAGGGTTTTCCCTGGCAGTCCAGTGGTTAAGACTTCGCTTTCCAATCCAGGGGGTGGAGGTTTGATCCCTGGTCGGGAAGCTAAGATCCCACATGTGTCACAGTCAAAAGACCAAAACATTTAAAAAAACAGAGAAAGAAGCAATATTGAAACAGATTCAATAAAGACTGTAAAAATGGTCCACATAAAAAAAATTAAACAAAAAAACTTTTTAAATTGAAGTATAGTTTACATGCAATATTATGTTAGTTTCAGGTATAAACACAGTGATTTGACAATCAAATACATTATGAAATTATCATCAATACATGTCCAGTAACCATCTTTCACCACACAAAATTATTACAGTATCATTGACTATATTCCTTATGCAGTGTATTACGTCCCCATGGCTTGTTTATTTTCTACCTAGAAGTTTGTATTAATATTTCTTAATCCACTTCACCTATTTTGCCCAACTTCTCACTCCTTCCCCTCTCCCAAACACCAGTTTGTTCCATGTGTATCATTCTGTTTTTGTTTTGGCTTGGTTGTTCATTTGTTTTGTTTTCTAGACTTTATATATAAGTGAGATCATATGGTACTTGTCTTTCTCTGGTTTATTTTACTCAACATAGTATCCTTAGGTCCATCTATGTTGTCACCAATGGCAA
Organism: Capra hircus; assembly: GCF_001704415.2. NCBI lineage: Eukaryota > Metazoa > Chordata > Mammalia > Artiodactyla > Bovidae > Capra > Capra hircus. The sequence goes on along the minus strand of NC_030818.1, from coordinate 27,128,685 downwards.
AAATTTCCTTCTTTCACATTTTCAGGTATTCATTACAGCAACTTCCACTTATAGGTATCAAAATCTCTATTAATTTTCAGTGAGTATTAGTATTTTATCAGATTAAGGAAGTCCCCTTCTATTCCAAATTTGTTGAGTGTCATTAACATGGAAGGGCATTGAGTTCAGTTCAGTTCAGTTGCTCAGTCGTGTCCATCGGTCCATCTCTTTACGACCCTATGAATCACAGCACGCCAAGCCTCCCTGTCCGTCACCAACTCCCGGAGTTCACTCAGATTCACGTCCATCGAGTCCGTGATGCCATCCAGCCATCTCATCTTCTGTCATCCCCTTCTTCTCCTGCCCGCAATCCCTCCCAACATCAAAGTCTTTTCCAATGAGTCAATTCTTCTCATGAGGTGGCCAAAGTACTGGAGTTTCAGCTTTAGAATCATTCCTTCCAAAGAAATCCCAGGGCTGATCTCCTTCAGAATGGACTGGTTGGATTTCCTTGCAGTCCAAGGGACTCTCAAGAGTCTTCTCCAACACCACAGTTCAAAAGCATCAATTCGTCATCGATCAGCCTTCTTTACAGTCCAATTCTCACATCCATACATGACCACAGGAAAAACCATAGCCTTGACTAAACGGACCTTAGTCGACAAGGTAGTGTCTCTGCTTTTGAATATGCTGTCTAGGTTGGTCATAACTTTTCTTCCAAGGAGTAAGAGTCTTTTAATTTCATGGCTGCAGTCACCATCTACAGTGATTTTGGAGCCCCAAAAAATAAAGTCTGACACTGTTTCCACTGTTTCCCCATCTATTTCCCATGACATGATGGGACCAGATGCCATGATCTTCGTTTTCTGAATGTTGAGCTTTAAGCCAACTTTTTCACTCTCCACTTTCACTTTCATCAAGAGGCTCTTTAGTTCCTCTTTACTTTCTGCCATAAGGGTGGTGTCATCTGCATATCTGAGGTTATTGATATTTCTCCTGGCAATCTTGATTCCAGCTTGTTTCTTCCAGTCCAGCGTTTCTCATGATGTACTCTGCATAGAAGTTAAATAGTCAGGGTGACAATATACAGCCTTGATGTACTCCTTTTCCTATTTGGAACCCGTCTGTTGTTCCATGTCCAGTTCTAACTGTTGCTTCCTGACCTGCATACAGATTTCTCAAGAGGCAGGTCAGGTGGTCTGGTATTCCCATCTCTCTCAGAATCTTCCACAGTTTATTGTGATCCACATAGTCAAAGGCTTTGGCATAGTCAAGAAAGCAGAAATAGATGTTTTTCTGGAACTCTCTTGCTTTTTCCATGATCCAGTGGATGTTGGCAATTTGATCTCTGGTTCCTCTGCCTTTTCTAAAACCAGCTTGAACATCTGGAAGTTCACGGTTCACGTATTGCTGAAGCCTGGCTTGGAGAATTTTGAGGATTACTTTACTAGCATGTGAGATGAGTACAATTGTGCAGTAGTTTGAGTATTCTTTGGCATTGCCTTTCTTTGGGATTGGAATGAAAACTGACCTTTTGCAGTCCTGTAGCCACTGCAGAGTTTTCCAAATTTGCTGGCATATTGAGTGCAGCACTTTCACAGCATCATCTTTCAGGATTTGAAATAGCTCAACTGGATTTCCATCACCTCCACTAGCTTTTTTCGTAGTGATGCTTTCTAAGGCCCACTTGACTTCACATTCCAGGATGTCTGGCTCTAGATGAGTGATCACACCATCGTGATTATCTGGGTCATGAAGATCTTTTTTGTGCAGTTCTTCTGTGTATTCTTGGCACCTCTTCTTAATATCTTCTGCTTCTGTTAGGTCCAGACCATTTCTGTCCTTTATTGAGCCCATCTTTGCATGAAATATTCTCTTGGTATCTCTAATTTTCTTGAAGAGATCTCTAGTCTTTCCCATTCTGTTCTTTTCCTCTATTTCTTTGCATTGATCACTGAAGAAGGCTTTCTTATCTCTTCTTGCTATTCTTTGGAACTCTGCATTCAGATGCTTATATCTTTCCTTTTCTCCTTTGCTTTTCGCTTCTCTTCTTTTCACAGTTATTTGTAAGGCCTCCCCAGACAGCCATTTTGCTTTTTTGCATTTCTTTTCCATGGGGATGGTCTTGATCCCTGCCTCCTGTACAGTGTCACAAACCTCATTCCATAGTTCATCAGGCACTCTATCTATCAGATCTAGGCCCTTCAATCTATTTCTCACTTCCACTGTACAATCATAAGGGATTTGATTTAGGTCATACCTGAATGGTCTAGCGGTTTTCCCTACTTTCTTCAATTTCAGTCTGAATTTGATAATAAGGAGTTCATGATCTGAGCCACAGTCAGCTCCTGGTCTTGTTTTTGTTGACTGTATAGAGCTTCTCCATCTTTGGCTGCAAAGAATATAATCAGTCTGGTTTCGGTGTTGACCATCTGGTGATGTCCATGTGTAGAGTCTTCTCTTGTGTTGTTGGAAGAGGGTGTTTGCTATGACCAGTGCATTTGCTTGGCAAAACTTCGTTAGTCTTTGCCCTGCTTCATTCCGCATTCCAAGGCCAAATTTGCCTGTTACTCCAGGTGTTTCTTGACTTCCTACTTTTGCATTCCAGTCCCCTATAATGAGAAGGACATCTTTTTTGGGTGTTAGTTCTAAAAGGTCTTGTAGGTCTTCATAGAACTGTTCAACTTCAGCTTCTTCAGTGTTACTGGTTGGGGCATAGACTTGGATTACCGTGATATTGAATGGTTTGCCTTGGAGACGAACAGAGATCATTCTGTCGTTTTTGAGATTGCATCCAAGTACTGCATTTCGGACTCTTTTGTTGACCATGATGGCTACTCCATTTCTTCTGAGGGATTCCTGCCTGCAGTAGTAGATATAATGATCATCTGAGTTAAATTCACCCATTCCAGTCCATTTTAGTTCGCTGATTCCTAGACTGTTGACATTCACCCTTGCCATCTCTTGTTTGACCACTTCCAATTTGCCTTGATTCATGGACCTGACATTCCAGGTTCCTATGCAATATTGCTCTTTACAACATCGGACCTTGCTTCTATCACCAGTCACATCCACAACTGGGTATTGTTTTTGCTTTGGCTCCATCCCTTCATTCTTTCTGGAGTTATTTCTCCACTGATCTCCAGTAGCATATTGGGCACCTACTGACCTGGGAGTTCCTCTTTCAGTATCCTATCATTCTGCCTTTTCATACTGTTCATGGGGTTCTCAAGGCAAGAATACTGAAGTGGTTAGGGCACTACGGGCATTAGAATTTGTCAAATGGTTTTTTGTGTCTCTTGAAATGATCATGTGGCTTCTGGTCTGTCAACTTAAGAAGAGTGTGTCGGGGACATCCCTGGTGGCCCGGTGGTTAAGACCTCGCCTTCCAATGCAAGAGGTGCCAATTTGATCCCCGGTCAGGAAGCTAAGATCCCACATGCCTCACGCAGAAAAACCAAAACACAAAACAGAAACAATATTATAACAAATTTAATAAAGACTTAAATAAAAAGACTGTGTAGAGAGAAAGGAACCAGCCAAGGTGACAGAAACAGCCAGACATAAAAGGAAACCAAGTGACCCAGATATCACTGAAGCTGGTAGAAGAGAAGGCTTCAAGAGGGAGAGAGAAGCCACGACTGTCACTACTGCTGGGGCTTCCCTGGTGTCTCCAGTGGTAAAAAAAAAAAACTCGCCTGCATTGCAATGCAGGAGATGTAAGAGAAGCAGTTTCGATCCCTGGGTGGGGAAGACCTCCCTGGAGAAGAGCATGGTAGCCCACTGCAGTATTCTTGCCTCGAGAATCCCCATGGACAGAGGAGCCTGGCGGGCTACAGTCTATAGGGTCACACAGAGTTGAGTGCGACATACCAATGTACGCACGCATCAATACTACTGATGGGTAAGATAAAACAGGAGCTGAAAATTGCTCATTTTGATTGGCTTGTGGAGGTTGTTTGCAACCTTGATGATAGCCATTGCAGTGGATGAGACTAGGCAGAAGACCACTGAGAGTGGGATGACATTCCCTAGATTTCAGGGAATCTAGGATAAAAGCTGATGGAGAAGGAAATGGCAACCCACTCCAGTATTCTTGCCTAGAGAATCCTGTGGACAGAGGAGCCTGGTGGGCTGCTGTCCATAGGGTCTCATAGAGTCAGACACGACTGAACCGACTTAGCATGCATGCATGCATTGGAGAAGGAAATGGCAACCCACTCCAGTATTCTTCCCTGGAGAATCCCAGAGACAGAGGAGCCTGGTGGGCTGCCGTCTGTGAGGTTGCACAGAGTCGGACATGACTGAAGCAACTTAGCAGCAGCAGCAGCAGCAGTAGCAGGATAAAAGCTGGAGGACAGTGATTACTTTAAAGTGATTAGTATCAGGAGAACTTACTGGGCCTTTACACAGTGGATTTCAAATACATTTTAGCTGAAGCAGGAAAGACTAGAAGTATGTCCTCAGTGTCTAAGAGCCTAGAATACACTTCTCAGCTTTTTCTGGGTTCAAGAATGGACATTTCCAGACCTCAACTTTACAAACCAGTTCCCACCATTTGTGAGGCTACAACAGGCTCGCACCTGCTTCAATCCATGGATAAAGCCAACTGTGCCATGAAGTTGTCCCATCTCCATAACACAAGCAAGGCCTGGACCTCACAGCTAGAGATGCAATAAAATCCACATATAGTATCGATAGTTTTTTGACAACTCTTTAAAATGTGAAGTTTTTTGGTGTGGAGAGGGTTCCTAGCTTCGGCAAGGGACATTTCCAGTTAGCAACTGCATTGCCTTCTATGCCGAAAAGAAGTCCAGTTCTCTGGGCTCAGCCTTCTTACTCCATTCTTGGATGGGGCCCCTCACTTGACAGGACCCGAGGGACCCCAGAGCTCTGCTGCAGTGCTCATTTCCCTCTACCTGGCAGCCCTGTTTGATTGAACATTTCCCTGGGATATTTATGTGGAAACCAAAGAAAATACTCCAGGGTCGTTTTTAATAAGTGCCAATCCCTTCTAGGCTATCTGCAGCCATAAACATTTACGTCTAATATCCCAAAGAAAATGTTGATGCAGTCTGATGTGGGGGCGACAGCACACAGATTAGTCTAAACAAAAACATGAGGGTGACAGTTAGCTTTTTTTTTCTACATGAAGCTGCATTCACTCATTTTTGACATAAAAGTGCAATTTGCATATTCTTTCAAGTCTGTTTAGCTGCAACACATGTGTGTTTGGGGCACAGAAATTTAAAATTTATAAATTATTCAGAAACTACTGCCAAATTGTAATCAAGTGGTAGGAAAAACATTCTACACTGAATAGTTGTATGTTCAGAGGGGAGTTTTTCTCAGGCTTGGGAAACATTTTTAAATATACTGGTGCTTAATCAACTCAGAAAAAACTGGGGAAGAAATGTTTACCTTGTTAGTAACAATTTAGTATAGATGTTGAGGGGTTTTTTTTTTCTGTTTATTGAACCTTGCAGAATGAAATGATTTTAGTATTGTGACATTAAATAAATAAAGTACCTTCCAAGGGAAAACTAAACACAGTGATTAAGGTAAAGTAGGAAATTCTAATGCCTTTCTAAAAACCATTTTAAGCCCAGCACTGTAATTACTAGCAAGCAATCCAATGTAATTTAATGTATGTATAGTATACCTTGCAGAATGTAATATCCAAGATTAGTTGCAATTCATCTTTTATCCCTACCCCCCTCTTCTTCTCCTTCCTTATTTTGAGCATCTAGCAAATATTGTTCCAAAGGCCTATTTCTGCCAAGCTCTGTGCTGGGCACTCTAGGATCTAGGGAAGTTATATAACAAGATGGACACGAATATGATTAATGAGTAAATTATCAGCATGAGGGGTGGAGGGCTGGTGGACATTGGCAGGAGTGTTGAATGTGGACAGAAAGTGGAAGCACTTGCTCAAAATAGATGCAACGTGGGACTTCCCTGGAAGTCCAGTGGTTAAGAATCCACGCTCCCAATGCCGGGCTTCTGGGTTTGATCCCTAGTGGGAGAACTGGGATCCCACATGCCACACAGGGCAGCCAAAAAAAAAAAAAGATGGAATAGAGGGACTTCTTTCATTTCCCTACCAGAGCTGACAGATGGCAGATTGAAACTCACTGAAGCTGGACCATAATTATGGCTTCTCTTCCATAACTACACAATGTACAGACACGGATTGATGCAGCCAAATTCTGCTTTTAAAAAATGGCCTAATTCAGTCCAAATCCACTTCTGCTTTATTGTCTGGCAGTGCCCATTAGCAACCTCTGAGAAGCGGGACTGAAGTGGTAGGGGAGAAGGATTGCTAAGGCCATCTTTGAAAGCAGTCTGCCATAAATGAGAATCTTCCTCTAGTGGAACCAAGTTGTGAATGGGACAAATTTGGGGCTATTTGAACATCGAACAGAAAATGGCAATAAACTGCAATTCAGCAGGGTGGATTGTCAAAGAGAACTGAGGATTGGGGCTGACTTCTCTCATTCATAATTCCACTCATTCACTCTTTTCAGTTGCGCATGCATTCACTCATGCAAAGAACATTCATGGAACATCTAGTTGGCAAACGACAGGGTAGGAATAGGAGACAGGAATCCTGCCTTTATCTTGTCTGTGCTTAGGTAGATAAATACAGGGGAAATTGCTTTCAGAAGAGCCTCGAAAGATCAAGAGGAAAAGTTTGAAATAAGCAAAGTTTGTCTCAAGGCCTCTTGGTCAAGCTCTTGAGTGTTTTTGGTTATTTAACAAAAATTTTCCTTCACACAAAATTTCCTTGCATTTATTTGAAGGTGATTCGCCACCCGCCTCACCGTGTGGTTGCTGGTGTGCATATTTATTAGGCATGAATGTCTTTATTTTGCCTTAGTTTTTGAAGAATATATCATTTTACTAGCTCTAGGATTCAAGGTTGAGGATTTTTGTCTCTAAGCATTCTAAAGATGCTGTTCCATTGCGGTCTGGCTTGTACTCTAGTTTTTAAAAAATCATGATTCACGTCCGTGTTACCTTGTATATAATCTTTCTTTGTTGCTCTGCCTTCTCTTGCTATTTTCTTCTTATCTTTTTGTGCAGGTAAACATTTTCTATCAACAGGGGCATTCAGTGAGGAATCAAAGTCATGTCATTGCTTCAATTAAATTATCCAATATTCTGTCTAACTAAGCCTTCTTTGTCCTGACACTTTTAGAGATCATTTCACATATGACTCAAATTAGGGCCATCAGTCTACAAAGAGATTATTTGGAAGTCCTTTCAAAAGGAAAAATAAATAAAAGTCCTTAAGAAGCGATAAGGAAGAGTTAAAACTCTTTATTTGCAGCTGCCACAATTACATATGTAATCCCCAGAGAATCTATAACAAACTATTTGAACTAATAAGTGAGTTAATACAAGGTCAATCTATAAAATTATATTTCTATAAAAGAGCCACAAAAAATAGAAAATGAAAACTGAAAAACCATATAGCATTATAATAGCATCAAAATATAAAATATTTAGTGATAAATTTAACAAAATATGTACAAGACGCATTGCATACTGAAAATGCAACAACAAATTGCCGAGAGAAATTAAAAGGAGCTAAATGACACACACAGGCTCACAGATTGGCTGACTCAATATTGTTAAAGCATTAATTCTCCCTGAAATGATACATGAATTTAGTACAATCCCAATCAAAATTCCAGAAAGTTTATAGTGATTGAAATTGAAAAGTTGATACTAAAATTTACAGAGAAATGCAAGGGACCTAGAATAGCTAAGATAATCTTGAAGAACATAATTGAAGAATTCATACTACTGCATTTCAAGTCTTACAATGATGAAAATCTATAGTAATTAAGACAGAGTGATATTAATGACAAGACAGATAACTTGACCAATAATAACATAAAGTGTAGAAATAGACCCACTTTTACGCTCACTTGATTCACAAGGAAATATCATTGTAGTTCAGTGCAGGAAATAATGATCTTTCTAACAACTGGTGCTGAAACTTGGGATATCCATACTGGGGAAAAAAGTATGAACCCCTACCTCATACTCAGTTCAGCTCAGTTCAGTTCAGTCACTCAGTTGTGTCCGACTCTTTGCGACCCCATGAATCGCAGCACGCCAGGCCTCCCTGTCCATCACCAACTCCCGGAGTTCACTCAGACTCATGTCCATCGAGTCAGTGATGCCATCCAGCCATCTCATCTTCTGTCATCCCCTTCTCCTCCTGCCCCCAGTCCCTCCCAGCATCAGGGTCTTTTCCAATGAGTCAACTCTTCACATGAGGTGGCCAAAGTATTGGAGTTTCAGCTTTAGCATCAGTCCTTCCAATGAACTCCCAGGACTGATCTCCTTTAGAATGGACTGGTTGAACCTCCTTACGGTCCAAGGGACTCTCAAGAGTCTTCTCCAACACCACAGCTCAAAAGCATCAATTCTTCGGTGCTCAGCTTTCTTCACAGTCCAACTCTCACATCCATTCATGACTACTGGAAAAACCATAGCCTTGACTAGACAGACCTTTGTTGGCAAAGTAATGTCTCTGCTTTTCAATATGCTATCTAGGTTGGTCATAACTTTTCTTCCAAGGAGTAAGCGTCTTTTAATTTCATGGCTGCAGTCACCATCTGCAGTGATTTTGGAGCCCAAAAAAATAAAGTCTGACACTGTTTCCACTGTTTCCCCATCTATTTCCCATGAAGTGATGGGACTGGATGCCATGATCTTCATTTTCTGAATGTTGAGCTTTAAGCCAACTTTTTCACTCTCCTCTTTCACTTTCATCAAGAGGCTTTTGAGTTCCTCTTCACTTTCTGCCATAAGGGTGGTGTCATCTGCATATCTGAGGTTATTGATACTACATACAGGAATTGATTTGAGATAAATCATAGATTTAAACATGAAAGGTAAGACAATAAGGTTTCTAGAAGCAACTGTAGAAGAATATCTTCATGACCTTTAAGTTAGCAAAGATTTCTTAATCAGGATGCAACAAGGCAGTAGCCCTAAATGAAAATAACTGATTAACTGAACTTCACTAAAATTGAGACTTCTATTCATCAATAGAAATCATGAAGAGGATAAAAACCAAGCCCCAGACAAATATCTTTAAATAGATAGGACAATGTACTCACATCTGGAATCTATAAAAGACTGCTACAAGTCAATAAGAAAATTCAAACAGTCCAATTTTAAATGTATAAAAACATTGAACTGGCATTTAAAAAGAGAATATCTAAATGGCCAATGGGCATATGAAAAGGTGTTGAATGTTACTACTTACCAAGTAATTGTAAATTGAAACCTAATGAGATAGTTTTTGTATAGCGCAGGAAGCTCAGCTCAGTGCTCTGTGAAGACCTTGAGGGGCTGGATAGAGGGGTGGTAGGAGGGAGGGTAAGGAAGGATTGTACATGTGTATGCAGATAGCTGATTCACTTTGTTGTACAGCAGAAACTAACACAACATTGTAAAGCAATTATATTCCAATAATAAAATTTTTTTAAAGAGCCCTAAAAGAACACAAAAAGGAAAGAAAAAACTGAATGAGATGCCACTGAGAACCCACTAGAATGATAATGAGATATCGCTACACATCCACTAGAATGACTGTAACTAAAGACTGAAAATACCAAATGTCCCTGAGGATATGCAGCCCCTGGACCTCTCAAACACTGATGGTGGGAGTGTATAACCACTTTGGAATATTATTTGATAGTATCTATTAAAGTAAACATGTGCACACTCTGTATTTCAGCAAATCTACACCCAGTTGTACACCCAACTGAAGGGTGAACATATATTCACAAAAATACATGTACAAGAATCTTCGTATACCTTTAATCTCAATAGCCCCAAACAAGAAACAACCCAAAGACTTGTCAATAGGAGAACAGATTCAAAAATTGATAAATTGTGGTATATAGTATATAAATATTTATGTGTATGTGTACACATACCTAGGGGCTTCCCAGGTGGCGCTAGTGGTAAAGAACCCACCTGCCAATGCAGGAGACATAAGAGACAAAAGTTCCATCCCTGGTTTGGGGAGATCCCCTGGAGGAGGCCATGGCAACACACTCCAGTATTCTTGCCTGGAGAACCTCACGGACAAGTGCTGCGGCCAGCGCAGCAGGTAGGGATCGAAAATGGTTGATGCACAGATTGGGAAAAAGGAACTAGAGACAGAATTAATGTTTTAAAGATGGGACCAGGGGACTCAAGACTTCTTGGGTCAAGAGCCCTGTTCCTCGGAGCCACAGCACTCTTATTTAGTGTCTTGGCAAGCAGAAAGTATCTGTTGTGCTACAATGAAGTCAGCCTCCTGTGTCCTCGGTCACATCTCCTATTTTATTGATTACTTTAAACTATCTTGGTTATTTTCTTGTACAAGGGCTATCACCTAGAGTCATAGACCCACATATGCCTTGGGAAAACATCTTAGTGTGTGCACAAGCAGTGTTCTGAACTTGCACTGACCCAGCGTTCCAAGGTCCACATTATGTTTTTCCCTAGCTTAGCAGGGCATGACAACCCCAGCTGATCAACCCAATGTACTTTTATTTGAGTTATGGTATATTTTGCTTTTATTCTTTTCCCATGGTGATTTTCTCATGGCTTAGCCAGAGCAACAGGCAGCAGACTATTAAGCCCTGCAGATGAGAGGCCTGGCAGGCTAGAGTCAGACACTACTGAAGAGACTTAGTATGCACACATGCACACAAACGTAGACATATCCATATACACATATGCACACACACAATAGACTACTGTAAAATACAAACTGCTAATAGTGCAACAAAGTGAATAAATCTCAAGATATTATATTGAGTGGAAGAATCCAGACACTAAAATGCATACTGCATGATTTGGCTTACATTAAATTCACAAGGAGGTGAAACTGTTCCCTGTTGATAGAGAAATGAACAATAGTTACCTCAGGAGTTAGTGTAGATGGAGGAGCATGAGAATCTTTGAGGATATAGGAAAGAACACATATCTTGACCTAGGTATATGTATATATGCAGAAAAATTCATCAAGATGAACACAAGATTAAATATTTATACACTTGACTGTATGTATGTTATACTTCAATAAAGATAGTTGACTAAGAAAAAGAACGGAGAAGGCGATGGCACCCCACTCCAGTCCTCTTACCTGGAAAATCCCATGGACGGAGGAGCCTGGTGGGCTGCAGTCCATGGGGTCTCGAAGAGTCGGACACGACTGAGCGACTTCACTTTCACTTTTCACTTTCATGCATTGGAGAAGGAAATGGCAACCCACTCCAGTGTTCTTGCCTAAGAATCCCAGGGACAGGGGAGCCTGGTGGTGGGCTGCCGTCTATGGGGTCGCACAGAGTCGGACACGACTGAAGTGACTTAGCTTAGCTTAAGAAAAAGAAAGAAAAAGAATTTGAACACAATATCACACTAATGAGCTTTTAAAAAGGACTTTCCTTGTAATACTTCGTTTCTTTAAACATGAGTTCAGGGGCTTCCCTAGTGGCTCAGTGGTAAAGACTCTGCCTGCCAATGCAGGAGACACGGGTTCAATCCCTGGTCTGGGAAGATCCCACATGCCACTGAGGAACAAAGCCTGCACACCACACGATTGAGTCTAGAGCCCAGGAGCCACAACTACTGAGCCCGCACACCACATCAAGAAGAGAAGCCACTGCAATGAGAATCCCATGCACTGCAGCTAGAGAGGCGCCCCCGCCGGCTGCAACTAGTGCAAAGCCACTGCGGCAACGAAGACCCAGCACAGCCAAAAATAAACAAAATTATATTTTAAAAAAGCATAAGTTCAGGACAATAAAAACTCTATGTGTATATGAATATATACGATAAAAGTTTCATTGAAGATAGCAAAACTATTTCCTAAATGTAGATGGAAGAGTACCCTTCTGAAAAACATACAGAATCCACACAAAGAAAACTGTAAAACTTTCCTGGAGAGATATTTATATCTTGAATAAGTGGAAAAACATGTCATATTTCTAGGAGAAAAAAATCTAATACTGCTTCACTACCAATTCTTCCTCTTCAATACCAATTATGTTACATTTTTAACATTATCCCCAAATAAAATCCAAACAGAAAATGTTTGAATTTAATAAAAAATTATCCTATAGTTCATAGAAATAGAATAGCTGCAATATTTTAAAACAAGGGTGATGATAGGGGCCTTCCCCTACCAGGCACTAAAACTGAAATAATGTAAAGCAGAAATAATAGCACAAAACAAACAATCAGAGCAACAGGATGGAAATTCAGTAAGGTGCAGTTGGTAAAGAATCCACCTGCCGATGCAGAAGACACAGGAGACACAAGTGCAGCCCCTGAGCTGGGCATATCCACTGCAGTAGGAAATGGCAGCCCACTCCAGTATTCTTGCCTGGAGAATTCCATGGACAGAGGAGCCTGGTGGGCTGCAGTCCATGGGGTCACAGAGAGTCGGACACGACTGAGCGACAGAACGCAAGCACACACGCAAAGAGAGCTTCTCAAATCAGTGGGAAAGTCTAGATTATGTAATGAATAAGGGCAGTGGCCTAGGAATTTATAAAGTTAGAAACTTATCTGTTACACGCTTAAAACACATAAATTCAGGATGGGTTAATTATTTAAACTCTAAAAATAAAGCTGCCAGAAAGCTGATGGGCTAAACTGTTATAAGAAGCCTCCGGATTTCCTACCCTACTTCCAAACACATAGGATTTCTAATTTAAATACAGTTCAGTGATCAGTGATGTGTGCTGAGTCATGTCCAACTCTTTACAACCCCACAGGTTGTAGCCTGCCAGGCTCTTCTGTTCACGGAATCTTCCAGGCAGGAATACTGGCGTGGGTTGCCAGTTCCTACTCCAGAGGATCTTCCCGACCCAGGAATCCAACCAGTGTCTCTTGCGTCTCCTGCATTGGCAGGAGAATTCTTTACCACTGCACCACCCTGGTTATACCTTAAATATAGTTCATACCTGGCCTATCTCAGGACAAAGAGGGAATTCACAAAGGAAATCCAACTATAAAAATAGTTGACTAAAAAAAAGAGAAAGAAAAATTATTTGAATACAGTATCACACTAATGAGCTTTTGAAAAGGAAGTTAAAACCAAAGCAGTAAAAGGCAATTAGGAACCAAATGGCCAACAATGTTATTAGCACCAGATATATGTCCAAGGTAGTCAGGTTTTAAATGAGGTGCTTAGCCTAATTACATTAATGGAATTATCGATAAATAATTATCTTACGCTAGGTTACATCTACCACCTTACTATTTACTTTCTATTTGTCCCTCAGCTGTTTTTGTTCACTTTTCCCACTTTTCCTGACTTTTTGGAGATTATTTTTTAGCATTCCATTTTATCCCCTTTATTGGACTTTTAGTTTTACCTCTTTGTTTTATTTTTGATTCTTACTCTAGGGATTGCAGTTTGCAACTTTAACATTTCAGAGACTAGAATTTATCACTATTATGCTGTTTCACATGTAGTGAAAAACTAAATGACAATAAATTTTCATTTAGCTCTTTCTGTGCTTTGTACTATTGTGGTCATATATTTTACTTTTACTTATGTCATAAACCCCATGAGAGATTATTTTTATTCTTTTTGCTTTAAACTGTACTTTAAAGAAATTGAAGAAAGAGACAAAAAAAAAAAAAAAAAAACCTATTTATCTCCATGCTTGCTATTTCCTGAAACTCTTGATTTCTTCCTGTTCATTTGTGTTCCTATCTGGGATTGCTTCCCTTCAGTTTGAAGAACTTCCTTTAGCACTTCTTGTTTTGAGGGTCTGCTGGCTGTAAATTCTCTCAACTTTTGCTTATCTGAAAATATCTTTCTTTATTTTGCCTTAATTTTTGAAGAATGTATTATTTCACTAGCTCTAGGATTCAAGTTTGAAGATTTTTTTTTTTCTTTCAGCATTTTAAATATACTGTTCCATTGTGGTCTGGCTGGGCTGTGCTGTTTCTAATTTTTAAAGGTCATAATTTGTATCCAAGTTACTGTGTATGTAATCTTTGTTGCTCTGCCTTCTTTTAAAATTTTCTCCTTATCTTTTTGAGAAATTTTACAATAATATGTCTAGGTATCAGTATTTATCCCATTTGAGGTTTGTTAAATTTCTCATCTAATTTGAGAAAATTGTTTTTCACCTAATTTGGGAAATATTTGGCCGTGGTTTTTTGAAAACTTTTCTATCATATTCTCTCTCTTTTCTGACTCCAGTAGTGTATGTTAGATGATTTGATATTATTCCATGTGTCACTGATGATTTGTTACTTTTTAGAATATTTTTCTCACTTTGCTTCTGTTGGATTAGTTTGTATTGCCCGTCTCCAAGTTCATGGATCCTTCATTCTATAATACCCAAAGTTCTACCTGCTTTTAATCCCATTGAGTGGAGTGATTTCAGATTATTTATTTTTCAGTTCTAGAATTGTCATTGGGTTCTATATTGGAGTGACCATTTTTTTCTGAAATACTCATATAATTCTTAATTCATTTATGCATCTTTTCCTATAAATTCTGTAACATAATAGTTATTCCCTGTCTTAAATTGAGGGGCATTCCACAACATGCTGGATTGTGCTCTTTAAAATCAAGACCATGGAAAGAATTGGAAACTGTCTCAGGTCGGAGAGAACTAAGGAGCATGACAACTAGACACAAGGCGTGATCCTGCCCTCCGTTTCCAGTCTCTGTTGTCCACAAGCCCGGCCTCAGATGGGAACCTACTTACCACCCCCACCAGGCCCCACAGCTCGGGCCAGGAGAGCCATCGACTCTACCTGATTTTCCGCCCCCAAGAGAGTCACTTCCAACAACAAGATCACGGGGCGGGGTCACTTCACCCACTGCTCTGAATCTAGTGAATTAATAAGAATTGCTTAACAGTAAAGAGAGTAATTTACCAAGAAAACATAGCTATTATAAATTTCATGGGCTTGCAAACTACTATAAACTCTCTGGGAAATGATGTGTTATTATATCAAAAGCCATACCTTAAAATAACTTTCAAATCATGAAATTTCATTTCTTGGAAAGTATCCTAAAGAAATAGTTGTGCGGGGCTTCCCTGGTGGCTCAGTAGTTAAAAATCCACCTGCCAATGCAGACGACGTAGGTTCGATCCTGAATCTGGGAAAATCCCACATGCCTCGGAGCAATTGAGCTCCATGGGCCACAGCAATCGGTCCTGTGCTTTAGAGCCCGGGAGCCGCAACCCCTGAGCCCGCACACCACAGCTGGTGAAGCCCGCACGCCCTAAAGCCTGTGCAACAAAAGACGCCATTGCCATGGAAACCGCACACCCAGCTGGGGAGCTGCCCCGGCTCTCCGTAATCAGAGAAAGGCCTATGCAGCCACGAAGACCCAGAACAGTCAAAAATAAAGATAAACAAATAAATCTACAAAAATAATTGTGCAGGGTAAGTGAAGATAAATATAAAAGGATGTGCCATTGTTAGCTGTTGTTAGAACCAGGGACTCTGGCATTTAGGTTCAAATCGTGTCTGTACCTCAGTTTTCTGATCGGTAACATCAGGAGAAGAACGATCTCTACTTCACAGGGGTGTTATAAATATTAAATGAGGACATACCACGTCATATGCTTAAAAGAGAAGCTGACGCATAATGACGAAAGCAAGCGCTAATGTGGTGTCTAATGTGTTCTGAGTGATGGAGACTCACTAACTCACTTCCCTTTTATAGAATCTTCTAAGACAGATGCTATCATTATTCTCACCTTGGTGATGAAGAAACTGAGGCACAGAGACATTAAGTAACTTGCCAAGGTTATATATTTAGTAAATATACGGGCAGGATTTGAACTCAAGCAAATTAGCTCCTGAGTCTGTGTTCTTAACCTCTATGCTATGATTACTAAGCTGCAGTATTGGACGCAATACAAATGGAGATTTTGATAAGTAATTTATTCATAAAATGGAATACTGTCCATCTGTTTTCAATGACAATGTAGTGGATAATAAAAATAGCTAAACTTTATGAGGTAATTTACTATGTTAAAGACACTATTATAAGCATTTTATTAATCAATTAATCCTCAAAAATGTAAGAAGGAGTTATTTTATTCCCTTCCAGATAAGAACATCAAGGCACACAATGTGGGTCACTTGCCCAGTAACCCATGGCTGATCTGGCAGACAGGACTAGGGTCCATGCAGTTTGAATCTAACCTTTATTCTTCGCACTACACCAGAGATATAGACACACAAACTCGGCAGCCTGCCTCCCTCAGCCATCTGCTAAATGACATCCCGCCCACCCCTCCTCTCCCAATTATTCCCAGCCCACAACAATACTTAGAATGTCCCTCTTTCTCTCATCTCCCACACTAGATCAAGTCTTGTCCAAGTCTGTCCCCAAGATGTATCTTAAATCTGCCCATGCATTTCCATCCTCTCCATACCCCTCATCTCTTCTTGCTGTGAAGATTGTAGTGACCTCTTTTACGGATCTTATTTACCCACGTCTCTATCCAGTGCTCATATCCACTCCTAGACAGCTTCTGGGAAGATCCTTCCAAAGTGTTTTAAGGAATAAAAAATGTTTTATTCCTTCTCTTAAAATTATGGGACGTTTTTACACAACAGTTTGCTTACAGTCTACACTTTTTAATACACCCTCCAAGGTCTCTCATCATCAGTCTTAGCCCTCCTTTGTCACCTCCTTGAACCACCTCTGCCCAAGGCTTCTTCTTGTGCTTGATTCCTTTCCTCCTCGAGGCCGCCACATTGTGTCAGGATGACTCCTCCCCAGGCAGTTCACAGAGCTGATTTCTTCTGATTTCAAGGATCACTGGACGAAATAGATCTGACCCACCAGTCCAAAGCAGTCACCACTAACTCTAATTTTCTCTCTCAGATATTCTCTCTTTTTTTCATGATACTTAATTCTTTCAGTCAACAAATATTTATTGAGCACCTACTGTGTGTCCCCTGTAGCTCAGTTGGTAAAGAATCCGGCTACAATGCAGGAGACCTGGGTTTAATTCGTGGGTTGGGAAGATCCTCTGGAGAAGGAAATGGCAACCCACTCTAGTATTCTTGCCTGGAGAATCCCACGGACTTAGCATGCCAGGCTCCTCTGTCCATGGGATCACAAGAGTTGGACAAGACTTAGCAACTAAACCACTGTGTGTCGGATATAGATACAATGTGTCCGACACATTCTAGGTATAGGGAATAGAGCAGTAAAGAAAACAGAGCTCATCGAAGTTGGCAATTATAGTTTAATTTATGTATTTATGGATTGAGACAACATAAACATAGTATATATTTTTGCTTTATTCCCATAGATACAGAAAACCCAGGAAGGAAAATGGGATTCCCGTCCCCCAGTTCCCAAAGCAGCTTGACCTTTGCCATTTCAAGACTAGGTTTGAGGGAGGGTCTCATCTCCCAGGTGTCGGTGGGTGTCTGAGCAGGCCAGGGAAGGAAGGAATGGAAACTGATGTTTTGGAGAGAAGGCAGAGGGGTTTGTGCCAGGAAACTGAGTAATTCCCAGGCACAGAAGGCAGTGGGGGTGAAGGCTTCCTTTGAGGTTGGAAAGGCTGTGCGTCCAACTCCGAAGCAGCCTGGGCTAGTGGGAACCCACATGGGGGGTTGATGGGAATAGCAGAAGGCTGGGAGCCAGAGATGCTCACAAAGCAGTCAGAGCAGAGGACCACAGGGACTGGTAGTGGGATGAGCATGCGAGAGCCGCCTCCGATTTTCTAGCCACAAAAACCCCAGGATTTTGGGACAATTCATGGGAAAGGAAATGACCCCAACAACTAACGCTGAACTTAGTGCCGACCATGGCATGGGTGGCGTTAAAGCCAGATTTGATGGGATTCGAGGGGAATAACTCTTTCACACCAAGTGTCTTGAGCAGTTCCAACCAGCTGCTCTGCCCACCATGTACCACCTCTCTGGGCTCAAGCTGGTTGTTTCCAGTGTTGTATACCCAGGGCCTAACAGAACATTCAGCCCCTAGGGACTCAGTAAGTGATTATTAAATGAGAAACTCTGGGAAATTACACATTTTAAAAATGGTAACATGACTCACACTGGAGAAGGGATTATCAGTGACTTTTAAATGAAAATTGAGTTAATCGAAGTTACAAATGCCCATATCTTTTGACCTTAAGCTATCATTTCTAGGAATTTATCCTATGGATATAAGAGCATATGTAAAAAAATTATGTGTATACAAGGTACTTGTTTGTAGACTTTTTTGTAATTGTGACAGGTTGGAAACAATTCAAATGTCTATCTGCAGCTGACTTATTAAATAAATACAATGAAATACTACTATACAGCTGGAAAAAAATGGAAAAGTCTCATATAATGAAAAGGCATGATCTCTAGGATATATCACTAAATGAAAAAACAATCGATTGAACAGTATGTAAATATGACATGCAAAAAGGAAAAAAGAGAAGGTGGTATATACTTGTTTGTGAGTGACATATCTCTGGAATGTTAACACAAAACTGATAATGCTGGTTACCTTTAGAAAGGGGAACAGGGTGGCTAGAGTGGGGTGGGAGGGGTTTTGCTGATTATATTTTTGTTTTGCTTAGATTTTGAATCATATTAATGTGTTTCCTCTTAAAATAGTTAAAATACCAACAAAATCATCATTTTCTTTTTCATCTCTTTTTAATTGTCTTAGAAATGAGACTACTTGCATTAATTTATTTTATTTTTTTAAAAAAGATGTAACAACAGAGAGCCATTGACAGAAAGTTAGGCCTAATTGAAAAGAAAAAAATGTACATAATTTTTCATCTGGAAATGTGTTTTAAGGTGCCCCTTTGTATTAAGGATGTTCAACCAAATGTGGCTGAGTCTTTTCATCAATGGAACTAGTAATAGGGATCACATAGGGGACTGTATTTTTTAAAACATGTCCTGTGAATTCCTCTAAGTAGAAGTGATTTAGAAATCCACTTATATTGTAGCCTTCTCTTCAGACTTTATTGTCACCAACATCTGCTTTTTAAAAGAAACCAGCTTTCATCCTGGGAATACTCCTGAAACCTGTCAAAGCTGCTTTCAGGAACCCAAGTGTCTACAGTCTGGGGGAGCAGACTGCAGCCCACGTGCACACCAGAGGCTGGGCCTGGACTGGCACAGAAACCAGGGTGAAGGGCTAGGCCCCAGAGTCCCCATGAGATAAAATCAGAGTACTGAGTGGTTGGGAAAACAGGGGTCGTGATTCCTCAGTGCTTTTAAGATATCGTTAGTTTACTGGCCAAAACAAATGAATACTCCAGACTGACTAAAATAGCCCTAGCATCCTCAAAGTCCCACCTCCTTGTAATTCCTTTGTGCCACCTGCCCTAATGGGCTTTCCAGTCTTCTGAGACATCCTAAATGTCCCCACTGTTTGGGGGTCACACTGTGGGTTATATGCTGTCCTTATTTGATAATCAATAGATGACACCTTCTTTAATTATATCCTCCCCACAGAAAAGGGGGCAGGACTAGGGGAGCGCATTTCAGAGTCCACTTGGACTCCCTTGGAAGTTACAGGAGGCCATGGGGCAGGCAGTTGGCAGACAGTTTATCCTCTTTCTCTCTACCCAATTCACCCTTCATCACCGGTGGCTGGGGGTGGATGGGTGGTTGAGGGGAGGGTTTTATTGTGTTGTCAATGCCCATGTTGTGGAGCGAATGGTCTATGCTTCTGGATTGTTCTTATTGTCTCTAACTGTCTAGAAAGAGTTTTTGTCTAATGTGGCCCAGCTGGTCTCTGCCATATACCAAGGTCCACTCAGAGACAGACAAAGCCAGAAGTCAGGGTCAGACAGAGACTTAGGGTGTCCTGGGCCCCATCACTGGCACCTTCTGAAACTGGCAGCCCTTAAACATTCATTAAACAAATGGAGTAAACAATAAGAGAAGTGGATGAAGAGCAGAGAAAGGCACCTAGTTTTGCCCCCAACTCACAAAGTAAGCTCTGCTGCGCACACTCACCTCCCCTCATCACCCCCAGAGATGCTAGCAATCATCCATGTTGCTGGAGTACACACATTCTGTGGCTTATCAAACTATTCTTCTAACTGTTCCCAAAGCCCTCCTTAAAAGCATTAATTTTATCCTACAAATATTTATTGAGCACCTATACAGGCTGGAGATACTGCAATGAATCAAATGGTTGGTAGCCCCATAAGTAATTACATTTATTTGGCAAATGTAATATCTGAGAGGCATCATTCTGAATCCTCTACAAGACTCACTTATTTTATCTTCATTAACAGCCCTTTGAGTTCAACTCTTTTTACCTGATTTTACAGATGGGGAAATTGAGGAGCAAAGTTACGAACTTAAGAATCAAAGCAGGATTTAGACCTGGATAATCTGGCTTCTTCATTGAAATGTTTAACTTCCAAAAGACAAAGATGAAGTCCATCTGCTCCATCTCATCTGTTACTCCCTGTGGATCAGAACCTCTTAACCCAGAATGTCCTCAGGGCAGAGCGTGACTCAGTTTTCCTCTGCAGGAGCAGACAAAAGGGGTGGAGCTCCCTACCCCACCTCCTCACAGATGACTGAGCAAAAGTGGAGCAGGGCTTCACTCCAAAATCTTGTGGATTCAGTTCTCTCTGGGGATAACTTTGAACTTGGGGCTAGCACAAGGCAACATCTGAAATTCTCAACACCCACCTCAGACATGCTCCAGTCCAGCGAATCTATAGTTTTTTGTGTGTTGATTACATGTTGAAAGAGTAATGTTTTAGATGTACTAAATTAAATGAAATATACCCATACAATTAATTTTACCTGTTTCTTTTATTTTTTAGTGTGGCTTCTAGAAATTTTTAAATTTCCTGTTATGTGTCTGATATAGTATTTCTGTAGAACAGAGGAAGCCCTAGACCCTCCTTTCCCTCAAAACAAATTAAAAGATTGGGGAGGGACAGTGGAAGGGTTTGGGAAAGAAACAAAGAGAACTCTGCCAGAAAGAAAGATCCTGACAGCCTCCAGAAAGTCCATGATGTGGACTTTCCATTATAACTGCGGTGAGTGTGTACTATGTGTCAGGTATTGTTGCATGAACTCCATCATCACTACATTCCCATAGCGGAAGTGCTTTATTAGCTCCACTTTACAGATGAAGCAGCTGGGGCACAGAGAGGTTAAGTAACTAGCCACAGGTCATTCAGCTGGTAAGTGGCCAATTCAGTTTTTAACTCAGTCTGTCTCTAGAGTCTGATCTCTAAATTCCCATGACTGACTGCTTCTAATTTTAGATTATTGCTATCAGTCCAATCCTCCTGTGTATCAGTGTCAGGTTGAATTCCACTCTCCTCCTCGTCTGAATATTCACGGCTTCACTTCCCTCTCGTCACATCTCACATTCCTTACCTCAGCAACTGCTTCCTCCAAGTTCTGTCCACCAGCCCCCACCCTCCCACCTAGCCCAGACAGAGTGCCCCCAGCATCCGGGGAAGAACTTTCCAAATGGAAGTGATGGGACTTTTCTGAACCTCTAAAAATAAAATGTGATTTTAAAGACTGTCCAGCCAGGACAAGTATCAGCATGGTTGGATAGGGTAGGGTGGGTAAGGGAGGTAAGAGGAACGGGAGAAAAGATATTCTTTACCACTACAAAGTATAACAGACAGGGATTGTGACCTTCCTTGTTCATTTAACAAATGGAGCAGAGGCTGGGACAAATGTCAGAGGCAGAGTCGAGGAGCTCTGTGCTAGGGCATGGGGGGAATCCAAATGAGAGGTTCGTGGTGGGGTCTGTAATTTGGTGAAATGGCAACTACATGGGGATGTAACACATTCAGGCAGTTCACTGACTCAGGCAGCATCCTGTCTCTGCTCACTCAACTATCTGCTCCTGGGCATCTGTGTATAGCTCTCTCCTCATCAGAGCCCCACACCCAAGTTTTGCCACCTGTGTCTTCAGAGAACACAGCAGGAACACATGATACCTGCCCCTGTGGAAGAGTCAGATAAGGCCAAGGGACTGCTCATCAGCAGGCAGTTTGTAGAAAAGTCTAATTGGATGGGTGAGAGGCTGGCCAAGACCTGTTCTTACTCGGGTTCCCCTCCTCCCGCCAAGGGCAGAGGGAGGACTCTGCACCACTATATGGATGAGTCAGAGGCTGGACTAGACATGCCCTCTACACAGCACCCAGCCTGGTTGTGACCAGTTTGGGCCTTCAACACGGAAGGTGTCAATTTGGAGAACCTGCTGCAGAAACTCAAGCCAGATGAGCCCCACCTTGGTCAGAAGGGTGGTGCACAGCCAATCTACAGCAGCTCCGGGTTGCATTCCTAGAAGCATCCCTAGGTGTTTGCCGAGCCACGAAGTCCTGAAATCTTTGCTCACCTGGGGACAGCTAGTACTGACCTTTAGGGAGACAACAGATATGGCAGCCAGATGAACTTCCTGGCTAGTGACAGAGTCAGGGACCGAGGAGTAAGATTGGAAGAAGAAATTCAACTGAACAAATATGGACTGAGCAAATACCATGTGCCAAGCCCTGCAGTTGAGACCTAGACGTCCCAGCACACAAGATGAAGACTAGGTAACCCTATGAAAAAAGACGTATTGGAAGGGAGGAGCAGGTAGGAGGACTGTGCTGAGGAACTGGGCTGCCCATGAGCCAAGATGGCAATGGAGCCCGACCGTGAGGAAGACACTCGGACTTTGGGGAGGGCACTCCAGACATAGAGGATGGGAGAGTCACGCAGGACATTCAGGAAACAGTTGGCAGAGCTGAGTGGAAGACGGAGGTGGAGCAGGAGGTGGGGCAAAACCTTGGAGGGCCCCATGGGTCTTATTAAAGTCTGGAATGTCTTCTCTAGGAAAGACGGAGCATCAAAGTTTTACAGGTGGGAAACCGTGTTTAAGGAGGTGGCTGGGGACCCTGTGAAGAAAGGTAGGTGGGCAGTGAGGGGAGAATGAGAGAAGGGGAATGATTCCCTCACCCACACTTATAAAATCATTAGCCCTTCATCAATGGCCGCATGGGGTTAAGCCTTGGGTTTTCAAATGACAAGGTATGGCCTTTGGCATTTCAGGCGTGAATGCTCGAAAGGTTCAGGATTTCATGGACCTGGAGCACCTGGGCACGGTTTGGGGACTTGGATGGGAAGCCTAGGATGGACTCCGTCTGCAGCGGGACCCAAGTGTCCCACCAGTCAGATGGCAGCAGGTGACCATTGGCACTAACTCTTCATACCTCTTGCTTCTCTCTCAGCAGCATCTAATCCTGCACTAAGGCCCAAGCTGCCTACCTCTGCCAGTTCTGACAGTAAAGTTTTGCTCCATGAAGCCCAAATGGGACCGATTTCAAATGAGGAGGAAAAACAAATAAAACCACTATGACCAGAGAGTAAACAGGTCATGCGAGGGGCTGAGCAGGCTTCATATGTTCATAACGGATAAAACCATTCATTCTAAAGAAGGAATCAAACTACTTCACGGTTTTATTTCATTTGTTTATGGATTTATTGTAGGAAACCAAAAGTGAGTTGTCTTCCCTCACCTCTTGGATCAATACTTTAGAAACAAAAAGCTTTTAGATTTGCGGGGGGCAGGGGGATAATTCTGCAATTGAGTCAAGTTAAAAATGTTACTAAAAGGGCCCTATTCTTTCCTATCCCCTCACCCCACTCTCCAAGTGAGGTGTTTGGGAGGGCAGGTTTGGGAGAACTGGGAGCATTTGTGCATCCCTGCCTCCCGACCAGCGGCCAGGGTCCCCAGTGCCCCCCTTTCGGCTGTGGTCCTGTGAATGGCAGATTCCTCTGTCCGGGTCAGGTTTCCAATCACCATAGAAACAAACTCGAGGCAGTTTCATTAATCATTTAGAGCAGAGAAGTCTAGGTCAGTCTGATTGCAGCATATAGGGTATCATCTCCCGGCCACATGGGACTCAGTCGATTTGAATTAAAAAAGATTAAGCTGCCCTGGGCTGCCTGGCCCCATCAGTTGAAGTTCTCATGTAACAGTGGTCTCTGGAGCCATATGGATTAGTGAGTGAAGCTATGCATTTATGTGGCAGGATTCAGTGAAACATTAGATGGCTGCAGGTGTCTGACGGGAAGACGACAGGAATCACATACAGTTGGGTTTTTTTTTTATACTTGTTGCTGTTCTTTTGAAACTGGAAACAATAACTCAGTTTTATTTCTCCAGTGACAGTTACCACTCTTGCTGACCGTGAAATGGTACATTTGTTACCCGGGGTTTATGGCTCAAGACGAAATAGCCCTCGAAGAGCCAGGAACAGCCGTGTCCCATGCCTGCTCTGGGGTAGCGGGTGAGAATGCTGACATTTTTTTTTTCTTCCTTTCCTATGGAGTGGTAAGACATGCATCAAATAAATATTAATGACATTTTCGTTTTGCTTAAATCAAGATTTATGAACCCCAGGAAATTGACTTAGAGGCAGCTACAAATCAATGTGACTCTGAAACAGTCGTATAGGGATCCCTCCTAAAAAAACACGCCCCCTTCCAAAGTACCCACCTTATTTATGGGCCACTTCAGGACTTCAAAGAAGTTCAGTCACTTAGGCCAGACTGTTTTATTGCTTCGTGGAGCTAAGATGTTTCAGGGGGAAGATGCAGGTTACAATGTATTAGGGAGCCCCACTCGGGCACTGGGCAAAAGCTTTTCATATATTGAACTGTTGAGCTAAAGCTTCTTACACTCCGACATCCTATGGAATCACTCCTAAATCTTCTCCTTCGACTCAACACTGTCTACAGTCCCAGGTGCTAAGCCCAAAGTAGAAAGTTTGTACTCTCTTCTCCACAGTCCCCTTTCTTGCTGAGAATGTCAGAAGGCAGAAGACAGCCTGAAGTCTGTGTCTGGTTCTTCAGCCCTCACTTACCTGGGGCAGATCAGGGTGATGGACAAGGCCAGGGGTCAGGAAACCCAGGTTCTTGATCTAGCCATGCCACCGCCACCTAACTGCGTTACCTTGGGCAGGTCATGCTGCCTTCTGGGCCTCTGCGTTTTATGTCTGAGAAGAGAAATATGACTGTTTTCCTTGGGTTCTCTGATGCTAAAATCCCTTCCCCATTACTAGCCCTTTATGGATCCAAAAGAGGGGCAAAGCTGGCCCCAGGAGTCTGATGGATGGGAGCCATTCAATCCAGCCTGGGTCCCTCTTTCCTTTCTCTGAACCCCACAGCAGATGGGACTCATAGGGCCACCCTCCGGGCCCCTCGTCCAGCCTTAGTCACCAACAACCCTGAGGGCAGCAGCCTTGGCTCTCCTAGCAGCCTGAGTCTGCCCTCAGAATCCCACAGCATCTGGCAGAGGGCTGAGCCCCTAGCACCCCCTTTACCAACAAATACTTTTGACTGAGTGACTCAAAATAGTTCAGCCAAAGTAGTATTAACTGTCAGAGTTTGTTCAGAAAGAAAAAAGAATCCAGTACATAGGAAACACAGAGGTAAAGTTCCCAGGAGGAACCACCATTGGAGATGCCAGGAGACAATAGAGTAAATTGATTTAGAATGTCGAGGAGGGAACTTGGATTGTGGGCGTTAGTTGCTAGCTGGGACTTTGAGTAAACGGAGCCTCAGTGCAAAGGAAGAGCGTAATTGCTGGGGTCAGATGTCCTGGCATCACCGACTCAATGGACAAGAGTTTGCGTAAACTCCAGGAGTTGGTGATGGACAGGAAGGCCTGGCGTACTGCAGTCCTTGGGGTTGCAGAGTCAGACACAACTGAGTGATTGAACTGAACTGATGTCTTGGTGCTAGTTTAGTCTGTCACTGCCTACTGGCTGCAAGCTTAATCATGTGACTTTATGCATTGAACTCTGATCCCTCCATGATCCTGCTTCAGGAAGGACGTACACTTGCAGCCAAGGGCTGTGCTGCCAGCAGAAAGCCCTCAGCTGTCAGCCTCCTTGGGGACTGCCTCAGCAGAAGAGAGATTGCTCAAGGTCAGGGCCCCTTCCTGGGGCAACCTGAGTCCAAATAAGTGATCACCTGGGAGCCTAAGCTTCCCAGGTGGCGCAGCGGTAAAAATCCACCTGTCAATGCAGGAGACACAGGAGACATGGGTTTGATCCCTGGATCGGGAAGATCCCCTGGAGGAGGAAATGGCAACCCACTCCAGTTTCTTGCCTGGGAAATCCCATGAACAGAGGAGCCTGGCGGGCTACAGTTCACTGGGTGGCCAAAGCGTCAGATACAACTTAGCAACTAAACAGCAACAATTGGGGCCTAAAGGCCTGTCTTCCTAGGGACAACTTGGAAAGACTCCACAGGGCTATCCCAGCTCCACATCCCCTGGGGACTCAGCTGAGAGCTTTTTTGGAACTGCATCACAACTTATCTTTTTCCTCTGCCCCATCCTGCTTCCATCCCCTCCCTGCTTCCATCCCCTCCCTGCCACAGGTATGAAGCCCCCAAAGCACTCTCTGATACATGTCCTGCCCACTAACTACTAATCACTGTCTCAGGGTTTGTTTCCTAGGAAACCTAGGCTGTGACATTTCACAGCTCTGAGCCACATTTCTTCATCTATGGAACTGACACAACGATAGTGCCTAGCCCGCAGGGCTGTGGTGCAAGTTAAGTGAGATAAACCGTGCAAAGCAGCTAGCTCACACTGCCTGGCGTAAGGTGTCATATAGACTAGTTACATATCTCCCTAACAAAAACGCCTTGTTTTGTAGGCGAACTTGACTTAATTTTAAAAAATGAAATATGGGTCTATAGAGATGAGACAAAGGGAGTGGTAGAGATTCTGCATCAATCGTTAGGTCATGTCCACCTCTTTTGCAACCCCACGGACTATAGCCCTCCAGGCTCCTCTGTCCATGGGATTTTCCTACAAGAATACTGGAGTGAGTTGCCATTTCCTCCTCCAAGGGACTTTCCAACCCAAGGATGGAACCTGAGTCTCCTGCATTGGCAGGTAGATTCTTTACCACTGAGTCATCTGGGAAGCCTCACAGAGATACTAGCTCTCCCCTAAATATTCTTCTCTCTTTAGTCAGCAAAAATAGAACCCTGGTTTTTAGCTGGGCACATGGCCACACAGAACAAAAACCACATTTACCAGTTTCTCCAGAAGGTAGATATGACCATATGATTAATTTCTGGCCAATGGAATATATAAAAAGGTGGCATATGCAACTACCAGACAGAGAATATCCTTAAAGACAGAAAGGATGCCCTCTGTCTTTTCTTCTTCCTTGATGAAATATGAACGTAATGGCTGGAACGCTGGCAGCCACCTTGGGCCATCAGGTGACCCTGGAAATGGCAACCCAGGCACCGCAAAGCAACAAAATGAAGAGTCTAAGTCACCCACACCAGCCCCGACGTGCCTCCAGACTATCAGAGGAGAGAAGCATACCACTGTTGCCTTGGGTTTCTGTTCTTCTATGCAAATCTAATCCTACCTACCAAAGCTGGACTTCCAAGTGGATAGAGACCATGGTCAAAGACTCAGAGACTCAGTGGGTATGGGGCATCCCCAGGACAGCAGAGAAACTGCCCAGTCACTAATTATATTAATAATAGTACTTAATGTTCATATTTGTGCTTTGCGGTTTACAAAGCACTTTCAAATTATTTGCCATTCTATCTTTGTAACTCTATGAAACAAGAGACATTTATTATCTCATTTCTACAGTTGAGGGAACTGAGGCTCAGAGAGATGAAATGACTTGTCCAAGGTGACAGAAATTAGAGAGTAGCGGAGTCAAAGCCAGAATTCACAACTTTTGAGGCCTGAGGCTGGATTACCCTCAACGTATTAAATATCCACGCTTGACAGTTCACCCCAGTTTAGTTAACAATGCTCTTGCCTAAAAGCTGTAATTTACAGTGGCTCATACCTGGTTGCTGCTTCTTTCCTCGTATCTTGCATCTTTAATGTCCTTTCACTGACATTAATGATCACAGTGTAATAAGCACTGTGCCTTATCGTCCCAGGCGGCTTTTATGTGCACTGCTCTCCTTTCCCACTCCGAATAGCTCTCCATCCCCAACTCCAGTTTCTGTTCTCTACCACATTTCTGCCTTCACAAAGTCTTCCTTGGTGGCTGCAAGAATAAGCTGCTTACTCATCCACTGTCCTCTGTGACCTCCTGGAGCAACTTCCAGGTAGACTCATGCAATAGGCTCTTAACCAGATCTGAGTCAGCACCAGCGAGAAGGAATCTGAGAGTGGGTTTCGAAGGAGTCCACTGGTTCTTGGCATTCTTGGAGTACAAGAAACTGTATTATTTTCCTAGGACTGCCATAACAAATGACCACAAACTGGGTGGCTTAAAATAACAGCAATGTATTCTCTCACAGTTTAGGCGGCTATCCACAGGGTTGGTTCCATGTGGATGTTCTAAGGGAAAACATGACTCTCTCCCAATACCCTTGGCTTTTAGAGATATCACACCAGTCTTTTTTAAAAATTAATTCATTGATTCATTTTAACTTCTGGCTGTGCTGAGTCTCCATGCTGCGCGGGCTTTGCTTCAGCTGCAGTGAGTGCGGGCTGCTTTCTAGTTGCGGCCCACGGGCTTCTGGTCACAGTGGCTTCTCTTGTCGAGGAGTACCAGCTCTAGGGCACATGGGCCTCAAACAGTTGCGGCTCCCGGGCCCCAGAGCACAGGCTCAGTAGTTGTGGTGCATGGGCTTAGCTGCTCCTTGGCATGTGGGATCTTCCTGGATTGGGATCAAACCCATGTCTCCTGCATTGGCAGGCAGATTCTTTACCCCTGAGCCACCAGGGAAGCTCTATCGCACCAATCTTTACCTCTGACTTCACATGGTATTCTCTGTCTGTCTCTGTCTAAATTGTCTTTTCTTACAACCACACCAGCAATTGCATTAGGAATCACCCTAGTCTAGTATGAATGCATCTTAACTTGATTATGTCTACAAAGACCCTATTTTCAAATAAGGTCATATTCATAGGTACCAGGGGTTAGGACTTCAATATTTCTCTGTGAGAGACATAATTCAATCCATAACAAAAACCGAGCAGGGTCCCTAGAGCCAGAGAAACTACTTTCTAACCCAGCTTTCCCTCACCACCGGTAAAACCTTAGGCAACTGAAATCACTTTTTGAGCCTCAGAGTCCTCCTTTCTGTGAAAAAGCCTAAAAGCGTGTAGGAGAGATGTTGAGAACTTAAATGAGAGGGGAAAAAAAGTAAAACACTCAGCTCATTGTTTGTTCCTCCCTTCTCCAGAGGGATACTAGAAAGAGGCAGAGGGGGTGGGGAAAGCTAAAGATACTCCTCGCAATGGAGAAGACACAAGGTGGCAACTGCTATGTGGTCAGCAGACTAGAGTCATGGCCAAGAATCAGAACCAGCGCCCACCCCCAGAGTGACATAGACCCTTTAAAAGAGAGGGGCTGAGCTGCCTGCGGGAGAGTGTAGAATCTGATACTGACTAGTTTCCTGCAGCTAAACCAGGCCAGTGAATTCAGAGGAGGCACTGGCCAAGTCCACGAGGACCACCAAGAAGTGAACAACTCCTCCTGGGCTGGAGGTACCTGAGGAAAGGAGCACCAGGTCAGCTCAAGGGGAGAAAACCTAGGACCCAAGGGGGCAGACCCTGTTGGGGGAGATGAGGAAGTTGGTGCTGCCCAGAACCTGGGTACATTCAGATCAGAGGAGCCATCAGAATCAGCCTCAGTCAGGTGGGGGCATCCCAGAAGGTCCTTCTCACACTGGGGGCGACACTTCTGTGGGAAAAGAGAGAGAACCATCACCAGGCCAGGCCCGGAGGCCTTGCTCTGCTCTCAGTGCCGCCTGGGTAAACATCTCTGAACACAGGCATTCTGGATGCTTCCCATAGAACTCAGTAAAAACAAACCAGAGAAGTCCAAGGAAAGAGGTCAGGTTTCTGGGAAGGATAGGGCAAGGAGAACAGAGACTGAGTCAGATATCAGGCTGTGTCCCTGCCTGGCCAGGTGTGCCAGGGTCAGCAAGAAAGACTGAGCATTCTGGGAGGTCAGACAACAGACTCTTGCTGCCTGTTCAACCCAAATGTGACTGGTGCTTGCTCACCCTCAAGAGTCAGGCTGGGCACACACTGGCCCACTTTTCCCCAAGCCGCTCCTAGTCTCATTTCCCACCTTTGCTCACAACATCCACAGCTGCCCAGCAGGTGGGGTGGAGATAGAGCCTTGTGCCATTCTTGACCCCCTGGCTGGCCGTGGCTCTGCAGTGCCCCTCCTGAGTTCTTGGAGGATAAAGACCAGGTCTCACTCACCTTCCATCCCCAACAAGCAGTGCCCACAGCAAGTCCTCTCTTCCTAGGTGCTCGATATCAGTAAATGGTACCCTGCGCCCCCCGAGAAAGAAAAGTGATGCTGTGGACAGGGCAGAATAAGAAGAGTATTTTCCCCACAGGCTAAGGTTGAGGGAAGTGGGGAGGAAAAGTAGAAGGAGGGCGGGTGGAGAGGGAAGGACTTGGCTGGAGGAGGCAGCCAACTTGCCCACAGCTTTCATATCACCTCCCTCCACATCCACTGGCACTCAGTGAACTCATTTGAAACAGAGTAAAAGGTGTTAAACTAAGTATAAAAGTCTTAAGACTACTCCAGGGTTTTTCGGACTGCAGCACACATGGCTTCATGCTAAGCTCCTCCAGGCTGACAAGCAACCGTTGTCCCCCCAACTCAACAGAGTAGCATCCAGCTTTGTGGGTTTACTATAAACAGTTTTCTCCTGTGTCCAAATAACTCCCAGAGCAGGGCCATGCCTCCTCTTCATGCCTCACCTCCTCAAATACACACAGATATGTATGTGTGCCCCTCACATACACACAAATGCACAAGCAAAGCAAAGCTGGATACAAGCTTACCAGGCAATAAAAAGAACTCCATTGATTTATTACCAAACACCACGATCAACACCAGCGGGCACTGTGAGATAACAGGAAGATGTCAGATTGAATTTCTCACCCTGGTGTCCTTTTTCAAAGGTCAGGATGTCGCCTGGAAAACTGGACAGTGAAGATCTGTTAGGAGACATGTCTCCAGCCACCTCCCCACACAGAAACCTCTCAGACCTCTCAGACCTGGGTCAGCCAGATTTATACAATGTCTCAAGAGGCCACAGTACACACTCAGTCTCCTTATCCTAAGCCTCTCTCTGCAGGACAACACTGTCACTGTGGTAGCATGACCTTTCTCCAGAATCTTTGCCTCCACTGCCCAAGCTTCCCCAGTTCCCCTATGCAGGAAGTGCTGAGAAACTTGATCTTGGGCTCCAGGGCCTTTAGCACACGGAGCTCATGGATATTTGAGAGACAGAGAGGGCTGGGAGGAATGGCCATGGTTTATACTCTCTTAAGGAAATCTGGAGAGTGCCAGGATAAGGTACCCATCTCCCAGAGGGTGCTCTTGGTCATTGTGGGCCATTCTAACAATGTACTAGGGATTCAGAGGCTTAAACGACAGAAACCTATTTCTAATTCTTCTGGAAGCTAGCAGTTCAAGAGAAGGGTGCCGTCATGATGGGGTTCTTAGTGAGGGCCTTCTTCTGTGATGGAGAAGAAACTATTTTCTTCTATGCTCACAAGGCAGAGAGGGTGAGAAAAGGAGCAAGCTCTCTTGTGACCCTTAGAAGGGCACTAATCTCCTTCATGAGGGCCCCACCCTCCTGATCTCATCTAACCCTAAACACTTGTCAAAGGCCCCATCTTCTAGTACTATCAAATGCAGGAGGGTAGGATTTCAACATACAAATATGGGTGGATACAAAAGTCACAAAGAGTCGGACATGACTGAGCGACTGAACAATGAAACTTAGTCCATAAGATGGGAGAAACAGCAGTTCATAAGGCCCTGCATTCTCTGCCCAGGCACCTGGGCAGGGAAAGCCTAAATTTCATCCCCAGGCTGGCAGTCCTCATGGGCTGTGGATTAGAAGTCCTCAGAGGTCATCCTAGTATGAAAGCCCGTCTCCAGTGTCCAAGGAAGCTGGTCCCAGCTCATTCTTGACCACTGCCAGGGACACAGGGCTCCTCCCTGTCCAGTAGCTATTAGAAAGTCATGCTTCCTTTTCTGGTCAGCCAGAGGCTGCCTCCCTGCCTGCCCACTTTCCCTGTCTCCTCGGGATACTTGGAGCACGGCTAATCCACCTTCCATGAAACAGACCTCCAACCATACTCCCTAGAACATAACCAGTCAGCTTTGACCTGATTCCCCTAAGGGCTCTCCAGGCAGCAGAAGAGATTTAGAGCTCCAAAGGCTTCAAGAGAGAGCGTCAGGAGCGTCCATCTCCATGCCTTGGTTTCTGCATATATAAAATGGGGATAAGAATGGAAAGTAGCCCCTAGGATAGGTATGAAGCCTGCAGGAGAAAACACACAGGATGCCCAGAGCATGATGCAAGCTGTGCTGTAAGGGCCTAGTACAGGTCAGCTGCCATCATCCTATATGTGCGTTTCCACATTTTTTAATAGGATCTATTGTACATGATCCTGTGTAACTTGGTTTTATATCCTATATCATTAGTCTTCAAAGCATTTTTAATGGCTGTCATATTTCATCTCGGGAGTTACGGTAATTTATCTAATTACTCTCAGAGGGATTACTTCTGTAAACTATATATATATATATATATTTCAGCCCAAGCTCCTAGGTCAGAGCCACCAGGGCAGGGGAAAGGTGGGGGACAGACTCCTTCAGAGCTGCTGACCCTCCTGCCCCCGCCCTCCTGGTATCCATTGCCTCCCTCCTTTCTCAACTGGAATCAATCACCCTCCCTTCCGGCCCATCCCTGCTGCCCCATAACATCAATCAACAATAAGCCACTGCTGTGTGCCCAGGCCAGTGCCAGCAGTGCAAGGGCACCTGGAAGAAGAGGGCTTGACCTGCCTTCAAGGACTCTGTTCTCTGTGTGGGGAGGTAAACCATATGCAAGAAGGACCAGGGAGGTAGTGCCCTGAGGGAGGGTCCTCAGAAAAGCAGAAAGGATGGTCTGGTGGGAGCTCTGTTCCCTGAAACACTGGAAACAAATTCATTGCGGTACTGGGGGTCGGGGGTCATCTGAGGGAGCAAGGTACACCCTGACTGGCTAGGCACGCAGAGTCTGGGAGGAGCAGGGAGGGGGCCGGCCGGAGGGGATAGTCCAGCAGGAGCACAGCTGTGAGCCCTTGTGGGGTCACAGTCCTGCTAGGGTCTGAGACGGAGCCGTCCTCTGCTCCACAGCCTGCCTGGGGCCAGATTGAGGGGCTCCAGCTCGGAACTAATGCCCCCGGTGGCCAGGGGCAATCATTTCAAAATGAAGGTAATGATCCAATTAGTGGTTATCCATCAAGTTCAGTTATCTTTCCTTGGGCTGGGGAGCAGAGAAGCTGAGTAAACACGTGCCTTGGACTGTGACATAAAACCAGACCCCCTCGCGCTGGAAAATGAGTTCAAGATGCGGCCTAAGCTGCCTCTCAGGACCTGCAGGTTGGCGTCTTTCTGGCCCCAAGAGCCAGGAGAGCCATGGAGCTTACAAGAAGCAACACTGGTGAGAGAGCAGCTCCCAGCTTCAGCCCCTTCTGAGCGGGTGGGAGGGGGCTGTGAAGATCGGGGGAGGCCTGGCAGCTGGGGGTCTGGGAAAGAGCTGCACAACCCCTGCCAGTATCCGACCCATGTCCCAGTCAGAAGGCTTAGGTTCAGCTCAGTTCTGGCCCCCAGGCCCCAGCTCTGAGCTTCCCGAAGCATCTCGGGCCTCCCTGGCTCTCCCCTGCCCCCCATCCTCTCCACCTTCACCATCACTGCAACTGACCTCCACACTGTGCTCTGTGTGAACCTCCTGACTCAACCTTGAGGTTCCCTGAAGATGCGGGCTTTCTGTATCTTCCCATAGGACAGAATTTATACTTGGAAGGCACTCTGGGGAGTCCTCTACTCCAAGTATCTCACTCAAAAATGAGGAAACAGGGACTTCCCTGGCAGTCCAGGGGTTCAGAATTTGACTTGCAATGCAGGGAACATGGGTTTGATCCCTGGTCTGGGAGGATTTCACATGCAGTGGGCTACTGAGCCTGCATGTCACAACTGGAGTAAAGTCCTGAGTGCCACAATGAAGAGCCCATGCGCCATAACTAAGACCTGATGCAGCCAAACAAATACGAAAGCAAATACATAAGCAAAATGTTCAAAAAGAAAAACGAGGAAACGGTGGCCCAGAAGTGAAAAGTGGTTGCAGGCACACCCTGATGTGAGAGCTCTCACTCACTGAATGGATGTCCTCCGGTCTCTTACGCTCCTCCTCCCCAGAGGAGGGCACCAACCATCATGCTCAACAACCACTCTAAAACTGGTGCACCGTTCACCGGCCCTCCCCTCACTCTGTCCCCTCATCTGGAAGGCCCTGGAATTGTTACCATTGAGTTTGAAACTAGCCTTCAGTTTTTCCTCATGGTAACCCTACTCCCTGCTCAGACTGTTGGAAGAAGGCATCATGGAATTATCCTGTTTTCCTCTCAGAATCTCACACCACTGTACCCCAACCCCACCTGATGTTCAGTGCTGCCTCAGGAAATTATTTGGCAGAACACAACTCAAACCTCCCACTGACTTGGCTCAGTGTGGCCTCACCACACCAATGCATCCTGGCTCCTCTTGCTAGCCAGACTTTACAGGGACCATTGAGTGACACACCCTTCTCCCCCGGTCTGGAGAGATCAGAGAATGAGATGACTGAGCCTGGAGCACCGCCCACCCCTTTGTACTCTAGTCTCTACAATGAACCATGATGTGTAGGGACTCTTCTCCCCATCCTGGAACCTACCCCTCCACTCATGATCAGTCCTCCAGGCTCTTCAGAGAAGATGGTACAGGGGCCCAGCACTGAGGCCTGCCCTCTTCTGTAGCAAGTGTGCAGGAATTGAGGCACAGAACTCACCAGAAATTTTCTAGTGGATTCACAGCTCCTTCCTTTTGGCTGACAAGTAATCAATGCCCTTGGGTGGCTCTCTCTTCTCTGGAATGCAGGTCCTTCTTTCAAATGGGCCAGTTTTCCTTGTGTGTTCCTCTTACGCTGACCTTATTACGCATGAGCCACCTGCATATCAATTGCAAAATGTTTTCAATAGTTATCCAATTTTCTTTTCCTAGGGCCTTGTCCCCTTCCCTCTGTTTCTACCTATAAAGGGTATAAGCTCTATATCTAGATTCATCTCTTTTCTGTGCATGTCCAGTAGTCCCAGCACCATTTGTTTTTTTATCTTTGCTCCAGTGACTTGCCTTTGCTCCTTTGTCAGAGATCAGTTGACTGTTTTTATGTGGGTCTATTTCTGGGCCCTCCATTCTGTCCCACTGATCTATTTTTCTATTTCTGGGCTCTCCATTCTGTCCCACTGATCTATTTGTCTATTTGGCTCCAACATTGTTCTCTTTCAATTTCATGTTGGCTCTACTGGGCCATAAAAATATCTCTCCATATAAATTTAAGAATTGATTTGTTGATATACACAAAATAACTTGCTGGAATTTTTACTAGGATTGCCTTGAACCTATAGATAAAGTTGAAAAGAACTGACTTCTGACAGTATTGTGTCTTCCTTATCCATGAATATGGACTATCTCTCCATTTTTTTTTTTTTTGATGGAGACAGGTTTCATCATGGTTTGATATCTTTGATATCTTTCATCAGAGCTTCATAGTTTTCCTCATATAGATCTTGTACATATATACTTTGTTAGATTTATACCTAAATATTACTTTTTTTTTTTTATTGCGCTACTAGGGGCCTCCTCTGTCTCTTTCCTTTTATTTCAGTCTATGAAAATCCTACTCGACCATCAGCTACCAAGTTGAATCTCAGCTCTGCACCTGTATGCAGTGTGTTCCTGGGCAAGTGATTTAACACTTTTTGACCCTCAGTTTCCTCACCTGTAAGATGGCAGGAAATAATAAGTATCTTGAAGTATTGCTAGGATTAGTAAGATCAAGGGTAGGCTCAATGCCTGTCACTGAACAGGCCCTCTGCTAAATGGTAGTGGTTATTAGTGTCATTGTTCTAATATATTTCAAATGCCACCTCTTCCGTGATGCTGCTCCTCATTGCTTCATCCAAAACCCATACCCACTGCATCTTTCTCATAGAATTCCTGCATGGTAATAGACACTGAGGAAACTAAGGGACTAGGGAAGGTGGGAAGATAAAAAAAATCTTAAGTGAAAAAAGAAAATTGAAAGTTACTCAATAATAGACTAGTGATTTAATGAATAAACCCAGGAGGAAAATGGGTTTCATCTCTTGGTAACGTGAGTTGGGAAGGTATTGTTTGAAGCACAGAAGAACAGTACTGTAATTAATTAATGGTGTCTACTATGGGCAATGAACCCTATGTAATGTATTTGCCAGTGATGAAATAAACTATAGATCTATAGGATATTATTAGCTGGATGTGACTGCCAGAGAAATTTGATCAAAACTCTTCATTCCATAGGTGAAGAAATTACAGTGTATATTAAAATGTACAGTTGTATAAAATTTCTTCCCTCCTTCCTTCTTTTCTTTCTTTTTTCTGTCATTTGATTATTTTTTTAGATGCATACAGCTGTGTCCCAGAGGAAGTTATATAGTTCTCAACTACAATTCCAATCTGCATCTAGCTCTTTCTTCCTCAAGTGAAACCTCAGAATGTTCTAGAAGCTTGGAATCTAGAAAGAAGAAATATGTTGCTCCAGAACATAGTGAATGCTTACCAGGGTCTCAAGAAAAACAAATAATGTATAAAACCATCAAATGAACAGAGCATGTGAGTTGCTCCTGCAGAAGAAGGATGAGAGGAGAGGTTACAAGGGAGAAGGACCCCCTGGCTCATGAGAATCTAAAGCCTGTCATCAAAATCCAGTGTCTGGGTACTTCGACAAGAGAGGACTCAGGACCCATGAGGACTGTTGGTAAAAGTGTGGGAGATTCAAGATGCCAGCAGGTGACCTTATTGTCCTGAGACTTGGTTTCCTTGGGAGTTTAAGAGCTTATGGAGGAGAAACCGTGCTACAAGTGAGGTCATCCACACGTTGCCTCCCTGAGTTGAAGCCACCGTCTATGAAACAACTCAGATGATGTAGCATTTTACCTATGTCAGCATTTGGTTCTCTCAACAGCCTTCTGAGGTGCAAAACATTATTTCCATTTTCCCTATAAGAACTGAGGTTTAGGTAAGTGAGCTCCCAGGACAACACAAACAGTGGCAGAGCCAAGAAGTGCGTGCAGGGATTCTGACTCCAAATCCTTACACCACCCCACCTTGTTTGATAGGCCAGGCCCTCCATATGTGCTGTGGAGTGGTTTCAACAGAGTCTGGCTTCCACTCCAAGCATGAAGGAGCTGTCCTCTTGAACCCCGGTCCTCTCGGACCCTAGGGTTTTGTTTCCACCGTTGCCGAGGCCAGGTCTCTGAGAAGAATATCCCTACTCTAACTCCTCCTGATGATCCCACTGGAGAGTCCCTGCTTCCTGAAGGAGAGTTCCATGAGGAAGGTGAAAACCTGAAGCCCCATTTGCCATCAGGCCTCGCATGGCTGTGCGGCACTGGCGGTCCATGTGGAGCCAGTCAGCTCTCGCTTGCTGAGTTTTGTTGGTTATGCATCCTCTGCAGGGTCCAACCATATTAAATTGCTTCAAGCAGCCTATAAAATAAAGACAATTGCAATGCCATGAGGAATAGTGTATCCCCAACCATAAATAAATTAGGGCTCTAATTCCATCAAGGCATGTGGGTGACATCACACGCCGTGAGAGCGGAGCTTTCACGGACTGTTCACAGCACCACAAATCTAAGATGGAATTACCGTCTTCATTTATTTACATCTTCTGGTGGCTGGATTGCTGTGACAGATGATCTCTGGAAAGTCTGGTCCCTCCAGATTATGACCTCATGTCCTGCTCTTCTCCCCGCTGGCTTTTCCCTCCCCTACTCTCCCTCTCTCTCTCCCACCCACTTTCCTCTCTTGTTTCTCTCTCTCATATCCCTAAGCATTTCCCTCATTGTGTTTTATTTTCTCCTTGGTCTTGATAAAGAATGGAAGGAGCGAAGCACCCAGCACCAGGAAAAGATGGCAAATTCCAGACGTGGGGGAGGCTCAGGAGAAATGAACATTTCCTACAGCCGTGATTTGTGGCATTGCCCCAGGGCCATTTATCCATGACCTCTCTAGGGACATATAGCCTTTCCTTGCTTAAAATTTCAATTTAATTAAATCCACTAGGTGTGTTCTTGGATGTCAACCATGTCCTAGGCAATGTGGGGCAGTTAGAACCATATGGAACCAAGGAATTTCAGAAGTAGACAGGCTTTCAGCAGTCTCTGAGTGAGTTCGACTCCTCATTTTACAAATGAGTGACTCAAGGCCCAGAGAAGTAAGGCGGCTAATTAATGACAGAGCCGCGTCTAGACTGCAGAAAGAGTGAGAAACCTTAGCAATGTCCGCCTGGGCCTTACAGCCTAGTCAGACAAGAAAGGCATCTTCAAAAGAGTTAGCTAATAACATGACAGAGCACATAATCAGAGCCAAACCGAGGATTACAAAAACTGAATTTGACGGAGAAAGGAAGTGATATGGGTAGGCAAGTTTGGGACAAACTTCACAGAGAAAGCAGCAGTTGGGTTGGAGGCTGAAGGGTAGAAGGGGTCTTACTTGGCAGAGATCAGAAGGGAAAACATTATAGGCAGAGAGACAGCCTGTGCCATGGAATAAACCTGGGGGCTGGAGGAAGCATTGCCTGGACACAGAAGTTCATTGGAACCCCAGTGAGAAAGGTGGGTCAATATCCAAGTATCAAAACTTGATGGAGCCACTGGACCCTGGGACTTAACCCTGAAGTCAGCTGAGGGTACTGGAAGTTCTTGAATAAGAAATGATAAACAAAAAGCGTGTTTTAGAGCTTTGCTATGCAAAATGTGGTCTAGAGATAACTAGCATCAGCTTTACCCCACCTTGGAGCTTTTCTAGAAAAGCCCAATCTCAGTCCCATCCCAGGCCTACCAAATCAGAATTACAGCGTAACTAGATGCCCATGACTCATCAGGCACATCAACCTTTGTGAAGCTCTGCTTTAAGAAAACTGGCCTAGTGTGAAGGCCGCTTCTGGCTTGTTCTAGAGTTGTACTCTCATGTTGCCAGTTTTTTCCTTATCAAGGTTGACTTAGCAAATGTTACTACACTCAGAAATTCTTGTAAAATGAGAGAAACCAATTAACTTTTCACATCAAATGTGGTATTCATGAATATTAAGCTTAACAATTGATGAAGATGACAACATTAGATTTTTAAACACAAACATTTCTTTGTTTCCAT
The DNA here is from genome assembly GCF_001704415.2 of Capra hircus. Lineage (NCBI taxonomy): Eukaryota > Metazoa > Chordata > Mammalia > Artiodactyla > Bovidae > Capra > Capra hircus. Next base: position 27,089,422 of record NC_030818.1, on the reverse strand, counting down.
TTTGCTGTTCTCTTTTTGGATTTTAGAGCCCATGGACTTTCCTCCAATCATCAGATATTCTCTGAGCCCTTGAAAAGCTCTTAGGCATTTGTATCTGATGGATAAAACAGACTATGATGGGTCCTACAGGAGTAGGGACCCCCATACAACTCCAGGCAGCTTCTGGGGGGGACATGGTAAGACCCTGCAGGAAAGATGAGAGTCCCTGCTGCATCTAAGACCCTCATTCCATGCTGCCATTCATTAACGGAGCACTCAGTCCTGGAGTTTGATTTACTAAGGCTTTAAGGCTCTTCCCCAGATCCTGGTCCTGCCTGGGCCCAGGTGGTAGATGGAGCCAGCGATGACCCCATGAGCCCACAGGATGGGAGCTTAGAACTGGAATTAAGCAGATTTAAAGAAAATACATAAAGTCATATGTGTGTGTACCTGCATTTATAGACCAAGATGAGTACTTGCTCTATTTTCTTTAAAAAGGAAAAAAGTACTCTCCTCCCAGGGCCTCCTCCAGCAGGGAGGAGAGAGTGCATTGCTTGAGGCAAGCCACAAGTGAAAGTGCAAAGAGTCAAAGGAGTCTTTCAACCCCTCAACTCTAGACTGACACTGACGTAGCCCAGTGCTCCCACCACCACCACCAAACCACAAAATATGTGCCGAGTCTGGGTCAGAGCTTCCTCTCCCAGGGACCATCACGAAGTGCTTGGGGTGTGCTGTCAAAAGCAGAAATTCCACCAGGGTGCCCTCTGCAGCGGCTGACTTGCTTTGGTCTTCTGGGCACGGGGTCGTCCAGTGATGAACAGGCCTGTGGGGCTAGAGGGGGTGTCTGTCTGCCTCTCTCTCCACAGGAGGTCTATACAGGGGTGGGTGGGGAATGCAAGGATCTGCTTAGAGTCTAGTCCTCAGTCAGCCCCCTCAGTAGGAGGCATTCTCTGAAGCTCTGGGTCCCTTGGCTTCACCTCCTGTCAGAGAGACGGCCACAATGAGGAATCTTCTGTGTCAATGGGAACCTTGCTGGGAGCCTCCTTTCTTAATTTCATCTTTTTAAACTGAGAGTTAACTCATGAAATCCACACTTTTAAACAATGTGCTGTTAGGGACTTCCCTGGTGGTCCAGTGGCTAAAACTCCAGGCTCCCGATGTAAGGGGCCCTGACCAGGTTTGATCCCTGGTCAGGGAACTAGATCTCACATGCTGCAACAAAAGATCCTGCATGCCACAACTATGATCTCCGGCACAGCAAATAAATAAAATAAATATTTTTTAAAAAACTAAACAAAGTGTACTAGTCAATGTTTAGTATATTCCCAAGATCATACCATCATCACCATCTAATTCCAGAATATTTTCATCGCCCTCAAAAAGAAACCCATGCCCCTCAGCAATCATTCCCCATTCCTCACTCCTCTCAGCCTCCGGCAACTGTTAATCTGATTTCTGTCTCTATGGATTTGCTTTTTCTGGGCATTTTGTGTCAATGGAATCACACACTATGTAGCCATTTGTGTGTGGCTTCTCTTCCCTTTTATTTTGCCACAAGCCAACTTGTCTCAGTAATTTCTTATGAAGGTCTGGAAGTTACTAGCCTGAGAAAGATGGTAATAGTCCTGGAGAAAGTTCTCCTAAGAAAAGCCATTGGCCTTTATCTTTTTTCAAGTGTTTCTCAGGGCAGTTCCTCCAGACCCCACATCCTTGTTGGTATTCACCTTTACTGAGGGACAGGTCAACGCAAGTGACTACATTTCAGTTGAGGGCTGAGGACCAAGTCCTGTGCTTACAATACAAAGCAAAGGTTGGCCTCTGGTACAGAAATTAGCTCTGCTCAAAAACATCCCACCTCACCGTAGACATTTCATAACATTTGAATGGCCCTTGAGTCTGAGTGAACTCTGGGAGTTGGTGATGGACAGGGAGGCCTGGCGTGCTGCAATTCATGCGGTCGCAAAGAGTCAGACACAACTGAGCGACTGAACTGAACTGAACTGAACTGACAGTATAAAGAAGGCATGCTCAGTTGCTCATAACTAAGGGGAAAGTGGGGTAGCAGACTAGTCCAAGGTCACACAGGTAAAAAGCAGGAAAGGGAGAGTTCAAATTCAGGACTCATGTTCCAGGGCTTTCCCCATCAGCTGCTTTCCAGTTTCTTAATGGTTCAGATGGCACCTGTGTAGACTAACCCACTAATACTGTGGTCCTTATCCCTCCACCCAGATTCACCCCCCACCACCAGAAAACCATCCTGGGGAAAAGGAAATGAGCTGACAAACAGACTCTTCCTTTTCTTTCTCCCCCCATCCTCCCTCACTGAGCTCCCCTCTTTCCACACCCTGCAATTGCATGAGAGGTCACCGACATTGCTCACAGTCCCATCAGCATTGAGGCCAAATGCTCAGTTTTCCAACTTTCTGACTGTGATCTTGAGAAAGTTATTGAACTTGTATCTCAGTTTCTTCCTTTTACAAGTGAGGATAATATTCATACCTACCTTCAAGGCTGACAGTTGACATGTATAAAGAGATTTGAACAATACCTGGTATGTGGTATGCATTCAATAAATGATAGATTTCATTTGGTACCATATGTATTTGTATTTCTCACGCTGCTGAGTAAAAAACTGTGCATAATAAGTCTTGAATGAAAGAGATGTTCATAAATATGAAAGGAAAGAGAAAGGAAGGAAGGAAAAGGAAGGCAAGGAAGGGGGGACAGAAAGGGATTTATAGTAGCCTCTAACTGCAGAACAGGGGCCTTCCGGGGTGGTCCAGTGGTTAAGACTCCGCACTTCACCCGCACAGCATCCAGTTCAATCCCTGTTTGGGGAACTAAGATCCCACATACCACACGATGAGACCACAAAAAAAAAAAAAAATCAAAATTAAACACAGAACAATCTGAAGCTAAGTTTTCTTTCATCTTTTAAAATAGCGTCATATTCATGCCAAGAGAAAATTCCTGCAGTGCAGAAAAGACAAATCCATTGGCAATTATGAAGTTCACTTGAAGTCGCAGACAGAAAGGCTAGGCTGTGTACTCTTTGTTGGTCAACTCTGTGACAGGGCTGGTGAATCAATACTCAGTCCTTTAAAGTGCACTCTCATAACTAAAGCTGCTTGATTACATCAGTTGCCATTTTATTAGATTCTCATTTCAGCATCCTAAGGGCTTGGCTTATTTCATCCTCTGCGTTGGCTGGCTATCAAGTTCTCTGTTGGCTTTATCTTACTTTTCTCTCTTTGTGATCTTCCTAGTGAAGTTTGATGTTCTCACTTCTAAACTGCACAGCATTTCCTCACGTCAGTATTAGGACTGCTTATTTGCTGACTTCCTTCTAGCTTACCCACCCTCATGTTGGGCAACGTTCTCAGCATCTGGTGAGAAGACGATAGGGGCAGGAGGAGGTGATGTTACGAGAGGACTGAGATTCAACCAACAAGGAGGTTCTTTCTTTTGACTTTTCCTCCATTTACTTGGTTTCCTGGTTCTCAATGCAGCAGCCAGAGACAGCACTGGATGACAAGCCTAAACTGGGCAAGACCAGCCACGGAAGCCTCCACACCCTCCATGCAACTCTCTCAGAAGACATCTGTGTTATGAGGAGCCTTTAAGTAGCCATATTTGGGCCTTAATGGCCCACTCTTCCCACTGTGCCAGAACTGTAAGAGCTGATTGGGCCAGGAGAAGACACCTAATCAACACCCAATCTAAAAAATAATCCGTACCCATCAGATTCTTTTCCTATGGCCTTCGAACCAGGAAATGACAAGGGCCGGATGTAGCCATAAGGCTACAACATAAAGTTTGTGATGTAAAAAGAAACCAGAGAAGCCATGATAACCTAGTATAAGCCAAAGTTACATGGAAGCAAAATTTATAAGTAACAGAAGCCAGACTCAAAGAGTTATCAGCAGGAGAATGGAGAAGATGTACCAAAAGATTCAGAAATACAGTGAGTTGGAGCAACCAGGCCATTAATGAAAGAGACAAGTTTATAGAACGTTAAATCTCAGGGTTGGGGTGGGGTTAGGGGTGGACTCCCTGGTGGCTCAGACAGTAAAGAATCTGCCTGCCATCCAGGAAACCTGAGTTCAATCCCTGGGTCAGAAAGATCTCCTGGAGAAGGGAACGGCAAACCACTCCAGTATTTTTGCCTGGAGAATTCCTTGGACAGAGGAGCCTGGCAGGTCAAAGTCCATGGGGTCAGACATGAAGAGCTGGACACAACTGAGTGACTAACACACACAAGCTCATCTCAGAGCAGCCCCCATAGACCTTTATTTTTAAAGTACTTATGTGTATTTTATCATTTTGTAACTAAAATTTCCTAGTTTTGTTTTTTTTTAATTTTTTAAATGAAGTATGGTTGAGTTACAATCTTATATTAGTTTCAGGTATATAACATAATGATTCAATATTTTTATAGATTATACTCCACTTAAAGTTATTATAAAAATATTGGCTATGTTCCCTGTGCTGTACATTACATCTTTGTATCTTATGTATTTTATCCCTAGTAGTATGTACCCCTTAATCCCCTTCCCCTATTTTGTCCCTCCCCCTACTCCTCTCCCCACTGGTGACCATTAGTTTGTTCTCTGTATCTATGAGTTCGTTTCTGTTTTGTTATACTCAGATACCTTGGTTTTTAAAAAGGATTCAAATAAGGCAAAAGCCCTTAAAGTAACAAGTGAAAGTATGCTACAAATCCTCTCTCCCTAAAGAAAAGCACCATTAATTTTTTCCAAAATAGTCTATGCACGTGAAAACACAATTCACGCTCTTTCAAGGGGGAAAAAAGAAGTACACACGCAAATGGGCAGCTTAGGGTGGTTTTTTTTTCTTTAATTTTTGAGCATGTTGTGAACCTTCTCCCAGATGGGTATAAACAGATTCACTTCAACTTTTTTCAATAACCACACAGGATCCCATTGTGTGGATTATGGAATTACAATTATTTATTTAACTAATTCCCTAATGATTCATCATTAGGGGGTTTCCAACTTTATGCTATTATAAATAATGTAATGAATGTATCTATTTCTTCCCCAATTGTATGAGTATCTCCAAAGGATAAATTCCTGTCTGTGGAACTTCTGGTTCAAAGGATATGTACATTCTTATTTTTATAAACAAGACCAAATTGCTTTCCAAAAACTGTGCCAATTTACTCTTCCATTCCAGCATAGAAGTGTCTATTTCCTGCACACATTTGCCAAATGGGTATTAGCAGTATCTGTCATATTTCCTACTCTGATAGAAAATTTTAAAAGTTGCTATTGTTTTACTTTGCCTTATATGTGATTGGGGAGACTGAGAATATTTTTTAAATTAATCTATAAGTAACAATTAATTATTGTTTGTATAATTAATATAATATATATCAATATATTGTTTTATATAATAATTAAAGTAACAATTATTTTAATTGGAGAATAATTACTCTACAATAGTATGGTGGTTTTTGCCAGACATCGACGTGAATCAACCACGGGTGCACGTGTGTCCCCTCCCCTCCCCCATCCTGAACCCCCCGCCTCCTCCCTCCCCATCCCATCCCTCTGGGCTGTCCCAGAGCGCTGGCTTTGTGTGCCCTGCCTCATGCATTGAACTTGCACTGGTCATCTATTTTACATATGGTAATATACATGTTTTAATGCTATCGTCTCAAATCATCCCACCCTCACCTTCTCCCACCTAGTCCAAAAGTCCGTTCTTTACATCTGTGTCTCTTTTGCTGCCTTGCATAAGACTTAAACACGTGTAACTTACCTTCTATTGAGTTCTTCTGCAAGATTCTGTAAATGTTCTTTTCCCATTTTCTAATGAGTTGATGGGTTTTCCCCTACTCAGAATATACATATTCAAAGAATTATACAGATATCTGTGCTAGGAAACATTTCTAAACTGTTTAGTATATCCAGAGAGCATACCATTTCCAACAAGTGCTTCATGGGTCTTCATGGTAACAAAGTGGATAGTTTATGCAGTAGAAGTACCATTAATATTGTCTATAAGACTGAACTTGGGGGATTGCCTGGTGATCCAGTGGTTAGAACTTCGTGCTTTCACTGCCCAGGACATGGGTTCAATTCCATGTCAGAGAACTCAGATCATGGAAGTTGCAGACCAACCAAAAGAACCACCAGAAGCAACAAAACCTGAACCTCAGCATGAGAGACATCAATAGATCAATAGGAAGAATGCTTTGCAATGATATACTACCTTGGATTCAAGGAAGGAGCACTTCAACACAGACACCACCTTGTGACACAGAAGCAGACTGGACAATGACACAAAACCAGGACGGAACACTGCCCTGGACACCTCTGCTTTACAAAGAGCATTAGGGAGCTTGGGCGAGGCGGCATTAACCACCGGAGCATGGCTGCTATCATCCACTTCTGTAATACCTAACTTACTGTTTCTACTGAAGTGCTCGGGTTAGCTATTTAATAAATTGTGTATTCTATTCCATCGTGTAAGTTTGGATCTGCTCCATTAATCTTTTGCTGTCCTTACAAAGACCCAAGAATCCTATTTTATTAAGGGATGATACCATGACCAGGGCAAAAATACGTGAATTAGGAGGCAGGGGTGAGGCAGAAACAGAGAAGACCAGCCAACACTTCCATTTACGCAAAAAGAAGAGGGGTCATATTCTAATCCCACAGTGCCCAAGACCAGATACTTGATAAATACTTGTTAGTTCAATGGAAATTTTGACGGTGAAAGTCCCCCATGAAAACAAGGGATTAAAATGTAAAGCTAAAACTTGAAGTGAAAACCAAGCATAAACAGGTTCATTCATATTTTATCCTTGGGCAACAGTTCTTCCCTAGGGGACACTGTTTTTTTTCCTTTTACTGGTTTTCAGTTTCTCCCTTCTGCAACGCACACTTGCTTCTCCTTCTATGGGTTGTGTGAGACCAAAGGTATTACCAACTACTGCTCAGTTTCACTGTGACCAATGATTGCACCCTTTCAAAGCACCAGCTGACTGGGGGCTTGTTCTGGCAGCCCCGTAGTCCAAAAGGCCTGCCTCGATGGCTCTGAAGCTTTCTCCAGGGCACATGACTGAAAACATGCCTTTCCCAAGGAGGAAAATATGTAAGCTTTAGTTCTCAAGTTATGTTTCATGTTTACAACGGTCTTCTCATCATCGTTAGTTGGATTAAATTTAGTGATTACAAAGATTTTTGTTTTTATCAATAATACCCTTGATCTTGAAAAACAAGGGCAATTTAAATAGACCCAGATGCTCTAAATTCCACCACATGTTTATTGCATGTTTTTAATTGCATTGTATTTGAGGCTGTCATTTAAATCAATTAAACATGAATGTTATTCCTATGGCCACGTTTCCTCGACTTCTCACACTAACCCTTTGCTGTTTCTAGTCATTTGGTTGTAAAATCCTCGAAGAGAAACGATTAATGGTAATTGTTATGTTCTCCCCCACACTTCTATGAAACGGGTATATCCTCCAACCAAAGCCCACATGGAGCTGAAACATAACCCCAGGGAAAATTCCCTTGGCCCTGCAAAGTCACTGGGTTTTAAGTCACTGCTCTCTTTTTATCCCCTTTCAATGAAAGATCTATCCCACTTGAAAATGCATCAGTTAGTTTCATTATTATCACTACGATTATCAAGGACTCTTTCTGTCAATGTAATTCAACCAGGACTTGCTGTGTGTCTGCTGAGCCTATAAACATGTCCTCCATCTGTAAATCAAATCAGCTTCAGTGATGTTGGTCACGCGATGGTGAATTTTGGTGGGAGAGCAAAGAGGAGTGGGAACAAAAGGCATGAAATAATAAAATAGCAGGCTATGTGGACAAAATAAAGAGAAGGCAGCTTGGCATGAGGGGACATGAATTGAATCCTGACCTTCACATCAATCAGGGACCCTGGGCATGTCATTTAACTCTGTTTGAATTTTATTAGTAGTTTTCTCACCTGTGAAATAAGTGAGTAGGTAAATCCTGTATGAGAAACCACCCCTCCTGACACGTTGTATGGATGTTTCTGCAATGGACCTGAACAGGGCCAGACTGCCTCCTGTTTGTGCAACGCACGGCCTTCTTTGAGAGCCGAGCTTCTTTCTGGGTCCCTCAAGTCTTGCAGATTAAGGGGGAGCCTGAGATGTTGGCCAGAACCAGGGGAGGGCTAGGATGTAGAGGGGGCCCACCTGGATGGTACTGGGGATCTGGTGCTAAGAAGGAAAGTCAACAAGGGGCCTGCCCAAACCTTGGGATGAGGATGAAGGAGTGAATCTCTCTGTGGGACCCTCCTGGGAATGCGACAGGGCTGAAGGGACCAGATTTCTTAAAGATTGACCAATTTTTACTCTTACACTCTTGCTTTCTGGTTTATCTCCCTTTTGCCCTCTTTTAAGAAGAGTTCTTAAAGAAATTCCAGTTGTCACAGCTGAGCTAAGGCAAGTTGAGAAGAGGATTTGTATCTAGTGGAGCTGGGCCATTAGAAGAGCAGCCCCCACCCTTGGGGTCAACCAGGCAGGAGCGGTGGGGATCAGGAAGAGAGAGCCCCAGGGACCACTCACACTGCAGACCAGGGCCTCTTGGTCCCAGCTGTTCCTTCCACCTGGAGAATCTCCTTCCACAGCTAAACCCTTTTGGAGTTTTATTTTACCACAAAAGGCAGAATTCTGTTGCATTCTTTCCAAGTCTCACACCCCAGATATCCCAGCCTTTGATACCCCAGTTGGCTAACAACCCCTGTCTCATGCTTAGCTGGATCAAACACTCTGAACTGTTTTCAGCAGTGGTGAAGGGTCCCATGAGCCATCCACACTCTCTCCCAGGTCCCCAGATGACCCATGAAGTGAAGTGAAGTAAAGTCGCTCAGTCGTGTCCGACTCTTTGCGACCCCATGGACTGCAGCCTGCCAGGCTCCTCTGTCCATGGGATCTTCCAGGCAACAATGCTGGAGTGGGCTGCCATTTCCATCTCCAGGGGATCATCCCAACCCAGGGATCAAACCCAGGTCTCCCGCATTGCAGGCAGATGCTTTTGCTGTCCGAGCCACCAGGGAAGCCCATAGCACATACTAACTAGCTAAGAAAGGTGCAGCCTGTGGTCTGAAAGAGCATTTCTCTGGTTTCTGTGTTCAAAGGTTGACTTCATCATCTCAGATTTAGCTCCAATCAATAGTGCAGAGCAGCCCACATGACTCTTCTTTTGTGATGTAAAGAGCTGGATAACCATGAATGGACACCAAGGCTGGGACCCTGTTCAAGAAGTTAATTTGCTGTCAGGGGTCAAGTGCCTTCCACTGGATGTCAAAAGGTCACTTAAAGATCAGTGTGAAACCCTTTGTCTTCTGTTTGTTGGCTAAGTGCTCCACCAAGCATGGTAAACAGGAACTCAGGGTTCCAGCAGCCTGCTTCCAACTCTTTAAGCTCAAATTGTAATAATAACAGCAGCTAACATGTTTGCTTGTTTATTTTTTCAGAACATAATGCATGCCAGACATAGATTATCTCATAAAATCCTCAGAATAAATGTATGCATTCGGTCTTATTTTCCTTATTTTGATAAGAAAACAGATTCAGAGAAAGTGATCCACCCAGAGTTACATAGCTGGTGAGCCGGGGAGGCCAGACACACACACAAGCTTGGCTGCCTCACCACGAAGCCACACTGTAACAGTGGCTGGTCCTCATTAAGTTTCTTGTGGTCTCTGGGACCAGACACCAACAGCGGCTGGCTAAATAAATAAATACAGAAATAAGGGGGTATGGAGAGGGCTTAGCATTTACTGGAAGATTTCTAGAAGAGCCCTCAGAATCCAGTGAAGAGCTCTGCCCCCAGGCCAGAAGGAAGCAGGGTGGCTGGGGGCCTTTCCCTTCAGGGCGCTTGGTGCCAGCTCTCATCTTCAGTGGCTCAAAGTGACACCCTAGGAAAAAGAAGTCAGGCTATCCCAGCATAGCCAGGTGTACATCTGGATCAATTAGCTTTGCCCACCAGGTCAGGGGCAAGAGGAGACACAAGGGTACCAGGAAGGGACAGGGGTACCCCCGGCTTCTCATGTAGGTGTCATTCTCCTCCCTGGCAACTGATGGGTGATAAATGAACGGATTATCTACAGAAAGGTGGGCACAGGGCCAAGAAGGAGCTGTTCCAGTGCCCTTCTCTGCTTCTGTGCGTTCCTCGGACCCCTCATATCATTTTGGACTGTAACAAAGTCCGAGAGGCCCATTTTCGAGGCACTGTAGAAATAATTCTCTTTGCTAGCTAAGGAAAAAAAATAAAATGAGGACATCAGTGCCAGATGTGTGCGTTGTGTATTGAGCATAATAGCAGCATAATAGATTTGTCTGCGGCCCGTTTCAGGGGCCAGCTCCACAATCGTGCAACAGCAGTTAGGGCTGAGGCTGGAGGCTGAGGCTGGGGCCCAGGAGTCAGAGGTCTTTGACTGCTCTGCTTTTCAACTCCATCTGACACCCAACTCAGAGCCTGCATGCCTATTCACACATCTGTTCAGCACTCGCCTGCAATCATTTAAGTTTTATTATTGGACTTGTCACCATATTAATGTAGCTGTACATTTAAATTGATTTTAATTGTAAGTTTCCTGAAAAACCTCGAGTTTTCTGCAAGCATTAATTAACCGATGCACTTACATTAAAAACAATTATGTAACCTTAGACCTGCCTTCCTTGCTCACCATGTCAAAAATGGGGGTTTCATATAATGCATAAAACATGTGGATTAATATTTTACAATTAAGGTCAATTTCCATTTAGAAAGGAAAGATAATTAACTGCCTCTCACCTGCATTCTCCTGACATGTTTTAATTAAGAAAACAATTCTTTATAAACTTTGTAATCTGGATACTCGGAGAACATGTTAATGAAGCTCCCAATAAATAGAATTATTCACAAAATAAATCAGGACCCTTGGCTGCAAAACTAAAATGGCATCTGTTGGCACGTTAAGCCAATAAGGCTGGGGTTTGGGAAAGCTCGCACAAACGCACAGCTGGGTCCTTAAGCAACAGAGGGAAAAAATGTGGGGTTCTCTGGCCTCCACATTCTCCTCACAGTAAGGCGAAGCCCTTCTCACAAAAGTGGAGTTAGGTGCCAAGGCTTTTCCTTCTTCCGCTGCAACTTCCTAGCTGGGTGACTCAGCAAGAGAGATGTGATCTCCATTCCCATTTATTAAATGGGAATAAGCTGTAACTGATGTTTTGATGCTTTTGAATTGTGGCAGTGGAGAAGACTCTTGAGAGTCCCATGGACAGCAAGATCAAACCAGCCAATCCTAGAGGAAATCAACCCTGAATATTCATTGGAAGGACTGATACTGAAGCTGAAGCTCCCATACTTTGGCCACCTGATGGAAAGAACTGACTCATTGAAAAAGACCCTGATGCTGGGAAAGATTGAAGGCAGGAAGAGAAGGGGACCACAGAGGATGAGATGGTTAAATATCATCACCAACTCAATAGACATGAATCTGAGCAAGCTCCAAGAGATAGCGGAGGACTGGCATGCTGCAGTCCATGGGGTCGGAAAGAGTCAGACACAACTTACAAGTTGTCGCTCATATTGCTGCTGGAATTGTACATAAGCCAGTATGTGCTTAGCACTGCTGCCGGCCTTCACAGGGTCTCAGTAAAAGGAAGATGCTGCTCTCCTGTTCACTGAGTCCAGGAGGGGAGGTCAAGAGAGTGTGGGGAATCTCTAGCTGCGAAACCCTGGGCAAGCTCATCCCTCTCCCAACCCCCCAACCCTATCTGTGGAGGAAGGTTCTTGGATCCTGTCCTTCTCAGTGGCCCTCCTTGTCTTTGCCCCCGGCTCCCTGATCCTTCATTCCCTCTCACATGCAAGCAGCTTACCTAAAACCCCACACCCACCCATCAAGTTGAGGATGGAAGCTCCTGGAAGCCAAGGATCTCATTCTTTAACAAGGTCTGCTGAAGGTCATGGCAAAAGAGCAAATAAATCCCATAGCCACTGTTGCAACAAGGCTCTGCCTCCTTTCCTTGCCTGGAGAAACCAGCACCAGAAACCCTAGAGAGTTCCTGTTTCAAAGACTCTAAGCCCCTCAGTCCAGTTCAGTCGCTCAGTCATGTCCAACTCTTTGCAAGCCTATGGACGCAGCACGCCAGGCTTCCCTGTCCATCACCAACTCCCGGAGCTTGCTCAAACTCATGTCCATCAAGTCGGTGATGCCATCCAACCATCTCATCCTCTGTCATCCCCTTCTCCTCCTGCCTTCAATCTTCCCCAGCATCAGGGTCTTTTTCAGTGAGTCAGTTCTTTGCATCAGGTGGTCAAAGTATTGGAGCTTCAGTTTCAGCATCAGTCCTTCCAATGAATATTCAAGATTGATTTCCTTTAGGATTGACTGGTTTGATCTCCTTGCAGTCCAAAGGACTCTCAAGAGTCTTCTCCAACACCACAGTTCAAAAGCATCAATTCTTCAGCACTCAGCTTTCTTTATAGTCCAACTATCACATCCATGACTACTGGGAAAACCCCTCAGGGCTAAGCCCCTCGGAGCTGTTTAATTCTCCAAATGATAGACCTGACCCCTTGAGACACAGAGTCACCCAACAGCATTCACTTCTAGATGTGTGAGGGTAGCAAGATGGGGGAAAGGGAGCCTGGGTCTAGTTCATCACCCCCACCCCCACCTCTTCCAAGTGACGAGAGGAACTGGGCCCATCCCACCCAGCCTCTCCCACCTTCGTTTCTTTATCAGTAAGTGGGGTCTGATCACAAGACTCGGAAGGTCCCTTGTACTCCAGTTATATATAATTCTCTTCTCTCCTCCAGAATCTCTAATTTTATTATTTTCACAAAGTCAAAGACTCGACAGAGGTGTTCGACATTATTTTTCTGAAACAAGATATCTGCCCCAGTTAGACTGGCATTTTGAGATATGTCTTCGATAATGCATGTGTGTGGTGGGGAGGGGGACAGCGCAGTTCTTTCCCTAACCCATCCATTCCACGTGGAGATAGCTCAGTGAGATGAGCCTTTATCCAGGTTCAGTGGCCAGTGAAGTTCCATGGGGCAGATGATAGGGTGGGGCTCAGAATTGAGCCAAGGAGGCTGAGGGCCAGGGGTCAGCACCCCTACCTGTGAGGGTGTCAGGTCAGCAGTGATTTGCAAGCATGAGATGGAAAGGCCATCATGTTTGGGAACGCATGTAAGAATTAAAGATTTTAAAATTTAAAAAAATAAAAAAATAAAACATTTTAAATCTTAAAAAAAAAAAAAAAAAGAGAGATGGAAAGGCCAGTTTCCCATCATCCTCCACCCCTCAGTAGGCGGTAACCTGTGGAACAGAGACAGGCACTCTGACACACTGGGTTACTTTAGTCCAGATCTCTTTCCAGAAACTCTGCCTGTCTATTCTGAGCAGAAAGCAGCAATGTTGGGAAAAGGCAATGTTCTGGGCTAAGTTCTCATCATTGCAGAGAGTGCCTCCCTCTGCGTACTAGTCACACCCTCTGCCCCTCCTGGGAGTCCTTCCGCTCACTCTCCTGCCTAACACCAGCACCTGCTGATACCCAGCAGGATGGTAGGAGTGCCTGGGATTTCAAGGCACAGCTCAAAATACTGCCCTCCCCAAGCCCACCCCTAACATGCATCCTCACACAGTCCCCCAGAAGCAGCTGTTGTATAAATTCCCTGGCTCCAAGAAGGCTGCAGGGCAGCAAAGAGATGACAGGGAAAGCAGACGGCCTCAGAAAGACAATCTGACTATAAGCCAGGAGTCTCGGATTCCCTCGTTCATCCATTCAACAAATGTTTCCTGCAAACCGACAAACCACCAGGCCTTGGGGACACAGACATGGGAATAGAGATATGAAAAACACAGATGAGATCTGTGCCATCAGGGAGCTTACACTCTAGTAGGCAGAGACAGACTATAAAAGAAGTAAATAAGACAGATAATATGGAGGAAAAATACAACAAGGAAGATTCCCACCGGATGGGTCTACAATCTTAAATGGGCAATTAGGGACAGTCTCATTGAGAAGGTAAAATTGGAACAAAGACCTAACACCAGTAAGCTTTCAGCCTGACTCATCGCTGGCTCTCTGGGGGAGCTGGAAAAGTCACTTTTCTTTCCTGGGTTTTCTTGGAAAATAATCAAGAGGATTAATCTAAATCAATTGTAAACATACTTTCCTCTGCAGCAGACCTCTTTATTCAAATGAAGAAATACCTACAGCCCCATAAATTAGAATCTCCAGGTAAAAGAAGAGTTACTCAAGCTAAGTCTGAGTAATTTCAAGTAACACTGAATCACTGATTAACATAGTTATATCCCAAGTAATGGGCCTTCCCTGGTAGCTCAGTTGGTAAAGAATCTGCCTGCAATGCAGAAGACCCTGGTTCAATTCCTGAGTCAGGAATATCTGCTGGAGGAGGGAAAGGCTACCCACTCCAGTATTCTGACCTGGAGAATTCCATGGACTGAATAGTCCATGGAGTCGCAAAGAGTCTGACACGACTAAACAGCTTTCACTATCCCAAGTAATGTATGGGGTGTGCTTATACTAAAAAGTATTTGTTGTTTATCTGAAATTCAAATTTAACTGAGTGTCCTGTCTTTTTATTTGCTAAATCAGGCAGCCGTACAGGTGATATGGGGATAGGGAAGTCCTTCTCAGGCTCTGAAGTCCCCAGTGGAGTCCTCTCTCTGAGCCTTAGTCTCTCCGTGGGCAAGAGATGATAGATCTCCAGGCACTAGAGAGAGACAGAGCTCTTGGATCTTAGAGTTTCAGTAAATTACATGATGAGAAAGCACCCAGTGATTTCTGGCAACAATGGGTGCCCAGAAATCGTTTTGTTTGAGTCTAGTTTTCTGAAAACCCACCTTGCCCTCTCACTCCTACACCCAGGCTTTCAGGAGGTCAACTTCTGGTCCATTTACCCAGATGGTCCCTCAGTCCCATGGGGCCAGGCAGAGATTGATTAAGCATATTACTGAATCTGGGGGAAAACCCCAAGAATGCTTGGGAGTTTTCTTTCTTCCTGGAAGTTTGCTCATTCCTGCGTTGAGAGTTGAGTTCTTTCACCCTCATTTGTCTTGGAAGGGCTGGCTGTAGGCTATCCTACCCAGTGAGAGTTTAACTGGACAAAAAGGTGACACTTTTCAATGAAAAACAAACAACAGCAATGTTCAAGGCTAGATAAAGACTACAAATTGGAACGTCAAAATATCTGAGATATTTTCCTCCGGTCAGGTACTGGAAATGCTGTCTTAATGCATGAGACAGAAGGAAAGCCCACAGCTTCTCCCCAGCCCAGAGCTTCAGAACATGCTGTGAGCAGCTGGGACCTCTCAGCTGGCCATGGTGCTAGTTCTCCCTGGGGTAAAATCAATGGCCAAGGCAGCCTGCTCTCAATTATCTGCCTTATGGCTTGTCTAAGGTGGAATAACTTCAGAGTGAGGGAGAGGGAGACTGGACAGAGGGGACAAGGTGAGGGAGGCCCTGGCGAGGAGCTGGCAGAGCTGGAAGAAACCCTGACACACGTCTGTGCCCATTCCTTTTGGTTCCTTTTATCTATTGCCACATAACAAACCATCGCCAAAATGCAGGGACTTCAAACAACAGTTTATTTCCAGTTCTCACGTTTCTGGGCTCGGCAAGGAAGCATGTCCTTTGGGTCTCTCCTGTGATGGCCTTCAGGTGGTAGCAGGAGCTGCAGTCATCTCAAGGCTTAACCAGCCATGCCTGTGGTCAAGCGTCCAGGCCCAGACTGTCCCAGCTTGAGGACACCTCCACCCACGCTTGCTCTGGGGCTGCTTGGGCTCCCTCACAGCATGGTGGTCTCATAGCAGTGGACTTCTTATACCACAGCAGTTTTTGCCAGATAATGTGTTTTCAGAGTCCAAGACAAACAGCTGCAAAGCTGTCAATGGCCTGACCCTGAAGCTACACAGTGTTACTTCCATTGACTCTAGTGCTTAAAAGGGCCAGCCCAGATTCAGTGCTGGAAAGACTACACCAGAGCATGAATTCTGCAAGGCAAGGTTCAGGGCAGAGAAGTCGGGTGGAGGGTGTATTTTGGGAGAACTAGCTACCAGAGTATTCTTGCTGCGTGGCTGCGGCTGGGGTGGGACAACACCAGCCAGGGGTGGGGCAGTGGAGGGCGGCTGGTGGAGGCTGCCTATCAGCCCAGCTTCCAGGCAGAGCAGAAGCAGAATGACAATGACGGCCACTTTGCTCACTAATGTAGATGATATCCTCAGACGTTCAGAGAGTAGGACTCTGTGGAACAAACCACCAAGAAACCTTGGTCCTTATCCTGACTCTGGCTCCCTCTGGCTGTGTGTCTCTGGGCAACTCCCCAGACCTCTCTGGGCACTACTTTCCTCATTTTATCCATTTTTTAAAAATATTTATTTATTTGGGTGTGTTGGGTCTTAGTTACGACATGCAAAATCTTTAGTTGCGACCTGTGGGACCTAGTTCCCTGACCAGGGATCAAACCCAGGCCCCCTGCATTGGGAGCACAGAGTCCTAGCCACTGGGCCACCAGGGAAATCCCCTCATTTTAAAATTGAGGCAGTTGGATGAAATCACTCGAAGTTTCTGCTCATCTCTGAGTTAAGGAGTGTGTGTGTGTGTGTGTGTACGTCTGCACGTGCATACACTAAGTTGCTTCGCTCATGTTTGACTCTTTATGACCCCATGGAATGTAGCCCACCAGGCTCCTCCTCTGTCCGTGGGATTCTCCAGGCAAGAATACTGGAGTGGGTTGTCATGCCTCCTCCAGGGGATCTTCCCAACCCAGGGATGGAACCCGAGTCTCTTACATCTCCTGCGTTGGCAGGCAGGTTCTTTACCACTGGTGCTACCTGGGAAGCCCCAAGTTAAGGAATAGAACATGTTATATGAGTTCATGACAGAAATCAAGTCTCTCTCTCAAGAGGCAAGGAGACCAGAGTCCCAGGGCCGTTCTCAGAACAGGCATGAAAACTAGAGGTGCCAAGTTAGCAGTCACCGAAAATCCAGGTGGCTAATTGGCATGTGGTATTCCAGGAGCCCTGCCCATCCCTTCCTGACTGTGCGCGTGTGTGCCCATGCATATATGTACACATGTGTATACTTGTTTATGTATGTGCTTGTGGGGATGTAAATGTCAAGCAAGTGTCCCACTACACGTTGTTTCTGCTCAAGAAAAGACTGCCAAATGGGTAGTTTATACTGGAAACAGCTCCAGTATTTATATAACGATGTGTTGCATGGCCTTTTAATTTAGTTCTCATTCCAAATGCATGACACGTCCTTTTGACACCTTGAAGAAATGTTTCTCAGATGGCAAGCTGGGCACTGCCGCTCCAGGCTGCAAAAGGAAAACACACAGCCCTGAAAATTAAAAGTAATTTAGGTCCTCTCAGGAAATGCCTCGCTTCAGGCTACTTGATGTGGTCATTTATTAAGTGACTTAATCAGGAAAGTAACGTAATCTCAGAGTAATTAAGTCCCTTTCTGGGCACTGCTGGATCCTCCCAATGATGAAGGGGGTAAATGCATTCATAGTGGGACTATCAGAAGAAAATTGATTCCTAGGGCTGAGGAATGGTTAGCCGTTCCACTAGGGCATCTCTGTTGCCAAGACATGTACCTTAAATCACTGACTCTGGAGACACTTCCCTTTGACTGAATTCAAGCAGTTTTTAACATGGTTTCACTTGCCATACAGTGGGATGAGTTAGAGTTGTAAAATCATAGCCCACTAGGATCTGGAGAATCTCAAAGCTCTCCTGGCCCAAGCTCATCTCATCTTTCTGCCAAGGAAAGAGGAGGAATGGTAGTGTCTGAGGCTGTGTACCCTGTCTCTGCGGATCTGAGACCAGCACTCTCTCAAGCAGTTCAGGGTGCTTGGCTACACTAGAGGAGAAAGGGACTCTCAGACTGTTGGAATAGCAGAGCATCCAAATAACCAGATGTGGGACTTCCTTGGCTGTCCAGAGGCTGACTCCCTGTTCCCAATACAGGGAGCCCAGGTTCCATCCCTAGACGGGGAACTAGATCCCACATGCTGCAATTAAAGATCCCGCATGCCACAACAAAGATCGAAGATCCTGCATGTTGAAACTAAGATTCAGGGTAACCAAATAAATGAATATTTTTAAAAACATATAAATAACATCATCTTTAACAACAACAAAAAAAGAAACAATCAGATGTGGCTCCAGTGATGAGCAGGGACAAAAGGACTCAATGTTCTTGGAGGAAAACATCCTATGCAAAATGTGAATTGTTAAGTGAATGTTCAGGGGGCAAATGTGTTCAACAATATTTTTGAGGACCTACTATGTGCCAGGAACTACTGTAGAAATCAGAAATACAGCCAAGAACACAATCTCTGGCCTCATGAGGAGAGAAGGGAGGAAGGCAGAGGATATGAGAATGAGTGGATAAATAAGTGGATGGATGAGTAATTATTGGATGGATGGATAATTAGTCAATGGAAGGAAGGTTGCTACATTTAGAAAGATGTGTGCTGATAAGTTACTTCAGTCATGTCCAACTCTTTGTGACCCTATGGACTACAGCCTGCCAGACTCTTCTGCCCATGGGATTCTCCAGGCAAGAATACGGGAGCAGGTTGCCATGCCCTCCTGCAGGGGATCTTCTCAACCCAGAGACTGAGCCTGTGTCTCCTGCGCCTCCCGCACTGGCAGGCAGATTCTTTACCACCAGCACCGCCTGGGAAGCCCCTTTTAGAAAGACAGAAGAGCCATAACTCAGGAATAAGTTAGGGCCTGGATGCAGAAACCTGGAGTCCTGCCCTTCTTTGCAAGCCTGCAACACAACCAGAATCAACTCTCCCGCTCGAAACAACTTCAGTGACTATCCAGTCCTCCTTCCCATACCCTATGCTGCTCCAATATTTGCCTTTCCCTTGAATCCTGGTTAATCTTACCATAGTGCCCCCACCACCACTAGTCAAACCCCTCGTGCTCTGTGCTCAGGCTGACACCCCTCCCTAGCATGCCTTCATCTGTGCCTCCTGAGTCTTTGCCAACTCTCTGCTCCTCCACTTAGCACACTCTGCTCCCCCCAGGCCTCTTATCCTGGCCTGCCTGGGCACACCCCTAAACTCTTCTGGGAGGTCTGCTGTACTTACTGGGCCTGTCTTATCTCCCCCACCCTCTGCTTCATCATCAGGGCATCACAAATGGGAACTGTCTTTCCATCAGAGTCCCCAAGAGGGAGCCTGTTGCTGAAGACTTTAGGAATAACATAGACTCTGGACAAAGTAAATGAGAGGCAACCCCAGGACAAGTGCCTGCCCTGGCCTCACCCCTAGGAAACTCTGAAACTTGGGCTTTCCCCCTAGAACTGGTTCCGTTAAGCCCCACCCACACCCACACCCAACCGTCTGCAGTGTTCTCCTGGAAGCAGTTCCTCAGAACCAAAAGGGGGTTGAGGCCTACCTAGCTTTCTGGGCAGGGGTTAAGGAACAGGCCTCTTGGACTGTTTTATAACAAAAACTACTCTTCTGGTCTGGCCAGTGACTCAGCATCTTGGATCCCAAATGAAAAAAAAAAAAAAAAAAAAGCCACTTTCAACCTGGCCTGCAGAAAGGCCACAGGGTCCAGCTGACTTTGTGAAGCCACGGTGCCAGGCTCTGCGTCCAACCATTTCCAATCCAGGCACCTGAAGCTTAAAGGGCTCTGCCAACCTCTTAACCAGTCAGCAATGAGGAAAGAGCACCTCCTGTTGGTGGGTTTGACCACCCCATTTTATAGATGGAAAGTTGAGGCCTAAACACACTAAAACTTCTTAAGGGTCCCTGGGTTGTTCCTCTTTCTCCCTGATACCTGGCAAGGCCCTCTCTGAACAAGTGAATGATGAAGAAGTAACTCTTCTTCAAAACTGCTGCAACTCTGTACTGAAGGGAGGATCCCTAAATATACATCAGTTTCACACGGGGCCAGTGTTTGTGTCTGTGGCATCTGGTGAGTAATACACATTCTTTCTCAGAATAATATTTTCTAATACATAAAATACTCATGATTGCAAAGAAAACCAATCATAATAAAGTATAATTATAAAAATAATTTTTAAAGTGATACAGTATGTGTGTCTTTATTAACATTTTTTCTTTCTTGGTTGCACTGGATCTTCATTCATTGCTCCTAGGGCTTTCTCTAGCTGCAGGGGGCAGGCCCACTCTGCATTGCACTGGCTTATTGCAGTGGCTGCTCCTGTTGCAAACCACAGGATCCAGGCGCAGAGACTTCAGTAGTTGCAGCACGCAGACTGAGTAGTTATAGCTCACAGGCTTAGTTGATTCGTGGAATGTGGGATCTTCCTGAACCAAGAATCAAACCCATGTCCCTTCCATTGGCAGGCAGATTCTTATCCACCCTACCACCAGAGAAGTCCTAAAACATTTTAAATTGCAAGATCCAGCAGTAGGTCTGATCAGTACCATAATTCCAAAGTACTGATGAGCGTAAGTATTTCAAGGTCCCTGGCAGAAGGAAATGGCAACCCACTCCAGTAGTCTTGCCTGGAGAATCCCATGGACAGGCAAATCTGGCAGGCTACAGTCCATGGAGTTGCAAAGAGTTAGACACAACTGAAGCAACTTAGCATGCACACACGCACCAACTATGACAGAAAAATATCTGTGGTTTCTGCCAGTGAAGAAGTCATGGGATTTGCTGTATGACACAGAGAGCTCCACCCAGTGATCTGTGACAACAGAGAGGGATGGAACGGGGTGGGAGGTGGGAGGAAGGTTCAAGAGGGAGGGGACACAATGTATCCCTATGGCTTATTCCTATTGATGTCCGGCAGAAACCAACACAACATTGTAAAGCAATTATCCTTCAATTAAAACTAAATTAATTAAAAAGTCACCCGTATTGCCTAGTACTGCCATTGTTGATGCCTGCAATCCCAGGGACCGGAGAGCCTGGTGGGCTGCTGTCTACGGGGTCGCACAGAGTCAGACACGACTGACGTGACTTAGCAGCAGCATTCTTGGAGGAGTTGCTAAACGTTGGCTAGAGGTTAGCCAAAATTAAGGTGCAATTTTTTTCCCATCCAAGTTCACAGACACCTTGAATGCTGTCCCCCGGACCCATTAGTTCGAATTTCACAAATTGACTACTTAAAGGTGGGATCGTAGACGTAGACAAAAGTGTGACATCATCGTCCCAAACTTAGTGCTCAGCCCGCTTCCACACACTCAAGAATATCTGTCCTGAACTGAATCAAATACTTCTCAGCCCTCCCACCATGCGCGGAGGAATGGGTAGCACACTGCGCCTGTTCTTGCCTCTCGAGTCTCGGGTGCTTTGTTTGGTACTGATACTTGTTTAGTCGCTCAGTCTGTCTGACTCTGCGACCAGGTGGACTGTAGCCCGCCAGGTTCCTCTGTCCATGGGATTCTCCAGTCAACAACACTGGAGTGGGTTGCCATTCCCTTCTCCAAGGGAATCTTCCTGACCCAGGGATCAAACCCGCAACTCTTGCATTGGCAGGGAGATTCTTTACCACTAAAGCCACCAGGGAAGCCCGGGGCTCTTCCTGCTGCTGCTGCTAAGTCACTTCAGTCGTGTCCGACTCTGTGCGACCCCAGAGACGGCAGCCCACCAGGCTCCTCCGTCCCTGGGATTCTCCAGGCAAGAGTACTGGAGTGGGGTGCCATTGCCTTCTCCGGGGCTCTTCCTAGAGGGGCTTTATTTTCATTAGAATATGTTTGGAAGCAGCTGAGAGTGTTAGATAACAGGCACCCTGACCGCTGAGGGGGAGACCTTTGCGGCAGGAAATGATCAAGAACAGTTCATCGTTAAGAAAATATCCTCCCTCCGACACCGGCCAGCTCAGGAGACTCAGGAGAGGGCAGTCGGAAATGACTCTCCATTCCAGAAAGAGCCAGCTCTTTCAGTGAGACGCTTTCCCTCCTGCCCCCCGCCATCGCTGAAATAAAATACCAGTAAGGTGTCGCACTGGCTCGTCCTTGCTTCCCAGCTCAGGTTGCCACTAGGACCCGCCCGGAGGAAGGGCGGAGGGACGGGGGAGGGGAGCGTCCCTCACAGCCCTCAGTAGTGCGGCCGTCGATTAACCCGCCTGGCATCCAGGCAGGTCTTCAAATCCCTTTCCTCCCTTTGGTTCCTGCCAAATCGTGAACAGTGTATCAACATTAAGGAGCAGGTATATTACTCAGAGTAGTAACATAGGACATAGTGACATGCCCAGACTGCAAGACTGCAAGCAAACTTTGGTTCAACCTACTCCTCTGCTTGCGTCACTAATTTAACCTTCCGCGCATCACAAGTACAGCACTTTATCATCTGTAAGATAAGCCTATTGAAAGTATTCACCTCATAGGAGTTGTCGGGGAAGTCAATGAAATCTTGCTTGTAAAGCCCTTTGCTTCCTGTCTGCACATAAGAGCATTCAATAAAATATAGCCATTATTGTTGAATTAACAAAAACCTTTTTGGAGCTTATTCTGGGACAAGGCACCTTGTTGGGTGTTGGACTATGTCCATGACCACACATGGGCAAGTGCTACTGGGAGAAATTCCTCAACCCAGTTGACTCTGAACTGCTATGAGGGGGATATTGGTGTGTGAGGAAATTGCCCACATTTACTAAAGGCTGAAAACAGTACTTGCCCTTGATGAGAAGGACCTCTTCTCAAGCGCTGTGCAATGGAGTCAGTGAGTGCAGAGATTCTTCCATTCTTTTGCTTGTCAGGCTGAGGGCTGCTTTGAAGGGAGAGGAAAGCTTTGTCATTGACCCCAAAGGGGTGCTATTAATAGAAACTCCAAGGAAGCACAAGGCCTCTGGGGTTGGCTGTGCCCCAGCAGCCCTTCCCCAGCACACACCACAGATCCAGGCGTGAGCTCAGGGCAGTGACATCCTGCAACAGAACGCCACCTTTTGTGGGTGTGTGCATATAAGCATGTCCTTGGAGAGAGGACTTTCCTCACATTGCCAATGGGGTCTCTGACCCCCAAAGTTGAGAACCACTGTTCCTCAAATCAGTTTTGTCCCATTCTGCATGCTTCTCAGACTACAGTATGAGCACCAACTCCCTTTCTGCAACATGACTGCATTTGCCATCCATGGCTGTCACTTGATAGGGCCATGTAAAATTGTAGAATTTTATTCTACAAAATATGTAGAATTCTGTATTTTTCTACATATTTTGACTTTTCCCAGAAATCCCACTCTCGCTTTGGAGAGCTGGAGGGATATAGGTGATGAATATTAACCCTTTGAGGCCTTCCTAGCAAGGTGGGTCAGGAAGACAGCATTCATCCAAGCAGTGAGCCCTGTGCTCACCCAATGAGACTTTCCGAGTTCATCACACTCATGCCCCTCTCTCCATCCTAATTCTCTCTGATGTTCAAAGTCCAAACAAGACGATCTTTTGAAAGAAGACTTCCTTTTCCAGCCAGTCTCCATCTTGACTTCCTCACCCCAGTCATACTGATAAGTAGTGGTGTGTGGTCTTGTTATCTCCTACTCCATACAGATTGGTTCTGTTGCCCGACTCGTCTATAAACTTCTAGAAGACAGAACAGTGTCACTTTTCTTTTCTCCCCCTCAAAGAGCCTAGCACAGAGTTGGACATGGAGCAGAAGCCCTTTTATTAATAATACTCCTTAGATCTGATACTTGAGGAAAAGAAGTATATTTGTTATGTTGACTAGAATGGAATGAGATTGAAATGAACTGAACTGCTGGTCGGCATCTTCAGTATTGATATAGGTGACATTTGACTTTCTGGAAACATCTCAGATTAAATATAAGTTAGAAAAAAAGTCCCAGTAGAAAGCATGGACTCCTTAAGCCTGGCCCCATCTCCAGCCATGTGCTAACTATATACAAAGTTTATAATGCATTGAGTGTACAAATTTTTCTAATTAAGAATGCTTGCTATTTAGAAGGAGAAAAGCTCAGTAACTAAATGTAATTATATTCTCTAGTTTCAACTCCTACCCCTCTATTGAGGTCTCTATCCCCTCAAAACTCCAAATCATGAACCAGCTCTCATGGAAGTCTGGTTTGAGGGTGACCTTGAGATATAAACGGAGAGAGAGATGGTCCACATGGTTTAAAGAATTATTTCCTCATGTGAGCATGAATGTGTGTATTCATCATTTCCTATGAATATATGTGTGCTGTGTGTCCATATGTGTATGTATAGGTATTTGCCTATATATACATTTGTTTACATGTATGTGCACACTCCTGTTTGATTCTTTGTGTGTGTGTGTAAATTCCTCCACATACCCTTTGAACAAAAACCCTAAATTAAACTCCAGCTAAGGCTACAAAATATACCACTGAATAACCTTTGTGAGTTTAATTTAAGCCTTTCCCATGAGGAAATCTCATTTTATAAAATGCTCATGGACTTCACAATCTGAATCTGTTCTCTATGTTTATCTCAACTTCAGTGCTTTTTCCCCGGGTCTGCTCCAGTCCTAGCCCTGGCTCCAGCCGTTCCCCTTTTCTTATAACCTCAGTTGAATACAAGGAACACTCACCCACTCTTATTTCACCTTGCATCCACATTACATTATTTTTGTTTACTCTAAGCATTAAGGTATTATTTGAAATCACATATTTTTGCCTGAATGTTCTATTTAGAAAGTTACAGTGCATATTTTATGAAGAGGAAATATGTCAGCTGGTAGTACCAATCTACTGAGAATCAAGAGCTCCAATGCCCCTGTAATTATTAATCAGAGGCTGAAAGCAGGAGAGAGGAGGAGGTATGAGCTGCACAGCCATGGGTGGAGATGACTGCCTGCTGGTTTCGTAGCTCATCACAGACCCAACCACAGAAAGACCTGAACTTCGAGGATCAATGCTGCAGCACTGTGTCCAGCATGACTGGGAATATGTGTTCAACAGCATGTGATTTCCTGTGCCTGGACACCTCCATGGACATGAACATGTGTGCCTGTGTTCACACACACGTGTGTGTGTGTGTGTGTGCACGCGCACAGGTGCATGGGCACATGTATGATGGGCAACACCCTATGACCTCTGTTTTCAAACACACCAAAAGGCTAGATACTTTGGGACTTCAGCCTACATAGATTAACTATGGAGCAGACTCAGCTTACGGAATCTAAAATTGAGAGTCATGTATAGTAAGAAGTTCAAAAGATCACCTTCAAGAACCCAGATTGTGCCAGCTCTAATCAGACGTCTGCCACTGATTTGTAAAGGCATCACTATACATCCATCTGCTGGGACAGGGTGAAGGGTCTTTGAGATGCTGTACAGGATAGACTAGACTTTAAAGAAGAAAGGGTATGATGGGAACAGAGGGTAGGGGCTGACTCGGGAAGACATGTTTGTAACTGCAGCCCAGTGTCCACTTTGCAAGCTCTTCCTAGGCAGTGTTAATTCTGGCCAAATAAACTTGTAACAATATCAAAACTTTATACCAAACATGGTAGATTGCAGGCCACCTGTGACCCTGCTTCATGGTGGGCTCTGTTCTATCTTCTTTTTCATCTCATGACATGGGCTGGAGCTGCACCTATCTAGGGTACAAGGGCAAAAGAAGAAAGAGTCCTGGTGCCACCCTGCCATATTTCTAGAAGCATCTGCTCATCTACTTACATTTCATTGGTCCAAGCCTATCTCATGGCCAAGCCCGGGGTCAATAAGGTATAAGCGGGTGGTGATGGGTGTCTACCAGAGAAGTGGCAGAGTGGGTAAAAATCATTCCAGATGGCTGAAATCTTGCGAAAGAATTGGATAACATGGAAAATAAGCTAATACACGCAAAAACTGATTACAAAGGGCCTCCTAAGCCATGCTAAGGAGTCTACATTTTATCATGAGGTTAATGGGTGCCATTAGAAGAATTTAAACATGAGAACAGGACAATCATATCTGGACTCTAATTTGGAAGCTCTGGCTGATTTATGATGGATGGACTGGGGAAGGCACCGCATTGGGGAGTGGGGAGAAGGAGAAAGCAAAGGAACTAATCTGTTAATGCCTCTATGTAGCAAGCCCTAGACTTGGGTATTCCATTGCAAACCAGTAGCCCTCCAGGCACTTCATTCTCCCATGGCATGGTTCAGAGTCCTGGGGAATTGGGCATGGTGCCATATAGTGCTGCCCAGGCACCCACCCAGCATCCCTGATTGGAGTGGGAATCACTGGACCTAAGATGAGCCTATAAGATTCTCTCTCTCTCTCAACAATTAGGAAAGAGACAGAGATTTTGGAGTGCCTCCTGAGTGCCCAAAGAGGGGAACACATGAAAAGGTAGGGAAATGTTAAAAGGAGAAGAAACAGAGAAACCTGTTCTTCCCAGAGAGAACAAAGATCCTCAGACAGAAGCAGAGAAAGGAGCCCCTTCTGCCACCCAGAGGGAGGAAAAGTGTTGCCTTGATAGCTATTTTCCAGTTTCTGGTTCCACCCCGCTTAAGGCCAGTGGTGTTCCCTGCCCTTCAATCCATGTGCTCGCCCTGAATCCTTGTAAGAAATTCATTCTTTTGTTTCTTCTGTTGGTCTGAGCAGATTTCTGAGCTTTCACTCAGCCCAGGCACATTGGGGGCCATGAGTACATACCAGAATTTACCAGCTTGGGGCTAAGACTATCGCTGTACAGTTTGCCCTGGTCACAGTGGTCTCCTACCCTGCAGGAGTTTCAGGGAGCAAAGGCCACAAACCCCAGGGTCTAGAGGCTGAAACCTGAGGCAGGCAGAGCTAGCTTCTCCTAGAGCTTAGACCCATCCTCCTGACACCTCCAGGGAACTCTAGCCTCTGACAGCCGGAAATGCCTGGGGAACCTGAGTTCAGAGAGAAGAAAGGCTTGGGGATAAGAGAGGAGAGTTTGATGAAAAAGCATTCAGTGAAACAGATCAGAGCATAGACTCTGCAGACAAACAGCCTGGATTCAAGAACTCAGCTCTGCCATAGCTGCTGGACTTGTACTTAATGTCTCTGAGCCTCAGTGTCACCACCTACAAAATGGAGCAGGTAATTATGCCTGGCTTGTGGAGGTATTTTGAGATGATGCGAGATAGCACAATACTTCCTAATATTACTTTTACTATTGAAAAGGAATTAACAGCAGCAAGGCTTATGGCTTTATGGATTTTGGTCTTAAGAACTGAAATTGCAGAGGCTCCTTACCAGCTGTATGACCTTGGTCAAGTTGCTTAACCTCTGAACTATCTCCTCCTTTGAAAATGCTAACCCAGTATATAGGATTATGGTACCCACTCTGCATTAGTATACTGTTTTGTACATAGAAGATACTCTACCCATCAAAGACATTAGAACAGATACTCCTGGCTGTCTCTCTCAAGGAGCAGGGAGCTGACAAGGAAGGAGTTAAGAGAGAGGAGGGGAGTTGCTTCGTTTACTCTGGGTCACATATACACAGTCCACACCCACCATGGAGCTTTCATTGTGAGTTCTGCTTTGCACTCAACGCTGAAAACAAACACAACAGGGGGAGAAACCTCAGTCTCAACCCCAAAGGAACATGCGATGTCACACCCTTATGCAGCTATCTTTTCTTTGAGAATTGTCTTAATGAGACCAAAACCCTGGGAACACCATAAGATATTACAAAATATTATGGCAGCTGAAGTTCTCTTGTTCCTCTCTGAATGGAGACACAGTCTTTTCACATGCTTAGCTCATTTCCTTTTCCCCAACCCTGGGGAGCAAAGTAAAGGGGTTTGTTACCCCTACTTTTTATTCTCCCTAGACTAGGAAACTGACTCCAGAACATTGTACAGCTTACCCTTGGTCACACTGTTACTTAGTGGCAGAGGCAGGATTTAACCCAGATAGCCTGACACCAAAGCCCACACTCTTTCCAAGGCTTCCATGGATGGTGAACTACTGACACCAAGGGAGTTGCACATGTACAAGCTCCTGTCTTTCCAACTGCTCCAGAACCTCCCGTCACACACCTGAGCACTTCCCATGATGCCTAGCCCAGGTCTGGGAAACCAGGGGGGCTTGATAATACTCGTCATCTTGAAATTAAATCTGCCTTTAGACACTTAAGTCAGGTGCTTTCTGAAAGCACACTGAACATATGCAATTGCGTAAACATACCATCCTATCATCCCAATGACACAGCCTCAATTATTGAGCACCTACTGTCAACCAGGTGCTCACAAACTTTTATCTCCAGTCCCCAGTGCAACTGTATTCAATAAGCAAATGTTGAATACTTTTTGTGTGCCTACTGTTTGTTATCCTCATAGGCAAAATAAGGCCCCAAGATTGAGTGACTTACTAAATTGGCGACCAAGGACCCAGACCTATATGCTGCCAAAGCCCATGTCCTCTGCCCTAGCCAGCCTACCTTCCCCATATGAGAACATTTACTAACAATGCAACTGTATTAGAATGGGCGGAACAAAGATGGTAATTTCCAGAGGGCCAACCACATCTGTCATCCCAAAACAGAATGCTACAGTGCTACCAGAGGACATCTATTACAGACTGACAGTCCCTCTGCAGTCGTCTCGTGCACCGGCTTCCCTGAGTTACATGCCGTCCCTGGTAGGGCTATATCTTGTTTCTACCTACTTTATTAAAGCATTCTCACAGTGCTATGCATAAATTAATTAGCACACATTCTTCTAAAAGAAACAGTCCCTGGATTTTAGCCTTAATTCACAGAGACAACAAAATACAGTATTGGATTTCCAGGTTAAGAACAATCTTGGCTTTTTCCAGGTTCCCTTTTCAAACGCATACTTACTGGAAAGCCCTGTGTGGCTGCCTTCAGTGGTGGGGTGGGAGTGCCCTCTGGCCCAGGCATAGCTACCCAAGTCAGGAGAGCCAAGAGCAGTCACCAGCCAGGGGAAAGGGGTATCACTGATGAGTGGGGCTGATGCATTGTAATTAATGGTAATAAAAATAGATACTGCAGGAGAGAGAAGTGCCAAGCCAGGAATCCCTACTCTGGGATAGAATTTCTCACAGGTAATGGAAAGAAGAAAGAAAGAAAGAAAAAAGTCCCTTCTTACAGGAAACCTGATCTACACATTGCCTACAGAGGATTTTTGTAAAGTAACTAAGGAAATGCAACTAAAGAAGCAGCCCCACAAAAATGAGAATAGCTCAACTTGGAAAACTCTCCTGCAGCCCAAGGGAGCCTGGTACTGCTATAGGCAGTTAGATCTCGAATTGCTAAGAGCACAGTGTTAGGTCTGTCGCTTCTAGGTAGCCCTTTGGAGGCTACAGCACCCAGGATTCTGGCTGGAGAACGCCATGAGTCTTCCCCTGCAAAGAAAGGAGGGGAAGAAAGCAGGCTGGAAGCAAAGCACGGGAGGAAAGAGGAAGAAGAGGGCCATTTTCTTATTGGCCTGGTACTTCCCAGTTGTTGCTGACAGTCTAATCCCATTGGTCATTCAGGCATCCGTTCGAACATCTCCTGGACGCCCACTGTGTGCCAGGCAGATCCAGTGTCTCCAGGGGGCACATGCGACGGTGAAAAGCCACTGACGGTCCCTCAAGAATCATGGGATTAAACCCTGGCAACTTAGTGTGCCCTGGGACGGATGTGTGTCTGTCTTCGAGGGAGCGCGCTGCACGGACGCGCCCCCCATCTCGTGCCCTCTCTGCCCGCGCGACCGGCCAGTCAGTGCCGGGCTTGTTGAGCAGGAAGGAACCGGCGGCCGTTCCCCGGCACCTCTCCCGGCTGGGCCAGAGGCCTACGGGAAACCGCGCACCGACCCACCGACCGGGACTCTGGGACCTCCCGCGTGGGGGCGCTCGCAGGCAGACCCGGCGGAAAGGCAGGGCCGGGTTCGCGGGCCCTCCGCGGTTCCGCGGGAGAAAGCTGGCGGCGGACTTCCGCGGCTTTTTAACCCGAAGCCGAGAGCCTGGCCCCCTCACCTGGATGCCCAACGCTCCGCACCCCGCAACCCCCTCCCAGGCAAAGGGTCCCGCTGTCCGCTGCCAGCCTTGGAGGGAGCGCCGCGCGGGTAGGAAGGTCTCCGGGACCGAGCCGGGACCGCGGGCGGGGACGGAAAACCCCGAGCCGGGCCGAGCGTCGTAGGCAGGCGGGCTGAGCCCGAGACCTGGGGACCCATCTCAAGTCCCACTCGACCCTGGCGCCACCCCGGGCCAATTCCCCGGGTTTTCCGGCCCCAGACCAGCCCCGAGCCCTAAATTCTCGCTCTTTTCGTTTGAGCAAGATCCCCTGTGAGCCCGCGGCCTCCAAACCGTTTGCTCGAGAGGGCGCTCCAGGCTGCCGCATGGATCCAGAGCAAAAGGCCGCCAGGGCGGAGGGGCAGCGGCGGCCCCCGGGGGATCCTGTTGCTCCGGCCCTGGGAGCCTGCGGCCGTGCCAGCCACGTGCGGTGCAGGCGACGCCACGATTCGCGCTGTTTCACGAGAGCGGCCACCCGGAGCCCAGTGCCCTGCATCCGCACCGGGGCGCAGGGCGCAGCGGGAACCGTCTTCAAAAACGGAGAATTCTGCGAGCGGAATTCCCGGGCCCTGACCTGCCCCAAACGTCGGCCCCAACAGAAAATAGCGGGGTGCGGCGGGGAGGGGAGGGGGTTTGGTTGCAGAGGGCTGGCGGAGGCGAGGCGATGCGAGCCCGCTTTCAACGAAACGAGAGCGAAGTCCAAGCAGGAGGCCAGGTCTGGGCGAGCGTGCGCGGGAACGGGGGTCTGCCGCCGCGGCCCGCCCACCCCTGCTTCCGCAGCCCCAACCCCAGCCCGGACGCCCCAGAGATTCAGAACCGCCGGGAAGGCCTGAGGCGGGCGGTGCAAGGGGCCCTGTCTGCTCAGCGGATTTCTGGAGTCTGTATAGGCTGGAAAAAATAAAGAGAAAAGTTCTAGTCCTCTGGTTTGGCAACGAACCCCTGCCCCCTTCTCTGCTGGCGTTGGAAATAGCCAGCTAGCATTTCCTTCTCCTTAGCACCCCCTTCCTTCCAAAAAGCTCCAACTCAAAGTGAGGGGAGCCCTTGGGAGGCTGGTTCCTCTGTTTTCTCCCTTTCTCTGAAAGTCCCTGGAGTGGGCCATGTGCCACCCCTGGGATGGGCAATGGGTGCCATCTGTGGGTACCCAGCCCCAGACTGTCCCTGTCCAAGAGTCATGGCAGGGGCATTTGGTCAGTGTGGGCTCATTAAAGAACACCCATCCATACCTGCGGCTGCCTTCCAGAAAGTCTATCCCAGGGGACTTCCAGCCTACTTGGAGGCGAAAGAGACATTTCAATAAGACCCAAATTTCCAGAGGTCTACAGAAGTTTTCTCCTCCGCAGCCATGGAGCTTCTCCGATTTGTGCGGAACTCTCAAGTGTGTCTTAGGGGAGGAATAGATTGCATATTTCATAGATTTCTTGGATTGGTTGGAAGGGGTGGCAGGGGAGGAAGACCCAAGGCATCTGGCAACCTCAGGCTCTCCAGTGGGTGCTCTGAGCACTGGAACCTGGGGCTGAGATTGCCTTAGGGTCAGGCTGGCATCTATCAAGTCCTGGAAGACCCAAACACCTGCCAGTTGCTCTATCCTGTGGGGCAAAGGCTGACAGGGAGGGATGCAGAGTGTAAAGAGGCCCTAGCTGACCTCAGTAGGCTTTTTTAGGGCAGGCACTCAGGTGCTGCTGTTAGCAAAAGGTTTTAGCCCAGACCTGCTAGAACCAGTTTCCTACAAATATGGAGAAAGGAAGAGTGGCACATGGACATATATGCATGCATTGGGTAATGGTGATACAGGATTTCTGTGCTTACTCTTTCCATATGACACAAACGGTATTGTCCAAGATGGCAGGTGCCACGGGTGTACTCCTGGCAGGTCTAACGGGCTCAACACCCAGAGGCCACAAAGAGAGCAACACTAGAAAGGACAGTAAGTCTGAAGCTCCAGAAAATCTGCCTTAGCTGAACATGGGCAGGACCCAGTTCCAAAAGAAGTTCAATCTTGCAGCTCCAAGGGGCCACAGAGGGGCATATTCCCAGTAGAAGCTGTGGCTGAGGGGGCAGTTTACCCACCTTTTCAAGGTTAATATTCTTAGACTCACTCCAGTAACAAACAGGGACCTTAAAAATCACACAGGCCTTATCTAATAGTGGAGAAAATGAGGCTGTAAAATGGCCCAGAGTCTCATGCCAGGAAGTTACTGCCCAGTCCCACTCGCCTGCAAGAGACCAGGGTGCTCACCACAGCTATAGCCTGATCACGGGGTGGCCATGGCTGGGACCTGCCTACCAGTTGTTAACCCTGTGGCTGAGAAAGGGGGCTTGCAAGGCATAGGTTGCCCTTTCTTGGGACCAGTAAGGTGGGCTCTGAACCTCACTGCAGCCAGGGATATGTATTTCCCCATGTTTTCCAGAGTCCTCTAAGCCCGACTCTGAGGTGAACTCTGTGTGGCAGCGCACAACACTCTGGATAAAGTGGCCTGGACACAGCAGGGCTCCTCCCAGCAGACAGATGCAGGCTCTGAACATGCCACCTGAACTTTTGCAGGGAGCTATGGTCTCAATACACCTGGACAAGCCCCCAGAGGCAAAAGTCTTAGGGAGACTTGGGTTCCACTCATTCATGCCTGCAAGTCCCCCAGAGGACTGCTAGAACGCTTAGAGCAGGGAACTTTGGGAAATGTTGCTAAGGGTTAGACGAATAAATAGGTGCCTTGCTCAAAAACACCAGGGAAAGTCAAAACCTGAACCAGGGGTTCTGGACTCCCCCTCCCCCCCCCCATTCCAGTGTTCCTAACACCAACTTCCGAGTAAATTTAAAGGGGTAGGAACCAACCGAGAAGCGTGACCTAGACAGACTGCACAGTCCTAAACTGAATGCCGAGCCCAGGCTGTTTTGGCTTGGGTCCTGGCACTGGGAGCCAGCGAGACTCCAGCCTCCAGGCGAAGCGGAGGTGGAAAGGACTACTCAGTGAAGGATCTAACCCCGGGGCTTTTCAAAACCGTAGAAACAGCCACAACACCCACCTCTTCCATCCAGCTCTCACAGAGCTCTCCCAGCTCTGCCCTTCTCGAAAGAGAACCAGCAGCACGTGTTTACATATGCGCCCTGACAAAGAAGTAAAAAATGCAAGATTCCCTTTTTAAGCCCCTCATTCCGCTCATTTAAGCTCAGCGACCCGGTTCTCATGTTGGAGTTGGC
The DNA here is from genome assembly GCF_001704415.2 of Capra hircus. Lineage (NCBI taxonomy): Eukaryota > Metazoa > Chordata > Mammalia > Artiodactyla > Bovidae > Capra > Capra hircus. The sequence goes on along the minus strand of NC_030818.1, from coordinate 27,056,318 downwards.
CAGAGCCGAGTCGGAGTAGAGAGGCCAGAAGGGGGTGTGGATCTTGCCTCCACTCGGTCCTCCCCGACCACCCACAGGGGAAGCGCCACGAATTCAAGATTCCCTGCCCTCGCCTTGCCGTGGGCAGACCACCGGCTCTGCCCACCGGAGTTAACTTCCGTAGAGGCCGCACGGAAGTGCCGGGCGCATTTCGGGAGGTGGGACCCGTGGAGTTAAGTCTGTGTCCCCGCCCAGGGAGAAGCAGAGAGCGCTCAGCCGGGCGGTACCGGCCGCGGGGCAGCCGGCCCGGTTATGAGACGAAGGAAAGGCGGGATCCTCCAAGAAGTAGATTGTCAGGCGTCTGCCTGTGGCCACTGCCAAATTTTCCCTTCTCTCTCTTACTCCCTCCCCCTTTCCCTAGCAGACCGGTCGGGTCCCGAGCTCCTAGGATGGGGGTGGAGCACTGTCAGCAGGAAAAGTCAAATATTTGAGGGGCGCCCGAGAGCATCCAAACTCTTCCACCCCACTGGTCGGCTCCTGGGCACAATCCACCCGGCAAACAGCTGCCCCAGAAACGGCGTGATGACCCAGGGGGCATCCGGAGAGGCCTTGCGAAAAGCTGCCCTAAGTTTCTTCCCCATCGTGGCTCCCTCCGCCCCTCTCCCTCTCCTTCTTCCCGGCACCCCCTTAAACAGTCCTCCGCCTTCTCTTCTCCCCTCTTCCCTCCCCACCATGGTCCTCCCCTTTTCTTCTCCGCGCGTCTCCTCTCCGCCCCCCCACCCCACCCCGATCCAGCACCTTCCTTGCTCTTTGGGCGTCCGCCCCGTCAATCACCGCCGCCGCCAGCCCCAGCCCGGCCCTCACCTCCTCCCCGGCTTTTGGAGAGCCTCCGGCTCCTGTCTCGGGCCGCCCTCCGCTCTGCGCGGAGCCCGGCGATCTGTCAGCGGAGCCGGCCGGGGGGAGCCGCCTGGCCCGCCGGGGCTCGGGTTACCAGTGACTGACAGCGTCTCCATGGCGAATAATTTGACTCCGACTATTGTCTGGCGCGGGCAGGCCCCGGGTCAGATAACCAGACCAATCAGGGCTCGGGCCGCAGCGCCTCATGCCCGCTTAGAATAATATTATTAAAAAAGCAGCGAGCAAGCTAGACGGGAGGGAGAGAGCGAGAAGCGAACGAGAGAGAGGCGGGCGGGAGGGCGGGAGGGCGCGGAGCATGCGGAGCGGCGCCGCGGGCGGCCCCCGGGCTTGGACGAGGGCGCTGGCTAGGCACGCGGCCGGCGGGGGCGTGGAGCGGCGCGGGATCCACGGCCCGCGCGGGGACGTACTACAGTGACTCCGAGTTCGCCGGGAGCCAGCGCCAGGCCAGGGGCCCCCAGTCCGCCTCTTGGCTCAGGAAGGTCCGGCGGGGAGGCGCCCATGCCGGACCGCGCAGCGCGCTGAGGGCGCGCGGGCGGGCGCGGGAGCAGCCGGCACCATGTCCATGCTACCCACCTTCGGCTTCACGCAGGAGCAAGTGGCGTGCGTGTGCGAGGTGCTGCAGCAGGGCGGCAACATCGAGCGGCTGGGCCGCTTCCTGTGGTCGCTGCCCGCTTGCGAGCACCTCCACAAGAATGAAAGCGTGCTCAAGGCCAAGGCGGTGGTGGCCTTCCACCGCGGCAACTTCCGCGAGCTCTACAAGATCCTGGAGAGCCACCAGTTCTCGCCGCACAACCACGCCAAGCTGCAGCAACTGTGGCTCAAGGCACACTATATCGAGGCGGAGAAGCTGCGCGGCCGGCCCCTGGGCGCGGTGGGCAAGTACCGCGTGCGCCGCAAGTTTCCACTGCCGCGCTCCATCTGGGACGGCGAGGAGACCAGCTACTGCTTCAAGGAGAAGAGTCGCAGCGTGCTGCGCGAGTGGTACGCTCACAACCCCTACCCCTCACCCCGCGAGAAGCGCGAGCTGGCAGAGGCCACGGGGCTCACCACCACGCAGGTCAGCAACTGGTTCAAGAACCGGAGGCAGCGCGACCGGGCAGCCGAGGCCAAGGAAAGGTACGAGTAAGTAGAGCTTCCACAGCAGCTTCCCCAGGGCTCGAGGGAGAGGGGGTCCCGGGACCTCTACTCAGCCCCTGGAGAGGTCTGAACTGGGCCCCTGGTCCCAGCCAGGGCCCTGCTGCGGCCTGATCTAACCCAGGCTGCTCTTTCGGGAGACCAGATGAGAAATTTGTCTAAAGCGGGCAAAGCAATCGGGCAGTCGTCAACTAACTCCCTGATCGCTTGTGTGCAAACGTGGAGAAGCAGCGAGCCTCGGGGTCAAGGCAAGACAGTAGGCCTGGATTCCAGGCAAGGGGGGCGAATACCGCAGGCAGAGCCTGATAGTTCTCCGCAGGTCGGAGAGCTGAGAGGTTTGGCGAGGACTCTCGGAGTTGCGGGTTTTAAGACTGCATGCGAGAATTCACCAGCTCTTCCTGGAACTTTCCGTCTGCCTCACTGAGCAGCACCAGGCCGCGTGATTAGAGGTCAGGACTGGGATTGGAACTTTCCTGATACAGCCTGGATGTAGAGGGGCCTAGAAGAATTTTCCTTGTCTGGATAACGGGGTTGATAGGGAAAGCCTTTTGTCCCGCATTGAAAGGACCAAGAGGCAAAAGGCTTGGGGAGGAAGTGTCAGCTCCTGGAGAGAAGAAAAACACATGTCCCCTTTTCTGCCTTGTTGGACCGAGCAGCCTTTCCCTGGATTGCCAAGCCTTTAGCTCCTCTCTCCTTAGGCTCTACCCTCTCTGGCGGGTAAGTCGGTAGGTCTAGGGTGAGCTGAGAGCAACAGAAGGGCTGGGAGTCACTCGTCCTCAGGGAAACCCAGACTTCCTAAACTAGCCTTGCAGTTGACAGTGAGGCCCCTGTGGCTTTGGCCTCTCAGAACCCCAGTTCTGGAGGAGGAGATGGGAGAGAAACTGTGGGAACAGACTCCAACCTTAGTGTAACAGCAAAGCAAGACACCTGGGGTCTGTAGTACTGGGTGTGTGAAGCCCAGAGTGAAGGGCGGGGTCAGACTGGGGGTGCTGAACAGTATAATCTGAGGCGGGGAGGAGGCTTCCAGCTGACCCTGGTATCTAAGACCATGAGGTTGGGGTATCCACAGTTGTAAGGATTCAGCTGCCAGCCCTGTGGAAAGTCCTCTTCCAGGAAAACAGAAAGAAAAGGCCCTGGAGTCTACCTAAGAATTCAGATTTCCAAATCTGGGTGAGGGGCTGTTGGTGAAAGACCCTGCGGGTGAGGGGTTCTCCCTGTGGAGGTCCCCCTCCATTCAGACTGACGTGTATCCAGAATCCTGAAAAACTAAGTGCACAGGCCAGCCCCCAGGTGAAGGCGGAAGAGTCTCAGGTTCTGGTATGGTGGGAGAATCTAGGCCAGGATTAACAACCATCTTCCCTCTCCCTTCTCTCAGAAGCCACCCTCCACACCCCCAGCCTCAGGCCCCAGCTGAAGCTTCCACTGTGCCACCTGGGAAAGGGCACCTTTGTACCCTTCGGGCCTCGTTCCGTAGGCCCCACAGGGAAAACTCTAACGCAGCCCCGACAATTTGGAACTAGAGGGAAAAGACGCTTCGCTCTGGAAACCTGTCCCTCCAACAGATTTCCCTCAAGCAGAGGAAAGCAAAGGGAGATGAGGACCTGCGAGATTTCTCAACCTCGAGGCCTCAAGTGGACCCTCAGCTTAAAATCTAGGGTTCCTGACTCTCCTGGTACCAGTTCTCCACGACAAATCCTGGCTTTGTGTTCAGCCAGGAGTGATCTGAAAATCCAGGCACCTTCTCTTCTTCCCTGTCCCTCTGCTCTGGAAAAGAAAGGTTAACCACTCAGTGGGGGCAAGCAGGGAGGGCAGACACAGGAGAGCAGAAAGGTATTCCTGAGATTAAGAGCTGGAGAGGTGGGGAGACAGAAATGATACAGGGAGAAAGTATAGAGAAAGAAATCGGGTCTGGAGAGACTAAGAGAACCACAGCCCAGACCTGGAGGAGAAAATGGTAGAAGCCGAAAACACCCGCAGGCTGCGCGCGGCGGCTCTGGCTCCCGGCAACACTGCGCCGAGCGGCCTCGGTTTCCCCGCTGACCTCGCTGCTTTGCTCCTGCTCTTGCAGGGAGAACAGCGAGAACTCCAACTCTAACAGCCACAACCCGCTGGCGGCGTCGCTGAACGGCAACGGCAAGTCGGTGCTAGGCAGCTCGGAGGACGAGAAGACGCCGTCGGGGACGCCAGACCACTCGTCGTCCAGCCCCGCGCTGCTGCTCAGCCCGCCGCCGCCCCCGGGGCTGCCGTCCCTGCATAGCCTGGGCCACCCTCCGGGCCCCAGCGCCGTGCCCGTGCCCGTGCCGGGCGGAGGCGGCGCGGACCCTCTGCAGCACCACCACGGCCTGCAGGACTCCATCCTCAACCCCATGTCGGCCAACCTCGTGGACCTGGGGTCCTAGAGCCCCTCCTGCCTCGACGCGCTTGCCTTCTGGCCTGGGCGCTGGGGACCCAAGAGGGACCGTGTCCGAAGGGCGGCCCGCGCCGGCGGCCCCACCAGGTATTGAAAGGCCTGCGCGCTGAAAGGGCAAGAACTGCCGGCCCGGGTAGGACGGATGGCTCTCTGGTTTAGTCTTTGTTCCGGATTTTTTTTTTTTTTTTTTCCATCAAGTTGCTTTGAAGGTCCTTTCGAGGCCGGACCGGGTCTTGAACCAGGGAAGGGAATAAATTATACACCATTCTCCTACTCTTTCTAACTGCCTTCTCCTCCCCTCTCTTCTCTCTCTTCCTTTGCCTTCCCCCCTCATGGTTCTTCCTCTTCCTTCCCCTTCCTCCTCTTTTCTCCTTTCCCCTTCTTCTTCTTTCCCCTTTTGCACTGTTTCCCTCTGTGCCTCTTACTTGCCACCTCTCACTAGATTTCTGTTACTCTGTCTGTTTTTCTGTCTCCTCTCCGCCAGCCTCTTGCGCCTGGCTAGCTGTACCCCTCAGTGTTTCTCCTTATGCCTGGCCATCTATGTGCCCTCCACCTATTCCTCACTTTCCCAGGGTTGGAGTGGGAGGGGAAAGAGCAAAGAAAAAACAGGGCCTTTGAACCCGGGCTTTCTCCAGAGGCCCTTCCCCGAGGTGTCAGCTTTGTGCCCAGTAACTTAAGTGAAGGAGAACGGGCCAAGGAACAGAAGTCCCTGCACGCCCCCTTGCCTCCAGCCCCTCTGTCTTGGTGAGGCCCCACCATGCTCTCTTATTCCTCCCCGGACAGGGCCACCCGGCTCCAAGCGGAGCGTGCCTCTGGAGCTGCGGACTTGCCATCTCCCTGTTATGCCCTCATGTGAATGTTCTTCGGGAAATATTTCTGCTTTTATTTTATAATAAAATTAGAAATCATAAATATAAATATGGATATATACCACAAGGCCTGCCAGCCGGACGTGCAGCTGTGTCTGATTTCCCTACAGGGACTCAACACCCCGGGTGGACCGTTCTGGGCAGCCATGCCCTTTAAGTCATGGAAACTGGGAGATGCCTTCCCACATACACAACCTATATCAAAAGCCAAGTGAAGGGACTGAATACTCTGAAACCTCCTGCCCCAAAGCTCTCTGTCCCTTTTCTTGCCCCTGAAGCTCCCCACAGGAGTGAGGAGGGGGCAGCTGCTCTTGGGGCCTCCTCTGCCCCCACCAGCCCAACAGTGTCCTCAGCCGACTCTTTCTTCACCTGGGAATGGGGGTAGGAAATGAGGGGCTGTGTGCGGAATGTGGGTACATGTGTTTGAAGATACCAAGCCTGGGGAACAAGTTGGGCCGTGGAGTTTTCCTAAAGGGCGGACTCCTTAGCAGTGACCGCAATGCCCAGAACCAGGTGGAAGTCACTGGGCAGATGGGCAGCCGCTGATCCAGCCGTGAAGCCGGGATCAGGCGTGTGGCCGTGGAGCAAAAGTCTCCATACTTCGAAATCTGTTGGTTTGGGGTGGAGTCGAAGGGGCCTGGGGAGGAGGGGAGTCCTGGAGACTGGACAAGCCCGGCTCTTGGAATGCGTGTTCTGAAAGGGAACAAGCAGACGCCAGGACTTGGCTGGTCAGATCGAGGAGCCTCTGCCATGTGTGGTGCCTCTGCGTCCATAAATTAACCAGCACTGCCCCCTCCCCTCTCGGGGATCCAGCTTCCCCGAGCCCCATTCAGCGACACGTCTAAGCTGGTCCTGGCAGATCTGAAGCAGGCGGGACTCCTCGCCAGGGAAGTTGTGGCTTTTTCGTGTCAGGTCTTGGGGAGCTGTTGGAACACTTGCCTCCTCTGTGACCAGGACACTTTTAACTAGATCTGGTGGCCCTGGATGAGAAGGGATGGAGAGGATGAAGCGTTCTTGCAATCCGTGATCCTGGAGCTCGGGGAGTTACTTCTCTGGCACTTGACTCTTTGGTGAAATTACCACTAGAGGAGAACCCTTTTGCGCCGACTTTAAATACCAAGGATATTTCCCAGTAGAGACCCTTACAATTCCAGCAGCTGGTCGTCTAATTTGGAGCAGGAGACTTTGCCTCAAACTTCGTTCTGTGCAGGCGTGGGGGTCAAGTTTTACCCAGCAGGGTGAGACAACATCAAGCACCCAAAGATCCCTGAACCCCAAGAGGAAGTCCAGCCCTGGCAGCTCCTGTGGCCTCTCCTGGAGGCTGTGCTCTCCGCCCACAACTCAGATTTTCCTCGGTGGGAGTGGCCCCACCCTCACTGCCTGGCAGGGTGTAGAGCTGAAGATCCAGAGAGGCTCGAGGGATCGAGAAGCTGTCTTGGGTCAGCCAGCAGGTCGGTGATTATTTCTGGAAGGGAGGAAAGACAATAGTCCCTTGAGCCTGAATCACCCCTATTGCCCCCCATTTTCCACACTCACAATCACAAACACACTCTACACCAGCTTTCACAAGGACACATACATATTTACAATTCAATTCACTGTGCTATGCACTGTGGCTAGCACAAAAACACTCACCCGCTCACACTTGGTGGCTACACAAGGAAATCCATCACACATATAGTTCACATGCACACGAACAGAAACAAACACACATAGACACCCTAACACATGTCCTCAGGTGAAACACTCTCCTGCACAGATGTAAGTAGTGAGGTACCTACACAAACGGGCCCTTCTCTCACGATGTATTCATGCACGCGAACACAAACCTCTGCTTCTCCTTAGAAACGTGCATATCCACCCCCGTAGCCAGTACCCTTGCCAGCAGCCAATCCCAACACACTGACCTGCTGGGGCCAGAACGCAGCCTTGAAGCACAGCTGGTCGGGAGAGCCTAGGCTGCAGGAGCTGTGGCCCAAAGAAAGAGATGATGCTAACCCATCATCTCTGCAGGTGGTCAGGGCTCCCGGCTGCAGCACCCTCTCTCCCCAGACCCGGATGGGATCCGTGGAGTTAGCGGGGAGCTCTGATTTGGCCAGTAGGGGGCGGGGTGCCTGTCCTGGAGCTTTATTCAGGCTTCGTGGTGCTACTTGTTGCAACTTCCCTCTTTCCCTCCGCCTTGGAAAGTTAATCCCAAAAATATTTATTTAAAAAGGGAAACTATGCAGAAGTTCTGAGAATAAACCTAAGCAGCTACTTACCCACTGTATAAATCTATACAAGCCAGTCCTCCACTCCACACCCCACTAGATCTACCGCACCAACTGTACATAACTTTTGCACAGACGTTGCCAGGTGAATACAACCATTCCCTGTCCAGGCCTTCACCAAATGGGGTTCTCAATGACTTGTCACCCCTCCCCTCTGCCAGTAGTCACTGAAACTGAGAGTTTTGCTCAGGCCACTTGAAGGGACGCAGCAACTAGAAGCATGAGTCTCCCTTTCTGCTTCCCCAACCGTGCTTGCTGTTCATTTATTCCCAGCCAGGTCCCATACCCATGCACCCTTGAAGGTAAAACTCTAATGAAGAAGGTAGAATTTAGGCCTTGAGAGCAGCTGGCCTCTGCTTGGGAGACTTAAATGCTGAGGGCTGGATATGCTGCCTCCACAGTCTCCTTCCATGCCGGGCACTGGGCAGCCCTCTCCAGGCCTCAGGTCAGGCCTGGACCTGATGTTCCATCCTGAAGGGCGTCTCGAGGGAGTGACTCGTCTACCTAAGGAGCAGGTGGTGATGGTGCGCCACAAAAGAAAAGGTTAAACAGAGCCAGGGAGATCTGGGGAGGCTACAAGTCCACTCAGTCTTCAGTTTAACCCAGTCCCTGTAGGACACACCATTTCAGTACCTGACAAAAACCGGGACCAGTAGAGTAGGGGTACTGAGTCAGGACACAGGGAATTTGGCCTCCTGGATTCCAACAGCTCACATCTCTTGCCCAGAAGGATGCTGGGGGCGGTGGAGGGGTGGGGGGGGGGGCGGTAGGGGGAAGCAGGCTTTGGACAGGCGATATGTGAACGTTCTCATATTGAGGGGTGGGTGGAGGATGGAGGGCTTGGGCTCATGACTGGGCCCCTTCCTTTTTTTCCACATCGCCCATTCCAACGCTGCGTCTTAAGTACCCTTGGCTGCGTCTTAAGTACCCTTGGCATTCGGAGCTGACTAGGGAGGCTGCAAAGGAAAGCGACCCAGTGCGTGAGGATGTGCTGCCAGACGTGAGAAGGCTCATAAGAGTGCGTGAGCTCAATAGGGTGGAAAAAAAGCGCCGGTGGGCCTTGAGACTGCAGCTCTTTTGAGTACATAGGTGCGTGGGGGAGCCACTGAGCTGCCCAGGACACTCGGAGGAGCCCAGAATGCGGCTTGTAAATAGAGGCGCCTGGGGCTGGAAGAGAACCAGCCTCTCCTCTCGCGCCGCGGGAACCCAACCCTGCCCGAATTGGTCCTGATTCCTGGACCCGCGGCTGGACGCAGGCAGCCTGAGTGAGGAGGAAAAGAGGGGGGCTGGGTTGCTGCTGCCGGGGGTGGGGGGGCTCAGTGGAGCCCGGAAAGATCTGGAGTCCTTGTGTCAGGGTCAAGGCCTCGCGTGCGTCTTCTCCGGAGCCTCTTCTCGAAATTCCGTGGGTCCCTCCCTTGAGGCTGAAACTCAAAAAAAGGTTTCTCATGGGTTGTGGGGTAGAATCGGAGAGGAGAGGATCAGAATGGGTGCTCTTCAGAGGGGTGAGTTTTCCCTCCGTTTCTCCTCAATCACAACAGCAGGGTTGCTCCCGCGCTAGGTGAGAGATTAAATAAGACCATGGGGATGGATGCGCCCGAAGAAAGACCCCGACAGGCGGTCCTAGTCGCCCCCAAAGGCTCCCTTTCTTGAAGGGCGCACAAACCCGACAGGCTGGCACAAGGGACGCCTTCTTTAGGATGCTAAGTCCTTTAGGATTTAGCCCCCAAAGGGCAGGGCTAAATCCAGAGCTACCAGCCGCCCGGCCCAGCCGGAGTACCCCGTGCGTCCTCACTGTTTGACTAGCGCGCGGCGGCTGGGACTCTGGCAAGCTGCTCCGGGGCGGCTGAAGCCTTCGAAGACCCAGCCGCGCGCTTGATGCCAGGCCGGGCGCGACCGGCTTTCCCAGACAAGTGACCCGCGCGCTGCTGGAGATGACGCGAGGCTCTGGGGCCTGAGCTGCGGGGAGCAGGGGCCCGCGGGACTGGGCAGCCCTCTTTCTCTGGACCTTGAGCTGGCGGCGCGGGTAGGCCCAGGAACCGGGACGCTTGGGACGCGCCGCGGGCGATAAAACCATGCGCAACTCCGCAGCCATCCGGGCTCGGGGCTGGAGGGTGGGCGGGGAGCCTCGGCTCTGCGGGTCCGGGGCACTCAGGCCCGGCAAGCCCCCGCCTGAGAGCCTGCAGTCTGCAGGCTCAGCTGCCTCGGGTGCCCCAGCCGGGGAGTCAGCCCAGTCGCCCGAGGTCCTGTAAAGGGAGCGACGGGTCAGACTGGAAGGCGAGAGCAGCCGTGGGGGCGGGCCTTGCAAAGCTGCAGGCCCTCGACTCCCTTCCTTCAGGGTTTTTCCAAGGGTTTGTGTTGGCTTCCCAGCCAGGACCTTTCATTAATTCCAAAGCTCATTGCTGGCAGAATCATCCGGGTAACTCGCCCTGGGCCATGGAGACGCGGCTCGAAGTTAGTGACTTCCCTAGTGCCCAGAGTAACAGGTCATACTCTTCCTTTCTTGAATGCTCACTCCACATCAGGCACTTTACACACCTGGTATCTGTTTAATTCTCACAGAGGCCACACAAAGAAGCTATTATTACTGATACATGAAACTGAGACGTCAGGTTCGGGAACTTGCCCGGAGTCAGACGCGTTTACAGCGGTGGGACCGGCATTTGAACTTGGTCCTTGCCAGTATGCAGCGCATGATCCCGCGGGGCCAGGGATTGGAGATTGCGCGGGGTCCCGGGTGGCCCCGGCGGGCGCAGATGCTTCCCAGGGCATGGAGGCAGCCCTCTGCCGCGGGAGCGAGCTGCGGCATTGGGGGCTCGCAGTCCCAGTGACCCGCCCAGGTCCGGTGCAAGCGTTATCCCTTCAACCATCAGCGTAATTACCCCGTTCCCTCACTTGCGCTCTTCTATGTAGTTTTGAAGCACCATCGAGTACCGCAAAGCAGATTTCGACCAGCGCGGGTCACTAGACAGAAAAGATAGAGCCTTGGGATCCTAGGGTCAATCTGCGGCCGCTTCCCTCTTCGCCCTCCGGAGACTCCGGCCTCTTCTCTGCCATTCTGATAGGGACATTGAGGCTGACTGGAGACCCTGAGGGCTAAGACCTGAGTCTTGCGTGGGACACTCTACTCTTTGTCCGCCTCCAGCCCCACCTCCATTAATCCTGTGCTCGGACAGGGCTCTCTGGTGGGCTGTAAATAAAAAGCATCATTCCATTAACACAAGTTTACTGCTGGGGCGCAAGGAGGTTAGAAGGAGGCGGAGTCCAGACACTATTTTTCAAAGACCAGAGCGCATCCGACCCATCCCAGTCCGGCTCCTCCCGCACTTCGGCAACGCACACCCTTCGGGCCCCTCTGGAAGTCCCATGCTTCACCCGTGGAGCAGTAGATGGTGCAAGCGCTCAGATTCCACCCGAGCTAGGTGATTCTGTCAGTTTCAAGATAAGGTGTGTGCAATACCCTGCTGTCCCCAAGCAGAGCCATTGGCAACCTGAAAATCTGCCCTGAGACACCTGAACTGATGAGGGAGACTGCTAGTCCAAGTGAATGAGTGGGCTCAGCTTAATTAAGGAAGCCAGTTAGGTATGAGTCACTCCTTCCTCCTGCTAAGGGAAGAGCAGGCCCTGGTGGGACAGGCTAGGGAGCTGAAGGGGATTAGAAACAGGATGAGGCAGAATCGTTTCAAAAAGCAAAATAATATAGGTACTGCTAGTGTTTGTCCAGTCCTCAGTGGGCTCAGACTCTTTCTTCTGCATTCTGTTGTTGAGGTGGCTTCTTGAGTTTGGGGGAAATTGTTGTTGTGCAGTCATTAAATCGTGTCCTACTCTTTGTGACCCCGTGGACTGCAGCACTCCAGGCTTTCCTGTCCTCCCTATCTCCGGGAGTTTGTTCAGATTCATATACATTGAGTCAGTGATGCTATCTGACCACCTCACCCTCTGCCGCCCTCTTCTTTTGCTCTCAATCTTTCCCAGCATCAGGGTCTTTTCCAATGAGTCAACTCTTAGTATCAGGTGGCCAAAGTACTGAAGCTTCAGCTTCAGCATCAGTCCTTCCAATGAATATTCAGAGTTGATTTCCTTTAGGGGGAAAAAGCAGACACCAAACCAGCCCAAAGAATAGAGATTGTTCCCCTGGGATTGGGGAAGGGTGCAGAGAAATGGCCACCATCATGGAGCTCCAAATGCTGCTACAGAGACTTAAATGTATCTCAAAATCAGAACAAACCATCCCTGAAATCATTCAAAGGAATGCCTAACCACTGAAAGAAAGGGATCTGTTCTGACAGGCCACTTCCAAACCTTCCCCAAAGGAAGCAGGCAGAGCTGAGAACTTGAGTTTTGTTCTCTCACTGGGCCTGTCAGTTAAGGCTCCCAACAAATGAGTTGTGAGCCAGAGATTTCCACAGCAGGTGAATACTGAATTTTGTGGGTGATTCCCAAAGGGATGTAGCTTTTTTTTTTAACTGAAGAAAATGGAAAGAGAGTCAAGAGTTCTATTTACTCTGAAAGACTAGACCTTGGTGTCAGTTCAGAGCTATAGATAAAATCAAGAGTTAGTTTATCATTTACTTATTATTTTTTAAAGAACTAGGTTAAGCAATCACCCTAAAGGCAGATAAATATTTAGTAGGAATATTAAATAGACAAGACTTCAGATGAATGATGAAGGTCCAGAATGGGTGGAGCCAAGACACAGTATCCGGAATTAGGCAGTCCTCCTTCCCTAGAGCTCAGGAACCAAGAGGGGGCAGGGAGGCACAAGTAGGTAATGCCACATCATCCAGAAGCAGCTGGAATGTGTTGGGCACCAAACTTGAGACCAGGAAAGAATCAAAATGTCACCGTACCTGGTAGCTATGTCAACAAAAGTGTGCCCCAGGCTCAAAGTCTATTCAACACAAGCCAGCTTCCGATCCAGATGGAGCTGAGGCACAGCCCAGGAAAAGAGACTTTATTACATATGTTTGTAGACAAATCCCAAAACAAGAGCTTATTTCTCATCCACATTCATAAGAGTCTGCTGCTAAGTCACTTCAGTCATGTCCAACTCTGTGTGACCCCATAGACGGCAGCCCACCAGGCTCCCCCATCCCTGGGATTCTCCAGGCAAGAATACTGGAGTGGGTTGCCATTTCCTTCTCCAATGCATGAAAGTAAAAAGTGAAAGTGAAGTCGCTCAGTCGTGTCCAACTCTTAGCGACCCCATAGACTGCAGTCTCCCAGGCTCCTCTGTCCCTGGGATTTTCCAAGCAAGAGTACTGGAGTGGGGTGCCATTGCCTTCCCCTCATAAGGGTCTAGTGGGATGTTTCTGGGCAACAGGTGGCTTCCCATGGAGTGATTCAGAAACCAAGCCTTCCTTATCAAGTGGCTCCACCCTTAGAGTCTTTTGTATTCAGTTGCCATATGGGTAAGAAGCATGAAAGACAGGCATGGGAGGGGTGGGTGAGGTGAGGGGGTGGGTTTGGAGTGGTACACATCACTTCCGCTTGCATTCCATGGAACGGAACTTAGTCATTTGATCAAGTAAACTGCAAGGGAAATTGGGAAATGAAGCTACCTGTGTGACCAGAAAGATATCCCAGGAAACAGATTTACTGATTTTTTTATGGTTAATCAGTCCTCAGTGATTTTAAAACAGAGATCTGTATTCTGTAAATTTTCCCTTTTCATGCATCTATATATATATTTTTTTACAATTATGAGTTAGAATACAGTTTTTTGTTTTTTGCCTTGCTTGTCTTGGTTTTTCTGGGGTGAGGAATACACATGGAGATACCACTCTTACATTATAGGTCACTTCACTTCTCTGGGCCTCAGTTTCCTCATCTGTTTCATAGTATATTAATTAGGGCAAGGTTCAGCTAAACATGATTAAAAAAAAAACCAAATCAGAATGGCTTAAGCATAATAGAAGATCATTTCTCTCACAGATTAGCATCTATGTAGGCAATCTAAGATTGATGCAAACCCAAGCTCTTCCTACTTTGTTGTTGTCTCTAAAGAAGTCTAGACATTGACGTACAAGATGGACAGTGTAAATCACCTGTTTTTAACATTTGTGTCCACTTTTTTATGGCTGTGCTGGGCTTTCTCTAGTTGTGGAGATCAGGGGCTACTCTCTAGTTGCAGTATGCGAGCTCCTCATTTCAATGGCTTCCCTCATTGCAGAGCCCAGACTCTAGAGCACGGGCTCAGTAGTTGTGCTCCATGAACTTAGTTGCCCCTGGGCCTGTGGAATCTTCCTGGACCAGGAATTGAACCTGTGTCCCCTGCCCTGGCAGGTGGATTCTTAACCTCTGAACCACCAGGGAAGTCCTAAATCACCCATTTGAAATATGCTCATAGAGCTAAAAGAAATTATATCTAAAGAACTAAAAGAAAGCATGAGAACTATGTCACACCAAATAGAGAATATCAATAAAGAGATCAGAACTACAGAAATAAATTATATAGAAATTTTGGAATTGAAAATTACAATAAATAAAATGAAAAAATTTACTAGAGGGAGTCAGTAACAGTTTTGATCTGACAGGCGAAAGAATCAAATTTATCTAGTCTGAGCAACAGAAAAAAGAATGAAGAAAAATGAACAATGTCTCTGAGACCTGCAGGCCACCAGTGAGCATACCAACCTATGCATCCTGGGAGTTCCCTGAAGAAGAGAGAGAAAAGGGCAGGAAGACTATTTGAAGAAATAATGGCTAAAAACTTTCCAAATTTGATGAAAAACATTAATTTACATATCCAAGAAGCTCAATAAACTTCATGTAAGATAAATTCAAAGAGAGCCACAGTGAAACATATCATAATGAAACCGTCAAGACAAGGAGAATCTCTTTGGATATACTGTATGCAGAATCTTAGTTCCCCAACCAGGAATCAAACCCACACCCCTGGCAATGGAAGCGTGGAGTCTTACACACTGGATTGCCAAGGAAGTCCCAAGAATTTTTTTTTAAACTGAAGTTTAGTTGCTGTACAATATTATATGTTACAGGTGTACAATACAGTGATTCACAATTTTTAAAAGTTATGCTTCATTTATAGTTATTATAAAATATTGGCTATATTCCCTGTGTTGTACAATATACCCTTGTGTCTTATTTTATACAGAATAATTTGTACTTCTTAATCCCCGATCCCCATCTTGTCCCACCTCCCTCGCCCCTCCCCGCTGGTGACCACTAATTTGTTCTCTATATCTGTGAGACTGGTTTTGTTGTTGTTACGTTCACTAGTTTCTTCTATCGTTCAGATTCCGCATATAAATGATACCATATAGTCTTTGTCTTTCTCTGTCTGACATTCCATCTAGCATAACACAAGTCCATCCATGTTGCTGAAAATGGCAAGATTTCATTCTGTTTTTATGGCTGAGTAGTATTCCATTACATATATATACCAGGCTTCCATGGTGGTTTGGGGTAAAGAACCCACCTGCTAATGCAGGAGATGTGGGTTTGATCCCTGGGTCAGGAAGATCCCCTGGAGAAAGAAATGGCAACCCATTCCAGGATTCTTGCCTGAGAAATCCCATGGGCAGAGGAACCTGGTGGGCTATAGTCCATGGTCGCAAAGAGCTGGACATGACTGAGAGACTAAACATCAACAACTATATATGGATTTTCCTAGTGGGTAAGCCAGTGAAGAATCTGCCTGCAATATGGGAGACCTAGGTTTGATCCCTGGGTTGGGAAGATCCCCTGGAGAAGGGAATGGCTACCCACTCCAGTATTCTGGGCTGGAGAATTCCATGGACTATACTGTCCATGGGGTCTCAAAGAGTCAGACACGACTGAGTGGCTTTCACATATATATATATATATATATCACATCTTCTTCATCCATTTGCCTTTTGATGGACACTTAGGTTGCTTCCATATATTGACTACTGTAAATAGTGCTGCTATGAACATTGGAGTGTGTGTATCTTTTTGAACTTGTGTTTTTGGGTTTTCTAGATATATACCCAGGAGTGGAATTGCAGTGTCATATGGTAGTTCTATTTTTAGTCTTTTGAGAAAACTGCATACTGTTTTCCACAGTGGCTGAACCAGTTAACATTCTCACCAACAGTCTTCTACTGGAATAGACACTTACTGAGGATATGGATTTACTTTCCCTACCAAAACAACCGTCCATGGGCTTGTAGAATGCCTTTAGTCACCATCATGGTATTGCATACAGCGTTGCTTCTGATCAAGGAACACACTCCACACAAAAGAAGTACAGCAGTAGATCCATGCTCATAAGATTCACTGACCTTACCATGTCCCCCGCCATCCTGAAGAAGCTGACTTGATAGAAAGGTAGAATGATCTTTTGAAGATTTAGTTACAGCACGAGCTGGATGGCAATGGCTAGGGCAAGGTTCCTGAGAAAGCCGTATATGCTCTGAATCTGCATCCGTTTATGGTGCTCTTTCTCCCATAGCTGAACCTCACAGGTCCGGGAACCGGGGTAGAAATGGGAATGCCACCACTCACTGTTCCTCCTAGTGACTCACAAGGAAAGTTTCTGCTTTCTGTTCCCACAACATGATGCTCTCACTAGAGGTCTTAGTTCCAGAAGGAGAAATGCTTCCACCAGGAAACAAAACAACAATTCCACTGAACGGGAAGTTAAGACAGCCACCTGCCCACTTTGGGTTCCTCATGCCTCTGAATCAACAAGCAAAGAAGGGAGTTACTGTGCTGGCTGTGGTAATTGGTCCTGATTGCCAAGCAGAAGTTGGACTGTTCCTGCACTCCGGAGGTAAGGAAAAGGATGTCCTGGGATACAGGAGATCCCTTAGCTTATCTCTTAGTAGTACCATGCCTTGTAATTAAGGTCAATGGAAAACTACAACAACCCAGACCAGGCAGGACTACTAAGGACCCAGAGCCTTGAGGAATCACCCCCACCAGTTGAAGAACTATGACCAGCTGAAGTCCTAGCTGGAGGCAAAGGGTTAGAATGGGTAATGGAAGAAGGTAATTATGAATACCAGCTCCAACTATGTGACCAGTTAGAGAAATGAGGACTGCAGTTGTCAAGAGTATTTCATCCTTATTTTGCTATGTGTATTTTTGTGTATAATATATGCGTATATATTGGGCTGCCACAGTGGCTTAGTGGTAAAGAATCCACCTTCAGTGCAGGAGATGCAGGAGATGTGGGTTCTGTCCCTGGATCAGGAAGATTCCCTGGAGGAGGGCGTAGCAACCCACTCCAGTATTCTTGCCTAGAGAATCTCATACAGAAGAGCCTGGAAGGCTACAGTCCATAGATAGCAAAGAGCTAGACACAACTGAAGTGACTGAGCATGCAAATGTGTGCATATGTACTGGCCTTCCCAGGTGGTGCAGCGATAAAGGATCTGCCTGTCAAATGCAGCAGATGCAAGGGACACAGCTTCAATCCCCACAGCTTCAAGATCCCCTCGAGTAGGAAACGGCAACCTACTCCAGTATTCTTGCCTGGAAAATTCCATGGACAGAGGAGCCTTCTGGGCTACAGTCATTGGGGTCTCAAAGAGTTGGACACACCTGAGCAACTGAGCACATACACATGCATATATATTAAGCAAATATCTTTGGGTTTTTTCCTCTCTTATTTCCTTACCATGGAGCATAAGATGCATTGACCTATATTATAGCACATAAATTTTCTTAATTTTACATCATAGTATTTAAGTTATGGGATATCAAGGAGAGGAGTGAACATGGTTCAAGGATTTTTCCTCCTCTTCTGGGGATGGGGTTGGTGCATTTTCAATCATACTCAGCATAGTTGAATCATGCTTGGAATTGTGACCTAGTTATTGTCTTAATTTGCACATTAAGTTTGGTTTAAGGAGCTATATATGCCAAGTTGACAAAGGGTAGGCTTCTAAAGGTTTTAATTTCATGTGAAGCTTGGCTTGGCCACAAGATAGCTATCTGATTGAACATTATTTCTGAGGAAAATCGAAATGGCCATAAGTTATCGTGTCACACTTGTTCGAATGACTAGTATCAAAAAGGCAAGAAATAATAAACATTGGCAAGGAGGTGGAGAAAAGGGAATCCTTGTACACTGTTGGTGGAAATGTAAATTGGTGCAGCCACTATGGAAGACAGCATGGAGATCCTGAAAAAATAAGAATAGAACTATCATATAATACAGCTATCACACTTCTGAATATTTATTCAAAGAAACCCCTAAAACACTCATTTGGAAAGGTGTGTGCACCCCTATGTTTATCCCAGCATTATTTACAATACCAAGATATGGAAGTAGCCTAGGTGCGCATCAATAGGTGAATGAGTAAAGAAGATGTGATATATATACAATACAATATTATTCTGTCATTAAAAAAATAAAATATTGCCATTTGCAACAACATGGACCTTGAGGGTATATGGTAACTAAAAGAAGTCAGATGGAAAAAGACAAATACCATATGATTTCACTTATATGTGAAATATAAAGAACAAGCAAAAATGAAATAAATGAACAAAACAAATGAAGACCAACATATAGATACAGAGAACAGAGTAGTGGTTACCAGAGGGAACTAAATCTATGTACATGATATGGCCTCCCTTGACTTTGCTTCTCTGGACAATGACGGGGACAGTCGCTCAGTCGAGTCTGATTGTTTGTTACCCCATGGACTGTAGCCCTCCAGGCTTCTCTGTCCATAGAATTCTCGAGGCAAGAATACTGCAGTGGGTAGCCATTCCCTTCTCCAGGGGATCTTCCTGACCCAGGGATCAAACCCAGGTCTCCTGCATTGCAGACAGATTCTTTACCATCTGAGCCACCAGGGAAGCAGCTTTTTCTCTGGAGAACCCTGACAAATACACTTCCTGATGATTGTCTAAGGTGAGCCCAAGATAGACTGACCAGGTGACCCAAGGGGAAAAATATAAAGAATTACTTTTCACACTTTTTAGTACTTTGTATGTTATTAATATCATACAGTAGGCTATTAATATCAGTAGGCTGTTAATATCATTTACTTTCTGGTAATATACTATACCTTCCCACCTCAGCACCATCTGCTATTGACCCTTGTAATTTAGTCTCCACACCTTTGTTAATGATAGAACTTGCAATCTGTAGCTGGCCAAATGCTGCCCAGAATAAAGACTACATTTTCTGGCCTCCCTTGCAGCTAGACATACCACACAACTAAGTTTTGGTTAATGAATATTATTGAAATGTTGTATGTAAACTTTTGGAAGTGTTTTTCAAGGAAGAGGATCCCCTTCTTCTCCCTCCTTCTTGCTGACAGGAATATAGATGCGATGGCCAGAGCTAGCACAGCCTTCTTGGACAATGAGGCAACATGCTGAAGTTGGCGGAGCAGTCAAACAGAAGGAGCCTGATTCGAACATAACTTTGGAGTAGGTATTCTAGCCCTCAACCTCCTACTCCAGATTTTCTTAATATGAAAGAGAAATAAACCCCTATTTTATTTAAGCTCCTAATCCCAGGGGTTTCTCACATGTGTGCTGCTGCTGCTGCTGCTGCTGCTGCTAAGTTGCTTCAGTCATGTCCAACTCTGTGCGACCCCATAGACGGCAGCCCACCAGGCTCCCCTGTCCCTGGGATTCTCCAGGCAAGAAGACTGAAGTGGGTTGCCATTGCCTTCTCCAATGCATGAAAGTAAAAAGTCAAAGTGAATTCACTCAGTCGTGTCCGACTCTTAGCGACCCCATGGACTGCAGCCTACCAGGCTCCTCTGTCCGTGGGATTCTCCAGGCAAGAGTACTGGAGTGGGGTGCCATTGCTTTCTCTGTCTCACATGTGTAGGTATATCTAATTCTAACTGAAAACTACTTTTCCAAATTCAAAGAGTATAATATTCCTTCCTGGAACCCTATGGCTCTTTTACTTGTGTAATTTGCTTTTCTCCTTTCAATATTTCTCTGAGGTGTAGTATTTTCTGACCATGCCTATTTCACAAAAGTACAGGAAGCTTGCATTCAAAGTATTGCCTAAGGCAAAGAAGTGGTTTAACTGAGAAGTTGTAACTCCTAGCTCTCCAGTGCATGCTGTCCCATGCATTCACTTGTGAAAACATAAGTTCAGCATAGTCCGGGTAAGCAAATGAAGAAAGTTTCCAGCTACTCCTATGCCTAGATGAATTTGTCTGGACCCAAGAGGCTATCAGATATGTTCCCACTTTTATTTCGGGTCCTTCTCAGCCTGGCATACCCCTGAAAGAGATTTAAAAATACACAAATGTTCCTTAATAGCAATGGTGGGGGTGGGGCCTGTGATGAGCTTTTGGAAGACAGAAAATATTGACTTTATCCCCTTCCCAGACTTGGTAAAATCTTGGTATTGTCCAGGTTTGGTAAAATCAGTACCAAAACTATTTCACTTTTCTAAATGATCTGGAGGGCCTTGGTGAAACCGCTAGTTTCGCAAATGACACTGTGCTCTAGTAGGGAGTGAAGGACTCAGGGGCTGAGAACAAATTCAGGAAGATCTCATAAAGGCACATGAGTAGGCAGACCAGTGACAGGTAAACTGAGGCAAGCAAATAAGCAACTGGAGGTACGTAATAATCTAAATTTGTGGGTTGGGGAGCTGGAGGTGAAGGCACAGGGATTATTATTAACTCCTCTCCAAAGACATTAACCAATGAGCTTGTCTAGCTGAGAAGGTCAATGCAGTTCAGTTGCACAACATTGATCAAGAGTCTCTGATGTGCCAGGCATCATACCAAGTGCCAGTTCATAAACACGTGCCCGAGGTGGGCCCTGCCCTCATGGGGTGTGTGCTTTAGCTCCAAGTGTCACCATGAAGGGAATCGGAATATTCTCCTTCCTGCTCTCTGGGACATTGTGTGCAAAATTGATCACTGTGCCCTGAATCCAAAACAGAGCTGGAGAAGGTTCAGTGAAGAGGTGGAACCAGAGGGCAGGCATCTGCCATCAGGCATTGGTTGCAGAGGTGAGGGTTCCACTCTGACCCCAGATTATACATCACCTCCTCTGTGAAGACCTACCTGACTGTGTCCCCCAGGTAGAACTGACCTACACTTACTTTAGTTTGTAAACAATTCTGTCGTGTAACCACTCCAACTACTTTTTTTTTTAACATTTATCTTTCCTTCCAAAATGCCTGAAAGCAAAGACCTTACATGGTTTCAAAATCCTTAGTATTTAGTATAGTATTCGTGTATAGTGCATGTTCCATAAATATATTTCATTGGTCTCTAAAATTTATTGTTCATATGCTATATCAGATAAAAAACATTTGATCATGTTCCATTTGTTTAAGTATATTGTATACTCATTCTGTACATTAGAAAACAAAAATAATGTGAACTGAATGGGTATAAAATTGAATATAACATTCTGAAAATCTTATTTTTTAACAAGACATCAATAACAATAATGGATACAAATTCATATTTCATATAGCCCTTGATAATTTTGATTGTTTTTTTTTTCATCTGACTGGGTCTGTCCTGATTAGAATATCATTGTTTTTATCCAATAACATAGCAGATGAAGTGTTACCAGATGAAGTGTCATCAGATAAAATGTCACTGAACAGGTGCCTTATTTGCCATTAGAATATATATATAAATTTTTTATTCTTTTATTTTTTTGGCTGTGCTGGGTCCTTGCCAAGGCAGGCAGGCTCCTCGGTATGTGAGATCTTACTTTCCCAAACAGGGATTGAACCTGCGTCTCGTGTATTGGAAGTGCAGCATCTTAACCAGTGGACCACCGCAGAAGTCCCTAGAATATATATTTTTAATAAACTATTTTCAGAGCAGTTTTAGGTTCACAATATAATTGACCAGAAGATACAGAAATTTCCCACATACTCTCTTCCCCAACACAAGCATAGTCTCCCTCATGGATGCATCATTTTCACCCAGAGCCCATTGCTCAGAGTTCAAGCTCAATGCTGTACTTTGTACGAGTTTGCACAAGTATATATGGGTATGTGTCCACCATTATAGCATTATGCAGAGTAGTTTCACTGCCCTGAAATTCCTCTGCACTCCCTCTATTCATCCTGCCCACCTCCTCCAATCCCTGATCTTTTCACTATTGTTACAGTTTTCCTTTTTTGGAAATATCACAAAGCTGGAATCATACAGTGTATAGCCTTTTCAGACTGACTTCTTTCACTTAGCAATATACATTTAAGTTTATGTATGGCTTTCCATGGCTTGATAGCACATCTTTTTAATGCTGCGTAATATTGGAGAAGGAAATGGCAACCCACTCCAGTATTCTTGCCTAGAGAATCCCAGGGATGGGGGAGCCTGGTGGGCTGCCGTCTATGCGGTCGCACAGAGTCGGACACGACTGAGGCGACTTAGCAGCAGCAGCAATATTGCATTGTCTGGATGTACCACGGTTTATTTACCCACTCACCCATTGAAGGACACCTCAGCTGCTTCCGAGTTATGGTAATTATGAGTTAAGTAGCTATAAACGTCTGTGTGCAGGTTTCTGCGTGAACACATTTTTCAGTTCCTTTGGGTAAATGCAAGGAGACTGACTGTTGAGTCAAATGGTAAGAATATGTTTAATTTTGTAAGAAGCCACCAAACTGTCTACCAAAGTGGCGGTACTATTTTTCATTCCCATCAGTAACAAATGAGGGTTCCTGTTGCTCCACATCCTTACCAATATCTATCTGCGTGTGTGTGAGTGTTCAGTCCTGCCCAACTCTTAGCGACCCCATGGACAGCAGCCTGCCAGGCTCCTCTGTCCATGTGATTTTTCAGGCAAGAATACTGGAGTGGGTTGCCATTTCCTACTCCATGGGAACTTCCCGACCCAGGGATCGAACCAATGTCTCCTGCATTGGCAGGCAGATTTTTTACCACTGAGCTACCTGGAATGTTGTCTAGGTTCTGAATTTTGGCCTTTCTAATAGGTGTGTAGTGATATCTCGTTGCTTCCTTCCCCCCCCCCATTGTTCTGCTTGCATTATTGTTTAGTTTTTCAACCTAAAGATTATTTGCAAAATTCTCTTGAGCTTCTTCAACCACTGGGCGTGAGTAACTTCCTTAAATCTTGCAGTGAGCATCCTGGCACTCAAGCGTTTCTCTAACACAAGGAAGACGAATGATTAAGGGCCTTGCTGACAGTCTTTTTGGGGAACATCAGCTCTTCCTTCAGAGGAGCTTGTAGACAGCAGGTAACATATCTCCATCTGAAACAAGATCTGAAGGTAGGTACCAGCCTCAATCTATACAATATTTTCTAAGCTTTTACTGGTTTATTTATTTCTGGCTGTGCTGGGTCTTCATTGCTGTATGGCTTTCCTCTAGTTGTGGTGAGCAGGGGATACGCTCTAGTTGTGGTGTGCTGGCCTCTCATTACAGTGGTTTCTCTTTGGAGCATGGGCT
Source organism: Capra hircus (assembly GCF_001704415.2). Classification (NCBI taxonomy): domain Eukaryota; kingdom Metazoa; phylum Chordata; class Mammalia; order Artiodactyla; family Bovidae; genus Capra; species Capra hircus. The sequence goes on along the minus strand of NC_030818.1, from coordinate 27,033,379 downwards.
CCAGGGAGCTTCAGTAGTTGAGGCACATGGGCTCAGTAGTTGTGGCTCACAGGCTCTAGAACACAGGATCAATAGTTGAGGTGCATAGGCTTAGGTACTCTGCGGCATGTGGCATCTTCCAGGATCAGGGATGGAACTCGTGTCTCCTGCATTGACAGGTGGCTTCTTTACCACTAAGTCACAGGGAAGCCCCTCAATCTATATGTGAAATATTAGTAACGTTCCACTTAAAATTTTATAGGTAAAATTAAAATATGACTGTAAGTTCCGTTATTTTCTTGTCTCACCCCTAATGGATTATTTTGTGAATTGAAGACAGAATAATTTGAATAGAGAAGAAGGACGGTAGAGCTAGAGGCAGATTTAGGAAAGCTAATTTTGATTCCCTAAGTGTGGTAGGTTCAAAACATGGTGGCAAATTTTTTACACCTCTTCCACCAAGAGGCGGAATTTATCTCCTTTCCCCTAGAAACTGGATGGGGCCTCTGACTACTTGAACCAGTAGGATGCAGTGGAAGGGGCATTATGTGACTTTCATGGTTGGAAAAGGCCATAAAACTTCCACCTTCATCACTGGAACCCTCACTTGTAGAGCTCTAAGCTTTGGTGTAAAATGCCCTACTTCCCCGAGGCCACATGCCAGAGTGCGAAAGGGGGCTCTGACAGGTCCAACCCAGGCCAAGGAGCCAGACACACAAGAAAAGCTGCCCGGCACCCTGCAGACCAGCCCACAGCTCACCTAAATGCCACGGTAGGACCTCCGTCAGTGCCACAGAACAGAAGAATCAGGCAAGTGATCTCTGAATTCCCGACACATGAGGTCGTGAGATATAAGAACATGGCTGTTGTTGTTTTAATTTTTATTTTATATTATGATACTATTGATTGAGGCTTCCCAGGTGGCACAGTGGTAAAGAACCCACCTGCCAATGCAGGAGACACAGAAGACTTAGGTTTGACCCTTGGGTCAGGAAGATTCCCTGGAGTAGAAAATGGTAACTCACTCCAGTATCTTGCCTGGAGAATTCCATGGACAGAGGAGCCTGATGGGCGAGCTACAGTCCATGGGGTCACAAAGAGTTGGCACAACTGAGCAACTGAGTACGCATGCATGCATGGTTGACTTATAACGTTGTGTTAGTTTCAGGTATACAGCAGGGTGACTCAGGTATACACATCCATTCTTTTTCAGATTCTTCTCCCATATAGCTTATTACAGAATATTGAGTGGGGTTCTCTGTGCTATACAGTAGAATCCTTGTTGATTATTTTATATATAGTAGTATATATATGTTGCCTCTAAATTCCTAATTTATCCCTTTCCCAACTTTCCCCTTTGGTAATCCTAAGTTTGTTTTCTACGGCTGTGAGTCTGTTTCTTTTTTCTCAGTCTTGTCTGGGCTGGGTCTCAGCTGCAGCATGCAGGATCTTTGGTCTTCATTGCAGCACGCAGGATCTTTAGTTTTGGCCTGCAAACTCTTAGTTGTAGCATGCGGGATCTAGTACCCCAACCAAGGATCAAACCTGGGCCCCCCCTGCATTGGGAGCTTGGAGTCCTAGCCACTGAGCCACCAGGGAGGTCCCTGTGAGTCTTTTTCTGTTTTGTGAATAAGTTCCTTTGTATCATTTTTTTAGATTCCACATATAAGGGAATGTCATATGATATTTGTCTTTCTCTCTCTGACTTTACTTACTATGATGATCTCTAGGTTCATCCACATTGCTGCAAATGGCATTATTTCATTCCTTTTTATGACTATATACTATTCCATTGTATATATATATATATATATACATATGTATGTATATGTCTCATCTTTCTTTATCCATTTATCTGTTGATGGACACTTAACGTTGCTTCCATGTCTTAACTATTGTAAATGGTGCTGCAGTGAACATTGGAGTACATGTATCTTTTCGAATTATGTTCTCCACTAGATATATGCCCAAGAGTGGGATTGCGGGAGCATATGGTAGCTCTATTTTTAATTTTTAAGGAATCACCACACTGTTCTCCCTAGTGGCTGCACCAGTTTACATTCTCACCAACGGTGTAGAAGGGTTCAACGTGGTTACTTTTTTAAGTCACTAAATTTGGAGGTAGTTGTTATGCAGCAGAGAATAACCAGACAATAAGGAAAGCGTTTCTCAAAAATCATAGCTACCAAATAGTGGGACAGACCACACTGAAGGGAACAATTGTGGGCAGTATTCAGTAAGAGGTAAGAACTGGACAGACATTGCCAAGGGGGATTGGGAGGAGCTGGTCATGGGAGAGGGCTTAGCTGGAAGTCGGGTGTCATGCGTACATCCTGCCACAGAGGAGCTGGGAATCCTTGGGCAAATCTATTCACCCATGTATCTCCCGTGGTTTAAAAAGTCTTTAAAGAGATATGACATCATCTGCAAACTGGAAAGGGACTCGGCTTCCCTTGCGTTGTCACACTACAGCCATACGTTGGTTGAACAATGGAGTTAGGTGAATTAATTCTGAGATTCTATAAAAGGAGAGGGAGTGTTTCCTCATGTAGCATTGCATAAATGTATGCTGCTGTGGATGATTGACTGGTCAGGTTTCATCTTCCCAAAGGCAGAGTTCAACCGAGGGCGTGTTCTCCTCACTGCCTCCCCAACCCCCAAGATGTGAGAGTGTCAGTCAAGCAAGCTGTCTCATTATTAAGTTGAAAATTAGACTGAAACTCTACATCTGGAGAGAACATCTTTCTACAGGGAGAATGGGGGTGTTCAGGAGAAAACTCCAAATTTTTAGGGTGATGGAAAGCATAGTTAGGACTTGCCCCAATTCCTCCTCAGGGCTTCAGGAGGTTTAAGACAATAAATATTTCTGACAAGTTTGTTTATGAAGCTGAGATAAAGAATCAGAAATATTGCGGGTATGGGGAGGAGAGTGATATGAAGAAGGCTGGTTGGAATTAGTTTGCTGTCCTAAGGGTTATCAAAGCCCCAAATACTGAGAAGGGGAGTCCCAGGTGGCAACTTAACATTCCTGGTTTGCAAACTCAGCAAACGTCCCTGGCCATGGAGGCAGCGGAAGGTTAAGTTATGGTGCCACCTGCTGGAGAAACATAGGCTTGCTTCCCTTTGCTTGCTGGTTCTGTTCCTCCCTGCTGCTGCTGCTGCTGCAGTCGTGTTCAACTCTGCGCGACCCCAGAGACAGAAGCCCACCGGGCTCCCCCATCCCTGGAATTCTCCAGGCAAGAACACTGGAGTGGGTTGCCATTTCCTTCTCCAATGCATGAAAGTGAAAAGTGAAAGTGAAGTCACTCAGTCGTGTCCGACTCTTAGCGACTGCATGGACTGCAGCCCACCAGGCTCCTTTATCCGTGAGATTTTCCAGGCAAGAGTACTGGAGTGGGGTGCCATTGCCTTCTCCTCTGTTCCTCCCTACACTTGCCCTAAAACTCAGTCCCCCAGGGACCCAAGACCTGGAAGGGAGCCACATTCCAGACAGGTGGGAAACCGCAGTCCAGCTTATTAATATCCCTTCAGCCTTTCAAAACCTGGGCTCTTGGGGCTGGAGAATTAATATGATATAGACCTAGCAGACCTTCTCAGAGGAGATGGGGACAGGGTGAACATGCCCACCTCCCTTAAAAAGGTAGGGCCAGGGACTTCCCTGGCTGTCCAGAGGTTAAGATGTCTCCTCCCAATGCAGAGGGTATGGGTTCGATCCCCGGTAGGGGACCTAAGATCCCACCTGCTTCACTAAGAAAACAGAATAGGAACAACAGAAGCAATATTGTAACAAGTTCAATAAAGACTTTAAAATTGGTCCACATTAAAAAAATTTAAAAAAAAAACAAGGTAGGGCCAGAGGAGGGTTAGCTCCTCTGAGGTTGCCCTCAACTCAAACAGACAGCCCTCCCTGTGAGCCCACCATGGTCAGGGTCCTCTTCTCTGAGTTTTCAGAAAGGACACATCTGTGGTTCTGAGGGAAGAGACGTGGACCGGTGAGCCACAGAATGCCTTCACCAGCACGGGATCCAAAACCCGTACCCACACTGATCACTTTGCCAGTGCCCCATTCTGTGTGGACCAGGTCTAAAAGGCTCCATAATGACCCAGTAATGGCCAGCAGATGCCTTGAAAATGGTTCCCTCCTCTAAGGATCATTAGAAAGCTATTAAGGGTATCTAATGATTCCCTAGTGCTAATAAAGGTGCTAATAAGCCAACCAAGTTTTCTCACTTTTATGGAGATAATTAGAAGACCAATTATTTTTTATGTACATAAAGGAGCAAAATCTTAGCTGCTGTTCCTGTAGCTGTATTTTATTCTGCACTGTGACAGAGGCTGCACTGTAGCCCTTCATTATGCATTGACAAGAATCTTGGATTTTTAAACTCCATACCACCAGCTCACCTCAGGTTAAGAGCTGGTCTGGAGGAAGTAGAGAGAGAAAACAGAGGAGGATTGATCGTGGGGAAGGGGCCACCTTGGCCATGCAGTCCACTTCAGAAATTGTGTCCTTCCCTGATTCATGACGGAGAAGGCAATGGCACCCCACTCCAGTACTCTTGCCTGGCAAATCCCATGGATGGAGGAGCCTGGTGGGCTGCAGTCCATGGGGTCTCAAAGAGTCGGACACAACTGAGTGACTTCACTTTCACTTTTGACTTTCATGCATTGGAGAAGGAAATGGCAACCCACTCCAGTGTTCTTGCCTGGAGAATCCCAGGGACGGAGGAGCCTGGTGGGCTGCCGTCTCTGGGGTCGCACAGAGTCGAACACGACTGAAGTGACTTAGCAGCAGCAGCAGCAGGCTTCCCTGGTGGCTCAAATGATAAAGAATCTGCCTGTAATACAGGAGACCTGGGTTTGATCCCTGGGTAGGGAAGATCCCCTGGAGAAGGGAATGGCTACCCGCTCCGGTATTATTGCCTGGAGAATTCCAAGGACAGAGAAGCCTGGTGGGCCACAGTCCCTGGAGTCGCAAAGACACGACTGAGCAACTAATACTTTCACTCCCACTCCCACTTTATGACGCGGTTCTCAAACTTGAGCACATATCGGACCCACCCAAATGCTTGTTCAAACTCATACTGATGGGTCCCATGCTGGTTGTTTTTTTAAAGAAAATTTATTACATTTTTACTTATTTACTGCACAGGGTCTCAGCTGCAGCATGTGGGATCTAGTTCCCTGACAAGGGATCAAACCCAGACCCCCTGCATTGGGAAAGCCCCTCACCCCGGAGTTTTTAACTCACTAAATTTTCATGGAGGGGCAGAGTTGAGGGGAGATTTACATTTTTAATAGGCTCCCAGGTGAAAGACCACTGTAAAACAAGCGTTTCAAACTTGGAATACACAGATACCCTCCTTCCCTTCCCAACAAGAGATTAATGGATAAGCTTCCAAGGAGTCTTTGACTTTGGTGGGAAAAAATGAAATCTTTCTCTTCACTAATTTCTCATTGAAATTTCCACCTTTTCTTAAGTTACAAACGTAAGCAGACAACCATAGCAATACTACCCATGATAACAGATACTTTCAAATCCCATCACAGTCTAACAAGTATCTTCTGTACATATCACTGCTTCAAAATTCCAATGGTTGTTAGTCCTGCTAGAAGATCTTATAATGTAATCCATTAATGCAGAAGTATATATATTACTATATCACTACTTTAAAAAAACATTTTGATCACTGTATTTCAATATGATTGGTTTCCTTTGAGGTCCTCTGGATTTTTTTTTTTTAATACATTGAAAATGTTCTTCAGGCTGCAGAGGAAGGAAGAAGGATGGGAAGCAGGAACTATAGCAAAAAAAAACAAAACAGTTCAAACCTTCTTCTTAGGGTGTGCAATTCATTCTCAAGAAGAATTCAGAGTTTCCTTCCAGGGGAAAGTTTGAGAGAAGTGATGTTACCACTTGGATGGGCAAGGAGAGGTGTGGATCGGGTGGTGACCTAGAGGTAGGGTTCAGACAAGATGGCCATCTATGCTATTCACACTCCGATTAGATTAGGCCTCTTAAAACCTCACCAGCTCAGTTTGAAATAAGCAGTGGCAATATCAACAGTAATGCTGATGTATCATCAAAAACATGATTAACTTCTATCAGGCACCAAATGGTTTATTAAGGACTGATGCGTATGGTTTTTCCTGTGGTCATGTATGGATGTGAGAGTTGGACTGTGAAGAAGGCTGAGCGCCAAAGAATTGATGCTTTTGAACTGTGGTGTTGGAGAAGACTCTTGAGAGTCCCTTGGACTGCAAGGAGATCCAACCAGTCCATTCTGAAGGAGATCAGCCCTGGGATTTCTTTGGAAGGAATAATGCTAAAGCTGAAACTCCAGTACTTTGGCCACCTCATGCGAAAAGTTGACTCATTGGAAAAGACTCTGATGCTGGGAGGGATTGGGGGCGGGAGGAGAAGGGGACAACAGAGGATGAGATGGCTAGATGGCATCACTGACTCGATGGACGTGAGTCTGAGTGAACTCCGGGAGTTGGTGATGGACAGGGAGGCCTGGCGTGCTGCAATTCATGGGATCGCAAAGAGTTGGACACGACTGAGCGACTGAACTGAATTGAACTGAATGTGTGTGATACACTTTATTTGGGAGACTTGATGGAGGTCATAATTTTATGACGTGCTGAGACAGGGAGGCCGTCCACTCAATAACTGGGGAGATGAAGCTGGTTTCTCTACTCCCAAATCCTGCACCTCCAGCCGTTTGAAGGAATGGGACCAAGCGTGTGTGTCTATGGAGGTGGCAGCTGAGACATTTGCCCACGTCGTAAAACGCTTCTTTATTCCCCTTCTAGGCTCACAGATCCTGTCACTGTGGTTCCCAGATCCAAACCCAGTGTTTTTCTCCATGTGGCATTAAGGGAAGAACCTGGGGTCTGGGGTCACTTAGACTTGAGCTCCACGCTGATTCTACCACTGTGAATCTGGGTGATATATTTGATCTCCCTGAACCTGACTCTTCATCTGTAAAATGACTGTATCTACTTTGCACGGCTGTTGGCACCCACTGGGTGCTTAGTAAACACCAGCCATCATGGCTGTGTACACCTACCCTTGTTCCAGTGGCCACACACCATCACCTTCTCCCTCCCTGTCAATCTTCATTATTTCTGCCTGGCCACACCTCCTCCATCTTCTGCCCCCTTGCCCCCAACCTGCTCGCTCCTCCTAAATCTCCTTCCTTGCAATGCCCAATTCTGTGCATTGATGAACAGCTCACTGGATATCTTCAGCTTCGCCGAAGAGGGCCTGATTATGCCTCATTTGAGGGGCCAGGCTTCCTGCCTGAACAGAGGACTCAGTGCCTCATCAGAGGAAGAGACTGTGTCATATAGAAATCTTCCCTAGAACAGTTCTTTCCATCATATTTTTCTTTTGTTTCTAATTGGGGTATAATTGCTTTACAATGTTATGTTGACTCCTGCATGAATCAGCCATCGTTACATAGAGCCCCTCCCTTGTAAGCCCCCTCCCCCTGCTTCCGCATCCCACCCTTCTAGGTCATCACAGAGCGCCGAGCTGAGCTCCCTGTGCTGCGCAGCAGCTTCCCACTAGCTAGCTATTTTACACATGGTAGTTTCCATATGCCAGTGCGACTCCTCGATTCGTCCCACCCTCTCCTTCCCCACCTGCGTCTACAAGTCCTTTTCTCTACGTCCGCATTTCTATTCCTGCCCTGCAAATAGGATCATCTGTCCCATTTTTCTAGATTCCATATATATGCATTAATAGACGATATTTGTTCCAACATGTTTCTTAGCCAAAGATTGTCTGGGACTTGCTTTGATTGTGTTTCTTCCCTTCTCCTGTGTGGGTGTTGAGACAGGTTTCCCAAACCTGTGGCTTTGAGAGCAGCCCCCAAAGCTCTGTGTCATCCCCTTGTCAACTCACTCACTCTTTCTGGCTCCAGAGAAACACACTGAAGCTTTGTCTGAGAACTGGGAGGCCCTGGCAATGTCAATTTCCTCAGTGTCCTGCATTCCAATGTTTTAATCCTTTTATGTGCTCCGTGTCTTTAGGCAAGTCCCCTGTCCTTTCTGGGCCTGGGGTCGACACATCCTACAGAAGGAAGACACAGTCGCTCCCTTTTCCTGAGTGCTCTAGAGGGGTGATGGAAGGTTCAGGTAAAGTTTAGAGAGGATGAGGGCTCTGTTGCTAGACCAAAGATTCACCGTGCTTTTCCATGGCCTCTTTCCTGCCTATCCATCCATCACTGATACCTGCCTTAAAAGAAGCAGAGACTGTGACCCTTAGGCCCTCCATATAGGAGAGAGAGACTTAAATCCTGGGTCTCCTGCATTGCAGGCTGATTCTTTACCATCTGAGCCACCTAGGAAGTCCCAAGTTAAAGTGTTAGTTGCTCAGTCGTGTCCGACTCTTTGCGACCCCATGGACTGTAGCCTTCCAGGCTCCTCTGTCCATGGAATTCTCCAGGCAAGAATACTGGCGTGGGCAGCCAGACCCTTCTTCAGGGGATCTTCCCAACCCAGGGATCAAACCCAGGTGGCCTGTACTGCAGGCAGATTCTTTACCATCTGAGCCACCAGGGAAGTCTATAAACAAAAATTTTGTGCTAAATGCTTACCTGTTCAGGACTCCTGTGAAAACACTCCAGGTGCGGGTAAGCCACTGACTGACCCTTCCTGGAGCTGGGCAGCCGGACTGGGAGGTGGGTCTCACACTGGGCAGAGGGAGAGGAAGGGTCCGGGGTGATTCCACATATTGGGGGATGATGGACCACTAGCCAAACTGGGGCACTTAGAAGAAGAAGCAGGCTTGCCACAAAGGACGCCGCCTTTCCTGGTAAAGCAGGCAAGAACCTTCCCCCTTTTAACATAATTTCATTCTACAAAGGTAATGTTTTTATTATAAGAAATTTAGAAAACAATAAAAGTTTACAATTTCACTACTCAAATGGAGTTATTTTTCATTTTATTATTATCTTAGTATCTTTATGTACATATATATTTTTAAACAGCAAATGTTCTATATTACTCTTTTATAATTGTTTTTGTTAAGCAATATGTTGTGATAACCTTTTTTTCTGATTATGAAATTAATCTATGTCAGAAAACTTGTGAAAATAAAAATTGTGAGTAATTACACTGCCCAAACACCAAAAAAACACATAATCCATGAGAAGGTAGATGTGCCAGGTATCAGAAGGAGTCAGAGCTAGTCTGTGACACAAGAGCTCCTGAACCCAGGGCCTCCCCGGAAATCCCCAAAGGCAGAATGTGCCAGAGGATAATAACAGACAAAGCAAAAATAACAGTTACACGAATCATAATAACCATTATTTATTGAGCAGCTACTAAGTGCTAAGAACTTGCTTGGTGTTTTGCTCCATTTACTCTTAGTAACAAACCCACAAGGTGTGTATCACTGCTCTCATTTACAAAGAAGAAATTGCATCTCCAAGCAGATGGACCATGGACCTGTACCCAAGCCCTACTTCGGGACCCAGTGAGCACCCACGCAGGATCCCATGGAAGACTCCTTTAACTCCAGCTACTGGCCGAGGGACCACCAGCCACCGTGGTCTGAATGGCCCCTCCACTGTCCCCTCCTAAATTGGCTCCTAGCTTCAGTGCCTCCATCTGTAAGAACAAGAAAAAGCAGAATCATGAGTTACAGCGAGAAAGTCCCAACTTGGGAAACAAGGCAATCAGCCCATTGGGTCCAAGCTATAGGTCCACATCCACCCCAGTAGGTTGCCCACAATGTGGGTGAGTCTCCCACAAAGAGGCAAGAAAGAGGCAGCCAGAAAAAGTCAGAAGGGGCATCTCTCCCCCTGGAGATAGCCTGGCAACTCTGATTCCGGTTCAGCTTATTCAGACCCTCTTTAAAATTTTTTATATTTATTTAACTGTGTCTGGTCTTGGTGGCAGCATGTGGGATCTAGTTACCCAGCTCCAGCCCCTTGCATTGAGAGTTCAGAGTCTTAGCCACTAGACCACCAGGGAAGTCCCCAGACCCTCTTCTTACTTGATTGGGGAATTATATATCCTTGCCAGGACCCTGACCCATTACTGAGTGGGGTACAGAGGAGCTAAAGAGATAGGAAGCAGACAGGAGCCTCAGTATCCCCCACTTTCTGCTCTTGCTCCTGTTAACTTGATGGGTACAACAGCCAAGCCACAACCAAATGTGAACATCACCTCCAACTCCACATCCAGTAAGGAATCTTTCAGTGTGTGTGTGTGTGTGTGTGTGTGTGTGTGTGTGTGTGTGTGTGTGTTACCTCTGACATTTCCTGAGCTCCTCTGTCTTCAGCTCAGAGAGACAAGTGCCAGATATGCTAAAAACAGAGCTGAAAGCCAGGCAACAACCTAGGCAGCTGACTCCACAATCCCTGAGGGCCAGGCTAAGAGGCTGGATTCCCACGGGGTCTGGGAGACAGGCTAGACCAGCCCTGGGGGGCTGCTCCAGTCCACACCAGGTAGGGTCCTACCAACAGCCAGTAGCTTCTCCCCGAAGCAGTGCAGGTCCCCCTCCGTACACTCCCATCTCAGAGAGTCCTGTAGATTTCCTGAGGATATAAGGACCACCTTCTCTCTCCCCCTTCACTTCCTGCTTTAGGGAAATAGAGGAGCTGTTGCTGTTGCTGTTGCTGTCGCTTCAGTCGTGTCTGACTCTGTGTGACCCCATAGACAGCAGCCCACCAGGCTCCTCCATCCCTGGGATTCTCCAGGCAAGAACACTGGAGTGGGTTGCCATTTCCTTCTCCAATGCATGAAAGTGAAAAGTGAAAGTGAAGTCACTCAGTCAAAAGGTAAGATTGCAGTGGCTTGTGCTTACCCCAAACTCTTGTCAGGAGTCTTAGAATTTTAACTTCACACAGTCTCAGTTTTCCCATCTATGAAGTGGGACTAAGACTAAGTAGGATAAAAAGTGAAAGTGAAGTCGCTCAGTCGTGCCCGACTCTTTGCGACTCCATGGATAGTAGCCTGCACCAAGCTCCTCCGTCCGTGGGATTTTCAAGGCAAGAGTACTAGAGTGGGTCGCCATTTCCTTCTCCAGGGGATCTTCCCGACCCAGGGATCGAACCTGGGTCTCCCGCATCGTAGACAGACACTTAACCATCTGAGCCACCAGCTCAGAGTGCCAAAGTAGGATAATACATGTACAAAGCCGACCACAGGACCTGGTCAACAACTGCTGGCAGCCAACAGCAGCTGGCGCCTTTCCCTCCCTTCCCCACGCCCTGCTCTCAGCACTGCTTTCACTCTCCAGACTAAGAGTGGAACAGGACCAACCAGGTCCCTGTGGCTGCTGCTGGACTGAAGTCCTAAGTCAGGTCTGGGCACGGAGTTCTAGAATTAACATAAAAAACCAGGATGTTCTATGCCTGCAATGCAGGAGACTCTGGTTTGAGAGGATCCCCTGGAGGAGGGCATGGCAGCCCACTCCGGTATTCTTGCCTGGAGAATTCCATGGACAGAGGAGCCTGGAGGGCTACAGTCAGGGTCACAGAAAGTCAGACATGACTGAGCAACTAACACTTTCACATTCACCTTCAGGGCGACTGGTACTGGCCTGCAATATGCAATGGGGTGTTGTGCTTGGGAAAAGTGCTGACGGTCCCAAAGAGCTCCAAGGGGTAGATAATGGGCCCATAATGGAAGCAACAGGGAGAGAGTCATTGACTGGGAAGGAAGAGCTCTTCAGAGGGGAGTCCAGAGATGCTGTGAACTGGTTCAGTGGTGATGGTATATCCGGTGTTCAGGCAGAGGAAGGTGAGATCAAGACAACTGGGGGGTGAAAGAGGGGATGGAATAAGTAACCTTATTCCTTCCCTAGTCTGGAATTTCTGGGTCTGTCAAAATAAGAGGCACAATTTGAGAAGATCTCTTCACGGAAAACCTCTCTTCTGCCCAGAGTTAATGTCTGAAATTCCTTCACTGCAGATCCATTGCTTTGGGTTAAGATGTCCCTTGCAAAATGCCAGACTCCCTAGTTGGTATCACACACTGATTAATCAAAGCCCTTATGAAGGTTCTGAAGGCAAGAGGTAGGAAGATGAGGATGAGGGATATTTGGCATTACATCAACACATTTTGGGGAGTCAAAAAGCCCTACTGTGTTTTAAAAGAAAGCCAAGTATAAGCTCAGTACTGGAATGATAAATACATTGTATGCTTGGGTTTTTTATTTTAATCATTTTTACTGATTTATTCTTATTTAGTTAAAATAAGACACATTAAATATGTCTTCTTACAATAAGAAGACATATAAATACATGTATCTGATTTTATAAATCCAAAGTGATAAATATGATGATAAAATACCAAGGCAGTTATAAAGACAACAGTCCAACCTCAAACATAGTATTTACCAGTCCAATCTAGAAAAAAAATCCCAACACAATACATAAAAGCGCCACATATGAAAACAGGCAGCTTGTATATCTCCTCCAATACTGGGCTGATACTTGATAGTCTTTAAATACACAGTCGGTTTTTTTAATTCCCTAGAAAGTGTTATATGTGTGTGTTAGAGTATTCTCAGTCATGTCTGACTCTTTGCAACCCCATGGACTGTAGCCCACCAGGCCTCTCTTTTCCATGGACTTTTCCAGGCAACTATACTAAAGTGGGCTGTCATTTCCTACTCCAGGGGATCTTTCTGACCCAGGGACTGAACCCACATCTCTTGCATAGGCAGTGGATTCTTTACCACTGCACCACCTGAGAAGCCCTTGACAGGATGCAACGCGGCTCAAGTTGTACCATCACTGAGGAGGTTCCTGCCCTGCCGTGGGAGAAGTCCCCATTTGACAGGAACATAGTGCCTGTTACAGGGGCCGAGGGAGGAGCCCTTTGGGAAGCATGTAAAATACACACTCTGGACTCAAACAGATACTTGTCCACCAGTTCATAGCAGTATTATTCACAATAACAGAAACCAAAAAACCCAAGCGTCCATCAGAGGATGAATGTATCAGCAGAAGGTGACACCTGCTTACAATGAATACAAGGCCCACAGTGAATCCTGGAATTCAGCCTTAACAATGAATGAAATTCTGATACATGTTACAACATGGATGACCTTGAAAACATGTGAAATATGCCCATCACAAAAGGCCAAATACCATGTGATTCCACTTATGCAGAGGTGCCTATAGTATTCAAATTCACAGAGCTACAAAGTGGAATCGTGGTTGCCAAGGAATGGGCAAAGAGAGGAATGGGGAGTCAGTGCTTCAGGGAGATAGAGGTTCAGCTAAGGGTGATGACAAAGCTCTGGAGATGGACGGTGGTGACGGCTGCACAGCCTTGTGAATGGACTCAATGTCACTGAACTGTGCGCCGAAAAATGATTCAAATGGAGAAGCTCATGTTACATATATTTTACCACAATAAGAAAATACACACTCTGAAGTTTGGGGTTCAGACAAGCTCAGTGAGAAAAGCTGTGGATTCTGCTTCCAAAGACATAGCGTGTTGGCCCTTTGCTATGGGCTCCAGTCCACTGCCCCCCCATCCAGTGGCTGGGCTGGTGGTTGGGACCCAGGCTTTATGTTGATGGCAAAAAGAGGTAGAGGGGCTTAGCAGAACCCAGTGAGGGGTTCCAGGACAAGCACTTGTGAATGAGGGGGTTCAGAGTGCCAGGGGCTATGAGGAAACTCACAGAAGCCCCACTCAGTACGTGCACAGGTGCCTGGGATGATATGAACCTGGCTGGAGTGATGGCTGCATGGAACAGAAAGTTGGTAGGTGTCTGAGGGGATAGCAGGGGCCACTGGGGGAGTGGTGGGAAGTTTACTGAGGACAACAATCCTGAAAGTCTCCCCTCACTAGGAAGAGTGATATCCTGTGGCCAGTGGGCGCTCCAGAATTCCGTGGAGGGGGGGAGCTTGGAGCAAGCACTCTTTCTCTGTCCCTTGAGCAAAAGATTATTTAGTGCTTCACTGCCCCGGCTGGAGCTGCAGGCTGTGAACCATGACCCATGAGAAAAAGAGTTTCTGCTTCAGTCAGTACAAAAATAATAGAGCTGTCTAGAACTGGAGATGGAGTGGGCTACCTTCAGAGGTGGTGAGTTCCCCATCACCTCTCCTAAGATAAGCAAGCTGTCCTCTGCAGATTCACAGCAGAGGACCCTGGGCTGCTTGGTTAGGAGAGGGGGCCGGAGATCCGCAAAAGAGGAGGCATTGTCTGAAAGAGTGGCTGCGGCTTTTTCAAGAGGAAGCCACTAATCCTCCCAGGGAGACTTTCTGGCCCAGGGCACTGGATAATCCCAAACTGCCATTCTGGGGTTTCTTTCATCCTACTGCTTAGCGCAAGGGGCAGGGTGGCAGAGCCGTTCCCCACACTTCCTGGCAACAGTGCTGGGCGGGGGCAGACAGTCTGGCTCCCCATGCCTTTGCCCTAAATGCTAGGCTGGGAGGAGACTGGCAGCAGGATGGCAAAGAGAGAGAGGAAATGTGACCCTCACTCTCCCAAAGGATTGCTTCAGAACCTAGGAGTTGGTGGCCCTGGGCTGGCCTATGGGGAAAGGTATGGGGTGCAGCCCATTTCACAGGCAGGTGGGTCCTGGGTGGAATGAAATGAGTTTTTGCTTCCAGCGGCTTCCAGCCTTTGGAAAGAGAGAGAGACTCTACAGAAAGAGCTGCCTTGTTACAAGTTTCTGGAGGATGACACTTGCCCAGAGACTTAGGTGATGCTGCATGGTGGGATTTAAGGAGGGTATGGCAGGTTAGGCAAGGGAATCTTTGGAGGCAGAGGGAATTTTCTGGCACTTTTCCGCCTCATCCTTCTGCCTGTCCTACCTGAGAGTCCATCTGGCCATCAGAACAAACCTTGAACTGCCAGTCAGCACTTCCCAGGCAGAAAAGTGTATGTACTAGGAACATAAGGGTCCCTACTGGAAACCTGCATCAAAATCACCTCCAAGATGTATAAAATGCTAACACTTACCTGTCAAGATTCCTTGCCTCTGAGGCTCATCTCTATTAAAAATATAGTTTCCCATAGCAAAGGGCTTCCCACGTAGCACTAGTGGTAAAGAATCCGTCTGCCAAGCAGGAGACACAAGAGATGTGAGTTCAATCCTTGGGTCAGGAAGATCCCCTGGAGTAGGAAATGGCACCCCATTCCAGTATTTTTGCCTGGAAACATTCCATGGACAGAGGAGTCTGGAAGGCTACAGTGCATGGGGTCACAAAAGGTCAGACACGACTGAGTGATGGAGCACAGCATGCGGGGAGACCCTGGAACCAGAACCACCATCGCTGCGGAATTTTTGCTCTGCAGGGGCCACCAAGAGGACCTGTGTGTGCCCAGGTTCACAGGCATCCCATGGAGCCAGTTACTGCTCTGTGCTAGCTCCCGAGGACAGGACTATGGGAGAGGCAGAGCCCACGCCAGCAAACTGATGACTTCTCCAACTCTCTGGGTCCTGGTCACCCCATGAGCTACCACTCCAGGGCCCAGCATACAACCACACGTCAGCCAGGCTCCAGGGACAGCCTCAGTGGGGGATTAGTGACTCTCCAGAGATCCCCCCCTCCATCCTCGCCCAGAACCTTCGGGCACCAACTCCTCCAGGCCTGCACTGGCCTGGGCATCTGGGGTTGGGTCATTTTGCCAGCTGATGAGTGTTCAGAAAACCCAGCAGGAGCTGTTTTCTCCCAGTGACAGGCAGACATCTCGGGGTGGACCGGTGTGGCTCATTCATACTTCTGTGGCAGTGATTGCTTCCAGCAGATTCCAACCTTTGGAAAAAGGAACAGACTGACCCCCAGGTCAGAGGTGAAGGTCAAAGGGAGTTCATTTTGAGAGCCCCAGCACAATAAGGATTGTATCCTGATTGTATATTCCCCACAGTGGGGAATGATAGGGAGTTGGAGTGGATCGAAGTGCTCCTATTCCTAAACCTTGGGCCCTTTTCTCAGGGCTGATTAGATTTGCTAAGAGCTTAAACATTGCCACAGATGCTAGACTGTGTGACCCTGGTGCCTATAGAAAAAATGGTCTGCGGATGTTAGTGATGGATGCTGCCTGCTAGGGCGACAGCTATACAACTTGATTCTCAAGATGCCTGCAATCCTGAGTAACCTTCTGATCTCTGAATAACTCAGATCTTAACTCATGGTATATTCCAACTCAGGCTCACAGAGGTTGTCTACAGCCAATGCACTGACTGATTCCCTCTGCCTTCTCTTATCAGTCCTTCTTAGAGTTCTGCCTGGTGCCTTAGTGGGGCATGCTGGGTGGACCCCTCGTAGACCAAGGCACACCATGACCCTATTACGGGCTTGCTTCGCACATCTTCCAAAGCGCCCTCTTTTCTTGCACCCTTACCAGCCCCATCTCCTATGATCAAGGGAGGGTAAGAGGCTAGGTCTTTTCAACACTTTAATCATAAGTCTTAAGAGACAGTGAGGACAAAGAGCACTCTTTCCTGATAGAAGTAAACACAGTACATTTTAAAATTTACAAATAGGTCCCCATGTTTACATTGCTTGGGCAGCCTCTCCAAATTCCTGCAGGGCTGAGCATTTGTCACTGTCCCACCAGCGTCACCCAGACACAAATGCCTGCAAAGAATTTTCTTCTCCAGGATGCCAGCAATGGCCTTGACCACTGGCTATCGGACCTCAGAGATGACTGTTGGTGACGTCATTTAGCAGTTGCACATTTCGTCCAAATGCTCCTAGCTATTATTCCTCCTCTGCCCCCTGCCCTGACCGAGGAAGAGGACCCATTTCTGAAGACTTTGAAAACCACTCTTCCTCCATCTGGCTGGGGATGTGAGTAGTCTTGTCTGCCAGCAGAGGGATGGATGAAATCAGTGGGTCTTTGGCTCTTACAGCCTGTAATCTCCCATGATAACCATGGGCCTTCATTCTCAGCTGCTGCTGCCACAATGGAAGCCCCTTTTCCCAAGTTACTACCAGCCTGACCACGAGCATGGGAGCCAGGGGGAATTAAACCCCAAGACAAAAGTATATACTGAAAGCCCTAAGGTGTGAGACCAGCCCACCATGCCCTTCACAGCAGAGTGAGTCCTGGGGGCTTCAGGCTCCGACCCCACCTCTTGCCACATGCCCTTCACCACCACCCCCATCCCTATGTCTCTGTGTGTGTAAGTAAGTCTTCATCACTCAGTCGTGTCTGACTCTCTGCGATCCCATGGACTATAGCCTGCCAGGCTCCTCTGTCCATGGAATTCTCCAGGCAAGAATACGGGAGTGGATAGACATCCCCTTCTCCAGGGGATCTTCCCAACCCAAGGATTGAACCTGGGTCTCCCACATAGTGGGCAGACTCTTTACCATCTGAGCCCACAGGGAAACCCTGTAGATGAGTCCAATTAAACAGAACGGCCTCAAAGAGAAGAAACTGCAAAAAGATAATCTGAGGGAAGCTGGTAGGAAGCAGTCTCTCATTCTGCTTTAGGGCTAGGGACAAAAAGAGTGGGGGATTCCATATTCCCTGAATCCTGTGACTCTCTCGGGGGTCCTGCTAGCGGGTCTACCCCACGCGCCTTGTCTTGGGGGGACCACTAAATCACCTGAGATGTCCAGTCTCAGGGACCATGACAGCTATCCCTGGCCTCCACACCCTGGAAACCTTTCAAATCCTTTGAGACAACAGATCATCAATATTTCTCAAGATTCTTCCCTGCCAGTAAGTTCTGTTTTATTCCAGGGGAAATGGAAGTATACTAACATTATTTCTCAAGATTCTTCCTTGCCAGTAAGTTCTGTTTTATTCCAGGGGAAATGGGAGTATACTAAAAAGGCTTTATTTGTGTCTACCCGTTTATGCTGTGCATTCCTTTTTCAGGTCTAACCACCAATCCGTGGGTCTGGCTGCAGGAGGGCATTCTGCAGGCACCGAGCCAGGCCAACACGAGGGACGGAGATATCATCCCCTGACACCACAGGGGAGCAGGGGACACGGGACCCTGCTTTTCTCTCTGAATCGATGGGTAAGGCACATTGTAACAAGAGCGGGGCACACTCTCAGACTCTTTGCTCTACCAACAAACCTGACATCTAGTCGGTATCAAGCTCCTCAAACTTTGCCCACAAGCTATGAACACAGAGGGCCAAGGGAGAAGGGAGGTGAAGAAGAAACTGAGGCAGGGTCAGAAGCCGGACTGGTGGGTATCACTGCTTCCGAGGCAGCTAGGGAGGAGGTATTCCATTTCCTGAGCTGTGCTTGTCCCATTTCAGCTTGAGCAGATGGAAATATAGTTCAATGTTTCAACATCATTTGCCTTTCTCGTGCTAAAATATTGATAAGTGCTGCCCAGGCAGATGCCCCTGCGGTTCCGAGCAGTAACTGGAGCATGATGTGTACTGAAGTGAGACACAGCAAAGCCTTTAACGAGTGTTTAAAATTCCTGGAATAATGCTCAAAGCTGGCTTAGCTCATTCGGCTCCTGAAAACCTCCCCCCCCCCCCCACCCCCGGGCCGCCTCCTAAGCGGCAGGAGGGGTGTGAGCTCGGCCGGGACCCCCTGCTGGTGGCAATTAGTGCGGCAGCTGCTCGTCTCCAGGATGGGAAACAAAGCGGGAGGTGCCTGCATCTGCCGCTGAGCCGCGCGGGGAGGCAGAGCCGCTCAGGGGCGCGGAGGGCGAGGGGCGACGCTTCTCCTGCCTGCAGGGGCCTGGCATGGGGCATTCCAGAAAGACGGGGCCCTGGACAGGGCTCTCAAGAAAGACAGGTGAGGGGAGAGCCAGAAAAGGGGAAGAGGGAGAGGAAGAGGGTGGGCACTTGGGAAAAGAAAGAGGAAGAAGGGCTGGGAAGGAGGGTTTTGCCAGCATCACCAAATCTCCTGGGACCAGCTCGCCAGACCCTGAAAGGAGAATCCAACACTGCCTCTAAGAGAGCCTGATGAGTAGCACCCCTGTCCTAGGACACTCATTTTCAGATTCCATTCATGACAAAGGCCCCCCGGATTGAGGGTGTAAAAGAAACCTACAAGAGCACCTGGGATGTCACCCCAAGACTCAGAACAGTGCTGGTTGCTGAGGTTCGGATCTCCGTGGATCTCTGTCCCCACATGGAGATCAGATGGTCTAATTGTAGAGATCCCTCAATATTAGACGTCCTCAATATTTTAAGTTTTAGGGTTTCAGAGTCTTGATTTAAATTAAAAACAAAACAAAACAAAACAAAAACCCTCCTTTGAGATCTTTGTGAGATTGTTCAGAAGAATGTTCTCCAAGGAGCCTACCTGAATCTAATCTGGGGAGAAAATGTCTGCGTTTTTCAGGAGTGACCCCATTAAAGTGCCACCCATGTGGGAAAATGCAAGGCTGTGTCCAGGCAAGCTGGGGGGCGCCCCCAAGAAGAAATTCTGGGCCGGTGGTTTAATAGGACTTAAAGCAGTGTAACTTGATGCCTCTGACCGAAGACTCCCAGGAATTATTATTGTCAATTGAATAACATCTGCAATCGGGGAAACAGAGAGAGAGCTACAATGAGCTGGGAAACAGGGTCTAATGATTACGCTTTTCCTCTGCCTTCGGCGAAATCAAACTCAGTGAAGTCGTGCAACTATAACTATTCTGTTTTCTGAGATAAAAATTAAAGGGGGACGTGATCTGACACTCAAGAGGACATTCATGGGCACAAACCAGATGGAACATAAAACTGAAAGGAAAGGGACAAGAAAGTCTAAGACAGACATCTACCACGGATACCGGAGGCAGATTGAGTGGCTCCAGGACCCACCAGGGAAGCTGTGTGGGAAAAACCCTAATAGAGGAGGGACTGTCTGGACCCAAGACACACCATGCACTCCAGAGAGGCTGGCAGCAGTCCCATCTTGTTCTCCATCCCGAAGCCATCTAGATGATTGAGGAACACCTCCCCTGGTGACACAATGGTACCTCCCTCCACCCACATCTTCTGCTACAGGCACCTTCCCACACTCCTGTATTGTTTCAGCTGCTGGCCCCAGTCCAGCCACCCTCCAGCCACAAGCATCCTCAAAAGGTGTGCCCGTCACACAGATCAGCATCTGCAAGGGCTGTGTTGCTGAGACCGGCACTGTAGCTCTGGGCTGAGGCCCTGGCCATGGGTCTGTCCCTCTGGCAATGTGGTCTGTCTGTCATTGTTTTCCCAGTTTTCCTGTTGCAGAGTCTGTCCACTGAATGATGGGGCATCTGGCTTCCATGGCCAGAGGTCTGTCAGCTCCGTGGAGCGGGGTATGGGTGTGGCCAAGGTGAAGACCTGCCTGATGCTGACCACCTTCTCGAGGAGCTTATCTGCAGAAGCTGAGGGGCCCTGCCTGCAGGCACTCAGCCTGGGCACTGTGGAGGGGGAAGGCCAGCATCTGTGAGAAGACAAACAGGATGGAAAGTTCCAGGTGGCCAGAGTGAAAGCAACAATAGCAAGGGCAGGGGCCAGACAACAGTAGTAGTCACCCTTTCTAAATTTTGTAAAATCCACTCTGATCATTACAACCCCGGCAGGTGTTATTAGTGCCAATTTATAAAGAATAAAGCCAGGAGCTCAGATCAGTGAAATCACATGACTAAGCTTACAGGCCTGATTTTCCCTACACAATGTCACCTCCTCAAGGAACTAGAAACCCAGGGAGGCACTTTTTGTGGAAATCTCCTAGGGTTCTTATTAAACCAGTGTTGGGGGGACGTAAGACTCTTCAGTCCTAAGAAGTCCCCGGGTGATCCCAATGCTGCTGGAATCTCCCCCAACACATATGCGTGTGCACACGCACACACACACGCATGCAAACTGTGAGTGGCAAGGTCCTACAGCCGTGTTTTCCTTGTTCACAAGCGTCACCTGGAGATTCTGACTCAATAAGGACTCAGGATGCTGACTGTCTGACAAGAGCCTCAAGCACCCTCAGATAAGCTTGGGAAATGCCCTTCAAGTGTGGGAAACATGAGGCCCCAGCTGGGAAGTTTCAGCAGGGAACCAGAAGCTGGGTCCCGTCCGCTTTGATGGTCTCCTGGGTTTACCAGGCACCCTTCCCTGACAGGAGAATGCCTGCCTTGACCCTGATGTTGCTTTGGTGTTCAGTCTTGAGCAAACTTCTTCCCATTTCTCTGCCTCCACACTCTCTCTGTAACATGGGAAGTGGTAGCTGAAGCCCAGCGCATGCAGAGGATACGATAGAGGGAGGCACCTAGAGAATGGAGTGAGGGAGAAGCAGCCAGTGATGAGTCAGTGTCCTTCCAGCAAGTGGAAAAGAGATGGATGATGGGGAAAGGCAATGGGGAGAAAGCCACAGTTGTGCTGGGTGCTAAGGAGCAAAGGTGGGGGAGCGGGGATGGGGAGGCACCATATCCTGCCCCTACACTATAGCACTGGCTTCCCTGGTGGCTTAGACGGTAAAAGAATCAGCCTGCAATGTAGAAGATCCAGGTTCAGTCCCTGGGTCAAGAAGATCCCCTGGAGAAGGGAATGGCTACCCACTCCAGTATTCTTGTCTAAAGAATTCCATGGACAGAGGAGCCTGGTAGGCTATAGTCCCCAGGGTGGCAAAGAGTCAGACAGGACTGAGCAACTAACACACACACACACACACACACACACACACCCCACACCCTGGCATTAGAAAACATGGAGCCAAAGGACCAAAGAGACTTTGGTCTCAAAAGCAGGAATGGAGAGGATTCTAGAGACCTGGACCATTTCCACCATGAACAAGTATGCAAAGCCATCACTTCTGTCCTCCATTTCACAGGAACAAAGAAGAAGGGCTAAGGGGGTTTGGGGTGGGGTGGCCAGGGGCTCTAACTGGAATGGAGAAGAGGGCAGAGTGGCCTAGAACCAGGACGAGCCAGGGGGCTGGACACAGCCCCACCCAGCTTCCCACTCACTGGCTTGACCCCAATCCCAGCTGCCACCACCCCACCTGGGTCCTCTCCATAGACAGGTACTGAGTACCCACTGTATAACACGTGCTGGAAATGTCCATTATATCCTTAATGTTCTGTCCACTCTGGTAAGATATGTGTTCTTGTACCCATTTTACAGATGAGGAAAGCAGACCCAATGCTCAAGTACTGACATTCAAACCCAGGCCTCCTACTCTAACACTTCTGACGTCTACAGTTCAGCATCTTTCTGAAAAGGGTGTTTGCACAGGGGCTCCAAACCCAGGGGAACCAGGGATATACCTATCCTTTCCCTCAAATAAAATTAAATGCATATTAGAGTAGTGATTTGGGCTTGTGGCACATGTGTAGGAACCTTTCATGGAGAGATATTGACCCACAAAAACTACTGCTTCCAATTCTAGGTTCATTTGCTGGGAATGGGCTTGCTAAGTATGTAGGCACATGGCGGTTTTTACCCTGCTGCTGCTGCTAAGTCGCTTCAGTTGTGTCCGACTCTGTGTGACCCCATAGACAACAGCCCACCAGGCTCCACCGAGCCTGGGATTCCCCAGGCAAGAACACTGGAGTGGGTTGCCATTTCCTTCTCCAATGCATGAAAGTGAAAAGGGAAAGAAGTCGCTCAGTCGAGACCCCATGGATTGCAGCCCACCAGGCCCCTCTGTCCGTGGGATTTTCCAGGCAAGAGTACTGGAGTGGGTTGCCATTGCCTTCTCCAGGTTTTTACCCTAATGCACACCAAACACAGAGAGTTCATTTTCTTGTTTCCCTTCATGAAATCCATGACTTCACCAGGTATTCTGGGCCCACTCATTAACCAG
This sequence comes from Capra hircus, assembly GCF_001704415.2. Classification (NCBI taxonomy): domain Eukaryota; kingdom Metazoa; phylum Chordata; class Mammalia; order Artiodactyla; family Bovidae; genus Capra; species Capra hircus. The sequence continues at coordinate 27,010,729 of NC_030818.1, read as the reverse complement.
CATTTACCATGCAAAGCCTACTCACCCCACACATCCACGTGGAAAAAATGGGGATGTCAATTTAAGCACATATGTTTTTCCTATTTTTACAGTAAGGCAAATAGGCATGAAGATTTGAGTTTAAATGGATGGCTTTGAAATTCAATGAAGAAACTAGACAGGAAAAGACAAGATTCTAAAATTGGTCAAAATAAGATGGGTAGATTTAGAAGCAGATAAGAGCTGAGTACCACTGTCCAAACTAACCAGATATGCTCAGACAAGGATATTCTAAGTCTCAGTTCCAGGTACTTGAGTGTGATGTCATCTCCAAGGCCCCCTTCTCCCCCTCCCCCTCCCCACCCGCACATGGCTTTGTTTCCAACACTTCAGGGGTTCCCCGCCCCTTTCTCTTGCTGTGTCCTGTCAACACCTCCTCCTTCAAGCTCCCTGGTTGCTTCTTTTACATCTGACCATAGAGAATCCTCCTGTTGGTCCAGGTTATCCCACCTGCTCAGGCTGTCCTCACCTCCACTCCATTTTTAGGGATCTCTCTGACTCAGCATAGGGCTTCCCAGGTGGCGCTAGTGGTATAGAACCCACCTGCCAATTCAGGAGGCAGATTCAGAGGTTCAATCCCTGGGGCATGGCAACCCACACTAGTATTCTTGCCTATAGAATCCCAAGGTTGGGGGAGACTGGCGGGCTACAGTCCATAGGGTCACAAAGAGTCAGACATGACTGAAGGGGCCTGGCATGCACGTATGCACTCACCGACTCAGCATGTCCTACATGGATCACCTGTTGATTTCTAGAAGCATATTCCACGGCAGCCTGGAATACCTGGCTTCGTTGTCTATGACCATGAGCTAGTATTTATCACTCACTCACTCATCAGTTCAACAAATATGTACCAGGCTTTGGGTTAGGTGCTGTGGGCAATACAAAGCTGTGTTCACTACGGTCCTGTCCCACTCTAGTCAGACACAGCCATACACCCAAGGCACTGTCAGGACAGGTAGAGTGTGTCTTGGGCCCTCTGGTGACCAGGGTATCTCCGTGAAGACACTGTGTCTGTCTGGTATGCACTGCACCATAAACTTCCCCCACAGCCTCAGTGAGTCCCTCCTCCTGCTCTGAAAACCCCAACTCCCCTCTGGATCGCCTACAGAGTTCCTGTTGCCTCTGCTTCTGGACAGGCCAGGATGACTCAAGACTCCCTGAGTCACTCTTCCCAGCTCAAGAGACCATTCCCCACCTGTCTCTAAGTGGTTCTCCCATGACTCAGGTACCCAGATGGTCCAGAAGAGTACACTTCCAGACTCCTATCACTCCAAGCGTTTAGTGTTATAATAATTTACATAAACTTCACAAACAACACAGTCGCAGTTGGGGGGCAGGGAGGGGAGGTGTCATCATGCTGACACTTTGTTGCCTATGGACTCTCAGGGAAAGGAGCTCCAAGGGGTTATCTTCAAGCCAGGCCTTCCTGAAGACAACCCCCTCAAGAGCTCAGGATCCTTGCCATATCCTCACAAGCGATGCTACCTCCCCATCAGGCCCAGAAGAAGGAAGAGAGGAAAGCTGATGATGAAACTCCTTACCTGCCTGCAAAGTGACTTCGGGCGATGGAGAAAACTAGCAAGCATCCTACAGTTCCCGCAGCCTTCAACTTCCTCAACTGTAAAATGAGGATAAAGATACTAACCACCCACTCTGCTGGGAGGATTAAAAGAAATAAGATGGTAAGAAAACCCAGGACACTACCTGATGCCCAGGAAGCCTTCAATCAATGTTCCTTTTCCTCCTTCCTTTGGGGCTGCTGTCCCTCATGTAAAAGTTTAAAGCTTGAGGCACTGATCCATCTATGGCTTGATGGTAGAGATGGACTTTTCCCAGAGGGACCCAGGGGTGAGATTAATGAGTCCTTGGCTGTCCCCAACTTGACCTGGGAGGTGGAGTCCAGGGTGTCCTCGGGTCTGGGAAAGGGTGAAGGCTGGCATCAAAGGGAAAGTCCAACTCGAGGAGACAATGGCCGTGAAAAATGAGAGTTATGAACTTCCCTGGTGGTCCACGGATTAAGAGTCTTCGTGCCGGTGCAGGGGACACAGGTTCTCTCCCTCCCTAGTCCAGGAAGATTCCATATGCTACAGAGCAACTCAACCCATGCGCTACAACTACTGAAGCCCGTCCCATGCTCTGGAGCCCATGCTACACCACAAAAGAAGCTACTGCCCATGGGAAGCCCAGGCATCACAACTAGAGAGTAGTCCCTGCTTGCTGCAACTAGAGAAAGTCCACACACTGCAACAAAGATCCTAACACAGTCAAAAATAAATTGTTTTGTTTTGTTTTTAAATGAGAGCTGGCCCTGGCCAAGGGATCAGCCTAGCTGTTGATTCAGAGATCTAATCTCTGCAGAACTGCATACTTCCTTGAAAGGGACCTTTTTGCTTTTTCAACTGTGAAGCTTCTTGAATCAAGTCCCTTCTTTCCAGTGAAGGTGAAGATTGCATCTTCCCCTTGACTGCACAGTAAAAAGAAGGGGGAGCAGGCATGGGGAGCAGGATGAAGGACACCACTCAGCTGCCCGCTCTCTCCTTCCAGGCTGCCCCCCACGAGCCTTCCTGATACCCAGGTGGGAGTCAGCTGTCACCACCACCCCTCTGGCCCCAAATACCCGCAGACGCCCTCGCCTCCAGTCCTGGGCAGCAGTGAGCCCCATTTCCTCTTTTCATCCAGGGTGAGGATAGAACTGTTCTCAACAAATATACTGAATAGTAACAGGGTGTGCAGGGTATGTGTTGGGGGAGGAGGCCCCGGAAAACTGCTACAGCCCAGTGCACTCAGCTTGGATGACTCTTCCTTCTGTGGCTAACACACAGTCACTGGCGGGTCCTCCCCCTTTACCGCGATCCTCCCTTGGCAAGGGGCTAAAATCCCCTTTCACCAACTGATAAATAGATAAGCAAAATGTGGCATGTCCATATGATAGAGAATCTTTCAGCCATAAAAAGGAATGGAGTAGGGTACAGGCGGGGCTCCCCTGGTAGCTCAGCTGGTAAAGAATCGGCCTGCAATTTGGGAGACCTGGGTTCGACCTCTGGGTTGGGAAAGTCCCTTGGAGGAGGGCATGGCAACCCACTCCAGTATTCTTGTCTGGAGAATCCCTATGGATAGAGGAGCCTAGTGGGCTACAGTCCATGGGGTCACAGAGAGTCAGACATGACTGAGCAACTAAGCACAGTAAAGGGTACAGGCTAGAAATGAATGAAGATTGCAAACATTTTCAGTAAAATAGTATAACACAAAAAGGTATGATTTAAGTAAAATGGTAAAACACAAAAAGTATGATTATATTTATACAAAATGTCCAGAATAGGTGCATCCAGAAAAACAGAGAGTAGACTGGTGGTAGCCAGAGGTTGGGGGCAGAGAAAGAGGGGACCCCAGGGAGTGACTACTTAATGGCTATGGGGTTTATTTTGTAGGGTGATGAAAATGTTCTAAAACTAGGTGGTGGTGATGGCTGCACAATGCTGTGAGGTTACTAAATGCCACTGAATTGTATGCTTGAAAACAGTTAAAGTGAGGACTCTTATTGTGTATTTTACCACAATTAAAAAGCTTTTCAGTCTTTGAGTATTTCCTCCTCCGCTTCCATCTTTCTAACTCCACCCCCATTTGGGAAAAAGAGTGTTCTAGAGCTCACTTGACTGAAAAAAGCAATTTTACATTTCTGTCATTGTTGTTGTTTTTGAGGAGATAGTATGCACTGGTTAAAACTCACCAAGGAGGAGAAAGGGGCAAGGAAGGGTAAATTAGTATTTTGGGATTAACAGATACACCCTACTGTATATAAAATAGATAAACAACAAGGACCTACTGTATAACACAGGAAACTATACCCAATATCTTATAATAACCTATAATGGAAAAAAATCTGAAATATATATATATTGGAGAAGGTGATGTCACCCTACTCCAGTACTCTTGCCTGGAAAATCCCATGGATGGAGTAGCCTGGTGGGCTGCAGTCCATGGGGTCTCGAAGAGTCGGACACGACTGAGCGACTTCACTTTCACTTTTCACTTTCATGCATTGGAGAAGGAAATGGCAACCCACTCCAGTGTTCTTGCCTGGAGAATCCCAGGGATGGGGGGAGCCTGGTGGGCTACCGTCTATGGGGTCGCACAGAGTCGGACACGACTTAGCAGCAGCAGCATATATATATATATATAAACCGAATCACTTTGTTGTACACCTGAAATGAACACATTGTAAACTGACTATCAGTTCACTTCAGTCGCTCAGTTGTGTCTGACTCTTTGCGACCCCGTGAATCGCAGCATGCCAGGCCTCCCTGTCCATCACCAACTCCCGGAGTTCACTCAGACTTACATCCATTGAGTCAGTGATGCCATCCAGCCATCTTATCCTCTGTCGTCCCCTTCTCCTCCCATCCCCAATCCCTCCTAGCATCAGAGTCTTTTCCAAAGAGTCAACTCTTCGCATGAGGTGGCCAAAGTACTGGAGTTTCAGCTTTAGCATCATTTCTTCCAAAGAAATCCCAGGGCTGATCTCCTTCAGAATGGACTGGTTGGATCTCCTTGCAGTCCAAGGGACTCGCAACAGTCTTCTCCAACACCACAGTTCAAAACCATCAATTCTTTGGCACTCATCCTTCTCCACAGTCCAACTCTCCAATTTAAAAAGAAAGTTCACCAAGGACAACCCCACAGGGACTTGACTGAGAGAGTGTCACCCTCAGACCTAGTCCCAGAACTAAGAAGAAGAAAGACGCACGCTTGTGCCCATTCCAGGCTTTTATCCTAACACATCTCCCTGCCCAGCCCACTCTCTTTCTCACCAGCATGGAGCTTCCCAGATGGTCCCCGGCCTGGGGCAGAGGAGGCTGATCCACCGTCTCTATCTTCCTCCAGGTCCTTTGGCTCCTGTAACAGAGGAGCAGGCAGGATGGAGCCGATGCTCATGAGGTCCAAGGACTGTCTGTCATCTGTAAGACCACACACGGGGCCTTGCAACTCACCAGGTCCGAACACAGCCTGGTCCCTGCCCCCATGCTGACCATTCCTACTGCTGTGGCAAGGCCCAGATGACCACAGGAAGCCTGGACCTCCTCCCTCCTCAGGGATAACATGGAACTTCACAAGATGCCACTCAGTTGGTTGTGGACCAAATCTGACCTGGGAGTCAGTCAGCTCAACTCGCCACGACATGCCCAGGAGACACCTACACTGGGCTTCGATGTGTCAAGGAGGAAGAAGATGCTTGGAGACAAGGGCCTGGGCCTGGGCCAGTCATCATCTGGATGGCAGGAAGGCATCCAGAAAGATCAGTGTTCCCAGAAGGCCCTGTGGCTCCTTCTTTTCACCCTCAATGCCAAGAACCAAGATTAACCTGCTTCCGCCAGCTTGGGCAGAAATCAAGACGCTAGCCCCTTGGGTCCTCCAGGATGCCACCAGCTTTGCTGGGTAGCCTCTCTGACCTTGTCCCACAGCCAACCTGACCTTCTCTTCCTGTGGACTTTAGCCTTTGTGGTTTATCCACGTACATTATTTAAATTCTAATTCCCCCAACTCCCTGTCCCACTATGGCCCTCTTTATCCTTAGACAATACAGGCTCAATCCAATAGACTGCAATCCCCTGCCCAAGACCTTTAGGGTAAGATGCCCTTGGGAATTCAGGATCTGTGGGATTTCAGGAAGGTGCATATAATGGTGCTTGTATTATACGTTCTATAGTACGACCCTGGGGGTACAGAGCCATACCTATAATCAAACACGCAAATATTTCCACAGTGAAATATCTGATATCTGTGCCAAATGGGACAAATAGACTATAAATAGCTTTATTTCAGCTTAGGTCAGATTTTGTTGCCAAATAGCTTTGGCAGCAAACATACCAAACAAACAAGCAAAAATAGAGCTTTCCAAGTTTGGGATTTGTTGAGAAGAGATTGAAGATCAGTATTTACACTGCTTAAGAGAGAACCAGGCAAAACTATCCCTGTGAAAGGAAAAGAGCTTGCGATGGAGACTGCCTCTCTCACCACCAGCCCCCTCCCACCACCTGCCTCCCCTCTGAGATCCTGGCCCTGGTGCCCAGTCTCCTCAGGCACTGTTTGGGACTCTATAGTGTTAGGGGTGCTTAATGTCAGAGCCTGAGCCATCCTGGGTCTGTTTCCTGACCTCTTTTAACTGAGAAGAAAGTGATTCCACAGGCTTCCTTGACCCCTGACTTTTTATGGTCCTACTAAAAACATTAGCCAGTGTTTGCCACACTGTTCACAGGAGGCAGTGTCTTCACCATCAGAACAAGGAGCACCCCAAGAAAGCATCTGTCTCTCTCAGCATGAGTGTCTTTGGACACACAGTGTCTTCCCAGTCCCCTGGATGGTCCTTTCCTCCTCACCAGCCTGGAAAACGTGTACTGAAGAACCAAAGGCCCTCCTCTGTGATCCTTCTTTATTCATGCTCCATGTGGGCGCTGAAATATGTATGGCATTTCTCTGCTTCTGGTGAACTATAACTGGGTAGCTGGAGTCTACCTTGCCACCCGCTGTCCCAGAGGGTACAGCAGCACCTGGCATACAATAGGCACTCAGCAAGACATTGTGGAAAAGATGAGTGGGCGCTAGGTCCATGTGACTTCTCGCCAGATAAGTTATCCTGGTGGAAGCAGGGCCCCTGTGCCATCTGGACGAGGCCCGGAGGCATCTGAGGGAGAGGAAGTGAACAGTGAAGGAGAAAGGAGACACACATTACCAGTCCAGGTGGACAACTCTGGGACCACATAGTAAAGCAAGAGAATGGAGCAGGAGTTCAGTTCAGTCGCTCAGTCCTGTCCGACTCTTTGTGATCCCATGGACTGCAGCATGCTAGGCTTCCCTACCCATCACCAACTCCTGGAGCTTACTCAAACTCATGTCCATTGAGTCAGTGATGCCATCCAGCCATCTCAGCCTCTGTCATCCCCTTCTCCTCCTCCCTTCAATTTTTCCCAGCATCAGGGTCTTTTCCAATGAGTCAGTTCTTTGCATCAGGTGGCCAAAGTATTGGAGTTTCAGCTTCAACATCAGTCCTTCTAATGAATATTCAGGACTGATTTCCTTTAGGATGTACTGGTTGGATCTCCTTGCTGTCCAAGGGACTCTCAACAGTCTTCTCCAACACCACAGTTCAAAAGCATCAATTCTTCGGCACTCGGCTTTCTTTATAGTCCAACTCTCACATCCATACATGACTACTGGAAAAACCATAACTTTGACTAGAGGGACATTTGTTGGCAAAGTAATGTCTCTAATTTTTAATATGCTCTCTAGGTTGGTCATAGCTTTTCTTCCAAGGGGTAAGCATCTTTTAACTTCATGGCTGCAGTCACCATCTGCAGTGATTTTGGAGCCCCCCCAAAATAAAGTCTGACACTGATTCCACTGTTTCCCCGTCTGTTTGCCATGAAGTGATGGGGCAGGAGAGGTAAACCCAAATTCCACAGCCACGATGGACTGTCCTACAGACGCAAAACTGTGGATTTTGGTATAAGACAGGGACTCTTTAATAAAAAGAGGCGGTCCTGGGGTAAGCGATGCTCGGAAAAACCAAGAGGAAAAGGAAACCCGGCAGCCCATCTGCACAGTCAAAGCCCTCCGAGCCCGGGACTGAGACGCTGCGCGCCGCAGCCGCGAGGTGGCACCAAAAACCTGCCAATTGCCCAGAGCGCACGCTGCCTTCCCACCTCCGACCAGGTTCTGCTTTTGGCCTGGGCGCGCGTATCCGAAGCAGAAGGGCATCCCTTTGCTCTGCCGCCGGGTGGAGGCTGAGCGCCCCGGCGAGGTTTCTCGGACCCCGGCGGCGGAAGACAAGTCTTCCTCGAGTGCCCAGCTCAGGAAAGCTCCTAATCTGCCATCTGGAAGCTTCTCGAGGAACTCGTGGAATCTAGATGCGCTGCCCCGCTCCCCTCCTCTGCACCCCTCACCCCCACCAAGGAAACGGATCCCTTCCCCTTCCTCCCCGCGTCTCTCCGAAGGCGGGCTCACGTCCTGAACTCTTCTGGGAACAGAACCGTGGTCCGCCTTCATCCTGTCGCGTTCCCACTCACAGCTCGGGTTAGGGCCCGAGAGCGATTCTGGAAGCTGAGGCTCCACGGTCCTGTTCTGCTCCCTGAGACCTGTCACACCTTCGCACACAAGCAGTAAACACTTGCTGGCGAGAGTCACACGGAGGCTCGCACCGGGCTCGTGAGGGGCAGGTGTGAGAGGCCGCGAGGATCGCTGGACTCGATGCCAAGACATCCGTTTGACTTTGACTCACTTGTTTTCTCGGGGTCCCTTAAAATGCCATCCCTCCAATATCGAGATCTTAAAGCCGACTGGCGGCCCCAAAGCCGACGCCGTCTCCGCGTCGAAGAGCTTGCTGCAGCCTAGAAAGCTTTCTTTAGTTGTCTCTCAAATAGCAGATTCCTGCGCTGGGCCGTCTGGATCCCCGGAGTCCAAGACCGGAACAACGCGCGGAAACGGTTTGCAGAAGGCAAACCCCCAGGGCGCACAGACGTTACGCGGAGCTTGTCGCGGTAAGAGGAAGACTCCAGGCCCGTGAGTCCTGGGTCCTCTGCTCCATGTCTGACTCTCTGGGACCCTGCGCCCAGGCCACCCTCCCACTGACCTAGTGTGCTGCTCTCCTCGGGCCCCACCAGCGACTCCCTCAAACTAGCACCCCTCCCACTCGGAGCGAATGTTGCTGGGGAGTGGCAGACGGGTGGTGGGTATGGGAGGAGACCTGGCATTAACATTCTGGGGAGGGGCAGGGTTTCCGAGAAAGGTACACGGCTCTGATTGGCCCTCGGGATCCACCCATAGAACTCCTCTAAGGAGAACGTGTGAGCCTTTTAAGAAGTTGAAGGTCATGATGCTTCTGGAGTTAGAAGGTGAGAACAGGGACCTCATCACAGATCTATGAAATTGGGATCAACGCTGAAATCATCATCAAGGGAGCCCAGAGGTCTCCCACTGACCCTCATTCCTCCTTGGCACTGTCTTCAACCAGCCAGACAGCCTGAGCTCAGTCCCCTTCACCTCCTGCCTACCTATGGGAATAGCTTCCTGACCTGCCTTCCAGCCTACAGCCTCACTCCCTCAAAGTCTTGAAGCAGAGCTCTGAGTGTGATCTCTAAAGCTCTCCATAAAGCCTTATTTGGCTCCCCAGTACCCATGGGAGCAAAGCAACACAACTTACCTGACCTTGAGCTGGATCCAGACCCACCCTGCCCCCCACCCCCTTCTCTCAGATTCCATTACCAGCTTCCCATGCACGTGGGCACCTGACACATGACTGTTCAGCGCTGGAATCCAACCTCCTCCATGCCTTTGCTCCTACTGTTCCTGCCTGGAATCTCCTCCAGGGAGTACAATTCATCTTTCTGGTCAAAGCCATCTCTTCTGCTGGAACACTCCAAAGTTGTAATTAATCTCCTAGTTGCCTCCCAAAATGCTCCGTATGCAATCCCTAAGTGCGTCTGTTGGTTTTTCAGTGATACTTCAACTGTGAGTTACTCCATGGTGAGTTACGTTAGGGCAAGGCTTGACTGTGCTTTGGCTCTCCCTCCCCACTCAGTTCTTATTTTGGACTAAGTTGGATGCAGTGGTATCCAAAGCATACATCACTTTCAACAATATCCCTCCCCCTCTGGTACATATGCAGGTAGAGGTGTCACAAGGGCACGAGGTCAGTATTTCTCCTGCATCTTGGGGGAATGTGGAAGGTCTCACTGCACACTCATCAAGGTTCACGTGGACACACACACTTCACATCCAAACACATCATGGAGTCCTATGCCACTTGGAAGAACTGGTGGTTGTTGCAGAGCCCTGTCCAGTCTGGAGGAGGAGCCCGATGAAATCCCACTCATCCTCTGGGCTTCCTGGGAATCCAGCCCGTTGCCCTTTGCTGGGTGCTTCTCTCCCAACTGGGCCCTGAAGCAGGAGCGTTTGGTTGGGGCTACCTCCCTGCAATGTCCAAGTTCAGGAGCTTAAGAGAAGGTGCCTCCAGTCGGGCAGAGCCTAGGGCCACTGCCCCTGGGCCTTCCCAACTCCTTTCTCTCCCATTTTTCCTCATCTTTTGAGCCCACCTAAGGTTCTTATATTTCCTCAGCTACCCAGAGTGCACGGGCTAGGAAGCCTGGGGGGGGGGGGCATTAGAGACACAGGGTGACGGGCTGAGGGACAGGCCAGCTGTGTGACAGTAACCACGGCCCTCTCTGAGCTTCAGTTTTTCCTTCCCGTGGAATCAGAGCCGCTTCCATCTCAGAGGCTGTGGTGCCAGGGCCTGGATTCCAAAAATCCGCGGGCGTACCTCGGACCCTCCTTGCCCCCCAGTCCAACCTGACCCTGTGGCGCCAGTGGGACCCGGACCTGGCGAGGGCAGCGGCAGGCGACGGCGCGGGGCGGGGGGCGCGGGCTACCGAGCCAGAGGTGCGCACGCCCTTAATTAGCAGCTCGTTCAGTCATCAAGGGGCCCTGCTAGGAATTTCTGTTTAATAAAGGTCGCAAATTAGTTATGATGGTAAATAGTCATCTCAAAACCCAACAAACTAAAGCTATTGCCGGCCTGGAAGGGCTCCAGGCTGCCTCCCCAAGTACAGCCGGGCCCTCGCCCGGGACGGCCCAGCACCGCGGGGATCCCCCGAGGGAAGGTTGGGGCGAGGCTGCGGAGCTGGGGCGTCTGGCCCGGAGAGGCTGGGGCTTCAGCCACAGCGCCTCCCAGCGACCTGAAAGAAGAAAGCCGGAGTCCGAGCCAGAGAAGCCGGGACAAAGGCCCGACGCCAGAGAGCGCCAAGAAGGCTGGGAGGGGGAGCCGGCCAGAGAGGAGCGGAGAGCATCCCGCAGAGCCAGGCTGCAGCCTCCCAGACTCCAAGGACCGCGTTGCCCCCGGACACCGCCGGCTCCCCTCCCCGCTGGGCCTTGCCTCGGTCCCCTCAGACTTGTTGTGATTCCTGGGCTGAGTACATGCCCCCCCCCCCCGCCCGCTTCACCTCTAGAGGTCCAAGAACTTATCCTTGGCCCCAAGCCCATCTTTTCCTAGGGGAGAACACCTGCGCTCTGGAGGTCTGTAGAACGACTCCAACCCCACGGAAAGGCTCTCTCGAGTCCGGCAGTGAGAGCCGGAGGCTATGCATACAAGTGTCTGTGCCTTTCCGTGTGCCTTCCTTTCTTGCCAGCACGTTCTGTAACATCCTCAGTGTCTGAAGGGTTAGACTCCTGCAGGTTAAGGCCCTTCCCTTTTCCGGAAAAAAAAGTGTGTGTATAAATCCGTGAGCGTCATGGGCTTCTCTGTGAAAAGTGCGGAGTTGTTGCTGGGAATGGAGACCCTGTTTCTGTTCTGCGCAGGAGAGTGGGAAGGCTGTGTGTGTGTGTGTGTGTGTGTGTGTGCGCGCGCGCGCGCGTGTGTACGGGTGTGCGGGGAGAGTGGGTGAGGCTGGGCAAATGGGTGGTGTTCAAGCACCTGGAGTCAGACTGAAGTTTGGAGGTTGCAGTGTCTCCCAGTGGCATTTCTATTACGTCTTTGGGTTGCCGCATGTATGTTGTATGTCTGGAGGGTTCCTCTGTGTATCCTCCATGTGTTTTCTGGAAACTGTGTGGTGGCTGTGTTCTCTGACTGTATGGATCGCTCACCTGTTCCTCTTCTCTGATGTGAACTTTTGGTGAGCCCTAGTCCACTGTGCATCACAGGCTCCATGCCAAATGTTCTTGATGTGAAGACTATTATATGCAGATGTGTTTCTTTTGCGGTGTGAATAGCTCTGCACCGCTCCATAGGAGGATGCAGTTATGAAACTGACCACGTTTGTGTGCATCTGTGCAGTTTGGAGTGAGCACACCCTGGAGAGTGTGCCTGCAGGGGAGGAGAATTAAGGGTTCTTGTGTTTGTGTCTGAGAACTGATATGGAATATCTAAAGAGGAAATCAGAAAGGCAGGCAGGCCCTGTGTTGTGTTGGGAAGGTTTACGCACGTTGGGAAACTGCTCTCAGGGCACGCGGATGCCTAAGGCAGAGGCTCTACTGGGTTTGTGATGACATGGCTTGGAGTTGAAGTGTGTGCCTAACATGGGGGGGGGGTATATTTGTGTGATAAGTGTGTGTGTGTGTGTGTGTGTGTGTGTGGTGTAGCCTCTGTCAGGCTGGCTGTGCCTGCCTGCTCCTGCAGAGCCCCGCCCGACACAGCCAGCTCAATCAGCCCCTGCATGAATACACCCGAATGGAAAGTTGTGCTCAGCTGACCGGAGAAATCAGAGCCGGCTAACACTGCTCCCCTCCTCCCAGCTCCCTCCTGCCCTCCCATAGGCCAGACACCCGCCCGGCCAGGGCACTGGGACAGTGGAGGCTCAGCTCAGCTGGGGCCGGAAGGGGCCCAGGCGGTGGGAAGTTGAGTAGGCCTGAGCCCAAGAACTTGGGGCAAGCATCCCAGGGGGCTGGACATCTCAGCGCAGTTCTTGGGGGTAAAGGGGTTAGGGAGCTCGAGGGAAATTCTCCAAGGTGGCAGTGGGTGCCTCAGGTGACAGCCACACAAAGACCTAGGCAGGGAAGGAGACAGAGAAAGAGAGGAAGAGGGAGAAGAGACAGAGACAGCCCCTGCTCGGAAAAGCCAAGTCCCAGCGCTCCACAGACTTGTGATCTCTAGTGACTGAGCAATGAGCTGGATCCACAGTATTCCAGGCTAACCCATTCTCCTTTCAGAAGAAGCTGAGGGAGCCACTCTACCACCACAGCCCACACTAGGGTCTGAGTCCTACCCCCAGTTGGTTCACCTAGGCCTGGGCGTGGCCCTCCCAGTGGTCACCGGAGCCCTCTGTGCATGCAAGTCCAGCCATCCCTGGCTAGTCCCACGGCCTCCAACCCCAATCCCAGGCCAGCCAGGCTCTTGTGCCTCCAACCCCACTATTGATCAGCATTCCCACTCTGCGCCGTGGCAGCTTCTAGGCCACTTCATTTTAATCAGCTGTACGACTCGCCAGGGATAATCAACTGCACCGGCACTGGGCAGTCGATTCCACAGGATCCGAGGAGGGCCAAAAGAGGGGCCTGGTGGGGGCTCAGGACAGAGCTGGGGGCAGGGCTGAGGGGGGAGAGGTGAGCAGGCTGGAAAGCAGGTGGAATGACCTATCTTTCTTCAGGCAGGCAGCTTCTAGAGGTCAATGACTTTGATACAGATTTTCCTGGTTTTGCATCCCACTCTGCGAGTTCAGGTTTCCAGTGCAAATCCTGGATCGCCATTTATTTTCTTTGAGGAGGGCAGGGATAAAGAAAATCTTCCCAAATTGGCAGTTCTTTAAGTCCATCACACCCTAGCTACAGGTACCCCCACAGGCCCATGCACACAGGGAAGGTTTCCAGCCTGAGTGTGCTGGCTGGGGCGCCAGAGGGGAAGTGCACCGAGTTCAGGCAGGATGCCCCCAGGGGCACCTGGAGCTGGCCCTTGGGCTGCCACGGGTCCAGACAGAGGAGGGCGGATGAACGTTGGGTCTGCCTACCCAGTCTGCCGAGCAAGTACACACACTCCCCTCGCCAGGGCACAATCTGCAACATTCCCAGGTGGTAGAGACTTCCTACAGCGGCTTCTAAGGCTTTTCCCCAGCAGGGCTTCAGCCAGGCCTTGCCCTTGAGCTCTGCCCCCACGACCCCTGGGACATTGACTGCCTTGGCTGTGGCTTTGAGGGACCCAGAAAGAGAAGGGGCAGGCAGCCGATTAAAGGAGAGATCTGTCCAGAAAGGGGTCTCTTTCCCTCTCTCTCTAATATTTAAAGGGGCAGGGGCCAAATCCAGTGTAACATCCAAACATGTCAGGATACAGGGTGGACTGCGGAAGTAGAAGAGCCTGGCTCCTTCCACCCTCTGATTAAAGACGACCCACCAGGACTCCCATTCCTTGAGGTGGATGAGGGGTGGGCAGCTGCCTGGTGCACTGACTAGAACAAGGGAACCCACACATGTCCACACCAGATTCAAGACTCACAAGATACCTGTCCACTGCATAGAAACTCCTGCACACACAGCATCCTGCAGGTGTACTTAACCCACTCCTTGCAGAACTAGGGACACAAAAACTGCCCAAGCCACCCCAAAATACCTACACTATAGGCAATAGGCATGAAAACACAGGGCACGCACTGACTCAGTGTACACACTTTTACATCAAACATCACAACAGATGCACACCTTTATATAGAGAACTTGACTGAATGGTGGAAATCAGCTTTCAGAATTACACACATCCACACCACTCACAACCAGCATTCATGCCTGTCCTGCAGGGAATCCATAGGTAAGATCAGACAGTGCAGAGTGGAGTACTGGTGTCTGTACAGACCTAGCAGAGATGAGGAGATGAGAGATAGCCAGACAGATAGCGGGCTGGTGACACCATGTGGGGCCTGGGCCCCCGAGGATAAAGTGGAAAAGGAGGAGTGGGCACTGAATGCCCAAATGCTTTCTCTGCCAGTTATGTTGAGAGAAGGAAGCATTTTAATTCCACTGGTTTGCCCTCTGTCCCCATATAAAAAGGCATCTACTCCCTAGTGTCACCAGTCAAGGCCTTTCAAGGGGTCATCCTCCAGCAGCACCCAGTCTTTCTGTCCACCCATCACTTCTAATTGGTCTGTTGGGTGGGGTACATCCAGACACATCCAGACACTGTCTGAAGCAGCCACGCCTTGGGTTTCCAGGCCCAAGGTCTGGGTCAGGTATGTGACAGGCCATTTGAAAACGACAGGAAGAGACAGAGCCCCACAACCCCAGACATTATTCTGTGCATCTGATCAGAGGCCCAAGCTGAACAGAATCCAGGCAGCCCTTTCCCCAAATGCCTACCACCTGGGTCACTACTGCCAGAAATATGGCTTCATGAGGCACATTCCCTCCCCCCCGACCCCAGGCAGTGAACACAAGTAGAGATGCTGATAGTGGCATACCAGGCCTCCGAACTAGGAAGCTCTCAAGGTGGTTGTGGTCATGATGTCCTGATTCCAAGTAAGGATGCAGGTGGGAACCTTCTCCACACAAGCCGGAGCCCTAGGTGCACAAGGCCCCACTTGCGCCCAGGTCATCTCCTATCCTGGCCGCCTTTCTGCAAAGCCCACCCCACATCAACGCCATGGTACTGCCAAGGATGGGGACAAAAGGAAATCGGAAATCAAAATTAGTCTGGAAACTGGCGCAAAATTCCAGGCACGTTTCTTCTTAATCCTCCTTGCTCTGGAAATAGGACTTTCAAGTGAAGGCAAGTTTTCAGAAATTACCTCTTTGGCTCCTCCTCGGGCACAGATCGACCTGGCCCAGAGCACCAGAGAGGCAGAGGCACCCAGCCAGGCCATCACAGGGGGGTGTGGGCCCCCACACTCACCCCTCCACCCTGTGCAGGGTGGGGAGGCCTGGGGTCAGAAGGAACCTGGTTGGCAAAATGCAGAGATTTAGGGGGCAGAGGGCGGATTCAATTTAAAGTACCTAACTCTGAAATGTTCGAGAGACTCCAGTTAATCCCGAAAGACAGAAATTTCAAGGAGACAGACAGCCATAAGGCCAAGTCATACAGTCACATAAACACACACACGGGTGGTAAGGAGGGGTTCCATCCTGATTCTAGGCCCTAAACTCCTCAAACTACCTCCTCACCAAGCCTACAGTAGTCCCCCACCTCCACCCCTCCGTAAAGAAGACAAAACCTATCAGTTCCACTCTAGATTTATGCTTGCATTTGGCGACCTTGTATATTTCCCCTTTAAACTTAAAAAAAAAAAAAAAAAAGGCAGTAACAACCAAAAGACACCAACTAGCTCCCAAAGACCCACCAGGGCCAAGACAAGGCTACAGTTCCCGGGGATCTAGGCCTGGCATCTGGTGCTAAAGAAACTGGCTGTAGTCCCCTCTCCCTGCACCGTCTCTGCCTCTTCTCTCAGGATTCAGCTTTGGGTCTTTTCCAAAGGGCCTGTTCCCATCTTTCCACCCCCTCCCCTTCTCCAGGAAAAAATTCAGATTCAGCCTTAAAATTCTGCCCCAGCTTCAGTGGCTGTGTAGCGGGAGTGGAAGCAAAGGCCAGGCCGCTGCACCCCGGGGGCTGCGGCACAGTGGTGGACAAAAACACCAGTCTCCGGGGAGTGATAAGAAAATGGAGAATACTGTATTTGCTTTAGAAAGTTTTTACATATAGATAAACACGCAGTTAAGATAACAGTAAAAGCGCCCTACGGGGAGTGAGAGATACCTCCAAAGCAGCTAAGAAATACTTGAAATAGCTTTTGCATAAGAATACTACAGTCTCACTCTCCGCTTTGCAAGCGACAGGGTCCCTCTTTCTCACCCAGCCCGCCAGGCCACGCCTTGACTGCCAAGTCGACGCCGGGAACATCGAGTGGGAGGGGAGCCCCAAAAAGGAAAGAGACAGGTGAGTGGGGAGGGAGGAAAAAGGTGGGAGAGAAAGAAAGAGAAAGGGAGAGGAGAAAAAGCAATATCATATACAGGCAATTTCTACACATATATTACAAACTGGGAAAATGACCGATCATTAAGATATACATAATTCATATAAAATTTTGAAATAAAAATAAAAATCTGTTACAGTCATAACTATTCTTTTTCCACATTTATAACCAGTACCCACACAGGCAGTGACAGAGTGGAGAGAAAAAGGTGCTTAACAAGAAAATGATTGTCTGCTGAACAAAAAACAGAAGATTGCATTTTGTTTGACCAATACTTGGACTTAAAAACAGAGAAAGAAAGAGAGCAAGAGAGGAAAAAAGAGAGAGAGCAACAAAAGGCGAGAAACATTTGCTATTTCCCTCTCGAGGAGTTCTTTTTTTTTTTTTTTAAACAAATTCCGAACGGAGATAGCGGTTTTATTTTCTTCTCTTTTTGTCTGTTTTGCTTTTGGCGTCTTGTCGTCGTGGTGGCGGTCGTTTCTGTATAGTCGACTCTTTTCTAATCGTTTTTAACTAGAGAGAGTATTTTCCCAGATACAAATAAATCGTCATGCAGGTGGGGTGCCGGGTCCGTGGGAACCGAAAGGAGAAGCCGTGCTTGTCCTAGAAAGTATACAATTGTCACCTCTTTTACGTTGTCTGCCCGCCGTATCAGCGTTTGTGACTGTCTGTTGGCTGTCGCGGTCCTTTGGGGTGGCCGTGGTGGTAGATGGTGGTTGGGAGCTGTTGATGGTTTGCGTTTAACTTGTTATTTTTCTTGGTTTTTATATATTTTTGGCTGGAGTGGAAGTGTGTGTGTGTGTGTTTAGGTGTGTGTATGATTGTGTATCCTGATTTCGGTTTGTTCTGGGGGTGGAGGAGAAAGAGGAGGCGGTCAAGGAGGAGGAGGGGAAGGAGCGGGGAGAGGGGAGGAGGGCGGCCTTGGGTATCATACATCACATTCCGAGTCGCTGGAGGTTACCGAGAGGATGGAGGTGCCGGTGTCCGCGCGCTCCGTCAGGCTCGACACGCTGGTGGTGGGGCTGGCCGCTGTGGACGGCGACTCTGCCGAGCCGTGCGTGGGGCATCCGGGCTCGGCCAGCGAGCGCATGCCGCTCGGTCCAATGGCCTGGTGCTGGAGCCTGCGGGAGACAGAAAACGGCGCGCGCCCTGACACCGCGGCCCCAAGACCCGGTTCCGACAAGCCTCCACCCCAAGCCCGCGCCGCCGGGAGCCGAGCCTGCCGCCCCCCCCACCCCACCAACCCGTGCTACTCCGCCTTCCCCAACCCAGTGCCCTTCGCCACCGCCCCCTGACTCCGCTGTCTACGCTCATCCCCCTCCCGCGGCACCTAGCTGATCCCGAGCGCAGCAGAGCCTCCCCCAGCGCGGTCTGAGCTCCCGTCTCCCTTTCCCCGGGGTTCTCTGGGGTCTCCCAAAGCTTCCCAAATCAGGGTGGGCCTCGGAGGAAGAGGTCCAACCCCAGGCAGGCTGCCTGGGGAGGCCTGGGCTCTTGCTGTGAAAGAGGCCCAGCCCCAAAGGGGCAGAAGTCAGGGAGAGGCAGGATGTTTCTACTTCCCCAGTCCCCGGGACTCTTCAGACTCAGCTGGCTGTCCCTGGAGCAGACAGATCCCCTCCCTGCCTCCGGCTTCAGCTCCCCCAAGCACAAATCCAGAGCTGCCGGGTGCTAGCTCACTGGAGGTCCTCCCGTGGAGGACCGGTTGGCTTTGCTCTCTGGATCCCTGAGCAGAGCGCAAGATGGGGGAAGAGAAAATGGTGAAGCTGGGAACAGAACAGCGGGGGAAGAGGAGCGAGAGAGAAAGCAGGCGACAGAGGAGACAGGAGGAGACTGTAGAGCCGTCTTTGGCTGCCCCTTCCCCCCTCCAGGCTGCCAGTACCTAGTCTCTCTGGAGTTCTCCCCACAAGGAGGCCTTCCCCTGGTCCTGGGCGCTGCCCTCATCGGACGAAAATTTGGCTCCACGGGCATGGGTGAGAGGGCCAAAGGTTCAGGCCTGGGCCACCTAAACCGGAAAACACTCCCTCCAGGGATTCACACCCAACCCGCAGCCCAGGCAGCTGTCAGCAGCTGCGGCCTGGCTCCCTGCAGTGCATTAGGCCAGGGCACACCCAGGCGGGCTCGGGGATACAGGCTTCCCCTCGGGGTTTCACCCAATTCTCTCCTTCCCCAGTTCCTCTCCACTTGTTTATTTTCCTCCCTACTTCCCCCAGGCCCAGCTCTGCTGACAGATCAAGCCAAGTGCAACTTTGTGACTTTGTGGCCAACTTGTCGGGGCAGCAAGGCAACTTCTGTTCCTGCTTATTCCCTAACTTAGTGGACCAACGGCATGTTTCTTGGCTAAGGCAGGAGGGCTGGCACCGACACCCACACCCGCTCCACTCCCAGCCTGGTTCTCCAGTTGCTGGTCAGACAACTTGCAACGCCTTGGGAACAGGCCTGCTGCACGGTGGCCACCCCGGCCTTTCCCCTTTGTGGCAGGGACCCAGTTTAATTTCCTCTCTCAGACGTTCGTGGATTCCTCCCAGGGTTTTTGCAGTGCGTGGAAGTAACAGCCAGTTGGTAAGGAGCTCTTTCCTTCCTTCCCTGTCTGCAGGCTCCAGCGGAGCCCAGAGCCGGATCCCGGGCTGATAAGGCTGGCGCGGGTGCGGCGCGGGGCTAAGGCTCCCAAGGACCCGACCCAGAGGTTATAGACACTCAGGACCTCATACACACTCTCCACACTGACAAGAGCCCCTTCAGGGCAAAAACAGCCCAAACGTTCACGCTCGCCCTTCTTCCGCGCTCCCAGGCAAGCGGAAACTTTCTCCAAACTGACCAAGAGGTCTAGGCTTCTCGCGCGCTCGGCAGCCGCTCGCCTCCTGCCTCCTGTCCGCTCAAGCCTCTTTTCCATCCATCTCCCCCTCCCTGTCCCCGGAGACGGTAGCCAGGCCGCCGGGACCCCGCCACTGACCTGTTCTTGGCCGCCGCGGCGCGGTCGCGCTGCCTCCGGTTCTTAAACCAGTTTCCTACTTGTGTGGGAGTGAGGCCGGTGGCCTGCGCCAGTTCACGTTTCTTGCTGGGGTTGGGGTAGGGGTCCTGCAGGTACCACTCCCGCAGCAGGCTCCGAGTCCGCTCCTTGAAGCAATGCGTCTTCTGCTCGCCGTCCCAGATGGTGCGCGGCAGCGGGAACTTCTTGCGCACGCGGTACTTGTCCACCGGGCCAAGCGGGCGGCCGCGCAGCTTCTCGGCCTCCTGGTAGTGCGCCTCGAGCCACATGGCCTGCAGCTTGCCGTGAGACTCCTTGGTGAACTTGTGGTTCTCCAGGATGTGGTAGAGGTCGCGGAAGTTGCCCGTGTGGAAGGCGACCACGGCGCGCGCGCGCAGGATCGACTCGTGCTTGTTGATGGCCTCGCACGCCCCGGGGGCCACGGGCAGCGACCAGAGGAAGCGGCCCAGCCGCTCGATGTCGCCCGTCTCCTCCAGCGTCTCGCAGACGCTGGCCACCTGCTCCGGCGAGAAGTTGAGGGTGGGCAGCTGGAACATGGACAACTCTTCCGGGGGGGCCCTGGAGCCGCCGCCGCCGCCTCCCGCTCCGCCAGCACCGCCGCCTCCCACACCGTTCCCGCCGCCGCCGCCGCCTCCCGAGCCGTTCCCGCCGCCGCTACTCGCCAGAAGTAGGGAGCGGTGGTGAGAATCGGCGAAGTTTGGCAACAAGAAGTGGGAGGAATAGAGGTCTAGGGGGGAGCGGAACACCATGGACTGACCTGAGAGGAGAGGAGAAAATTCAGGGAGAGGAAGAGAGAGGGGAGGAAGAGGAGGAGAGGGGCGATGGGGACCAGGAGGAGGGAGAGGAGAGGGGGGAGGCGGAGGAGGGAAGGAGGGGGGAGCAGGAGGAGGGGGAGGAGGAAGGGCGTAAGGGACACCCACACCCCGAACACATCCACACACACACACACCCGCGCAGCCACATAGAGAGGGAGGAAGGAGAGCGGCCCGGTGCGCGCGCGCAGAGAGCGAGCCCGAGACAGAGAGGGAGAGGGGGAGAGAGCGAGCGAGAGCCAACCACCGCCGAGTCAAGATTCAGCGATTCCACAGCAATCGCCCTAATGACAACAGCCTCATAATATCTCCCCTAAATCCACAGTGAGTGCAGCATTGAAACATTTTGTTTCGCTTTTCTATTGGTCTGCGGAGTGTCGTTGTAGCGTTGCCACGGCAACCGCTGCCAATCACTGTCAGCCCTGCCAATCAATACCGAGAACGTAAGGACGGTTTTACCACTTAGCCAGAGTGGGGGGGGGGGGTGCTGGGAGGGGCAGAGGAGGGAAAAAGGGAGAAGGGGGAGAAAGAGAATTTTTTTTTTAATCTTTGCAACTCTTAATCTCACCACTTCCCCTTTTCTCTCTCTCTCTCCTCGTTTCTCACTGTTTCTGAGCTCTTTCCCCTTCTTCCCCAAAGAAGTTGGTCCAGAAAATTTACAAGCCATGGACATATAGTTGTTAAAAGGGATGAGCAATTAAAGGCGGGGATTTTGTTGGGAGGTGAGAGGCTCCCCACACTGCATGAAGGCCGGGGGCCAGCCCCCAAGGAGAGGCCGAGGGGCAGAGGGGCCAGCACGGTTTGCACACGGTGTGCACGTCGGGCCGCCTCTTTCTGCCTATGTGAGCACTAATAGTGGCGAGAAAGAAAGGAGAGATGAGATCATGGGGCCCACCGCGCGCCGACCCTGGTTCCGCGGGCTGCGGCGCCCCAGGATCTCGAATTTTGGGGGGTATATGGCTCCGGGGAGCCGGATCTCAGGATCCAGGGCTCAGGAGGCCACTCTGGCCTCCCTAGGCTGAAATTTTCAGCCACATTTACCCCCACCTTCCTCTGCATTGAATCTGGTTTCTCTTTAATTGTTTCCAGTCAAGGAGCCTTGATTTCCCCTATTGCCTTGTATTTTTAAATAGCAGTAGAAATAACAGTACCCTTTTCATCATAAAAGGCAGCCCACCTCTTTGTTTCCCCCCAGGTTTCAGCTGCCTCCCTAGGAGTGGTGAAGGTTGGGTTGAGACGACTGAAAGCCCTCTTCCCCCTTCCCAAGATGCCAGGTAGCCCCACAACCCCCAAGGGGATAGTGGATCTGGCTACCAACCCCAGAAGGCACTCAAACTTTGGCGGCTGCCCTGAAGAAGCAAGCAGGCCTGAAAATTGCTTGTTTGCTCACACAGTAAAGAGAAAAAAAAATCCATGTAACATCATAAGCCTAAAACAAACCCCCAAAGGCCCATGACATGAAGAGAGCCCTCCCTCCCCCTGGCCACTGCAACCTCCAGGCCAGGCATGGGTTTTTATTCTAAGGTATATTGCGTTAAAGAACATGTAATCAGCATCTTGAGCCGGGCCTCCCTTTGTGAGGCTTCTGTAACTAGGGAAGTGTGATTTACGCAGATTTGTCGGGGTCAGTGATGTCTTTCCCCTGAGCACTGTGTATATTTAGACAGGACTCGGTTTGGTGTTAAAAAGTGTATATTTTGAATGAGTTCACACACAGTAGCCAACAATGCCCACATTGTCGGCCCGTGTACAACGTGTATTGAAAACGCAGCGTCCAGACTTCAACTAATCTGCCCTCAATAAAGCTGAAATAATTATCCTAAGCTGCCTTTCCAGAAGAAAAATCATTGAGGAATTCAAAACTTTTTTTCTTTAAAAAAAAAAAAAAGATCTTTTCTACATTCCGATGCAGATCTGGGGGTGAGGCACTGAGACCACACCACTTTGCAAATCTCAAAGACGGAGGCGAGAAAGACAGACTGTGAGAGAATTTAAATAGGAAACCTAACGCGACTAGGACTGTAAGTGTCCCAGCCCGTAAACCCCTAGTTCTGGCCTCCTTAGGCCTTGACTCCCCCAACACCAGGCTTCCTGGGTGAGACATGCAAGCTGCTTTGGAGGCTCCACTGCAGCTGGGAGGCTGTGGGCTGGGCGAAGGGGCTAGACAGCGGCCACTCAGCCCCCAGGCAGCTAGGGTCGCTGGTCTTAAACCCGCTGACTCAGGCAATTAAATATTCGCCCAAAGGGAAAACCTGCCAAGCCCCACTTTGTGGGGCTCCGTGTATCTCTCCCCTCCGTGAATCTTCCTCCCGGCCGAGTCCTTTTCTGCTCAGCTGAGAAGCTCTAGGCGGTCGCTCCTGCGGGCCCAGAAAGAGCCCTAAGGTTGGGACACAAAAACAGACACTTCATCTTTTCTTCCCGACTCTTTCTCTCCTTTCTCTCGTCGGGGAAGGATTATAGGCTGAGGGGTGGGAGGGGGAAGGGGCAGGAGGAGGAAGCGGGGGAGGAAGGAATGAAAAAGGGGAGGGGAGTGGGTATTGTGCCGCGTGTGGGGGGAGAATTCCTACGGGTGGGTTTCCGAATATTGTGTTCAACTTTTTGAAAACAGCTCGTGACCCCGAAACAGCATCCCCTGGAACCGAGGACCCAAGGCGCCGGGCGGGCGGGTGAACCCAGCCAGTCCCCTCCCAGTCCCCGCAACCCCCGCCTCCGGGTTGGGGCGACCCGGCCTCTCCCCGCCGCTGCTGGGCCAGCCCCGGAGGGAGGCTGGGCAGGTGCCGCGGGCTCTGCCGAAAGCGCTGAAATCGAAAACCGTCGCCACTCCAGGAGAACTGAAGCAAGTGGGGCTGAGGTTCAGCTCGGCGGCACCTCTGCCCCCAGCCTCAGCCGAGGAGCCTGCCGAGCCGCCGCACCCCTCCGGCGGCTTGCTGGGTGCAAAGCCGGGCGGAGGGCGACAGACAGGCGCGCAGCTTTGTGCACCGGGCCAGGGCCAGGAGCGGCGGGGTGGGCGCGCAGCCCGGGGCTGTCTGAGCCTCCCCGCAGAGCCGAGCTCCGCGCAGCCCACCGAGCCCACCCCGCGGTCCCGCAGCTGCCAACGGCTCTCCGCTCCGGCCCGAAGCACCACGCCTGCCGCCGGGAGCCCGTAAGTTGAGAGTCCAGGGAGCTGGGGAGGGAGGCGGGGCGGCTTGTCCGCGGCACGGATGGCTGGACTGGCTCCCGGCCGAGCTGGGAGGACAGACTCGGCAGGATGTCGATCTAAGGTGCTGATGGGAGGTTGGTGGGGAGGTGGAGCGGCAGAGCTTCCCCTCCCAAATTCCTAGACGCTGGGCGTTGGGGAGGGATGTTAGGAGAAGGACCTCGGGTTCTGGGGCCCAGGCTGCGTGCCCTGCTGCTATGGGGATCCGAAGTGCTGGGCAGCGCGAGAGCCGGGAGGTGGGCCTGGGGGACGCCTGGAGGAGGTGGTGCGCAGGGGGCTCATGCTCCCTGAGTCTCTCAGAGAAGGGAGATCTTGATGGCTAGGTCGGCCGCGGGGTCTCTAGATGTCTTCTGCTCTCTGGCCGCTCAGACTTCAGAATCTGGGATATGGCACCAGTACAGGCCGAGGTCACAAAATTGTCACCATCGTCTCTGGTTTAATCCTGACCCAGGCGATGGGAAGGACAGCAGCACAGCTGATGAGGGGAGAAAGGGCTTTGGGGCTGGAAGATAGCCTTCTCTTACCAGGACCTACTGGGTATTTACTTACAAATGTCATTCCCAACCGAGGCAGTCTCAACTCCACCAGAAGAGGTGTCTAAGATAGTCCCACGCTCTCCTAGTTTCTGTTACCGGCAAAGCCAAGGGGTCTGGAAGCCTCCGAGAGAGGAAGACCCGAGGGCTGGGGCAGCGGCACCCACTTGACCTCGCTCATCTCCATAGGCCAGTTTGTCCTGGGGGGCAACACTTGTCCGGCCCCCAAGACTTCAGGAGGCGGGAGCTGGCCCGCTGTCTGGGCCTTCCCGCAAGCTGCAAACTGAGGCGCTTGGCGCCGACGGCCAAGGAGGGCGCAGGGGAGCGCAGCTCGCAAGCGGGGAGGCCGCGAAGCCCTTCAAGGACCCCGATTACTTTCCTTTGAATGAAAAACAACAACAACAACAACAACTGCTCCCTTTCCCGCGCCCCCGCCCCTCCTTAGCCTCCGGGCACCCGCGCTCCGAGTAATTGTCGACCTGGACAGTAAACACAGCTCAGTTGCCTCAACTTTCTCCATACATAAAAGTTCCCGGCGTGCGGGGAAATTTGAATATTTGATCAGCCCCTTTGAGTGACCCTCATTAGCCTGGCGCCCTGCTAAGGCCCCGACATTGCAAGAAAGCTGCTGGGCCCGGCATTTGTATGCCTTGTTAGCGCCGCTTAATGAAGCCGCCCCGACCGCTCAAAGGCGGCCTCCCGGCTGGCGGCGCACACCTCTCGGCACCCCGCTCCGCCTAATGAGCCCCACCGCCAGCCGAAGGCCCCTCTGCCCCCCACATCCTCAAACAAGAAAAGTTTGGCTCCGTCTTGGGCCACCGCACCTCCCACTGTCAGGCCCAGGAGAGTGGGCACAAACAAGGCCTAGCTGGCTGTGGTTACCCAGCCACAAGAGAGGAGGTGGGAGACTTGGTGGGGGGGGGGCAAGGGGGTGGTTTGTGGCCTTTGGTTGCAGCCTAAGGAGAGCGCTGCCAACATTTCTCAAGAGGGTCAATTTCAAATCAGTCACCCCAGTTCCTTAAAGAACTGCAAGTGGACTAACCTTGGCGTGGCAGAGTAGATGCCCGTGGAGGGTCAGCTTTCCATCTCTTTCCTCCTCCAAATTCCTTTGGTCTCCATTGCCTAGGAGGCTGCTGCTGCTGCTGCTTTTTTTTTTTTTTTTTTGCAGAGATCCCGGGTATAACAGCCAGAACTGGTGTGCTAGGGCTTGGAGTTAAGAAGGGGTGGGCACACCATCATTGCTCCCACCATCCACAGACCTCAAGCACAGTCAAATGTTATGATAGTTGACACTAGGAAAGGCAAGGTACTACAGTGCACCCTGTCCTTGTCCCCAATCCTAGCCACGATGTCTCTGCTTTTTTTCTTTCGTCACACTTCGGGTCTCCAGGAGGCCTGAAAAAACACTCCAGGCAAAAGGCCATTCTGCACAGGATCAATTGGCTGCTAGGGTGAGACTAAGACTAAAATAGGCCTGAAGGAGAAAAAGAGAGGGAGACCTCTGGAAAGGAGGAGGACTAAAGCACCGTCTACTTCTCCTTTTCTTGGTCGGACAAGTGACATTGTTGACCAGCAAATGTCAGGAACCTTGTTAGCAGCTGGGCTTCAGTGCTTTGAAAGAGTAGACTCCTTCCCCTCTCTACCCCCTCTCTCCCCTGATGTCCCTTTCCCTGGACAGTTGTTACTCAAGGCCCCTCCTTGCTTACCCAGCTCTTGGGCTTTTAAGGGTTACTTATGGGGGGATTAATAGACAGAGCTTGGAAAGCAGGTTGCTCTCAGGTCCACACTCTGGGCATTCTGGAGGTGCCCACCCCCACACCCCCATGCCCACGATCTCTCAGACACACATGGGCTGGCCAGACTGGTAACCTCTGGATCCCATTCCAGAATGGCCACCTCTAGGAATGAGTGGCTCCATCCAGCTCTCATCCTCTGCCAAAAGGCCAGGTAGGCCTTGGGATGGCACAGCCTTCTGAATCCATCTGGCCTGCTCCTCTTCACTTCTCTCCCCCAGCTCAACTGGCATGCTCCGCCCCTTTTTCCATTCCATGACCTCCTAATTCAAGCCCAAACTGAGGAGTTTTAGAAATCATCTCTGCCTTAGGCAAGGCAGTGCTCGGGGCCTTGATCCATGCAAAGACCAAAGGTAGGAGCCGGGAGGAGAGGAGTTGAGGCTGTTGGAGAGAAACGGGGTCCAAAGGCGGAGGGTATAACAGCTCTGTGGCCCCAAGGCCAGGCCCACCAACTGCTCAGGGGAGGAGGCGAGAGGAGGGGGCTAGGAGTCCGCGGGCCTCGGTCGGGACAGGAGGGACCTGAGGCGTCGGCGTGGGGGGCTAGATCCATAGGAGAGGGGCGGGGAGGCGGGGGTCGGGGGAGCGCGCAGGGCGAGGTGGCGAGGGTGGGGGGAGGTTTGCGGTCTTTAAGAGCCACACTGCTGGCAGGAGAAGCGCGAGGCCGGGTGCTGGTAGCGCCTTGACCCCGAAGGGGATTTAGCGGGAAGGGAGCGGCGGGCTCCAGGGGCTTTGTCCCGGGGCAACCAGAGAGGCCGAGGCACAAGAATAAGGAGCGACCGTGTCTTTAAAGGCCGCGAGGAGGCGGCGGGGCTGCTGCTCTTGACTTCTGAGCGGGGCTTAGAAAGCCTGTCCCGGCTTAAGCCGAACTGTGAGTGCTGGACCCTGAGCGCCGAGTCCGGGGACTCCCAGCTCCCGGCCTCGGATCCGAGGAGGCGTGGGATGAGGGGGACACTGTGGTGGCTAGAGACCTGGCAAAGTTGCTTTTGACTCTGCAGCCGCTGGACCCTGTTGCTGAGCTGCGAGCCTGACAGGCTGCGCCAGGCATGGCCAGAGAAATAATTTTCTTTTTCCAACTTGGGCGTTTGGTTTTGTGTGTACACCACGCGCAGCTCTGGAGCCGGCCGACCCCACACGGATTCTCAACAGGTGGCCAAGTAAGTCCATTTAAGAATTCTGGTTCTCGCACCAGCTCCTCCCCGGCCCCCTTCCCTTTTCCCCTCCCAGTTTCCCCCCCTGGCAGCCCCGAATTCCCGCTGCTCCTCCCGCGGGCGAAGGCGGGAGGAGGCAGTGAGGGAGGGACTGAGTGGCACTCTCTCCCGGGGGCCCTCCGGCTCCCAGCTGCAGACCAGCACGGCTCCACCCGGGACCCGCGGGCCCGATCATCCTTAGGTCGGTTATGGGCCTCGGTGCTCCGAGGCATGTAGGTGGCGGAACGCGCCGCAGCACCTCCAGAGTGTAGCGGGCCGGATGGAGACCCGGGACCCCGTGGCCGCGCGGCCTTTGTGGGGAGGAGGTGGGGACAGAAACCCACCTATACATCCTTTCTTACGAGAGCCCGGGATCCAGCCCCGGGGGAGCACTCGCCAGCTATATACAGCAGCCCGCAGAGGAGCGTCTCAGGGGCCAGGGCTGGGGACAGGTTGGGGGAGGTGGAGAGGGCAGAAGCGGGAGGAGAAGGAAGCAGAGAAAGGCAAAGGCAAGAAATCCGGAGCGTCCGAGTGAAAAGTCAGAAAAATGTCCTCAGAGCGCGCGGGAAACAGGCGCTCGCGCCCGCGGGTGCACATCCTCTCCCTCTCACACACACGCACTCGCACCCACTCCACACAGGTAGCCCACGCACGCGGCCTTGGCAGTGCCGGGTCTCCCGCGCCGGCGCCCCAGCCCAGCCGGGAGGGAGTCGCCCTCCTACTCCCCTTCCTCGGCTGCCAAGAACCCCTCCGCCCCGCCAACTTTGCCACGAGACTGACTGGGGAGCTGGGAGCACCCCCACCCATCCCAGGGCTGGGAATCAGGGAGGATCTTACCTGCGGAAAGGTAAGGGAATCCGGGAGCAGGAAGCAGTGGCGGATAAATATTCATTAGGAAGTGTGTCTCCTTTTAAACCGCGCGGCGCGCGCTCTGGCTCCTATCTGTCTCCCTCCCTCTGTCCTCTTGTGAGGCTCTCTCCCCCTCTCGCTCAGTCTCCCCCCAACCCCCACCCTTTCCTGCGAAATGCCGGGTGGATCCCTGTCTAGCTAACCTGTTGGGAAGCCTGAGCTGCGGGCAGCGCCTCCACAGCTGTTTGCCTTCGCTCTTGGGGCGCGTGTTCCCCATCCTTCCTCCCTCCTTTCGCCCAGCCCCTTACCCCCTCCTAAATTACTACATCATTAGCTTTATTTTCCGGTGGGGGGGGGGGGTAACGGCGCAGCACGATGCACCTCCCCAAAGCAGGGCGAAAAGCCGGAGATTTTAGAAGCTGCCCAACTCCATCTCGACCAAGTGTAGTTTTTTTCTTCTCCATTCTTTTCATCTCCACCTCCACCCTGTACCAGCACTACTCCATCCGGATCCCCGGCTGGGTTGGCAGTGAGACTCCAGGTCCGCAGGTCCAGTGCTCGAGCTTGGGACTTCACCCTGCACTGGACGTGGGGATAGCTCTCCGAGTCCCCCTTTCCCACGTAGGTTTTCTAGGTTGACCCAGTGTGGGCAGCTGGGCAGCTTGGAATTCATGATCAGAACCCCGGGGGCGTACAGCAAGAGCCTCACCTCTCCAGGCCTCAGGGGCCCCGGGTCTTGGCCCTTTGACCGGGCCTGGGAGGCTGTATGGAGGGTGGGAGAGAGGTGGCCTCACTTTGTGCGAATGCGCAGGAGATAGGCCGATGCACTGACAACAGCCTTTCACGAACAAACTGACCTGAAGTTAGCCGCGAATACTCATCTTTCTCACACTCACGAGAAAACACATCTACAGGATTCCAGGAACGCACCGGTCCCCGCACCATCCCTGCGAGAACAGCTTCCAGTCGCCTGCTAGCCACGCGCATTCCCATCCCAGCACTCCGGAGGCCAGCGCTCCCGCCGGAGGCCAGCGCTCCCGCCGGCTTCGGGGACTAGAAGACGCGCGGGCCAGCAAGGCGGCGCCCGGCGGAGGGATACATCGCAAGGCGGTCGCGGCCCGACCCTGACCATCCTACTTGGTACCCTTCCTATCCGCTCCAGGCCCTTAGGCCTCTCCAAGGACTCTAAGAGATGGCGTGGCCCTTTAGGGTGCGTGGCGGTGGCAGGGGCTCAGGGTCCGGCAGCCGGCTGAGCTTGGAGCGCCGAGGTGGGGGCGGGAGGAGGGGCCGAGGGGGCGGTCCCAGGCCAGCTCCCAATTACAAATACAACCGGTCCCGGGAGGAGGCCGAGGAAGAAAGTTTCTCCCCCAAAGATGTAGATCACTCACCCTCGAGGCGCCTGGACTTTCATTGTTGGTTCCTAAAAGGTCCCCAGGATCCCGGGGCGCCCTGGTCCAGTTGGTGGCCTGCGTGGAGGGGTGCAGTCGCCCGCCTCCAGGCAACTTCGCGGACTCCCCCACCCCTCCCATTTGGCCTGGCCCGGCCAAAATCCACCAAGAGAGATCCCAAAGGCCGTTTCGACCCTTCTACCCCCTCCCCCCACCCAAGGAACAAGGCTCAGGATCCTCGGAGGATCGCCCTCTTCCTGAAAAGTTAAGATGGGGAGGTGTAAGGTGTAAGAGAGGCCTAGAAGGCCCTGGGGCCGGAAAACCGTATTAACCTCGCGCCCCACCTAAAGCCCCGAATTTACACTTGCACACTTCCTCCTCTCCACGCAGACTCAGGGGGTCGCATACGTCGGAGCTCAGGCTTTAAGCTGAGTCACCTGACTGTACACGGAACGTACATGCAGTTGTACCCGAATGCACGGGAGAATTAGAGGAATACTAACAGCAGGATTGGGGGGGGGGGAGAGAAATGTCCACAGACAGTATTATTTGAATGAACGGGGGCACACCCAGTTGTGCAGATGCAGACAAAAGCCGCAGTGGCCGCGCACGGAGTGACCCCAGCCACAGGGAGGTGTGCAGGAAGCCACATACAGGGAGAGTGGCTCAAATGAGGATGCGGAACGCGAGGCCAGGGCTTCCTGCTAGAGAGGCGGACGTTAGCTCCCCGAAGGAGAAACTTTGTTAAGCCGACTGGGTGAAACGTTCCAGATCAAGTGCTGGAGACTAGAAAGAGCACCGCATCCACCCCAAAGCTGCCCCTTTTACCTTCTTCTAAGCTGGGCTGGAGACCCCCAGAAGAGGGCAATCCAGAAAAGACTTATTTTGACCCGGATTATTTGTTATTACTATTGGTTTATGAGATTGTGTTCTGAAGGATGGGGTGGAAAGCATAGACGCCTTCACGCAAAAGCTGGGAGATTTCTAATAGGGATGTTCAGCCCCAACCAGGGTTCAAGAAGCCAGGGGGCCCTTATTTTGCCCCCTTATTTCCCTTTATGCCAAATTTAGTGGTTAAAAAGAGCCTTAGCTAGCTGCATCCTCTCCTACCTTCACCTCCACCCCAATTCCCTGTATATCAAATCCACAAAAGAACACTCCAAAGCAAACAATTATTTGGTTTGTTAGACTGATTTTCTTGGTGAGATATTGTGAAGTTCTCACTCCCTATTGCTCAGTTCCAAACAGAACCTACTGTCCTGGTCAACTTGGAAGTCAGGAAGGGGGATTTCTAGAGTAGCTCTCCCAAAAGGCAAATGCACAGGCTTGATTGTGGTTTCAGCTCTTTTTGCTTGCCCCCGTCCCAGTAAACCTTCCAGATAGTAGCCACCATGGTTTTCCTGCAGAAGAGGCTAGCACCCTGGGTGTAATGGTGCCCTTACATCCACTTCACTTCCCTCCCTAAATCTCTCTCTAAAAGTAGAGAAAAATAGGATGGGGAGGGAGGAAGAGGGTTTTCTGGGCTAGCAAGTAGATGTCCATCCTGCAAGGGGGTAGAGGAAGGTTCCTCTTGTGAAAAAGAGATGAGCTATCTTGTAAACAGGGAAGGAGGGCAGGTTGAAGCAGATGTAGTTGCCCTAGAAATGTAGAGGGTAGAGTAGGGATTTGAGCAGGAAAGAATGTCTTCCCTTTTGGGGTCAAACCCTCTGCCCTTTCTCCCCCTGTACTTAATTCCTGGAAATTTTAGCAAGAGTCGTTTTGAACAATAAAGAGTGAATCACTTTAAAGTCTGTTAATGTTTCTTGGAAGGGCAGTTCCTTTCAAGACCTTTTTCTTTCTCCAGGTCTGTTTTTCCTTATTCCGTAATAAGGGTCCACCTGCTGTTGTACCTCAGGAGACTGTGGCAGAAGGGGTGGGGGTGAATAAAGGGACCATTGCTCCCACACCCGAAGCGTAACTTCCAGTCCCTGTAGCTGAGATTCAGGACATGTGGAAGCAAACTACTTTCCCTTGGGGCATTTCTTTCTCCCCTCTTTGGATAGTTTATTTAGACCCTTTCCAATAATAAATAACAGTCAGCATTTTAGAGTTGGAGATGTTGGCTATTACTTACCAATGAATTCTACAAGATTTTCCAGACTCTGCTTGTTTGATTTAGAAAACTCCGGTTACATAGCTAAGCTCATTGCAGCATTTATCACTCAAGCAGAAAAGCAGCTCGTTTTCTCATAGCCCCACATGCCCCATGTACACTCACTGGAGCGAATTTATTTTACTCTGTTTCCTAAACGCCCTTGTCACCGCTGCCCAGCCACCGGGCTCAGGATAAAACTAGGGAGGTTTGTGACCTCTGGAATGGGGGTGCACTGTGTTGTTA
This sequence comes from Capra hircus, assembly GCF_001704415.2. Lineage (NCBI taxonomy): Eukaryota > Metazoa > Chordata > Mammalia > Artiodactyla > Bovidae > Capra > Capra hircus. The sequence goes on along the minus strand of NC_030818.1, from coordinate 26,979,142 downwards.
GAGTTTTTTGTTGTGATGAGTTCTTAGTGATTGTGAGCTCCTCTCCCTCCCTCCCTCCCCCGCCCCAGCCTCTCCCTCTTTCTCCCTTTCCTTGGTCCCAAATGAGCCAACTGTAGTTGCACGCGTCTTCCTTACGAGAAACCCGCCGCTCAGATGGAAGCAAACCATTTCCGCTGCCCGGGGCAAAGGGCTGAACTTCGTTGTCCAGTCCAGTGCTGCGGTGGGAAAGTGTGTGTCGGGGGCGGAGGATGTCTATGCGGGTGGAGGAGGGGCAACCATCACCTTCCACAATAAAAATAACCAGATGCCCCTTTAATCCCTCCCGTTAACAGTGTCCTTGCGCCAGAGAGGCCGTCTCACCTCCAAAGGCGTCTTCACCCCCGGAGGGCCCAGGCTTCCAGCCACAGCCCAGCAACTTTGGGCCCGCGCGCCCAAGAGGAGGTGCTCCGACGGCAAAAATCCCATACCTTTTTAACTACAGTGATTACTAAATTAATAGCAGGCACTAAGACAGATGTCAAAACGTCTTGAAAATGTTTATCTGTGAATAATTGAGAAGGTGGTGGGACGCATTATCTGATTGTGTAATGAAATATGTATGAGGAACAGCTGTTTGCAACAGTCCCCTCCCGCCGCCTCCTCAGCCGGGGCCCTTCTCTTGAAAGCAGGAGTCTCGGTGAAGTTGGTTGCCCACTTCCGAACACTTGGGAGCCCGCTGGGCCCCTTCGGGGCTGCTGGCAGAGCTGTGGTTCCAGCGCGCGCCGGGGACAACTCGCTTCTTGGCGGAGGACATCAAGGAGTCACCCCTCGGCCTCGTTCTTTTGGCTTTGGTGGCGGGGTGAGGCTGCCCCGCCGGCCGACCTGGCCTTCGTGCCTTCGGGGCGGGCAGCGGGCTTGACTTGCCCGACCCAAGGAGAGCGCGGGCTCCGGCGGCGGAGGAAGCCCGACCCTGGCTTGCGCCCCCGGAGTGGGGCGGCCTGCTCCGAGGCGAGGGCCTGGAGTCAACGTTGGGTGGCGGGGCTCCCAAGGGGGCTTTGTTTGGCGCCGCGGCCACACCGCGAACTTCCTTCCAGTCCCCAGCCGGTCCCCACCCCAAACCCGCGCGCCGGCCCCGTTCCGCCCAGTCCCACGCCCTCCACTGGGGCGCGCCAGCAGTTCTCCGGGCGGCGTCAGCGGCTCGGGGCTGTCGCCCAAGGCAGGCCGAGTCCCGCTGGGCCCAGCGAGGAGAGTTCCAAACGCGCAAGGCGCGGAGAAGGAGCTCGCGGTCTTTCTGAAATTCTGGGACAGGGGTCGGTAAGGCCGGGGAGGTGGCCGAATGAGGCGCATGGCCTCGGCGGGAGGCAGAGGCCCACGTCCTGGTCTCGGAAGGGAGCGGGCGGCCTGCGCCGCCGCCACTCACCCCACAGCCTCCTGGCCCCGTCCCCCTGCCCCAGCCAGGCAGAGTGGCCGCGGCACGGGACTTAGAGGAGGGCTGACCCTCTGGACTTGGACCTTGAACGCGGCGTGGGCAACATCCTAGACCTGTGACCGACCCCTTGTGGGCGTGATGTTTCCTTCTCCGAGTCCCAGGCGCCGCGTATCGCGGCGAAGGGTGCCCTGAGCCCGCGGCCACTACTCGCGGCCCCCAACCGGGCTATAGGCCAGCCCGCGCCTCCCGCCTTTGCGGCCTCCCGAACCTGGCGACCCCGACATTCGTTCCCGGCGTCCAGCCTTTGGCCCCACCAGCCCTTCGGGCACCGCCGGCCCTGACCGCTCTGGGACCGGAGAGCGGAGGAGCTGCGGCTCCCGGGCAGCGAGCGTCTACGAGGATTCCACCCGCTGCCTCTGAGTCGAGATGCGCTTGGGCGTTATTTCTCGGGCGTCCCCCCTTTTGCCTAATCCCTATGCTTTTATTCTAATCCCACACATTACGGTTAATCTGTAATGATACCGCTTCGGAGGTACCTGTTGCATGGGAGGCACGGTAATTTGTAGCCTTGGAAACAGTTTGAAATAAAGATTGTAAACAGTGATGTCAACTGTGTTTATTTTCAGCGCGGGTGGGGGGGAGGGAGTTGGGGGCCTGGCAGGCCCGGGGCGGAGAGGACGGAGTCTGGGGAGAAAAGGACCAAGGCGCGTGGGGCAGAGCCGGGTGGGCAGGAGTCCGGGGGCGGGCGAGCACCAGACCCCGCTCCACTTGCTCCCGTCGGTGCCTGGTGTCTTTTTGAGTTTTTCTTTTTGGCAAATCGCGTGGTCTTAAATCTTGAGTCATAGCGAAAGAGGAACAGTTTGCAAAATTGAGGAAAACTTGGTGAACTTGAACCACTGTGTTTTATGAATTAGCATTCAGCCCGGGCCCTGCGTCTCTAGGAGGGACGTTGAAACCGCTGAGAGCAGAGAAAGCAGAGAAAGGGCGGCTTGCAGGACCCTTCAGCTGCAAGAAGGCAGAGCCGCGTCGGTACCGATTACTCAGCGCTCGGAGCTTCCTCCTCTATTAAACACACCGGCAACTGCAGCAACAACAACCAAAAATTGTTCGCACACCGAAAGCAAAGTTAAACATAATTGCTTTTATTTATCTCTTGCTTTTAAATCATTAAAATATTTTTAGTTACATTGTATAAAATAGCATCCACTCTGATTATTACCTGCCATATCTGTTGATCCGCTCCTTGAGTATTCAGCCCAGAAATATTAACAATTAAGAAAAAAGCAGATCTTATATATTGTATCTGTCAAGATATGTTACAATTTCCATTAACAAAAAAACATTATTCTTGTTGAAGAAGCTATGAAGCATATCTTTCATGAGCACTTTATTAATAATCATAGTTGTCAAAAAGAATTAGATATGCATAGATTGTAGATGCAAAGGAAATATTAGATGCACAGAATAAAATATACAGTGGGATTGAAGCATAACTATTTTTCTTTTTAAAATAAAATTTTACCCAGGTGAAAAAAAAAACTGAGCTATTAAGCTTACTTAAAAGATGGCTTTGTTGGTTTAATTATACTGTAGTTATTTTATAAATATGTTTCAAAGGAAGCTTGCCATATTGCATGTCAATGAGGACTGTAAAGAAAAGCTCACAAAAGCTAATGCATACCAAATACCAAATTTTAGTCATTAGCATTCCTATTTATTACAAACTAAAGAAACCTATTAACAGACAAGAATTTCTATTTAGCTAGCATTACAATGTTTGGCCATTAAAATAAAAAGGGCAAAGTATATACGTATTTTTTCCCCTTGGAACTATACTTTCTTTTTTTTTTTTTTTTTTTTTGCCTAGAAGCTCTGGTGAAATTGGAAGATGTTTTTCATTGGGGAAATACAGTTCTTACAGTGGGAATGGGCCAGAGGGGCCAGAACCACTATTTTTAGTTACCGAGCTTAATGCTATTCATTTGGGAGCAAGAGCAGTGCAGGACTCGGTCTGTGCAGCTTGTGGAGGGCTGCATAGTTACCACAGTCTGTGAGGGGGCCCTTTGTCTTTAATTTGTGTCTTGAGCATATGCAAATTATTAATTGTTTTCCCTCTGGGGGAGGGAATGGATAGCAATGGTAATACTGCTTTTGTTTGGATATTAACATTTCCTTAAATGCTCCCCAGGCAGGGTACTTCTCCCAAGGCAGATCCCCCTAGTTGGAAAGCCCACCACCTCAGTGAATACAAGTGTAATAATTCTAGAAACACTGAGAGACAGGTTTGTGTCATTTCAAAAAACCTTTTGCGTTGAGCAAAAGCGGCAATTCTGTTCTCACAACAGAAGTAAATGGGTGTATAAACATATATATTTTTGAATGCTGATTTGAGAGGGGAAAGAAACTTTTCAACCATTCTTACATTCAGAAAATTTAAAGATCTTTTTTCTTCCTAAAATCGGGACAGATTTTTTTTTTCCTGATTGGGTAGGGAAAGAAGTAAATATTACAGGAACTGAAATGAAATGTTTGGGATGATAAGGAAAGGTTATTTTGAATTAGGTGAGGTTTTGTTAAGTGCCCAATAGGAAAAAAATAATAGTTATATGAGCTTGTTAAACCAAGCAACTTGAAGCATAGGTTCTTCTGGCCTGACGTTGGATTCTGCCGGCATTGGTGGACTTCTAGCATTTAAAAGCTTGAAAAAATGTAAGACAAGTGCTTCCCCAAAAGACCCATATGAAAATAGCAAGTATCAGAAGGAAGGAAGAGAATACGTGAATTCTTGATTTAAAAAAAGAAATTCTCTCTGCCAAAGTCATCAACATTTGCAAACCCCACAAAAAATGTTTAGCTTTCCAATAGTAAAGTTCACTGTGTTATGTTGGTGGGGGCAAGTTATCTCTCTTGTGTACTCGGGCAACAATAAAGGGGGGAAAGTGCAATGATTCCTACACTGCAGACTTTCCCTGAGGGCAATAACAAAAGTCACTGTATTAAGCAGGAAGCTTGGTGACTTAATACTGGCAGTTTCAGAAGAAAAAAAAAAAAAAGTGAACTCTCTCCATTTCTACCCCATTATGTCTGGACAAAGTGTCAGCCCCCAAGTTTCTAAAGCATATTTGATCCAAAAGTGGGGAAAATTGTTTTACATACCTAAGTGTATCAAAAAGGATGACAGTTGCCTCAAAGGCCAGATCTACAGAATTATTTGGATAATTTGACTCATCTTATTCATCCCAAATGATTAAGTCTGATTTTGCCTCCACTTCAAGAAAGCACATATTATCTAGAGGGGCTTCCCACTTGCTTCTCCCTTATCTGTGTCTTTCCCCAGCATCAAATAGCCAAGGAAGAGAAGGCTGTTTCCCATCAGTTGTGTCTGACTCTCTGTGACTCCATGGACTATAGCCTGCCAGGCTCCTCTGTCCATAGAATTCTCCAGGCCAGATTACTGGGCACCAGGGGATCTTCCCAACCTAGGGACTGAACCCAGGTCTCCCTCATTGTGGGCAGATTCTTTACCATCTGAGCCACCAGGGAAGCCCATATTTAAACTAAGGTCATTTAAATCTTAACATGAGTGAAAGATAACCCTGCTTTCAGTTCTCTTAAATCCCATTCCAAAGAGCATATCAGGGAGACCATCTCCGTGATAAGATGGAGACCCTTTTCTCAGGGAGCTAATACCCATCTTGGGGAGAGGAACTTAGATAGGTCAGGATGGCACAGAACAGTGCTGTTCTTATGGGTGTCCAGTCTGGGAGCCCACAGGAGGGAAGCATGAGAGAAATCTTAGAAGGCTTCCTGGAAGAGGTGGGCTTTGAGCTGAAGCCTTGAAGGCTGAGTATGATTTGAGATGGTGAGGAGGATGATTTATAAACAGAATTACTATACAGTTAAGATATAGTGACAGCTCTTACATAAGCAGGCATTCAAAAGTGCTTATTTAAATAAATGAGTGGAATTATTTAGAAGCCTAATAATAAATTCCTCTAAACTTTTCTCCTTTGGATGGCCCATCTACCATGTTAGCCTGTTAGCATGTTAAGCTCTCTTATTTCTCCACCCATTTAACGTTGTATTTCCCCCTCATTCGGGCTGAGAGACCTTAGTTTGGGGTTACTGATGTCTAGGGCTGAATAATACCCGTTGGCACCAGGCAGTGAGTGAAGGTTCTTATTCAGAGGAGACTTCTCCAGTCTTGCAAAAATGAGGGGATTCCTGCAATCATAAGGAGTTTGGGGTTTTCTTTTTAACAAATCTTCCTCTTAGGGTACCAATTTAATGTTTTGTTTGAAACATCCTGGAATGCAAAATGATGAAAGGGAACTTTTTAGGTTTTTATACACAGAGCAGATTCCACTGAAAATGACCTCTGGATTAGAAACAAGGAACCCAGTTAGTGTCACTAATTAGTGGATGCACAATGTGGTTCACTCAATTCAGCTTCACTTTTTTTTCCCCTGAGAGATAGGGACATTACTGGCTACCTTTGTCTGTGTGGTAAGACTTTGTTTTTGTTCTTTAAAGAAGAAACAATAAATAGGAAGGTAGGTTTTTTTCATAATTCTGGCTTCCAGCAGTTGCAGGATTTGGGTGATATTAATCAATTACGGATAGTTTTTTTTTCCTCCCCTGGAAACAGATGCTTATTAGTTTAATCTTTAAGATACAAAGTTTTAAATGACAACAACCAGAAAAATAAACAATACTGCCAAGCTGGGAAATCTACACCCATAGTCTTTTCTTCCGAATGTATTTTTATGCTTTAGTAGATTCTGGATGCCTAGGACATACAAACCACACTAGGATATGGCAGAGATTTGCTCTTCAGAAAGTATTAATACGTTCGCTGAGCACAGTGGTGCCAGACTTTATCATGCACCAGGCTGAATATCTCACATTGCTGTTCTTTCTGCCGAATCTTCTCTATTCTGCCCTCACCTCCACCTCTGCTCCAGAAATCTGACTTTCTTCCCGTTCTTCTTTTCTTTTTTTCCTAAACAAGCCATTGTTTCTTCCTAAACTAAGCATGAAAGTCATCAAGTTGAGGGCAATTCCATTTCAACAATAAACAGATGTCTTTTGAGTTCCCGAGACCCAAGTAAAGGCCCTTCCACGGGAAGCACCTTATTCAAAAGGAGGAAACACCAAGGATTACGAAGGATTTGGCTGTCAGTGCAGCTCAAGTGGAACCAGTCTCCCACCCCGACGTTGCGTACAGTCCCTCTGAGCTCATCCGAGGGAAACTTGCTTTCCCAAGAGCCCATCTTTTCCTGGTTGTAAAATGTGTTCCGTCCTAATATACACAGGCTAAACATATGGTGAACAGTGTGAAGAGAACATGTGTCCATTACCACTTCCAAGGGCAGAGCCAGGACGTGTGTTCAATAAAGGAATTCTTGTATGGGAGCCCTACACCATAACTCTCCAATGAAAGCTGAACTGACCTCAATTTGTGTGGGCAACCTGCTTTGTGCGTGTGCGTGCACGTGTGTGTGTGTGTGTGTGTGTGTGTGTGGTGTGGTGTGTATTTACAAGGCCAGATGAATTCAGGCCACTCAGTCTCTTGGTACTGAGGAGGGAAAAAGTACTGGATGACCTTGTGTGTATGTGTCGAGAAGGAGGGGTCCCCAGAGGTTAGAAAATGAAGAGGGGCTGGAATTTTTATTTTAATTAGTCTCATATTTCCCTGGAGAGCTTTTCTGAGCATATGATCTTCTTTCTATTTACTTGTCTGCAGCCAAGTGTGGAGACTCACCAGGCCCAGGAGAAAGAGTGGACCATCTTGACCTAAGCTGAATTATGAAAAAAAGTTGGCCCTGGTTTCCAGAAATACTAAGTCACATGGAGGCAAAGTTAAGGGCGGGTCACCAAGGATAAAACAGAAGCTGCTTCCATGACTCAAAGGTTCACATTAACCAGAAGACACATTGAAAAGCCTCTTCTTGTGTGAGACACGGAAAGCCTGCCTCAAGGGTGGACTTCGCTTGATACGGCAGTGAGGACTGCATTCTTCAGTCCTGGTACCTAGGTCATGTCTTCAGCTCCTGCCGGATCACGCTGTGAGGGAGGGTGGACCGGGGACAGGGGAGGGACCCGCAGCATCAGCCAAAGCAACCAGAATTGGGGCGGGAAGAACCTGTCAACTTGCCTTGGAGATGGCAAGTCCCTCCACCCACAAAAGGAAGGCACCCACCTGGGACAGAGAGGGTTATTAAGTCCTCCCCTGGGTCAGAGCACCGATGTCCCCAGAAGATCTCCAACCCTCTGTAGTAATCTATAGTACGAATCATGTTGGGTGAAAAAGCTTCTATCAAGTTTAACAACTTTCTGGTGTAACTTCTGAGAGGGTTGATTGCTTATTCATGTGGAAGCAAGACGCCCAGTTCATTTTGCCTGTTTTTGCTACTCTTTGTTGGGTTTGGGAGGCTGTTATGGTAGCTGCAAATGGCTTCTCAAGTGACATTTGCTGACAGTCAGTGAAGTACATTTATCAGTATTCAGCAGCTCACCTCTACACATGCAATCCATTTTGTTTTGTTCTTCATAGCAACCTCCTTTCCGACACCCGTGCCCTGAAAATGATAAATGGCAAGGTGGCATATTTCTCAAGCTGCACTCAAATGTCACTGTGAAAAATCTTTAATGGACTAAGTGTAGCTCTTCACGTTACAACTTGTCAGGTATTGGGAAATTCTAGAGTTTCTCCCTAATCCACAAGTCTTTGGAACCGCACATCTGCAAGCAGAGACTAATTATAAGCTACACCAGTCAGACCTGGGCAAGCAGAAACCAAGAAGAAAACATCTGATATCAGCTAATTCATCTTTATTGTTATTCTCATTCCATTTTTGCTACTTCCCTTCCTACTCAGAGACCATGCCAGGTATGAGTAATCTGTTACTCTAATTAAGTGGGTGACAGCCCCCACCCCCATGCCCCAGGCGGGCTTGTAATCCAGTTGTTCAACCAGCCTTCTCCAGAATATCTTCACTCTTCTCTTCCAAGACTCAAAATCTCTAGGACCTCTTCCATCCCTCCACCAAGTCCCTGATTCCAAATCATAAATCCTGTCCCCTAACTGTTGACCATAATGGGATAATTCAGAGGTACCTAAGATGACTGGCTAGAAGGGCCCTTTCTCCTGTCTCCCTAATTTTTCCTTTTCAGACCATCCTTCCAGAGAGCTGAAAGTTTTACCTCACTGCCAAAAAGGTCTGCCTATTTTTTTCATCACCACCACACTGCTGTCAGGGGAACAGCCTACAGGTACTCACTCACCCCTCAACATGGCTTGCTCACTCGGATGCTATCTTTGCAAGGGGTCTCTATTCCCTGGAGTGTGGGCCAATCTGGAATCAGCCCTTGCCCACTGTGGTTGGGGGAATTTGCTGATTTGCCTTTATTTGAGATGCGTTCCAATGAGAGAACCATTATCAATTAATATTGATTTTACAATCAATGTTTGAAAGTCAATGAAGTTGGGAAAAGGCAACCGAAAGCCAAGAGAAAGAAGCAGTGCCACCCCAAACTGTGCCAGTAAGTTCATCTTTGGCCAGATGCCAAAGACTGGGATGTTTTGGTTTTCCTCCTGGCCACTTAAATCTCACCCAGTTTCTAATCTTGGTATTTGCTTCTAGACCCCTTGGTTGGGCACCTCCCTGGCTCTCCTATTTTTTCTCTACCATCGTCCTTGGCCTTTTTTCTCCCTTACTAGCTGTCCCCTCTGGCTCCTAGACCTCAGGGACCCCTCCAATAAGTACAGGTCTTTGGTCATATAGAGGCTCAACAATCTAATACTCTCACAATCTAAAGTCTGTAAATGCCTCCATTTCTACGCTTTTGTGTTTATTGTGTCTTGGTTTTCAGACCTTTTCAAAATCTTCTAGCTATGCCAAAACTAGCCTAAGAATTTTGTCATTTCTCATATCTTAGAATAAGAAAGGGAAATAAGTTGTGCCCCTAGTGGTCGGGGATGGTAGGGCACAAAGAGTATAGATAACCTGCTAGGTATTACCGGAGAAGGCCACAGCAAGCCATTCCAGTACTCTTGCCTAGAAAATCTCATGGACAGAGGAGCCTGGTAGGCTGCAGTCCATGGGGTCGCAAAGAGTTGGACACGACTGAGCGACTTCACTTTCACTTTTCACTTTCATGCATTGGAGAAGGAAATGGCAACCCACTCCAGTGTTCTTGCCTGGAGAATCCCAGGGATGGCGGAGCCTGGTAGGCTGCCATCTATGGGGTCGCACAGAATCGGACATGACTGAAGCAACTTAGCAGTAGTGGTAGCAGCTAGGGATTAAAAAGCAGAGACTTTGCTTTGCCAACAAAGGTCCGTCTAATCAAAACTATAGTTTTTCCAGTAGTCATGTATGAATGTAAGAGTTGGACTGTACAGAAAGCTGAGTGCCAAAGAATTGATGCTTTTGAACTGTGGTGTTGGACAAGCCTGTTGAGAGTCCCTTGGACTGCAAGGAGATCCAACCAGTCCATCCTAAAGGAAATCAGTCCTGAATATTCTTTAGAAGGACTGATGTTGAAGCTGAAACTCCAATACTTTGGCCACCTGATCGGAAAAACTGACTCATTGGAAAAGACCCTGATGCTGGGAAAGATTGAGGGCAGGAGGAGAAGGGGATGACAGAGGATGAGATGGTTGGATGGCATCACTGACTCAATGGACATGAGTTTGAGTAAGCTCCAGGAGTTGGTGATGGACAGGGAGGCCTGGCATGCTGCAGTCCATGGGGTCACAAAGAGTCAGACACGACTGAGAGACTGAATTGAACTGAAATGCCTGCCCAGCAGGGCAGAGGCAGAGGATCCCAGGTAACTGCCTGGGGATGGCACAGATATGAGACCAGTGAGAGCCCCGCCATGACTCTTAGCAGGCTAGGACATATCCCAGGGAAAAGATGGTGTGTCACTTGTCCCTGTAATTTGATCAGGGCGGACAATTAAACCAGACAGCTGAGGGGGGAAATATGTCATAATTTTTGGAAACTGCTAAAAAACTAACACAGGGTTGGGGCTGATTTTTGGAAGCAAGGATTAAATCTGTATTTTCATGGCTATTTTGTGCATTTGTATAAGCTGTTTTAGATCTAAAGGTCAAAAGATAGGAGACAGCAATATCTTATTTTCATTGTTGACTGTTGGCTATTCAATTGTTCCATTATTGCTTTAAAAAAAAAAAAGAAGAAAGAAAGAAAGAAATGCTTGAGTAGTTCTTCCTAAAATCAGTGGCAATTCCATTGTCTCTCATTTGATGATCAAACAATACCTGGGTTGGGTGTTGAACCTCAGATGACATATGTGACTACTGGGTACCCTGCGTGTGTGTGGGTGTGGGTGTGGGTGTGGGTGTGGGTGTGGGTGTGAATGTGTGTGGGCAGGCTCTTGAAGGCTGGGGAGTAGAGGTGAGGGGGGGCACTTTTCAGAACCTAGGAAACTGTAAGGATGCTGGCATCCAGTTCTCTCACCTGACAAATAAAACAAACTTCGTTACAATCCATAATTACAGTCTGCATGTAGTAATTAATACAAGGTTTCTTTTTCAGACAATCTCATAAATTCTAGCTATTCTTCCTTTTATTTAACTATTTCAGAGCCCAGGTTAGGAAGAACTATGTTCACATCGTTTTGGTTGGGTACATTCTTCGAGGGTGAAACCATTCCACAGTGTGGAGCCTGCTTTACCACCTCTTGTCACCTCCCAAGGTACATCCTAAGCTAAGGCTGGGGTCAACATTCTTTATCCATGACCTCTTTATTAGCCTCCATTGCAGAGATGGATTGTCAAATACCTTCTTTGGAATATGCACCCTTCCTGGGCTTTGGCTGTGCTGTTCTCTGTGCCAGAAACTCCACACCTTTCTCCCCCAACCCTACCTGTCTGACCTATAGTCCTTCAAGCTCCCTCAGGCATTTTCTCCAGGAATTCCCTATCCTCCCCTCCTCCCACATCCTGCAGCACCTCCCTCCATCAATCCTCCTGTTTATCGGATCTTTCACATCCACATACAAGCATCCTCTATAACCTGTTAGTCAATGTTCTGCAACCACTGTGCCAGCCTTGCAGCCAGGGGCCATACCTCGGCTGTAGTTGTATAGTAGACTTGTCCGCATTTGCTGAGCAAATCTGCCACACTTCCTGAGCAGAGGGACAGGTAAGGGTGCAGAGGACTTTGTTGGAAATGACAGGGACGTGGAGCACAGGCAGAGCCCAGGTACGTTCGGTACAAAGACGAGAGTTTAGTCTGAATCCATCTGCCCTAACTCCAGGCCCTGTCTGGCCAGGTCCTTTTCTTCCGAGCTCTCCAGGAAACTTTTTTTCAGTTTCCCCTGTATTGCCTTTTCTGCCACTGCCTAGTGGGGCAAGCGCTCCCAGTGAGCAAGTAGGTCCCACGTCTGATCCAGGTCAAATGGTCTCTTACATGTTCGTCAGCTATAATCCCTCTCCTCTGGCACCATCTTCTAGGCTCTTCTTCACTGTCACGCTCTATCCCCTTTGGTTCAGATTTTACTTTCTCTTTTCTGCCCCCTGCCTACCAGCATCTGCCTCATATCTGAAGTCACAACACAGTTTTACTGACAGAGCAGACTGTCGCTTACTCCATAAGAGGCTACACATCGCTCTTCTTCAGGCAAACAATTTCAACAGGTGATATCCACGTACACCTGTTTCTGCCTTCACACCCGTTCATTTACCTGTTGTCTGTTACTGCTTTCCTACTGAAACAGCAATGCTGAGTGGTTATGGCAGAGATCATACTGCTCAGAAAGCCTAGCATTTACTCTTTGGCCCTTTATGGAAAGTGTGCTGATCTCTATTTATTGAGGATGCTTATATGTGCATGAGAATGATCTGGCAAAGAGGAGGAATTGATGATATTGGAGCTAGGGAGTAGAGGGATCACTGGGCCAAAATCCCTGAGAAGCGAACAAGCAACAGGTTCCAGAGCTCAAGGGAAGAACTGGATTCTGATGGGAGTCAAGACATGCCATCTGCTGAAACAGACAGGAAGATGGAGCATGTGTACAGGCATAGGCAGGTAGGACAATGAGGGTGTTCCTGTCAATTGCTTCTATTAGCTCCATCTTAAGTGTGAAGCAAGGTCACAAGCTAGAAGTTTAGGGGATAATGGAGGTGTAAGGACAACGGAGAAACTGTAGATGGAGGGGAAGTGAGCATCCGAGAATATTAACTAGGATGCCTGTGCAGTGTTGTGGCCACAGTCTAGATGAAGACAGTGAGCACGACAGTGTGGTATTCTCCAGCAGTGTCCACAGGCTCCAGTGCCAGCAGGGGTGGTCAAATTTCATCAGCGGTGGGGCTCTGCCAGGTGCGTCAAAGAGGTGAAGGGAGAAAGGAATAGTGATCTTCGGTGCAATGGGAATGACTAAGGATCATAGCAAGTCATGGAAACTCAATTGGTGAGAAGAGCGGTAAGGAGGGAGAAGGGGGTAAGGTAGTAGGAAAGTGGGAGGGTCAGTCCATGGGCTGGAGGTCATGATGAGGTCAATGCTCTTTTGGAGAATATGAGAGCTGGAAGGATCAGAGGTCAAAGAACGGGGAGCATGATGTCCAGATTTCCGAGGTAGAGCAGTTCCTGGTGATGGTAGGATATAGAGTGTAGCCATGGGGGTGGGAGAGTGAGATGCGTGAGAGTCAGGGAGGGCAAGACACGGAGAGGCCATCCAAGAGCATGCACTGACACTCAATGGTGTCTGACTTTGCAACCTCAGGAACTGGAGACCACCACACTTCTCTGTCCATGGGATTCTCCAAGCAAGAATCCTGGAGTGGGGTAGCATTTCCTCTTCCAGAGGATCTTCCCAACTCAGGGATCGAACCTGCATCTCTTGCATCTGCAATGGCAGGCAAATTCTCTACCACTGAGCCACTTGGGAAGCCCCAGGGAGGGCACCTGCAGTTAGCCAAACTGGGGATGGGAAGTGATGTGGAAAGGAAGTGAATGAATGAGGGACGCAATCTTCAGTTGGGTTGGGGGTGACTAAGATGACAGCAACAAGGGACGAGAAACAGGAGACACGGTGTAATTGTCAAAGTGTCAGAGGCCTTTGAAGTAGAGCAGAGAGTGCTCTAGAAGTAGCAGTGGGAACAAGACGGACCCCATCTCACCTCCGACTCAGTCGTTTAGGGTGTGTGAGGGATAAAAGAACTTGCACCTCAGAGGACTGCCAAGTGAGGCCTCAGGGAGAATGAGCTTCAGCGAACGTAAGAAGGTTTCCAGTGCACCTCCTTGGCAGGGCTGGGGAGGGTGGGGAGGGCTGGGTAGGAGCCTGAGTCAGATTAAGGTGGACAGAGCTGTACTGGGTAAGGTCTGGGAGGCGAACTGGAAGACTTGAACTTCTGGGAAGGACCAAGTTGGCAAGGATGTGTAGACATAACAGGATTCAGCTGTGAAAGCCTCTCTGACGTGGGAGGGGTGGAAGGACAGGGCGGGGGTGGTCCCCAGATGGTCCCCAAATCTACTGTAGCTCAGGATGTTGTGTAGTCTGGGGGGTCGTGAGAGGCTCCCCAAGGATCTGCCATCTTAGGCAACATGGAGGGGGAGGGCGCCTGGGTTGGGAGGAGCCGTGCCAGTGAGACTGGAACTTGAATCACTAGGTTGCAGTGACCCTTCCATGGAGGTCAAGAGGCGGGTGGGGCGGCGGGCAAGGCCCTCACACGGGAGCTTGTGCCGATCATTCTTATCAACACGCTCCAGTAAAAATAAACGAACCAAGTCACAGCCGTCAGATTCCTCCCTTGAACCCGCTGACCTCTCCAGCCCCCACCCCATTTACCTGCTTCTCTTCATCATGAAACAGCCCCAGAGAGCCGAGGATGTTGTTGTCTGGTCTGTGTCCTGACCCCACCCTTTGCTAAGATCGCTCTTCTCAAAGACATGCACGTGGTAGCCACGGAGGCCTTCCATCTGTTCTTGCACATGCCGAGTCCCCTGAACCCCATCCCCAAACCGTCCACCTTAATGCCTTTGCACAGCCTCTTCTCTCTTCCCAGAGTGCTTTCCCCTCACATTTCTGCTGTGGCTTCTTCTGTTACATCAGTTCAAATGCACCCTCTGAGAGAGGCTTTCCCCGTGGAGCCCTCTAACTCGGCTCCTGAAGTCACTCCATCACATCGCCCTGTTTTATTGTCTTCATGGCATGTCATGCCCTCAGAAATGATCTTCTTCATTTATTTGGTTAGTTTATTTATGTCCCACTTCCTGGATCTAGAATGGAAGCCAAATGGAAGCCAGGACCTCATGTCTTCTTCACTGCTTTATCTTTAGCATCGGAAACATTAACTTTTTCCTATATGTCCAATAATTACTTGTTAACAAAATTAGCCTTATAAAGAGAGCCTTAAAAGACAACTCGAACTCAAGAGTACACAATTTGTCTACAGAGATAATTAAAACCCCTTCAGCCCTCTGCCAGGATGGCCTAGGGATCATCATAAAAGTACAAATCCATAGGACTCATCATAGACTAAATCAGAATCTCCAGGGGTGGGTCTGGACTCTATATGCTGAATCAGCTCCCCAAGCAAGCCATTGGCAGTCAGCAGGTATGGGTGTGAGGAATGGACATTTGAGAATCTCACTCATTTTTTCCCCCACAAAGAATCATTGAAAACTTTATGGTGCCCAGCTCTGCGAGGGACTCAAAGAACATCCTGGTTACAGGTAAGAGAAACCCATTCAGACTAGCATCATTAAAATAATGGGGGACTTTCAGTTAAGGATGCAAGAGTATCTCAGAGAGCCAACAAGCAGGAGTAGTTGCCTCAGAGAGGTCTTGGGGAACTTCCCTGGTGGTCCAGTGGCTAGGAATCTGCCTGCCGATGCAGAGGACACAGGATGGATCCCTTTGTCCTGGAGCTAAGATCCCACGTGCTACAGGACAACCAAACCCATGCACCACAGCCATTGAAGCACACACGCCCTGGAGCCTGTGCTTTGCAACAAGAGAAGCTGCTGCAGTGAGAAGCCAAGCACTGCAGCTAGAGCGCAGCCCCTGTTCACGGGAACTAAAGGAAGCCCCTGAGCTGCAAGGGAGACCCCACGCAGCCAAATAGATGGTTGCACGAATGAGTGAATTTTCAGAATTGTGAATGAAAAAAGAAAGGTCTGGGGCCAGAAGTGGAAGAGGCACCAGGAGAGGTGGCCATTCTCACGCTTACTCACTCTTGCCTCTGCTTTGTTCACACTCCACTGCTGGTTGATGGCGCTGCATCTTTGTATGCATGGTGGGCCAAAGCCCCCTAAGTTCTAGGACTTCAATCTCCTCCATGCAGGTGACCAGCAGACAGTACTCTCTTCCCTTCCGGCCAAGCCCAAAATGCCTGGAGAGAGAGTTTGGCCTAATGGGTCAGAAGTTGACCCAGAGGACTGATCCCTTACATGAATGGAGCCTTGTTCTCAGAAGGTTGTGGGTTTGACAGTCTACAACATATCAGGAATGAATAGCTACCACTGGGGTATGGAATCTTTGATTCGATCTTCTATGGGGTGGAAGTGGCTTTTTTTTTTTTTTTTTTTTAGTTGCTGCCATCTGTTAGTGAATGAGTTTATCAAGTTCTTTCCTGAGGAGAGGTCTTAGAGAAGTCTGGAAATAACCCCGAAGTCATTGAGTACCAAAGAGACGGTAGGGAAGATGTCACGAGGGTTGAAAAGGTTGCACTGCTCTTCCAAGAGCTCTGTGAGGCATGTAGACAATCGAGGTAAGGGCAGCTATATGTCATGAGAGTCACTTGAACTCAAGGTTAGAAACACATGAGCTCTTTGAGTGACTGAATCCACATTGCCTGGTACTTTCGGTTGCTTAGGTTGTTCATACAAGAATGTAATAGGCTTGAGGACCCAGGCATGCTTTCTGGAAGCCTGTTCCTCGTGGCCCTGGGAGATTACCTTGACCATCTGTTTGGAAACTTATAGACAATATTCCCCTTCCCTTTCTTCTTATTTCCTAGAAGGTCAGCAGGCCAAGCCCAGGGGATCAAGGGAGCGGAGGGCACCTCATTCAGATCAAGGTGTCGGGGTTCCACAGATCTACAATCAGAAGCTTCGAGGAGAAGACTCTCTTTTCAGCTTCACAGGGCCCAGTAATTTACTCTGAAGGACTCATCTTCTTAGCATCCTCCTCCTTAGAAATCCTCTTTTCCACGACCTAAGTCTCAGCTTCATTCTCTCCATTCACTAGCTGAGCTAAGATTATTGGTCAGGGAATCAACACCTAAAGAGGGGGCCTCACACAGTGCTGGGTCTTTGAAAGCTAGAGAAACAATTTCTAGTGGGGTTGGGGCCTGTTGAGTCCACCGGGTGAGGGATGGGGAAGCCAGGTTGTTCCACGGCTTGGGAGCAAGGCTGCGGAGGCAGGGCTGCTGTCTCCCTAAGGGCCAGGCCACAGGATATGTTGCGAGCCCCAGTCATTGCCTCCTCACAAAGCAAGAACCAGGAAGCAGTTCTCCTAGGTCTCCATCCTTTCTCAGAGCAAGAGGAAACACTGGTGGAGGAAGAGAGGATGAAGAGACTTTGTTTCTAGTTCTAGTTCATTCCTTCCGTCATTCAGCAGATATTCACTGAGTGCTTACCACAGCACCGGGGTGAACGTAGGGGACATGCCATGAGTGAAACAGGTCCCATCCCAGCTGTGACCAGAAGTACAGCTCTTCCTGGGCCTCCATTTCCTCCTCTGTAAAATGAGGTGGTTGGCCTAGATCAACGGTTCTCAAAGCTTAGCATGCATTCAAATCCCCTGGAGGATCTGTTAAACCCCAGCTTGCTTGGCCTTACTCCCAGAAATCCTGATCCAGTAGATCCGAGAATTTGCATTTCTAACAAGTCCCCGGTTGAGACTGATGCTGCTGGTCTGGGGACCACACTTTGAGAACCACCGCAGTAGACCTCTCAGACCCCTTCTAGCTGTGACATTCAGTGATATGACTGGCTTGGTGGTCGCTGGAGTGGCCTAATCAGAGATGGACTGTGCAAAGTCAGGCTGGAAATGGAAAAGTCCCATAAGTTTCCTGAGCTTAGGGGTAAATGGATCAGAGAAACCTTAACAGAGCCACTAAAGCATCTGCCTCATTATTTTTTTAAAAAAATGATTAAAAAGTAATTTTCTAACATGAAAGTTCAATCAGATGCTGGAGAAATTATTTCAACTTTTCATTGGGGAAAAAAAGGCTCCACTAAAAAGCTACAAGGGTATTGATGTCTATTAAATATTTGCTTTTCTCTATAGCCCACACTAGACTGAGTAATTTGTATTTGGCAGAAACCAGCTGCAATTACATTAGTCAATCCAAAAGCCCAACTTGCTCATACAAAATGCAAACAAATTAGTTAAAATGGCCTAATTAGTGGACTGTAAAAATACAAACTGAGGCTGGCAGCCTGGTGTGTGTGAGTCAAGAGCACTGTCTCCCCACATGGGGAGCCCAGAGCTAAGGAGACATGAGACTCAGCTTTCAGCTGATGGAGGGTCTTCTTCCGGGACCTCTGATAGCCAGTGACCCAGATGAATCCCAGTGGTTCTGTCTCAGGAAATGGCATCCTCTCCTGACCTGGGGCACGGCCTCAACTTTGGCCAGGTGGGTGCAATAGTAGGAACATGGGGTTTGGATCCAGATAAACTCAAGCTTGACTCTCAACCCCACCAATTCACCAGTTAACCCTTTGGTCAAGTCAATTCACTTCACTTCTCTAAGCCTCTTATTTCCTTTTTAAAATGGAAAGGATGCATCCTGTATTGAACAGTGGCTGTGAAGATTAGCAATTAGGTATATATGTATCTGGGCTTCCCAGATACTAGTGGTAAAGAATCCACCTGCCAATACAGGAAATACAAGAGACTCGAGTTTGATCCCTGGGTCAGGAAGATCCCCCAGAGAAGGAAATGACAACCTGTTCCAGCATTCTTGCCTGGAAAATTCCATGGACAGAGGAGTCTGGCTACAGTCCATGGGGTCTCGAGGAGTCAGACACAATTGAGTGGCTTAGCACACACACACATATACATATCTGGTGCATAATGTATAGTGTGGCTCTGGGTTTCCTTGGCCTTGACATACCAGAATGGCTCTATAGACCAGGATTCTGGTTTCAGTTTAGGGCACCAGTGGGCAGTTTTGTAAAGACTGGATGAAACCGAGGTAATGACCCTCAGTGCACTGACCAAGGTCAAGGACTGTGTTGAGTATTGCGGTGTGACTCAGCTCATCTGTGCTCTCTCCCCAGGGGCTCCAGGCTGCAGCCCTATAGATGCATGGGTCACAGAATTAGAGAGCTGGCAGGGACAGCAGACACCTCCCAGTCTAGGGTTCACTGTGCCTCAGGGTCCCTCGGGGAGCTTCTACAAAAGGCTGGAGCCAGGACCCCACTCCCAGAGAGCCTAGCTCCGGCAGCCTTGGAGGGGCCCAGGTGTCAGTGTATTTTGATGTCTCTCCAGATGATTCTAAATGAAGTCAAGGTTAAGGGTCATTCCTCTAATCAGACCCTTTATTTTGTGGGGGAAAAAGAAAAACCTAGCAAATATGCAATGAATATTTAAAGATGATCAAAGCAGCTAAACAGCGACAACTCAGAAACTCAGAGAGATGTGAATTATATAAGATCACACAGAATTAAATTTTCCTAAATTGTTGGATCACACTGTTGGCTCTGATAGGCAGAATGCGTGCACAATGCCCACAGAGTCCTGGGGCTCTTTACCAGGCACTTAAAGAAGGTTAGACTTTGGTGACACTCAGCATCTTGTATTTCATAACACCTTCTCGCCTGAGCACATTTCCAACTCAATTATAGTCGCAACATCAGCCAGCTTGAGACTTGGGAGTCTCGGGGAAGTGCTACACCATTTGTTTCAAGATCACACAGCCAATCAGTGTTGGACACAAGACTGAGAAACCCAGGGGATGGGTGTTAGAGAAATAGAGAGTCCACGGCAGTTCTGGATGCCAGACTTTGTGAATCACGAGGGTGGTCCCTACCCCCTACTGGATTCTACCGAAAGGCAGACAGCAAAGTTACGCACTTACACAGAGAGAACCAGAGATTTGAGATGTCCTGAGTAAGTGGGAAAACGTTTAGTCTCATTAGTTACAGTGTGACTCTTAACTCAAAAATGGAATCTAACTCTTCAGGGACTGTGTCTCATTTATACTTAAAAAAAATTAGTTAATTATTTTTGGCTGGGTCTTTGTTGCTGCACATGGTCTTTCTCTAGTTGCAGTGAGTGGGGGGTACTCTCTAGATCCTGTGTGAGGGCTTCTCATTGCAGCGGCTTCTCCTGTTGCAGAATTATGGGCTCCAGGGAGCCCAGGCATCAGTAGCTGCCCCCAGAGCATGCGGAATCTTTCCTAACCAGGAGTTGAACTCATGTCCCCTGCCCCGGCAGTGGATCCTTACCTACTGGACCACCAGGGAAGTCCCTCTCAAAACCCCCTTACTTTTGTATCCCACATTTAATGGGGGCTCTTCTGAATTTTCCTGCCTCTGTTCTCATGGGCCTCTGTTCCCTCTGGAGTCAGACGCCTGGACTCAAAGCACAGGCAGAATGTAAGGGCTTCTCAACTTGAAGGAAAGGGCGAGGAGGGCTAGTCCTTCTCCTACCCCCATTCTCCAACTCCAAGCTGCCCCTCTGTCCACCCCAATTCCCAGAACCAAAATTCTAGAGACACGAAAATATAGTGTCATTTCTGACATGTGCGGCCTTCAGTGATTTCATCACTACATATGCTCAGACCTTTCTAAGTGCTCTGAGATGCAATTCACTCTTTGACATAATTATCTCAAATTGTGGCATGGCATCAGGCTGAGGTTGGATCCCTCAGCTTTGCCTGTCTTAAGTCAGATTAGTACTTAGCTTCTACTTCTTCATTTCTAATCTCATTTAAGGTTAAGCATTTCCCTCAAAGAACTGTGTTAGATGCTTCCCACAGCTATGGGTTTTATTGTACCGAAATGTTGTATTTTATCTTTCAGTATTTTTTTTATGTATTTATTTTTAACTGAAGGGTGTCTATGGCAATACCACCCTGAATTGATGCTTTTGAACTGTGGTGTTGGAGAAGACTCTTGAGAGTCCCTTGGACTGCAAGGAGATCCAACCAGTCCATTCTGAAGATCAGTCCTGAATATTCATTGGAAGGACTGATGCTGAACCTGAAGCTCCAATACTTTGGCTACTTGATTCGAAGAACTGACTCATTGGAAAAGACCCTGATTCTGGGAAATATTGAAGGCAGGAGGAGAAGGGGATAACAGAGGATGAGATGGTTGGATGGCATCACTGACTTGATGGACATGAGTTTGAGTAAGCTCCGGGAGCGGGTGATGGACAGTAAAGCCTGGCATGCTGCAATCCGTGGAGTTGCAAAGAGTCAGACACGACTGAGCAACTGAACTGAACTGAATTGAATTGAAGGGTAATTGCTTTACAGTGTTGCATTGGTTTCTATCAAACATCAACATGAATCAGCCATAGGTTTGCCCATGTCCCCTCTCACTGTTATAGGTTTTTTTGTACTGAAGTATTGTATTTTATCTTTCAGTATTTTCAAACTTCCCTCAGTTGAAGGTCTGTTGGTAGAAAAATCAATTTGTCTGAAAATGTTTCGAAATGTATATTTCTTCTAAGTATAGACGTTTAGGTTACCAAGTGTTTTCTTTCAACACATTGATAACATCTTTTTCGAGTATCTTCTGGCTTCCATCGTTGGTGTTGGGAGGCCAGCTGCTACTCTAATTATCGGTCCTTTGAAAATAATGGTTTTCCTCTCTGGCTGTTTTTAAGATTTTTTTCTTTGCCTTTTGTGTTCTGTGATTGCAGTGTGATTTGCATGGGTATGCACATTGCCACATACATGGGTATATGTATTGAACTATACTGATAAATATCAGTTGTAGGTTTGGATTGACAGGAACTTCACACATGGACCTGGATAATTCAGATGAAGTTTGCTTATCTAAAAAATACAGGTGAAAGTCAACACCAGGAGAATACACAGCAGAGAGAGACAGTGGTATAAGCTTTAGGACCCCCGTTTCCGTAAAGGAATAAATGCATTGTTGTAGACTGCAATATCTAAGTGAATGAGCATCCAATCAGACTTTTTAAAAAAATATCTTCTTCTTCCAAGCTTAATCTCATGTACAATCTTGGTGTTATCTGGCGTGTAGTATGCCCACACAATTCAGTGCTGTATAATACAGTGTACTGGAATAGGAACACAGTCACCTTAGTCACTTACACTGTGGTCCTGGGAAAGCTGTGATAGGAAACTAGAACAAATATCTAACCCAAATATCTGTATAAGTCCTGCTTACTCTGCCATATAATTAAATCTTTTCTTTATCCTTCTTGACTTTTTTGCTTAGAATCTGTGGGAAATTCCTATCCCTTCAAATATTGCCTCTGCCCTATCCTTCCTCTCCTCTCTGCTATAGCTTTCTTGATGCATGTTAAACATATTCACCAGATCCTGAATGTCTCTTAACATTTCTTTGATGTTATCCTTCTCACTGTCTTTCTGAGCTGCATTCTGGATCATTCTTTTCAGAATATCTAATCCTCTGTTGAAGCTATCAACTGAGTTTTTAATTTCAACAATTTAATACTTTTTATAGCTTAAAGATCTATTTGAATTTTTTTTCTAATCTGTTCGGGCATTTCTACAGCCTCTAACTACTAATGATACTTTTAATCCTTGCCTTTACTTTTAAAGTTATTAAACATACTATTTCATAATTATACCTGGTCATTTCAATATCTGATGTCTCTGTGGGTTCAGTTCTGCTATTTGCTGGCTCTTGCTCATGGTACTTTGTTTCCTTGAATGCTTTATAATTGTTGACTATAAGTTTATATCTTTGAAACTTCATCTATATGGGAAATATTTGAGGTTTGGATTAAAGTTCTTTCAGAGAGGTAGCATCTTATTCCCCAGGTCTCTGGAACTACTGCTAATTTACATTCACTTCCTTGACTTCTTAACTGGAGCCTTCTTGAACCACTGGGGAGTAAGCATTCGATGTGTAAACTCATGGAAGAGCTGGCCTATGTTTATAAATTCTCAGAAAAATTCTCCCCTCTGTTTAGAGTCAGAGCTGGATACATATAATTTTTCTTGTGCACCCTTTGGTAGGAACAGAGCCTAGGTTATTTCTAAGTCACCTTGATGATGAGGGGGCAGTGATATGGAATTTCAGTTTTATGCATAGGGGATCTCTACTACATTCCCCCAATTTAGATAAGCACTAGGTTTTTTCTTCTTTCCCCTCTTGCCCTATAAGGTTATGATAACTAAATCAAAGTTTACTTGATTCAGCACATGCCCTCAAGGCCAAAGCCAACTTCAGCGGTCCATTTATTTCTCTGCAATTTCACTTTACCTATTTTTTATCTAGGACTATTCCCTAGTTTCTTTCCAATTCATCAGTATGTTGAAAAGTGTTCTTTTAATTTTGCCCAGAGTTTATAGTGTTTTTGGGGGGAAGGTTGATTGTCATTTAGTCCACTGTCTTGTAAGAAATGGGCATGGCTACCTACTATCCTTCCACAATCCTTAGCAAACAATTGATCTCGTCAAACCTCAGTCTCCTCACCTAAAAAATCATCTATTTCCTAGAGTTATTTGAGGATCAATTGAAATATTGTATGAAAAAGATTTTTTAAACTTAAAACAGTTTATCAATATTAGAGCATTTTGTGACTCTGTATCTGATTAAAAAATGATTTCTTTTTCATGAAAATGAGAGAAGAAAGCTTTGCACAGGCTATTTATAATCCAGGTCAATATTCACCTAGTTATTCAACAAGCATTTTCCAAGTAGCTTCTATATGGCACTTTCCTAGCCTAGAGGTTACCTGATTCAATTATTTACCTGAGGTGTTGAACCCAGGACAAAAATGTAGTTTATTTAGAAATTTTTAAAAAATCCTCTGCTGTTTGCTTATATGAGCCTTTTCTTTCTTCTAAACAACAGACACAATACCAATATTTCTTTTCTAGGCTGTGCTTAATCACTCAGTCGTGTCCAACTCTTTGTGACCCCATGGACTGTAGCCCACCAGGCTCTTCTATCCATGGGAATTCTCTAGACAAGAATACTGGAGCGGGTTGCCATGCCCTCCTCCAGGGGATCTTCCCAACCCAGGGATTGAACCCAGGTCTCCCACATTGCAGGCAGATTCTTTACCCTATGAGCCACCAGGGAAGCCCAAGAATACTAGACTGTATTCAGATAGTATTCTAGATTACTAGAATACTATCCTTTCTCCAGGGGAACTTCCCAACACAGGAATCGAACTGGGTCTCTGGCACACAGGCAGATTCTTTACCAATTCTAGCACATCCTTATTTCCTCTTCAGGTCTAAAAGATATTTGTTTCTCTAAGAGTACTTTTAAAGTTCTGATTCCTTCTGGGCATTTCTGTCAAGGACTGTTTTCAACTCAGATTAAATAACCTGAGTTATGTCTGTGGCCTGGGCCAGCCCTGTGAAGGACTAGGCTGTTGGTCTAGACAGAGAAAACCTGGGTTCTAATTCCCTTCTCCCTTGCTTGGCTGTTTAGCTTGGGAAAATCACAGCCCTCGATTCTAAAGACCATATCCCCTCTGTATAAAAAAAAAAGGAATGCTTATCACATTGTGAGGGTCACATGAGGGTAATGCATATGAAGATACCCTGGATATTTCTAAGATTTCCACAATTTAAGGGAAAGAAATTATTATTTCCTAGCATTAGAAATGATTTCTTCTCATACTACCAACCCCCACTAATAATATCCCAGGTCAGAAAAAAAATTTGCAGGGCACATTCTTGTGGAAGCCAGAATTTGGGAATGCTCACAACCGCGTGTCATGGCGGGACACATCCCTGCTGGTTCCAGGGAAAAATCGCATTCCCTCTGCCTTTGGCTGCAGCAGCACCCATGTCCCTGCTTCTCCCCAGCTGCCTGCCTCACTGGGGCAGCCCTCCCGGGCTCAGCTGTGGGGACTTGCCTCCTCCGGGTCGGGCACAGAGTGCCAGAACAGGCTGATATGCCAAGAGCTGTGGTATCAGGGGTCAGTGTCAGGATGTGCTGACTGCAGAGGACACGGTGACAGGCTGAGCTGGGGCAGTAATTAGACAGTGAGAGCTTCCTCCAGCAAGCTGCAATCAATAGGTCCGCTTACCGAGGGGAAAAAAAGATTAAAGTAAAGCAGATGGCGGAAGATAATAACATCGCCCACTTAACTCGTGTTTTCACTCGTTGAAGCACTTTCATCACCATTTTCTCGTCTGGTCCACAGCTTCTCTCTCCTCAGATCCTCTGGTGGATGTAGCTTGCCAGTTTTACAGGCAAGGAAGCTGAGGCACAGGCACAGCAGCTGATTAACCTTGCTCTAAGAGCTGAGACATACATTTCCATTCTTTTGTGCTAGCCATTCCGTCATCAGTACCTTGGAGAGAATGCAAACATGTTCATTAATGCCACACATTTTTATTGAGTACCTACTATGTACCAGTCACTGCGCTAGGGATGATGGATTCAGCAGCAAATGAGACAAAGTCCTATTCTCATTGAGGTTCCCATTTAATAGGAGATGATAACACAGAGACAAATGAACATGATAATTTCAGTTAGTAGTATGTGCCATGAAAGTGTAACGACAATTTAGTAGAGAGGAACCAGCAAGGCTAATTGATCCTGGAAAGAGCTCTCTGAGCAGGTGATCTCTGAGCTGAAATTTGAATATCAAGAAGTTGCATGAATGTCAAGAAAAGGTAGAATAATGAAGAAAGAGCAAATGCAAATTAATAGCAAATTAATAATGTTTTAGACCCTACAGTCTCTCAGGATTGGAAAAGGAGGCTGAGGAAAAGGAATTCCTCTTGTGAAGCACAGGGAGGCTGGCCTAGAAAGTTTGAACTTCCCTCTGGAGCTCCCTTCTCAGGCTACCAACTTTTCTTTACTCCTGGCCTCAAGTTGCCCATCTGTGAAATGGATGTAGTGGAGGCAGTCATTACTGTAGACCTCAGGGTGAAGAGTTGTGAAGTGTTAGACCCATAACCACATCAGTAAGAGGTTGCAAAATTTTTGGACACTTAGTGAATATTAACTATTTCCTATTTTCTTTATTTATTTGGTTGTGCTGGGTCTTCACTGCTGCACCAGCTTTCCTCTAGTTGTGGTGAGCTGGGGCTACCCTCTAGTTGCAGTGTAGACTCCTCATTGCAGTGGCTTCTCTTGTTGCAGAGCAGGGGCTCTAGGGTGCATGTGCTTCAGTAGCTGCAGTTCCCAGGTTCTAGAGAACAGGTTCAGTAGTTGTGGTGCATGAGCTTAGTTGCTCTGCAGCATGAGGGATCCTCCTGGATCAGGGATCGAACACATGTCTCCTCCATTGGCAGGTGGATTCTTCACCAGTGAACCACCAAGGAAGCCCCTGCTACTTTAAATAAGGTTACCAAAAGATAGCTAAAAAGTAAACCTCTCTATTCTACTCACTTGAATTAAATTCAACTGGTCTACACAGACTTGACAATGTCAGCTTCCTAAGGCTTCCTGTCAATGACATCACTGTCTCCTGACTTTACAAAGGACTCTCTACTGTACAGAACCTTTGGCAGCTCTTACTAGACATCTACTCGATTATAAGCCCCTTGAAGGCAAGGACTACTTACTTACTACAAGGGTGCAATAAATGTTTGTGGAATTAATATGTGAAAAACACAGCTTTATCCCCATCACAATATCTCCTCATGTGGACAGGGTCATTATTAGCATGATAATGTACCAGCTGGGGCTTCTGTGGTGCTTCAGTGGTAAAGAATCCACCTGTGTGCAGGAGACAGGTAGACAAGGGTTCAATGCCTGGGTTGGAAAGATCCTCTGGAGGAAGAAATGGCAACCTGCTTCAGTATTCTTGCCTGGAAAATTCCATGGACAGAGGAGCCTGGTGGTCTGCAGTCCATAGGGTCACAGGGAATCAGACACGACTGAGTGACTGAGCATGCATGTACCCATGTATGTACTAGGTAAGGAAACTGAGGCTCAGAGAGTTTGAAAGACTAGCAGTCTCTAGCCAAACTCACAGACTTTATTGGAAACTTTCTTGGTACTTATATCTACAGTAGCAGCAGAAGCATCAGTCAAGTTTTCAGAGACAGACACAAAGGGAGAGATTTCTTTTTGCCTAAAGAGTCCAAATCAGGGATCTCAAATCCTCAGATCTAAGAGGACTTGCCTAAAGAGACCTTACCAACTGAGGGCTCAAGTTCTGCAAAGGAAGAGACTGATAAGATTATTTGGGCTTGGTTTGCAGCTCAATAACAAGGACAGAGAGTTACTTGGGCTTGTCAAGGTCACCTAGGTAGGTGAACACTTATCTTTAGTGCAGCTCTGATCCAGATGACCACAATGGTATGATCACTCACCTAGAGCCAGACATCCTGGAATTTGAAGTCAAGTGGGCCTTAGGAAGCATCACTTTGAACAAAGCTAGTGGAGGTGACGGAATTCCAGTTGAGCTATTTCAAATCCTAAAAGATGGTGCTGTGAAAGTGCTGCACTCAGTATGTCAGCAAATCTGAAAAACTCAGCAGTGGCCACAGGACTGGAAAATGTCAGTTTTCATTCCAATCTCAAAGAAAGGCAATGCCAAAGAATACTTGAACTACTGCACAATTACACTCATCTCAGACGCTAGCAAAGTAATGCTCAAAATTCTCCAAGCCAGGCTTCAGCAGTATGTGAACGTGAACTTCCAGAT
Source organism: Capra hircus (assembly GCF_001704415.2). Classification (NCBI taxonomy): domain Eukaryota; kingdom Metazoa; phylum Chordata; class Mammalia; order Artiodactyla; family Bovidae; genus Capra; species Capra hircus. The sequence continues at coordinate 26,951,952 of NC_030818.1, read as the reverse complement.
GTTCAAGCTGGATTTAGAAAAGGCAGAGGAACCAGAGATCAAACTGCCAACATCCGATGGGTCACTGAAAAAGCAAGAGAGTTCCAGAAAAACATCTATTTCTGCTTGATTGACTATGCCAAAGCCTTTGATTGTGTGGCTCACAACAAACTGTGGAAAATTCTGAAAGAGATGGGAATCCCAGACCACCTAATGTGCCTCTTGAGAAATCTGTATGCAGGTCAGGAAGCAACAGTTAGAACTAGACATGGAACAACAGACTGGTTCCAAATCAGGAAAGGAGTACGTCAAGGCTGTATATTGTCACCCTGCTTATTTAACTTCTTTGCAGAGTATATCATGTGAAATGCCGGGCTGGATGAAGCACAAGCTGGAATCAAGATTGCTGGGTGCATAACCTCAGATATGCAGATACACAGATGATACCAATAACCTGAATAACCTCAGAGACACAGATGATACCATTCTTATGGCAGAAAGTGAAGAAGAACTAAAGAGCCTCTTCATGAAAGTGAAAGAGGAGAGTGAAAAGTTGGCTTAAAACTCAACATTCAGAAGACTAAGATCATGGCATCTGGTCCCATCACTTCATGGCAAGTAGATGGGGAAACAAAGGAAATAGTGACAGACTTTTTTTTTTTTTGGCTCCAAAATCACTGCAGATGGTGACTTCAGCTATGAAATTAAAAGACGCTTGTTCCTTGGAAGAAAAGCTATGACCAACCTAGACAGTGTATTAAAAAGCAGAGACATTACTTTGTCAACAAAGGTCTGTCTCGTCAAAACTATGGTTTTCCCAGTAGTCATGTATGGATGTGAGATTTGGACTATAAAGAAAGCTGAGTACCGAAGAATTGATGCTTTGAACTGCCTTTTCAGTGCCTTGCTTTAGTGTTTAAGCTTTGGTGTTGGAGAAGACTCTTGAGAGTCCTTTGGACTGCAAGAAGATCCAACCAGTCAATCCTAAAGGAAATCAGTCCTGAATATTCATTAGACGGACTGATGCTGAAGCTGAAACTCCAATACTTTAGCCACCTGATGCAAAGAATTGACTCATTAGAAAAGACCCTGATGCTGGGAAAGATTGAAGGTGCGAGGAGAAGGGGATGACAGAGGATGAGATGGTTGGATGGCATCACCCACTCTTATGGACATGAGTTTGAATAAGCTCCGGGAGTTGGTGATGGACAGGGAAGCCTGGCATGCTGCAGTCCATAGGGTTGCAGAGAGTTGGACACAACTGAGCAACTGAACTGACTGACTGATCACTTCCCTTTACAAAGATGCCCTGTGGCAGGGCCTTGGGGTTTCATGTCATCTACATTTGGATTGCCTGATACGTCAATCAGTTCTAGCCACTTGCCAAGAAAGTTGCAAACCTAAGACTTTATGTAAGGAGGGAGATGAAAAGGAGTGATAAGAGCCCTCCCTTTGGCACTCCGTTAACACAGTTAAGCTGTTTTAATGAGGTTGAAAAATTGTAGTTCAGTAGATTCAGATAGAAATACAACACATTTGGGCATCATTGATTTTATCCAAACACAGACTCCTTTTGAGACTTCTAAGAGAGTTTAGGCTGCTGGATGCTCATGCTCAGTCACTTTAGTCACATCTGACTCTTTGCAACCCCATGGACTGTAGCCTACCAAGTTCCTCTGTCCATAGGATTTTCCTGGAGTGGGTTGCCATTTCCTCCTCCAGGGGATCTTCCTGATCTAGGGATTGAACCGACGTCTCCTGCATTGGCAGGTGGATTCTTTACTGCCACCTGGGAAGCCTGGGCTACTAAATGGATGCAACCAAAGAGTGCTTGATTCTCAGAGCTCTTTGAAATTCCTTCTCCCCTGCACTAGCTGTCAATCTTGGTTGAACACTGGAATCATCTGGAGAATAAAAAGCCTGGCTGCCTGGGTCCTCCCTCTAGAGATACTAACTCAGACATTCTGGGATGTAGCCTAGACATTGAGATGTTTTAAATCTCAGCAGACTGATTCTACGATGCAACTAAGATTGAGACCAGTGATCTGAAAGGGGTCACTCCCCAAACACAAGAAAGAAAGACACTAATATAATAAGGAAGACAAAGTGTCATTTCCTCAATAGCTTCCACCATCTGGGAATGTGCTGGGACAGCCTTTTTCTCTGAGGTGACCAACCAGCCAGTTTGTTGTCCCAGGTTTAGCACTTAAAGTCCTATTCTCCAGGAAACCCATCAGTTCCAGCCAACCTGGGAAGCTCAGTCACTCCACCCCTACCCAGGCTAGCTCAGTTCTTTTGCATAATAGAGGGAGGGGAATCCAAGGGAAGGAGAGAAACTTAAGGGAGGGTTTGAAGGGGGTCAGAAAAGAGAGCAAAGAGGCAAGTGGATAGAAGACTGTACAATGATCCCCTAATTTCATGAGGGTCCACCAATTCAAAAATACTTGATATAGATAACTTCGTTCCTTGTAAAAACCGTAAAGGTGGCCAAGTTTCACTTCAGGGTTGAAATTATGGGAAGTTGAAGTGGCCTTGAGGTGAGACAGCCTCCCAGAAATTTGCACAAACTTTGTCAGAGGTCTTAGGTCTTGGGGAACCGGTGTATATTGAAGCCCTTTTCACCTAGACCTTGGAGCAAGCGGCTCCCAGGTGGCATGAATCATATTGGCATCCATCACACTCTGAAACTTTTTTGGACGCCATTTTCCACAGACACTATAGCTGGGCTCACACCCAGGGTGAGTGAATGTGGTGGGTGTAGGCAGAGGGAGCATGGAGTTCCTGCAGAAAAGGTACTGTTAAGTGGTTCTTTGGCGTGTGGCTGAGAACAGTTAGACCGGCACAGATGGGGTGTCTGGAGAAGGGAAACCAGCTTAGCTAGCTTCACAGAGGACAGGCCCCTGTTTTATAAGATTATAAAAGACGAATCATACCAGCTTGAAAAGTTAGCCATTGACCAGGAATCTGAAAAATTAAATGTCCAGAAATCACTTGCAAAATGACCTCATAGGCCCCAGTCATCCCCAAAATTGATCAGACAAATGGATGGAAACAGATCATTTCACATTCCTTGTTGTTGGGTTTTTTTTTCCTTACCCCACCCCCAGGCCTCTGCTTCACTTCCTCCTCACCAACCGCAAAGAACCAAATTTGGAAAGTTTTCAATTGGTTTTTGGAGCTCTGATTTTTTTTAGAGGGAAGGAAAACACCTATTAAAAATGTTCGTTCCAGGTGGATGGTTGCTTCCAGCAGCCTCCAGTGCCAGGGAAATGAATCTAGAATCCCCAGTCCTTTGCCCAAATCTCAATGGCTAGTAATTAAATTTCCACTAACAGTTTGTTTTATCACCTCGGTTAGCTTGTTGACATATAATAGGTGCTGCTGAGAGGTAGAGCTAGTTAATGATTTTCTTTTACATATTGATATTAGTACCTGGAGAGGGAACATCTCCTCTTCAGAATATGATTACTATTTTGAAATCTTAAGCACAGGAGGGAAATCCGCAGCTATAAATTAAACAAGAAGTTCTGAGAACTTATATCTTCAGTTCCCATCCAGACACTAATGCATCTCATTTACTTTGTGCTGTTCCCCTGAGTTATCTGTGTCACACAGGCGACTCTTGCATGTCGCGTTAACTATCTATTGAAAAAAGCTCGAAGTGTGCTTGTAACGGTGCCCTGAGCCAGGAGACAAGGTAGAAAGCTGAAGAGGAAAAACTCATCACTGTTTCAAGTTGCTTGGATATTTTAATTCGAAGAGGAAAGAACCCATGTCAGCTAAGGATGAAGCTGTAATTAAACTGATTTCACATTCACAATTGTCTCCAAATCAGCTCTCATTGATTCTTCTCATCTTTAAACTACATGAAATCAATTATCTCTGCAAACCAGTGGTAAGGATCATATGCCAGCCACTTACTCCCAAAGTGAAGAAATGATTTGGAATTCATTATTGATACAAACAACTCTTCCAATGGAAACCTCCTTCTGATTCTCTGGGGGTGGGTTCAGGAAAGCATGGCCTGCCCCTGGCCTCCAGTTCGGATGCCCAGGGCAAGGGTACAGTCTTTCTGTTACAAATGCTGGGGGGCAGGAGAGGAGGGCAGGACAAAGCAGACTTTGCCTCCAGAGTGGCCAGCCTTTAACATGTGAGGCTTTACACATAGTGACAAACGTGTTCCTGGCATACCCCAAAGTGACAACTACAGGGGGATGGGGGGATGGGCGTCCTGGCCTGAAAATACCTCTTGTGAGTGGAGGATGCCAGCCACCTGGAGCTGTGACAGGCACTGGTGTGTACAGGATCTGAAACGGAGTTGATGTGATGTCATTTCGGCTCTTCTATAACCTGGTTATCTCTTGCCAAGACTTCACGTCTGATTAGCCCGCTCGGAGGGGACAGCGGACTTTATCAGCCTCACTTCCCGACACTGCCGTCAACTTCAGAAACGCGGTGAAGGAATTTAAGATGAGGTGTCATATCTTCCTATCAGATCCTTCTGTGAGCCACCCCTGAGTCCGGCGCCTCCTTTGGGAAACATTCATAAAGGACGGAAATGAAGTTTCGGCTGGCTTCAACCTGGTGATGCATTCGAAGGTTCCATCTTCCCGGGTTAGCATCTCCTGGCTAGTTCTGGGTTGTCTCCCGTGAGTTCTCTTTGTCAGCCACCAGGGTAGGGGGCAGGATGTTGGTCCGACAGTGAATACCGCTTGTTTGCAGCTTGCAGGAAGGGTGAGGTCTGCTGGAGACAGGCAAGGCTGCTCCTATTGAGATCTTTGTCTGAGCGCGGGGAAGTCAGCCAGTGGACTGCTGACAAAGTAAATCCTCCCTGGCCGTCACCTCTTTACCTAGTCGGGTAATTTTGCCACTTTAGCTCCAGGGGCCCTGGCAAGGCCCAGACCACACAGGGTTTTTTAGGGGTCCGAGCCTGCCAAGCTTCCTGGCAAAGGAAAGGAGGCTGGCTTCTCTGCAAGTTTCATCTTCTCAAATCCCCCTCTACGCCTGCTCTCCATCCCCACCCCCCACCCTACGCCCCAGCTGCAATGACTGTCCCGACAGCAGATCTGTGACTCTCTCCCACACAGGAGAGAAGTGTAGAGACGGGGTCAGCTGTTAGAAAAGTTATGATGTCCAAGAAGTGTAACACTGGCGTGGGTGATACTTTTCCGGCAAATGTCTTCTGCAAGGTGTCTCCTACTCCCCAACCCAGTAGGCAACGACTGCTTCTATGAGGCTGTGTCCTTCTCAGAAACAAAATCATGAGCTCATTTACAGTGGCAGAATAGGAACTCAGGGTATGGCCCTCGATCTTAGAGAATCTGATTTTAAAAGAAGATCCCATAGAGATCAGTGCTTCATCCAAGAGGAATGAGTCTCTAGTGAGAGAACTGAAGGCACTGAGAGATCCGACATTTAGGAACCTTGGGTCCCTGGCATCATACTTTCTGAACATTGGTGTCTTAATTGGGAACATGGGGATTAATACCAGGCTTAATTCTTACTCCTGTCAGAGGTCCAGGATGTGATAACTATATATGGGTATGCAGGAAGTGCCACTCAAACAGTAAAATGTACAAGATAATGCCATTATTTTCTGTAGGAGGACGTAGCCCAAGTTAGTTAGCCCAAGTTCAATGATTTGGTCCCAGAAGGAGAATCTGCCAGCTGGCTTCAAAACACTATTCTGTTCCACTGAATTCCATGCAGGTTCCAAGGAAAGCTTCTGCCCTTCCATGTATTGTCCTCAGTAGGAATAATACATTCAATTTTATCAGAGTTAAGCTGCAGGAGGCAAAAGCCCCTTTCTAGCTTTTAAGCAGAAAGGTGTTTAACACAGTGTCCTTATGAAACCAAAACCACAGGGACTGGTTTTAGTCTGGCTCCAGGAATGGCTCCCAGGATAACTCCACAGAGCTGACCCTCCAGGGAACTGCTGCTTCTGCCACCATCCGGAAGGCAGAGGATCAGGAGGCCAGTTCTGGAATCAGCCCAACAACACATCATCCATGGGTGAGCCAGGAATTAGGGAGCATTCTCTAGCCATTTGCCTCTCAGCTCCCTGCCACAGAAAAGCCTCATAGCTCTATGACTGTGCATCCAGCCACAGGATGACATGGAACATTATCTGGCATGTTAGTGTTTCTCAATCACCTCTTCCTCCTTGATTCCCAAGGAATCAAGACGGGCACCAACCTGGTAGATAACGTTTTCTGGCTGCCTTGAATGCACTAGGTATCCCCATTAGAAATGCAGGAATCTGCTGTTATTTGGGAGAATATGGACACTGAGAAACAGGTTAATATGGAAACCTACTGTGTCTGTACTATTTAAGGTACTGTGGGGGTGGCAGAAGAATGGGAAACCAATGGTCTTTGCTTTTAAGGAACTCAACCTGATTGGCGCAAAAAAATTTGTTAACAAGGATCCAGGGAATCTTGTCTTTGGGTCTCCCTGGCCTCTTATGATCGTCTGGATCAATGTCAAAGTGAGAATTGTACTGTCTTGTAGCTCTGCCGAGGATAGTCACATAGTCATATGATGTGTCCTTGGAATGCTCCTTTACTCTGAACAAAACTGCAAAGTTAGCCAGGTGTGACTGCAAGGCTTCTGAGCATACCTGTCCTCAGGCACCTATGCCTTCGAGAGGCCTCTCTCATCATTTTCCTTCCAGCCTGGTAACCAGGGAGCTGCTACATACAAACATTATTTAGCATCAAGTTCACAGACTATGGTGCACGCGTGCTCAGGCACTTCAGTCGTGTCCGACTCTTTGTGATCCTATGGACTGTAGCCCGCCAGGCTCCTCTGTCCATGGGATTCTCCAGGCAAGAATACTGGAGTCGGCTGAGTGGAGTGCCAGGCCCTCCTCCATGAACTAAGGTATTAGAAGTCAAATGCTTAAGGGTTTCTTTGCCTGTGATATTTGGTTCTTAATAAGACTCATTAAAGACTCAAATCCTTGCCGATAACTCTAATTTCATAGCCTCTGAGTTGAGACACTTGTGTATACCACCAAATTTGGCCAAGAAAATGATGATGAGGATGATAAGGTTACTAAAAATTATTGCTAACATGTATTGAATACTTGCTATGTACTAGCCACTGTTTTAAGACCTCTGTATATATTAATTCTTTTAACTCTGATAACAACCTTATCAGGAGACAGGCCCTATTATCATGATGATTTTATAGTTATTGAATTAGAGACCCAGTACTTCCTCAGGTTCACAAAAGTAGTAAGTGGAAGAGCCTGTGTGTAAGTCCAGAGCTCAAGACCTTCTATCCTCTCCAGTCTCCCTGTGAGATATGATGGAAAAATCTGCTGTGGTTTCTAGGGAAATTTTTCTTCTATGACAAAATAGCACAAGGAGAAAACCCTTTTGCCCCTTTCCCACCTTTCCTTACATGTTCTTACGTTAGGGAGCAGTGGCAACCATCTTGTGACCATGAGGGAATAAACTTGAGAACAAAAGCCAAGAAGCTTAAGATAGCAGAATAAAGAATGCAAAGAGCCTGGTCCCCTGATGATAAACCAACTCTTGGACCAATCAGTAGATAAGCTTTTATCTTTTATGATTGTGATCAGTAATAAAAATAGAGCTTCCTTAACCAGCTTGACCCCAGATCCTGCAATGAACCAACAGAGCATCACTGTGGAGGTGGCGATGGCGGGGAGGGGCAGGGCAGAATCTAAGAGCTTCACCAGAGCACTCTTGTTGGGGACCACCATCAGAATTTTCCCTAAGGTTCATTATCCAAGAGAGAAAAGCTCGAGAGAGTTCTGAAGAGGCCTTGTACTTCTTTGAATTTCGGGAATCGTTTTCTGCAGACTCACTTGCCCCCTCTGGTTGAAACTGGGAACATCTACATGCTTTTTATATCTGCACTGAGGACAACTATGAATTCAGCACAATTCACACAAATTTGACCAAACTCACGCAAATCAATACAGGACAATGTAATATAACACAAGGAACCCGACAATCAAAACAAGAGCCGGTGTGTGTGCACACACATGTATCATGCCTGTATGGGCTTCTCTCGTGGCTCAGTGGTAACGAATTTGCCTGCCAATGCAGGAGATGCAGGTTTGATTCCTGGGTTGGGAAGATCCCCTGAAGACGGAAATGCCAACCCACTCCAGTATGCTTGCCTAGGAAATCCCATGGGCAGAAAAGCTTGGCGGGCTGCAGTCCATGGGGTTGCAAAAGAGTCAGATATGATGGAGGGGCTAAACAACAACAACGTGTGTGAATGATTTATCATGGTTACATGCTCTTTGTTTCCTGGTTGACTTTTACTACCTGAAGATTGTCTCATCAGAAGCGCTTTCCTCCAATATACAAGGAAGACGTGGCAGTTAACAGGAGAGAGATGAGTCCACTCTCCGTGGGCCTTGCCAAGGACCGGAGCCCAGGGGCCTTCCAGACTGAATATCACCAGCCCTTTCATCTCCCTTGTATAAACTGATCACTCATCTTTTTACACAGATATTTTAAAAACACTTGACTTTTTACAATACAACTCATCATTCAGTCCCTTTTTTCCCATTAGGATGTTATTCTGGGAACGTCTCTTTGCTATTTTTAGGACCATTGATTTCTTTTTGAATCATTCTGCCTGCGTTATTCGTGATGTCCTCGCACAATACTTCTGGGCTGACTCTTCTATCGACACCTAGCAAAGGCATCCTGCCGATCAGTTAGCAGACACGGCAGGAGGGACAAAGCTGGGGAAGGAACCTCCACCCCCCTGGCCCCTCCTCTCCTTCCCCTGCAGAAATAATCATGATAACAATAACGACACCACCGCCCTGCATTTATACGGAACATTGTACTTTCCAAGGAGGGTACACCTTTCAATGAACAACACATAATATCTTTCAAAGGATGAGAACAGAACAGTATGTTGGAGGAACTCTTTTTGATTGGGGTAGGGAGGGTGGGGAGCAGTAGCAGTACTCTGGGCTTTTTTCTTAGCAGCTTTGCGTTTCTCTTGAGGAAGGGAAATCTATTCTGTTGATCACCTCATTTATTCCCAGGCCTGATCCTTGTAGTTATGCCGTCACTCTGTACAACTTAGTCTAAAGGGGGGACAACTGCCTGCCCACCCACCTCAACAGAGCTGAGAGCCTAGAATTTTCTAAAAACACTCAATTCTCAAAGCAAGCAATTTCTCTCTTCACTCTCTAGGTAACTTGAATTGCCATCAAATGCAAGGCGTAGAAAACAAGACTTTTCCTGGGAACTTTGGGAGAAGGTATCTGTTGGAAGGTAGCTGTGGGTACAGTGAAAAGGGAACTGAGGTCAGGCAACCTGTGTTCAAATCTTGGTTCTGCCAGTTACCAGCTGTTTGACACTGGCAAGTGGAAATGGCATGCCTAGCTCTGCTTGTCGTGAAAATTAAATGACATAAAACTAGATGAACAGGCACTTGGCACAGTGGAAAGTGACATATAAACACAAGTTTGCAACATGAGGCAGAGGAGAGAGCTTCGGTTTTGTGGCCAGGCCGTCTTGGTTATGAATGCTGGCATTGCAAATTGATAGTTTGATCCTGGGTAAGTGACTTAGACTTTCTGAACCTTAGTTTTCACAGCTGTGAAATGGAGCCAACAGAATGGAGTTAAGCAAGGTGAGGGGCTTAGCACAGTGGCCAGTGCTTGGTAAGTGACAGCTGCTTCTACTACGAGTATTATGTGTCTTTCAAACCATGGTCCAAATGGGGAGTTTGCCTTCAATGCAGGGAGTTTGATCCCTAGTCAGGGAGCTAAGATCCCACATGCCTTATGGCCAAAAAGAAAGGAAACAATATTGTGACACATTCAACAAATAACTGAATTTAAATTTAAGTCAATGATTTTAAAATGGTTCACATTTAAAAAAATAAACTTTAAAAAAAGATAAAGACAAAATTGCAAGAGGAAGTGAATCTTGCTTCCAAGGGGACAGAAGGTCTCCAAAACTTCCATCTTTGCTCCATGGCTCTCCATCTCCATCAACTTAGTAAGGGTTTGTTCAGATTTGACCTCCTTTTGTCTGCTTAGAACTTTGGGGGTCACAGTCTAAAATTAGTTTTTCCAGGCCAGTTGAATCTTGATAGCAAAAAAAATTTTACTCTGATTTTTAAGTTGCTCTGAGTTTGATGTAGCACATAGATTCAGAATTCTGCACATGACTGCATGATGTATTATACATCATGAGTAGCTTTCCTGAGTGTATGCTGGGTACCATTCTCTCCAAAAGTTGGCTGTAGTTTCAAATATGTTGAATAGAACAGAAGGCAATATGGAAAGTCTTTGAGTAGAATGGCTGCTCCTCAACTTACTGCAAACTGCTGCTGCTGCTGCTGAGTCGCTTCAGTCGTGTCTGACTCTGTGCAACCCCATAGACAGCAGCCCACCAGGCTCCCCTGTCCCTGGGATTCTCCAGGTAAGAGCACTGGAGTGGGTTGCCATTTCCTTCTCCAATGCATGAAAGTGAAAAGTGAAAGTGAAGTCACTCAGTTGTGTCCGACTCTTTGCAACCCCATGGACTGCAGCCTACCAGGCTCCTCTGTACTGCAAACTAGTGGAATCCAAAGACATTTTCTTTCAGTTAGGAATATAGACATTGCTTGAATCAAGTGGTCAGAAAGACCCATTTCAACTTGCTAAACTTAAGAGAATAAGTACCTGATAAAATAATTGTTTATGGTACCAAAAAGACATTTAAAAGAATATTCACAGCAACTATATTTGTAATAGTTCCAAACTGGAGATGACTCAGATATCCATCAGCAGTAGAATAGGTGGTATATTCACATGTGGAATATTATATAACAAGGAAAAAGAACAAACTGCTGATAAACCCAACAACATATTTTGGAGTAAAAGAAGCCAGATACACAAGAATACACACTATATGTAAGATTCCACTTATATGAAGGTCAAGAACAGAAAAATAAGTTCTGGGTGATAGAGGTTACCTTTTGGTGGTGGTGGAGATGGTCTGGGAAGGCACATGAAGAAACTGTTTGTGGTGCTCAATTATAGATATTATTGCCTTTCTGATATGGAATCTGGAAATGGAATACATTTAAGGTAGCCCAACAGTCCCTCCAAGTTTATGGTTTTACATTTTAGAAAATATATCATGCTGGCCACATGAGCATACACTCTGAAAAGAACCCAACAGTCATGTTAATTTCCAGTCAGCCTCTAGAATTCCATAGTGCGTGACATTCATTAATAGTTGTTGAATCAAAAAGGAATGAATGAGGTCTTTTCAGTTATTCATATAACTTTATGTGGAAAGAAGTTGTTTGCCAGCCAACCCCTACGTTCTAATTTGATTGAACCCACAGCAACCAAAACATCAGCGATCCAGATTCAATAGACAAGATCCAACCAAAGCCTTCTCAGAGGCTAAGATGCCTGGGGAGACTTGGGGGCATAGGGCTAGACCATCTGAGCATTCGAGGCCTCAGTTCCTGACTCCAGCTGAACTTACTCTGCTCTTTGGACTTGAGGCCTTTGAACTAAAATGTGCCCTTGCAAGATTTCCCGGCTTCCTTGTTTGGACTGGACAGGAATGAGAAACACCATTCTTACGGTATTTCAGGACCTTGCCTTCCTGTGCAGTCCCTAAAGGAGGAAGTTCAGAGAGGGGCAAGGGTTCACTTGAGTCCCACCATTTACAGGCCATCCGGCCACCTCTTTGCCCTTATCACGTCTCCCCTGAGAATTTATTCCCTTCACCGACCTGAGCCCCCTTCTCATTGTTTTTCTTATACTAGTCAGAGCCTTTTTTTTTTTTAATTTATTTTTTTTTAAGTCTACCAGAAGGATTTTCTATTCTGGTTTGAAACTTGATCATCTTTTTGTGCAAAAATAATTATCTTGATAAAAACCTGGTGATTATAGCTGCTAACACTGTCTCGTATAATCGCACTTTGCTAGGAGGGTAGAACTTAAATGTTCTCAACAAAAAAAGGGAGTAGATATGTGAGGTGATGAATGTGTTAATGAACTCAACATGGGGAGAGGAATCCACATATATATATCAAATCATTACATTGTATACTTTAAATATTTTATAATTTTGTTTGTCAATTACACTCAATAAAGTTGAGAAAAGGGTGGCTCAAGTGGTAAAGAATTCACCTGCCAATGCAGATACATGCAAGAGACATGAGTTCAATCCCTAGGTTGGGAAGATCCCCTGGAGGAGAAAATGGCAGTCCACTTCCATATTCTTGCCTATAAAGTCCCACGAACAGAGGAGCCTGGCAGGCTACAGTCCATGGGGTCACAAAGAGTCAGACAAGACTTAGTGATTGAGCCTACAAAAAGCTGAAAAAATAAAATATAAAGTAGAAACTTTGGGCATTTGAGTGGATCCTGCTTTCTTGTAATCCTACAAATAGATTACAGCAGGCATTCTTTTCCCAACTTAAAAATGTGCAAAAGAGAGATTCAGATAAGTCACCAGGATCAAGGTCCTACAGCAGTCGCAGGGACTGGAATCTGGGGGTTGGAATTGTGCACCCATTTCCACCTTCCCTCTATCTGACTCAGTCCACAGCCTCTGACTCTCATCTCCCCCTTTGGTAATGGAGACTTTCATCAAGAGCGAGAAAGCCCCAGAGTTACAGGGAGGGTGTCCTAAGGATGGGCTTCAGTACCTACCTAGAGCCTAGGGTGGCTCCTGGGGCCTTTTCTCCATCCCCAGAGCCCAGCACAGGGCCTGAAACAGAGGGATCCTCAGTAAAAGGGTGCTAGCGTGGGTTAACTACTGGTGCTGCAAACTTAGTATGCTTGAGCTTTGAGCACATAAAGCCATAGTGAAGGGAGGATGCGTTAGAGATCCTGGTGTCCACTGGGCATTTTCTACTAATAACAATCCTCATTGTTAGCATTCATTGAGAGTTTACTGTTTGCCAATGACTTGACACAATTTACATGAGTTATTTCAGTACAGTCGTCCCTCTATAACCACAGGGAAATGGTCCCAGGATCCACCATGGATACCAGAATCTATGGAGGCTCGAGCTCCATAGTCAGTAGGTCTTTGGTTATCTGCGTTGCACATTCACAGATTCACCCACCTGGACTGGAAGCATAGTGTACGTGGTCTGTGACTTGTCGGACTCACGAATACAAAGCACAGGCTGTAGAGTGATCCTGTGAAATGTGTACTGTCTATCACAGGTTTACAGATGAGGGAAGCAGAGCTCACAAAAGGGGCTTGCCTAAGTCTATTCAGGCAGTATGCGGAAGCGCGGAGGGCCAGCATTCACACAGGCAGCCAAGTCCAGAGACCACACTCTCAGCCTTGGAGCAGATCCCCTCACAGAGAACCGGTTTCAAGGCCCAGGGGATCCTCAGACAGCAGGAGGCTTCCTTTTGCCTACCCCTGGACTGACACCCTCCTCCCTCAAAATGTCCACTTCCTTCAGCGTTTGGCTCTGTCTTCCATTCCTCTCCCCCTCTTCTTCTCACTTGCTTCTTTAACTTTCTCATTTTTCCCACTTTCCACATTTTGTCTCTTTCTTTGGAAGTTACTTTTTATTGGGGTGTAGTTGCCTTACAACGTTGTGTTTGCTCTCTACTGTGCAGCAGCACGAATCCACATTTTAAAAGATAATCTCTCCCTTTTCTCCCTTTCCCTCTTTTTTGCATCAGGTTTTTTCTCTCACTTCTCCTTTTTCTCTTTTCCTGTGCTTCTCCTCCCCCGCCCCCCACCATCTCTCTCTTTCTCCTGTAGCAGTGTGGCATGCGTGCTCAGGCAATCAGTCGTGTCCAGCTCTTTGTGACCCCACGGACTGTAGCCCACCAGGGCCCTCTGTCCATGGGATTTTCCAGGCGAAAACACTGGAGTCGGCTGCTACACTGGCACAAGCGTAAGTTGTAGGAGAAAACCATCTAGGGGGAGCTCAGGTGTCCCCAGATTTGTCCGTCCTTTCTCCTTCACAGAATGAATCACTCAGCCCAGGAGGTCATCTGTTCCCATTCCTGGGCAGACAGTAGTTCGAGAAGCAGACATTAACCAAATACCACTCTGCAAAGGCACACTGCAACTGGATGAGGTCAGTAAGGCGGCAGGAACTAGCCTGGAAATAATCAGAATGGTTAGCAAAGTCTTCAGGAGGACTGAACTCTGACTCTGACACTGTTGTAGTTGATACTGACGTCTCAGCTTATCCAATACTTACAACCATCCTCTAAGGTGGGTGCTAGTATTTGTCCATTTTACAGATGAGGAAATTGCAGGGTGGGCTTCCCAGGGGGCGCTAGTGGTAAAGGTTCTGCCTGCAATGCAGGAGACACAAGAGATAAGGGTTCAATCCCTGGGTCAGGAAGATCCCTGGAGGAAGCCATGGAAACCCACTCCAGTTTTCTTGCCTTTAGAGTCCCATGGACAGAGGAACCTGGGGCTGCAGTCCACAATTCAGATCCTGATGGTGGGCCTGTGTTCTCAAGTCTTGTGCTATGTCACTGAGAAGTTAAGGCAGGCTTTCTTGAGGAGGTGACAATGAGATGAGATCTAAGGCTAAGCAGAGCTGTGTTTGGGCTGAGGTAGTAAAACGCCATAGACTTGGTGGCTTCTAAACCACAGGAATTTATTTCTTATGGTTCAAGAAGTGGGAAGTCCAAGATCAAAGTGCTAGCAGAAAGTGTCTTCTGAGGGCTTCCTGGTCATAGACAGCAGTCTTCTCTCTGTGTCCTCACATTGCTGAAGGAGCATGATATCTCTCTGGGGTCTCTTTTATAAAGGCATTAATCCCATTCATGAGGGCTCCACCCTCATGACCTAATATCCTTCCAAAGACCCTGCCTCCAAATACTATAATAGTGGGGATGAGGGTATAGCCTATGGAGTTGGAGCAGACACGTTCAGTCTAAAGCAAGCTGGATTATTGAATAATTACCAAACTGTTGCCCTCATGCCCATGTCCATGGCAGACATCACTAATTGATTACAGCACCCCTTTTCTCAGATGGGGACTCTTCAGATTCCTCAGGAAGGTACTCCCAATTGATGGATCAGAATTGGTTCAAGAATTGAAACCTACTTGCCATCCTAGGCTTTGCTAATTTTAAACCACCAGGCAATGTAAAATCACTTTGATTAAGCTTTAATATGTGCCAGTGAGACAGTCAGCATTGATTAGGCACTTGCTGTATACAGCAGTTTGGCTTCCTCAAAATAGCAGTTATTGAGTTACCTGGATTGGCTCTTCATTCTCTGGGAACAAAGTGACAGGGAAGGTAGGGGACCTGGAAGGTCAGTGAGCTTTGAGGGGAGTTATTTGGGGAATGGAAATCGCACCTTGCCTCATACAGAGGCCTCACATGGGATTCACAGCCTGTAAAGAGTTTCATTGTTGGGCAACAAAGGATCCATCCTGGGGTCTCTGAATCCTCTCTGACTCACAGCCAAACAGAAATTATGCTGAGAATGGCCATTGTGTCTGGTCCTAAACATCAGCTTCCAAGCCGAGAATTCAAAACATCTGCTCAAGTGCTGACCTCCACACAACATCCCTCCTCATATTCCCGCCCTGACCAGCTGTGGGTCAGCAGAGCCCGGCTTTCAGCGAAAACCCAGAGCAGAGGGCAATGTGCAATGGTGAAGGGGGGCTCAGCTGCCCAAACAGGCCCCTAGAGTCACTTACGCCTTAGGTGGCTCCTCGGTTTTACTTAAGTACCACCACTGTTTCAGGCACTCACGTTACCTATTGTCTTTTAAAAAATTATACATTAAATGTGGTTAGACTTGTATGAATAGACCAGTATGATATAAGTGATATTTAGTAACCGATAATTACTGCATGTTAGCCATCTGCTATTCCTGAGGTTTTCACCAAACCCTTTCATAAAAGCAAAATGATACTCCGCAGCCAAATTATATAACATTAACGGGATATTTTATATGCGAAATGCTGTATTTCTTTACTTTTCATTCAACTAAAAATGTACACAGTCAGTAGCAAGCCATTTCAGCTGCATATTTATCCAAAACATTTCATAGGCAAAAAAAAGTCAAGTGAGAAAAATAACAGTTCAGCCACATGAGGGCTAGAAAAAACACATTAGAAAAGGGATCCTCATTACAATAATAAACGAGGGTCCAATCAAGGCTGCCACATGCAGGGTGGGTCCATACTGGGCAGGGAGGTTCTGCCCTTGACTTTGAGAGCCTCTGGCACCCTAACTAGCATTCCCAGTCTGGGGCTGCCACAGCTGCCACAGGGCAAGCATCGACATCTCCCGCCACTTTTCAGCCTCACATTCTGGAAAGGTTTTCTTGGGTGTAAGCAGATACTGCTTTCCAGATGTCTGGGCCCCTGTCTCTCCACCCTATAATCCTCACCATCCTGGAAGTGCAGCCAGACAGACAGTGCTCGAGGAGGAGAAATGCAGAGACTTTGCATTCCACAACAGGTCCATGAAAGACACATCTCAACATCTGTGAACCTGAGCTCCAAGTCCCCTGGATGGGGGAGACGCTGGCTGGTGGCATTTGCCAAGTAAGTGCGATGTGTGGAGCCCTGACAGGGATGGAAGGGAAGAGCATGCACCTGGCTCTGGCAGAGGCCATGTCCTGCAGACGGATGAAAGTGTAGTGCTCAGACAGTACTTACCTTCTCTCAGCCTCAGTGTCCTCATCTGTAAAATGGGACTAGAATACATTTGAGGATTAAGTGAGATTATTGTGCCAGGTGCTAAGAGCAGTGTCTGGCCTATATGAGTCACACTTGCCAAATGTTTGCTATTATTATTGTTGCATGTGTGCTCAGTCGTGTCCGACTTAATGTTGTATCAGGTTTATGATATAACTGAGGAAAGAAAATAGAATCAAACGAAACAGCAGGGAATAATTACGGGACTATATGGCAGTGAGTGCAGAACGCTCAAGTACAGACTGAATTTGAGGCATTGAAAGGCTCATGTCGGGGGGAGGTGAGCAGAGGACAAGAAGGGCTGAGTAACGAAGGTGGATTTCACATCAGAACATCTCTGTTTCAGATCCGACAGGATCTGAAGTCATTGCAGTCCCTGGCAAATATATGACGTCTTCTGCAGGCAGATTTATTGCTCAGATCTTAAGCTTCCCCTGTGGGCTCCAGCAATCAGGTCAACAGTGGGGTTTATTTATGGTAACTCGGGCCCAATAGAATAGGCTGTCTTCCAGGGTGGATAATTGAGAAGGGCAGGGACTTCATGGAGGCACTTAACGTCCCTGTGTCAGCAGTTTACTTCTAATTAATCTTCTCTGAATTGCTCTATCCTAGCTTGCAAGAGCTTCCAATATTTACCTCCTGACTTCTTAAAGGGCCAGGGTCTTTTTCATATGAACATTAAAGAACCTCCCAGATAATAGAAAATCTGTTTTTAACACGGTTACTTGGCTATTTCCCTTCTCCCATGCATATCCACACAGACAAGGGAGGAGGAGATGGAAGAGAGACAGGGACAATGGAGGGAAGAGAACATGTCAAGGGAGAGGCTGGGATGGCCAATAGCAAAGCAAGGAAAGCAGTGGACAGCATGCGGTCTTGACTGTTGTCCTGAGAAAGCTGGTGATGGCAGAGCATGACTGCACCCCAGATGAGTGGGGCACAGTGCTGACTGGGCTGTCTCCTACCTCCCACATTTTCATCTGGAGATCTGGCTTCCTTGAGCTGCTGCGTCATCAGACCCATGTCTGTCCATTCATCCAGTCAACTTGTGTTTGCTGATAACTCCTCAACCAAGGTTCAGACTCAGGACCAAAGCAGTGGATCTTCAGAGATCCTTTCCCTTTGTAAAGCAAGAGAAGTGCATGAGGGCCTTATTCTCTGCAACAGACATGCGGCTGAAAATTTCAGTTTAAATACACAGCTAACATGTAACCTTATCATAAATATAGTAGCTATTTAAATGGCCCCTGCTTTTTAGAATGAATAATTCATGTTAGTTTATCTGGTTTGGGCAGTCGGCATATTAGATCTTCATAAAGCAGGATACCTATATGTAGTGTATGTTGTGAAATGGTCAGTTAAAACAGGTGCTAAACAGGCTTGTACCAAAGATTTTAGAGTAAATATCAGAGCGATGTTTTTTCCAAACAGATGGCCTTGCTATTTATTGAGCGTTTACTATGTACCCATCCAATACAGGAAGTCACGGAATACAAAAGAAAACATATTTTGCCTCTGCAGACTTTTGTTTATTCATGTATAGAATGGGGTGTTAGATGAAAAGATGTCTAACACAACTTCTAGCCCTAGACGTTTATGATTCTGTAGTGTGATCTTTGTCCTAAAAGGCCTCAGAATCTTGTGGAATAAAGCACAATACACACCATCTAATGAAATAACAACGTGGCAGTGACTGGAGATCAAGGAGAAGAGAGGCCATGAGGGTTGGGAAAGGTCTAAAAGTCTTTCCTCCAGTTTGTGGGACATGGCAGGGCCTTGTAAGCTGGAGAAAGATTTCCAGGGGACTAGTGGAGGGATGAGTCAAGCTGGAGGGAACAAGCTTGGTGATGGTAGGGAGCCCAGAGGGTACCTGCCTCACAGGATTGTTGGAAGATTAAATGAATTAACACCTAAAGAGTCCACACTGCGCATAATGCCTGGTACACAGTAAACACTGAATGCAAGTCCAAACACAATTGCTAGGGAGTGACCGACATGCTAGGTTATCTTCTGCTTCAACTTCTCGGGTGTAACTAGAAAGAGGAGGGAATCTCAGAGGAGCAGCTGGAGCGGCTTCAGCAGTGGAACCAACATGGTGGCCACCCTGCAGGACAAGCGTCCCGAAGAGATGGAGTAGAGGGTGGGTCTGGCACCAAGATCCATCGCTAGTTGCTTTTGTATGAAAATTCCTCACTAGGCCCAGGTAAACAGAAGCTCTGCAAGTTTTAGAGACACAATTTGGGTTAAATTAGCCTTTGGAATGATCAGGAAAAATTTTACTTTGAAAAATGAGGTTTACACATTTTGGGGTCTGTATTATTTATTATCAACCCAGGCACAAAGCTGTTTATTGAACTGTCTGTGCCCTCGATGCTGTTCCCAAGAGGATCGGTGCATCCAGCAAACACAGTTTCTGAAGATGTCCCCAAGCCAAAATGCTAAGAGGCTTCTTTAAAGAACTTGCCTGGCCTTCTGCGGGGCAGCTCTCATGACATTCTATGACTCTGGATAGATTCCCAGCCAATGATATTCCCAGCCAGTGATTGCTCTTCTTTGAGTTCCAATTAATGTTATTATTAACCACAACTATCATTTATTGAGCTTTTATTGAGCATTTATTGATCTAGGTACATATATAGATTTTAAAATCAGATTATAAAATACCTTACATTGGTCCTAGGAGATAGGTTTATTATTATGTCCATTTTACAGATAAGAAAACTGAGGCCAGAGGGGTTAAGTCATTTACCCGAAGTCACACAGCAGACAAGTAGCAGAGCTGGGACTCTGACTGAGCTCTGTCTGATTCTAATTCTTAATAACTATATGTCCTCCTGCCTCCAAGATGATGAGACAACTATGTATAAGAAGTAAAAAGGGCATGTGAGGCAGACGGATGAGAATTTTAAAAATGGGAGGACTTTCCAGTGCTGCCTTAGAAAAGAGAAAGGAAGATAAGGAGAGCAAACAAAGAACAGAACTGCACTCCTTTGACTCAAGGGCAAGAGGCTGGTGCCACATGCTTGGAAAGATGTACCATGGACAGAGCCCACATCCCACATTTCTAGTATGTAAGAGTCACGTGAAATTGAGAAATGCCTAAACACAGGGTATCCTCAGCTTTCGCTATCTAAGCATCTAGATCCGTCACGGTCTTAGGAGAGAGATAAGACTCCCATCCCAGAAAATCAAGGCCTCAGAGATAGGAGGCAGCTGCCCATGACAGGAACATCATAGGATGAGAAAGCACTGGATATCTGAAAGGAGGACAGCATAGAAAATAAAACCCCCCTACATTACCCATCTACATTTGTTGCATTATCTACAACAAAGTAAAGCAAATTTACAAGCATATTATGGAAACTGTAGGAGAGAGAAATTATAGAAAATTTCTAGTGGACAAGGAAATAGGAAATGGAAATTGGGATCTCCCAGTACAGTGCCAATTATTACTAATTCGCATCATGTAAAATGTTATTGATACTGTCTTTGTCACTATCTTCTTTCTGTTTTATCTTCGTGATTACACAAATATTTGAAAGGCTTCCAGGGGCTCATTTTCAACCTTGTTGCCCCAATCCTGTTTTTCCTATAACATCTCACATCTCTTAAATCCCAATCTTCCTCCTGATCAGAAGTTTTCTTCATGCCTAGAGAGAGCCTACTGCATACATGGTGGGCTCCTGGCAGGCAAAACTGTGCTTTCCTATCTCTGGAATCCCTTCTAGACTAAGCCTGGAATGGGCAACAGCAAGTGCTCAATAAATACCTGCTGTGTGATGAATACGGTTCAGTTTTGCCTTCCCTGGTTGCATGTCGTTCTGAGAGTCATGTTGAAAGGCAACAGGAGAAGCCAGTTGGGTCTCAGTTGCTGCCAACATGGGGCCTTGAGCAAACTCGGTGCGTTGGAGTATGGTGGGACTGGGTTGAGGGGTGCGGGGGTGTGAGTGTGGAGTTCTGTAGGCTGGGGAAGAGCCTACCAGGATTTGCCTGAAATCTCTGCATTTTCCCTGGACAGACCAGTTTGGATGTGGATGGAGGTGGGGGTGGGGGAAGCCTACCATCCAGGACAATGGGAAAAAAAGAACAAGCTTGCATGTCCTGGACTAAGCTGACACCCTGTGAGAAACAAAGATGGCTCAGGGCCTGCCTGGGAACAATTCGCTTGGTATGGACCCCAAAGTTAGAGGGAAACTGAAGAGCAGAACAATTTCCCATTCATGGAGAAAATGAGGAGGCCGAGGATCTTTTCAATGAGTCAGCTGTAGGCAAAGGGATTTATTTACAATATTATTATTTGGTAGCAAAGAACTTACTATGGCCGAATGTAAAAAGTATTTTTTTTGATAAGTTAAAGAGATTAAGAAAAATCGGACGATTTTGACAGAGAATGGTGTGTAAACGAGAGGTGTTATCAGTGAGAATCTGGCACCAGCTCCATTTTGTTATGGTGAAAAATATCAGTATTATTTACTAAGAAGATTAGGGTTGAATTGGAAGAGAGGCTGGTTGTTGTGTGCAGATGGAGATAAGATAAGGATTTTACCTTCTCTGCGGAGCCAAATGCAGCACACAGGCGCTGTTATCTCGGGGCTGGCAAGCAGGGGGATATTAAGATGTACGTTGTAATTACCAGTGGCAGGAGCAAATTTCATAGCGACTATTTTAAACCCTAATAAAATGCCGGCCTTTAATTATACAGCTTTGAAATATTTTTCTCCGTTAATTGCAACGGGGGAAAATAAAATCAACCTCATATTTGAAACTGATTCTCACAGGGAAAGCCCTCGCCTGGCGCTCCAGCTGCCTCTGAGCGCCGCGCTGCGGGGCGGAGGGGCTGCCTCGGTTTTTGAGTTTCCGGGTTCCATCGACCTCCCTCACACACTGCCTGCACCGCCAGCCTTGTGTGGGAGACAATAAAAAGGTGGAAGTCTTTCGGTGTAGAATTAGATCCCCTCCAAGAAGCCACATGTTCTTTCCTTCTGAGAATAAAGTCTGATTTCTAGGAGCTGGAGGCAGACGGGACACAGGAGAGAAGAAACGGTTCAAGCAGGGGCTTCTACGCTGCAGAGGCACCGCCTGCCCGCACCGCCCCCCTGCCCCCGCCCCCCATCACGGGCTCCAGTCTGTGGCGCGTCCCACCCCATCAGCCTCCGCACAGGGCATTTGAAGGCTGCCATCCGTCTTGGTCCACACCTGTACCACCATTACTGACATTTCTCCCCCCAACCCCCACCGGCCACACCACTTGGCATGTGGGATCCTAGTTCCCTACACTGAACGCACAGAGTCTTCACCACTTGACCACCGAGGAAGTCCTATTTACATTTCTGGGTACTGTTTCTGAGGTCCAGGGAGGTCACCCAGGGTCGCCATCATGGACCATCTGACCCCAGAGCACCCTTCCTCATCTCTCAGGAAAAACTCACCTCTCCATCTGTCCTTACCTTTCCCTCAGCTCACCAGCTACATCTGTGACTGTGGACAGTTACCTGAACTCCCTGGCTCCATTGCCTTCAGAGAGCTGCACCTACTCCATGTAGGCACCAGGAAAATTTCAAGACCCCCTCACTGCCCTCAGGTCAACAGGCAACCATCCCAGCTGCCCCTCGGGCCCTCCACTGTCTGGTCTCCATTACCTTTCCTCACTGTCATCCCGAGCCACACAAGCTCATCTTCTTCCTGCCTGGAACCCCTTTGAAGCTTCTCTCCACTTGACTGTTCTTCAAAGCCAAGTTCAAACTGCTCTGCTTCCTGACCGGACCCCAGGCAAGTCCCTCAGCACTCTGGTCATGCCCAGGTCAGACTCTCTTTCTGCCTGGGCCTTCTTTGCATCATTTAGGATGTAAGCTCTCAAGGGCAGACAGTCACACAGACACTGTCTGAGGCTCTAACATGATTTGCTGAGCAAAAATTGTCAGTTACCATTTAGCATACACGTGTTTTGTTTTACCTGGTAGATTGTAAACTTCCTGACAGCAGGAACTATGTGTGGATTCCCTTGGCAATCCCAGCCCTGACTTTCCAGAGGTGCCCTTGATGAGAAAGGGGCTCCTTTTATATCTGGGTCCCATGGGACGGAAAAACCTGTGGGCAAGAGGCCAAGAGATGGCACCACATAACTCGCTGGTGTCACCTTGTATTTACATGACCCTAATCTCCTCCCATGTGAAATGAGGCCAGTAACACCCACCCTCTAGAGCGTGGGTTTTGTGATCCAAGCATTATCAGAGATGAGATGGGCAGGAAGCACACAAACATGGCATGTTGGTAGATAACACCTTCTCCCAGGCATTTTGTTGGCTGGCCCCAAAACAAAAAGGAAATCTCTTATCCTCCCGCATTGACCCCATATCCTGTGGCTAGGTAAGGGGAATCCAACCCAAGGGAACCATAGCATGAGCTCTGGAAGGATTGGGAGGGTCCTCCCAGAGTGTTCCCTGGGGCTAGGCAGAGAGAGTAGGGTGCAGAGGGTCTTTCCCCAGAGAAAAGAGTCAGCCCAGTGGGATTCTCAGCTATTTGGACCAGTTCTCATCCAGGGCGAGAGATGGGAGCAGGCCCCTCCATTCAAGAAAGGCACCAACCTCACAACAAAGGGCGGCTTTATAAAAACCACCAGCAGGACCCCTTAGTATGCTTCTTTGCTGCCAAACTACCCTTCTTAGGAGAGTTGCCTTCAGGTAGAAAGCACAGACAATCTGATGTACTGTGGTCTTAAGGTCTCTCTCTGTTTAGAGCTGGGCATAAAAGGAATCTTCATAAAACTCCTGCTTCTCCACTAAGTTACACTTTACCTTCTCAGAGTTCATCTATTTAATTTTTTATGGAACCTCTCTGTACCTCGTAGATCCAAACTTCCCATCAAATAGTTAGTGGTCTGAAAACAGATACTTAAATATACTAGGAACCCCTTCCTCCAAGAAGGTTTTGGGAAGACGTTCCATAAAAGGGTAGAATTCTTTGATCCACAACGGTTCTTACCATCAGTATGAATATTTATCTAGTACTGACTAAATATGCGAAGAGCCAACCCATTAGGAAAACACCCTGATGCTAGGAAAGAAGGCAGGAGGAGAAGGGGACAACAGAGGATGAGATGGTTGGACGACATCACCAACTAAATGGATGCGTTTGAGCAAGCTCCAGGAGATGATGAAGGACACGGAAGCCTGGCGTACTGCAGTCCACAGGGCTGCAGAGTCAGACATGACTGGCAAGCTGAATGATGACAATGACTAAAATATGCCTACTTGTAGACTTCAGTTTTTATTATTGATAATAACAGCTAACATCAATGGAATTTTTTTTTTCCTATGCAAGACACTGGGCTAGAGAGTTTTACATATGGCTTCATTGAATTCTTATAAAATCCCCTGAGGGGGGGTGCTATTATTATCCCCATTTTATTGAGGAGAAAACAGAGGTTTAGAGAAAAAATTGATAGCTGAATGTTGAATCCAGTCTCCTTCTGAAGCTGTGGTGCTTCCCACGATGTTGCACAGCTTCACATGGGGCCAGGCTGCGCTAACTAAGCGTGTGTCCACCATAAGGAGTATTTGATTACGGATATTTAGTGCACGTTCGTATGTGTGTGGGTGTGTTTGCAGCAGTCCCATGCTGTTCCCAGCCCTCTCAACAGCAATGACCAGGGCTTTGTGATTCTCTAGCTCCAGGAGGTCAGAGCCCACTCTGCCACTGTGCCTGGGTGAATAGCAGGAGCCCGCCGGCACATGCTCTGGGTCACAGAGTTCAGAGATTGAATCCCAAGCGGGTGTCTGTCCCGGCTGACGGCAGTTGGCCCTGGGGTTGCAGCCTTTGTGGGTGCTGGTTGGTTCTGGGGCTCTCACTATTCCAGAAATGATTAAGACTCTGATACTATCTTGATAGCTTTAGGAGACACCCCTCCGTGGATTGGGATGCTACTGGTTGATATAAAATGATATATTTTTTTCAATCTATTTCGTGGTGGCAGTAATCAGACGAGGAAAGGTCTTTGCCTTCTACAGGAGCTTTATGCTGTTTAGAAAGAAAAAAAGGAAATAATCACTGAAAAGGATGAAGAAAATTTTTCAGAGGATCTACTACATCAGTAACTGGGAGCTTAGAAAATGAAACACTTTCTAAATTTCCAATATTGAACAATTGGCTTTCCCTCCCTCCTGAACAGTAACAATTATCTCTCCCTCTTCCAAATGTCAGGCAGCCCAAGGGAAGTACAGTGACAGAGAACACAGCCAGGGGAAGGGCTGAAAATATTACAGTGTTTCTCTGATTTTTCACCCAGAAGCAGATCTCTGTATTGTTTTCCTTGAGCAGTTTTCCTTTTTTTTTTTTGCAGCCTGCCCCAGAGGGATAGAACACATGATTTTAAGCCATAGACAAAAACTAATGTTTAGATTGTGTTGTGGCTTTGTTTTCCCCACATTTGCAAATTTCTTAAGTTGTTCTGTCCCTGGCTAGAGCACACTAAGAGCAAACTTGCTACTTCCAGGGCCTTCTTCCATACCAATTTTGCCTTCCCTAGGTTGCATGCAAGCCAAGGCCACCAGTAATAGTAATATTTTAAGACATCTCGCCAAGATTTTTTTAAGAAACTCTGATTTTGCAACAAACGTAGATTTTAACAAAGTCAGAGCCACTCATTTGCCAGTGCCAGTCTATGGTCTGATATAAATGACCAGCCAGTAGCTAGTAGATAGTAACTAGAAGAGTCTAAGACTTTGAGGGGATTTGGTGACAGGGAAACTGATCAGAGAACTAAGCTTGAGCATTTACTATAAATCCTTGTGGAACATTATTATTATTATTTTTATCAAAGTTATACAGGTACATAGTTTCAAGGTAAAAAAATGCAACTCTATAAGGCTCATTCCCAACTCTTTTTTCACAGTCCCCAGAGATCACAATTTCAAATCTAGCACCTTCTTCTATTATTTAGTTCCATTTATCTAAATGACATGCTTATGCTATAATTTCTGCACTTTCCAATCTTAGACCCTGTCTACTAACTTTCTACTAAGGAAGATCTCTTCCACTTCCCACCGACCCCATTCACACTTCCTCCCTCCCCACCAACATTTTATCTGCCCCTCAAGATCACAAGATAGTTATATCATAATTTTTGAAATGGTTAATGTTTGGCATTTAATTACCGTGACTATGAAAATAATAATTTACTGCAGAGCTATATGTATTCTAGGTTCTATTTCCTTTCTTATACTTTCCTTGTGTTTGGTAGAGTCAATAATTCTCTTTTCTTTAGTGTACTATATACTTATTAATTCATCCTTGAATGTTATAAATCTCTCAATGCATTTAAAATATTAGGAATTGTACCAATCTTATTTTTTCTGTAGAGATTTCCATTTCATAACTGACTGTCCTGCTTCAGTCTGAACTGGCTGTTTCCTGGGCTACTGTGAAGTTACTGTCTTAGGGTCTTTCTTATGATTATATTCTTGATTCCCTAAGCTTTGCCCTTGTATTAGACTCCGTTTCTGGTGTCCAATGTCTTCCTCTTTCTTGATTTACTCCTTCAGGTACTTCATGGTAAAAAGACATGAAGGACAAGTGGGAGGTGACTTTTCTGAGCTCGTATGTTAATGAAAATGTCATTGTCTTGCACTTATGCTTGATTGATAGCTTGCCTAGGTATAGAACTCCAGGATGGAAATAATTTCCCTTCTACTTTAAACAAAATTTTATTTATTTCTAAAAAAAATTGTTTTTGGCCACAGCATGCAGCTTGTGGGAACTTCATTCCTCAACCAGGGATTGAACCTGGGACCAACACAGTGAAAGTGCCAAGTCCTAAAAACTGGAATACTAAGGAAATCCCCCCTTCTGCTTTTAAAAACATTTCTCTGGGTTGCAAACTGATTCCAAAAATATTAAACCAGCAAAATGATATGATGATCATAGTGGAACCTACTCATAGAGTTTAAGAACTGTAGAAAGTTAAAGGGTAGGCAATCACCCATTAGCAAGTGTATATTGATCATGTTAATAGGAGTGATAACATAAGTTTATCTTCTTCAGACTCCCTTTCCTGACCTTCAGTGTCTCTCGCACTCCCCTGCTTATTGAACCAAGTTAAGTCTTCTCTAAACAGCCTTCCAAACTCCTACCTACCTCCTGCCTTCCTATCATGCCTGCTCTAGTCCAGGTAAGCTATTCTTATTATCGCTTGTTCACTTTTCTTCTTCACCAACCAGCAATTCTCCTCCCTGAACATTTCCCTGGATGTTCCCTGAACATTTCCCTTTAAAAACAAATGTTACACAATTTCAAGGCCTATTTCAAAGCCCGTCTTCTCCATGAGATCTGGTTACACTGATGGCCAAATACTATGGACTCATCAACTTTCTCTCCGTTCATTCTCTTTGCAGTTGGAGAGATTAGAAAGATGAAAATTAGGTTTCTGAATTTTTCTTGTAGCTAGGGTTCGGGATTTGAATTAGGTTCTGCCTAAGTAGATACATTCAGGATTTGGAGTTGAATCGAATTGAATGGGCATTTGAAATTAGATTATTCACCATAGTATCTGCAGAAGAAGAAAATGAATGAGGCCAAAAGTAGAAAATAATTTCCCTCCAAGCTGATGCACATGGGATCAGTGTGTCACCCTTGAGACTGACTATTTGGATGAACCAGGATTTTCCTAATCTTCATTCATTAGCCATTTAATGCATGTTTGCTGAATGAAGAAAGATTTAATGATCATTAGAAATCTGCTAGAGATTTCAAGGACTGAGGTACTCATTAACCCCATCCCCAAAGAAAAAGAAATAGAAACAGAAAATAGAAATAGAACATATTTCAGTAAATAGATCTTACCCTAGGGAGTTCAGAATCATCACCTATAGCAGCGGCCAAGGGGTCGATGGGAGAGGATGGATGGTTAATCAACTTTGAACATCCCATATACAGAATCCCCTGGGCAGTTCTTCCTGTTTGGAGGAATTTTTGTTTTGCAACTTTTGGAAGCAAGTTTTTCTGCCCCCAAAATCCCCTTACCTCATCTGGTGTCCAATTCACTTCCCACTTACAAGTGTCACGGGAATATCACTCTGTAACTACAACACGTGTGTCATCTTCCAAACTGAGTTCTGTGAAGCCTCTCATTGTTCTTCAGGGAACTCAGGCATATCTTCCATTCTGTCACTTCTGACACAGAGAAGAAAAGGAGGACTCTGATGAGAGCAACTGACAAAGCAAGGATAACATGTTCCCAAGTCGGACAGACCAATCTTACAGCTATTCACAAGGATGTCTATGAAAAATGGCATAAATTTAAATACCATCTATCTGTAATGAGGCCACAAACACAATCAAATACACAAGTAAATGTTTCAAAACTACATGCAGCTATTAGTGAAATGACCGTTGACTAATTGTACTCATCAAGAATCATGGGGACCCAAAGGGACAGAGGAAAGAAGGGGAACCAGAAGCAGAGGTAATAACTAAGTTACATTAAAATGTACAAACATGGGCCTTCCTGGTGGTCCAGTGGTTAAGAATCCACTTTCAAATGCAGGGAACATAGGTTCGACCTCTGATTGGGAAACTAAGAGCCCACACACCACAGGGCAACCAAGTCTGGGTGCTGCAACTACCGAGCGCACGTGCTCTGGAGCCAAGGCTCCAGGACCGCAGAAGCCCGAGCACCACAGTGGAGGATCCCACGTGACGCAAGGAAGGTCCTGTGTGCAGCCACTAAGACCCGACACGGCCAAATAAGCAAATGACTCTAAAAATGTACAAACATGATTGAGCATCTATTGTGTGCTGTTTTCTAGCATATTATCTCATGTATTTCATATTTTGTAAGTTATGTATTACTAACCTCATTTTGCAAAGGAGGAAACTTAAGTCAGAGGAGTTAAGTAACTTGGCTAAGGCCACACTGTTGGTGTCTGAGCTAGATTTGGATCCAAGCCACTTGATTTCAAGTCATGGGATCACTTTCAGTCTTGGTTTTATAGGTTATATAGGTCCCAGACCTATAGTTGGAGAAGGCGATGGCACCCCACTCCAGCACTCTTGCCTAGAGAATCCCATGGATGGAGGAGCCTGGAAGGCTGCAGAAGAGTCGGTCTCGAAGAGTCGGACATGACTGAGCGACTTCACTTTCACTTTTCACTTTCATGCATTGGAGAAGGAAATGGCAACCCACTCCAGTGTTCTGGCCTTCAGAATCCCAGGGACGGGGGAGCCTGGTGGGGTGCTGTCTCTGGGGTCGCACAGAGTCGGGCACGACTGAAGCGACTTAGTAGCAGCAGCAGCAGCAGACCTATAGTTATGTAGGTCCCAGAATACAAACAAATGGTGAGGA
Source organism: Capra hircus (assembly GCF_001704415.2). Taxonomy (NCBI): domain Eukaryota; kingdom Metazoa; phylum Chordata; class Mammalia; order Artiodactyla; family Bovidae; genus Capra; species Capra hircus. Next base: position 26,922,968 of record NC_030818.1, on the reverse strand, counting down.
CCAAGGAAGGAGTTAGAGACAGAAGGTGCGTTAATGGTTTTAGGATGAATGCTGAGGGGAAGGGTGAGTAAATAAGAGTTGTTTTTCCTGGGAAACGGAGTATCTTATGACTGGTCAACTCTTTACTACAGAGACCCAGATGAGATTTAGGGAAGCAGAAGCTCCAGGAAGAGTTATATGAATTCCTCAGGAGACATTTGACCCTGGAAAAAGATTCTTTCAGTCTGGAGCAGATCAGGGAGTCTTCCAGAAACTTGGAGGCAGAAAAGGGCATGAGTTCCTTTACCTCAGCTCACCTTGAGTATCTCCACCATACTACACTGGTTTTCTCTGGACAGAATAGTTTGAAACCCAGTATGGCACTGCAAGCTTTGAATCAAGTGTCTCATTAAGATTTCTGCCATGTACTCATATATTCCTTCACACAGTTGGTGAGTATTTATTACGTTCCAATTAAATACTCAGCTCTGTTCTTAGTCTCATACCTCATCAAAGAAAAGAGGCTACTTGCTCTCTACCTCAAGAAGCTTATCATCTTAGAGAAAAGACTAGATACACACAAGTCAGTTAAGGAACAGTCCAAATCAGGAATAATCAAGTGCCCAAAATAATACTATGGCCTATACAAAAATAAGACCGGGAGCTGACTGTGGCTCAGATCATGAACTCCTTATAGTCAAATTCAGACTTAAGTTGAAGAAAGTAGGGAAAACCACTAGACCATTCAGGTATGACCTAAATTAAATCCCTTACAATTATACAGTGGAAATGACAAATAGATTCAAGGGATTAGATCTGATAGACAGAGTGCCTGAAGAACTATGGACAAAGGTTCCTGACATTGTACAGGAGGCAGGGATCAAGACCATCCCCAAGGAAAAGAAATGCAAAAAGACAAAATGGCTGTCTGAGGAGGCCTTACAAATACCTGTGAATAGAAGAGAAGTGAAAGGCAAAGGAGAAAAGGAAAGATATATCCATTTGAATGCAGAGTTCCAAAGAATAGCAAGGAGAGATAAGAAAGCCTTCCTCAGTGATCAGTGCAAAGAAATAGAGGAAAACAATAGAATGGGAAAGACTAGAGATTTCTCCAAGAAAATTAGAGATACCAAGGAAACATTTCATGCGAAGATGGGCACAATAAAGGACAGAAATGGTATGGACCTAAAAGAAGCAGAAGATATTAAGAGGTGGCAAGAACACACAGAACTATACAAAAAAGATCTTCATGACCCAGATAACCACAATGGTGTGATCACTCACCTAGAGCCAGACATCCTGGAATGTAAAGTCAAGTGGGCCTTAGGAAGCATCACTTTGAACAAAGCCAGTGGAGGTGATGGAATTCCAGTTGAGTTATTTCAAATCCTAAAATAAGATGCTGTGAAAGTGTTGCACTCAATATGCCAGCAAATTTGGAAAACTCAGCAGTGGCCACAGGACTGGAAAAGGTCAATTTTCATTCCAAAAGAAAGGCAATGCCAAAGAATGTTCAAACTACCACACAATTGCACTCATCTCACACTCTAGCAAAATAATGCTCAAAATTCTCCAAGCCAGATTTCAACAGTACATGAACCACGAACTTCCAGTTGTTCAAGCTGGACTTAGAAAAGACAGAGGAACCAGAGATCAAATTGCCAATATTCACTGGATCACAGAAAAAGCAAGAGAGTTCCAGAAAAATATCTACTTTTGCTTTATTGACTATGCCAAAGACTTTGACTGTGTGGATCAGAACAAACTGTGGAAAATTCTTAAAGAGATGGGAATACCAGACCACTTGACCTGCCTCCTGAGAAATCTGTATGCAGGTCAAGAAGCAACAGTTAGAACTGGACATGGAACAACAGACTGGTTCCAAATCAGGAAAGGAGTATGTATATTGTCACCCTGCTTATTTAACTTCTATGCAGAGTACATCATGCAAAATGCTGGGCTGGATGATGCACAAGCTGGAATCAAAATTGCCAGGAGAAATGTCAACTACCTCAGCTATGCAGATGACACCACCCTTATGGCAGAAAGCGAAGAACTAAAGAGCCTCTTGATGAAAGTGAAAGAAGAGAGTGAAAAAGTTGGCTTAAAACTCAACATTCAGAAAACAAAGATCTGGCATCCTGTCCCATCATTTCATGGCAAATAGATGGGAAAACAATGGAAACAGTGACAGACTTTATTTTGGGGGCTCCAAAATCACTGCAGATGGTGACTGCAGCCATGAAATGAAAAGACACTTGCTCCTTGGAAGAAAAGCTATGACCAACCTAGACAGCATATTAAAAAGCAGAGACATTACTTTGCCAACAAAGGTCCATCTAGTCAAAGCTATGGTCTTTCCAGGAGTCATGTATGAATATGAGAGTTGGACTATAAAGAAAGCTGAGCATGGAAGAATGGATGCTTTTGAACTGTGGTGTTGGAGAAGACTCTTGAGAGTCCCTTGGACTGCAAGGAGATCTAACCAGTCCATCCTAAAGGAAACCAGTCCTGAATATTTATTGGAAGGACTGATGCTGAAGCTGAAACTCCAATCCTTTGGCCACCTGATGCGAAGAACTGACTCATTGGAAAAGACCCTGATGCTGGGAAAGATTGAAGGTGCAAGGAGAAGGGGATGACAGAGGATGAGATGGTTGGATGGCATCACCAACTCTATGGACATGAGTCTGAGTAAGTTCTGGGAGTTGGTGATGGACAGGGAAGCCTGGCATGTTGCAGTCCATAGGGTTGCAAAGAGTCAGACAGGACTGAGCAACTGAACTGAACTAATACAAATACTATCTTGTATCTACTTCTTTATATTTTTGTTATGTGGAAGGTTTTTTTTTTTTTTTTTTTTTTTTTTTTTTGTCACATCCCATATACTACCACAACACAGCAAGTGGGATGTTAATTTTCTGACCAGGGATTGAAACTGCACCCCCTACAGTGAAGTGTTGATTCTGAACCATGGGACTGCCTATGCTATATTTATTTTTAAAGCAAATGGAATGGTTTAAGTGGCAAGTTTTATGTCATATATATACACATTTTTTAAAAACACACACGCCACATACATACACAGCAAAGGGAAACTTAAGTCTTCTGTGGAATCAAGACAGAAATTCTTAGTAAAGACCAAACTGGAGTCATTGGTTGTCCTAAAACCATCATGGACAATGGTTACCTTAATTTGGAGACCCCAACTCATATCATATCTAACATATTAAAATTCACGCACACTCATACTAAATATATGTGTGCTTTCCCCACATGAAACATTTTTCACAAAATGTTTCTTATAAAATTTAGCTTTTAAAATTACTTGGCTAAGAGTGACTCATTTAACTCATAATTGACAACCATTTTCTGGCAAGATGACATCTACTCAGAAATTTGGGGAAAGGGTAAAATCTAACTTACAGATTTTTTTCAAATATTTTCAAATAAGATATTTTTTATGAATAGTAAATTTAACAATGACAAATAACAAAAATAAGACATATTGAAGATATTTACTTTAGCAATAATAATTTTGATTTTCAGGTTTTCTTTCAGAATCAGGAGCCAATAAATACTTTACATATGATTGTTGAGAAGAAACATGTGGACTCCAGGACTGTATTCAAGTGCCCATGGATGAAAATATACAAGCAACTCCTGCAGCTCAATTCCAGAAAAATAAACGACCCAGTCAAAAAATGGGCCAAAGAACTAAATAAACATTTCTCCAAAGAAGAGATACGGATGGCTAACAAACACATGAAAAGATGCTCAACATCACTCATTATTAGAGAAATGCAGATCAAGACCACAATGAGGTACCATTTCACACCAGTCAGAATGGCTGTGATCCAAAAGTCTACAAGCAATAAATGCTGGAGAGGGTGTGGAGAAAAGGGAACCCTCCTACACTGTAGGTGGGAATGCAAACTAGTACAGCCACTTTGGAGAACAGTGTGGAGATTCCTTAAAAAATTGCAAATAGAACTACCTTATGACCCAGCAATCCCACTGCTGGGCATACACACCAAGGAAACCAGAATAGAAAGAGACACATGTACCCCAATGTTCATCGCAGCACTGTTTATAATAGCCAGGACATGGAAACAACCTAGATGTCCATCAGCAGATGAATGGATAAGAAAGCTGTGGTACATATACACAATGGAGTATTACTCAGCCATTAAAAAGAATACATTTGAATCAGTTCTAATGAGATGGATGAAACTGGAGCCGATTATACAGAGTGAAATAGGCCAGAAAGAAAAACACCAATACAGTATACTAACACATATATATGGAGTTTAGAAAGATGGTAATGATGACCCTGTATGCAAGACAGCAAAAGAGACACAGATGTGTATAGCGGACTTTTGGACTCTGTGGGAGAGGTAGAGGGTGGGATGATTTGGGAGAATGGCATTGAAACATGTATACTATCATGTAAGAAACGAATCGCCAGTCTATGTTCGATGCAGGATGCAGGATGCTTGGGGCTGGTGCACGGGGATTATCCGGAGGGATGATGTGGGGTGGGAGGTGGGAGGGGGGTTCATGTTTGGGAGCTCATGTACACCCGTGGTGGATTCATGTCAATGTATGCCAAAACCAATACAGTATTGTAAAGTAAAATAAAGTAAAAATAAAAATTTAAATTAAAAAAAAGAAAATATACCATAAATATTTAGTGTGTCATTAAAAATCTTAATTACTAGATACAAAAAAAAATGAGCTGGATTTGATATAGAGAAAAGAAATAGGAGAAATGTTCCAATAAATATACATGTATATAAATGTATATAATATGAAATGAACACTTCCTCTGCTCACTCTTTTTTCCCTCCGCTGAGAATCCACAAAATGTGAACACCACAGAAAGTATAAAGGGTACTGATTTTCACCAGATTGGCCCTTCATCTTATCTTCTTGGAATTACTTAGGAGTGGTGAAGCTCCGAGGCAAGGGGATGAACTTGGTGGCCGTAAGGGCCCCTGTAAAGACTGAGTGCTCATAAAAAAGGGAGGGGCCAACATGGAAGGACATAACACACATTGCTTGGTCATCACAGACCGCCTATAATTTCTGGCAAAATGACGGGGGGCCCCTTCCCCCACACTTGTCCTTCAACTCCCCACCAGTGTTAGTCCCTGTAAATCAAAAAGTTTCTTCTAAACACTAAATTTTAGACGTACCTTAATAGCACTCGCCAGCTAAAATATTTTATATTTAGAATATCTTACATTTCCAGCTTGGAATTATGTCCGAAATGAATGCCTCTGCACATCTTCAGGAAGGCGCAGGGCTGTATGACCAGTTGTCTACAATGCTTTCCATTTACCATAGGCAGGGACACAGAAAGAGGGAGAAATTGGGTGAGGTCTCGAAGCTCAAGGCTACTGTTTGCATTTGCTGGCCAGAAGTTGGAGAGTGTGAGCTGATAGAGAAAAGAAATATGGGGCACAGTTCTACCCCGAGGGGGCTGCATTTCATTGGGGAGACACCTGCAAGGATTGAATACAGCCACCAAGAGGTAAATAAGGCAGTTCTGGGTTGTGAACAGCCCCAGCAATTCAGAGTGGAGAAGGACTGAGCCCCCATGGAAATGATGGTCATGAACCAGGCAGGCTTTGCCCCTTTGCAGGCATGCTTAAGGCTGATTATCCATCCTGTTGAATCTCTCAGCTTTTCCAAGTCTCTATATCGTTGTGGACTCTCTCTCCTCCCTCCCAGAAATACTGGCAAGCTTCTTTAGTCATTTGTGTTTCTTTACGTTATCAAGGCTAGAGGTATATCTTCTCTGATAGATAATGGCCCTCAGTTAAGACTAGCAAAAGCTATTTTTCTTGATGTATTAGCGCCCTATTTTAGAATAATCCTATTCCCTTGATTCTTTAGTATTTACAATTTTTGTAAGTACCGATTATATTTTCTAAGTCAAAGTGGGGTAAAATTAGTGCATTGTATCCTGTCGTTGCCGCTTTCTGGAGCAGTCAGTCTTACATATTTGAACAATACCACCCCAGTGTAATTTTAAAAGGTAAGAGCTCGATTCTTTAAAAAACACTTAGACGGGCAGTGTGAGCTCTGAGGAACCTCACATTAGGAGTGTTTTACATATATCACACAAAAGGAAAATGCGTTTGGAGGGGATCTGGGCTCATCCGAGTGTAGAGCCGGACTGGCTGAATGGTAGCAAATGGGCCCGTTTCTGCCAGCTGCACACTGTCAGCCAGCGACACTCGACGCTGTCTTCCATTAATGAGCTTGTGGTCTGGGGAGTGACTGGGCGGGGGCATGTAAGAAGTCAGGGCCACACAGATGCCGTGACCCTCCTCAGTGTTTACCAGCCAATCAAGGCTATGCATTTACCTTGCAGTCCCTGTCTGTTTTGCAGCAGCTCTGTAATGAATTTGATATGTATCCAGCTAGTGTTTTTGTATTCTTTAAATGTATGTTTTTGTTGGCCTTATTAAGGATTATTTCCCTTAAGTTTTTTTTATCAGAAAGTGGGCGTTGCAGTTATCAAACTCAGAACTGAGGATTGGCTGAATAGAGGTAGTAGGATAGAGGAAGCTGGGACCCTAGGGTTGGGTTCATCAAGTGTTCCCCATTGCTCTTTGGGACATAGGCCACATGCCTATTGAGGCTGTAGCGTTAGGAAGAAATTCAGAATCTTGGTGTGTTAGCTACTTCTTACTGCTTTTGGTAAAGTCCTACCAGAATTAGATGGTTAAAGGCAGTCCCACAGCACAGAAAAGATGGAGATGGAACAATAGGAATGTCTACTTGCTTCCTGCCTCTCCCATCCTCTTCTGGCAAACTGGGGTTTTGCACTCAAGACAGATAGGGTTGGAGGACTTCCCACATGGTTCAGGGGCTAAGACTGTGCTCCCAATACAGGGGGTCCAGGTTCGATCCCTGGTCAAGGAACTAGATTCCACATGTCACAAATAAGAGTTCAGATGCTGCAACTAAATATCCTGCATGAAGCAACAAGGATAGGCAATCCCATGTGCTGCAACTAAGACCCAGGGCAGCCAAATAAATAAATATTTTTTAAAAGGAAGATGGATAGAATTGCGTAAGACAGAGGCCAATAGATTGAAGGTCAAGAATTGGACATGGCTAGAAGGCAAAGAATCAAAGATTGTAGCTCATGGAACTCACTGGAAACAAACAGATAGGAAACCTGGCAAGGAACCTGCATTACCAAAAAAACCACCAAGGCCACTGACAGCAACCTGGGACTGATTGGTGTGTCTCCACAGTCATCTCCTAACTCCCAACCTAACGCTGAAAGTATGTGTCCTTAAAGCTGCAAAGCCGCAATAAAGAGCTATTTCCTCTGATGCCCACCTTATATGGCCATAAAGACAAAGAGCAAGGAGATTCTCCAAGAGAGAAGATTTCAGATAAGCAGACAGAACATCTCACAACATTCTCAGCACAAGGAGTCCAGAAGACTACCATGTGTGCCATGGGCCTTGTTATCAACGTGGATCAGTGGTAAAGAATCCGCCTGCCAATACAGGGAACACGGGAGCCGTGGGTTCTATCCCTGGATTTAGAAGGTTCCCCTGGAAGAGGAAATGGCAACCCACTCCAGCATTCTTGCCTGGAGAATCTTGGACTGGAGTTTGGCAGGCTACAGTCTATGAGGTTGCAAAAAGCTGGACACAACTGAGCATGTGTGGGTAACTTTTTCCCATTTCCCAAAGTTTTTTTTTTTTTTTTTATGGTATTGTGGGTGTTTGGGGGATGTGGGTGTTTGGGAGGAGAGTGAAAAAGTTGGCTGAAAACTCAACATTCAGAAAACTAAGATCATGTCATCCGGTCCTATCACTTCATGGCAAATAGATGAGGAAACAACGGAAACAGTGACAGACTATTTTGGGGGGGCTCCAAAATGACTGAAGATGGTAACTGCAGCCATGAAATTAAAAGACTCTTGCTCCTTGGAAGAAACGTTATGACCAATCTAGACAGCATATTAGAAAGGAGAGACGTTACTTTGCCAACAAAGGTCTGTCTGGTTTTTCCCCAGCAGTCATATATGGATATGACATTTGGACTATAAAGAAAGCTTTATAGTCTTTCTTTATAAAGAAAGCGCTATATTCATAGTGCTGAAGAATTGATTCTTTTGAACTGTGGTGTTGGAGAAGACTCTTGAGAGTCCCTTGGACTGCAAAGAGATCCAACCAGTCCATCCTAAAGGAGATCAGTCCTGGGTGTTCATTGGAAGGACTGATGTTGAAGCTGAAACTCCCAATACTTTGGCCATCTGATGCAAAGAACTGACTCATTGGAAAAGACCCTGATGCTGGGAAAGATTGAAGGTGGGAGAAGAAGGGGACAACAGAGGATGAGATGGTTGGATGGCATCACCGACTCAATGGACATGAGTTTGAGTAAACTCCAGGAGTTAGCGATGGACAGAGAGGCCTGGTGTGCTGCAGTCCATGGGGTTGCAAAGAGTTGGACACGACTGAGTGGCTGAACTGAACTGGGGGATGGATAACACATTTTAGTCCTTTGTCATTGCGCCATAGTCAGATGCTGCCACCTCCCTTCCCCAGTGGATACTGGGAGATGGTGCCTGTTTCCACCATATCAGGACTTGATTGACAAGATTTTACGTCTACACAGATCCTGGACCTGGATCAGAATGCTGTAACTGAATGAGACTTTGGTTCATTCCTTTCCTGTGTTGAGTGGATGAATGCATTTTGTGGGTATGAACATTTTTTATACTGAATGCATGGGTAGGCAAAGGGATAGACTGCAGTAAATACCATCTCTCACTCTGAAAAACTAGTCAATGGGTAGATAGCATTCATTTTCATCTTCTTCCAGAATAACTTCTTGTACTGCTGAGGCTGAAAAGTTAGAAGTTAAATTTCTAAAACTCTCTTGCAGTTAGGATTCTGGATGAATATTAGGTTCTAATAATCATATGCATTTAACGCAACATTTAGAAGCTACTGTGGCACAGCTCACATTCCAGTTGTTTGGGGCTATTTTCTGCTGGCAAACAAGGTTGTGGAGATGGCCCAGTATCCATTGTGTGTGTGGGTTGTGAGAGGAGAGGGAGGTATTGAAAGGTATTTGCAAAGGTAGTGACAGCTGAACTATGTCTAATGTCTAGGCAGTCATGACTATGGCAGTGACTGTTAGTCATGACTAATCCAGTACAAGATTCCTGATTCCTGAATCACAGTTACGGCAGTGTGCCCTTGAACTCAGTATATCCCTGATGGGCTCCCAGTGCCCTGTTCTCCTTTTTGAGCTAGAGGTAGTAGCAACTAGACTGTGATGTTCTAGAAATCTTCTTAGAAGCTCAGGCCATGCCTTGTTCTCCAACCCTCTAGATATTTCATAAACATCTAATTCTCTGTGTCAAATATCTAGAATGGATTTTATCTTTTAAATCCTGGCATTAATTTTTTTTTAAATGCATTTGATGCAACATTTAGAGGCTACTGTAAGGCGATGGTACCCCACTCCAGTACTCTTGCCTGGACAATCCCGTGGATGGAGGAGCTTGGTAGGCTGCAGTCCATGGGGTCGCTAAGAGCCAGACACACTGAGCAACTTCACTTTGACTTTTCACTTTCATGCATTGGAGAAGGAAATGGCAACCCACTCCAGTGTTCTTGCCTGGAGAATCCCAGGGACGGGGGAGCCGGTGGGCTGCCGTCTATGGGGTCGCACAGAGTCAGACACGACTGAAGTGACTTAGCAGCAGCAGCAGCAGCAGCAGCGGCACAGCCCTAATATCCATCTAGGATCCTAATTGCAAGGAGTTCAAGAAATTTAACTTGCAACTTTCCAGCCTCAGCAATACAGAAAGTTGTTCTGGAAGAAGAAGAGAACGAATACTGTCTACCAAGTGACTAATGGATTTTGGTTTTTTAATCCTGCACATCAAACTTTCCCCCTTCTTCTACCCACAGAGCCTTCTACCCATGTTGTCCTGCTGTTTACCTCCCTGACCTACATTTCTTAACGACCCATTTTCCTGGTTGTAACCGGTTTGGGAAAGAACACTGATACAATTCTGGACAAGGGAGATGTTCAGATGGGAAGTCTACCGAGCGGTCTGCATAGCGGATCTTTGCTTTAGAATAGAGCTACTGAAGACAGAAGTGATCCTTCTCTTTCGCTGGAGGCCATTGTGTCTACACGTGGTGCCTCAGACTGTGGCAGCCATACAGTGCTCAAGAGAGGAGTTAGGCTGAGGACAACACCTGTAAAGTTGCTATATGAAAAGACAGATAAACTCAAGTCCTCATGACATATTTAAACTGCTGAATTAAATACTTGGGAAATGCCCTTTCTCTAGACTTCTTGTTTCATTGAGATAATAAATCTCATCATCATGGAAGCCACTTTGACCTGGGGTTTCTGTACTTTCATTCAAAAACTCCTAACTTGACAGGGTATTCATAAATAACTATATGTTTTATTACATATAGAATTCACAAATAAATTAATATGATTTGTAACATTACATATTTCTTTACTCTTTTACATGTTTATCTATCCATGTTGATAACTTTAAATACAATCTATATATTTTAGCCCCTTTATTGTAGTTTGTTGAATAAACATAGCACGACTTATTTACTCCTTTTTTTTTTAAACTAAAGGACATTTGGATTGTTTCCAATTTTTGGCTGTTACAATGCTGGAATGAACAGTACTGTAACGTCTCCTGAAACACATATGCAAATGTTTTCCTAGGGTATTTAACTAAAGATGGATCAACCAGGCCATAAGATATGCACATTTCACATTTTGCTAGATATTGTTAAGTTGAGCTTCAAAATTTTTATGCCAATTTGCATTCCCAACAACATTGTGTGAGAGTTCCTATTTCTCGTATCCTTTTCAACAATCAGAATTTATTTTCTGCTAATCTTACGTGTGTGAAATGATCTCTCATTGTGATTTTAATTAGTGCTTCTCGATTATCCTGAGGCTGAACACTAATGTGTGTTTTTAGTCTCTGCAGGTTTCTTCTTACATGATTCATGCATTTTTCTGCTTGGTCGTTTGTAGTTCTTTATTTTGAATAGTGCTCTTTTGATTAATATATATGATATAGATATCTTCTCTCAATCTATTGCTTGGCTATTGATTTTGTTTATGGTGTCTTTTATTCCACAAAGTTTTCTAGTTTTTTAGGAGCCTTCCTTTCCTGTTTGTCTTAAATTAGGGTCATGTTCTAGTTCTTTTAAAAAATTTATCTTTTTAAATGTATTTGGCTGTGCCAGGTCTTAGCTGTGGACGTGGCATCTTTGATCTTTGTTGCAGCATGCGGAATCTTCAGTTGCAGCATGTCAACTCTTAGCTGTGGCACGTGTGATCTAGTTTCCTGACCGCAATAGGAGTGCGGTGTCAGCCACTGGACCACCAGCGAAGTCCCAAAAGCTTTCTGTTTTGACGTCACATTTTTTAGCCTTTTCCTCTGTGATTTCCCTGTGTGTGTGTTGTGTGCATATGTGTCTTCTAAAAAAATCATACCTTATTTTGTGTCATAAATGTATTTCCCTATATTTTCTTCATATAGTTTTAAAGTTTTATATAATAAACTATTGTTTAGAGCAGTTTTAGGGTCACAGCAAAACTGAATAGAAAGCATCCCCTGTTCCTACATATGTACAACCTCTTCCGCTATCAACATCTTGCATCATTTGTTACAGTTGGTGAACCTACACTGATGCTTCATTATCATGCCAAGTACACAGTTTGCTTTAGGCTTCACTCCCAGTGTCATCCACTTTAGGGATTTTGACAAACGTCTAATGATATGAATCCACTATTATATTATCATACAAAATAGTTTCACTGCCCTCTGAACTTTGATTATTTATCATTCTCTTCCCAATAACTTCTGGCAACCATGAATCTTTTTATTGTCTCCATGGTTTTGGTTCTTCCAGAACATCACATAGTATATAGCCTCTTCATATTGGCTTCTTTCACTTAGTAATACATATTTAAGTTTCCTCCACATTTTTTCATGGCTTGATAGCTCATGCTTTTTCAGCACTCAATAGTACAAAAATTTCTAACAAAATATAGCAAATTAAATTCAGTAATACATTAAAAGAATCATACACCATGATGAAGTGGGGTTTATCCCAGGGATTCAAGGATGATTCAGTATCCACAAATTAATTAAAATGATATACAACATTAAAAAATGGAAAAGGCAGAAACCAACACAAATTATTAACCAATTATCCTCCAATTAAAAATGTTTTTAAAAGTTGAAGAATAAAAACCATATGATCATTTCAAGAAATGTAGAGAAAACTTTTGACAAAACTCAACATCCATTTATGGTGAAAATTCTCAACGCAATGGGTATAGAGGAAACATGCTTTACCATAATAAAGGCCATACATTACAAACTCACAGCGAGGATCGTACTCAACAGTGAGGTCATGGAAGCACCCCAAATGTCCACTGATAGGAGAATGGATAAGGAAGATATATACTATACATATATATGATGGCATATTTCTCAGCCATAAAAGGAACAAAATTTGTAGAAAGGGTCATTTGTAATGATGTGGGTGGACCTCGAGTCTGTCATACAGGTGAAGTAAGTCAGAAAGAGAAAAACAAATATCGTATACTAACACAAATATATGGAGTCTAGAAAAATAGTAGAGATGAAACCTATTTGCAGAGCAGGACTGGAGATGCAGAGGTAGAGAGTGGACACGTGGACACAGTGGGGGAAGGGGCGGGGGGATGAACTGGGACAGTAGCTGTGACACACGTATGTTACAATGTGCAAAACAGACAGCTCAGGGGAAGCTGCTGTACAGCACAGGGAACTCAGCCTGTGCTCGGCAAAGACCTGGAGGGGTGGGGCAGGGCTGCGGTGTGGGAGGGAAGCTCAGGAAGGGATATATGCGCACATACAGCTGATTCACTTTGTTGTATAGCAGATACTTACACAACATTGAAAAGCAATTAAACTCCAATTAAAAAAGAAAGAGAGAAAAGCCAAAAGCATTTCCTATAAAATCAGGAACAAGACAAGGATGCCCACTCCCGCTACTTTTTTTAACATAGTATTGAAAGTCCTAGCCACAGAAATAAGCCACAGAAATAAAATAAAGAAAAGGAATACCAATTGGAAAAGAAATAAAGTTATCCCTGTTTAAAGATTAAATGATACTATATAAGAAAATCCTAAAGTTGCTACAAAAAAACTATTAGAACTAATTAAGGAATTCAGTACAGTTGCAGTATACAAAATTAATATACAGAAGTCTGTTGTATTTCTATTAATAATGAACTATCAGAAAGAGAAATTAAGGAAACAATCTCATTTACAATTGCATCAAAAAGAATAAAATATGTAAAAATAAATCCAACCAAACAGTTAAAAGACTTGTACTCTGAAAACCATAAGACACTGATAAAAGAAAGTGAAGATGATACAAAAAAATGGAAAGACTGCTATGCTCATGGATTGGAAAAATTAATATTGTTAAAATGACCATATTCCTCAAGGCAACCTACATATATAATGCAATCCCTGTCAAAATAACAAGGGCATTTTTCATAGAACTAAACAAATGATTCTAAAATCTGTATGGAAACACAAGAGACCCTGAATAGCCAAAGTAATCTTAAGAAAGAAGAACAAAGCTGAAGACATCATATCCCCTGATTTCAAGCTATCTTGCAAAGCTACAGTAAACAAAACAATTTGGTACTGCAGAGAAACAGACATATAGATCAACGTAACAGAATAGAGAATCCAGAAATAAACCCACACTTAAATGGCCAATTAATCTATGACAAGCAGATAAGAACATACAATGAAGAAAAGATAATATCTTCAATAAATGATGTCGAGAAAACTGGACAGCTACATGCAAAAGAATCAAACTGGGCTACTGTCTCACATCACATACAAAAGTAAACTCAAACTGGAGTAAAGACTTAAATGTAAGACTTGAAACCATAAACTCCTAGAAGAAAATATAGGCAGCACACTTGTTGCCATCAGTCTTAGAAATATTTCCTTATCTGTGTCCTCAGGCAAGGGAAACAAAAGCAAAAATAAACAAATGGGACTACATCAAACTAAAAAGCTTTTGTACAGTGAAGGAAACTATCAACAAAATGAAAAGACAGCTTACTGAATGGAAGAAGATATTTACAAACAATATACCCAATAAGGGGTTAATATCCAAAATACACAAAAAACTCACATAAGCCAATATAAAAAAACTGATTGTAAAAACAGGTAGAGGACCTGAATAGACATTGTTTTTCCAGAAGACATACAGTTGGCAAACAGACACATGAAAAGATGCTCAGCATCATTAATCATCAGGGAAATCCCAATGAGATACCACCTCATACCTATCAGAATGGCTATCATCAAAAAGAAAACAAACAGCAAGTATTGGAGAGAATGTGATGAATAGGGAACCCTTAATCACAATGGAATTGTTAATTGGTACAGCCACTTGGAAAACAATATAGAGATCCCACAAAAAAATTAAACTGCCATATGATCCAGCAATTTCACTTCCGGGTTTTTAACCAAAGAAAACAAAGACACTAATTCAAAAAGACATATGCACCCCTATGTTCACTGCAGCATTATTCCAATCACCAGGATATGGAAGCAATCTAAGTGTCCATCAATAGATAAAAAATAAAGATGTGGTGTGTGTACAGACAATGTATTCACCCTATAAAAAATGAAATCTCACTATTTGTGTCGACAGGGATGGATCTAAAGGGTATCATGCTAAGTGAAATAAGTCAGACAGAGAAAGACAAATACCATATTATCTCATACGTGGAATCCTAAAAACAAAACAAACACAACAAAATAAAAACATAGATACAGAGAACAAATTGGTGGTTGCCAAAGAAGAAGGTGGATGGGACAAAATAATTAGAGGAGATGACGAGCAACAAACCTCCAGCTATAAATAAGCCATGGGGATGTAACACACAGTATAAGGAATACGGTAGGTAATTCTGTACTAAATTTGTATGCGGACAGATGGTTACTAGACTTAGCATGGTTATCATTCCATAACATATGTGAATGCAAAATCTCTATAGCATACCTAAAACTTAGCTACTACTATATTTCAGTTAAAAAGAGAGATAACCCAGAATGTGGTCTATCTTGGTGAATGTTCCAAGTGAGCTGTTCTTGGATGAAGTAGTCCATAGATGTCAATCATATCTAATTGATGAATGGCACTGTTGAATTCAACTGTGTCCTTACTGATTTTTCTGCCTGCTGGATCTATCTGCTTCTGACACAGGGATGTTCAAGTCTCCAGCTATAACAGTGGTGGTTTAGTCTCTAAGCCATGTCTGACTCTTTTATGACACCATGAACTGCAACGCACCAGGCTCCTCTGTCCATGGGATTTCCCAGGCGAGAATCCTGGAGTGGGTTGCCATTTCCTTCTCCAGGGGATTGTCTCAACCCAGGGATCAAACCTGGGTCTCCTGAATTGCAGGCGGTCTCCACCACTGCAGGTGGATTCTTCACCGCCTGAGCCACCAGGGAAGCCCCTTAAAACTGTATCTCATAGTGAGGTGGTGGTTTAGTCGCTAAGCTATAACAGTGGACTCATCTATTTCTCCTTTCAGTTCCATTCTTTTTTTTCTTCACATGTTTTGTGCTGTTTTTAGGTGCATACATTTTAAATAGTAAGAATTATTATATCTTCTTAGAGTATTGACCCTTCATTATGTAATGTCCTTCTTCATTCCAGATAGTTTTCCTTGCTCTGAAGTCTGCTCTGTCTGAAGTTAATATAGCTACCCCTACTTTGTTTCAATTAGGCTTAATTTGGTATATCTTCCTCCATCTTTTTACTTTTAATCTATACATGTTTTTATATTTAAAGTGGATGTCTTAAGGGAAGCCTTGTATACTATTGGTGGAAATGTAAGTTGGTGCAGCCACTATGGAAAACAGTACGGAGGTTCCTTAGAAAACTAAAAATAGAGTTGCCATATGATCCAGCCCTCCTGCTCTTGAGCACACATATAGACAACACTGTAATTTGGAGAGATACCTGCACCTCTATGTTCAAAGCAGCATTATTCACAATAGCCAATACATGGCAACAACCTAAATGTCCACTGAATGTATAAAAAAGATGTGGTGTATATATACAATAGAATACTACTTAGCCATTAAAAAAATGAAATAATGCCTTTTGCAGCAGCATGGATGGAACTAGAGACTATCACACTAAGTTAAGTATGTCAGAAAGAGAAAGATAAATACCATATGATATCACCTATATGTGGAAACTAAACTATGACACAATGAACTTATCCACGAGACAGGAAGCAGACTCACAGACATAGAGAGTAGACTTGTGGTTGCCAAGGGGAAGAAAGGGGTCGGTGAGGGAAGGGTGGGAGTTTGGAGTGAGCAGACACAAACTATTATATATAGAATGAATAAACAACAAGGTTCTACTCTATAGCACAGGAAAACATATTCAATATTCCATGATAAACCATACTAGAAAGGAATATTTTAAAAAGAATGTATATGCATGTATAACTGAATGACTTTACTGTACAGCAGAAATTAATACAACATTGTTAATCAGCTATACTTCAATTAAAAAAATTAAGTGGATTTCCTGCAGACAACATAAAATTAGGTCTTGTCTTTTAATCTACTTTGACAACTTTTGTCTTTATATTGGTGTATTTAGACCATTGACATTTAAGGTGATTATGGTTACAGCTGGATTAATATCCAACCATATTTGGGGACGGGGGACTTTCCTGGTAGTCCAGCGGCTAGGACTCTGTGCTTCCAATGCATGGGGCCCACGCTCAATTCCTGGTCAGGGGACCAGATTGCACATGCCGCAACGACAGAGTCTGTGTGCCACAACCCAAGTCCCACAAGCCACAACTGAGACCAAGTGTAGCCAAATAAATAAAAATAAATATAGAAAAACCCGCTATAAACCTGTTAAAAAATATATCTACCACATCTGTTTTCTATTTTTCGCCCGGTACTTTCAGGGTTTTTTTGTTTTGTTTTTTTCTTTTTTTTGGTCTTTCAAGACTTTTCTGCCCTTTTTGAAGTTTTAATTGAGCAATTTTTAATTGACCATCCATTTTCTCTCCTTTCTTAACTTATCGATTATACCCCTTTTTAAGCCTTTTTTTTTTACTTGTTTCCACTTGTGTTTTTTTTTAAATTTTATTTTTTTTTATTTTTTAAATTTTAAAATCTTTAATTCTTACATGTGTTCCCAAACATGAACCCCCCTCCCACCTCCCTCCCCATAACATCTCTCTGGGTCATCCCCATGCACCAGCTCCAAGCATGCTGTATCCTGCATCAGACATAGACTGGCGATTCAATTCTTACATGATAGTATACATGTTAGAATGCCATTCTCCCAAATCATCCCACCCTCTCCCTCTCCCTCTCCCTCTGAGTCCAAAAGTCCATTATACACATCTGTGTCTCTTTCCCTGTCTTGCATACAGGGTCGTCATTGCCATCTTCCTAAATTCCATATATATGTGTTAGTATACTGTATTGGTGTTTTTCTTTCTGGCTTACTTCACTCTGTATAATCGGCTCCAGTTTCATCCATCTCATCAGAACTGATTCAAATGAATTCTTTTTTACGGCTGAGTAATACTCCATTGTGTATATGTACCACAGCTTTCTTATCCATTCATCTGCTGATGGACATCTAGGTTGTTTCCATGTCCTAGCTATTATAAACAGTGCTGCGATGAACATTGGGGTACATATGTCTCTTTCAATTCTGGTTTCCTTGGTGTGTATGCCCAGCAGTGGGATTGCTGGGTCATAAGGTAGTTCTATTTGCAATTTTTTAAGGAATCTCCACACTTTAAGCCTGTTTTTTAGTGGTTGTCCTAGAGTTTGCAATACACATTTACAACTAGTTCAAGTCTGCTTTCAAACGATATTGTTCCACTTCACGATTGGGCTGTCTTCTAATAACAAAATATTCCTAACTCCTCCCTCTTTTCCCTTGTGTTATTATCACTGCTGCATATATATTTCACTCATCTGTAAGCCAACATCGGCATGTACATACATATACATACATATATTGTTACTATTATTATTTTGAACTGTTAGATAAATTAAGAAAACTAAGTTTTTATTTTTATTTTCATTAATTCATTTTCCAGAAAACTTTTTTTAAAAAAATGTAGATCTGAGTTTCTGACCTGTATCATTTTCCTTCTCTCTGAAGAATTTTTAGCATTTCTTTCAAGACAGGTCTACTGGCAACAGATTCCTACAATTTTTGTCTGAGAAAGTCCTTTTGCAGGGTACAAAATTCCCTGATGGGTGGATGTTGGTGGATAGTTTTCTCTCCACATTTTAAATATGTCTCTCTACTTTCTTCTTGCTTATACGATTTCTGAGAAGTCAAATACAATTTCTATCTTTGCTCCTCTGCAGATAAGCTGTTTTATTTCTCTGGCTTAAGAATTTTTCTTTATTTTTGCTTTTCTGAGTTTGAATATGATATGCTTCAGTTAAGTCGCTTAGTCGTGTCTGACTCTTTGCGACCCCATGGACTGCAGCACGCCAGGCCTCCCTGTCCATCACCAACTCCTGAAGCTTATGTCCATAGAGTTGGTGATGTCATCCAATTACCTCATTCTCTGTCGTCCCCTTCTCCTCCTCCCTTCAATTTTTTCCAGCATCAGAGTCTTTTCCAATGAGTCAGTTCTTCTCATCAGGTGGCCAAAGATTGGAGTTTCAGCTTCAGCGTCAGTCCTTCCAATGAATATTCAGGACTGATTTCCTTTAGGATGGACTGGTTGGATCTCCTTGCAGTCCAAGGGACTCTCAAGAGTCTTCTCCAACACCACAGTTCAAAAGCATCAATTCTTTGGCACTCAGCTTTCTTTATGGTCCAACTCTCACATCCATACATGACTACTGGAAAAACCATAGCTTTGACTATATGGACCTTTGTTGACAAAGTAATGTCTCTGCTTTTTAATATGCTGTCTAGGTTGGTCATAGCTTTTCTTCCAAGGAGCAAATGTCTTTTAATTTCATGGCTGCAGTCACTATCTGCAGTGATTTTGGAACCCCCCAAAACAAAGACCGTCATTGTTTCCCCATCTATTTGCCATGAAGTGATGGGACCGGCTGTCATGATTTTAGTTTTCTGAATGTTGAGTTTTAAGCCAACTGTTTCACTCTCCTCTTTCACTTTCATCAAGAGGCTCTTTAGTTCTTCTTCACTTTCTGCCATAAGGGTGGTGTCATCTGCATATCTGAGGTTATTGATATTTCTTCTGGCAATCTTAATTCCAGCTTGTGCTTCATCCAGCCCACCATTTCACATGATATTCTTTGCATTTAAGTTTAATAAAGAGAGTGACAATATACAGCCTTAACGTACTCCTTTCCTGATTTGGAACCAGTCTTTTGTTCCATGTCCAGTTCTCACTGTTGCTTCCTGACCTGCATACAGATTTGTCAGGAGGCAGGTGACATGCTTAGGTAGGTAGTTTGTTTTGCATTTATCTTGCTTGTTGTTCTCTGAGCTTCCTGAATCTATGGTTTGGCATCTGACATTAATTTGGAGAAATTTTCAGCCACTATTTTATCAAACACTGCTTCTGTTCGCTTTTCTCTCTCTTTTCCTTCCAATGTCTCCATTACGCATTACACATTTAGTGGTTGTCCCACAATTCTCAGGTATTCTGTTTTGTTTTGTGGGGGTTTGCCCTTCAGCCTTTTTTCTTTTTCTGTTTTAGAAGTTTCTATTGTTACGTGTTCAAGTTCAGAGACTCTTTCCTTAGTCATGTCCAATTCATTAATGAGCCCATTAAATGCATTCTTTTTTTCGTTACAACAGTTTTTATCTCTAAAACTTTTCCTTGATTCTTTCTTAGAATTTCCATCTCTTTGCTTACATTATCCATCTGTTCTTGGCCACTTAAAAAAAATCATTACCATATTAATAATAATTTGAGAAACTTTTGGCCTGATAATTCCAACTTTTCTGCGTTATCTGACTCTGATTCTTGTGCTTGTTCAGTTTCTTTAAGCTTTGCTTCCCCCCCGCCCCCAACTTTTAGTATGCCTTTTTCTGCCAACTCAGGAGACGCAAGAGACATGGGTTCAATCCCTGGGTTGGGAAGATCCCCTAGAGAAGGAAATGGCAACCCACTCCAGTATTCCTGCCTGGAAAAATTCATGCACAGAGGGGACTGGAGGGCTACAATCCATGAGGCCACAAAGAGTTGGACACGACTGAGCACACACACACACACACCCCTTTGAATTTTTTGTTGAAAGGTGGACATGGTGCCCTGGGTAAGTAGAACTGGAGTAATGAGCCTTTAGTAATGAAGTTGTAAGATATGGGAGAAAGGGTGAATTATACATGACTCCTATGCTTAGGTGTTAGTCCTTTGGTAAGCCTGTGGCCCTGGACTGTGAACTTCACCAGTGCTTCTCAGATTTTTTTCCTCCCTTCAGTGGGAAAGAATGGTGTGTATTTCCCTTCCTCCACGTGGAAGTCTAGAGTGCGCTGGATTTGGGTACTTCCCATCTTCCAGGCTCCGATATACTCCCAGTAAGTTAGGCTCTGGTAAAATAGTTTCTCCTGAGGCCAGGCCTTGTTAAAACTAATAGAATACTCTGGTGCATTTCAAAATGCTTCCTTTTCTCCCCCATGTGCAGGAAACACAAGAGGATTTTTCTCCAGTATCCTTTATGAGAGCCTCATAGAGCTCTGAAGGTAAAACTCACAAACGTGTGAGGGCCTCTCTGTGACTGGGTCTCCCTAGAGTTCCTGTTTCTTGAGATTGTCCACACTGAACCTCCAGCAATTACAGTTTAGGTTTCCCTGCCTAACTCCCAGGGTGGTTTCTGCTCTAGGATGTTGTCATTCTTTGTATCCATCTGTCTGTTTCTCCAGGTTGGGGGCAGCCGTTTGCCCTGTGATTTCATGTCTTTCTTTTTTCACTTTATTCAGCTTTGTAGTTGTTAGGATGGTGTGAAGATTTCTAAGCTTCTTATAAGACAGACCAGAAAGCAGAAGTCTGAAGTTTTATTTTTTATATTTAGCTCTTTAATAAATCTGGAGTTAAATTTTGTGCATCATGTAATATAGATATCAAATTTTATTTTGTTTTATATGGTTAGTCAAGTGGTACAATACCGATTAGTGAACAGTCCATTCTTTCCTCACTTATTTTTCAGTACTACCTCTGCAGTATATCGAGATCCTACACATACATACTTGAATCTATTTCTGAGCTTTCTATTTTACTCCATTGTTCTTTCCATCTACTCCTATACCAATGCCACACAGTCTTAATTACTATACTTTTATAATAATAGTTCCAGGTTATTATTGCTGGCAATCAATTTACTGAAAGCCATTTTCCCCATTTTTAACAGCTTCATTGAGTTATAATTTATATACTCTAAAATTCACCCATTGCAAGTGTATGATTCAACAATTTTAGTAAATTTATAGAGTTGTGCAGTCATCACAATTCAGGTTAAGAACATTTCCTTTGCCCTACAAATTCCTTCATGCCCTTTTGTAATTAATTCCCATACCTACCCACCACCCCTCCAGCTCTAGGCAGCAACTGATCTGTTCTTTACCTCTACAAATTGGCTTTTTCTAGACATGCCAAATAAATGGAATCATGCAGCATGTAGTCTATGTGGAAACCAGTTTTTAAGTCAATTCACCTAATGTCCAGTTGCTAACCCTTATCACATTTACTAATTTTTCAAAAATTTTAAGAAATAATCTTGAATACATTAAATAATAAACTGTTGAATATATTAAAATATGATAATATTCTTCTTGAGATAATTTTCTCAAATAGATTTTATATGTAGAATATGTATATTCTAAATTACATTTTTATTAGCACATTTGAAGGAATGTTTAGTTTGCAAAAAGTTGGTTTATGAAGAATGTATTCCTGAAAATTTTAATATAGTCTTGAATATACTCATGTATGGATTTTTATCTTTTCTCTTACATATATCTAAGAAGAATATACTAATGAAGGTTAAATTTTTATAAAGTCATTGATTATATAATGCATATATGATTATACTTGAGGTATATAGTTTTGAATATAACCTTGACTATATTTACTATGTTGAATATATCCTTGCTCAGTCAAGAAAATCACTTATAACACATTGTGGCTACTTGGTACATCTTGTAAATTTTGTGAGTCAGTCATTGATATAATTAATTCTTTAGCAAACTGGCTTTTGGCAAATTAACTTCTGGCAGTCTGGCCATTCATTGAATGAGCCACTTGACAAGTTGGCATTTGGTGAACTGACCAACTTAAAAATATGTCTTGAGAGCTTATGAAGCAAATCCCTTATCTTTCTTCTTTTTCAGATTTATGTTGGTTACTTATACATTTCTACTTTAATGTACAAGTTTTAAAATCAGATTTGTTGATCAGTCACTCAGTCATGTCTGACTCTTTGCGACCCCATGGATTGTAGCACGCCAGGCCTCCCTGTCCTTTGCCATCTCCCGGAGCTTGCTCAAACTCATGTCCTTTGAGTCGGTGATGCTATCCAAGCATCTCATCCTCTGTCGTCCCCTTTTTCTCCTGCCTTCAACCTTTTCCAGCATCAGAGTCTTTTCTAAAATCAGATTAAGTTCTGTAAAAAATCTTATTGGAACTTTGTTTGGAATTCCACTGAATATTGTCTTGCCTAATAGATTATTATTGGCATCTAGAAGTCCTAATACTTTTGTGAGTTTGTGCTATACCCAGACTTAGACTCTAGGGTCTAAGAGTTTGGGTTTGGAGTTTTCTATGTAGATAATTGGGCTTCCCTAGTGGCTCAGATGGTAAAGAATCTGCCTGCAATGCAGGAGACCCGGGTTTGGTCCCTGGGTTAGAAAGATCCCCTGGAGAAAGGCATGGCAACCCACTCCAGTATTCTTACCTGGAGAATCCCATGGAGAGAAGAGCATGGCAGGCTGCAGTCCATTGGGTTGCACAGAGTTAGACATGATGAAAGTGACTTAGCACCCACACATGTAGATAATAATTTGTTTTCTTTTCTTTACTATAACTAAATTTTCCTTGTGCTATTACATCTTTAGAACCTCAAGTGCAATCTTGTATAAGAGGAGCAGTAGAAGACATCCATGTCTTTTTCTTGACATCAAAGGAAATCTTGCTAAACCTCAAACATTAAGTAAGACTGTAGATTTTTGGCTGATACTCTTTATCAGATTAAAACAGGTCCCTTCTATTTTGAGTTAGATATTTTCTTTTCTTTTTCTTTTTTTTTAACTTATGAAAGAGTTTTGAATTTTACTGAATACTTTTTGCATTTGTTGAGATGATTGCTTTATCTTTTTAATCTGATGAGTGGTTACTTGACATTGATATATATTTTACTGCTGCTGCTGCTGCTAAGTCGCTTCAGTCGTGTCTGACTCTGTGCGATTCCATAGACAGCAGCCCACCAGGCTCCGCCGTCCCTGGGATTCTCCAGGCAAGAACACTGGAGTGGGTTGCCATTGCCTTCTCCAATGCATGAAACTGAAAAGTGAAAGTGAAGTCACTCAGTCGTGTCCGACTCTTAGCAACCTCATGGACTGCAGCCCACCAGGCTCCTCCATCCATGGGGGTTTCCAGGCAAGAGTACTGGAGTGGGTGCCATTGCCTTCTCTGATATATTTTACTATTGAATGATAAATCCCTGGAGTAAATCTTATTTGGTTTTATAAGATAGTATGCTTATAAACACTTCTGAGTTTGACTTGATTTAGTATTTTACTTCTTTGTTCATAACTAACATTGCTATAAGACTTTCTTTTTATCTATCTTACAATTTTCTATTATCTTTCTATCCTTGTTTAGGTTTAACACCAAGATTTAATTAGTTGTGTACAATGAGTTAGCCTTTTCTAACTTCCTGTTCTCTAGAGCAGTTTGTTCTGATGATGGATTTAAATACTGATTTAATTTATTTAATAATGATTGGAAAGAATGATGCTAAAGCTAAAACTCCAGTACTTTGGCCACCTCATGTGAAGAGTTGACTCACTGGAAAAGACTCTGATGCTGGGAGGGATTGGGGGCAGGAGGAGAAGGGGACGACCGAGGATGAGATGGCTGGATGGCATCACTGACTCGATGGACGTGAATCTGAGTGAACTCTGGGAGTTGGTGATGGACAGGGAGGCCTGGTGTGCTGTGATTCATGAGGTCGCAAAGAGTCGGACATGACTGAGCGACTGAACTGAAATGAACAAGTCCTTGAAGTTGGCAAATTTCCTTGAGTCGCTTTTGATAACTTTCCATTTATCTAAGCTTCTGAATGTAATAGCAGAAAGTTGTCTATAGATTATTTTATGATTTTAAAATTTCTACTGCTTCTGTGTCTATGTCCCCTTTTACTACCTGATACTATTATTTACATTTTCTATTTTCTGCTTAAACTATTCATCTGATTGAAGTGTACTAAAAATCTCCCATTGTAATTTTTTATTTAAATCTTTTCCTCATATTGGTTTTTACTTTATATATTTTGAGCCTATCTTATCTTTTGAAGCACATACATTTCATGATAATCATGACTTATTTGCTAATTGTTCTACTGATCATGTAATATGTCACTTTATATTTATGCCTTTTGCCCTATATTTTGTCTGATATGAATATTTTGATTAGTATTTGCCTTATACATGTGTATCTTATCTTTGGAAATGAATGATATATTATAAACACACAGTTCTGTACCTAGATTTGTGTGAAAAGGGTAGTGGGGAAAAATAACATGCACATAGCAAGGGGAACAAAACAGAGTTAGTAACTGTAAGTTGCACACTTGTGTGGCCACAACTCAGATGAAGAAACAGAACATTCCAGCACTCCAGAGCCTCTTGTTTGCCTCTTCTTAATGATCCACTCCCTACCTCCCTGCAGAGGGAAACATTATATTCATTTCCTTGTTTTTTTCTATAGTTTTGTCTCTTCTGAATGCATCTCTAAACAGTAAAGTTCAGCTTTGCCTGTTTCTAAGCTTTACGTTAATGGGATCATATTGTATACATTCTTTTTTGTCTTGCTTTTTTTCTCAATATTACAGTTTTAAGATTTATCCATGTTGTTGAATATAATACACTTTGCTGTTTCCACTTACAAATATATCTTGGAGATTGTTCCAAAGTGGTATTTATAAGAAAAACGTATTCAACCAGGCAGGGTCAGAGAGAAGATTTGTGAGGAATAGAAGATTTGCGAGGGACTGGTGGACAGAGGACTTCAGAGAATTCTATGGACACCTCTCAGTAGTCAAGGTCGACTGTGGGTCATTACGGTTCTGTGGCACTCACTGGCTGTTACTGTCACCAACTTGGCATCTGCTTGGTGTCCAAAGCTGCCCAGCTCATGGGAAGACAAGGAAGATGAGGAGCAAAGGGAACATTTATTTGCCTTTCCTTACAGTGCCATGTAAGTCTGGAATATTCTGTTTCTTTACTGTCAATAACATAACAACCTATTTATATTTATCACTACTTCTCCTACATTACAGAGCCCTTTTCCCTCCACCACCCCCTCCCCAGTCATCTCAGAAACATTAGAGTAATATTCTTTTCTCAGTTAACCTTTCCTTCCAGGATAGTTTATTTTTGAGAGGGAACATTTGATAAAGCTCAGAGTAATTTTAAATACATGATTTGCCATGTTAACACTTGTCACTTATCATATGCACTTCAGTCCGACCTCCTTGCCACTCTGTTAACCTTCAGAGGCAAGTTAAAGCAAGCCATTTGCAGCCGCCCTGTGAAAACTCTGCATTTAAATTGCTTTTCCTCCCTTCCCCAAATTTTCCATAACTATAAATAAATTTAATTACCATTCCAAGAAGTGTAAGCAAATCTTCTATTACATTTTTTAATCTTTTATCTCCTCTTGTCCCTCCACCAAGTATACAGTTTATCAGTCAGCCTCCCTGCTTCTAGGGGCACTCCTCATCCTTAGCTCTCCTCCAGCTAACAAAAATCTGAGTCTGTTCCCTTCTGTCCAATTGGATTTCCTGAGAGTTTCAGTCCTCCTGGCACTCCAGGGCCTATGCTACAGACATGAGCATTTCTGCAAAGAAGGTAATGGGGAACTGACATTTGGGTCGCCTCAAATGCCTTTTTGACTTCCCTCCATTGGCAGCAAAATGGGACATAGCCAAGGTTGTGTTCTCATCATGTCACTCACAAATGCAAATTTCCTTCTATCACCATGAGGTCAGGTCAAATGACATCTTGAAAAGGCACACTAATAACAATTTACCCTGAAGGATTTATTCTTTTCAAAGCATAAGGCATTACCTTCTTTGTTCATTTTATTTTCAATTATATAATAATCAACTGTAGTCAATATAATACTGTGTTAATTATATATTTCATTTGTTCTTTTTTTTTTAATTTTTCAAAAATTTTATGGCCATAATGCATGTGGGATCTTAATTACCTGACCAGGGATCGAACCTGTGTCCCCTGTGGTGGAAGCACAGTCTTAACCACTGGACTGCCAGGAAGTCCTTTCATTTGTTCTTGACAAGCTCTTCATAACATCAGAAGGACAGGTATTTTCCTACCCTCCTTGATACAGATGGAGAAATTTAGGCACATTTCACGTGCACGCATGTGCGTGCACACACACACACACCCCTGTCTCCACAGGTGATTCTTTGACTCCCACACTCTAAGCTTTGAAGCCATCTTCTTCCTCTCTTCTCCTTCCCTGGTCACAGCAAAAGCTCCTCTATAGTGACAACAGTGAGTTTAGAGCAGGAGCCGCTAGACTCCTTCCCTGGAACTGCTGGGGAAAAGGTAAGTATTTCTTGGTCTGCACCCTGGTCTCTGGAGCTTTCTGAGCTCACTGGCCCCTTCCTCAGTTTGCTCCCCAGATCCCTGCTGCCCATCACCTCCTCAGACTCGTGCACAGTGAATCAAGGGGCCAGGATTATTTTATCTTTTCTCACCCTTGCTACCCCGGGGCACTTGCCAAACCCTCAAGACCTCTCTCCTTGAGCTCAGGACTCTCGGAGGGGTGATCTGGTGGCCTGGCTGCCCACTCTTGGTCTTCTGGCCCATAGCACCAGCTGCCTCTGGGCCTTGAGTTTCTGGGACACTGGAGTTGTTCCTGCTACAACTGACCTCAGATCAGCAAGAAGTGGGACATGCTACTCAGATGGCAGCAGCAAGACCTAAGCAAGATACAGACCAAGAAGGACTGGAGAGGACCCTGACCCTTCATTCCAGGCAGAGGTTAGAAAATTTGCTTGCCTCCCTGTACTTCAATTCACCCAGCTAAAAAATATGGGTAATAATATTAGCGCCTGCATAGGATTGCTAGAGGATTAAATGAGTAGTTACACATAAAGCTTTTAAAAGGGGGCCTGTCACACAGTAATTCTTATTATCATTACTATTATTGCTATTATTAGGGGGCTTCCCAGGCGGCACAATGGTAAAGAATCCACCTGTCAATGCAGGAGATGCAAGAGACACAGGTTCAATCCCTGGGTCGGGAAGATCCCCTGGAGGAGAAAATGGCAACCCACACCAATATTCTTGGAGTATGCCTAGAACATTCCATGGACAGAGGAGCCTGGCAGGCTATAGTCCATGGGGTCACTACACTAAACTTCTTTTTCACTGGAGATAATTTAGGGCACAGGAAAGAGGGGTGATATGTAGAAGAGGTGAACATAGATAATGGTCCTGTAGCCTGGCAGGCTGCAGTCCATGACGGACATGACTGAGTGAGTGACATTTTCACTTTCACTTTTAACAGGTTTTATAATTTGAGATGCCTTCAGCTGTAAGAATCAGAAACTTCATTTCAAAGTGATTTCACAGACACCATCGATGAACCTTGAAGACATTATGCTAAGTGAAGTTAGGCAGTCACAGAAAGACACTGTTTGTTTCCACTTACATGAGATTCCTAGAGTAGTCAAATTCATAGAACCAGAAAGCAGCAAAAATCCTGGAGTAGACAAATTCATAGAACCAGAAAACTGTGGTGGTTGCCTGGGGCTGCAGGAAGGAGGCGTGGGGAGTTCGTGTTTAATGGGTCCAGAGTTTCAATTTGAGAAGATGAAAGTTCTGGAGCTGCTGGTGGTAGTGGGTGTACAGAACGTGAATGTACTTAATGCAGCTGAACTGCACCCTTAGCAAGGCCTAAAATGGTAAATGCTATGCTATGTGCATTTTACCATAAGTTTTTTAAAAGAGAAAAAAACAACTTCTATAATAAGGAAATTTAAAATGATCTCATAGCACACAAAGTTCAGAGGTAGGGCAACTCTGGAGTGTATGGTCACCAGCTCGGTGACATCAGGGAGAACTCAGAGCCATTCCCTCTTTTTGCCCGGCCATTTCTGGGACCAGAATCAGCTTCCTCTGAAGTTGAGGACCACATGGAACAGGCGGAACCAAAACAAAGCGGGCTCTGTTAGGAAGGTGGGGGGTGGAGAGGATGCCGAAAAGACAACCGTATCTGCTGCGACTGTGTAAAATAATGCTTAATAAGGTCACTTATTAGTCAAGTTCACCACGATTGTGTCACACCCGCTAAAACATGTATCACAGGTACCTGTTACATTAAGCTGTTCTAATAATTTTTTTTTAATTATTGCAACGCCAACTCTTCTATAGCTCATGTGGTACAATCACCTTCTCATAATAGCTAAAAATATAAAAGTAGCTGGAGTTGCCAATGCAATTCTGCTAATACATCACTAAACTTTTTTTCCTTGGAGACGGTTTAGGATAAGGGAAGAAGAGAGGAGATACATAGAAGAGGTAAACATTAGATCAAGGTCCTGATGGAGCAGATCTCTATCCCTGCCCCACCACACACACTCACACACACACACACACACACTCACACACACACACAATGGACAACAATGGGAATCTTGGTTACAAAACCGAAAACTGGGTTCCAAGTCTGGCTGGGGTAAAATACGGATGTTGACTTTGGGCAAGTGGCTTAATCTTTTCAAAGCCTAATGCTTTCATTCTAAAAGAAGGATGAAGGCACTAGGCATGTGAGTCGTTGTTGTCAGGGACTGAGGTGAAGCTGGGCTCTTCCTTTTTCCTCACCACCACACCCCCTCAGCTGCCATGTCCTCCTGGCCACTCTGACAGCTGAGACAGTCACCCCTTCCTCTGCAGCATCGTCTTACGTCACCACCCTGTACCTGGACTTATAGCAGCTCTCTAACTGGTTTCAGGTCTCTGAACTTCAGCTTCTCCGATCCATTCACCCTGCAACTCTGAGACAAACCTTTGACTTTTATCAGTCCGGGTTCCTGGGGCAACCCAGATGCCTGGGTGACCCTACTGTCTTCCCTGCCCACTACCATACAAGACTGGAGTTCAACTTATCTAAAAACACACATCAATGTTCATATTGCTTTTCACTCCCTCCTTTCCTCTGGTGAACAGAAAGTAGCATCCCAGGGCCACTGTGTGTCTGCAGTATGTCCCAGGTCAACTTGCTAGTCTCGTTTTCAGAAGAGGCGAGCCCTTCCACACCTGACTAGGCCACCAGCAAGGTCTTGGGAAGGAGAGGTCTGAGGATCCAGCCTTGGTGAGCAGGGGTCAGATTATTGGCTGGGTTCCTGAAAACAGTCTTCATGTTCTCAACTTCTTTTTTCCCCCTAAGCCTGTGGACAACGCTAGATGGAAAGTCTGGCTTACCTCCACTCCTCCCCCCAAACCCACTCAATTTTTATATTGCTCCGAGGTTAATAGCCATGTCGTGTGGGGTCATAGAAGACATCTGTGTCTCAGATAATATGCTTACGGTGATTACCACACATAATTGACTGACCTTCCCTCATTCTTTCCCTGCTACAGGCCGCGGCTGATAGGATGAACAAGCCACAAGAGTTTATTTTCCATCATACATCATTGTGTTGCTGAGCAAATATGTTAGCAAGCTTTGAATGAGCCACCTTTCAGGCTCTAGGTTTTCAGAGTTAAAATAGGAAGCCATGACCAACCTAATAATGTTAGATTTTAAATCAGCTTTGGGCCACCCTACTCAGAGCACTATTGTGGGTCTTCTGGAGAACCAGGTTCAGGACACGAATGCTATAGAATCCTCTTACATTCAAGGTCATTCTTCTTCATGTTACTTTGGGGGGCATTGAGGAATCTTGATATTCCTCATTGTAGACTCTGGTGTTTAGAGGGAGAAAAATTGGCCCTTAGGTGCCCAGGTCCCCAAGGGTAAATGAAGTCCAGCCTTCTGAAGTCAGCTCATCCCACTGTATCACTGGCTACAAGGGGCCCAGCCACCGGCTCCTGCATCTGCTCACCATGTCTGGTCCACAGGGTCTCAGCAAAGACCATCCTAAGTTTCAGCAAATAGATTCCTTCTTTGGAGAAGACAACAAAGACTCATGATCCCACAGAGAATGGAAAATGAGGAGACTGAAATGAAAAAATTCCCCAAAGCAAACTTCAAAACGTTACATTAAGATTCTAAAACTTTTTAATAATGTTTTACCTTAGCTCTATTCCATCTATCTAGCAATTAATCCATCAGCCTTCACATAATACACACCTACAGGAAATGTGATTACATATCTCTGGGCTGGATTCCACTGTGAATTACTAATATGGTAACACTTGGGAATTCCAAGCTTCTGTGTCATTCAACATCCCCACTCCGCTCCCTACCCCACCCCAATAAGTTTTTGTGTGTCTTGGAGGACAAAGGTGGGGCTCAGTGGTCCTCCTGGGATTGGGTCTTAGCCCCTGGGGGACCAATCAAGGTCTAACTCTCAGTGGCACCATCTCACCCACATCTAACATCTCAATGTTTGTATTTAAAACTCACATCAACTCTCCAGACCTCTACAGTGCTACACCTTGGGAAGATTAACTGGAAAGCTAAGTGCTGACAAGAAAGTTTTCTGCCACAGTTTATCACAAGAGTGCTCCTTCACAGTCATTTTAACTTGTGAAGTAACTTAACTTGGTTTTAGTTGCCACTTAGAGATATCCACCTGGAATTGTTGCTTCACTAACGTTTCATGTAAGTCATCCGTGTCTTCTGTGGACGGGGGAGGATCAAGAAGAAGCAGGGGGGTGGGAGCAGGGGAGAATTTGCAACTGCTTAACAGAAAAATTATACATATTCTGAACATATGGGTGATCTTTAGAAAAATCTCAGCATCACTTCATAATTATATACTACAAGTTTTAATTAACTAAAGCTCTGCAAATCATAATGCCTTATTAAAATGCAATTAATCCTTTGATTAAAAAACAAAAAGCACAAGTATTTACAACAAAAACACAAGTAGAATAATTACAAATATCATGTACCCATTTCTTTTATTTGGGTGTCACTTATGATGTTGCCTGCTCCCTTCATTAATTCAAACACACACATTATCTCGCATCCACAGCAGCATGAGTGACAGTGGCCACCAAACACACAGCACTATATCCTATTGATTTCGGCAAATCCTGAACAATGCCATTTGCATGCTTGTTTCTGTAATAATAAAGATATGCCATTCAGAATTAAAGCCCGGCCAGGCTAGTGGCAACTAATTGTGTTGTATGTAATGAGTGCAATTTCAATTTGATATCACCCTCAGCTTTTCTTGCCGCACTCGCTAAGTACTTTCAAGTCTTTGTGGGGAAATAATTGATTTTTTTGTGCTATGGGCACAAGAAAATTATTATGATCTTTTGAATAATGCCAAAGAAAAGACCATGAATGATTTAAATTGGTATATGAAGAAGGCTTCACCGTGGACGGCGGCTTGACTGACATCCTGCTAATACAGTATCTAGATTAGCAGTTTTTAAGGAGGCAGCTCATATGAAACTAGTAAAACAGAAAAGGTTGCTACCAGGATTGGGTGGTGGCAGGGTGGTGGTAGTGAGGGTTATTGTTCTATTTTATTTGTTATCCAGGAGGACCAACAATTTTGGGATTCAAGGCATGACACAATTACATAATTGCCTGACCCTCAACACAGAGAGTATGTTTCCACTGATAAATGACACACTGGAAATGAGCAAAGAGGAGAGAGCTGAAATGGGATTGTTAGCATGACTGTAGTTCAGTTAGGCAGACGCAGTCGTGGTGGGCAGATCTCTGGGTCTGGAACATGAAAGTTAGTTGGTATCTTTTTCTGACCTTCAATTCCAGGAAAAAACTGGGAGTCAGGTGGCTAGGGAGCTCTACCTTCTTTATTCTTTAGTCTTCCTGTTAGGAACAACTGCTCAATCCCACCATTAGCATGGCGTGGGTCTAGCAAGAGAGCTAAAGTCCTTTTTTTAACCTGGATGATAACAGGGATGGAAATCTAAACCTCAGACAGGTTTCCTTTGTGCCTGTGAAACCTCAGATCTGGAAACCCAACCGGGACAACTGGTCCCCCTCCCCTTTTTCCCTCCTCCCCATCCCCCAGCTAAGCCCTCCATCCCCAGTGTGGCAGCCTAGACTTTGACAAGAAGGAAATAAGCACCTTAGAAGGATGGCTCACCAATTCAAAACACAATTCCACCTTAAAATGCATCCACCTTCCAAATCTCATTCTTCAGAGGAGGGAGTGTTGTTAATTTAGTTGGTCATAACTAAATAGTTTCTAATCTGGAGCAGGAGGCTGCTGGGAATATTGGACAGTTTAAAGGTTAATCACCATCGCCTGGTTACACAAGTGAGGCAGAACTAATTCCTCCAAAGGCAAATGGCTTGCAGTTTTATCAGCAGTGCAGATTAGAAGTGTTAATATACAGAACAGAATGGACGCTTAAGGGCCGGTTTTCCCCTTATCGGCAAACTTTGCAACAGAACTCAGCTCCCACACAACCTCTGCACTTCTATAATAAGGCCCCTTATTTTGCCTCTCGAGCAGAACTATCAAACAATCCTGTCCAAACCACTGCCACCAAAATCAGGGTATTACAGACCACGGCTAATTGGAAGATCACTATAATGAAGGAAAAGATAAAATACTTTGGCTGTTGGCCTAAAATGTGGATCAACACAACGTAGGAAGCTATCTTGCTATGTCACATTCTGAGAGATTTACATAAACAATAAACTCAATCCAACGCCTCCCTCTCCCCCCCGCAAATACATCTTTGTTTACAGTAAATGCAACCTAAAACCGGACTAGAGGAGGCGGGAGAGGTGCTTTCCATAGGCAATGTGATTAGGCCAGCAGTTTTGCAACTGTGCAGGACAGCAGAGACAGTGTGTATTTCCTCTCTAGCAATCAGCAGGAAGAAAATGGTTTTTAACGTTCTCCACGCTTCCTATATCATAGATATTTAAATATTTGTACCACTCAATATGCTAAAACGTTCATACTCGCTGTGCAAATTG
Organism: Capra hircus; assembly: GCF_001704415.2. NCBI lineage: Eukaryota > Metazoa > Chordata > Mammalia > Artiodactyla > Bovidae > Capra > Capra hircus. Next base: position 26,889,533 of record NC_030818.1, on the reverse strand, counting down.
ACTTTCATATTTCTACTAGGGCTGCAGCTGTCTTTCCAGGGGAGGAGGTAGGTGAGGGCATGGAATGGGTGGGTTAAAAGGCTGCCAAAGGCTGGGTGACTTGGTGGGTTTTCCTTTGGTGACTGAGGAGAGAGGAGGGTGGATATAGGTGTGAGAGGGTGGCTTTTCAGAGAGCAAAGTTAGAGACCACCAATCTCATCCAGCAGGGACTGAAATGTTTCCTTGATGGGGAATCTCTTATTATAACAAGACCAAACATTCCAGACACACAAGGAAGAGACTCTCTATGGGACATGCTCTAAGAGCTGATATACCCAGGCAATGCATTCTGGAGTAAGGTTTCATTTATCCTGGGTAGATCAAACAGCCTAGATAAACCCATCTCCCAAGCATTGTTTAGTGATTTTTCATTTCTGGCTGGTGGCTTTTCCCTGGATCCCAAGACATCTTTCTTTTCTGAGTCTTGGGTAGTCAAAAAAAGGTGAGTTCCTATTTGCAATAGGCTTCTTATATCTTTCTCTTAGTCACTTTCTCCTTTTTTTTAAAATTGTGTAAGCTCTTGCAAGAAGGATCCATGGCTTCTGTCTGAACAGTCCACAGCATCTGGAAGAGTGTTCCCATTAGGTACCTCATAATTTATAGCAACTGATTGATGTGCTCAATATATATTTCCTGAATGCTGCAGAGGGTACAGGCTGCCTACAAGGAACTAGTGAGCTTATAGGGGAAGGCCAAGACCAGCCCCTCAGAGTTAGTACATTCTAGGAGAAAAATGGCCACAGGATAAAAGGGAAAATGTGATATGAAAGTGTGGCTAAGTGTCAACCACTCAGCCAAGTTAAGAAGTGCTTTGGGAATTGAAGAGGCTGATGCCCATGAAATCTAAGTGATCAAGGGTTTTGACTGGGGCCTATAAGTCATTCATGTGCTTAGTCATTTTTTCACTCAACAAACTCATTTTCTGTTCCTACTATGTCCCTAGCAATGGGTTTCCCCGGTAGCTCAACTGGTAAAGAATCTGCCTGCAATGCAGGAGACCCTAGTTCAATTCCTGGGTCAGGAAGATCCCCAGGAGAAGGGATAGGCTACCCACTCCAGTATTCTTGGGCTTCCCTGATGGCTCAGCTGGTAAAGAATATGCCTGCAATGTAAGAGACCTGGGTTCAATCCCTGGGTTGGGAAGATCCCCTGGAGAAGGGAAAGGCTACCCACTCCAGTATTCTGGCCTGGAGAATTCCATGCACTGTATTGTCCATGGGGGCACAAAGAGTCAGACACGACTGAGTGACTTTCACATACACACACAGAATGTTCTAGATCCAGGCATGCCAAAATAAGCAAAAACAAGGCCCTTGTCATCAAGATGCTCACAATAGGAAAAGTGGAAGAGGGGCTGACACGTAAGCCAATGATCCCAATACATCAGAGCCTTGGCACTGCTGGATTTACCTTGTGATGCTTTGGTTTATGTTAGGAGTCAGCATTAAGCCACTGGTGAATTGAGACATCAATGTCAGTTACTCTCAATCTGAGGTTTCCCAAGAGAAGATAATAAAACTCTTAGGAAAGGTGAAGGTGAAGGTGAAGTCGCTCAGTTGTGTCTGACTCTTTGCGACCCCATGGACTGTAGCCTACCAGGCTCCTCTGTCCAGGGGATTCTCCAGGCAAGAATACTGGAGTGGGTTGCCATTTCCTTCTCCAGGCGATCTTCCCGACCCAGGGATCGAACCCAGGTCTCCCACATTGCAGGCAGGTGCTTTAACCTCTGAGCCACCAGGGAAGCCCTAAAAGGGTATGCCGAATTTATCTCAATATGGTAAAATCCATGTAGAAATCATATATTTAAGTATCATAAGCAGAGTAAATATCAAGTGCCCACTTCTGGCTGGAATAGGGCAAGTCTATGGTGGTCAGAGCTTGATTGGCAGTTTTATGTCTCTAATAACGATGAGAAAAAAGTTATTTAAAATGATGTTTGTTAACAAATGTTGGAGAATGTGTGGAGAAAAATGAACCTCCCTACACCATCAGTGGGAACGTAAATTGATGCAGCCACTGTGGAAAACAGCATGAAGTTCCCTCCAAAAACTAAAACTAGGGTTGCTATACGATCCTACAATTCCACTCCTGCATATGCCCAGATAAATCTATAGTTTGAAAAGATACTTGCACCCCAGAGTTCATAGAGCACTATTTACAACAGCCGAGACATGGAAACAACCTGATGTCCATCAAAAGATAAATGGAAGGAGATGTGAAACATACATAAGATGGAATATTACTCAGCCATCAGAGGGTGAACCAATGCTAACTGCAGCAATATGGATGGATCTAAGGTTATCATACTAAGTAAATTAAGTCAGAAAGAGGACAGAAACCATGTATCTCTTATATGTTGAAATCTAAAATATGACGCAAATGAATATATCTATGAAGCAGAAACAGACTCGCAAATATAAAGAACAGACTTGTGTTTGCCAACAAAAGATGGGGTAGGAGAGGGAAGGACTGGGAGTTTGGGGTTAGCAGATGTAAACTATTATATACAGAATGGATAAACAATAAGGCCCTACTTATATAGCACAAGGAAACATATTCAATATCCATATATATGTATGTATAACTGAATCACTTTGTTGTATAGCAGAAATGAACAACATAGCAAATCAACTATACTTCAATAAAATTTTTTAAATAAATAAAATGCCACTTGTTTGATAGGGAGTATCTTTTAAAATACAGTGGCTGGGGGTAAACTAGTAAAAAGATGGAGACAGAAAGTTAGAAAAGCAGTGATCTTTAGGTATGGCTTGTTGTCTAAGCCAATGTTAACTAACCCAATGTTAGAAGTATCACATTAATGAAGCAAATTATTTCACAGCACTTTTGTGGGCTTTCCAGGTGGCGCTAGTGACGAAGAATCCATCTGCCAATGCAGGAGATATAAGAGACGTGAATTCGAGCCCTTGGTCGAGAAGATCCCCTGGAGGAGGCAATGGCAACCAACTCCAGTATTCTTACCTGAAGAATTCCATGGACAGAAGATCCTGGCAGGCTACAGTCCATGGGGTCACAAAGAGTCAGACACAACTGACTGTCTGAGCACTGTTATGTAAGTAAGTGGAGTTGTACATACACTTCTCCTTCCGTTTCCAATGGGAACACCTCCCTGACACCTCACCGGCTCAGCTGATCGTCTGAGCCACCGTGTGAGTGGCATGGATACTCCTCCACTGAACGTTAGTCGTTACCTGTGCCCACCTGCTTGCAGTGATGACTGCTTCAGGCCCTGCCTGGTCTTCATTCATCTCTTCCCAAATGGACCCTTTCCTGCAGGCTCAGCTTCAGAAAGGACCAAGTCTGATCATTAGGAGGTAAAGTTGCAGAGACAAAGTGCCCAGTAGCTACCAGCCCAGATTAAACTCTTGGAACTGGGCATCCTTCCTGAATCTCTGTCTTTTTTTTTCTTTGGTTGTGCTGGGTCTTTGTTGTGGCACAGGGGCTTTCTCTAGCTGCAGCACACAGGTTCTCTATGCAGTGTGCAGGCTTAGTTGCCCCATGGCATGTGAGCTTGTAGTTTCCTGACAGAACCCAAGTCCCTGAATCGCAAGGCAGATTCTTAACCACTGGACCACCAGGAAGTCCTTCTGATCCTTTCATCAGATGTTTCCTGAGTAATTCTCAGGAGCCTGGTATTGTCCTACACTATGGCTACAAAAATTAATAAAAGAATAACACTTTCTTTACCCAAAGAGGTTTTGTCATTTTGAGGAGGGGTATCCATTACTTTGCCAACAAAGGTCCGTCTAGTCAAGGCTATGGTTTTTCCAGTGGTCATGTATGGATGTGAGAGTTGGACTGTGAAGAAAGCTGAGCGCCAAAGAACTGATGCTTTTGAACTGTGGTGTTGGAGAAGACTCTTGAGAGTCCCTTGGACTGCAAGCAGATCCAACCAATCCATTCTGAAAGAGATCAGCCCTGGGATTTCTTTGGAAGGAATGATGCTAAAGCTGAAACTCCAGTACTTGGGCCACCTCATGCGAAGAGTTGACTCATTGGAAAAGACTCTGATGCTGGGAGGGATTTGGGGCAGGAGGAGAAAAGGACGATAGAGGATGAGATGGCTGGATGGCATCACCGACTCAATGGACCTGAGTCTGAGTGAACTCCGGGAGTTGGTGATGGACAGGGAGGCCTGGCGTGCTGCAATTCATGGGGTTGCAAAGAGTCAGACACGACTGAGTGACTGAACTGAATTGAACTGATCCATAAACAATGACACCACCAGTGTGATAAAAATTCTAATGCTAATACAGCAAGAATCTGTGAAGAAGAACACAAGTCTATCTGGGTTTTCACCAAAAACTTCCCCAAGTAGGTGGTGCCCCATCTGAGCCTGAAAAATCGGTCTGTTCACCTGGTGTCAACTTGGTTCTGCAGGTTGTAGAAAGGGTGTTGGGAAGGGAGACTTGGAAATGATACTCAGAGGAGCAGAAATAATATGTAGCAAGGCTCAGAACAGGAAGTTTGTAAGTGTCATGGATGTTGAGTTGCATTGTCAAGGGTTCCTAAGCCCAAGAAGATGGTGATAAGCCTTATGGAAAAAATATATGTGTTAGTTAAGCTTTGTTCAGGCATGAGTTATGGTGCTTCTGGCCCTGAATTCAGTGTTAATGAATCACCACTATATATCAGGTTAGGACACTGGGATTAACATATACAAACTACTGTATATAAAATAGATAACTCAACCAGGACCTGATGTATAGCATAGGGAACTATATTGAATATTTTCTAATAACCTATAAGGGAAAAGAATCTGAAAAAAACCAGATATATATGTATGTATAACTGAATCACTTTGCTGTACACCTGTAACTAATATAACATTGTAAATCAATAATACTTCGATAATAAATAAATAGGGTGTTTTTCAATAGAACCACATAAACCAACTGAACATAAACCAAGGTTCAGTTCAGTTCAGTTGCTCAGTCGTGTCCGACTCTTTGTGACCCCATGAACCTCGGCACACCAGACCTTTCTGTCCATCACCAATTCCCTGAGTTTACCCAGACTCATGTCCATTGAGTCAGTGATGCCATCCAGCCATCTCATCCTCTGTCTTCCCCTTCTCCTCCTCCCCTCAATCTTTTCCAGCATCAGGGTCTTTTCAAATGAGTCAGTTCTTCACATCAGGTAGCCAAAGTACTGGAGTTTTAGCTTCAGCATCAGTCCTTCCAGTGAATATTCAGGATTGATTTCCTTTAGGATGGACTGGTTCTTCTCCAACACCATAGTTCAAAAGCATCAATTCTTCAGCGCTCAACTTTCTTTATAGTCCAACTCTCACATCCATACATGACTAGTGGAAAAACCATAGCTTTGATTATATGGACCTTTGTTGGCAAAGTAATGTCTCTGCTTTTTTAATATGCTGTCTAGGTTGGTCATAGCTTTTCTTCCAAGGAGCAAGTGTCTTTTCATTTCATGGCTGCAATCACCATCTGCAGTGATTTTAGAGCCCCCAAACTAAAGTCTGTCACTGTTCCCACTGTTTCCCCATCTATTTCCCATGAAGTGATGGGACCAGATGCCATGATCTTTGTTTTCTGAATGTTGAGTTTTAAGCCAACTTTTTCACTCTCCTCTTTCACTTTCATCCAGAGGCTCTTTAGTTCTTCTTTGCTTTCTGCCATAAGGGTGGTATCATCTGCATACCTGAGGTTATTGATATTTCTGCCAGCAATCTTGATTCCAGCTTGTGCTTCCTCCAGCCCAGCGTTTCTCATTATTTACTCTGCATATAAGTTAAATAAGTAGGGTGACAATATACAGCCTTGACGTACTCCTTTCCCGATTTGGAACCAGTCTGTTGTTCCATGTCCAGTTCTAACTGTTGCTTCTTGACCTACATACAGATTTCTCAAGAGGCAAGTCAGGTGGTCTGATATCCCCATCTCTTTAAGAATTTTCCAGAGTTTGTTGTGGTCCACACAGTCAAAGACTTTGGCGTAGTCAATAAAGCAGATGTAGATGTTTTTCTGGAACCCTCTTGCTTTTTCCATGATCCAGACGATGTTGGCAATTTGATCTCTGGTTCCTCTGCCTTTTTACTCCAGCTTGAACATCTGGAAGTTCACAGTTCACATACTGCTGAAGCCTGGCTTGGAGAATTTTGAGCATTACTTGACTAGCATGTGAGATGAGGGCAATTGTGCAGTAGTTTGAGCATTCTTTGGCATTGCCTTTGGGATTGGAATGAAAACTGACCTTTTCTAGTCCTGTGGCCACTGCTGAGTTTTCCAAATTTGCTGGCATATTGAGGGCAGCACTTTCATAGCATCATCTTTCAGGATTTGAAATAGCTCAACTGGAATTTCATCACTTCCACTATCTTTGTTAGAAGTGATGCTTCCTATGGCCCATTTGATTTCACATTCCAGGATGTCTGGCTATAGGTTGGTGATTACATCATCATGATTATCTGGGTCATGAGATCTTTTTTTTGTACAGTTCTTCTGTGTATTCTTGCTACCTCTTCTTAGTATCTTCTGCTTCTGTTAGGTCTATACCATTCTGTCCTTTATTGTACCCATCTTTGCATGAAATGTTTCCTTGGAATCTCTAATCTTCTTGAAGAGATCTCTAGTCTTTCCCATTCTATTGTTTTCCTCTATTTCTTTGCAGTGATCACCGAGGAAGGCTTTCTTATCTCTCCTTGCTATTTTTTGGAACTCTGCATTCAAATGGATATATCTTTCCTTTTCTCCTTTGCCTTTTACTTCTCTTCTATTCACAGGTACTTGGAAGGCCTCCTCAGACAATCATTTTGCCTTTTTGAATTTCTTTTCCTTGGGGATGGTCTTGATCCCTGCCTCCAGTACAATGTCAGGAACCTCTGTCCATAGTTCTTCAGGCACTCTATCAGATCTAATCCCTTGAATCTATTTGTCACTTCCACTGTATAATTGTAAGGGATTTGATTTAGGTCATACCTAAATGGTCTAGTGGTTTTCCCTACTTTCTTCAGTTTAAGTCTGAATTTGGCAATGAGAAGTTCATGGTCTGTACTGACTAATGGATGACAATGTGAGCAGAGGCTCACAGGAACTTAACCCTGTATGTCCCTTAGTAGCAATGGCTCGGTATTTGTAAATAAAGTGTTCACAGTGACTTTATAGAACATAACATGTATAATGAGAATTGACCATGAATTGGATAAGGGGGTCTTCCCTCGTGGCTCTGGAGTTGGAGTCTTCCAAAGCTTCCAGGAAATGATTTGGCAAAAGCAACCTCTGTACAAAAAGACAAACTGTGTGGGACTTGTAAAAACACAAAGATGGTCTTTCTGTTTCTTTTGAGAGGTCTTCTTTTCCGGACTGAAGAGAAAAGGCCCAAGATCCCCACCCATCTTGGCTCCCAGTTCAGCGTGTGGGACCCACTCGGTGAGCGTCTGCCCAGTGTTTTCAGAACTAGAACCCGACTTTGACTCAGCCAGTTCCCTTCTCCCTTCCTGCCCTTTCTCTCTCAGCCCACAGACCAAGTTCTCGGGCAATTCTCTTTTCAGAAGCCAGTTGCTCATCCACCCAGACTTCCATGTGTCACTGCGCATGATTTCTTTCAGTCCATGCAGCTGGTGCTGTCCTCAGGCGCCTGCTGTGCTCAAGAGACAGGACCAAGGGAAGATTCCAGCACTCCCCCAGAACCCCTACTGCTACATCAGGGAGGTCAGGGTTGGGATCAGAGCTCATTGGCCACAGAAACAGAAACTTAAAGAGAGGGCCAATCACTAATAGGATATGGAAACATCTTAATAAATAAAGGACATTCAAACCTCTTGGAAACTGAAGCTGGTGATAAGCAAATCCACCTCTGTGTTTCTCCGTTTCTCTGCACCTGTCTTTCCCTGTTTCCATCCTCCTCTCCCTCTCCAATTTTTCTTATCCTTAGTGTCTTTCCCCAAGTCTGCTTTATTCTCTTGCAGACCATCTTACCCTGCTTCCCCCGCACACCTAACTCCCTTCCATTTCTGATTTGCGTGTGGCTTGAATTTGTCCTGGCATTAATTCCAACTCCCATTCTATTGGGTTGGCCAAAAACTTCATTTGCGCTTTTCTGTAAGATGGTATGGAAAAACCCAAACTTTTCGGCCAACTCAATACATGGCCTTTACCTTAAATACCCACTCCCGATTCCTCACCGCTTGCAGATGAAAGGGAGACTCTGATAGGCTGAGCTCACCGGCTTGAATGGGATGCTCGTAAGTCAGGAGGGAGGGATACTGCAAGGCAAGCCATAGCGGTGAAAACCTGTTCCTTCGGGGGGCCTGTGGGCAGAACCCAGTTCCCTTAAAAGGGAACAGAGTTATCTCCAGTCATTTCATAACTCAGGCCATATTCTGAAATACGAGGAAACTAGATGGTGTCAGAGATCCTTGTTTCTCACGTGTCAGAGATCCCTTTTCTCATGATCCATGTTGCCTCACTGTGTAAAGGAGAGTGGGCAAGTAACTTGTGAATTACTTGGGGATTTAGGGCTGTCTCCCGGGAAGAAAAGTTCAGCCCAACCTCTGGCCACAGCCATCCTCTCTCCTCTGAAATCCCTTCTTTCATTAGCTCTTCAGGAGGAGGGACAGAATTGACAACCAAGACTACTGTCTCCTTCAGGGAGACCTCAAGGGGGTGGAGAGTGTTCCCGGAAGTGATTTCAGCTTCCTGTAGCACGGAAGGATCCATCTAGGGAGATGGGGGAACAAGGCTAAGCCAATCTCCAGGCTGGAAGGTGACCTCTGGAAGGTCTCTCCAAGTCAAGAAGGAGGAACTCCAGTACAGTAGAGATTAGGGACGGCCTGGACCCAAGGTGGGGATGAATGAGGTCGCATCTCCAAGGCACCTTCTGTCTTTTCAGCTGTGGCATTTCCGGAAATGTCTCCTCTCTGGCCTCCATATTTCTGCCTCTGTCTGCGAGGCAGACAGAGCCTCTCTGAGCCCTGTTCCCACTCAGGGGGTGTTGGGGGCGCATTTGTGCTCACTGTACATGGTACACGGTCTCTCCCCACAGGAGGGGAGGCTCTTAGAACCTGACGATTTCTGTCCACGAAAGGTTCACAGACGCTCTCCCCACTGCCTCTTTCACTTCCTGCTTCACAGCAGCGTGACTGTGGGGTCTGGGTCACCCAGTCGGCTTATCACTTGGGCAATAGCAGCCCTGGCATGTGAACTATTTTGTCTTGCCTGTTTTTTCCCCCTCTACAAATGTATTTCAAATTGACCTTTCCTAGCACTGTACCCTTTGGTTCTGGGGGAAAAGAAATAGCAGTTGCCACTTTGACTTGAAACCTAAACCATGTTCTCTTGCCCTGCTTTTGTCAGAGCCCCGCTGGTGGAGTGGGGGGGGGGGGGGTGAAGGGGTATCCAGTATTGCCTCAGACACTCTTAAAGCTGTATTTTGTTTCACACTTGGCTACTGATCCTTGAGCTGCTACTTAATCCATCAGAATCTCAGAGAGGGTCAGACAGAAAAACACAAATACCATATGATCTCACTTATTTGTGGGGAGTAGATTTTAAAAGGTCTCATCACAAGAGAAAAAAATGTGTAACTATGTGAGGTGATGGATGTTAACTAAGCATTGTGGTGATCAGTTTGCAGTATGTATATATCTATATATGTATATTACATCATTATGTCTTATACCTAAAACCAATAGTGTTATAGCTTAATAAGATTGGGGACAAGGTAGAGAGGTGGGAGGGAAGAACCTCAGAGAGGGAGGAAGTATCTACTGCAATATGCTTAGGAGACCCAGACCTGAATGTGCAATGTATGTAGAAGGTAACTCTTCACTTGTTTTATTGATGACTTTATCCCACACGCTACCTAAATTAACACAAGTGAAAAAGTAGGATGTCCTAGAGACGTCTGTCTTCCTTACTCCTTGATGGAGGAATGAAAAAGTTAAGAGACAGACACTGGGGAAAAAAATGTTGAAATTTTTTTTTTTTTTAAGAAACTTTTTCTTAGTGCTTGCGGAACATCAAACAAATTTAGGTTGTGCAATTTATTCTATTTTACCACCTGCTGTTCTCACATGCCCCTACCCTTTACCTGGGTGGTATGTCAAGAAGCAGGAAGGGCTTCCCCTGAAGGCAGTGGGCAAGTGGTTTCGGGGTCCCTGCCCTGATGGGCTTTTTCTCTTTCTGGGGAAAGAGCAGGGGGACTCTGAGACCCTGAATATACCCTGAAGGCTTTCTCAGGTTGAGCTGGATTCTCTACTGGAGCTGCAGGAGCTGTGTTAAGAGATTTTGCCTCCTGACGATCCTTCTGGAGAGTGGAGTCAGTCCTGGTTTGCTGCACTTGACAATCAGAAACAGCCCACCTAGAACCGACTGTTAAGAGAACTATCTTTGGCTTACCTACAGTCACAGTTTCCTCTACCTTTCCATCAAAAAAATTTGCTCAAGTGTATATTCACTGTACAAATTCAGAAAGTTCAGCTAGGGAAAAAAAGCACCTGAAACCCCTCTTTGCTGGATAACCACTGTCAACATTTAAATATATATCCTTGTAGACTGTTTTTGTGCATATATGTGAGGTTTATTTACCAAAAAAGAAAAGGAGTCATAGAATGCAATGTTCTTTTGTAACCTGCCACTTGAAACCTAAAAATATACTGTGCATATATGTCCCTGGTGACATACAGGGGCCCACAGCATTACTTGAAATGGCTGTATACTACTCCAAGGCGTGATTGTACCCTCATTCATTAACCTGTCCCATCAGTGGATGGTTAGTGCTTCTCCAGACTTCTGATGCTGTTACAAACAACAGTGCAATGAGCAAATCCTTGTACTTTCATTTTTGGACACTCTTTGGTTATTTCCTGTTAATACGTTCCTAGAAATGCAAATACTCGGATAGAGTGTATACTCGTTTGAAAGCTTTATCATATACACCTGCAAAGGTGTCCAATCTACGTGGCTATAGCAGTCCATGAAAAGGCCTGTTTCCCCATACCCATGGCATCACTTGGCATCATCTCCCTCAGAATAGCACTTGAAGGATCACACACGTATGGGAAGAGGTGGGTATGACAAGAGAATCAGCTCCGCTCCTAGCCAGTCATGGCTCTCTCCAGGACCAAAGTCTCCTTTTAAGCATCTGATGGGCATAATAACAAGCAGGTCTTCCAATAATGTGGGCTAAGGACGGTGGGCCTCCCCTGATGTGACCTGGCCCGACTCCTAGCAATGGATTTGGGCTCCAGACAATGACCCAGGCTTAGGCCATTGTTCCCGACTCCCACTTGGGTTGCACCCCATCTCCCTCCTCTGGCCAAAGTCCCATTGCCCTCTGGGGTAAGTCAGGGCTGGCCAGATGGCAGCAGGCAGCATTTGGAAAGAGAATTACTAATGCACAAGTCTTTGCAGCTTTCCCAGAGAGCTGTGCTTTCACAAACTCCCTTGTGGCTCCCTCCTGTAGTCCTGGCTGGCTTTCTACAGCTGGTTTATTGGAAGTTTGGTGCTTCCTTGTCAGTAAGTAAGTTTAAAAGAAAAATCTGTTAAATCACTCAGCAAGCTACAGAGCTAAGCAGAGAGCACAGAATCTGGAGAAACAGGAACAAAGTAGAAAGCAAATGGCCCCCACTGTTCCGCTGATCTATTTCTCCTTTAAGCTGCTCTGTTTTATCTAGGCCCACGGAACGGAGGCTTTCTCCAGTTTGGGAGGAGGATGGCTTTCCCACCAATCTGCGTATTATGGTTCACTCAGACTTGAGTCTCCATGGGCAGGCGGTTGATTTATGAGAAGTGGATCTTCACTTTGCCTCATTCCAGCTTTCTGAGGCTCTGCATCCACTTCAGTTGGGTCACTAATTCATTAGTCCCCCACCTCGCTGTACTTGCTTGATCCTGTCACTCTTACATATATGACATCATTGTGCTCATTTATGTACCACTGACTACTCATTTGATAACAGGTGCCCCTGAGCCTTGTGCCAGGAGATGTGAAGGGGGCAATGTGGGTCCTTCTCTGCACCTGGGGGCTGTGCCTGACTCTTGGGGACATGAGGATGAAGCAGCGGAAAAAGAAGGACAATGAGAGAGAGGTTTACAGTCTCACCAGGGTAAGGAAGTCTCGTTTTCTGGCTCTTGTTTCATGATAGAGAAGTGTTCAAGCGTTTCCCAGCTGTATATTCAAAAAATGTTACAGCTAGTAAGAACCTTCTGTACAGCACAGGAACCTCTACTCACTACTCTAATGACTAATATGGGAAAGGAATCTAAACAGAGCGGATATTTATATAACTGATTCACTTTGCTGTACAGCAGAGACTAACAACATTGTAAATCAACTATACTCCAATAAAAATTAATTTTAAAAAATGCTGTGGCTTTAGCTACATCTCCGGCGTCTCCTTCTTCTGGAAGATGATACAGGGGATGTCCACAGAGGGAGTTGTCTCCTCTACACACACTTCACTTAGGATGTGATGAGCAAGAGCTTTGCCTGAGTATTTGTGTGAGCGTGTGTGTGCCCAGTCACTTCAGTCATGTCTGACTGTGTGCGACGCTGTGGCCTGTAGCCCCCCAGGCTCCCCTGTCCATGGAAGTCTCCAGGCAAGAATACTGGAGTGGGTCGCCATGCCCTCCTCCAGGGGATCTTCCCAACCCAGGGATCAAACATGTATCTCTTACATCTCCTGCATTACAGGCGGGTTCTTTACCACTAGAACCACCTGGGATGTGGCATATTAGACCCTTAATCCCACCTCCTCCATGAAGACTTCTCTGATTGCTTCCACCCACACAGGCCATCACTGGCAGCACACTGATGGGCTCCTTAACTGTGTTGTGTTTCACTCTGGAAGGGGCCCTGCCCTCCCCGTCACTTGCAGGCTGAGGGTCATGTCCTCTGAGCTGAACTCCAACCCCATATTTTGGCTCTTTCATCTTTGTGTCTCTGCAGCATTTAGCACAGTCCTGGCACACTGCTAGGGTTTTTATTGCGGAAAGGCTAATATACAGACCAGAGTTAGGCAAGAAGTAAAGACAGGAGAAGCTGTAAAGTTAAAAGAAGCTTCTGAAAGCTTAGAAGGGTTATTTCCATTGTTCACTGGAACAATAGTTCTCAAAGTATGGTTTGGAGACCCCTGGGTCAAAATTATTTTCAAAATAATACTAAGATATGATTTGCCTTTTTCACTTTCATTTTCTCAGGAGTGCACATTGGTGTTTTCCAGAAGCCACATAATGTCTGATATCACAAAAGACTGAATGCAGAAGCAGAGACAAGGATCCAGCTGTCTTCCATTAAGCCAGACACTAAAGGGATTTGCAAAAATGCAAAACAATACCACTCGTCTCATTGATTTTTTTCACTTTGGAACATACAGTTATTTCTCTTAAAAATATTCTGTCTAACATGTCATGGGCTTAGTATAGTGATTTTAAAAATACATGAGTGAATATTTTAAACATTTCTCAGTTTTAATTTCTAATACAGTAAATATCAACAGACATAATCCACATAAACAAAAAGTTCTCTGGGGTCCTCAATATTTAAAAGTGAAAAGGGGTCCTGATACAAAAAAGTTTAAGAACCTCTGCACTAGAATACGAATATTGTTTGTCTGATAGGCAGCGTCCCTTCCCCCTACTCACCAATTCCCAGCTCTCTTTTATTCCTGGAGCCTGTGACCATGGATTTTGGGATTACTCTTAGCTCCGGATAATCCATCAAGTGTGGCTCCCAGGGGCCCTGAGCGCCAGCATGCGAATGAGGGCAGCCCTGCTGTGTGAGGCAGTGGCTTAGCAAGGGTCCCTGGGCACTCTCCCCTCAGTGGCCGGCAGCCCTTTTTTTTTTTCCCTCTTTGTAGAGGCCCATGAGTCTCTCTTATCACCTCAGAAATGACTTGTCTTGTCCCGCAGAACCTGACCAATCCAACCACGGGCTTCTCTCGGCTCACAGACCCTTTTCCCAAAGCAAGAGCTGAGAGGGCTGTTTCTCAAGGCCCCATCCTTCAGGATGAGCTGACTCCCAATTTTCACTCTCCCCTGGAGATGGCATGGGGAACGGGGAGAGAGAGGAAGAAGAGGACGCCCTTTCCAGAAGGCAACTGCAGAGCTGAGGGTCCTATCACTCAGTGATACACACCTCCATGGAATTCTCCAGGCCACAGTACTGGAGGGGATAGCCTTTCCCTTCTCCAGGGGATCTTCCTAACCCAGGAATCAAACTGGGGTCTCCTGCATTGCAGGTGGATTCTTTACCAGCAGAGCTACCAGAGAAGCCTGATACACACCTCAGAACCCCCCAGACCTTCTGACCCAGGAAACTGTCTTGAGGCCTAGACTGAAGCAGAATATGTGTAACTTTGTGTTGCTCTGAAGACGTGGAGCAGCTCACCGCTCAGTATCAAATCAATCAAAGCATATGGAGCACTGGAGTGTCAAGTCACAAAAGAATTAAGATCTGTTTGGAGGGTAGAAGGCAAGGGGAAGGACTTATGGGTAGAAATGCCACCCTCACTCATATAAACAATAATAATAACTAACATGCATGATCAGGAAACAGGCACTTCCCCCACAGCAACCCAGTCAGGCAAGCGCATTATCAGTATTACTTCCACTTTACGGATGAGGAAGCCCAAGTTCAGCAAGATGAAGGAATGTGCCACCTACCAAGGAGTGGGACTGGGCTCTGGCTCCAGAACCTTGGCTCTGGAGTCTGGCAGTGTGGGGAGTAAGTGCTCTGGAGGGGCCTGAACGGGCCAATTGGTTCTCCTCACTAATTATGGCCCTAAGGAAGGGAAAGAGAGTGACTGTTCGGAGAGCCACACTAACTGATTGTAAAATGTCAGCTTCACACTTCAAGGGATTAAGGGGAGTTCGTTTCCCAAGCAGGGCATCCAGGGGACACATGAGGAAGTGTGACCAGGCTGGCGAACAATCTTGAATTCTTTTTTGGCAGGGTGGGTGGCAGCTGGATATTTGGTTACACCTGCATTAGACGTTTTTCGGGCTCAACTATTGGGCACACCACCTGGAGTTGACCCTAGGTGCCTGTATCACTGTGCATTTGGGTGCTGGAGCCAATTTCGAATGCTTTCTGAGGAAAAACCTGGCACAACGGTGAATCACCTGGGCTCACCTGCAGAGGAGGGGTGGCCCTCTAGAGAGGCGAGTTCCCAGCCTCCTCTGCACCCAGCTGACTCCTGTTCCCTCACAAGGGGAAGAAGACATTGGTGACCTTCCCAGGCTCCTGTAGGCAGCTTCATCTCTACCTCACCTCCTCGCTGTGTTGGTCACAGCTTTGGCCAAGGGCAGGAGTAGCTTGCATTTCTTTGCTTTAAGGACGGACGGCCTCTTTGCACTTTCAGTGGCTTGAAACCCCTAGGTCTCATAGGCAGAGAGCTGGGGTCTGCCCAATAGTAGTGGGGTTTCCTTGAAGCTTTATGAACTGGGCCTTGCTGTGATGCCATTTGAAAAAACTGAGTCACTGGCTGGTGGCAAGGCCATCATGAGGAGCTTGCCCCTGAGCACTCCCATCTTCAGGGCTGAGATGACTCTCACCTGAGTCATTAGAACAGACAATTCAGGTGAAGGGCTACATGTCTGTAGATGTGTGACCAATCGCTCCCTCTTCCAATCACACACGCAGAAACACACACACACACACACAAGCTCTCAGACTCCCAAACCCCTGCTGTAACCACCACCCACTAGCCACTGTGGAACAAGCGTAGCTTCTAGAGTTCTCAGTACCAGGTTCTGGGCTCCCCAAAGCCTGGATATATTTTCACCTCGGGATACTCATGATACCGTGAATTTTAGAACTGACCTGGCTCCTTTCCTTATATTGCCCTTTAGAGAGCTTAGAGATCACTCCGTGGCTCAAGTAAATACAACTCTGAGATCTTCTTCCAAATCTAAAGTACATAAAATCGTACAATATCCAGTACCTGCCACACGAAATTGACAGCTGTTAATATTTTGTTCTATTTACTTCAAGTCACTGAAACATTACACAGAAAGTGGAAATGCCCACCATCCTTCGACTCTAGGACTATTTCCTTCCCCCCCAAATCTAGCAGTATCCTATATCTTAAGTTTAGCTCAGTTTTTTCTTTTTTATTTCTTAATAAATTAATTATAGAATTATGTGAGTAGATTTATATTTTGTATAAATTTTATAAATGGTTCACAAAGTATGCACTGTCTTGCAGAGTGTGTTTTGTGTTTTGCTCATCCTTTCTTGCTGTGTGTATTCTGCTGTATTTTATGATTCCTTATTAGCCACCATATATTTTGGGAGGGGGAGAACAAGGCAGAGTTCAAATAAGGAAGGAATTAATAAAATAATGATCTAAATAATGATTAATAAAATAATAACAATAGTTATCACTCTAAGAGCTGCTCATATGCTATACATCTTGAAACAAAGAAAAACAATGCAATGTTGTTATTTAGTTGCTCAGTCATGTCTGACCCTTGTAGCCCACCAGGCTCCTCTGTCCATGGGATTTCCCAAGCAAGAGTACTAGAGCAGGTTGTCATTTCCTTCTCCAGAGGATCTTCCCAACCCAGGGATCAAACCAGCATCTCCTGCATTAGCAGGTGGATTCTTTACCACTGAGTCACCTAGGAAGCCCAAAATAATTTTGTAGAAGGAGAGACTTCAGCCAGACATCAGGATGCCTCCCTTACAGTGTAACAGGCCTTCTAGAGAAGATGTCTTCTCTGAGATGGCTTTGCTTCTTTTCTATCTAAAGGAAAAGAAATGGATGAAATGAAGTGACCCACTATATTTTTAATCAACCAACAGATTCTGGCAGGGACCAGCTATGGGGCTCAATGCCAGGGAAGATAAGAGATCTAGAAAGATTCCCAGCCTTCCAGGGCTCCATCATTTTACTGGGGAGGTAACCCAGGCCACATGCAAGATAGTGAAGGAGAATGCAGGCAGTATGCTTCAGAGCTTAAGATCAGGGAACCCAAGTGCCCAGGTTTAAATCCCCACACTATACTTGCTGGTTCTATAAGCTCACTTCTTTTTGTCTCTACTTCCTCATTTGTAAAATGGGAATAATAGGGTCATGTGAGAGTTGAACGTTCATATATATATATACAGTGTTTATATATATATATATTCATAGCTTCACTTATATATAAAGCTATGAATATAGTACCTGACACTCAGCAAGCATTATATATGTAATAATATTATAAGTCATTCTGATTCTTGCAACCCACCAGGCTCCTCTGTCTATGGGATTTCCCAGGCAAGAACACTGGAGTGGGTTGCCATTTCCTTCTCCAGGGGATCTTCCCAATCCAGGGATTGAAGCCAGGTCTCCTGCAGTGTGGGAAGATTCCTTACTGGAGCCACCAGGCAAGCCCATTAAATAAAACTAAATGTTGTTTGACTGATACGGATCATAAATTATAGTGGTCAGTCCAGAGATGGCTTTTGAGCTAAAGTGATTAGAAATGGCTTCACAGAAGACATAGCAGAGAGGGCAAAATCAAAACCCTGAGTAATTCAGATTCCTTAACCCTGGAGACCTTTTTCACCAAAACTTGCCCAAGAAAGTATGTGGGGCAGAGCAAGGAAAGAAGTCAGGCAAGGCTGTGTGGTACATGAAGGTAATGGTGAACACTATGATGAGTGGGAGCAAGGGGAGGCCTTGATGTCAGGACCAAAAGTTTTGAGATTTATCCTGAGAGAAATTTCCATGAGGCAGTGACATGTTGCAAGGAAATGTATCAGTCAGAACAGGCTTTGTAACAAACACCCCCTCCCATTTTTTTTTCAGTAGTGTCAAATGATAAAATTTATTTCTTGCTCACAATATACGTCCTCTGCCAGCTGAGTTTTTGCCATGTCTTGGCTTCAGTTTGGGGCCCAGAAATAAGGAAACAGCCTCTGTCAACATTTTGGATTTGTTGTTGCAAAGAGCAAAAAGCACAGGGCAAACAGAGTGCTGGCTGTTAAAACTTCTGTTGAAAAGTGACATGCATCACTTCCCAAAGCAAGTCATACAGTTAAGCCCACTGCCAGTGGGGCAGGGATGTAGGTCGTCCTAGGAAGGAGCAGCACATATTGAGAACAATAATATAACCTCCCCCAAGGAGTTTTAAGACCCTTCTTAATATTATCACATAGGTTTCTGCTATGATGTCCCCTCCAACCCAGTCACATTAGTATCATGCATTATTATGAATTTTTCTTTAGACCACGATGCTTCAGAATTTGCCTTGAAATCACTGTGGATCTCACCCCCACCTCAGGATGCCCCATTAGCTGATTAAAAGGAAAGGGTTCTCCTAAGAAGCATTTTTCCCCAAGCCTGCGAAATGAATATAATGTTTCTGCTTTTGAGTTGCTCAGGCATCTTGGTTGAGGTAAGCCTGTGTGTTCTCCAGTTTGCCTGGCCTTATAATTTTGTAGCCTGCTGCGATTTCTGGCCTATTGATTAATGGGTCTCTCTCTCTCTCCACCACAAGCGACCTTAATCTTTTCTTAATTGCTTTAATGGCTGTTCGGCTTCCCTCTTGTGCCTTCCCCCACAATGTTGTTGTTGCAAAGCTTTTGTGTCTTAACTTCATTCCCCAACCGAGGACTTTGCAGGCGAATGAAAGGTGAATTCTCTCTTTGTTTACTCTCTTTTCCTTGTTTTTCTCTTTTGCTTTATTTCTTCCTTAGCTGTTTTCACAT
Source organism: Capra hircus (assembly GCF_001704415.2). Lineage (NCBI taxonomy): Eukaryota > Metazoa > Chordata > Mammalia > Artiodactyla > Bovidae > Capra > Capra hircus. The sequence continues at coordinate 26,870,813 of NC_030818.1, read as the reverse complement.
TTCTTAGCCAGTGTGGGACATTGTCTGAGGTAATTGGGCACAAACAGAAAAATAAACAAAAATATAACAAGAAAGGCCAATGCCAAGGTCCCCCCTCAGACACCCCAGCACCCACCTCATTGGGGCATCTCATCTGGGTACCACGTCTCCCTCTCTCTTCCCTCCCCCTCAAGGCCACTGAGCAGGCAAGCCACTCGCTCGCCATGCTGAGGGTGTCTGAGGTCTCCCCAAAGTCGGGCTAGGCAGGCTTTCCCTTAACCTAGTTTGGGGCTCACTCTTTCCTTAGGAACAGAATTACAGGAGCTTCTTCAAATATGCTTCATTTGTTTATTCATTCATTGATTTATTCACCAACATGTTAAATGTTTTCTGCATGCCTGGCAACATGCTAGGAATTATGGGAAAATACAAAACAGGCAGAGACCCTGAGCTCCAATCACTCACAGATCAAACCAGCAGATGCGAAACAGTATCAAACAAAACAACTCCTCTGGAACCCACCAGAGCTCTGGATAACAAATACTCGAGGAGTTCTGAGGTGAGAGGGCACAGCGGACTGGGGGTTTGGGCAGACTTCCTGGAAAAGGAGGGCTTTAAAATGAGCCTTGTGGTTGCCTAGGACAAAGAGATAAGGCATTTCTAGAGGTGAGAGGAACACAGGGGTCGGGATAGTGCATGCACAGGGGTGGGAGCCCTGACTCCCTGGTGCCCTGGGCCTCATTGCCGTGGGCTGGATGGCTGGGGGTGATGGAAACATGCATCATGCTCAAATCCAGTTGCCCCTTCACCTTCCCATCTGACTCCCCACTTCCCACTCTGAGATGGAGAGGATGCTGTTTAGGGACCATCTTGAGGAGGAGAGAGGGGTGGGGAGAATATTCTCTTTCAACAAGGACTCAGAAGACAAAATTTCTGGAACCTTCTTTGGTGGCCCACAAAGTCTGAAAGGACTCATAAGGAGCCCACATTTTCCACATGACCTAGGTCACTGTCTCTATACTAGGCCTATTAGGATATGAAGCCTACACTGAGATGTCTCATCATGTTCCCTTTGCCAGGCATCCTAAACTGCTTTCTGATGGACCCCAAAGGTGTCAGCAAACTCCCAGGGATAGGCTGGGGTCTTCTTCCTGGAATAGACATGACCCAGGAGCTTAGTAGAGTGGTTGAGCCAAACTGCTTGATGCCATTGGAGATGAGGGGGTTCTCTACTGTTGCTTATAAACTCTTACGGAAGACAGAGACAGCCCGTTTACTAAATACTTGCAGCAGTAAGTTAAGGGAAACGTAGAACATGTGGTTAAGAGTTTCTCTCTACAGTCAGACAGATCGTGTTCAAATCCAGGTTTTTCAAATCTGCCTCTTCCCAGCTGGCAGAGTTATTTAATCACTCTTTTCTTTTCCAAAATGAATTGGTTTACTTGGGAAGAATTTTGGAGAAATATATGACAGGCACTTACATATAATCTTATAAAATGAGTATCCAAGTGTTCACCACTAGCATTAAATACATAAATATTGTATCATATTTACTTTATATCACCCCTTTAAAAAAGAAGAGATGAATAACAAAGAAACAAGAAAACCCAATCGAGAAAAGGGCAGAAGACCTAAATAGACATTTCTCCAAAGAAGACAATAGATGGTCAACAGGCACATGGAAAGATGCACATTATCCTTAATTACTAGAGAAACAAAAATCAAAACTGCAGTGAGGTACCATCTCACACAGCTCAGAATGGCCATCATTCAAATAAATAAATAATTAAATAATAAATAAATAATTTTGTAAAGGGGACTTCTCTGGTGTTAAAACGGCTAAGATTCCATGCTCCCAATGCAGGGGACCTGGGTTCGATCCCTGTTTGGGGAACTAGACCCACATGCTGCAGGTAAGATGTGGGGCAGCTAAATAAATAAATAAAAAGAATAATCATCATTAAAAATTTTACAAATAGCACGTGCTGGAGGGGGTGTGGAGAAAAAGGAACCCTCCTACACAGTTGGTGGGAATGTAAATTGCTGCAGTCACTATGAAAAACAGTATGGAAGTTCCTCAAAAAACTAAAAATAGAGTTGCCAAGTGATCCAGCATCCCACTCCTGGGCATATATTCAGACAAAACTATAGTTCAAAGCAGCAGCACTAGTCACAATAGCCAAGCCCTGGAAACAACCTAAATGCCCATCCACAGATGAACGCATAAAGAAAGGTGAAGTATATATGCAATGGAATACTACTGAGCCACGAAATAAACAATGCCATTTGCAGCAATATGGACAGGCCTAGAGGTCATCATACTCAGTGAAGTAAGTTAGAAAGAGAAAGACATATGATGTCACCTATATGTGGACTCTAAAACATGACACAAATGATCTGATCTGTGCCACAGAAACAGACTCAGAGACACAGAGAACAGACTCATGGTTGCCAAGGGGGAGGGAAGGCAGAGGAGGGAAGGATTCAGAGACTGGGATTAGCAGATGCAAAATGTTACATGTAAAATAGATAAGCAACAAGGTCCTACTGCATAGCATAAGAAACTGTATTCACAGTATCAATTTCTCGTGATACACCATAATGAAAAAGAATTTATATATGTATACCTTTGTTATATGGCTGAAATTAACATAACATTGTAAATCAACTATACTGCAATAAAATTTTAAAAATAAATAACTACCAATTTTAAAAAGAGAAGAAATGTTAACAATTAACTAAAACTATTCTGTTACTTCCTCTTCTCTCTCCAAAGGTAACCAGTGTCTTGAAGTTAGTATTTATTATTCCAGTACATTTTTTTTTAACTTTTGCTACTTATGTAAGTATCTATAAATAATATATGCTATAATAATATCTAGGACTTCCCTGTAGCTCAAATGGTAAAGAACCTGCCCCCGATGCAGGAGACCAGGGTTTGATTCTTGGGTGGGAAGTCCCTCTGGAGAAGGGAATGGCAATCCACTCCAGTATTCTTTGCCTAGAGAATCCCATAGACAGAGAAGCCTGGTGGGCCACAGTCCATGGGGCCTCAGAGTCAAACACGACTGAGTGACTAACACACACACATATAATAATATCTGCTGCTTAAAAATTGTATATGATGGGTACCATATTTTATGGATCCTTTTGAAAATTCCTTTTTCCCCATTCAACATTACATTCTAAAATTTACCTTTGTGGATGCCTTTGTGACCACTGCATGGTACCCTGCTCTGAGGGTGAGCCATTGTTCATCTCCCCAAGCAGGGAGTCAGCAGTCTTCATCTATAAAGAGCCAAAGAGTACTTTAGGTGATGAAGGGAAGTGTTAGTCACTCAGTAGCATCCGACTCTTTGCAACCCTATGGACTGTAGTCCACGAGGCTACTCCGTCCATGGAATTCTCCAGGCAAGAATATTAGAGTGAGTTGTCATTTCCTTCTCTAGGGGATCCTGACCCAGGAATCAAGTCTGGGTCTCCTGCATTACAGGCATATATGGTCTCTTTTTCACATTTTTAAAAAAATTTCTTTTTTTTCCTTTTTAATTAATTTATTTTCCATTGGAGGACAATTGCTTTACAATATTCTGTTGGTTTCTGTCGTATTCATGTCAACATGAATCAGCCATAGGTATACATATGTCCCTCCCTCTTGAACCTCTTTCCCACCTCCCACTCCATCCCACCCTCTAGGTTGTCACAGTTCAGCCATGTCACTCAGCAGGTGGGATCTTAGTTCCCTGACCAGGGGATCTAACCCGCATCCCCTGCACAGGAAGTTCAGAGTCTTAACCACTGGACCACCAGGGAAAGGCCCAGATACAGTCTCTTGCAATGATTTAACTCAACTATTGTAGAGGGAAAGCAGCCATAGATAATATGAGTGAGTGTGACTGTACACCAATTGAAAATTGTTCTTTCATATAACTTTTTAAAATCAAGACTTTATTTTCTTAGAGCAGTTTAAGGTTCACGGCAAAATTGAGGGAACGGAACAGAGAGCTAACCCCTGCCCTCACCTACACCTACAACAAACCTCTGCCGCCACCAACACCCCCCACCAGAGTGGTACGTGTCACGGTTGCCGAGCTGCACCGACACGCCATAATCACCCAGAGTCCACAGTTTACATTAGGGTTCACTCTCGGGGTCAAACATCATATGGGTTTAGACAAATGTCGGATGACCTGCGTCCACCATTATTAGAGTATCATACAGAGTGGTTTCTCTGTCCTGGGTGTCCTCTGAGCTCTGCCTCTGTGCTCATCCTACTCCCTGCCTCCGCCCCCGACAGTTCCTAATCGTTTTTACTGTCCCCATAGTTTTACCTTTTCCAGAATGTCATCTAGCTGGAATCATACAGTATTTAGCCTTTTCAGATGGGCTTCTTTTACTTCGTTACATGCATTTAAGTTTCCTCCATGTCTTTTGATGACTTGAAAGTTCATTTCTTTTCAGTGCTGAATAATATTCCATTGTCTGGATGTACCACATTTATTTATCCATTTACCCACAAAGGACACCTTGGTTGCTTCCAGATGCTTTCAATTATTCCTAAGTTGGCAATATCCATGTAAATATCCATGTGCAAGTGTTTGTGTATGTATGTTTTTAATCATGAAATTTTCAGATGTCACAAAATACTATTCTTTTGATTTTTTTCAACCATTAAAAAAGGTGAAAGTCATCCATAGCTCAAACACTGTGTGAAAGCAAGTGTCAGGCCAGATTAGGTCTGTTTTAATTTCCCACCTCTGGTTCTCCTAAGGAAAATCTCCTTTGCTCAAAAATGCTATTTGAGAGGACTCTTCTAAACTTAAAGAGGTGCCAGGGTGTGCCCTTGGGTCAGAGTGGGGATGGAGACAGATGGCACCTGTCCACATCAACACCTGAGTTTGAAAGGAACACTGACAGCTCCAAAGCTGTCTGCCAGTAATATGATGTCAGACACTGTACTTGTCCCTTTCCATGTATTAGTTAATTTAATCTTGAGAGCGGCTTCATGAGGCCCTACTGTCATCCCCATCTTGCCTGAGGGACTTAAAGCTTGGAGCTAAAGTCACTTGACCGGGATCATGCAGGCCGTAATTTTTAGAATAGGATTGTATCCAGGTGTCTGACTCTAAAACTTCTGTTTTGGAAGACAGAGAGCCATAGAGAGAGAGGTAGAGAACGGAGGGAAGAGGGAAGCAGGAGGGGAGGAGAAGGGGAGGAGAAGAGGGATAGAAACCACTGCTGATCCTTTTGGAAATTCCAGGTTGAAGGAAGTGAAGGAAAGGCCCTAGAGTCCCAGCCACTCACAGGTAGAGTTGCCAGATTCAGCAAATAGCCATATAGGAGGTCCAGTTAAATTTGAATTTCAAATGAACAATGAATAATTATAATTATGCCCCATGCAATATATGGGATATACTGAAACAAAAAAAAATTACTTGCCATTCACATTGAAGCCTAGTTGGATCTAGTGCCCCGTGTTTAACCTGATATCCTACTCACCAGGCATTCCAGGTCTGGCATAAGGAGAAGCCAAAAGCAATTCTGAAAAAATATTTTTCTCTTCCTCCTGATGCTTGAGATCTTAAACCAACATGTCCCATGTAGCAACTGCCCCCTTTCAGAGCACCCACCTCTCAAGCTTCTGAACTCTCACACCTTCAAGCATAGTGGAACAGAGAGTTGTAAGACCCATAGGAGATGCTTTCAATGTACTATTTATGTGGACGAAGTGGGAGGGTCAGAGCATTTGCCTTTGGAAGCTCCCATCCCTCATTTCTCTATCATCCTCCCTTCTCCCATTATCCCTCCCCTAGTCCAGGGTCCCTGAGGCTCTGTGTTGAGGTCCCTCCTCAGCCCACACTGAGGTCACAGGGGCTCAATGTGTGACACCCACCCCCCACCCCCAATCTTAGGAGAACTTGCAACAAGAAGGAAAAGTCTGGGGAGAAGATGCTGGGACAAAAGCTTAGAATTCAAATGGTGGGATATCCAGATTCGTTCCAAGTTCTGGAGGGATACTTGGGAACAGAGGGGCCCTTTGGTCTCTGCCCCTCCCAGAATATCAGCTATGTCACCGCCTAGTCTGCAGACCTACATGAATGAATGGATAACTCATCACTAGCACGTAATACACATTCAACTTGAACTTCTGGTATCTGAATCTGGAAGCTTGTTCTGCATGAGGCTGCTTCCTCCTCCCCTGGGGAGCAACCCTGCAGGGGCTGAGAGGCTTTCTTTGTGTGGGCACTGCTGGCGCTGCACACCTAGGAGAGTCTCTAGCCCTTCTTCGTTTCCATCCTTTCCTTGAATGTTTTCCCACCCAGAGAGAGATGCGCAGAGGCCAGCACATAGAGAAGGGGCTGAACTCCCAGAAGCTCCAAACCAGACAACTCTTCACACACTTACCTGTCCTTGGCTCATTGCTGCCCCCTCCTAGAAAGAGTATCAGGCCTCTCATCCCAACCCTCCCACATCTAAACAACCTCCAAGTGCTGTCTCCATGGCAACCAGAGGCACTGCTTAGTTTCACACCTATAACGTGAAGCCCTGCCCCTCCAACACTGCACCCCAATGCCCAGGACTCTTGTCGGGACCCTCTTCTGGTCACGTCGAGTACACGCATTCTCCGCCTGATGGACCCCTGCTCTGCCAGCTTCTAAGAACTGTACTCCTACCTTTACTCAAAAATGTGCATGGAAGGCCCATCCCTTTGAACATGGATTTTTTTTTAATGTATGGTAAATTAAGAATGTAACAAATGGCATGTGGGCAATCGCAACCATCTTTGGTAGAGTGGAGGTTATGATAGGAGCTTCAGAAATGTGAGGGGAGAACTTGGCCCAAAGGCCTGTATATGGAGATGTGATTATTCTTCAAGTGGGAGTTAATGGAGAGGCCGATCTCCAAATATCTCATACATGGATTATAGCCAATTATCAAATTATACAAGAGGCCAGTTTTCTGGCTCCCCTTGACCATCCCCACATCATCAACACACAGATGGCAAGGAAGAGGGGGGACCCAGTGTCTCCCCGGACTCAAGCTCCTCACCCCATCTCGGATTCTATTCTCAGTAGTGTTCAGAGGGTCTCCATTTCATCCAGGTGGTTCCCCAACCATGAACTTGGCTTGTTTGTAGCCCTCGCCCCATGCCAGTCCAGCTCTCCTTGCCCCATACATCACCAGAAAAGCCCCATTACCAGTGAACCTACCCATCATGCCAACACAGAATGAATTTAGCTTTCCACAAAGGGAAGAGAATGGAGAAGTGGGGATTATAAAACCCCATCACCTGATTTCTTAGACCTTCAAATAACCCTACCTCATTGGTCATGTCAGACAGGGTCCTTCCTACCTGGGAGACGACCCCCAGATCCAGGAAGGAAACACTTGATGTGTAGAAGACCCTTCGTGATGGAGCAAGGGTTGTCGGGCTTAACAGTACCCACCAACCTGACAGGCCACCTCCCCTCAGCACCCACCTCTTCCACCCATCTCGTCAGCCCTTCCTTATTACCTGGGTGGCCCGAGGGGAACTCAATGTCAAGTCTTCTATATAATTCCTTAAGTGGCTGTAATCAGACCCTGTCATCTCCATGGACCCCCTCTCAGATATCTCCTGATAGAAAAAAAAAATTTTTTTTTCAATCACAGATTCTAAAATACAACCTAGGGCTAATTTACCCCCATATAACCCCTCCCTTCGAAGATGGAATGGAATGGGGCACTGGGTGATGAGATCCCTGTGGGGTGTTCAGTCTGAGTCTAAGCATTTGAGAAATCTGGGGACTCTGAAAGTCCCAAAGGGCAGGTTGATATCCCTGGACTGCTCGGCCCCATGTCAACTAGTTCCCACCAGGCCCCCTCGAGTGAGTGACAGCTAAGCAAAGCTGGGATTTTAGTTATGAGGCAAATTCCATTTTCTGTTCCAGAGGGGAGCAGAGTTTTCAAAGAAGAACTCAGTTTGCATGGCACCTCTCTATGTTCCAGCCTCCCCCACCCCACAGACGTTTCTGGAAAGGCATCCTCTGCCCTGTTCACTTTGGACCTATTCTAACTTGACATTGGATGGTATTATCTTTGTAAGTAGTCCAAGTACCTGCAACCCCTCCCTGTCCTGGCCAAATGGTAACCAAGACTGCCCTCCACATTTTTGAGCCCGAGGGAACTGAGGCCCTGAAAGGACACAGACTTTCCAGTCCCTCAGCCTGAAAACTTCCTAAATTCAAGATGTTGAGTTCAGATGTTCAGTAACTCAGACATCCCTGGATCGTGTGACCTCTCTGCCCTCCTCCCACCTGGTCACCATCTGGGTGAGACCCCAAACTTTTGATAGTGCCTTTGAGCTGCGTGGCAGCCCCAGCCTCCCCTGTCTGCCTCCACTCCTGTTCCCTGCATTCATAACATGAAGACTGCAGTTCACAAGGTGCCTCTACCTTCTGTGTACCGCCCCACCCCACTTCAACTTGGTGGCTTTTCATCAGCCGAGCTGCTCCTGCATCTGAAAAGCTGTTTTTTTCTTTTTTAAAAAAATAAAACCTCCCCAAATCAACAGACACATAAGTAATTGCATGCTACCAAGATTAAATTATGTGAGTTAGGAAAGCAGTCGGGGGTGGGGGGGAGGCTTAAAATTCAGTGTTTAGGAGAACGACCACAAGAGAAAATACCCATGAAAGATTCTCCTTTCTTCTCTTGGCCCTTCCTGGCAGCCCCTGCCTTTACCCCAGGTTGGTCTCAGCCCTCGGCCATCCCCCTCACCCGTTCCCCAAGTCCCAGCAGACTCTATCCTAGCCAAAGTGTGACTGTGCTCCCCACCTGGGTCCTGGCCACTCCTCATTCCAGGAAGTCTGAGGTACAACCAGTGAACAGAGCTGATCCCAGGTCTCTCACTCAGGTGAACTCAGAAGGACCTCGGGGAGATTAGAGAGCATCTCCTGACACCGCCACGATAAAACTGAAGCTTCTGGGGAAACCAAGTCAGGCTGCTAATAACGTCTTGACCAGGATGTTCTGGATTAAAGGTCAAGCCGTGCAGGATGTGCAGAAATATGACTGTAATAGATGCCACACCTCAGGAGGGTTAGCCTGCTGGTAAGCAAGACCCCCGGGGGTGTGTCAGCCTTTGGGGAGTGTTCCAAATGATCACAGGCACGCACGTCCCCAGGGTGAATGGCTTGGGTGCCAGGATTAGCCAAAGCCAGAGCGGATGAACACTTCAAATATCCTGACGCCAGAAGAGACGGAAATTGTGATTTCAAATGGAAATTAAATTACCGCGTGTGTAGGATTATTTGCCACTTCAGAAAAAAAATGCACCCCAACTGTATTTTTAAAATTAGAAGATAGTGAGTGATTCATCTCTGGAGAGCCAGTTTCCTGCTCTTCTCCTTGGCATGTCTGAGGATTTTGGTGATGTGACATGACTAGGGTTGCCAATTGAACAAGTAAAAGTACAGGACATCCAGGTAAATGTGAATTTCAGAGAGACAATGCATAATTTTTAGCATAAGCATGTACTAAATACTAAAGAAGAGTAGTGCTTATTTATCTGAAATTCCCATTTAACTGGGCATCCTACATTCCATCTGAAACCTTTTCCACCCATGCACAGACAAGTGAGGAGCAGTGACACTCTGAGGCCCACTCACTGCAAAATTCGTTCAGCCAGTAACCATGCACCAAGCACCTGCTCTGTGCCTGGCACTCTGTGCAGGACTAGGGTAACAGACATGATGCTGGATATCACTGATCCATTCAACTGGCATTTATTGAGAGCCTATCATGTACCAGACATGATAGGAGAGAAAGATAATCATGACACAGCCCCTGTCCTTGAGATTGATAGTCTGGAAAGGGGGTCAGACATGTCTATAATCCCGGTGACCTAGAGGTCATGCCAGCAGTGGGGATAAAGCAATGAGGGGATGCTGAAAGGGTGTCACAAGGCATCAAAAAAACCCCTATGGACACCATAGTCACATAATGTTGTTTTGAGACATAAGTCCCCATCAATGTGGTGAGTGACTCATCAAATTCCCGAACCTCTCTGAGCTTGAATAAAGATTATGTTAATAACAGTGTTTGCCTCATAGATTTGCTTTGAGAGGTTAATGAAACAGCCAGAGTTTTGTGAACCAAAAGGGGTCTCATACATAGGCCATAGACATGATCATTGTTTGGCAGGTCCTCAAAAAGTTAAACACAGAATTACTGTACAATCCAGCAATTCCACTCCTAGGTATCCAAATATACCCAAAGAATTGAAAGCAGGGACTCAAACAGACCCCTGTACTCCAATGCTCATAGAAGCGTTATTCACAAGAGCCAAAAGATAGAAACAACCCAAATGTCCACCATAGATGAATGAAGAACCAAAATGTGGTTGGCATACAATGAAATATTCAGCCTTTAAAAGGAATGGAATTCTGACACACATCACAACACGGAAGAACCTTGATAACATTAAGCCAAGTGAAAGAAGTCAGGTAGAAGAGGACAAATGTTTATATGATCTCACATGATACCGCAAACATTTAAATTCATAGAGACAGGAAGTGGAATAAAGGTTCCAAGCCGATAGAAGAACGAGGAGTTACTGTTTACTGGGTATGGGGTTTCTGATTAGATGATCAGAAGTTCTGGAGATGGATAGTGGTAATGGTTGCATAACGTTTTGAAAGTACTTAATGCCACTGAACTTACACTTAACAATGGCTAAAATGTTAACTTTATTTTATGTATCTTTATCACAATTTTAAAATGAGTTTTACCCAGGAAGGCTATAAAAGTCAAAGAAGGTACCACAAATCCTACTCCTCGAGGAAGGAAGATCCCTTTAGCAGGAGGAGACAGTACCTGCCGGAAGGGTAGGGCTCCGTGAGCCTCCCAGGGCAGCATCTTTTGTAGGGGAAGTACAGGTGTGATGCTGACCACCTCCTGTGAAGCTGTCCTTCAAGTGAGGAAAGAAAGTGACATTTCCCAGTGTTACCAAGGCAAAGACTTGCATGAGAAGTGGGTGGAATGGGTCTATCATGGAGATGCAGACACCATCCCAGGAAGCACTGGGCTGGGAAGAACAGAAGCCACTTGGAAAAGTGCATCCAGAGGGTCAGGAGCTAAAGGAGTCTGAGAAACAGATCAACAATGCCTGGGGGTACTTCCCCGGGGGTCCAGTAGTTAAGGATTTGCCCTGCAATACAGGGGACACAGGTTCGATACCTGGTCATGGAATTAAGATCCCATGTTCCTGCAGAGTGACTGAGTCTGTGTGCTGCAACTGGAGAGCCCACACACAGCAACAAAGATCCCATGTATAGCAACTAAGACCCAATACAGCCAAATAAATAAATGCTGGGGAAAAAAAATGGCTGGGAGGAGGAGCTAGAAGCTGATTAATGGCTGGGGAAGAGAAGCTAGAATCTACATCAACAGAGCTGGGGAGGAGGTGCCTGGGGCCAAAGTGACTAGAAAGGGAAAGAAGTGGATGATATGAAGGTGACATCCCTTAAGCCCTGGAAGAATCAGATGGGAAGGTCGGTTGGGGAAATAACCCAGGTAGGATGGGTTGAATCCAATCTAAGAAGAGACCCTTGTAGCTGGACTATTCCAAGTCCTTCCTAAGGACCCAGAATGCAGACCCTGGGATCTGCTCTTATACCTCACCAGAGACTGGCCTTGTGTCTAATCAATGTCTGGAGAATAAAGCAGTTCCTAAGGTCAAGATTTCAGGCTCAATTCCACTCCATCTTTCCCCTTCTCTCCATCCCCAGGAAATCTGGTTTTCCTCTGAGTTAGGGTCAATTTTAGCAAAATTATAAATAAGATACCTTTCCTTCTCCCCAAGTTGTACCCCTCAAGCCCCTCAAGCCCCTCCACCCTCATTTTCAAGAAAAGACTGTGTATCAGGCATTTTATACCTTTTTGTTAACTCAAATTTTTGCATTCCTTTCCCCCAAGTATTTGCATTTCAGCCAGGTCTATTGTCAAAATATTTTGAACATCAGGGAGCTGGCTGGGGAGGATTTTAGAGACAGGTGGTCTTTCTGGCTCTCCTGCGTCACTCTTTATTCAACTCCAAGAGACAGTCTTCTGATAGAGTCACCTCTCCTCACCCCAGCAGATTGTCACCTCTTTCTTAAGTTTGTATCAGTCACTGGCTAAACAGCAGGATTTTCATTTAATAATAACACATCTTAACAGAAAATAGAAAATCTCTATAAATAGAGATCATGTAAGATGACAGTGGATTAACATTTTAATTAAACATGGCAATTCTAATCATTTTTATCATTATAGAAATACCCAACATTTTGACACGTTTCAGGTACAAATTGATGGTTCCAGTCCAATGGCAAATTGAAATGATTTTTCAGGTGATATTTGTAAGCTTTCAGTGGCAGCAAGGGATGGTATTCAACAGTCAGAGCTATAGATTCTAGACATTCCCATTCAAAATAACCAACCCTGGGACTCCCCTGGCAGTCCAGCAGTTAACCCTCCATGCTTCCACTGCAGGCGGCGCATGTTGGATCTCTGGTCTGGGAACTAAGATCCCACATGCCAAGTGGTGTGGCCAAAAAACAAACCGAAACAACTCATCCTGAAGCCTCCCTCCCTTCTTATATGGCTTTAAAAATGATCTCCCCTGATATCACACATGCTATCATAAATTAACACGATGCTTTATGATTTGCAAAACTCACACCAAATGGTACTTTGTTTTCCTTGGTAGAACATCAGACTACGTTCTCTGACGGGATGGCGTGGCAAACAGCACTGATGAGTTCATTTGTGTTAGCACTTACCGATTTATTGAACATGGAGGACATGATTTAGCATCATGCTTCTGCTGATCCTCACAGGGCACTCTGCAAGCAGCTATTTACTGTCCCTCCAGGGGAGGCAATCCAGGCCCAGAGCAGTTAAGGAACTTGCCCGAAGACACACCGCTAGAAAGGACCAGATCTAGGTCTGGACCCCACAACAATCAAGAATCAGAAACTCTTTTGATTACTGTTTCTTCCCCAAATGACACTGCGCACAGACTTTGCTGAAGTGAACCCAACAAACATTTGTCCATTTGTTCTATCTTTCCATATTCTAGGTCAAAGAGGCCCCTCCACTCACCAGTTACACAAAGCTGTATAACCTAACCTTACGGAGGCAAGTTCTCTGTCACATTCCCTCTGCACACTCTCTCACCTCCAAACTACCACCATCATCACCATCACCAGCATCAGCATCATTTTCACTATCCAAATATAGATCTTATTCAAAAAAGATATTTTTTCAGAAAAAGATAAATATTTTAACAAATGGATCATGCTATTTTTTTTTCCTTAAACAGTTTTCATCTTTAAAATCTAGTTTAAGGTACATGTATTCTTGGTTTCATCACTTTTATCATTGTCCATCTTGAGTGCTGAGCCATCTGCCTCACAGTCAGTATTTGCGTTCAAGTTCTTTGAAAAACATACATAGCTTTCCTGGCAAAGTTAAACAACTTCTGTCCTCACGGAGCCTCCTCCCACCTTTTACCACCACACAAGCTGAAATTGGCTGAAAGGCTACACAAGAGAATTTCACACTGAAATAATAGACCTACTCAATGTAAACACCCATCAAAGGGAACATTGCTGAACAAAGTATTACAAGTTTTGGAAACTTTGGAACATGTCAGAGAAAATGAAATCACTCTGAGAAAAACAGTACAGTAAATATTCTCAACCCTTTGTAGTCTAATTCTCTTGGTTAATGTTGCTGAGAAATACTCAGCAACACAGTGATGTTTTAGGATGATAAAACTCCGTGGGGCTAAATTGAGTTTTTTAATGAAAATAATAAGTATTCCCCAACTCAAGTTGTTGATGGCTGTAGCACAGGTTTTACCTCTCTGGGATTAAAAAAAAAAAAAAATTCTTGAGGGCATGAAGGTCCCTTTTCACCTTTATAACCCATAACAGAGCTTAGCCTGGTCCCACTCTTGGAACAAGTTGCTAAGTGACTATTTTGTTTGTTGAATGAATATCAGTAATTAATAATTATTCTACAAGGACTTGCTGGGGATTCTGCAACTGGGAGAAATTATGACTAAAAGTGAAACTACAGACACAACATTGTGAACAGACTAAATGCCAGAGAATTACACACTGTAGAGTGGTTTATTTTATATTATGTAAATTTACCTTAATTTAAAAAAAACTGCAGAGACTAGGGAATAGCAACCTAATAGCTTTCATTAAAATTCAACATGGTATAGTCTCATATTTCATATCAAAGTAACAAAGAGCCCATAAACAGGTTTTAGAGAAGGAAGTTTTTTTGGAAAAAAAAAATTATGAAATAGATGAAATGTTAAAGTTCTAATAGAATTTCCAGAAATTATCATGCAAAGAACCTGAGATATTTAAAGCCCTCTTGGCTTGGTGAGAAGCATTTGCAGGATTTCTCAGAATTCCCCTCCCTGGCTGCCTGGTTAGCTGCTCCTCTGGCTCCCAGCACGCTGGAAGGGAAAGGATGGAGCTGAGTTTGCCCAAGTGCAGAAACTCTGAGTTTCTTTCCCGTCTGAGAAATCTTCCAAGTACACCTGAGAAATGCATCAGTGTCCCTAACACTCTTGTCCTTTCACCAACGTTAATCATGGTTCCCAATTCAATGTGATTGTCCTAAGAACCTCAAACTTACAAATAATTTCCAAAATCAGGCTTCCCTCCTTATATGACAATGTGATGACAGGCTTGTTTCCTTTTTTCAGGCAGTCAAGAAAAAGCCTCTTACTGAAAAGGTTTTAACAATCTCAAGTCAGCAGGGTTGAAACTATCAATGCAGTTTCTACTGGTTTAGGAGCGATATTTTATTTTGATTATTGACAACACAGTTTTTCTCTTCTGTTAAAGAGCTGTTTATGGAGATAGATGTTTAAGTGCTGAGGACATTGTACGAGGTTTTCAGGCTATATTTTTATTTGTGAAAGGCCAGTGATTACTCACTTGTTCTCAGAAAGTTAATGTACTTCGAGTAAGCCACAGTTTGGAATCTGGTCTGTATCAGAATTTCCTTTCTGCTTTCTGAAAGATCACAATGTACCAGCCTCCAAGCCTTCCTCCCTCGGCTGTTTTGCTTGCTCATTAGGTCTTTAAAAGAAAATGCAAACCCTTCTCTCTTCATTAACCCATTTTAGAAAATAACTCAGATGTCCCTAATTTCTCCTCTGATTTTTCAGACGAGTCTCTGATAACTTTTGAAAGAAGCTCTATTCAACATTCTCAAGGACAAAGGACACTCACGGAAATAAATAAAAAGAAATCTTGACATAAAGCGCAAGGGGAGAAAAACACCAAGAAGTTGGTCAATGTTGCTTGCTGGCTTGCTTGTGAATTATTTCTAGTTCTGCCCAAATTGATAAGCACATTACACTGAAAATGTTTTATTCAAAAACTTCTCTGACATAATCTATGGAAATAACTAAAAGACTCTCCATTTCACTCTACACTACAGATGCCTAGTAGGCTCAAGGAAATCAACAATCTAATGTCACCTTTCCTTTAAAAGAAAACAACAAGAAGCACAGCAACATGATAGAATCTAAAGGAATCAAAACATGTATTTTTAACTTCTGAAAAATCTCACCATGTGATATTCTCTCTCTATATATATATATCTATATATGTATGCAAACCTTTCTAAAATTAAGTCCTTTTTTTACACACCAACACTAAATCCTAGGGTCCTCTCAGAATGCCACCCCACGATCAGGTGGTTTTAAAAGAATTCTATTTACCAAAATCATTATGACACTGTTTGTTTTCCTCAGAGGGGGGCTAGAGGGAGGGCAGGAGGGGAAAAAAAAGAAAGCCGGTGAGTTTTCGTGTCATAAATGACCTTATCATGCAAATAAACAAGGGCTTCTTTCTCAGGATATGTGTTATGAAAGACATCTCCAATTCTTAACTGCATTTCTCAGCTGCTCACCAGAAACAGAACTATTGATCTCACCAAAAGTAAAGAAGACCTTTTTACTTCTGCTCAAGACACTTGGAGGAAAGAGGAGACTTGTATGAGAATGATTTTCTTGACCGCCACACCAGACACACGCTCAGCCATCTGACCACGATCTGAGCACCTCCGTTTGCACCTTCTTCCTTCAAACAAACAGCCAGGACGGATCCCATGCTCACAAGAATTCCAGACAGGCTCCTTTTTTTTTTTCCTTTGTAAAGTTCTCGGGTGTTTACGGGTCTCCAAGTTAGGGGGTGGGCAGGGAGGAGTTCTTTTTAACAAAGACAAACATAGTTTGCAATAACAATGCAGAGAGCATGTGTGCGTGTGTGTAGGATGGGGGGGGGGGATGTTTGTTTTGTTTTTCAGAATAATGAATTGAAAGATAGGCAGCCCAAATTTCCATAATAGCCGGTCTCTGAGGAGATACTAACTTTGGGGAAAGAAAGCACTTTGTGAACTCCCAGATTGAAAACTCAGTCACAAGACTGTACTGAGAAGAAAGGGTGTAAGGCCTGCTTTTAGACGGGCATCCAATGCATTCTTCTGCACAAATATCTTTTCTCAGTGTGCAGAAAGACCCAAAGGCACGTCTCAGGTGGGATGGTGCTGTCCCTTCTCCCTATTCAGGGAGGGCCAGTCCTGTCCCGCCAGGATGGGGACCGAGGGGAACTTAGAGGTGGCGTCGGGTGTCAGAGGAAGAGGAGGGCCCACCGGACTGGATTCCCTTTCCCAAAACTGCGTTTTGCCTTCTTTTCTACCTGGTTCCCAGCAGGGAGTCCTGGCCCTTCTTTGTGGGGGTGCTGTTGACTAATGAAACCAGTGAAAGCACAGGTTGGCCACCAGGCAAATAATAAACATAGTTGCATTGCCCAGCCCTTAAGCCTGCTTAATGGGTCTTCCCTCCATGTAAGTGGGTTTGCTACCCCAGCCCCCATAGCTCCACCTGTATCAACAACAATGCCTCCGCACAATTATCTTACCTTAATGAACTTAATCTTTAATTTCCCAGCTTGGCCCTGGTCCTCAGCCTCCTAACAAAGGAAGGGGGATTGTTGGAGTCCCCGTGAGCCGCCTTCCTCCAACAGCTAGGGAAACTTTAGCCACGACAAGGATTTTTGCCCCTTGTGGAACTGTCAAAAGCAATAAATATTTTTCTTTTTATTCCATCATTAGACCCTCCTAAGAATGCCTCCCCATTGTCCACTGTAATTCCCAGAGCTCTCTGGGCAGGGGTGTTATTGTGGAAAATGAATCCTGAAGTGTTAACAATCCGGCCAAAGCGGCTACACTTTTTTTTTTCTTCCGAGGGCGTAACCGTTAGGAATGTGTCGCCTCACCATAGCCAGCTCTGCGAAAAGAGCACTTGTGTTTTTTAACACTGGTCTTTGAGAAGGATGCTCAAGTTAAAGCATTGTGGCCACTGTAAATAGATGCACTCAGCAGAATAGAGCTTCTTCATTCCTAATTAGGGAAGTAACTCTAGAAAGACAGAATGTCACTTGCTAGGCTGTGCGTATTGTTGAGTTTGTGCTCGCCTCCACAATGTGAGGTAATTGGAGTTGTACCTTTTAGAAAGCTGCTAATTTCACATAGGAAGTGCTAACAAGACCTTTCTGGGCCATGTTTTCCTTCTTCCTTTTTAAGGAAGTTACAGACCTTCAGTAGTGGGAATGGCTGAGTCCTGGCCTGGCGGAGGAAACAGCAGTAATGAACCACTTCAGCCTGCAGTTAGAAAAAGGAGGCCTCATTTTGGAGTCCTGAGAATACTAAGCACAACAAAAGGTTCTGTTTAAGCTTGTTATCCAGGACATTCTTACAGGCTACACAGCTTTCCCTGCAATGACCCTCTCCAAACAAGTGCATCAAGTTTGAGCAAATAGAAACACGCAACTTTCAAGGCTCCGAGTTATAGTTTTCTTTACAAAGCCATTTATATAATGTAAGCTGCAATTAGCATGGGACAGAGCGAGGAGATTTAGGCTGGAAGGTTCTTTTCACAAAAGATAGAAACTAGTGGAATAAGTAACAGTTAAATATCGGCTTTGGATAACTAGCTGAAAAGACCTTTTAAATCATTTACTAATAAAAAATAAAATGATTTTGCCTCAGACCTTGTTCCAACCAAAGTGTGGTCTTTTTACATCACTGAACTGATTAATCTCACTAATTTTAAATTATCCAGCAAGAATGGATCGGAGCAAAAAAAAAAAAGAAAAAAAAAGTCCACACACCCCCAAATGAAAAGCACTCCAGCTTTTAAGCCTGACAATTTCATCAAAACGTCCATAGGAATTGCATAAAAAATTCAAACCGTAATGAAATAAATTGCTACTTACATTATGAAAAGTCTGCAAAAGCTTTTTATAGACTTGAAATGCAGAAGTTATATAAACTGCACAGTTAAAAGAATTAGAAATTGACCTTTACAGATCAAGGGCTAAAATTAACAGTCTTCAGGGGAAAAAAAAAATCCCAGTTCACAATGGCTTTTAATGCCATTTTTTCCCCCCTACACTCATTTATCTAATAACCATGGCAAGGTTAGGATAAACAATGAACAGTATGTTTTCACATTTTCCACCTTTTTTGTCCTCCATATGAATTTCTAAAACACTTACCAGAATAGATACATAAACCTGTGACCTTCAAATGAGCTTTTTGATACTCTCAACATTTTGAATAAAAAGATCAGAAAATGGAACCACTTTTACACAGTAATGAATTCCATTCTGTTGGGTAAACAAAGCTAAATTTTAAAACAGAGACCTGACATTTGTATAGCTCAAGAAGCTATTCTGTTCTTTTGGGGGTGGGCAGAGAAGGGAGGGCGCGTTGTTAGTACTTTACCACGGTGGGCCAAATAATGACCAAATCCACAATTCACATAAAAAGGAGACAAATCCATTTGGCCGCGTTCAACAGACAGCCACCGTTTCCAAGACAAGGACAACAAAAATGCCCAATTTTTATGACCATTCCCTACCCTCCCCCCACAACAATTGATCCATCTAACAGAAAAGGGGGGTTGATGGAGGAGGCCCATGCCGCCATTATGGAGCTAACGCTTATTGACGGGAGCTACAAGGGCCTCCAAAAGTTACTCCAATTTCCGTCGAGCTTTTGTGCATCCGTTGTCCTGTCTGAAAGGCTCAGTTAGGTATTGTTGCAAAAAAAGTCTGCATCCACATTTGTTCCCCTCTAATTCATACTCGGCATTGTGAAGTTTCGCTATTCAGGGGCTGATTGGACAACACTCCTGACAATGGCCAAGCGATTAGTCTCTCAGCATGGGCTGGGGTTGTGGGTATAAACCTAGGGATGAGGCTGGAATTCACTGGGGCATTCAGCTTCCTCTAGGGGCCTTCCTGAGAGGCCGTGCCTCCTTGGCTGCAGGTAATGCATTCCTTCAGACCCGGGAAACCGAATCCTCGTAATTAGCGTGTCCAGAACGGGGCAGGCCGCCCCCTCCCTGTTAGTCGGCCCTCGGGGGCCCTGCAGCTTTCTAAGGAGCTCAGCCCCTGAAACGCTGCGGCCTTGTCGAATTGAAAACTTTTCCTGGGCGGCTTGGCGGGCCTCAAAATCGGCACGCCAGGGAGGGGAGCCGAGGGAGGGCCGCAATCGGCGGCACTTAACCCCTGGCTCGCCGACCCGCGTGCAGGACTCGCTGCCCGCAACCCCGCGCTTGGGCCGCCACGTCGGCGCTCGGCGCTGCACCCCAGCGGCTGCGCGCGTCGCAAAGTGTACAGATGTCAGTCTGGTGTTTTACATGTCAGTAACTTGAATTCATTTCCATTTATTTTCCTATTGTTTTATATCATTTTATGACAATGTGCTGCATAATATAATTTAAATCTTTAATGTACAACTAATTCTCTACCATTAATTTGTCAACATGATTACTGGATATGCCACTCGGAGAAACAGGCTGACTTGAAATATGGATAAGACCTTCCTATGTGTTTAAACGAAGGTTTACATCGGAAATGACAAAGATTTACGAAGGGTTTTTTTTTTTCTTGGACTGTCTATAATGAAAACTACAATTTCACTGTGATTCTCACTTAAACTGAGTAATTCCAGATTATCAGTGGGAAATAAGACACACGCACACCCTCCTTCTTGGAGAAATAATTAATTTAGGCAGCCCGGGTTCTCGCAGCCGCGGCCGGAAATGAGCCTCTGTCCAGCCCTTTGACGGAGAGGGATCCCCCCACCCCTCCCAGGCGGGACCGAGGCGCACGAGCGCGGGCTGGGTGCCCTGCCGGAGGTGGGTGCTCCAGGCGGTGGGAAAGAAAGACAGCGCTCACCCGGGCCCGGGCCGCGTTCCCGGGTCGTCTGCAGGAACCCAGGGCATTGAGGAACATACAAGAAGAAAGGGTAGGTAGGCATAGTGTTGCTGGGCTGCCCTGACTTCCGGGACCCCCTTTAACTTCCCCCAAACCCCAGCCGCCTCCTTTCGCCGGCCGTCGGAGCCTAGCTTGAAAAAAAAAAAAAGAAAAACCTGGTCCTTCCCTCCACGCCCCAGGAGGACGGACACCCTGCAACCACGAGCCAAATGATAACACCCAAATGCCTGCACCATTAAAAATTTAAAAAGCAGCAGCGGCACCCCCAAACCTTATTAAACATTCAAATAGAAAAATTAAGATATTCTGGGCAAAAGAAGTGTTTAGACAAAGGCTGTCTGCTTCAATTTCCCCGTTAAGCGGCGAACAGGCTGCTCGGAGAGAGAGTGACGGTGGATTCCATAAATTAACAGAAAATCCCTCTTCTCCGGAGCCCAAGTTATCTCTCCGTTGCCTGCAGCCCTGATTTAGAATGGGAGCCGGCTTGTTTACCGGTTTAATTAATGCTTCTTTTCAAGCGGGGAGGAGGGGAGGGGAAATGAAGTGACTTGGTGATAAACAGGTGTAGCCGGCCTGCCGCGAGCTCTCGGGGCCGGCGGCAGCCTCATCAGGCTTGACTGGGCATGACCCCGCCAGCGAAAAAGGTAGATGGCCCAGTTGGAAGCGCAGTAGGTGAGCTTTATTTTAACTGCGAGCCTGTGATTGGAATGGCTTAAAGGGACAATCAGCACTTGGGTTTTTCTTCTTCCTCCAGAATGCATTCTGATTCCTTCCTGTTGCCGAGCGGAGGAGAAGCAGACCTTGACGATATAGGTCACAGGCCTTTTTTCCCCCTCTTCCTCAGGCTTCACCTCCAAACGTAAGGGAAGAGCCACTTAAGGAGGAAAACTGGCTCTTGCCACTCGCTGGGGACCGGCTCTCTGCTCTAGGGGGGGGAAAAAATCCCTGGGCATTCTCTCTTTATTTACTTATTTCGGCTTTTAATTCCGAGAGCCTAATATCTAGGATTGGACTGTCCACCGCCTACGTGTTTCTGTGACCTTACAGATAACAGGCAAGCTTGGATGGAAAATGAAATTCAAGCGCCAGCTAATTTTAAAAACATAACTAAAAACTCATTCCCGAGGGGGAAAACGGCAGTTTCTGTAAGCACAGGCTGAACATGTTTTTAAATTAATAACTAGCCCTGGTATTTGCTAAATGATGGCTGTATCAGGGGGAAAAATTTTAGTCATTAAAAACAGCAGGTGCCCAAGGTGAGAATATATGTTTCATGACTTAAAGTCACCTGTCTGCTTTGCTTGCTGCCTTTCTCAGAGCCAGCATCCTGGAGAAACAAGTGAAACCAGAAGCTGGGTCTGTCTGCCATGCTGGCCCTTTGGAGAAAAGAACCTTTTCTTTTTCTAACACTGCTACATTTATCAAGTGCCTCCTGATGTCTCTGCCTGTTATTGGAAATTTTGACTGCCTCTCTACAAGGTGGTTATCCTCATCCCCATTTTTGCGAGGGGTTTGAAAATTTTTAAGTGATTTTCCCAAGGTGAGGATGAGAACCAGGGTTTCTCTCATTCCAGAGCCCTCTTCTCTTTCAACCTCTGTATTGTAGCAGTGATCCTAAAAACCCACAATCACGTGGAGTTGGGTATCTTGGTCTCCATAAAGACAGGGTATGTACTTGCTTTGTACAGGAGAGATCTTTCGGCCATCTGGAGACTTCTACACCAAGTTCAGGTTCCGGTCTGTGGAGGACCCAACATATGTAGAAGCACAAAGTACCCTGCAGAACACAGAGAGATTTCTTTCTGGAGAGATTTCTAGACTGGAAATTAGTATCTTTCAGTTTCACTGCTGTTTCTACTACCTATTAACATATGACCTTGAGCAAGTCACCTATTAAGGCAGAGTGAAGGTTCCTCACCTCTGATTGGGTACATTGCCTACCTATCCCGCCTGCCTCACAGCATGGGGCAGGGCCGAAAAGAGCAAAAATGCATTGATCACTGTGAAGAGCTGTTCAAATGTATTTTTATGACTGACTTCCCAGAATTCTGAGGTCCTATTGAGACTCTACATTCATGTGTTTTGAAAAGAGTGAATTACTATACACGTGGGGGGATTTTTTGGTCATATTAAAAAGCCCCCTTTGTTGTATAGCAGAAACTAACACAGCATTGTAAAGCAATTATACTCCAATAAATTTTTCTTTAAATAAATAAAAATACAAAGCCCTTACTTCCTAATGTCCAAACATGAAAATCTTGGCTATATTAACAATGATGCTAAAAGTTCTAATGCATCCTACATTCTAAATCATAGACTTTTGATGGAAGAGACCATTTGTTCTAAAAATTACATTAATGATGGCTAATGTCACATATAATACAAGCTCAGAGAGGTTAGATGATTTGCCCATCATTGCACATTTGTTTCCAGGCAAAGCTGGAAGTAGAACTTGGATCACTTTATGTCCAGAGGTGGTTCTATTCATAACATAATTGCTACTCACTTAACCCAGTCTTCAGCTCTCTCTGGAGAGACAGACTGCCAGGTTTAAATATTGGCTCTACCACCCCAGGAAACTTGGTAACCTCTCTAATAGTCCTCGCTTGATTGTTGGCAGATTAAATGTAATAAGGCACGTAAGTATTTAGCACAGTTCCTAGCATATAATAAATGCTCAATAAACCCTCCTCAAATTTGAAATGCAGGATCCAGGGGCCTTCCCTGGTGGTCCAGTGGTTAAGACTCTATGCTTCTAATGCAGGGAGCACAGGTTCAAACCTTGGTGGGAGAACTAAGAGCCCATTGCCATGTGGTACAGCTAAAAAGTAAAAATTAATAAAACTCAGGATCCAGGAAGAGAAACAAGAACAGCTGGGGGAAGGGGACTGACTTGGGTATGACTGTCCCTATGCAATGAGTTGGCCCAGGCTAAGTTGAAGGAAGAGACCAGCATGGCTGAGAAGAGGGGCAGAGCCCTCCAGTTGGGGAGGATCTTCTGGAGTGAGTCCTGGAGGAGTCAGGCCCTTGAAATCCTTGGGCAGCCTGAGGGAGGAAGGGGAGGTACTGACTGAGAAGACAGAGGAAGCGGAAGGGGTACAACCAGGTGGGCTAGAGCGGGGGAAGCAAACTGGGGAGGCCAAAACCCAGAAAGTGGCCGCCTCAGCATTCAGCCCATTGTGGTTGGGTCCTCTGCAGAGTCTCGTCCCTAGAGACCTCGGCAGTGGTTGTTTCAGCCCCATGGGGAGAAGAAAGGATGGGGGTGGCTTGAGACAGAATGCTGAGGTGGTACCATAAAAAATGCCTGGCTGACAGGAAGCTGTCTGAGGAAGAGAGACACCTGGAGAGGCTAGTGCTTGTGGCGTTGTGGGAGGAAGCCTAGCTGAGGAAGGGGAGAGGCCAGCATCCGAGGGAAGGGAGAGTGGCTGATGGGGGAGGCAGCTCTCTGTCAGGTTGCCTGGTCTCAGATCCTGGCTCTTCTGGCTGTAGACAGGGGCAGGCTTAGGGGATGCTCAGGCTTCTTTGGGGGCCTGCGGCAAAGGTTATGGGAAGATGCTCTGGCCCCAGGCCGGGGTTCCCTGCTGGGCTGGCTTTCCCCAGAGGGAAGAAAAGAGTTGCGGGGATCTGAGTTACCAGGAACCCTGCCTTGTGATCCAGTCTTCATGGATGAGCTAGAAAGCTCTTGGGTGTTGTCAGAGCAGTGGTGTATTCCCCACGTGTGGTTTCTACCTCCTTAGTTTACAGAGTTTCCAGCTAAAGGACCTCAAGATTGAGGGAGAAATATTACATCTGATTTTGGGAAAGTATTTGAGGAACTTGAAGTGGGGGATATGTCTGTTCTGTCTTTCCAGCAGTCCCATGAGAGTGTGACAAATAGCAGGTGCTCAGCAGCTATACATTGAAAAAATGAGCCAAGGGGGTACTTCCATTGCATGACATGAGGAAGGGGGCTTCTATGCTGCCTAAACTCAGGAGAGAGGGGAAGATCTCTCCAAGTCGAAGCCTGCTTTATTCTTTTCTATTTTCTTATCAGCAAAAGTTTCTAACTGCCTGACTGGATTATTGTAGGGATCAAAGAGTTATTTGATGTAAAGGTATACTAGACATGTTAAATAAGTCTAAGGTAGTATTACCTTGTCTATTGAAAGAGCAAGGAATGTTATGTGAGGAATTTCATTATTGAAAATTTCAAGCATATACTATAAAGTGCAGTGAACTCCCATGGGCCTGTCATTCAGAATCTACCATTATCAATTTATAGCCAATACTGTTTCTGCCTTCCCCACTCTCCAACCCCCACCCCATAACTGGATTATACTGAGGCAAATCCCCCACATATCATATTGTTTCACCTCTAAATATTTCAGAGTATATTTCTAAAAGATAAAGGATCTTTAAAAAACATAATCATAATTCCATTATCACATAAAAAATCTATAGTATTATTAGTTTTTAATATCATCAAATACTGAGCCAAGATGTAATTGTCTCATTTGTCTTACAAGTGGACTTTTACAGAAGGTTTCACAAATCAGGATCCAAACAAGGTCAACACCTAGCATTTAGTTATCAGAAGAGGAACCTCTCCTGAGGATTTAACCTTGTCCTCCCAGGCTGCCAAAGCATGAAGATTTCTGGCCAAGGTTTGCTAGACAGCCAGAGCAGTGGTTCCCAATTATCTTTTGACTATTGTTTCATCTCTTTGAAAGCCCATCTAAGGTTTGGGGACCCACACAAAATAAATGCTTCTTAGGGTACATTTGGAAGTGCTGGGGGACAGACATCTGCTTGTGTGGGTGAAGTTGCTCAGTCATGTCCAACTCTTTGCAGCCCCATGGACTGTACAGTCCATGGAATTCTCCAGGCCGAATATTGGAGTGGGCAGCCTTTCCCTTCTCTAGGGGATCTTCTCAACCCAGGGATCGAACCCAGGTCTCCCGCATTGCATGCGGATTCTTTACCAGCCGAGCCCCAGGGAAGCCCCTGCTCATTTGAGGTAGAGTTCAAAACCAAGATTTTAAAAGGAAGCACTGAAATTCCTATCTCTTCCTTTCCCAAGTCCCCACTCCTCCCTTAAGGACCATCTTTATCACTATCATGTCAGGCCTTAGTCTATTCTCTCAGCTGAGCTCCTGTAGCATTTAGGACCTACCGCTTATTTTTTTAATCATTTGGCTTCTCATAATGGAAGCCAACCTCTCTTGGAGGGTTAGCTGTTCTGCACACAATGTATATCTTGTGTCTTCAATGAAATTCCAAGTTCCTAAAGCTCAGGGACCCATAGCATCTGGCCATACTTGGTGCAAGTACCCAACACCTGTAGGTATCTGACATGTTTAAAATATCAATATCTACAATATTTATAATACGAACATCTCAAGCCAATATTCTTTACATAACTTGCTTGAATTTACTCAGTGGGGGTAGAACAGCACTGATTTGCTATTAATAAAAGTACACGCCTCTTCCTATGCATTCAAGCAATAGATTTACTGAATGCACTGAACACATTTGAAGTATTTTTTCTTATCAAAATAATGAATAGATGTGGTTACAAATCAAATGTCACACGTGTTCATAATAAAAACACTATAGCTTCTTCCACCGTCAGTCCACTTCTCAGAGGCAACCTCTTTGAGCTGTTTGAGTTTTAGTTTTCCCAGTGGATCGAGGCTTGCCAAATTGAGATGGGGGGAAAGTACAGGATGCCCATTAAATTTGAATTTCAGATAAAAAATGAATAGCTCCAAATATTGCATAATATTGTAATTTTTCTGACATTAGGTGGATTCCCCCATGTAATATGTAGAGTTATATACATCGTACCTCTAATGTATTTATATCTCTTTCTTCCTTTACCAACTCATTAGGTGCTGTCTGTGGAATTCCGAGTGTGAAAGGATTTCAATGTTCAATATTTATATTCTATTCCATTTTTCTACCGTTTGCCTTTGTAACTTCAACAAAATGCTTAAACCTGTATTTGTTGACCCATTGTCTTTCAGCAGTGCCCTTTGAGTGCCTGTGCTATGCTGAGTTGCTTTCGTTGTGTCTGAATCTTTGCAACCCCATGGACCACAGCCCACCAGGCTCCTCTGTCAGTGGGATTCTCCTGGCAAGAACGCTGGAGTAGGTTGCCATTTCCTCCTCCAGGGGATCTTTCCGACCCAGGGATCAAAACCATGTCTCCTGCACCGCCTGCATTGTAGGTGGATTCTTTACCACTGAGCCACCAGGGAAGCCCCTTGACTGCCTACTTGTAAGTTAAGATATTGTTACTGAGATGGTTGGATGGCATCACCAACTCAATGGACATGAGTTTGAGCAAGCTCTAGAGGATGGTGAAGGACAAGGAAGCCTGGCGTGTTCCAATCCATGGGGTAGCGAAGAGTCAGACACAACTGAGAGACTGAACAACATCGTTACTGATTTCCTAACCTTTCCACTATTTTTCTTTCTTTTTCCAAGTCCTATCTTCTGCCACAGTACTGGCACTTTCACATTAATAACGTTGTTGAAATTTTGTTCTGTCCTGCTAGGACACAACCTAGTCTTCCAGGCTTTGTCTAAAGGTTGACTCTTCAAATGGGAAATGGATTGTATTTACTTTATTGTTATTCTTATGTAGTTTTATATAAATACAGTAATAATGCTGGGATTACACTTCTTGCCTTTCAACTCAGTGTCAAGGAGAACATGTCCAACACCAAGTCAAATGGGGTCTCATTCCTTACCCTTCATCATTTAATTTCATGTCACTTTTAGTTTGTTTCATAATTCAGATCTTGATTTTTTTTAAGACCAATTTTCCCTTGGATTTTCCAGTTGCCTTTCTTTTTTCTTGCATTACTTGCTATTATCATATTCTTGTTTTAAATCTATCAGTTATATTCTTTAATCTCTTGATTAATCTCTTCTTTCTTGGGGTCTTCTGGGATGCTGCTCCAATGTGGGCTGTTGCTGTCCAGGCTGCTGTGCACCTGACATCTGGAAAATTCTTTTTACTGCTCGTGTAGGTTACATCCCAGCTTTTCTTCTTTCTTCTATCTTAGGTCCTGCTGCTGCTACTGCTAAGTCGCTTCAGTCGTGTCCAACTCTGTGTGACCCCAGAGACAGCAGCCCACCAGGCTCCCCCGTCCCTGGGATTCTCCAGGCAAGAACACTGGAGTGGGTTCCCATTTCCTTCTCCAATGCATGAAGTGAAGAGTGAAAGTGAAGTCGCTTAGTTGTGTCCGACTCTTAGCGACCCCATGGACTGCAGCCTGCCAGGCTCCTCCATCTATGGGATTTTCCAGGCAAGAGCACTGGAGTGGGGTGCCATTGCCTTCTCTGATCTTAGGTCCTAGTGTTACTGAAATCTAGCCTCAAGTAACTTCCTAAGAAGAGGTGTGTTGGAGACAAGCTTTATCTATTCTTGTTTTTTTCTAAAAACGCTTATGTTATCCCTCCACTTGACTGAGGGTTTACATATAGGATCCTAAACTGAAAATAATTTTCCTTCAGAATTTTGAAGACACACCTTGCTTCAGTGGGCTTCCCTAAGCCTTTCTGAGATTTTCTGGGTAAACCTGTCTCCTGCCTCCTCTGTTGCCTCTTATCCTGTGTGTGGTTTCCTTCAGCTGGTTCCTCTGAAAGCTTCCCCCATACACCTGACATACTTACTTACCTCTCTCATATGTTGGTGGCCTCTGCCTTCCTTCTTTAATATGACAAATTTACATCTTCTTGGAATTCTAAAACCTTAACAAAATTTTGGAAAGATAGGAGGGCAAAGGTATGTCTTGGGTACACCAACTTGAACTACAAGAAGATTAAGAAATTTTTATTTTCTTAATTTTACATTTTTATCATTTTAATTCCTCCATCTTTCTACAGCTTGGTGGCCCTAAGCCAGGAGCCCCACCTAAAGTTTAGCGTCTCCCCAGGAAAGTGTTATTCCCGGATGTTCAGCATCTCATGGCCCCTACTCTTACCGCGGTCCACATAAGCCAGAGCCAGTTTCCCCAGCTTGCTTTCTATATAGGTTTGAGGTGCCCAGAAGATAGAATGAGAACAACCCTTCCTTGGGCACCATCCTCTCCCCTCATCACAGGGCCTGAGAGGCTCTGCATGCTCTACAATGCCACAGGCTCCCCTGCACCCTCACTTCACCCTTCATTACCCTCAGATCTCAGCTCCAGCACCATTTCCTCAGAAAACCTTCTCTGTTGTCCCTGACTTGTCAAATTCCTCCATCATATGGGGTCATGGAGCAACTTCTCTCCCCTTTACAGCATTTATCTCAGTCTGTAATATTCGTGAAGCAAGACCACAAATGTCTATTTTCTGTTTACTTTGATGTCCTAGGCCCTTGAGCACAAACTGGCATACAGCAGGTGCTCAAGAAATCTCTCTGGAACAAGTGAATCATTCTGAAGTTACCCCCAGGAGAAACACTCCTTCAGCTGAGAAATAACCCACAGGGTGACCAGGGCAACCCCACACAGGCTCCACCCCAGAGGCCCGATGACTGATGAGGCCCTCGTCCGCACTGACCAGGGCCTGAATCCTGGGCTTCCATGGGCGCTTGTCTGAAGCCCCAGATCTGTTCATGGAGAGCTCCATGGTCAGGGAGGAGGATTCCAGTGCAGTCCTCAGGACGTGAGGCTCACGTGGCCTTCTGAGCACCCCAGCTTCTGTAGGGACTTTGGAACAGACAAAGTTATGACTCATCTCCAGACAAGGTCCCTGAAGCCTGGAAGGAGGGCAAGCAGCCAACATACCCAAAGGGCCAGGAGGAGCTTTCTTAGTTGAAGCCGTAGTCCCCGGCAGGGGGTTGGGGAGGGGTGGGGGTCCAGAGGCTGCCCAGAACCAGTGGCGACATACCTGGCTGGGAACAATGGAGCCCCACACCTCAGCTACCTTTTCAGCTCTGGTTTCCCAGCAGTGAGGCTCTTATTAAATGTGGGATTACCATGTGTAAAGGACAGTGTGAATTTTGTTTGCTCTGCCATGTAACTTGCCTTTCCAAACAGTCAGTCAGAGCTGCAGTTAATCTACTGACCATGGGCTTAGCCGGCAGGTGGCCAGGAAGCCCCACCGAATTCCTCCGAACCCTTTGTTACCTGGCCTGGAAGGAGAGATCGCTTGTTTGGGAAGTGTTTCTCCTCCCTCGGAACATTTTCTGTATTAAGACTCTTTTGTCACCATAAAGCTGAAGAGGGGATTATGATGGGTAGGCTTCACCCAGATTGCTTTCTCCAGATGGGAATGGTGTGCCGGCTGGCCTAATGAAACCTTTCTTCGGGGGACAATGCCTTTCCATTAAATTAAAGCTGAAGCCTCAACAATGCCTCTGAACAAACTCCCATTTGAATATTTAATTTGGGATGGAAGGAGCTAAGTAAACACCTCTCTCCCCTCGGCCCCTTTCTGGAGACCCCCCCTTGATGGAAAACCTAAGGTAGAAACTTGAGTTGTAGATGTCAGGTTAGTAGTTATTGCTGCCATCATCAAAGGTAGAAAAAAAAAATCTAAATCTAACATTGACCTCAAAGAATGTTGTTTACTCCTAAAATTGTTTATTCCTAAAAATTCCAGAAGTGAATGCTGATCAGATTTTTGTTCAGTCGCTAAGTTGTGTCTGACTCTTTGCCAGCCTCATGGACTGCAGCACACCAGGCCTCCCTACCCCTCACTATCTCCCGGAGTTTGCCCAAGTTCATGTCCATGGAGTCAGTGATTCCATCCAACCATCTAATCAGATTAGCAGCCACATAAAATCTTCCCAGATAAAATCTTGGCACTAGTGGCAGAGAACCCATCTGCCAGCGCAGGAGACTTGGGTTCAATCCCTGGGTCAGGAAGATCCCCTGTAGGAGGGCACGGCAACCCACTCCAGTATTCTTGCCTGGAGAATCCCATGGACAGAGAAGCCTGGCAGGCTAGAGTCCACAGCGTTGCAAAGAGTTGGACATGACTGAAGCAAGCAAGCAAGCGAAAATCTGTCTGTCCTGAGCCTTGCAAGTAACAGAGACCTTTGGGATGATCACCCTCCCCACCCCAAGTGCTTAGGATCCACAGCGGAGACCAAAGGTCCTCAGGTCTGCCTCGAACCCTGCCCAAGTGCCTCCTTTTCTTCCTCCTCTTTTCTTCTTCAGGGATTCTCTAAGATAGAGATAGATGTTTAACTAGGCTCGATTCTTTCTTGTTTTTTTAATGGCTACAGTGACGCTCAAAAGCACTGTGTGGAAAAGGAATTTTCTTCACCCTCCTCCTCTACCTGGCAACCAGGCAGCGAGGCAACAGGCACCCAAGAGACGGAGTTGTGTGTGGGCTCCTTTGTGCTAAGAGTCAGAATTATCCCAGAATAATCTCTCTCTGGATCATCTGTACAATTTTCTTGTCCCTACTCACGGCACGTCAGCTAACTCTTGGTCTCCTTTTCACCTCTGTCTTCCTGGGGAAGACCATCCATCTTTGTTTTGTCCTCCCAGAGATGGTCGTCAGTGCCATCCAGGTTCCGTGCTGTCCTGTCCTCCTCTCTTCAGTTTTCCTTCATTTTCATCTCTTTGCCTCTGGTGGGGATGATCAGAAGCAGCTTAATCACAGTGGGAGGGGATGAATTCTCACCCGGGCACACTTAATCTGTCAAGAGCTCACTTTCTGCCTTGCCAGTGGGGAAGCAAAGAGAACCCAGAAAAAGATTTACCTGGCCTTTGCTGACCTGGTGGCCCTTGAGCTTAACCTCAGCCCAGTTGAGCTGGAGTAGCTGTCAGGGCCACAGTGCTGGACACCATCAAATTCCCTACATGCATCCCGGGGGTTAGCAATCAAGTCCCAAGGCAAAGGAAGCATTTAAAGTGATTTTAGAGACTGGCCACTGGGACCACCCAACCATTTCTACCACTTGGGATCCTGGGCAGCCAGAGCCTAAAATCCAGGAAAAGCTCCTTCTCAGGCAGGACCTGTGTGTGGGGGTGGGTGTGCACCACACACATGGTCTGGCACACAACTTATGATGGGCGGCTGACCCCCAGTCTCTCTGGAGCGGGGGCCCGGATGTGTCCGCACTGAGGAGTGGACTGCCTGGCATCTGGTCAAACACAAGTGTCCCAGAGCTCAGAGCCCCTTGCTCAGACTCAGCTTTCAACCGTTGCTTGGCTTCCACAACTCTACAGTCTTTAACAACCACACACTGGCGATGCCACCCTTCTCCTATGCATTCAAATTAACCAGTGAGCCGTCTTTCTCAGGGTGCCTTTCCTCCAGGCAGGGGGAATCCCAGGCAGAGTGGTGGCCAGTGCTCCTCTCCTTAATTTCACCTCTCTGAGTCTCACTCTCCTCCTTTGTAACAAGAGGGATGATAACAGTAACAATGTCAGAGGACTGTTGTGAAGATAAAATGAGATGATATACAGAAAGCCCTTAACAAAAGGCCTGGGGCACAGTAAGCACTTAAGTTGCTTCTACCGTTTCCCTTTGGGTCCAACCTGTCCTCATTAGGGGCTTTCTGTCCTTTAGTCCCACGATTGTATTAATAGAAAATGTGATCTCTGAGGGCAACTTTTAGAGGTATTTTTTGGGAGGTTTGTGACATTTCTGCCAATTCCTGAGTGCAGCCCAGAAAAGAGGGTTGAGATGGGGCCAGAGAGATGTCCCGGGCTGGCTCTTGCCCAGCCTCCTTTCTCTAGCCTCCCTTTTCCATCACCCACTATGTGCCAGGTGTTAGGCTGCCTCGTGAATGAGGCACTACCTCCACTCTCGTGGGTCAGTGCACTGGCCCTGGTGCTCTCAGGGCCCATCAGTAGGGCCAGGCTCCGGTGTCAGAGCCCTCAGTGAGGTCCTGCACTCGGCACACGCTACAAAGACAGACCTGGGACTCTGCTTCCACGTCTGCATCCACCAGATAGGAATGCTTTCACGCCAGGTCCTTGGAAAGGCCACTTCAGGCCAGCAGTCCCGATGCCCCCGCTTCTCCTGCAGAAAGTCCAGCCCTCTAGGCTGAACAGATGCTCCTTCCTCACTGTCCAGCCCTCAGCGGTCTCTGTGTGCTCCCTTCACCTGTCCACCTTCTGTCTATTACATCTTCCAGCTTCCTTTCCTGAATCCCCCAGCCTCCTCGTAGCAGCCGGAGTGAGCTTCTAAACAGAGAGGCCAAGACCATGTCACTCCTCTGGTGGTCCCGGCTTCCTCTCCGGGCCTGCAAGGTCCTGTACCCGCCTCGTGCCATTCTCTGCTCACCTGACATGCCCCATGCACCTGCATTCTGCACACCTGCTCCTGCCTCGGGGCCGCTGCACTTGCTATTACCTCTGCTTTCACTGCTCTTTCTTTCAGCTTCCAAAGGCTTTTCCATTACAACTCAAGTGGTACCTCCTTCCTTGACCATATATCTAAAAAAGGCCCAGCCACTTTCTAAAATATCAGTGTATTTTGCCGTCTTCATCACATCTCTCCTGATTGGAACCGGTCGGGTTTGTGCACATGTAGTTTGCCTCTCCCCCTCCACCGAATGCCACTCCGTGGGATCACAGAATTTGTCGCTCTAGTTCACGACGCTCCCCTGAGTGCCTGGCACCTGTTAGGACGAGTGAACCAGTGACTCTTTACCTCATTTAACTCACATTCCTGCATTTCCTGCAAGTCTACATTTCCTGAAATCTTCATGAGCTTCATGCCCCTGGTAGGGCCTTTCCTCCTGCCAGGACTGTTGTGGCCTAATATAAAAAGCACTTGCTCCTTCTGCTGATCTCTAACAATCCTTAGCCAGTCCTTCTCCATGGATTTGCCGCGCTTGAGGACAGGCTCTGTCTCCCTTCTGAGTTTATAAGCGCCATGTGGGCAGGGACCCCCCCCCCACCCCCGCCTCGTGCTCCAGTTCCCCTGCACAAGGTGGACATGCATCACGTGCGTGCATTGCTGAGTCAGGATGGCCTCCTGGCTCAGGTAACCCTGTGAAGCTGATGAGTGGCTCCTGACACTTGGATTCCCCCATTTCTGCTCTTTCCTCTGGTCTTGGGCCCCTTTTCCTCCCCCAGGTTCCCTGTGTCCTCTCTCTACCACCTGCTCCACATCCCCTCCCCCTTTCAGGCCTCACCTCAGATCTTCCACACCCAGGACCAGAGCATCACTTCTCCCAGAGGAGCCTGATTCGACAACGACCCTGCCTGGAGTTCAGAAGGCGGTCTTTGGTGGGATTTCGGTATCCTGAGCTTCGGGCCTCCTAAACCCATTTGACCTCATCATCTCCTTGTGTGATGGCTCCTTTTCTCAACCAAGACCCCTCAGCGAGGCTTTTTCCCACCAACCTGTCTGAGGTAGGCTATTACTCTCTACCAACAGCGCCCTATTTGTTTCCCACTGAACTCACTATATTTTGTAATTGCACTGGCACATTATTATTTACAATGCAAGTCACTCGGTGGAGAGCGGTTTTGTCTTTCTGACTAGGCCCCAGCATGTCATGGGGGTCTTTCTTTTTCACTATTAGATCCCCAGCAGCTAAAAGGGTGATGGCACACAAAAACATTTATAAGTGAATAAACATGGAGGTACTCAGACCCCCACTATTCCTCTTCCTCCTACACTGGTGACTGAGGCAGCACTCCCAACACAACCAGCCTGGGGCAGAGCAAGGTGAAACAGCTGGGTCATTCTAGAACTCACAAAAGAAAGTCTCCTGAGAACTACTGTTCTCTAGGGACAAGCTAATGTGGGACAACTCTTTCCTGGTAGTATCAGAGAATTCTTATTCTCTGAGGCAATCAAAATCTCTGACCCTGATTGATGATGGAGTGTTTTTATCTTGACTACTTTAGAATTTAGCATGAAATGGGAAATTATCTAGTTAAAACAGGACAAAACATGTCCAGAGAGATCAAGTAGTTTGCCTAAAATCACCAGTTTGTTACTAGGGAAGCCCAGGCTAGAACCTAGTTATTCTGGACCCACTGTACTTCTTCCTGCAGCCGATTTTCTCTTGTGTTCTCTCCCAGGAGCCTGTGAGGGATTTGCCTTTGCCAAGGCTGATTTTTCTGAAGGGTGAGTGAGGCCTGTGGGACCTGAATCCTATTTTTGTCTTTTTACAATATTAGTCACTATGTAACTCAACATGTTTTAGGCAAAGCATTCTCTCAAAAGTTTTAGTACCTCAAGATATGCTTAAGGGATGCAAAAAAAGTACATCAGAGAGAAAAGATCAAGGTTGTATCAGCTGTCTACTGCTGTGTAACAAACTGCTCCTAAACTTACTTAGTTACTTAAAACTATCTTTTATTAGCTCATGAGTCTGTGAGCCATTCAGGTTGGTCTCACCAGGCTTGCTTGCATGCAATAATGAACAACTTAGTTGGCCAGGGACTGTTTGGTCCTCACATGGCTAGAATGATGGGGGTGAGTGGGTCACATGTCTTCAGTGTATAGCAGGATAGCTTGGACTTTTTCACATAGTATTTGGGTTCCAAGAGAAAACCCCAATGTGCAAGTGATTTTCAAACCTCTGCTGTACTCATGTTTATGAACATTTCATTGGCTAAAGTAAGCCAACATAAGTTCGGAACCAAGTGGTGGAGAAATAGATTCCATTTCTTGATGGGGAGGAGCTGCCAAATATTGCTGCCATTTATTTTTCAACCATAAGGGCAGAGTCAGATAAATCCCTTCAGTATGGGGGAGGGAGCCTGAAAATGTAATAGGGAAGAACAAATCTGACTCCATATTAGATCTGTCTCTTTTCCTTTAACCTTCGTATTCTATTGCTTTTGCTTTAAGACTGCTGCCTTTAGCCTGAAATATACTGGCTAGCCCATTCTCAAGGCTCTCTGACTTTTGAGGGTATAATACTTTTCTGTTCATATAGAGATAAATAGTTGCAGAAAAGAGAATATTTATCTTGATGGAGGTTCACAGGAATATGGTGACTTGACCTGCATGGACAGCTGCAAGAACAAAGCATTCCTACACCAAGAAGTCTGCAACAACCAACCACTCCTCTCTCTCACTTTGCCTTTAAAAATGCTTTGCTGAAATCTTTGGGGGAGTTTGGGTTTGGGGGCTCATTTATTCTCTTTGTGTGGCCCTTCAATAACACTTTCTCTGCTCCAAACTTTGTTTCAGTATTGTTTGATCACACTGTGCAGGGTACACGATCTTGTACTAGGTAACAGAAGTAGGGCTTAGAAGTACCCTGATTGTGAGGTGTTGCCAAAACACTGACAGCAAGGAGGAAGGCAAGTTGGAGCCCCTTAAACCTGTGTCACTCAGCCTAGTGGTCTCCCACAACCTGAAGCGGGCTGAGTAGGAATAGTGGGGCAGACAGGAAAGATATGGGGTTACTTGGGTGCTATGAGCTGCTTCATTCTGCTGTCTCCTGGCATCCTGAGATGCTGCTTATATAAACGTTTGGCCAAGAATAGAGAGATAGAGATAGAGAGAGAGAGAGAGAGAGCACGAGCGAGCGAGAGCGAGCCTCAGCCTTCCACCCAAAACATAGGCGGGTAAGGGCTGTGGCCTCTGCTCCTAAAAATAAAGCCTCTAAAGGAAGTGAAGGCTAATGCACCTGGAGGTGAAACCACAGGTCAGGTGGGCAAAGCTTTTAAATGGACTGTCTTTAAATGGACTGTGTCAGGGACAGCACAGTGACATTTCCCCCAAGCTCAAGGAGAGCTTGGCCATCAGAAGGCTGACTGCAAATCACGATCGCCGTGGGCTGAGCTCACTTTCGGACCCTGCCCAGGTTCCACATTTCTCACATCTGTAGCCAGCAAACAACCACAAAATAGAATCCAAGTGACAAAGCCCTTCTCAATGGCAGAGGCGAACCTCACACAACAAGTCAGTGTGTTCAGACTCCTCCGCCCCTTCTGCCCGTGGACCTGGCCTGGCCTGGGATGGAAAGGTGACAGTGGCCACCAGGAAGGCCTGGGGGCTTCCAAACAAGGTGAGGGAGGGCCGCTGCTCAGAGGCTTTTTGCTTGGAGCTCCAGACAAATTAAAAACCTCCTTACCGGCCATTCATTCGGAGGAGGCTTCTTCCTTCCTCATCAGGGGGGCTGTAGTGTTGGAAGGAGATCAGATTCTGGAAGGCCTGGCCTCCTGGAGCTCTCAAAGAGGGGGAACCTGAAAGAATGGAAAGAGAAAGGCCCTAACCCTGAGGAGATTGGCAGGCAGGGAGTGGGGGTAAAGTGCAGCCCAGGTCACTGGGAAAAAAGAAATCTCAAAGTAAGGGAGTGAGGGAAAGTTCCACTTCCAGCCTCATTATGAAAGGAGCTTGGGTTATAGAGAGGGGCGGGAGAGCCCAAAAGAGGGAGAAAAGGGAAATGAAACGTGGCAGAGAGCAGAAGAGATTCTTGTGGGGCATGGGCTGTTTGAAGGAACTGGGGCTGGCAAAGGGGCCGCCTCTTCCAGAACCGTTATGGAGAGACCTGGAAGCCCATTGCCTGGAACTCCCAAAGAGGGAGGGCAAAATGCCCTATTACGGGTGGGACGAATTGATTTCCCAAAGAATAGCATCATTTCCTCCAAGCGCCCTCTCCAGTCCTCCTTAATCTGCCCTGGAGGCAGCAGGTGACCTCCGAGGAGGCCCCTGGAGGTGTCTTTGTTCTGGGGCATTCTGCAGCCTGCCCCATCCCACCCCTCACACCTGGGCAGTAGCCTCCAGGTGCACTTGTCCATCCTTCACTGGCCAGCCAGGAGGGATGGGAGGATGCCTTTGTACGTGAAAAGCCACGAATCCTTCAACTTCTGTTTTCCCTTCCACTTGACACCTCGGCTGATGGTTTTCCTATACACTCCTACGGCCACAGAGACCTGCTCCCAGGGGGGTAAAATAGTTTAATCTGCAACACTTTATCTGGTAAGACAAGTTTGTGACTGAGTCTACCTAGCGGGCTGACCCTCACTATTTATTCATGGCCAGCATCCTGCTAGTCGGAAACTCGGCTGGGCCCTGGCATCCCCAGGTGTCCCCCGCTGAGTCCTAATCCAATCCCTCACGTTTGCTAATTTAATTGTGTAATGGTCCACACCTGAGACATCCCCGGAACTATCTTGAGGACATTACTTAGCTTAAAAGACTAATAAGAGTATTAAGGCAGACTTAGACATTGAAAGCTTTTACCATCTCAAAAACATCTGAGTCAAGCAGAAGAGAACTGGAAAGGGGATGGGGGATGGGCGGGGGCGACCTCCAAGTTACAAAAAGCAACAAGAAGTAATTAAAGTTCTTGCCGAGTGATTCTGAAATATGTATTTAGCCCTTGTAAATTAAATACCCTGGGTTTTTAAAGAGCGATTTCCCTAAACATCTATTATTCACATCAGTAGGACAGACTGTAAGCCACTGTAAGATTTATGGAAGCTAAAAGACTTCCTAAGCTAAAGGTTAATGAAAGTGTAATTCGAATCATGAAATCTTTACGTGTCGGCTCGGTTTACACCGAGGGCTCATTAGGGATGCCTCGGGTCCGGCGGGCGGCCCGTGACGTCACGGCGGGTATTTAAATAGGCGGGGCCGGGCTGCTCTGCATGTAATTCTTTAAAAATATAAAAGCCTCCCTCTCTTTCCTCCTCTGTCTCTCCAGCTGTAACAACTTCACCGGCTGTCTTGGTTCCACCCCGAGGATTTCGCTGAGAGAACACGGTTAGAGGGAATCAGGAAGCAGAGAAAAGGTCACAAATAAGCACCTCAGGAACTATGAAAGCTTTTCTCTATGCAACAGTGGGAACGTTGCTAGAAAAAACTGGAAAGGTATTAATCAGAAGTGGCTATAAATCCTCTGGAGTTTTGCTCTTAGAAAACTCCTCAGAGAAAGTCTTGAAGGAAATGCAGGTCAAAGCCCAAAAAAGCTCTTGATCAGAGATTGCCGGAGGAAAATCTTCCCAGACGCCGTTTAATAGGCAGCAATCACCCCAGGAGTGGGGAAGCCAAGTACGCTTGAAACATGGTTGCAATTCCTAATAGATCTTGCCACACTTAAGGCACTGCAAGCTCCGTCCAACGAACAGCTGAAGCTAGCTGGCGATTCATAAAGCCAACAGTTTAAAGTTTATTATGATGAAAGCACTTAATGACAGCCATCGCTAGGGGCCCATCATTTATAAAGCTGTGCTGAGTATTAGACATGTAGCATGACCACCAATTTTATGTCACAATTGCTACCATAAAATGACCTTTGGTGATTTTTGCTGCATGTGGTGGACAGCTCTTCCTTCACATTAGTGCTCTGTAGCTTTCTTTGCAGACTATTATGCTGTCTAAAGCTTATTTGGCACTGTCGTGAGCCTCAACCCTTGTTATTACCCCAAAGGCCTGTCTTAAAAAAAAAAAAAAAAAAAAAAGAACTCATGCTCTATTACACCACTCCAATAATTTACAGTTCTTACCAGCCTGGGTTAGTGTAATATTTTAATGCAAATATGCTTTGCCATTGCATTTTATTTAAAAAAAAAGTTCCCATGTTTCTGGCTAGGACACTATTCATTTGATAGAGTCCACTGAAACCAGCCTGTTATTCCCTGGTTAGGTCTCATTGAATGGGCACTTCTTTCCCTGACTGCTTAAAAACACCTCCAGGAAGAAAAAAAAAAAAGGTTAATTAAACTTTCCTCCAGAAAGAGTTTTGTTTTGTTTTGTTTTGTTTTTTTTAAAAGATTCTACGTGTGATAAACCCACCTAGCGCAGAAACACTAATTCTTATTTCCCTACATCCTGTCCCAATGCACATTTACATCTGAGTAACATTATTTAATTAGGATTCCATTTTCCAACCTGCTTTGTGTAGTTAGAAAGTGTTTGAATACCCGGCCACTTTACCGTTCTGATGTAAACTGCTGCTGAGAAAGTGGTCTGTCCATACTACACCATCTTTAAATTGTGTATATAATTTTATAAATGATATAAAATCTGCTTCTAGTCCCTGAAAAAAAATACAAGCATGGCACACTGCAATTTTGGAAGGATTTAAAATATGTGATTTCTGCTGGTACCTACTGTATTGGGTTTAATATAAAGCTTTTTTCAATAAGGTAAATTGTTACATGACAAACTCATCTTCCACCATTATCATCTGCTGTTTGTGTTTAACAACAGGAGTCCCGCTCTAACAAAACTGTTGTAATGGCTGTACAAATTACTCAGCTGAAAGCTTTTCACCAAACAAAACAGTATTAATCAGCAGTTCTTATGAAGGTGCTAATTAAAAACAATTTTCTTCCTCAGTTTGCAATACTAAAGCCATCTTCACTTGCACAGTTTCCAATATACAGCTACTGTATTTGCTCACACTTCAGGCCCTCTATTAACTATTGAATCTCCTATTAGCCATTTTATTACATTTCTGTTTACAAGCTTGTTGACATTTTAAAAGTCACAGTATATGATCTGTTTTATCTATTTAAAAATGTATTAATTGAAAAGTCAGGGGGACAAAAAAGGCAAAATATAGACTCGAAATGAACAGACTTCCAGGGCAGAGAACACAGTGAGCATTTAGTCACAGCCTGGGCAGTAAGGTCTCTAGGTAAAACAAAATCTGAGAATTAAACGTGGCATTTTAGGCGTAATGGTTTGTTAAACACCAATGGGCTCCTTCTTAATTTGGAAATAGTCCATTCAGGAAAAACATATTTGCCCTCCTTCCAAATTCAGTTTCTAAGGAGACCCAATCTGACTTTCAAATCAATTTTTCCTCTCTGGGCTACACTCTCTCCAGTTATGTATTTCGAACAGTCTGAACTCAGGAGATTTTTGATCTGGGGTAGGGAGTGTATCTGGAATCTGGAGCCCAGATCGAGGGTCTAAACAGCTCTATCTTCCCTGTGGGTGTGTGTATATGTTTGGGTGTGTCTACATACACATGACTCCGTCTCCTGTGTGAGTATCCTGCCCCCTCCCCAAGCCCAGTTGCTTGGCATAGACTGGAAACAAGTCAAAGGCTGCTTAAGCACAAAGACCCCATGGAAGCTGGGTTGAGGCAAGGGGACAGTCCACTCCTATTAAAAATGAAGAAGAAGAAGAAATCTAACCCTTAGGAGAAGGCATGCCCCACATTTGTAGATGGAGAGAAGGCACGCACCCCCAACCCCGCCCCCATCACCACCACTGCAACAATCTCCTACCTGTGGTATTAAAACCAGGTTCTCCAACTGTCAAAAGCAGTTAACTAGTTTAGGAAAGACACCTGGCTGTTGAAATAGGGCTCCAGAGGGCCACTAATCCTTCCATTCACTCAGTTAACTGCTGGATCCCCCAAATTGATTCAACAGGTATGCAGTGGTAAATTCAGCCCATACTGAAGCCAAAGGGAAAATCAGCAAGGGGTGGGCAGCTCTTCTCTGAAAACACCAGAGGAACCAGCCAGAAAAGCTTTTATGGCCCGACAAGTTTTCTGCTGAATACTGAGCACCTAAATTACCCTTCCCTAATGGAAGTTACATTTTCATGCTCAGTCAAAAAGCCAACAAAATACACAATTTATACAAAATAGCATCAGCCTCTTAGGCAGTCTTTTCTAGCACTTTTATCCCAATTCACAGCATATGTCTTGCTATAAAATAAAATAAATTTCTTATAACCAACTTGTATGTGGCTGTTCGTATCACTGCTTTAGAACTGACCACGGGCGATATTAGAAACATTTTTACATCTAACCAAATCTACTTAGTATGACAAAGGAGATTAGTGCATTTTCTCAGAAGATATAGGTACAATTGCAAAGACAGGCTTTGTTTTGAAACAAACAAATGCACAATTACACAGACAATTACGGAATGTGGTATTTCAATTGCAATTATGCAACCCAGTACTGATGCAGAGAAATAATTCTTAATCATAAAGTTTTAAAGAAATGTAAATGGATGAACTGTGTAAGGTAGCTATATCTTTTCTCCCTCTCAATACTGGCTTTTCACCAAAATCTGAGAAAGTAAGAATACTTTTAAACTAGTCAATATTACACAATGTTAGTTTCTTACAAACTTCCAAAGAGCCTGGACTAGTAATATCTTCAAGTGAGGGTCCCATTAAAAGACAATCTATGAAACCCTTAACATTTTACAAAAGATTTTCTAAGTTTTAATCACATAATGTGTGTATTTCTTTACTCAATATCTTTGGGTAGCAATAGCTCAATTCTTATACCCTGTCTCAAGCTTAGGTAACTGTACCCTACCATTCTCTGATATTAAGGAAAAAAAATACACTACTAGTTCACTTTTTAAAATACAATTTCTTCCAGTGAAATAAACACTGGATTTCTACACCCACAACACACAAATGTAAGTTGAATTCTTGCCAATTCATGTATTTTCATGAGAAAAAAAACAGAAATAGTCTCATGGTTCTGCTGTTCTATATTTTATGAGAAAAAAGAAAAGAATAGACCATCTTAGATGCTATTGCAGGGATCGGTTTCCTTTGTCTGGCAAATTTAGTTGCAGGTTTTTCAGAAATCATTTCTCTGTATTTTCACCACTATAAACTACCTGCGTTGCCTTTTAAAACATTCCAAATTCTAATTTTTAAACAAGAAAATGTGAAGCCAGTGTGCAACCTATACAGTCGCCAAAGGAGAGCTGCCACTAGCTGAACTACTCAGCTAAATGGCTGGTTTGCATTGCCCTGGTCTTTATCTAGCACTGAGAATAGACTGCTGTTTTATCCAAAGAGGAATAAATTGCTGTTATTGTGATGTTAGCCCATCACTTGGCATTGCAATTCAAGTTTTTGTGAGAAAGAAATGTATGATCTAACTGCGACTTGACCTATGCCTTCCGAGATCCATCTAGGTGCTCTAATGGAGCAGAAAAAGTGGTGAATACAAGGACATGCAAACTG
Organism: Capra hircus; assembly: GCF_001704415.2. Lineage (NCBI taxonomy): Eukaryota > Metazoa > Chordata > Mammalia > Artiodactyla > Bovidae > Capra > Capra hircus. Next base: position 26,828,673 of record NC_030818.1, on the reverse strand, counting down.
ATGGTGAAAAATTTGTTTGATGATAGAAGTGAGCAGAGAAGACATTTGAGAGTCGCTGTTTTTATGACAGCTAAGTTTGTTTAACATGCAAAAGGACTCGCTCCCCCTCCCCCACCGTGTCTCACCTCTCACTTTAATTGTATCACGCCAAATACATGCTTTGCCACTACTGAAGACAGGAGTAGCCCTATATGGCTAGCCTACTACTGACATTACTGTCAAAGTGGGTACAGATGATTCCTTACAGATACACATCTGAATTTCCACAAAAGGCATTAGAGCATCGTGGGGATGCACCAGGCAAGGAGAAGTTGGGTTCCCTGCAGAAAAGTCACTCTCTCTCAATCCTAGGTAGCACCTACTAAATGTTTACCATCTACTTGCATCACCGCATAGAACCATATATACTTACTTTCAATCGGATAATTGTGTGATTGAGTTTTTAAAAGCTCACCCTGGTTGCCACCTTGTTTTAGCAACCATTTATTCAAAAATTTCCCTGGGAAGGACCTGTTTTGAATGAGGCCTGGAGAACGGCAGTAGATTTGAGCCCTGATAAAGGCTCACTTTTCATTCATAGTCGGAGCCTAAATGTGCTCTTCTTGTACCTAAACAGATAATAAGCACTCAGCACACTCCTCCTCCTTGACACAACACATTGAGACTAATCACACATAATTGGAGAGGAGGAGCAGAGGGCTGGCCACGCTATTGTGTCCAGAGGACAAACGGTCAGTCTATGAGGCTTTGGGCTGATGTAGTCATTTCTTATACATCTATAGGGAAAAAAAACATCCTGTTTAAAAGGAAAAAGAGAATGGGTGAGAGAGACAGCCATTAAAAAATGGGGGGGGGGGGAGGAGAGAAAGATGGCAGATTTAATACAATTAATCTGAGGGTGATCTGAAAGATTTGTTTTATTTATTTATTTATTTTAACCAGGAAAGAATCATCATGTTTGCTGGTTTGGCAGATGAAAAACGACCATCACTAAAAATACAACAAAGACCAGGATATTTTCTAAAGAGGGGTGGGGTGCGGTGGGATATGAATCACCAACAGAAATTCTCAGTCTGAGAGGGAAAAATATTTGGGTGGCTTACAAGTCCCATTCACATCTCACATAGGCTGCTTACACATATTTAAAGACATAGGTTTGGTGCAGAAAGAGCAACAAGCAGATGGAAAAAAGAGGAGTCTAGGATGGCTGGAGAGTCATGTGGGTGAGGACAGGTGGACCCCATAACCCACACATGGAATGTCTCAGAGGTGGTGGGGGCCCAAGTCCTGGGGGTTTAAAAATCTCAGGAAGCCAACAGCTTGCTGCATACTATACCCATTACAGATTTCTGTTTTTGTGAAAGTACTGCCTGTGCACTTGATGTTTTCTTCATCTTTAGAGCTGTTTAAGCTTCTATCCATCTTTGGTTAAAATAAGCAGAAGCGGGAAATGAAGATTTTCTTCATAGACATCCTGGTTTTCCTTTTTCAACTGAAAACAATAATAGAGAAAAAAAAAAGGTAAAGAGACTTAGAACAGGAATCTTCACTAGTCAATTGTAGTGTTGAGTAAAAGGAAGACTTCTTATCTAAAAACATTGTTCTGGAAAAATAAACCACAAAAAAAGCAACTCAAAGTGGTCCTCAGTGGCAGTGACAAGACAATACTATGGGTTGAGTTAGAAATTATTATTATTATTATTATTATTATTAGGTAGGGGTAGGGTTTTTTTTTTTTTTTTTTTTTTTTTTTTAATAAACAGCCAGGCTGCTTTGTAACCTCTATGGACTCTGAGACACTTCAGCACAGGGACAGCTGGGGACTCACTCATCTTCACCAGATCAGCCATTTGGCCTAGAAGTTTCTGCTCCTGCCCACCCTCTGCCCCCTGCCAGTGACCCTGGAATCAGACTGGCAGGCAATTCTGATCATTTGGAGCCTGTGGCACACCTGGGCACAAGGGACAGGCTGGTGGGGCTGAAGACATTTCAAAGGCTTTTCAGCTGCTTCCTAGGGCTTTTAATATTAATGATTAAGTAATTCAAAAATTGTTGTCTCCAAGGAGGAAAACATATTCCAACAATTAGAGCAGCAAGCTCTGAATACTACTCAGGTAAAGTTCTGAGGGGCTTCCCTTGATAGATTTAAAAGTCCAATCAGAGTTCTCAAATCAAAAGTACATTTTCCCTCATTCAGGTAGAATAATTTTGAGGATCATATTTATATTTATTCTAGCAAATAATACATTGCTGTTTATAAAGACAAAATTTTTATTTTTGAAGCTGGTGTTCTGTAGCTAACTGTGAATTTATTTTTGAATTTATAAGGATCGGAAATAAGTATTTCTTTTCATTTTACATGGAACCAATTCCTGTATTGTTTCAAATAAGACAAACATCCCACCTTGCCCTCTCCTGAATCTAAATGAATGGCTCCAGCATGACACTTTCCTGCATTCACAGGTCTGGGACACATTAACTGGAATCTTTCTAAAGGGCACATTTCATCTAAACCATATTTCCAAACTGTGACGTGCCTCACTATTAAGGACAACAGAAATGACCCTGTTTTTCTTTTTTCACTGGGGAACATAAAGTCAGCCTCATCTCTACTTTCTAGTTCATTTGCCCAAGAACTGATGATGGTACAATTGCTGAAGTCACTTCGTTCTGTTTTCTTTGATGGCATTTGCTCTTCTTAATAGTTGTCTATTTAGAGAGATCCTCACGGATTTTTGTTGCCACCAAAGTCACGATAGTGTTAATCCTAAACATACATCACTCTTTAATTTTAAAAAAGTCCCCAAAATGGCTTTCCAAACTTCCCAAAACAAACCCACTATAACTGGGACCTACCAACCGTAAATACCTTTGTTGCCAGTTGCCCTAGTGATAGAAGGAGCTCACTGAAATATTTCACAGAGGGAAGAGGGGGCCAAGCTAGCTAAATTCTTCCTCTGGGATTGGGGATAAGGGAAAGTTGATTACTCAGCGTGAGTCAGCTGACCTACTCACTCACAATGCACTAATATACAGAGACTCAAATGAGCTCTTTATAAAGTCCCTGAGGTAATATGTGGGATAAATAATTCTTTGGTAAATATGGGTTAGAAATCACTTTTAACTTGGATTCTATGCTGACCTCTGGAGGCCAAAGCAGGGGCTTCCTTGCTAGAAGGGGCCAGGGGCCAGCCCTGTGTGGACTGTGAGCCCTTCACACGACGACAGAAAAGAGCTGAAAACCCTCAAAGGCAGCCCTACACCCCAGATCATTTCTGAATCTAGTCTGTTACGTGAGTGCACTTGAACACACACAAAGCTGTTAGGAAATACTGGTTTCGATGGGGGAACGTTACATGGTTTAAGAATAATTCCATGTACTCAGGCTGTACTTCTTTGCCCAATGAATAATTATAATTTTAAGAAATAAAACACCTTGGAAAAAAAAAGAACAAAAAGCAAATTGTGAATAAAACAATTTTTCAATTTCACAGGTTAAAACAGGGTCTTTGAGGACTGAACTAAATTATATAGCTGCTATTAGTGACATTATGCTTTACTTCATAATTGGATGTAACACGTTCAGCCTCACCATGGCGCGAACAGCAGCAGCGGGAGTGAAGTTCAGACTGTTTACCCTTTACAGTATCCACAATTATCAACAGCACACCAC